>NC_040878.1:6542172-9042172 GCF_003676215.2 Rhopalosiphum maidis
AATCCTATATTCGATATACCATGGTATATAAATGTTTTAGCATGAAAAACTCGAGTTACGAAATAAATAAAAAATAGGTAAATTCGTTATTATTTTTTATTATATAGTGCGTAACGCGTTATTTAACTACTTTTAAATAGATTTCATCAATATTATTCGTGCAGTATTATATAATAGTTAGTTGACTGCTCCATAATATTTGAATAATTTACATTTAAGATTATTATTTAATCTTAGACTATACTTTGTGTTGAAAAATCGAAGCACAAAGTCATATACTTATAACTTAATGGACATTTTATATAATACAAACTTCGATGGTGTTTTCGACAATAATCAATCTGCAGGGTTTTAAGAACCATTTTTTAGCTTTCCGTTGGTACCGTAGTGTTAAAGAACCACAAGTAATATGTGCAGCACAGTAGCATTCGAAATTTGAATTAAATAACATTGTCATGCTTTATGTGTATTAAAAAATAAATAAAATGTCTTGAATTTTTATAATCCGCGTATTGCACGCGAAAAAACATAAATCTCGCGGTCGATCGACATGGGCCACGTGCGCGATTTGAGTACCGGACGTTTACGCGCGTTCACTGCGCAGTTATTTCCCGTGCGTTTTATGGGGTTACCGCGCATACGCTCTTCTTATAAAATCATAACACAACATTATTATTTAACGTCGCCTGTGTGAGCGGTTCGTTAAACACAATCAAACAAGACTTCACAGTTTTCCGGAATTCAAAATTCGACTGCAATAGAACGGTCGGGACGTGCGCAGTGTTGTATAATACAATTTTTTTTTTACACTTTTTAGTTTTAAATTTACGATTCGGAGACTGGACGGCACACGACTCAGTCATCGTGTATAATGTACTCTCACACACACACAACACGCGTGTTTTTTTTCCGCGGCGTCGGCGGCGGTGCTGACAATAATACTTTATAATAATACGCACGCGGCCAACACGCGACTTCTCCGGAGGGTGTAATAATATTGTTAAGTTACCGTTTTTGCTCTCTCTCTCTCTCGCTCGCTCGCTCGCGTTTCCACAACTCCCCGTTCGCAGGCTAAATCTATTCTCTCTAATTGAAGAGTTGTGTTCGGAAAACCATAACGTGCGACCGTTGTTCGTTGTCGGTAGGTACATAATAAAAACACCGTCGCGACTCGGAAGAGGGTTAAAAAAATAATAATAAAATAACCACGAGTATATATATATATATATATATAATATACGTGTATACATTATAATAATATATGAACATGCGTCGTCTTGTCGGACCCGACGAGACTCCGAAACACTCGTCCGAACAAAATATAACCCGTGTAGACGTGGTCTGATCGAAGACCCCCGGCGAGTGTTACTGTATATTATGTTGGTACATATACGCGGTCAACGATGGTATAAGCAATTTTGACTACCGTGTTATTTATATGCGGTAGTGTGATGACTGTGATGGTGTATATCAGTGGTTCCCAATTGGTGGTCCGCGGACCCCCAGGGGTCCTCGTGTTGATGTTAGGGGGTCCGTGGTTGTGTAGATATATCTTTAATAGTGTGTTGTACTGAAGTGATATTTATATTTTATTTTAGTAGAATTATTAAATTCGTTGTGGTTTGAAATTCTAGGTATTTTGAAAAGTTTTGAACTATCTCTATTGAACTCGATTATCGCGAAAAAGGTCGACAATAAATTTATTATAAATGTTTATAATTTTCATAATTAAACAAAACTGAAAAATAAGTACTTAAAATATTTAGAAATAAGGGGTCGCCGGACCAATTTAAGTTTTTGGTAGGGGTCCGTGACATCATACTAAATGGGAACCACTGGTGTATATTATGGTTATTATTCTTATATTCGTAAAACAATTTTCGTCTACGCACGCGTATATCACATCACCAGGTTTTCGAAAACGATACTTTACCAATCGTTCTATATATAACTCCTTATGAAACAAACTGCAGTATAGGTACCGCATAACACATATTATTTCAGTTATACAGACTCGACGCAAAATAAACCGTACGACTATAGCAGAAGTGACTGTACTGAACGATGTTTTCAAATTCGTGGTCAACACTCGCAGTGTAAACTATAGTCATATTATATAGCGTGTTTTGTATATACAGTATAGTGTAAAATAATAAACATCAATCCTACGGTTTCAACAATATCCTACGTTATGGTTAAAAATAAAATTCTGTTTGTACCGCGTGTTTTTATATGATTTTTTCTTGGAAATAAAAACAATAATTCATATAATGTATACAAATATAATTTAAATTCACACTTAAATTTAGTCAGTTTAGAGAGTAAACACGATTTTTCGGCATATTCAAAAGCACTTAAATTTATTTTTGATGTACATTACATAGATTCACGCGTATCAAAACGTAATTTATAGATAATAACTTTGGGAAAGCCATTACCGTTTGACTTATTCCCATTGGAGTTCCTGACATGGTGGCATTGGGAAAAAAATATATTTTTTTTTCGCTTTTTTTACGCATCGTTAATATTACACGAAGCTAAATTTGCCGATTTTTTTTTCCAGTTATCCGCAGGGAAAAACTTTCACCCCACTTTTTTCTCTGTTGAGTGGACTTTTTTTTGTTCCAGGTACACGCAACATAGCGAACGAGATGTCAACAACAACGACGGCGCACAACAAAATTAGACCCTTCTTGGGGTGTTCCCGCGGGCTGACCAGCTCCGTTACCGGCCCGACGAGTCCTGAGGGAACACCGAAAACACGGTGACCACTAAGGGTTGGATATTTTTTCCACGCTCTCTTTCTAAATAGTAGGAAATGGATTATATATATTTTTTTACCCTCTCCTCCATTAATGGTAAAATGCTCCATCTCACTGACAAAGGTCATATTCAGGTAGTAAATGTGTGTATATCCTCACTTTTTTTTTTGCTTTAGAAACTGCCTTCCTAAACATCACTGTCATTATTATAGAGTTTATTATCATATAATAAAACAAAATAATATAACAACAACAACAATATTTCAAACACTATTGTCCATTATATTTTAGCAAAAATCACGTTTAATAATATGATCTTAAAAGATACAATACTTTTTTTTATCTTTTAACAAAATTACGAAGAAAATTATTTAAATTATTATTGCTACAGTCATCTGAGAATTTGGAATGTGCACTATAATTATGATTATAATAAAATAATTTGAATATTGGTAGGTAATAGGTATATATTTTCCAGGAGTTTCTAATGTGAAACTCCTATTCTTTGTCTTTTTCTCATCGTCTCATTATATTAGTTTCATCACATTTACTTATTGTACCATTTATTGTATTGATTGTAAATTTTCACAAAATAAACGACATTAAATATTCAATATTGAATGGTAAAAAAAAATAAAACTCAATTAAGCTGAAAGTTGAAAGTTAGTTGATTATATAAATATATTAGTTACATGAATATTTAAGTACAATTGATTGTTACTATTGCTATGGTATTATAATCAAGCATAGATTGAGACATCTATAGAGGTCAAGACATAACTTTATAATTGTTCGCTACTATATTATATGAAATGACATTTTTTTACATACATATTAATATGTATTATCACCGATTAACTATAAAGTATACATATTATAACGTAAAATGAATCAATAGTATATCGTTATAACTCGCATTAAATCTAAAGTAAAATACTAAAATGTAACCTTTTTTAAAATATACCCCCCCCCCCCCAAATAAATGACCACCTAATAACATTTTGAGCTGACAATACACAGGCTCTTTACACGTGTACAGGAATGGGGCGGTGGTCTATAATAAGGATACGGAGAGTGGATATATATAATGTATATAATATGACCGTCTATCGATAATGCATGTTATATCATAATACGTGATAGAAAAAAGTGGGTTTTCTAGGGATTTCCGTAAAAAAACTATGACTTTCATAGGCATATTCAAGATTTCATTCATATTATTAATTGTACAGTATACTGTATAGCACATTATTTAACGCTATTTACTTCAACACAGTACACATTGTTGAATTTATATAGTTCTTATATAGTTCCCGCACATTTCTAATTCGCTGCAGTGCGAACGGGATGCAGTGCATAATACGCGTACATATATTGTATCAATTTTATTTGCAGTGGGACAGCATCCGTCCAGACGTCTCGAAAACGGCGAGCGCGTGCGTAAATGCGCAAATAAACAGTAATTTTCAGGAGTGGTTTTAATCCAAGATGGTCGACGTCGTCGTCACAGCTATAGGTAATAATATACACGCCGGTGTGTGTGTGTGTGTGTATATGTATATAATACTTAGTCGTATAGTATTTAATATTCCGGACGTGCCGCTCCGCGCTAATGGCGTGTATTTATACTGAACTCGCGCCCCGTGCTGTGTATATACGTGTATACAACATTATATTATAACAACGTTTGTATATAAATAGTGTCGATGCAATGTCCTCATGGGAAATCGGCGACGGCCTCTCCGGTTAGCTTCGGCTGGTTTGCTGTTTGCGGACTGCAGTGTGTGTCGGCGGCGTCGTCCCCGGCGGTGTCGTTTTCGCGTATATAAATATAGGTATACACACACATATATATATATATATTATGGATTCACGACGACTGCGTCACATAATGATAATAATAATAATAATAATAATATCAAAATATTGTACGCGAGATATTTCGTGCTAAACTGCTATATACGAAGGACACAGACGATAATAACGACGCCGTTTTTTCCGGCAGTGGCGTATTAAATTAATAATAAAAGTTACACCGTAAAGACGTGCTCGTTTAGTGTATATATTGCACGTTTTCAGGGTGTGTTTCAGCGTGTCTGTCACTGTCAATAACTTTTTTTTTCAATTATACGATACAAGAAAGCTATAATATTACGAAAGCCACAATGATGTAATTATAATCTGGAATACCTATACAAATATACCTACGAATTTTTTGGTTTACTTATTAATCACGAAATCAAAATGATTCAATCACTTATGTATTCCTGTTTGTCGAGGGGTTTTGAAATTGACCGTTTTTTACCGTTTATCTTATTTTTCTATTTTACTAACAACTCGTTGTACAATCTAAATAAATATTTCAAATTATTATGCCATTATGAGCTGTACGTGAGATTGATAACGCTTATAACTATTATTACTATATAGTATACCAACACACATTTCCACGACACTGGTCCATGCATTTAGAAAATTGCCAATATTGAACTCCTTAAAGCGGCTAGACTTTTTGAATCCCTTTAAAATTATAATTTTAGCTCAATAAGAAAACTAATTTATGTAAATATATTATAAGATGAATATTATTTCTTTCAAATAGTGATGTGATATACCTTAACTAATAAGTGCTTAGGCTTAACAAGTGGCGTACAGGTATGTACAAAGTGAATCTCTCTATGCATTTACCCGTATCATCGTGTTTATACATACATCATACCGTTAAAAAGTTTGTAAGAGTAGAGCATTGAACCGTACAATGGCTTCATCTGTTCCAGATTTATGAACATTTTTATATTATACAGCGGTCTTACACATCTTACACCTATAAACACAAATTAAAATCAAACTAAATAAGACATTTATATAAATACGATGATAATAACGTTGTGATAAGGTTTTATGAAGTGAGAAAAAATACAATTTTTTTCCAAAACGGGCATACTATATGTTATGTAAGAAATATATTGATCCCACGATCGGTATTTATATTGATTCGTATGACGAAATATGGCTTGGTGAAGGACTAATACATATACATTAAAGGTATAAACCTATAGGTAATAATATGATTAAGTACATATATATAATATATGTATATGTAGTGATATACCTGTTGAATTTTATATGCGATGATGGGTTCCGCGTCGCACAATATAAATGGAGAGACTAACCGAATCCATTTTAGTACGGTCGTTTCTACAGATGTCATTATATATGTGTGTGTGTGTGTACGGATATACCTGCGAAACGGAAAACCACCCACACGTGTACATATATATATATATATATATGTATATATATTATACAGAAGGTATCCGCGGTCCGCACCGCCGCCGTTGCGGTATCGCTTTTACGGTTTTTTACGACGTCCGTTTTATTCACGTGAACTACTGTATTATTAGCAGTAATATGCGGTGACGAGAAAGTTACGGGGCAGGCCGGACGGTCGAGGATAGGCTTGACCATCAAGTCGGTGAGCATGAACTGTCGTCATCGTCGGCCGTACACGCAAAACCCCTTTTGCCCACCGCCCTTTTCCGGCCGCGATCGGTAGCCGCAACCCTTGCGCGGATCAGCACGTTACATGATTTTCTACTTAACGACCGTGACTGGAGGATAGTATCGGTGTATTGTTGGACAGCGAAAAAACTCAAAGGCCGAGCGGACGCGGACTTGCGGTGGTGTCGGCGACGGGCGGAGGGTGGTAGGGCGGCGTGACGGTCGGAGGCGCGGGTCGGAGGGATGGGAAAAAAAAAAATCTAACCGCCAACACTGAGACAGCTTCCCCGCCGCCCGCCGGCCCGAAGAAACGTGTTGAATGTGTCATCCGGTCCCGGCGGACCGTATTTGGGGGTTTGTCCATTAGACTCAATTAGAACGGAGGATATTCCCGTGTCCGGAACCATAATTTACGATACGCGAGTATCTGTGTGCGCGCGTGTGAACGAACGTAGTGTGTGTGTATATCTGCGGTAATTGACAGTGCGCACTTCTTTGAAATCGCGTCGTGCAAAAGTTGCGATGGAAAATAAAATGTGTATTGTCATAAACTTATTTATATATATATATATACGCGTATATAATATGGTTATGCCGAGTACGGCTGAAACGATATGATATAAATGCGTCTGTACGTGTATAGCGTTATTAATAATATGATATTATGTAAAAAAGATATAACATACGTATTTTGTATAGTATAATATGTATAAAGATGAGCATCGCTGTACGCGTGTTTGTCTCTCGACGAGTGTATATACTTATCGTGCTCAAATTTCACACGTACTCTAGTAGAAATCACGTGGTACGAGACTTGCAAAAATTATTTGGTAATATGACTAATTACGTAGTGCATATTTAGTTATGTTCGGATCTATATGCAGCGATTTACATTTCATTTTTTTTCTCTTGCAAATCTAAAAAGCGACCTACAAGAGCTATTAAAACCAATAGGTACCATACCATTTAAAAACCTAACCTTTTTTATAAACAAAAATGTTACAAACATCATCAGAGCCACCGCGAACGACCATAACAAAGAAAAAAGTTTCGAACCGACCAAACATAGACAAATTCAATAAATAATTACACTCAATACATTCAGGAATACAAACGAAATCTTCAACATTATATCCATGATATTTGGTTCTTATAACAAATATTTTTATTCTTAAAAATACGCAAATTAAGAAGTCCATAAAAACGCATTATTCAATCAAATGTTTATTTCCGAATCACTGGAAAACCCTGGAGTAAAAACAGCTTCCCTCGTAGATGAGTTCAAATAAGTTTGCACACATTCCTAGGAGCTTTCACAGACAACTATAAATAAACCCTGACGACTATTTTTAAGCTCCCCAGATCGATTGTGGCGACTTGCGGAAAAAATAAATATTGAATATTTATTGCCCGGAATACGCGTTCATTACTTGTTTTCTTTGTAAAAAAAAAAAAAAAAAACGGGCCACTTATATTCATCACGTTTTTTCAACTTTGTCTTCGTTATCGCAAACTCCACTTACATCCACATCTCGAGCCTTGACTTATTCTATAGAATCTATAGTATAGATAAATATATAGATACATAAAATTTTTTTTTTTTTTTACTTTACATTCATTCGGAGTAGTAGTATTACCTATAAGGCTATACCATACACTGTTTCGGTTATGAATGCGATATCGTATAAATCATCGAAATCAAAATGCATAATATTAAGTATAATTATCACATCCATTGTTGGTACTATAAGTTATTAATATGTATGATTTAGTTTTTTTTTCACTTGGACACTTGCGGATGACAAATGACAATGCGTCGACGGGACGTTTGAAGCACAGCTCGTTGTAATGTGAGTATGTAACGTTTTTCTTTTTACTGCTTCGTATAAGATAAAACGAACTATACAAATAAAATATATATAAGTATCTGGAAAAGAAAATCTCGTCTCCCGAGAATAGTTGAAAACGAATACTGAAGTCGGTGTCGTCGCCACCGTGTTATATTTTCCACAACATCACACTCCATATATATCTCAAGACAGTATGCATACACGTTATACTCACACCTATGTAGTTGGCTAGTTAATTTGTTTTACAAACAATAATAGTCCTCTTTCCCGGTCTTCGGTTGGATACAATGTCGCGTGCCCTTTTTATTTACAGCCGCAGGTTTGTGTTTATACATAAGTATACTGTAAATAATACACAATAATATGTCGTGTGGAAATATAGCTGTATCGTTATCTTCTTTTACAAAGAAAATTATCCGGTCGGTTTTGGTGTTCAAATTTGTATTAAATACATACAGGTTCATTCGCGGATTAATACACGCGTGAAATTGCTCCGCACCACAACGCGCGACGCGTAGTCATTCTTTATACACATAATATCTATTATTATCGTTTCTCCCGCGGAATATCGCCGCGGCAACTTTATCTCCAGTTCCTTAGGCGGCAGTACTCGTATCATTGTATTATGTAGGTACGAGTGTGCGATTTATCGGCAGTCATTAAAATCGTCCGTTTCCACTATATTTATAACTCCTGCCGGCACGCGGGGAGACAAAAGGCCGAAATATATATTATTTTATCATCGCGGGTCTGGGAACTCGCAAAATCGTATTTTACGTGTGCGGGCGTGCATGCTGTGTATACGCCCCTTCACTACAGATCGTCACACGTGAAAACAATGAAAACTTCGCGCGATAGTGGTGGTTCTTTTCCGCCGCGAAGACTGCCGCGCGTTCAATAACACACGCGCTCACACTCACGACCGCACTCGCGTACGCACGTGCGGATCTCCCCCCACTCACTGTACCGCCGAGTTTTGGCCTTTGGCTGATTGATTTGCCGACAGCACGAAACTAACCTGCAGCATTTCATCACCGCGGTGTCCGCGCTATCGCTTTTCTCGGGACAACCCGTGCACGACTGCAGGCTACTCAGAGAGACTCGAAGAGTCACATTCATATTTATGACGTATATATTATTACAAATATACGGGAATCCGACGGAAACGCCGACATATTAAAATATCGGCAGATTGAAATGTCGATTACATTAACACCGAAAAACCAAAGTTTATCATTGCCAAAATAATATTGACAAATTAAAATATATTTTGATCGATTTTTCGTGGTAAAATAATCGTATATTAAAATAATTAAAATTAAAATCTAAAAATATAAACCATTTAAATGAGAAGAAAATGTTCTTTTAATCACAACAATAAAATCAAAATGATCATCATGGTCAAAGTTACAAGTAATTTTCTACCTATTTATGAATTTTTATTTTATTTTATCATTACACAATATGCAATTATTGAATTGCAAAACATATAATTTTGTAGAAAATAAAAATCTAAATGTGTGATTTTTTTTTTAACAATACTTTTAATTTTTATTAAACTATTGAAAAAATTATAATTATCTACAATTTGATTTATAGAAATTAAAACGATGACCTATATTTTAAGATGCTTAGGTATAGATGTTTTGAACTTATTGACATATCGATTATTGGAATTTTACCATGTCGACGTTTCGTACCACACCCACAACGAAAAAACGGATAATATGGTAATTTTAGTAGTCTAATTTTTCTTGGAACCTGGGGATATACATTTTTAGTTAAAATCTGTAAACCTCATATTACTTCCGAAAAACCACTATAAGGTCTCTAGAGAACACAATAATTTATGTTGTAGTTAACAACTGAATACAGCTAGTTAATATTCAATTATGTTACCTACTAAATGTTTAGTTGTATACAGTTTGTGTATAAATCCATCTGTGTTTTAAAATAATCAATAGAATCTTTAAGTATTATTTCCATATTTCTGTGTATAACCACAAGTGTAATCCTATTTTACTAATTTGTTTTTGTTCGGAGAAGATTTTGAATTTAAATCTTTATTAAGTTCTTAAAACAATACTAATACATTTCGACAGTAATATAAAACACCCTAGAAGAATTCTATCCTTTCACTCTCTTCTATACTATTATAGTAGTTCTTTACATAATAACTTGATTTTGGATTTGACTAGCGACTGGTAGGAATTACGATTCTACACACGATACGAATTGTCACGTGTTATAACAAATCATTGATTTTGTAATTATATGAAATACTTTGCATTTTTGAGATTCCGACAGTATATAATATGAATTACAGCAGTTGTAGCTAAAGCCTATAAGTGATAAAACTTTCTTTTTTTTTCCACATAGATATTTACAATTTGTTAACTAAAACCATAAGCAAATTTGTATATGATGGTAGAAAAGGAAATGTTCATATGACTGGCGTATGGTGGAAGCACTTCACTAACGACACCTCAAAATCTTATAATAAGATTACTACTTATTGTATACGCGCGCGCGCGCGTGTGTGTATACTAAATATATCAAAATTTTAAAATCTAACATACCGTTATGTGTTCTTCATTGTACCATTCACAAAATAACTATTTCTAACTATTTCATTTTCGCAAATATAGAATAACGAAGTGTGATCTTTCAATAATTAATTAGTTAGACCATATAATTATTTTTCTTAAATATGTTATGATAGATAAGGAAGAAGAAAAAAAAAATTACTTATAGATAGAAAAAAGTTTACTAGAAGTGGCAATAATAAGTTGTATCGTTATACAACTTATTATTAAGTATATAATAAATATAAATATACAGTGTTCCTATATATTATCAATCAATATTATATAAATACAATATAATATGTATCAGCATATAAAACAGTGGTAGAAATATGATAAATGTATTGTAAGTCAAATGCATATCCGACCAAAGTATGATTTCTGAACGACAGTTGAATAAACAATAATAAAAAAAACAACCCCATCGTGCTCTGTTTAAGTGTTTTTAAATTTGAATCGTTTCAGTTATACGGTGATTGCGCAACCGAATTCCGCTTTTACAATGAAAATACACAGTCGAACGAGTAATTTCGGTCAATCAGTAGTCCAAATCCTCAGAGCTCAAAACCCATTCAAAGGGTAGATCCGACAATATATTCACCGCCCCACCATCGGCGCGCGCGCGCACGCTAGTAATCCTACCACCGCCGCCGCTGCTCTTTTCCGCGGGTATGCGTCGGTGTATATATATATATATATATATATATATATATGTATATACTTATTGTAAGACCGATCCTATACCATACTAGCCGTAGAAAACGGATCCCAAAGCCGTCGGATTTATGCACCACGCGCGGAGACTCGCCGTGCAACATTTTGACACACTATCTAAATAACGATTTAACATTATCCGGTCTGCCGAGCACGGGAACTTACAGCGGTATATTGTCACGTGTATATACATATATACATATATATATATATACGTGTGTGCGTGTGCGTGTGCTTAGGTATATATATTATATTATGCTCTGTAGTCCGAAGCAAGCTCGTGCGCATGTGAACGCGCGCGAGTTTGGACGAGAGACGTCGTCGTCGTTGTAGTCGGCGTGCGAATAACGTTTGGCGGGAATGAAAAGGCGAGAAGACGACGGGAAAAAAAGAATAACGCGAAACAGTAGCGCAGAGTGAAAGAAAAGACTACGAGAAAAAATCAATGACGTAAACGTGTATACAAGCGACATTGAATAGCGTCGCGGTGTATATTATATATTATATATATATATAGTCGTCGTTTCTTCGCGACAACAATAAACCTCTCGAAAGCGCGTCTGCCGTGTACATATTTTATTATTATACACAGAGTGATGGCGGTGGCGGTAGTTCCGGGAAAACACGCTATTCTCGTGTCGTATTTTTTCGTTTTTCGTTTTTTTTTTTATTTTATTTTTACCCTACCGAGAAAAATCAGTTCGATTTTCCGAACACCAAACACCGCGGGTATAAAATAAAACGCTATATATATATATATATATATACAGAGAACAACGATCGCGAGCTTGTACGTGTATACAACACGTCGAATCTTTGAAACCGAAGCCGTACCCATATATATATATATATGCTCTTATAACTCTATATACGCTGTGTAGTGTACCTGCAGCCTATTAAATAACATACGTGTGTGCGCGCAGAAATCGACTTTTCTAGAAAATAACGCCGCAACCCCGCGGGGAATACGTTTTCGCGTTTACACGTCGACCGAGTGCTTTTCCGGTGTAGTATATACACCGCCGACTGTATCGCATATTATTATAATGATGTAACGCGCCCAATCCGACCGACCGACGGTGTATACATACAACGTATACTATATATATATATACAGTATATGCGATAATAAGGTTTGTTCGCTATTATAAGTACATTTTATTGTATTACGTTTATTTCATTATATTATACTCTTCTGGTGCTGCAGCTGTTTTATACTAATTGGTTAGGCGACGACTGCCGACCGTATTGTAATAGAATATGTGTCTCCGTAAATTATATTGTAAAATATATATCACCGTGTTGTGCGTCTCGGCCGTTCGTTTTGAAAAAGAATTACATAAATATAAAAAACATAATCCGATAACGCGACATAGTGCGATACATAGACGCGTTCGTAGGATTTTTTTTTTTTTTTAAGCGAAATGCTTTTGTCTGCTTTTTTAGTAGTTTTTACACGCGTCGCAGCAAATTACGCTCTTCACACCCGCCTTCCGCGATCGTCGTGAACTCTTTAATTTACAAATCACCTTTGAGTATATTTTTTCGGATCCTTACGATAATGCGATCAAAGTAAGAATTAATAACTATACGGCGTGTAATGTGTCAACGTTATGTGTATAAATATGATAAGACTGATATCAAAACTGCCTCGTAATATTGTGCGTATAAATAGGCACCTATAGTGCACACTCCATACGTGTAGAGATGTAGATACGCATAAACGCCGAATAACAAATTTTCGTTGTACGGCTGCGGCCGCGAAGGGTGAGAATGTTTTTACATTCAAAACACCCGCACCCCGACCGAATGAAAAAAATCTATAGTTATATACCCACTGCAGTATTGTATAATATACACATATTATTATCACGACGTGTATACACCATAATATGTATATGTATAACTATTTTTACTGCGCGGCATACACAGAAGTCCCACAGGATCGCGCGAGACGAATAGGCCGCGACGGGGTTTATAAGAGGGCATTTGGCGCGTATACACTATTATACACAAGCTAGATATAAACCTTTCAATTTAAACGGCGAGGGTGACATGCACACACACGCACACAAGTACGAGCTCGTGTGCACTCGAACGGGGAGGGTTTTAGTTATACACACTCACACACGCGGTATTTATATGCATGACCCCCGGGGACGCTGCTCGACTCCTCGACCCTCACGGGTCACACCCCCAATCCCGCCGCCGAGCATATATATCTGGCTCATTTACAACTGTTACCCCATTGTGTCCCGGCCTAATACCTTTTAAGCCATTTAGAGTTTCGTTAAATAATAGTCGGTTTCAATTAGTTTTGTTCCCCCGCCTCGGGAGTTTGTGTTGCCGATAAGCTTCGCGAACGACTACGACGACGACGGCGACGACTATCGCGCGAGCGCCTCAGTCGTCGCCGTCGTCGTGTCACTGCGTTTGTCGTACACGCACGCTATACGATAATCACGCGGAACGATTTGCAAAACTACGTGACGAGACGACGACACGTGATTATACACGACACGTCTGAATCGATGACGCATAGTACATTATTGTTACGTATTTATGTTTCAGCGGACTAGCCTATGTACATGATGTATTTTTTTAATATTTTCATTGTGCTCGGCAGATTTTTCTAAAATTCATCGGTGGCAGTTTCATTATAGTGTCGTCATTGATATTATGATAACTCCGATCACGTCACGTAGCAAACTATGTGATATAATGTATTCATTTTGAATAGAATATGACAACAATAATAATCGATTATCTTCTTTTCGTGTTCACTGCGGTTCTGGTGTAGAGCCGACAGAAATCCACATAATCGTAATGAAGCGAGAGAACAATGGACACTTTTGTCCGTTGACTGCTTCAATATCGTCAGATTATTCAAAACTCTGTTTTAAAAATCATTCGATAATGTGTTTTCCTCGGCGGCGGTTTACGCGTATACATTTAGCAGAACAACAAACAAAAGTTATTTCCCATTCAACCGTCGTCGGTCGCCCACTTATAAAAACTAATAACAAATGTTTTTACGGTATAAACATTTTTTTGCCATTAATCATTGTTTATTTCTTGGTTTCCCCCCCCCCCCGCGACGAAATACATCAACTGTCAGGAATTTCAACAAGTTATAACGACCAATGAAATCTCGTATATAAATCAATTATATGAAATCCCCACATCGTTTTTTTTTTTTTTTTTGGCGGGGATCGTTGAGAATTCAATTGTTAATCGACCGACGCACGACTTGTACTTTCTCTTCTATTATAATACGTCATGAATGTTTTGTGCGATGTCAACATAATTATAATTATAATTTCTAATGGGCGTTCAGTAGATTTATAGAACTATATATTCACGGTGGACGTTTGCTACCACAATTTGTCCGAAAAAATATTAAAAATATTCATAGAAGACTGCAATATAGCTCGATTAACAATAAGGTGTAGGTACTTACTGATTTATTATGATAATTTTATCGTCTTTGATAAATCGTTTGTTGCGTATAAATCATTATTATAGTGTAATATTTATATTGTCCATAATATTATTGTATGTTTCACAGCTAGATATCGGTGTTAGTCAGCTGTACTGTAATGGTTTCGGAATAAATCATTAAGGAAAATAATTTCGTCGATTCGAAAACATGAACTGCGGCGGCAGGCTGTGACAACCTAAAATATTATATCGTCACACATTAATAATAATTTCCATTTGTTTTATGTTGATGTAGACCATAATATAGTCCCTACCGGGCTAAAAAAAAAAAAAAAAAAAAACAAATAAGTGGAAAATAATGTCTGCCGAGCATGAAATAATGAAATTGTATATTTTTTCTTTGTAGGTCCCATTAAGACTGACTAAATATCACACAAATATTATATATTTATTATATTATATACAGTAGACACACCACGTACTTAAGCCGTTATATAATATATATTATATATACACAATATAATATTTAAATGGTGTGTACAAGGTGCTGTAAATGTCGCCGGGGATAGCACGTACTTATATATATATATATATATATTAATGTATTATATACATATGCGCAGCTAGTGTTCGTAATAATTAGAAACACACCGGATTGCAAGTGCGTGTCACGCGGCAGTTAGAACGGAATGAACTCGCATATCTATACATATAGGTATATAAACATTATATATATATATATATATATTCGAATAAAAGCTACTTAGCTGCGCGACCTGTTCTAAATAATATTGTCCAAACACGACGTGAATGATTCTTTTTTTTCTTTCTTTTTCATAATCATAAATTACCCCGCCACCAAGGTACAATATAATAATATTATCATAATAACGAATGGGAAAAAAAAAATATAAAAATAAAACATGCGAACAAACCTCGGGCAACCGAATGTATACGCGTAACTAAACAAGTATATATATACTAATATTTACCTACTTATACACACACTCACACTCACATATATATATATACGGTTCGTGTGAATATTATATATATCCGCGTTAGGAACATTTTATACAGGTATATATTTTACATTATACACATTATAACATAATATGTGTAACGTCGTGTCGTGGAACCGTTCGAATGGGTTCAACTCGTATTTTATTTCCGCTCGTATTTTACGTATTATATTGTATAGGCGCGCGTTTCCATAATAATAATATATTTATATACCGAAATGTAATAATAATAATAATAATACCGCGCATGGCGTCACCGCGGAGAGACCGCGTATCGTTCCACCACAAATGCTGAGCGGAACGAGAAAAAAACTATTTCTCGGAACGATTTTAGTGTGTTTTTTTTCTGTGAGAGGCGTTAATAACAATAATAATAATAATAATAATAATAATAATACGTCGACGGCGGCGGAAAAGCGTCCGCGTTGTAATAACATGCAAATTTAACGTTCTAATATATATATGTAATATACTATATTACACATCACATACCTACATATTATCGACGGCGGTGTCCGTAGATCGATAACACACAAGAATACAAGACAACGAGATTTATATGAACTCACGATTATCTGTATTATATTATATTATAATTTATAATGTGCACGGACAAAACTTATTTATCTTCAAAAATAATTAATAACCGCGCGTTGTGTACCTACAATTATAATTATCTACAACAATTTATGAAATAAAACGCGTGACACGTAAAAGGGAAATTTAAAATGTTGTAACGGCTGTTTATATTTTCGACATATTTTTATAATGGTTTTTGTTATTTTACAAATATTTTAATTTTATTATTTATCTTTATCGAATTTCATTTGCCGATCCATCGTTGCTTCTCAATCCTATAAGTTCCACTTCTCGTCTGCTGCTTATTAAATATATTTTATTGTGTTTTCCGTCAAATAAAAACGGCATTGTTAATCTACGAAATTTTCTGATTTCAGTATTTGTCTGTTATTGTCCACTATTAGCATTCATTCACATTGGTCATCGACCGATATTTTTTCGTGCATATACTTCAGTTAATATTAATCATAATCACAATATTAATCACCGTTAACAGTATTTATTGACAACATAGTTCGTATTTATACAATTTTCAGGGCTAAAAGAATTTGCTATTACCTATTTCTGTTAACAAATAATAATCACAGTGTCTTAGAAGTATATACGTTTAGCAATTAGCGATCGCTTCAATAATTAGCTCACAAATGTATATTCGGTGTAGTATTATTATAGATAGATGTACACACTGTACGTATAGTGTATACGTCTACGATCATTCGGATATCGTTGGTACGACCTCGAGAAAAAAGGTCTGATCACGTGATTATCTGCTATCGTGTCCTTGCAATACACCTCAATCGACCGAAGGACCGTCTGTATAATATTACGGATGAGCTCTTTATATACGTGTTTATAAATATTATAGCAGTTCGTACGTTTTAGGGTGAAATACATGATCTGAAACGTGTTAATAATCGTATAATTTCGTATAAATTTACAGAGAGTATAAAAAGGTGCACTTTCGTTTTATTCAAACCACCGGAACAAACGACGGCGTAAATTTTATTTAATTTTCATCATAATAGACGCGTATATAGTCATTATGTCATTGCCATTATGCTCTATGCAATTCACATCATTTATACATGAATGATACAATTATTACATCGCTAGACCGTCGAATGCGCGATTTATTTCGAGTGGGCATCATTTTCTATGAGGTTCATGTCCCCAGCACCTCCCCCTTAAAGGTCTGCTCTAAATCATTTGTATATCTTCGTACCCCGCTTGTATCAGGCTGTACCTCAGGTACCATCGTATGTAAATCGTTAGTTCTAAAATTGTTTTCGATTTACTCTTTACTGAGCTCATATAAATCGTTTATACTTGATGTTATTCTGAGTATCGTCGTTTGTACCTCAACGGTTTTTAAATTTTTAATATTATTACCAATTTACTTTTGGAAGTGTTACCCCATCTTTAAATTTAAAGTCGAAACCCGTAACAACCGTTTGTAGGACTTGTGGTACCACTCATCAAAAGTAAAATAAGGGATGATTTAAAAACCATTGGGGAATAAGTGACGATAGTCGAAATACAAACAGGTATAATATGGGAGTGCTGAAGACGGATATGTTTATAATACATTTACTCGTAATAACATACTATGTTTATACGAAATTATACACAAATACGTTGTGACGTCGCGATTAAAATTATTATAATAAACAACGATAACGATTGAATTTTCAACACTTTGGTTTAATATCGCCGATGGAAAAATCAAATCGATTCATGAGTATCTACGCATATTATACATGTTTTAAACTTCCTAATCGTATCCGCATGATCGTTTGTGCATTCTATCCTGCAGTAGATATACATATTCATCGCGGGACACTGTCTTCACGCGCTCAACGTGCTGAATTCGCGTTAATAAAAATCAGTAAAAGCCCGTATTCGCGGACGTATAGTGCGACGTGAATTTATACAGTGACCATGTGGTACGGACGAGGTGGAACTCGACGCTCGGGAATCGGTCGATTTTCAACGTCTGAGTGGTGGACTTATGTTGTTCTACAGCTGTAATGCACATAAAATATATTCGTATTAACATATACAGATCAAATATTATACGACTCGGCGGCTGCCGCTCCGCGCAATAATACACAACGGACGCCGCGCTCGCAGAGCCCATATAGCGACGATATTGTTCTGTTTGGCAAATAACGCCGATTGCCCACCACCACATACGTCGGTATACGCCGTATAATATATATATATATATACATACAGTTGACTGACAGTTTGACGGGCTTTCAGAATACTTTTTCCAATCAGTTACGTAATAATAATAATATAATAACGTATCGTCGGCGAGGGTGCGGGCGCGTGTCCCGAGAGACGTGAGTGCTCTAGTCGGGATAAAAACTAAAAGAACGGGCACGGGTGGTTTCGAAATTAGACGTGTACGTTTCGCCGATGAAACCTGTCAATCGTGATGTACACGTATGTAATATTTATATATATATATATATATACATCACATGCACCGTATACATATAATATCGTAGTGATATTATTACCAGTTACCGCCGGCTGTTGCTGCCGCTGCGTGTAAAAACGTTCCGAGTGCCTTTTGCTCGTCACCACCGCGCGCCTACGTGTCAATTCATTAAAACACACTGTGCGCGTGTGTCTGTGCGCGTGCAATTCGGGATGTACGCGATTTTATATATAATAATATATTATATTGTATACGAGTGGGGGGCGAGGGAATGCTTTTTACGCACACACGCGCTGGCACTCGTGACAACTGTCTCTGTGCGCTTTTACGGGTCGAAGAACATTATTATATGGACACACGTCGGGGCGGCGGTACAGAACGGAGAGAGAGACAGAGAGTGTGTGTGTGAGAGAGAGAGAGAGAGAGAGAGAAGTCATACGATATTGTTCAGCCGTTGGAAAACGAGACAATGGCCCCCGGTGTTTACCCCGTTCCACCTCCGCGCATATACGAAATAATCGAGTTTTAATCCCGTTTAAATTAACTGTGTATATCCGATGCGATACAATAAAACGCGCGGACCCGAGCGCACTGTGCGCGCAGCAATCGACGCGCTCGGACGGCGGACACGTCGCGTACAAGTTTTGTCCTGTTTGTATACACACACACACACAGCACGCGCGCACGCCGAGTGTGTGTGTGTTGTATACAGCGGCGGTGGCGATGGCGGTGATCCTCAGTAGTATATATATATATATATTTAAACGCGGCGCTGACCGTCCTCGGACGAGAATAAGGGTCGTATAATTTATATATTTATGTTATACGTAATGATGTGTTATTGTCGGCGCCCATCATATACATATAATAATATATTGTATAATGTGTATCTGTCAAGTCCTACTCCGCGTGTCCGCGTCTGTGGGAGACCGATGGCGAACTGACGAACTGGCCAACGCTATACACCATATAATATCTATAGACGCTAATACGCCGTAATCACTATACAGTCATTACGACTCCGTTTGTTATTATATTTTTTTTATTAATTCGCGGACAACAATGAATTACAAATACTTACAACGCGACATTTTTTTGTTGTTTAAATTCGATTTACCAATGCCTGTAGTTTTTTTTTTTTTTGAGCGTATCGCTCTGTACGATTGTTTTTAAGGTATTGAGTTGTCAATTGTACCCGGTAACAGTGACTCTACAATAGCAATCTATTATCTATTAGCTACCCATACGGCTTGCGACAATCAGATTTTTAGTAGTAATAATTATAATTTATGCACAGAATTTAAATTGAAGGAAACACATTATTAATTTATAGATAATGACAGTCGACGTGTAGTTATGTAATAAAACGTAAAACATTATTCAATATTCAGTGTATTTCGCAATTTTCGATTTTTCAATCATAATTATTTTTTCCTTTTTCATCCAGACTTGTACATCCCGATTATCAATGAATCTTTAAACTTATGGTATGATTTTTAATTAATGTTCGTTGTTTTTATATACCATTTATAAATAGTTATCTATAATCAATGGTATTACGTAAATAAACTTGTGTACATAAACACAGAATCAATGTATTTCCTTAATAAATCAAACAATATAATATAGATACATTTGTATGCGCACGACTTTTGATAACCCGCTCGTTACTGTAATATCATAATAACGTACGGAATCAAATAAGTGAACTTCAGATATTTTTATCACTTTGTCAATTATCAGTACCACTCGGCGCGCGGCCATTACTCTATTTCCTGTGTATATATCGCTCAATTATTTCACAGCAGATATACGATGGTATAAATTATATACGTTTTTAATACCTATACTATATGTATTACATTTTTAATACAGCAGTAAATAAAGACATAAGACATTGAATTTAGATTATTGATCGCATTAAGTTTCAAATACATATCATCTTTAATGGTCACGGGTACTATGCGTGTGGCCAATGGAACTGCAGGTATATCTGAAAAAAGCAACTGTAAAATATCAAACGAAAATATTTATTTAAGATTTCATAAAATGAAAACGAGTAAAAACGGCTTATGATTTACCAAAAAACCTAAACATTTTTAAACAGAGTAAAGTTTGTATTAATATATTGTTTATAGTGTTTATTATACAAGTCTAATGGATGGTTTAAAAATTCTTGTGACAATTTATTGAAGAGCATAACAATAGCGTTTCATTTAACTGTATATCTTTAAAGATCGAAAATGGAAGATGCATATGCTTTATTGTATATAATATAATATTATGTCATGCAAACTGATGCGTTGATGAAAATTCATAAAAACTTATCGATATAATATTACACTCCAACTCATTATATTTTTCCAATAATATATGAATAAAACTCAGTTGGAAATTAATATTTCTGTTTGCCTTCTTTTGGGTACTTATATTATGTACAAAACATATTCATACTCATTTAATACTAAATATGATAAAATATTAAATATGTAATTATTTTATATACGCAGGGTTATAATATATTAATATATACCTATTCTATTTCTATACAAACATTTTATTTTTCAATTTATTAAACATATATGTAATGGATGAATAATTTAAAATAGGAAATACGTCAACGCCATTGCAGCAGCCTGATGAAGATGTGTCCTACATCCGAACGGTTTTAGGACAATACGATCGTATACTATAAATGCAAATTCAAAGACAGGATGATAGTTAAAAAGTAAGTTTATGTATGATACTTATATAAATGTGTTATTAAGGTCGAATGAAAATGAACTAGAACGTGTTACCGCGTAATTATGCCATGGCGTGAACATTTTTTTTTTTTTTTTTTTGGAACCCATTTTATACCTATGGTAAACGACCACATTTATTTGTCGGGTCGTGTTTACTGGCTTGTCGTTTCTGGGGCTGTTTTTTCCATCTTAAAACAATATATAAAAATACCTCGTGATAATGAACTGCGGCAAGAATATAAATCGGCCGATTTAAAGTGCGTTTAACTATCTTCATTTATTACCCTTAATGTTTCTGGATCTGGATTAGATTAAATATATAAAGATACCTTAAGCAAAAAATAATAATAATAATAATGTATATATATATATATATATATACATTATACACTAAATCCTTCGGGTTACGATCGAAGAAAATGATCTCTTTTTTTTTTGCTCGGTTTTTCTCTCATTTCACTTCCCCATGTGCATTCGGACACGGCGGCGAGGTGACAAAGAGTTAATTTCCGCTTTCGCCAGAACCATTTATTTAAATGGGACAAGATAATGCCTAACCTTTATAAAATGTATTGGCCGGAAGCGACGGGCAACCGGAATTCGACGTTTTATTCATGACCTAACTTTTCTATTTTCCCTTCTCTCTACACACACACACACACACACAACACACTTATATTTATATATATATATATATATATATATAGAGAGAGAGAGAGAGATTACCATTATACCGACTTCGAAGACCGCCCTATCGTTTCACGTATAGGTTAAATGGCCAAAAGTTTGCTTCCGATTTTACTACAACCACATATTATTATGTATAGTGCATTCGCCGTTTCGCATGACCTATACAAGGATCGAACTAAAAGTTTATATACTATACTTGCCAGTTGATTTGTTATACGATTATGAAAACATTATTTGGGCCCCGTTGATTAATATATCATCAATTATTCTAGCAAATCGAAGTACTTTCCGTGATACATAAAACAGATCGTTCACGATGGACATGCACTATTGTATACACTATATGCCTAGCTATAAGACATGTCCGAATTGTACATAAGACAATAAATTGTACAATTCTCAAACATCTATACTCGAAATAGATCTGTCCAAATAGTATGGCAATAAGAATTTAATGTTAATTACACTGCTATATCCATTGTCAGTGTACCATACAAGTCAATATCATTATTACCTCTCCCCGCGGTTCGAAGCTATTGTGACGAACAGCAATGAAACATGAAGTAACGATATAGTTTTAATATTATATGTATGTGGTTGAGAACTTTTTATCTGTAGGTATATAAATAATAAAAATTATAAATTAATCGGTTTTGATTTTTAAAATTTTAAAATCGTATTGAATTATTTATTTTTATATTTTCATAACAAAGTTTGCCGTGATTATTTTATATATAAAAAACGCAAGTTTTTAAATTTTCAAATATATACTACTAATTTATTTGTTACTAATTATTTTATCATACAAATACATAAACGTATGGCGTAGAATATTCTTGATTTAGACAAAACCCATTATAAGCACATCGTGCGGTACGTGTGTGACATTATATATGGCAGCCGCGTGATATCGATTTGCGCAATATTAAATTAGCCAAATAAATCCCAATATATGATTACATTATAATAATAGCAGAGTGTTGTTGTGCTCGGTCTATTATCCCGTCACGGAGAAAAACGATTCGATAAAAATTACCCATGACAATGACAATAATATGCATGCACATATATATGTATAATGTATATACAATACATACTTGTGTATTAATATTGTATTGTTATAATATACTTAATGTATATAGGTACCAACCACAGTGGTCATTATTATAACAGTATGTATATAATATAAAGGCGGGATTGTGCACAGTATGTCATATACATACCTATTATAAAACCCCATCATATGGTAATGGCTGTCGGCAAAAGCCAAAAACGTCAATGTCTCTCTCCACACACACACACACACATACATATATATAAACGTATAGAGTGAGAGAGATATGTGCATTGAGTGATAAGTATAATGCATATATTTATCGTATGTATAATATATAAATGCGAACGTGTAGTTGTGGGTACCGCGACGACGTCCCGTCGAAATATATATATATATATATGTATAATATAATATACATAACAGCATATAAAAGAGGGAGCGGAAAGTGCGCTTTTAATAATTCGATAAATACTAACCAGAAATATTAAAAGGCCGCACACTGTACATTATACATACGTACGTTATATATTTAAAATATTATACATGCACTGGGGTGCAGTATGTATATAATATGTACGCCGACCCGTTTAATTAAATTTCAACCACTTTGCGCGCGATCGTTTTGGGTGGCAGATTGACGCAATCGATCTATATAATAATAATAATATTACTGCCTTGTACGGGCGCGGTAATAATATATATATATATATATACGATCGTCGCGCACATCGTTCATTATACTAATACGCCATCGCGGCCCTCTCTCGACAGGACGGTTTTTACAAATCCATCGCGCCATCGGATGATTATAATAATAGTACAACACAGTAATAATACAATACGGGCCGTATTATATTTTATAATGAATATAATAACTCCGGAATTTGTCTTCCGGGTGTTACGAAAAATGTTTACAGCAATTTGGACGCGGGAAGGGGTGGACAAAAGAAAAAATTCGACTCTAGTACGTGATCTCGAATAATGTCACCCATAGCAAACCGGCAGATGTTCCGGAGACATACACACTGCACTATATGGGTGTGTATACGCGTATATGGTCATGCCTTTGTTGCCGTCGATAAACAAATTCGTTTTTGTTATTCAAAACCGTCCGAAACTGCATGTTGTATGTACGACGTCGTACATTACGATATAATGGATATATATATATATATATATATATATATATATATATAGGTGCATATGAGCTCAAGGGGATTTGGCGAGCGTAGTTTTATTATCGCTGACCGTGTAAAGACGACGATGACGACACGATATAATATAATAACAGCTAGCGGAATATACCTACGACCAACTGCTCAAGAGTCCGTTATTATATATGTGTGTGCGTGTGTGTGTTCATCTAGTCGTCCCCAGTTGCAATGCTCGTATACGAGTCGAGCGTGGAACTATAAACACAGCCGCGGTATACTATATATTATGTGTATATAGTTTGTACATTTATGTATTATGACGATGTATTGATGTATTACGTAGAAGCATTTAAACGCCGGTTTGTTTGGCTTTTTCGGTATTTGTCTTCGTATTCGTCACGCCACCTAGAAAGTTTTGTCGTCGGGCGTGCAAAATACATATTATTATTATTATTATTATTATTATTGAGTGAACGCCGTTCATTGAATCACTTATAATAAGACGCCCTCTGATGTGAATGCGGCGTTAACGGCACGTGCTCCCTTTGAGGTACCGTATAATGTCTTCTGAGAAACTCGGGTCTCCGATCGCAGAACTCG
Organism: Rhopalosiphum maidis; assembly: GCF_003676215.2. Classification (NCBI taxonomy): domain Eukaryota; kingdom Metazoa; phylum Arthropoda; class Insecta; order Hemiptera; family Aphididae; genus Rhopalosiphum; species Rhopalosiphum maidis. The sequence goes on from NC_040878.1 coordinate 6,567,318, forward strand.
TACACACGTATAATAAGCACTGAATTTTAACCCTTCTATAGTCTTTACAAACATCCTTTGAATACACGAACCTAAGTAAAAGACGAACGATGAAACCGGCACAAAAGTATCGATCACGGAGCATCCAATGAGAAGGTATCTCTATGTTATACTTACGGAGTGCACTCTTCGACCGTGATAATATATAAATACACGGTATCGTTTATTATGTTTTTTTTCGCGTAAACGGCAGTGTTTAGACGTTTCGTATTACACGCATTCGTCGCAGTATTAAGGAATAATTTAATAACTTCAATTTTTACGTATATACCGTGAAATGTACTTGAGTTCCAAAGGCTACTTGAAATTCAAAGTCTCTGTAATTCATGCGTATAATTACAATGCAAAAGAGTATTAACAGAAAAATAAAACACGTATCACTCACTAAATAATATTAGCTGATCAAAAGTCTAACGGTTTGCAGAAATATGCGGTATTCGTAAACTGTACAGCGCGATGGATCGGTATATTCTTTCTTTTCTTTCATAGACAACTGTATGCGTCTGTATATCATGAGTACTGCAATCGTGTATCGAGTATTCGATCATCGATATAGATACGTATATAATATATACCTGTATACGTCAACTATATATATATATATCGATTATAATTATTAAACACCACGACGAGTTGTATGATACAACGTCTATATATCATATATATACTGACGCACCGCGTGTAGGTTTAAGTCACCGCATTTAGCCGCAGTCGGAAGTTACACACTGCATCGCGCATATTATACAAGCATTCGATATATTTTTATAATGGTGTAAAACGGCTTTTGGACACGCGTATACGTGAGCGCGAGGGAGAGAGAGACGGAGAAAAAAACGGAGGGATGATCGACTGCGGCGGGTTATTAGTGTGGTGTGACATTGCGGGAAAGAAGAGTCACTACAAGGGCGGTGTGCGGCGGACGACGATGACCGCGGCGGGGGTAATGATGATTGATTATGTGACTTTTGCTCGCGGCGGCGGCGGTGGAGGCAAAAGGGATCAACGTTTTTACAACCTGAATTCGTGGGAATCGCTGTGGCGACGGCCATTATATTATTATTATTATTGTTGTATACATAAAAGGCCTGGCGAAAATATTGTGATTACAAACAAACGCCTCTCTGGCGCGCGCGCGAGCGATCGGCTTTTGCGCGGACCATTCGACACGCGACCCGATTATCTCCAGGTGTGTGTGCGTTTTGGTTTCCTCTAGCTATATATATATATATATACGCACTATTATAATATTATATATATTATGACGGTCCCGCCGGGGAGAATGCAGTCATCTCGTCACCCCACAGCGCTGCATGTGTGTGTTAGTGCGTTCGTACTAAGGTTTTTGCTGATAATCCTATCAAATGTCGACCGTGCAAAGTATACATATAAACATATTACATAATGCGTACACGCCGGGCGCTTAAAAAGAAAAATTGTATAATGTCTGCGCGAGAGAGATGCATTTTGCGAGTGTTGTAACGTATTGTACGCAATTATTGCACCAACGAGTGCGGTGCGATCGTGTGATCGAAAATGTGAGAAAGCGGAGTATTTAAATAAATAATGAATTTTATAACATAATTTCGTTGCTTAAAAATTCAAGACGAGTGAAATGACAACGTTTTATCACGTGGAACTTCTAAGTACCTATAAACACTAGTATTGTTACTATTTTTTAAGATTTTCTCACGTACGGCGTTCTCTAACCTCCCCCTTTGCACATTCAAAATATTAATAAAATGTTACGCGTGTGCAATTAGCATGTACCTACTTACAACATGTTTTTAATGGGAAAACGTTTCTCCAACATCCCTCCTAAACATAACTGTAATAATATTATCATATTCCGTGTAAGTTCAAAATGAGGGAGAATACAATACGCGTAGAAAACCCCCGGCTACACCGCTGCTTATGTCACTGCCCGCCATATGTCCTATCCTAAGCACAAAAACCGTATATGCCATATTATTTTATATCCTATAAAAGACAAAGTTAAAAGACAAATTCATCACGTGGTAACGTCGTTATAATATTGTTATCAGTGTACGCTGTACAAAGTGACGCGGACTTTTGTCCAAACTTGTTGATCGTCATCAACAATCACTACCGTTGCTCGATATGGACCGTCGCTATGATAACCTAACAGAAATGGATATTTGTATTTATTAATATTGTGATTGTGTGTTAACCGATCTACGGTAGAGAATAATTCTTTAGAAATGTAGCGTGCTAAAAAAATGTACCTGCGATATTCGGTCGTAAACCGGCGACGCGGCGGCGGAATATTGTTGCCCGGACGGCGGCCACATAGCGATATATATACAACCGATATGTTTATGCGGAAAACAAATTTAATGTACATTAAAATGTTACGCCATGGCGCGAATATTAGATGCCTGGGAGGCAATAAAAATGATATATTTTTCCTATATAAGCACGAAAAGAAATAAAAACGGAATTGCTTCACGGTCGGTTGTGATAAAATGCCCGGCAATGATTCCAAGCAAATGAAAAATGAACGTGGAAAAAAAAAGAAAACCGGCACGTTTTACGATGATTTTTACCGATACAAATCATAAATTATATATATATATATATGTGTATGTATAATATTGTATATATATATACCTACCACGCCACCGCCGAAAACCCGTAATCGTAAATTCGCATATACGACGTGAGTTCACAAATTACGAAATTTCCGTATATATTAGAACTTTCGAGCCGTCGCTCGTCGCACGTAATATCATTATGTGTATACATTTCAAAAACGATTTAAGCGAACACACTTGCACGGTTTAATTTAACATTTTTATTGTTTGATGCTGTTTAATATTTTTCGTTATTTTTTTTGGACAAAAGTATATCCTTGTACCAGTTTCACCTATAGTATTATGAACATATCAGTAAACAAATTAAAAAATAAGTAAAAATCATACATTTCTGTGTATGTATATATGCCTTGTTATATTTTACATACAAGCTAAATTTAACAGAATTCTAAGCAGAGCTCATAAATATTACTCGCCAAAAAAAATAATTTAATTATCTCAACTGGACATACGACCCGCAGTTATGGGGGTAATGTGAAAGTCCAATATCATAAAATACATGTAAATATTCACGTTTTATTTATAACTTATTGTGAACTATAGTTTGTTTGATAATTTATAAGTATAGACATTCCTGTATTACATTTACTTATTGTGCCCTAGAGGTATGAATTGTAAATTTCATATAAAAATAAAAATTATCCAAACAAATAAAACTCTAAAATTCAGTAGATATTTTGCTAAAGTAGGACTAAACCTTCAAAATAAAATTCCTTTCGAAAATTATAAACTGTAAGTTATGTACAAAATACTAACAGTAATCAAAATATGGCTAATAATTCGCAAGACAACATTTTATTTTATTTTTATTATTTTTATCTATTTTTTTATTTCTACAATTTAGCTATTTAGCATATTATTATACATTTTTTTTTATATATAACTCTAGTCTTCTTACCATATACAATATACTAATTATTTGTAATGTGTATAATTTTGTTATCATTAGTTTTTTTTTTCCTAATTGGTTTTACGATTGTTTAAATAATAAGTAATTTAATAATTAATTAGAACTCCAATTTCACTAATACTAATATATTTCAATTCTCAGTGGTAAATTAGGCCAAATACTACTAATTATGTATTATTTGTTTTATATAATTATTAATTATTATTTTAAATATATTCTAACTGTCTTCTGGTCCGATAAAAATTATTATTATTATTATTATATTTTGAAGGAATAGATAAATATCACTTTACGTACGTATATTTTATTACATTATGCATACATAATATATTACATATACCCTATTGTATGGTTACAACTCGATTTTAAACTTTGGTATTAGTTTATCGAATAAATAGGTTGTATGTTGTATATTATTTTTAACAATACGTTTTTTCATCGATCTCGTTAAATTATGTTTTTTACATTTATTATTTTGTCATGTTTGATTTAAATTGAAGTACATATACGTTTTTAAACGTATCGTAATTGATGCTTTGGTAACTGTAGTATGGCATGTATTTGTTACACTGTACTGTATACAAGTTGATTTTCATTGAAATAAAATCAGATACATGAGTCATTTTTTTTTTTTTAGTAGATCGTAAAAATCTATCTTTCTCATTTTATAGTTTATTCATGACACACTACTTTATCAAGGATTTTTTTCATTAATAAAGTATATTTTTTATGATTCAGTCATCAAATTTTATTTCATAAAACATTTGTGATTACTGCTCAATGGTCGTTCAATCTTTGTGAAATATCTATTTTAGTTCGCAATAAAATCGAGTTCAACCACTAATATAATTATTATAAAATACAGATACGGCTAAACTTAGTACAACAGTATGTTTATTATTTTTTTTTTTTAATATTTTAAATTTTTTAAATAAATGGTCGGACTTTTAAAAACGTTGTATAAAGTTTGTTCAAATTTGTATTAGTTTCAGTTTTTTTTATGTAAGTACCTTCATTAAATAATTGCTACAACAAGTTTTCTCGTAAAAATTGTGTTTACACCCTATTTTAATAATTTAACTATAGTGTATTTATTTTCTTAAGGTTGAGAATTCTTTAATCATTTTAACTACCTCTCATTGTCACTTTATCATCGCTTCTAAATCTTTAATATCAAAAAAAATTTCTCTGTTATTCGAACAATTATTTGTATACTTTCCTTATACAGTTCCTTATTGTGAACTACGAAATGGCAATAAAAGTTACCATTAAACTTTTCATATTCTACGTGCAGTTAAAAACTTTTGTAAGTTGTTAGCTGACTTTAATTATACCTATACATTATATCTGCTGTAACATCAAAACATTAAAGTGAAATATAACTCTGCAAATTATTTTTTATTTTAAGAATCTGCCGACATACCTAGATACTCTTGTTATTAATTTAATCTCGTTTCAATATGATTATCGTGCATAATATATTTACACATTGAATACGGTGCGCAGAAGAGAGAATCTTTATTATTATGTGACTCTACGAGCTTACGGTAAGCTTATGGTGGGGACGCGGGGTAGGCGTGGACAACAGGAACTCCCAACACCGCGGCAACGAGAGGGTTCGCGGATGGGAGCAGATCGCTGCTGTTTAATTCAAAACGTCTTACGCCCGATAACTCGACGGAAAGCGGGTGACGCATAGTAAATGTGCCGTCGCGACACAATAAAATACACAGGAGCCCGCCGAGACTGCAGGAAAACACGAGAAATCACTTGTCCGAAATCGTCGACAACCGTTTTTATTTTTTTCCCCGCCCGTCTCCGTGCGCATATATATATATACATATATATATTCTACTCTCCTTCCTCATCTCTTAGCCATCAAGACGGTATTGTCATAGGTCTCCATGGTGATGACGACGCGGGTGTATAGGTGTATAGGAGGCCTTTCCTGCTGCAACACCGTTTCCGCCGACAATGTTATAATAATAATAATAATATAAAATACACGGCACAATGCACGTTTTCACACGGTAAGTCGGCGTTTACATTTCATAAATTATTATGTATATAAGCGCAGTCTCCGTCCCCTTTGGCCGACGTCACCACCGCCGTCGCCGCCGATTTAATATTTTAATCTCGTCGAAGTTCTCCGAGCGCGCCCGCGCACATAATAATACGTATATAAGCGGCGTATATTTACGTTGGAATATACACCGTACATATTATATATACATGTGTGTGTGTGTGTGTGTGTGTGTGTCGAGTCGGAGTAGGGAGGTTTGCTCGCGTATCTTTGATCGACGTACCGTTAACGTGTGTAAACAAGAGTTTAGATGCAAATATACACGGCTTGTTTGTCAGTCTGAAGGACTTATGAACGCACACAGACTGCGTATACGCGCGCGCGCGCTCTGCCAAAGGACCGACTGCTGCGCGGAGAGGGTGTAGACAAATATATAGACGACGACGAGGAGGAGAGGGCACGACAGACGGGACATGGGCGACCCTTTGATTCACCAGACCTCTCCGCCCGCGAGAGTCAAGTCCTTAGGTATATTATGTAGTATATAATGTGCGCACTCGTATATAAACGAACGTATACAATAATGTACATATATATATATATATGCGCGTATCAAATCCACCGAGAAGCTTTTAATTAACTCCCGACCACCGGTGTATATTATATAGTGATGTTCTCGGTATATACAAATATATATATATATATATATATATATATTGCGCCGCCGACGAACCGACAGACGGCGATAGGTACCTCCTATACGGCGCACAGGATTTAGTTTCGATTAATCGACTATACACTACACGCGTTACCTATATATTATATATAATACGCCGTATATGGGTTAGGCATATCCGAGTTTCCGGTCGCGTAGGTACCCGTGTTTAATTATTATGGGCGGCCAAAACCGTTTTCACGTTTTCTCGGAAAATCGGCCGTGTATACTACTAGCCGCGGGTACGGCAAAGGTTGTGCGCAACAATGACTGCGGATATATCGAATTATTATATACGCGCCTTTGTGCAGCGCCTGCCGTATCCGTCCGTATATATCACGGCGCGATTATATAGTATTATAATATTATTATTGTAATGGAGAGAACGCGGCAAACGCGCCATTATCGTGGTCCGCCGAAAAAAAATCGACTACTCCAAACTCGATTTTCGGCCGTCTAATGTAATATAACGATACAGCCCGTTTTACCGGGGCCGAAATCCGGCGATAGTCGAGCAACATATTCAATTTTCATACAAGCGTAGCACTATTTAATTTACAAACTATAGCGGTGGTGTAAGTTCGATAAACCGCCAAAACTATCAAAATATTAAAACACGTAGTAGTATTTATTGTTTTTTTTTTCGACCGCCGATGCGGCCACGTCCACATTGCAGATAACACGATTATTTCATTGAAATAATAACTCCGCAAATGGTGTGTGTTATAGTCATTTATTTTGTTCGTCGAAATTAGAAATAATAAACGAAGCGAAACTGGAAAGTATACAATAATTCATGCCTTGATTTGTTTGGACAGTAAGTGTATCATAATACCAGTGACATTAATAATATTTAACTGTTTATTAAACTCGACCGCTTTTTATAAATTGACGTATGAGTAATTTCACTTTCACGAACTCGCAAAATTACATTATCATTGACATTGTTTATGGAGTTTTACCCCAATGCGATTATATTATTACTATCCACCGCAGTGGTATAACAATATTGGAAATCGCTCACAACATCCATTAATATCGAATTCACTCAATAATAATAACAGCTATAGATTTTGTTTATACACAATACAATTGCATTTGATAAAAACGTGTAATCCGACAACAGATGTGAACATAATATAAATTTATCGTAAGAATTACAAATATAATAATAATAATAATAATAATAATAATAATAGTAGTAATTTACTAATTTATGCGGCTAAGTTTTCAATCAACATTTACCGGTTTCCTAAACTAATCTCGTTATTGACTTTTATAATTTTTTAGTGTATTATTATGAGTACGATCATATATGCAGTTGAGTGTCATAACAGTGCACGTCATAATATATTAATTTGTATAATCTATCATGACAAAATAATATTTCATAGAATTATTGGTGAAACGTGCATTCCATTTGATAATCAAGTACACTGAAGAGCGCAACGCAAGATCACTTGTTAAGTTGTTAAGATTTTGCCGTTATAATTTTACGAGTACTGTTGTAGTTAGTTTTATTTTTGTATTTGAACATCATTATAGTTTAAGCATCTGGGTCGAAAATGTGTAACCAGACTTTGAATTTAACTGTAAATTTTGAAAAAATAATATACACCACAAAGTATTACACGTTCCGATATAGTTTTTTGTATGTGAATACAGTGCCATCTAATAAATTGGACAATCCTGATTTCATTTTATGTATTCATGTCAAAAATATATAATGAGCTAGGCATATTTTGTTTTCTCTCAAATATAACTTTATATTAAAATCCCAAACTCGGGGAGAAGATCATAATAAGCTAGAATGTATGTTATAATAACCGTATATACTGGAGCCCAAGTCGATGAATAATTTAAACTAATTTAAGTGTTTTAAAAAAACATATTTAAACCGGTAAAAGTTAATAGTTAATTTTGTTGTAGGTACATGAAGTTGCCTACAGTAGACAGCTGTAGCATTAATAATTTGTCAACAGTGTCAACATAAATAAGTAACAGTTATAACCTTATAAGTTATAAATATAAGTAACTATTAAACTTAACCGGAATTCAATTTAAAACTACTTTGTTATTTTATCTAGATTTTATGTATAAAATAAACTTAATGAAAAACAATATTACTCTTATAGTTAAAAAATCAAACTTTAACTTATTAACTCGTTAATGCACAGGCTTGAATACATTATGCATATAGCTGTGTATTATATAACTATATAGCTGTATTTATTATATACATTTATATACAAATATATTATATTGATGTCTATGTGCATAACTGTAATAACTTATAATAATAATGAAATGTAATAGCTAATAAGTAATAACTAAAAGTCTGTAGAAAATGCATACTACCTATTTACAATATATTTTTATCGATCTGTCATATATATTACGCGTATACATTAATAATTGCTGTCTCCGGCGTACGGTTAAACGTGTTGACGGGTAAAACGATTTAGTAGTAGATTTAATCTCTTCTCGAAAAACATAATAATATCGAAACCCGTTTATGAATGTACATATAATAATATCCTATTAAAAATTAACGATTCTAGTTATCCTACAAGAGGGAAATGACTGAAACCAAATAACCAAAAATCCGAAAAGATTTCACGGTGAATTGTACTTAAATAATATTATAAAAATTTATAAAAATGTATTTTAATAATCATTATTTATTATTATAATATTATGATAGATATTAAATAACATTGTACGAATTAATATTATGCATTCGTCAAATATTACCGTACAATTAAATGAGTAACTCGTATACGAGTTTTGATTTGGGAACCAAGATTGCCAAACTGATTCGACATCTTGTTTTCGAAATTAAATTTTACTTTAAATTAAGAATCGATATCAGACATCTCATTGAGATCATCTCAGCAATAGAATAATAACACAAAAACTTAAAACATTAGTTGATAATATGAGAGAGATTAAAACACAATAACAGTACGTATTTATATTTTATCTTTATAATATTATACATATAACAAAGGCCGGGCATTAACGAGTTAATAAGTTAAAAGTTAAGTTAATTTTAACTTATTAACTTAACTATTAACTCACTAAATTTATTTTTTAACGAACGTGAAATTAACGAATTTTTTTTTCATTTTAAGAAATAAATCAAGTTAAATAATTTTTTTTTTTTACATTCACTATTTCAGTCGTTTTCATGTCAAAAAATATTTTATCGTGAATTTATTTAAAAAACGAAACGAAAAAAAATTAAATAAAACACATACTATATAGAAATACTGTATGTTGTATGAAGTATATGCATTATAGTCTATAATTTAGTTGTGTGTTGATAAGAAATAAAGTACGCTAACGAATAAAAAAAAAATAACTTTTTTTTAACTTCATAAAAACTTAAAAAAAATGTGTATTAACTTTTAACTCAACTGAGTTAACCAAAAATTGTATTAACTTTTAACTTTTAACTTTTTCTCATTGATGTATATTAACTTAACTTGACCGAGTTAAAAAAAAAACCATTAACTTGCCCAGCTTTGCATATAACATATTACATATTTTATACATTTTATACTATATATAATATACCAATTCCCAGACGCACGAGTCATCTTACATTAATTTTATATTATCACAGAGTCCCGTCACCTTGCATCACTATTTTTTATTACCTTACTAAACATACAATAATAACAATCTTTCGACCAACTACATCTGCGTGTACGCGGATCGCAGTATAGTCTCGTTTTATCATTCGCTCTAAATAAAAGCGAAACATATCTATTATATTAACCTTTTATTTTAATAAACGTTAAATCGTACGCGGTGTATAACTGTAAGTGGCTTGATTGATTTAACGTCCAAATATTACGTCTCGCATTCCGCCGTTCGAGATCTATCAGTCACCGACACACCGCTTTTATAAAAACTCAAAAACGTTTTAAAATAACTATACCACATAACATTGTTGTTAGCCTATACGTTTTAAAATATCGTCCTCATCATTCCTGCGCATCTATAGGCAATGTCTGGTATACCGTGACAGCAATGACCGGTAAAACTATGGTGATCGTCGGCATCACCGCAGCGCATTACGAACTGTATTATACGTGTTGCTGCAGTGTTCGCAGAGAAAACCGCGATATCGCGTGTCCCGGTGTTATCGGCGCAGCGTCCGCGCGGCTCGGCGAAACCCTTCGGCGACTGCAGCCAGTGCACGGCCCTCGGTCGGCAACTCGTCGCGATGACAAAACCTATTCGGCGTGTACACGGGAATCGCGTCACGCACACGACATAACTCACGTGTCACAGTAGTACGCCGCAGACATAATATCGCAATAATTCATATACGGTACACAACAAATAATAATATATTAAATGTGTTTTGACCGTTTGCCGTTTACATTTCGTCGTGCACGAGGAACGATATTATTATTGCGACGGTATATATATATAAATATATATATTATTATATTCGCGACGCTGCGCCGTTGTCACCGCAATACCGTATACGACGTGTACGTACGTATTATCACATATATATATTTATATTATAAAATATAAATATTATATGTGTTTAGTGACACCGACCGGCGTGCGAGCCGGCGGCCGTAACGGATTATCGACGCGCGGTGTGTGTGTGTGTGTGTGTGTGTGTGTGTGCCGGAGGATTAGCCACGCGTGCCCCTCTACCTCGTCGCCCCCTCCCCGACCCAAAATTCGTGCCCTCGCCGCCGTGACCCACCCCGTCCACCGCGAGTCACAAGTCGGTCTTGTGGGAAATGTAAACACGTCCCGAGCCAGAGTTTGTTGCACACACGTTGCCAAACGCACACCACCGCGACTGTAATATATTATAATATTAATAATAATATCGCTACGCATATACGTACGGCGGATATATTGTTGGCCGTTTATCACGCACACACGTATCGTATTAAGTAGGTTCGGCGACGATATTATGTACGTATACATGCGCACTGCCGGGCCTCGTAATGGGCAATAATCGCCCGTGCGAGTGTGCGTCCGTTTGTTTATATTGTGTGCGCACACGTCGACGGCGGCGGCGGCGGCGGTATAATCGGTCGCGACGAATCGTCGCACGAGCCGAGACGATATATCAGAAAGATTTCGCAACTACTCTTATACTGCTGCGCGACATAAACCTATAATACTATACGTATATTATTATGCTGCTCTGTTCGCGAGTGTTTCGCCCGAATCGAGTACGCGCCGCGCGTTACACTGTTACTGCACACGCTTTACGGTATCGCGTGATGCAATATCACGACGACGACACGGGATGCGTGCGAGAGACTATATGACATTGTGTTGTATGCGTTGTTAGGTTCGGTTTGCAGATGGCGAACGGGATGTGGGGAACGGGAAACGCGTGGGTCCGTCAGTGGCGCTGGTGTTCATAAAAATATGTTTTGAAGACACGTGACGATTGGACGATTAGATTGTGCTCGAATTCCTATAGAGCTGATATTGGTCAATACTCTACTTACTAGCAGAAATTAATAAAGTTATTAAAATACGGAGATGACTTCGTGTTCGCGTATGTACGCGTTTAAATCTCTCAAAACGTGCTTACAAATTCGCCATCGCTCTCCTCACATCGCACCGAATTACAGAAAAAGTGTTCAATATATCAACTTATTGTATATTTTTTATAATTATACAGACATTATGCAATTCATAAAAAAAATGTACAACACATATGATGTTGAAACTTTTCATTAATTTATGTGGCGATGACGTATCGATCGTGTATTTTAAGATTTATGAGTTTATAAGTTGACTAATGCGATGTAATGATTATTTTTCGAACTTAAATTATATCAGATCCTAAACGTATCTGAAGACACCTTTTAAAGTATAAAAAATATTCGATCTTTAACGCTTAAAGAAATTTTTAGTAAAAAATGTTATCTATTAAATTTGTGAGAAATCATAAATCAATAAAAGTATAGTTTTATCAAAAATAATAGAGAAAAACAAAAGAAAATTATGAAAAACAATGATATCTACGTAAAACCAATTGTTGACAAAATCATTTTATTGGAATGATAACATTTTAAAAACAATTCGATTCTTTTTGAACTATTTTTAGACATTAAAAAATTTAAAATTCTTTTTCACAATGTAAAAATTATTATTATTATTATTATTTTTATATCATACATTTTTGTCTGTGAGTAAAAAGGATAAGCAATGTAATATGTATAATGTATAATGTTTTTTTTGGTTTTCCTCAAATTGTACACGGAAATGAAAAAGTATCCTAAATATATAGACATAAGTAACTCTCTCTTTACTCTCATAATTAGATTCATTTTTCTTATTTATATTTTATGCGTATATTACGTACACTACAATGTTAAACCAAAGTTTACTTCCATCCTTTGAATTATTAACATAATCATATTAAATCATATTAAATGTAATTAAGTATAGTAATTGTAATATAATAATTATTATATGTATATTTATTTTCAAATACGACGATGAGGTTTTCACTTAATTAGCTGAAAAAATTAATAATAATCATTCTTATAATTATATCCTTCAACCCTCGAACCTCGACGTTTTCAAATAATCAACAATATATCACTCCGGTATTTTTTAATTATGAACTCACTATAATATGCTCACAAAAGTAAATATTTACTTAACGTCCGTGTACTTGAGTACTTGACACACACTCGTAACTTGAAAAACCAATTTAGATATTAAAAATGTTGACGGACATCGTCTTTGATAGTCGAAAAACAAATAAATACCTTTGTAAAATGTATTTTCATATTGAAATAAAGAAAATTACCTAGATTTTTTTAATTTAAACGATAATAACTAAATGGATAAAGAAGTACCTATTTTATTCTTGAAAGTCCGTCTGGGACGATAAAATATAGATTATACATCAAAAGATTCACGAACGCCAAATCAATTGAAGACTGGACATGGATAGTAGTTTAATCTATAACAGTGCATTCTAAAAGATTTTATTTAAAAAAATACTAGCACGACAGCACAGCGATGTCCAGAAAGGCCGCATGCATAAGTTTAAGTATATAATGCAAATGTATATATATATATAAGCTTTTATTATATTCTTTTGCGACTAATAAATTCACGAATTATTACAAGTCGCAATTATTTCGCCAAAGGGAAACGTCCGGAGATACGCGCGTAGTTATTGTTGTCGGAATAACATCTATGCGCGACGTCGACGACGACGACGACGACAAGCTCCTATCAAAAACACATTGTTATCGGCGGACAAAGGAGCACCATCACTACAATAACGCTATATTGTGCGCGGTAGCAACACGCATAATATCGGTGTATACTCATTTCGCGTAATAGCAGTGAAGTATAAAGTAAAAAAAAAAAAATAGGGTGTTTTGCATTCGGTGTACAAGAGCATAATTTCCTCCGGTCGTCGCGGCTGTGGGGCTCGGGAAACGGGTGTGGGCCGCCGATGGCTGTATAATAATATGTATGTGCGAAATAATGACGTAATGGTTTTCGCTGTTATACCTTTGTAGTAGTGACATGCGACATATATAATAATGTATATATATTTTTTTTTTTTTTTTTTTAATGATGTCGTTCCCGTGCGCGTTTGACGTCCGGTCCGACGAGACGGGATATAAAGCAGCCTCCAGCTAAAGAACTCGGGTCGACGAAAATAAAAAAAATTCAAGAGATAGATAGAGAGAGTAGGTGTATAACAATGTAAAAATATCTTTCCTATCGGTCGGTACATAAAGTGCGCGCGTGTATATATTGTATACGTTATTATAGAACCGGGGTATAGGCACACGCGTGTTTATACATAAACATATACATATACATATTATACGCACTTGCATGTAAGTATGCAGTAGGTACTTCAAAAAGAAAGCTCTATATTATGTGTGCGTACGTATGGTACGTATGTATGTGTGTGTGCGTGTACGTATAGTATACAATATAAGGCCGTGATGGACGAAGCTCTGTCGCGAAGAGAGGAAAACGATCGGATTGATTGAGTTTGTGTAATTTCATTATACCATGTTGATGTCTATATGTGTATATGTGTATATGTATATATCGTGTATGTGAAAGAGTGTGTGCGCGCGTGTATATATTTTTGTTTGAGCTGTATAATCACATTATAGTCGTTGCTGCAATTTCCGAACGGTCGTTATGAAAACGTCGTTATACTTATTATATAGGTATACCATCAGACGTCTAATGCATAATGCATTTATATATGTATAATATATATATATATATATATGTACATGTTTACTGTCCATAAAAGCAAAAACAAGATGTACACCGCAGCATACATGTATACGTGTATACGTGTATATGTCATTGCGATATCGTCTAGTCGTGGCGTCTATAGGCTATATATATACAGGTAATTGGTATACGTTGACGTTCATGGTTTTGCAAAAAAAATATTATAATGTATAAAATGCATAAAAAAAAAAAAATGTTTATTTGTTTAATCGATGACTTTTCCTTCGTTTTAGAACAAATAATAATATATTACTATTATAATGTCTTGCAAAATGATGCACTTTTATCAATGACATCTTGTTTATAATATGTACTGTATAAATCGTAGACCTACGTAAACCTTCCACACCGCATTATGTATACGTTGTGTAAAGATGATTTTTTAACCGAATCCGTATTTTTTTTTCTCGTAATACACTTATACTTTACTATACATAAATCATTTTTTTGTAGAACGTAGCTACCGGTTAGTGAACTATATATATTGATATAATATTCAAAAATACCTACGCAAAAAATCAACTTCTGTAGTAAAAACTTACAATTTTAACCGATATGACATCAATAACGAAATGAAAAATAATATTTTTAATATAAAATATCAAAATATCAAAACTTTTTATATATAATATAAGTTTATGTTATTTATTGTATTAATTTTTTTTTCCTGCCAACAAAATGTTCACGATTAATTCAACATCATTCGTAGTTACGATACGCAATCACCCCAAGGCATCCTCTTTGGTGTACTGAACGTTCGTATGTGTTGTACATTTATTTAATAATATACTGTTGTCATTGTATGACCTTTCTTTGACAATTTTTTATACAAAAACATACATTCGACGATATTTTACAATACGCATAATCATTACACACAGAAAAAGTAAAGACTATATTCCTGCAGGGATATTATGAAACTGAATCAACTAAATCCCATATAACATCGATAACGTCTTTTTTTATAACCTTTCTAATTTTTAATTTAAAAATTTCATGTGATTCGTCGTTTAATATTAATTATTTTAATAGTAAAATAAATTTTTTAATTCGTTTTTTATTCTAATATTTTCAATTTGTAAATAAGCTGTTTTTTATTTGAACAAAACTATCTAAATAGACAAATAATTCTAGTTATATCATAGAAATATAATTTATAAATTTATATTAAATGAAACGGGTATCTGTTTTTAAAAATTAGTTTATGTAGACTGCTTAATACCTGTGTGGCTACGCTAACGCCGGTAAAACGCAATGTTTTAGGGCGAATGTCAGTTGCTACGCAATAGAAAAAGGTACATATGTAAGTTCTTACACGGTAAAAACCAGGTACGTATGTTAATTCCTACACGGCGGAAAAGGGTACATATTACGTATATACGAATTTTCAAAAATAAATATAGCGCATTGTCACAAATAAATATAATATAATAATATGAATATTAATTATACTTAATTAATATTATTATTATTAAACAAAATATTTTATATGTCAAAAAATATAAATAATAAAATATTTTATCCTCCGCCCTACATCAAGTGGGGATATTATTATTAGCTTGTAGCTTGTCGTATTTTTCCGTAATTTCGTAGGTATACGTTTTTCTTTAAATTAAGTATATTTGAATGTATATTAGATGCTATACCTACCAGTGTATAAAGTTTCAATAAAAATTGAAATTATTTTATATTTATATATTATATTGATAGCGCCTCTTGGTGCTGTGACACTTCAATGTATTTCAATACAGAAAGTCTCAATAAGTTCGAACTACGGTTTTTACTTATTATAATATTATTATATTATATTTATTTGTGACAATGCGCTATGCGATTTTTATTATATTTTTTAATCATCATATATTTATTTTTAAAAATTCGTATATACATATTTAATTGTAAAATAAATTAAATACATCTTAATCTTACTCATAATATTCTTGAACTAAACAACATGTACAAGTTTTATCAAATTAAAAATATTTAGTGATGTATACAATATTAAAAGCTATAGTATCAAGTCAAATACGCAACCTTATAGAAATCCAGTGACATCGCACAACATTTTTTAGTAAAAAATATACAATGTCCATAACTTTTAACGATTCCGTTCACAGATATAAACCGTACGGAAATGTGTTTTACCGGCTAATTCATACTAACTGAAATAATAACGATTATGATCATGTAAATGTTAGTCAAACATTTTTATTCTGACGTTTAAACACCCATATATATATTTTATGCCCAGTGAGTATCCAAAACTCGAATACGAAATCGTAATTCATAATTTGAGTGCTACGGTCGGTGCTTTGAATTAATACAGTGTGTAAATTATATAATTATATATACAGACATAAGTGCTATATTGTAATAAATTCAAAGATAATGGTGAGATTAATTAATATTTTAGCGCAAACGCATTTCTTTTAAATTAGTTTTAATTTAAAATTGAAATACGTTTTGCGGTGTAACAATTTATTTTGTACAGTTTACATTATAGATTTATTTTTAAAATGCGTGAAAAAATAAATACTATACATGTAGAAACTATTAATTATTATCAGTAAAATAGACACACAACTGTAATGTACCTAAATAGCCTAATCATAACGCCGTGCGATAAAAGTTTATTTTATCATTTTATCATAGTATCATTGACATTTAAAAAAAATGTGTTAACACTTGCCATAATTAAAACTGGCCTAATATAATTACTGAATGAAAATATACCCCAATAGGCTTTTCTTGCAGTCTAAAAAATGTAGACGTATATATTGTGATGCAAGTTGCCGCTGAAAAATATTAATTGTAATCAATATATAGAATACTTATTTGGTAAATGGTTCATCACTTATCTAGATAATCTAGATTCTAGACAATAGCTATTATGCATTTTCCGAGGTATGTGTAGATCGACAAATTAGTAAAATATTGGCAAATTTCATTCACTCAGTCTGTTTAAAAACGTACTCAATGTGACAGAAATGTCAATGAAATACATCTCATATCTTGTACTTCGACGTAAATAGATTAATCTTGTAATTGATTTTTTTTTCTAACTCACTTAAACATTACATGCCAGTACTCTTTCGACATTTTGTAACTGCACAGTGTTCGTTCATATATTATAAAGTATATCTAGAAATGGATTTCGTGGGTCAAAATATCAATAACTCTCATTATAGACAAATATTTATGTTATGAATAGTAAGTGCGAGCTTTCATATATATTTTCAGTCCGCATGGATAATACAGCATAAAGAGCGAATACTGGGCAAAAACTGTTCTTCGCCTCGGGATCCTTAGCCGGCTGCAGGACGCTGCAGTCCACCGCGAGTTTCGCGTCCCTATCGGCCCGTCTTCGTCGACTGCAGGTGTTACCGTACAGGAGACGTCGACGTCCTGCAGTGCGACTCCGGACGGCGGTTCGCACACAGACAACAACAAATTCTCCGTGACAACGCAGGTCGCGCTTTCAGCGGCCTCGTCCGCATCGTTCGGCTATAATCTGGTCAAGGATTGTTTTCAGTTCCTAGAAGGCGTTGTCTAAGAATGCTCTGGTCGCGTTATTTTCATCAATCGAGGAGGCCATTTTTTTGTTGTTTAGAATTGTGTTGTGCACCCGTCTTCTTTAACTTTGTAATTACAAATCAACTTGTTTGGAATGTTGTCACACACCGCGACCGAAAATTTTCCATACGACAAGAAATGTAGCGTCGCGGGCTCGTTTATTTTTCCAAACACTTTTATCATTATTAATTGATAAATATTACCTATTATTACTCATTATAGTATATTATAATAATATTAAACACAGATTTCGAATATTTTGATTCGCATTACCTGTTAACAGTGTTAACCCTTATGTAGGTATCCTTCTAAAACAAATTTTAATCTGCCCTCTCTACCCCCGCCCAAGGAAAATTCTTAATTACTCTGTTGACCAATATAGATATGTTTTTCTACTCACTTGTAACTTATGAGTATTAATTATTGAAAAGTAAGTATTATAGTTTCAGTGAACTTATAGAATTATTATTAATAGGTACATAGAAAGTCTATATTATAAGCTAGAGAAGTAGTGTAGTTTTGAGGTTTTGATACGTTTGGAAAGCAAATAGACAACTAATAAAAAAAATTTACTCGTAGAAAAAAACCTCTAAGGATACCCGAGACCCGGTGAATCGGTGTAATTATAAGAGACCTGAAAGCAATAGATCAGAAGGTAACTTATGAGTCAACTTTTGAAGCACTTGACTAAACATTTCCACCTTCTTTTTACAGCACCGATACCCACATCTGATGCTTTCGTTATTTAATCATTAAATCATGTGAGAATATTATAAGCGTGTGGCTATACTTTATTTCACCTTATTCGTTGGTTGTTTTTTCTTAATTCGTACCTACCTTTTTCGACCAAATGCCAAGTTTGGTTATCGTAATAGAAAACATGTTTTGTCGGTAATTACCTATTTATAATCCACGTGTTGATTCGAGATTGTAAAACTCGTCATTAACGGGATACATTTTCAAACCTATAATGGATATAATATAATATATTACGTCTTCTCCGGCCGATAATAACTGTTTACTACACGAACTAACGACACACATTAAACACCCACACACACACCCATATATATATATATATATATATACACACGCATATAATTGTTTGCGTTTTATTTTGCGATTGCGTTTTCCAGCATTACACTATCGCGGGCTGCTGCATTATTGTTGCTTGTATTATGCACGCGCCTATTCATATACATATATAAATGTCGTGCCTATAAGAAATTTACCGTCGCCAATTGCGCTAGGTACTTCAAATGTAATGAACGTAAGTATAATAAATCCCCGATGCTTGGCAGTGCTATCCCTGTCGAGTCGACCATGTAGTACGCTACGATCATCCCCAACGCGTTATTATAGTGTACAATAATAATATATTATAATGAGAATAAATCTCTGCGCCGGACGGTGGCAGAGATCCAAACTCCTCCGATAAACGGACCTCGTGTATACTCGAGTTTTTTTAACGGCACAATTGTTTCGCCTTTATAATCCGATAAAATCCTGAAGTTAGTTTTATATATTCGGAGAAGCCATCTCTTGTACAATATATTATATTCACGTATGGTATATGCACAAGCCGCCGCGTTGTTAAAACTAGTCTAACTGTATACATAATACCTCTATATCTGCAGCACAATATTGTCCGTTTCACTGTGTGTGTATGTGTGTGTGTTTTAAACGAGCAGCACAGTAATACAGAGGAGAGATCTATTCAATTTAATATAAGAAGCGTTCCACAGTAGAAATCGTCTTCCAAAAATCGTGAATAAAGCCGCAGATGTTTATTTCGCTTGGTACTCGTCGTTTAACTGTTATTTTATAGTTTTAAATTAATATACGTCTGCTGCAGTGTAATGTTTCGTAACGTGACCTGCTTATAATATAATATATTCTGCGTTTGTATATAGTAATATCAAATCGTGTGTATACGTGGGTTTTTTTTATTCAGTAAATGAAGTGAATTCTCCATCCAGAATCGTCGAAAAAACGCAGTAACCCTTACGTTGTGGCCATTTCGCCGTCACTTTTTCAAATTCAAGCCACTTTTTTCTACAAAAAAAAGTACGTATTAAATGCATGGACTTTGTTAAGTAAAATTAATCATATTTTGAAATTAATTCGTAAAAGTATTAGCTATAGTTTTGATAATGAATCAATGCATTTTTAATTCGTACGCTGTAATAATCAAAAATTTAATAGATTCGTTTATTTTAATAATTAATAATGTTAACTTATACATATAAATCATATGTTTTAGCTATAAATGGTTATTGTAATAACAAATAACAACTATAGTCTGTATATGAAAGATACACTGAGGGATGTCATCCTTCCGCTTCTTTTAGTAATGATTTTCCACCCCTCCTTCTTTTCTTTTGAATTATCTAGCCCTTTACATGAAAAAAAAATGTTCATAATTTTTTGCTACTATTTTCATTTTTTTTTTTTTTTTATAATGCCATTAAAATTAACTATGAATTCACGGCCATGAAGATATTTTTAATAAATAAAGATTTATATGTCATATATCAACAGATAAAAACAAACTATAATATTCTTTTAGCATTGAAAACGTACCTTAAATTTTCCCAAAAACGTTTTATCCGGGAAAAATCAAAATAGCAAGTTAAAATTGGATTCGTTTTAAAGAAGTATGACGTGTAATCTACACTCGTATTATTCGCTTTTGACATCCAAACATTTTGTTATTTCATATACGCGCATGATATATATACATTAAGAAGCGATCGTCTCGCACAAACTTTAAAAACAACCCTTTTTGTCGCAGAGTAACAACTGTCGGAGCGTCCAGCAGCAACGGGGGAAGAACTATACACGTTCTATATATATATATATATATATAGTAAATATATGCGTGTACTGCTGCGCGTATTCGGTCCGCGTGACTTATGACGAGACGCAATATAGCGTTTAATATTACACTGTCCGGGGACCGGAGGAGAGCGAGAGGCACAGTTTACACTTTTCAACCCCTTTCGCCCGTCCGTCGCGCGTTGAATTTTCAAGTTGAATTTTTTTTTTTAACACGCGGCAACAGCTGCAAGAGACTCGCGTGAAACGTGTAAAAAGGGTGCGCGGCGACAAACGTCGTCGTGGCAGTCGTCACTATACTACTACAACTACAACTGTATTGCATGTATTGTATATATATATATATATACGTATATAATGTGTGTATGCGAGTGTGATAATAACAATAACACGTACAACGCGCGCGCAAACGGAAAACAAGTGGCCCGACAAAAAGGCTATCGGAAAATATTATCATATTATTATTGTTATTATTATTATTATATACGGCTCGTGTATGTATATGTAATATAAAAGCTGCACACGTTGTTATTAAAAACGACGACGACGACGTCTTGCACGCGACCCCCTCCCCCGCACAATTGCATCGTATATACAGCAATAACAATAACAATCATAATAATCATAGCAATAATAATAATAAATACGCGTTGCGCGCGTGTATTATAATATACGGATATATATATATATATATATACCCTTTGAATGCGAGCCGCCCGTCAAACCGCTCTCGCCGACGTGACTCACGCGCGAATTTTTCAGCAGCGTGCAATCTCCGCGTACACCGCACGAATATTATCGCGTTGCGCGCGCCGTCTGGTCTACCGGTTTCCGATACCCGGACTCGGCGGATCGGATGTGTATTATTGCACTCGGTTTGTAGTGAACTGTTATTGAAATATAAACCGTTTTCGGCTATACTATACGCGTCATATAAGTATAGCGTACGTATAAATAAGCCACTGCTGCCTTGTTTCGGCAGTAGGCGTTTGGCGAGAGTGACGCCACAATTTTTTTTCACCGTAAACGACGCAAATCGTGCCTAGTCTCTGAACGCTGAGTTTTCACGTAGTGATAAAATATTTCCATTTGTCCGCAATTGAAATATATAAGATACCGTTATACATAGACACTTTAGAAATGTTTACATAGTACAACGAAATACTCATGTCTCAAAACGTTAATGCGCAAGTAACGTTTTCGCGAACACTGGTACGTTTAACAATTACTCGCGAGATTTTAATTTCTAACAGAAACCAAAATAATACCCACTATACAACGCACCTTACGTTTAAATAAACGATAACGATAATTACAGCGTACTTTGTTTTTGTTGTGTAATGGTAGTCATCGTGTAGCACACTACACGATAATATCAAAAGTAATTATTTCCAAACACTGCACTTTCGACACGTAAACTTCGGACAGTCTATAAGACACGACGTTATCCGTGTAAGTATAATAACTGCATCCGCCCCCAATACGATGCAGTCACAATAAATTGAAAAATTATATAGATATAATGTATAAGAAGTAACAATCGATGGGCGGGGGCTTGCAATCAGTGTCAGATCTTATTTAGATTCAACTAATCGAAAGGGGTTAGCGATTGACTAGAACAGTCAACAGAAGACCTATTTCGAGCAAAACAACAGTGTATCGAAAAAATAATTTCGTGTACTTATATATACTTTCAATGCAATGGAAATCTATAGCATTCTCGAACTCGATCTGTAACCTTATTATTAGTATCAAATATACTGCAGCTAAAATTCTGGAAAACTTCCTGTAATACATAACGAAAAGAATATAAATAATATATTAGTGCAAACCCCGCCGTTTAAAAAAAATTTTAGAGTCTATAGACCCATCTAGTTGAAGTAAATGAATAAAAAAATTATAAAATGCTCTGCCCTAGTTCAAAAACACTTCTTCCTTCCGGCCCACGACCAATAAGTACGATTCACCGGATCACCGCTAAACCGGCAGCTATAGTACCGGCCGCATGTTTTATTTGACGGAATGATTTCCTTTTACGAATGGTGCGTATTTGATGATAACGAATGAAAACGATTGCGAATATTGCGACCGTACGCGCGTACATGTTACACCACTCGTACGTAGATATACCGTACAAATACTGTGTAATATGTTATATACACCAGCGCGTTTACGAGGCTAATAACTTGACATGCGTGACTGTCGTTAAAATATTATAATATTTTACGAGTGTACACCATATACATCTATACTATAACATACATACAGGTTTCACGGCGCGGCTCGATTCTCTTTTAATGCGTATCGAAGCGTTTATTGCGCACGGAGGCGCAGAGCTTATAATTTGTACTTTTTAAGGACCGACATTATTCTTACATCGGTGATTATATATATTTTTATTTTATGCTCATTTATTTCGGCCGGGTTTACCACGCGCAAATATGTATATACACGCCAGTTGTTATTTTTCAATAAATATTAAATTGCGTGCCGGCCGAGCGCAAACGACGACAACGCTTTAACGCCCATAATATTATGCCGATAAAATCGTTTATTGCAGTGCAGTCTTAAACAATATACAAAATACATGAAACTTGAGTCGCTGCTTCACATGTAGGTACACTATTTATTACATACTGTACTAACATATAGCTGACAACGAAAAACTGTGCATGTCTATAATAAATCGCAAACAAAATCGTGGATTCGAACACAGCAGAGACCAAGTCTAATACCGTCTAATATAGATTTTTAACGATTTAATTCTACACGAAAATAGTAACACTAAAATTTGATATTGGATCAAAAAATCTTAAATTTTAAAAGATTACTAAACTGTACAGTTATAATGAGCTGTGAAAAATAATAAACACGTACATAACAAAAAAGGTTTCTGTCGAAAACTTTCTGTTATAAACACATAATTTTGTTTATATAATAATTTATAATAATAACAGTTTGTTTTTTTTTTCCTTTTTTATTTATTTTGTTATCGTTCTATAGTATGACTACTCTAATAAACCCACTTATCTATTATTACACGGTATTATCATTTATCACAAAAATGTTGTATTTAATAATATGCGTATTAGTTAGTATTGTATATAGATTATGCAATGCACATAGAAAAATTAATTTTTATTTTAAATAATGAAAATTAATGTATATAAGTGATGTAATTAATACTAAAAAATAATACTATATCTTACAATTAGGAATTATTTTTAATTTATTTATGTAGACAATCTATTAATGGGCTCATAAAATAAGAAAGATTAAAAACGGATTACGTCAAATTTAGTAATTTCTATAACCTAAAAAGCACGGTAGTCACTATAGATTATAGGTCGCGATTTACCTATGTATAATTTATATATATAGTATGTTCGAAGTTTTGTCATCGCGATAAAATATTTAAAACGACGAGCGAATAAAGCAATTATTATTCAAAAATAATTAGTTTTTAAAATTAAATATCGATTGTTCGTATAGCTTATTTATTGATGTACCAATGTGCGATTTCATTATGCATAACGTACCGAAGCAGCTCTATCGTCTATAACAACGAGTCAAACAAAAGAACAAACTATATATAATATTAATGTTTTCTATTACTTAAACGTCAACAACTAATGGCCAGCGGTCGTAGGATATTTTGTTACGGTGGAGTACGGTACGGTAGGTTGGTTGGTTGGTTTGTGTAACACGTGTACGTATATGTGGGACATGACTTAGTCGCTAAGAATCCGGATGGGTGACCATCCGAGAGCTAACAACGCCGGACGGTGCGATTGACCGCAGTATCATACAGTGACTGTGGTCAAACACAATACGCCACACCATGCCCCATAAATATAATATTATTATCGTCACAGTATCTTCGTCGTCTTGACTTTGGAGCACAGAATCCAACGTTGTGGACAAGTTGTTCCAGCGATAAATCAAACGGCGACACTGATAGGTGATAACAAATGAGTACATTCTACATATAATGTACTGCAAAACGATCACCTACGTTCCCCCATTTACATTCTCAGCGGAGCGATATTTATTTTACGACCATGTGTGTTTTTATAGGCTTTTAAAGTTATAGAATTTTGACAAAAGTCGTTCAAATCACAAACATTTTACAAATATGCTTGCGGTTAAAAATTTAAAAAGCGTTGAATTTTTACAGTTAGGGGTTAAAAATGTTATACAATAGCTGCTATACTAGAACCAAAAAATCTAAAAATTTACAAACCTAAATTCAAAATATATTTATTTTAAATATATTGTACATGCTGTTGTGTATTTTATCGACATAAATTGTTTTAATTTGTAACCTTACAATAACTGCATAAATCGTTTAAATAACTCACGTTGTTTTATAACTATTTATATGGTTTCATACAAGAAGATCACATAATATATAGAAAAAAGGTGACTGAATTTCTGTCAAACTTATGTATATATATATATATATATATATATGGATAGGTATTTCCTAGTTGCAAAGTCTCGGTTAAACAATGGTATCATCATTCAGCGTCTGCTGAAGGACCGTCTTCTATAATGTTCTTGTGTCCAGACAGCTGTCATGATATTAAATATATAAATGTGTAAACTATAAATAATGTATAGGATATAAAGTTCATTACTTACACCGATTGACCAACCTGCAGATACTATCAGTGGGGAGCAACCGAAATTGTTTAATTCGACATAACTGAAAAATATTAATTTAATTAATGTTTAATAAAATAGACATTCGTATATCGAATATTTTTTATAGACACATAACCACCCTTGTAAAACATTTCTATACACGAAGCCATACAATAGTTATAATACCTAACTGTTTTGATAATATATTTTTAATATTTGAATGCCGATTTTTTCAAATTAATTAATTCAATTCGGAACAATTTACAATCGGATCGTCTAGCCCCCTTTTGTTAAATAATATTTCAACTTTTGATCACACCTGTCCATATATAAATTATAGACCGATCCAACGTCCTTCGCTTATACGTTGTTGACCAGCTGAATTTCATCGAGTCTTCGACCATCTGTCATTTAAAAATGAATATGTAATTTATATACAGTTTAACTAATCGTTAATAATTCTAAATAAAAGTAAATAAACAACGGTAAATAAAAAAAATTGAGTTAATATTATATAATCAGAATGTAAAGTAATAACTTCATCGTATATATATATATATACAGTTAGAATATATAATATAAAATAAATAATAAGAAGAAGCGATAAAAAATATACTTAGTACGCTTACATTTTGTTGATGAAAGTATAGCCATTATTTCAATCAAAACATAATATTTTTATTTTTTTGTCTTAAAATTATATAATTTCTGCTTCGATTACTAAAGCCATTAGTATTATATTTAAATATATTTTAGATCGTTTAATAAAAAAAAAAAAAAAAATACAATTTTAAATTAAATAATTGAAAA
This sequence comes from Rhopalosiphum maidis, assembly GCF_003676215.2. Lineage (NCBI taxonomy): Eukaryota > Metazoa > Arthropoda > Insecta > Hemiptera > Aphididae > Rhopalosiphum > Rhopalosiphum maidis. Next base: position 6,593,774 of record NC_040878.1, read on the forward strand.
CACAATAATATTATTATGTTAGTATAGTACATAAAACGTGATTTCTGTTGTATAAATAAAATATTATAAGTAAAGTTCAAGTATAAATAAATAATATTAAATTATTGATTTAAACGCATTTAAATACATTATAGAATCAATCGTTTCAGAATATATTTATATTAAGTTTAAAACATTTATGGTCTTAAGTAGTCACGTAACATAATTATTATAATTTATATAATTAAGGATAAAATGTATACTAGGTAACTATACATACAGTATGTTAATGTGCCTGTTTATTTAAGAACCAAAATAATGATAAAAAGGTACAGTCATTTAATATACATTTATTATTACCATATTTATTGTTAGTTACTTTTTTATACATTATTCACAAATTTCATTCTGTGAAAACTTTTATTCAAGTTTGTATTAAAAGGTCGTTAAGATTATAAAACACCGATACCGAATTAAAAGTTGACAGTTTTTTTTTGCCCCGTCGAACACATTTTGAACTAAAAAAGAGGAAGGGGCGAAAATTTAAGGTCTTTTGAATGTTTTATGCTCGAATAAGCGGAGGCATAAAATGCTCCTTTTTTTTGCAATTAAAAAAAGCAAAAGAAAAAAGTCGACAATTTTACGCTGACGCTTGTTTAATCGGATACGTTTTAAATTCAATGGACAAAATCCATTACTGAACTCGAACTTAATAAAACATTTCAACGTTAATAGTGTTTTTTTTTTTTTTTTTGTAAGTATATTCTGCTAGCACTTAACTCTCAAAACACTTTTTTTTATTTTTCCGATAATCGCCGGACGATAAATTCTGAATGTTTTTAATACCTCAATGATACAACTTTAGCAACTCTGATACTCACTTTATCGTCATTCTTCAAATTAGTCATTAAACATCAATACATCATATTATATAAGAATGAACCGTATTGAGTTCAATACGCTTTTTGAACTTTGTAATGAATGGTTCGACAACACTTTTAAATACTTCGGTTACTTAAAATTGATAATATTTATACACCATGTACATTTTAAGAGTAATTTTACAGACATTAAAATTTATTGGTTATAAATTTATAATCGAAACATTAAACGGGGCATTTGCCTACCCCCCTGGAATAAAAATATAATGTTGAAAATGTTAACCTTTATGTTGATTCAAATAAACGTTTCACTGATATTTTGACTTAAGTATAGATTTATACATTCAAAATGTACACCACATAATATTATATAACGTAATTTCCAGATGATTAAATGAATATATTTCATTGTGCTTAAATAAATCGTTATTTAAACCGCGCAATGTTAATTTTAATCTCAAAATGAATACTTTCATTCAAATATATTATGAAAAAAATTTACGAAAATAAAAAGTGGAATGATAAATGGTTAAATTAAATATTAATTCTGATTAATTAAACCACTGGTAGGTGCCTACCTGCCTACGTAATGTAATCATTACTTTACTATGGTATATATATTTGTATTACATTGCAGATAAAGTTTATCAAAATGTTAAATATGTACAAGCGTGTGTAGTCGTGTCGACAACTCGACTCGATATAACATATTGTTATAATACGCTTGCAAAAACGTTATCGACAAAGAAGTCGTCGCGCACCTGTATGCACATATTTTATACTAATAATATACGCGATGCCTCTACATAATAGTATTGTATCTACTCGCAATAAAAAAAAAAAAAAAAAAAAAACGCGAACTTCTTATCGTTCGTTTATTGTTCGTCGTTTCTTTGTAGCTTAACGTACATTTATCGGCGATAATTTGTTTTAATTACGCTAATAAACCGTCCGAAAGGAATTTCAATATACATAATACAATGTGCAGTGTATGCGTCGTACCACATTGTACACGCGTTAACCGGCCGATACGCGACGGGAAATTGCGGTTGTCGTGCGCGCGCATAACGCCTCGTCGCCGCGTATATCTGTGTATATAATAGGTGTTTATGTAAAAAATAAAAAACCACCAATGTTTCGGTCGAATTCTCTCTTGACGGGAGCACCGAACGGGTGTGTGCGGAATAGAAAGAAATAATATAATGCTTACCTATAAAAAAAAAAAAATAATAATGAAAAATCCACGACGACGTATCGGACGCGCGCACGAACGAGGAAGGAACCCGACGCCGCACCGCCGGCTAGTGGTGAAGCCGCCCCGCGTGACCCGCGATATTATATTATGTGCCGGTGTCGCGAGCGGAGGCTTTTGAGGATTTTTGACACAATGGAATAATAAATTCACGGAAACGTGTGTTCGGATCTAATCTTCGCGCGCGACAACGAGGTGTCCCGGTTATATATTTTTCAATTTTATATATATATACGTTATACCTATGTCGTCGCGTGTACTACTAACACTACTACTACACACACACACATATATATATATACGTAGGTGTACAATATAAAATTTTTTTTCGCATCGCATTTTTTTTTATTCACACACACACACACACACACTGTGATAACAATAACGTCGTGCAAAGTCGTGAATTATATATTTACGTCAGATATAGTCGACCCCTACCCCCCCCACGGACGCCGCCACCGTGCAAACCGCCGCCAGACGTCATTTAAAAACACCACACACAAATATATGCGCCTGTGGTGCTGCATAATAATAATAATAATAATGTATATATGACTGAGCGGCACCTCTGGAAGCTTAAAATATGATCGCCGTATATGTGTGTATATATGGTAGGTATGTGTGTACACGAGTTCGCGCGATCCCATTGTCCGGAGTTGGCAATTATTGTGTTACCTTTTTTTCCGCTCTTTTCGCGTTCGCCACAATATTTTACTACGTCATTATCTATATTATATATTATGCGATTATAGTATACACCTGTAGTGATGCTAAATAGAAATATTCAAGCGGGTATATTTCGGTAGCCGAAAACGATAAATCTTAACCCGGTAGCCCGTGCACCGAGTTTTTTGTCACAAACAATAATAACTATGGAAATATTCAAACGGGTTCTCGAGAACGCGCGCGTATTTCCAGACGGTGCTGCAGATGTTTAACAAAGACATTGTGTTCATATTGTTTTCTTTCTTTTTCGCAAACGATTTTTTTCCTCTTCCTATTCTCGTATTCCTGTGTGTGTGTGTGTGTGTGTGTATAATACATATACGAAATATATATAAAACTGATAGCAACAACAGAAGTCTTGTTTTCGCACTAAAAACACTTAATAATAATATATAGTTTGCACGAAACATCTTCAAACACAATAGTCCGAGCTATGCGCCCGTAAATGCTTAGACAATGTAAAAGTCGAAAAAGTTTTAAGCACACCGCTAAACTTAGTTCTTCATATTACGTGTACAGTATCCTTTTTCTCTCTCTCTCTCTCTCTCTCTCGATCACTATATTCAATTTAAATTGTTAGGTACGCGGTTATTTGAGTGGTTAAAACTTATAAATTATATAACGGTGTACATTGTTGTTATTATTATTATATTTTACATAACATTTATACATAACATACTATGCAAAACTCCCGATAGGCCATGAAATAACCTAACGCATTTGACACGAATTTTCTATGAAAATCGACGTTTAAAACAGTAACATTCAATAACTGTCTAATACTCGTATATAACCTATGTGAGTAGTCGTGTACACCTACTAGTACGAATGACAATGAAAAGCGGTTATATTTAAATTTAAAGATAGCGATGAATCATGACTATATTGTTTTAATCGCATTACATAATGGGTACTGTATTATATAATTTATGTAATTTTATATGCATTTTAGACCATCCTGTCGTCTACCAATCAATGTAATTCGATGGAAGTAGGTATAAAATGTTTAATAATATACGACTGGCGATAATAAACACCGCCGGGAAAACAGAGTTCGTAATAAGTCCATTTAGCTCCATAAAAACCGTTAACAGCTTTGTGAGGAGACAGCGGGGCTGTGTGTGATTGAAGAAATTATTTTTTTTAAATTATTCCGGTCGAGATTTTATTATTTCCTACGACAAAATAAATTCATTAAAAACGAAAACTATACGTTTAGACGACTCCAGTGTGATGGTGATTATGTTTATGGTTCTCGCATCAACCGTTCCAATTTTTGTGTTCCTTTTGTGACTGCAGTGCAGCGCGTGTCTATTGGTTCGTGTGTGTTCGTCGTCGTCGTGTTAGCATTTGGAATCGTCAGATGGGTTAATGTCGTCGAAGTGCAGAATAATGTTTTCAATATGAATCCTGGAGTGAAAACATTTGTATGATTTACGATTGACCCTCCTATAAAAACTTTAAAATATATATCAGCCGGCAATTGATAAAAAAGAGAACACATGGTAAAATAACTGTATATGGTCTAAAGAAGGGAGTGGTGTGCACTATGTATATAATATATATTATATATTATAGAGTGATTGAAACAGTTTCGATATTAAAAAGAAAACGGTCACTTTTATTTTTTAAATCACTGGATGTAGTATAATATAATGGCTTGAAAAAAAAAAAATGAAAAATAAATAATAATATCCGAGAGTCCGAAACGAAACGATATTCCGATATAATACGAGTAAATATAAATATATAAGGCCGTAATAAAAAGCAGCTTTTTGTAGACGATAAAAATAAATTCGGGGACGCCTTATTGTGTGTAAAAATGGTCAAGCATTTCGCCTTTTTACGGGTTCGAATAAACACGGACGGGGATGCGGACGGGGAATAGGGGATTGTGGACAATTTTTGCCCTCGTAAAAACCCACTCTAAAAGCGACCTTAATCGCCGGACAATATGTTATTGTTGGACCTCGTGTGTGTCCATTGGTCATTTTTTTTTTTACTTTTTATTCTTTATTTTTTCATACACTGGATCTCTTCGAAGGGTAAAAATAACACATTTTACGACGGACTTTCCCATTCAAATGTCGACACAAACATCGGCAAATCTCTCATTCTCTCGATTGGGTATTTCAATATTTGTATATTATAATATATTGTTGAGTGCTGAGTGACCCTCCGTGCTGCAGTTCCGTTTCTATATATATATAACACATAATAAGTACACAGTACACACGGTATAAATAGGTATATAACTGCAACACGACGAATACTGTATCTTTAAATACATCCGGTCACTATATACGCGAAATACATACATATTATAAAATATATACAGGTATAATATTATGTTTTCATAATGTATTATTATTTATTTCTATGTATAAAATACTATATAATGTCTATTGTTATGTATAAATGCGACACAACGACATTCGGTCTCGAGACGGTATACCTTATATACGGTTAACCGTATATATGGGTTTTAATCGAAACCACACTAGACGGTATATAATGATATAATGTGTTAGCTCCGTGTGCAAATCCAAAATCCAATCGGAAACGATGCCAAAAATATAAAAGACTACCCTGGTAATTTGGTGCCAATCCGTGTGGTTTTGTATTTTTGACAGTGTTCCAATTAACTGGAAAGGTGCGGTTTTCCTCTCCCGCAATCGAGAGCATAGGTTTTCTAAGCAATCACTGCGGGCTTAGGGTCAGACACATTTGTGTAGAATTTAATTTGAAAAAAGTTAATCTCCATCTAGTAACCCAATTCAAACATGACCAAACTAATGGTTAACACAAGTTTACCGTAGGTACTTATACTTCTTTCGTCGGTAGTATTACTGTGAATGTTGTTATTATCATATGTACCGTTTATAATTTATTTGTGACATAAAGTGTTAAAACATTTTTGGCTTTTGTCGTTTCTCTATAGTAACTAATGCTATATAATTACGTGTATACTGTTATAATGTAAACACGACTTCAACGAGATCGAAAAATTTATATTTCATACGTTGAATATATTTTTTTTTGTTATTTAAAAGAAAACTGTCAGACTTTCGAATTACAAATGAAAGTATTGTTAAGTAAATAAAAAAAAAAAACTCCAATTTCGAAAAGCACGATAACGCGCATATTATTTACACGGGTTTTCTCAGACGTAGCCAATATATTTTTTAACTATATAGGTATGGGACACTATGGACATTTTATATTAATAACTATATAAATATATATGTATACATTAAGAGTATTAAAAATATAAATACGTATTATAATTTATGTAACTAATCACTGTGATTTTTTCAGTCAATCCATTAATACATTTTATACAAGTAAGGTTGTACATTTCTGGACGTGTGCACAGTAACCGTACAGCATTTTAATATAGATGTATGCTTAACAAGAACTTATCATTTAAAAATATGGAAATATTATTTTTTTTTTCTATATACCTAAATATATAATCCCATATTAACACCCATGACATACGAATAATAATATTTCTACATTCTACTGCAGCTAAACGATTGAAAATAAAACTACATCCCATAAATAATTGTTGATAGGATATAATTATATATTTTTTATACCTATACGTGTATACGTAAAATGAAGATTCACATCTATAATAATGAACGTATAATAGGTATGTACTAAAAAATCAAATGTTAAAAGCAACTCGTTATAGTGCCTAAGTGAAATTTGATCCCATTTATGTGTAGGAAAATCGGAGATGGACATACGCGGCGGAAGAAATTTGTGGAATTCAGAAATACTCGCGCGCACAGATAACACTTGATAATAAATTAATATAATGTGTACAAAACACACGCCTCAATACCGATATTTCTATACGCCTAATTCATTATCCGTGTTCGATTCGCGTCCGCGTGTCCTCAAGTATATCTGATTACTCAAAACGATAAACTGCAATGGGGTTCAATGAGTAAAGTAAAAATATAAATATTATTATGTAATGTACCTATAATATATATATATATGTGTGTGTAATACTTGATTATGTTTTATAATAGTTAAAAAGAAATACGCAATACAATAATATATGAAATAGGTGAATACGCATGTGGATTATGTGTGCGTATATTGTTATAATAATATGAAAATTAATAAATATGTGACGAAATCATAATCTCATTTTTAAGCGCATAATACATACGACCATATTATTATAGATATTATTTCTACAATCCTAGAGTGTCGTGCTATAAAATCCCCTGCAACGCCCATCCCCAGCTAATGCGTTCAATATTAATGTCATATATGACTTCGCCATAACCGAAGACTTCAGTCCAAAGTATATCCGAATTAAACGTCGCCAATCGGTGCATGTATAAATACTCGAAGGACTATACTCACCTTCGGCGTTAAATCAAAACAAACAAAAATAATAACAGATACAAAATTATAGAATTTATTTGTCGTAAAACCAACAAATCGCTCGCTAAAAATCTATTATTTATATGACAGTATATGCCATAATATTATGCCGTTATACACCTATATTATATCGGACAATAATGTGATATATGTATATACTGACTAAAGGCTTAACTCCCCTTCTCTTACTTTTAAAGTTTCGATCGTGTTATCAGGAACTTGTGACGTATTAAACGTATTATAGCGTAATATCATCATTGTTTTTTTTTTTTTTTTATTCCCGTGCGTAAGTACATTATGTAAGAACTGTTGCGTGCTATTGTTTTCAACACACACAAAACGTTACAATCTATACAATGCGAATGCTATTCTATTACACATATACGTAAAATAGTTGCCGAAGTTGAAGAAACGGAAATAAAATATTCGAATCTACATAAATGTCCATACACAAATATACTTACTATCGCTACGCACAATACCTACACTACTCGCGCAGTGTTATTGTTTCGTATATTGCGGCATAGATTGATGAACAGAGGGAACGGCGTTCGAGCTCGAGTGACTTAAAATTACGGCGAATGACGTGCTCCAGTAGGCGAACTCACGTGTAATAATAATGTATTATACATCATATGATAATGGTTTAACAGCGTTGGTTAGGTAAACAAAGTTCGTGTATTATACGAATGTATGTGAATATTAAAATGTACTGTGAGATTTACCAATATACAATTTCTTAGCAATAATAGTGATTTTCTTACTAGGTGATTTATACCTAAAATATACATTATATTTACATTATAATATTGACAATTATAAACGTTCGCCTTAATCAGACTTCAGCGCTAAAGATGCTGTTTCGTATGGTTCTCTCGTGGAGATGGTTTGTTCGATGTGTACACACTACACGCGTAATATTACACTCGAACACCTATAATATATGATGTGATGTGTATTGTATGAGAACGATTACCTATTTAGAGTAATATTTATTGTCCAACCGCTGTAGCCGTCGTGGTCGTTGTCGTCGATACAAACGGGTTATCGACAATGTAAAATTCCACGCCATTAACACTTTTTTTGTTTTTTTTTTTTTCCTATACAAGAGCACATTTACTTTCCACTTTACATGCCAAATACGTCGTCGATAAAGGATAATAACAATTTGTCTCAGTCCGAATAGTCAATTAACCACTCCTCTCCTCTAAGCCCTTATTGTTTTCGGCACTATAATAATGTATATACCTATGGAATGTTCCGTGGCCTGCAACATTAAACACGATATATTTACCTATTTAAAGTACATAAATAATAGATTTAACATCGAAAATAGTTCTAATAAATTATTTATAAACTTAATAATCGTGATAATATTATACTTGGCTATAATCGAAGGATATCTATACCTACATGTACTATTATAATTTATAAATTATAACATGTTATGAATAAACAATTATGATTTTATTTGTGTGTCAGGGCTATTCTTGTATCTTTGTCTCTTCAACAGAAATAGGTGTTCGTCCGCAATGCAACAGCTTGTTGCACTCGCATTATTAGGTACATTTACAATAGATATTAGTTCGTTACTATAAATAACAAAACTAATAAAATGTATGGACTAAATCTAATAATTATATTTTACAAAAATTATTATGATCAACTAGTACTTACTAATTTTTTTGAATTAGTAAAATAAAAGATACCTATTCAAAATTAAAACACACTTCAAGCAATAAGTAATATAATAAATTGCAAATCGGACGAGGGAAATTTAAACTTTAATTTACACTAGGATAAATTTCTTTATTAAAATGCGCCTCAACTACGTCATCATTATATTATGATAATCCAATTGCCGATCATTTATTTTCAACAATTTAAAAAAAATACGTGGTCGTTGAGTGTACGCGTAATACATATATTTTCACTTGAACGTTAAATAATATAAATTTAATAAAAAAATATCAATAAATTATTTATGTCCATTATATTGTATATGATTGTTGATTATAATAATATTATATTATATTATTATCATCACTGATTTATACCAATTAATAAATTATTTTATTATACCTATATTTTTGTATGTATTAAAGTGCATATTTTTGCATATTTAAAAAAAGTTGATTCATCATATTTCATTATTTTTATTAGCATAAAAATCCTAGCCTTGCCTAATTGACATCACTTTGGTTTCTACTGCTGCTATGATCGTTAAGTGACCAATAACATATTAACCTGTCTGGTATTATTCCAAATGGAATTTTGCAGTGTTATGAATACAGCGTTACCTACGCAAAAAATCTAAAAATTATGTAAATAAAAATATAAAATTGTTTATCTAGATGAAAATAAAGATTAAAAAAAACGATAACACATACTATAATGTATAATATATACTAACTATTTTAATTTATATTTAATAATTATATGAAATTGTTGAATAACTATTATTATTAAGACTTTTATTAATAGAATAAATTATTAGATAATTTATATTAAAATGCTGCTAAACACATTATATATTGACATAACAAAACCGTGTCAATTTATTGTACTGGAGATTATAAATAATTTCAACAAAGATACAGCAGCGGGTATTGATAGAGTATCAACTAAAATTTTAAAAAGTGTTGTAATGTTTTATATATATATATAACGAAATATTATTTTATAAACGGAGCGGAAGTCAATAAATGCCGATTCAACAAAAATTAATAATGAAATTGACGACGGCGACGACAAGAACGGAGCGATCGGGCAGTCGTGGTGTGTCACGGCTAACAACTGTTTATTTTAATATTTTTTTAATTATTGTTTCATTGTGCTATTTATATATTTATTTTATTTCGGTTAATAACTATTTGTTTTTATTCTCATATTGAGGTACGCATCAAAGCGTTTGTGGCGAGGAAACACTTAAGTAAAAATAGCAAGACACTATAATACTTCATTTCTCTTCCAGTACTCGTTATCGTGCAGGTCAGTTGAGAAATATTACGATTTTGTCCAGGTTAAAGAGATCTCACTCTCAAACATCCAGTACTCGTTATCGTGGTCAGTTGTTTGAGAGTAAAGCAACCTTAGAGTTATAACGTGTAAACCTTGCGAGGTCTTATTAAATTATCCTTTGTGTATTACTCGTTATAGTGGTCACCAAAGGATTGTTGAGTAAGCGCTTACTGCAAGTATCGATACTACTTGTTTGACGGTTTGGGAATCGGATATCGAGATACCTATTCTATACGTCAAGTCATTGCATGATGTATACGACAAAATTATAAATAAAACTATAGTGGACCCTCTTGTTTATTTAAATTAAATTTTAAGTATTGATAAAAGATAATAATAAATAAAAAATAAAAATATAAATAATAGGAAAAATTAATGAGCAATTACTACATAACAAAACTAACAAAAATACTATTAAATTTAATAAATTTATCTCCGAAAGCGAATTCTACCTTGAAACAGCAAACAATTTTTCAATTAAGCATTTTAGGAATAACTATGGCTCAGATAAAAATAGGAACTATAAGTCATAAAATCATTATATTTGACAATCTATGCACACCCGTAATAATAGGATTAGACATAATCAAAAATATTAACACAATTCTAGACACAAAAAATAATTTAATGACGTTTAATTATAAAGGAACCGAAGTAAAATTTAAAATAGAACAGAGAGCTAAACTATTAAATACTTTTCAAGATATAAATAATAACCTTCAAAATAACCACATAACAAATTTTCAACGATTTCTATTAAAAAATTCAGAGACATATAATACCAAATGTAGATACCGCGAAATTATAATTTATAAATAATATGTCTTACTGATCAAATAAATAATGCCATAGCACATTTGGTCAATAAAGACTTTAAAATGAGTGCAAAGATTGCATAATAATTTAAAGAAATATTCGAAAATATAGACGTATATAAATTATATATATATTATATAGACGTATATAAAAGCACAGAATAAAAAACATACAGAAATAGCATTTTTAAAGAAAAATAAACAATGAGTTTTATATTTAATAACGAAACACGAATTTAACGATCAACCCGCCTTCACGAAGACATTTTCAGCACACTGCAAAATTTGAAACACTTTTGCTTAAATCAGTCAATAAATAATTTAGCACTACCCAAAGCTTGTTCGGGGTTAGAAAAAAAAGACTGGACTTTAATGTAAAATATAATTCAATTTATGTTTCAAAATACAAATATCGCGATAAGAACTTATACATTAGAGTATAATTCAACAGCAATATCTCTGGAAACAGGTGATACATCACAAATAGATATAATAATTAAATCGCATGGTATGGGGAATAGTCACGAAAAGCCAATAGATTCTAGCTTGATAACTCAAATAACCAAATAAGTATCTCATCTAGAAATAGTGGAACAAATACCCGCACATGGAGATTGTGGGGAAAATGCATTAAAATTTTGTTTAAAAAATGAAGAAATATATTTGACAACGCTAGAAATCTTAAATGACATTGGAATACCGAGGTGTAGATCAGGTTACCAACTCACAGATGACGATCTCACGTATTTTTCGGATAAACATAGTAAAAATGTAATTATTATAAAAAACTACGATGATATAAACAATAAAACAGCAAATAACACGGCAAAAATGTATTACAAATTTACAAACCAAACCGATTGTTTACAGGAATATTTCACATCAAGGATAATCATTGGACCCCGGGTACAATATAAACCCTAACGCTCAACCTTTAACTTTACGTAACGCAATAATATTTACAATAATACCTGACCTCAAAACTATTAAGTATTAAGAGACAGGTAAAACAATACATAAGAAATAGCAACATATTAAAAATGACGAAATGCATACTAGACGAAACGGTTTTGATGAATTAACACATTACGTAGAACAAGTACATGAAAACATGAATGAAAATCTAGCTCACACAAAACTACTAGCTGAAACCAACAAAAATTTAGAAATATCACAGAACTCACTCATATAAAATAACGAAAACATAAACATGCGTAACCTAAACAGTTTAACAAATAGGAAATAGCAAAGAATTAGTTTGATATTAACTCGGAATTGGAAAAAGACAGCAAATAAAACTAAAAAAAATTATTGCCAAGATAATATGTCGATCGTTTCGCACGCAACATGACGTGGACTTATAGGAGCTATTGACATAGGAGATATACCGATATCCTTCACATCAACTGAAGACCCGGTAAATTCACCACCATATAGATCGGACTTCTGTGAACAAAACGAGTTACAAAGATAAGTCAACAATCTTTTAAACGCAGGTTTAATAATTATACCATCTAATTTATGTGAGATAGTCGACAGAAGATAACACATGCGGATTTTATTTTAGATTTTAAAATGTAGTCGGAAATTCATATATTTATACCCCCGCACCCTCATACATATTTCCTAACTCCGGCCCTGTTTGGACTTTATTAGAATATCAATATTAAGAAAACTGTAATATTTAATTTTCTTGACGGGTATTTTATATAATATTTTTACCTGCATCCCGTGTTTTTTCACCAATGATATGGGCTATACGAAAATCTTTTTGTTAGATCACATTACAGTGTTCGGAACGTTCACTAAACAAAAATAATTCGTTCATTTAATTTTTTTTAATTTTTGTTTTATGAATCGCTTACCTGCAGTCGGTATAGAAATCCGTTGATAGGATTAAAAAAATAAATTCCAAAAATAAAAACACAATTTAGACTTTAGAACGTATATATTTTATAAAGTATAAGCCTACTAAACGACATCACGAAACACGATACACCACTGTAAGATTACACATATATTCATTTTTATTATGAATTTATGATTAGCCGATTAGTTATACAAATTTATTATATTATTCAAATTCGTGGAAATCATAGTATTATTATTTCTGTATGTCGAGCGGGACCAATGGAATCAACTTATTTAATTTTTATAATTTTTCATCAAATTAAATAATCAATTTATTTCATACATGTGTTTATTAAATGGCTAAAAAATATGTTAGTCATTATTTTTGTATTTTTTTTTTCTACGATAATTTAAGATAAACTTGGAAAAAATAATACTAACAACACGTGGTAATTACTATAATTTATCATATTAAAAAAAAAAAAAAACATATATACACAAGTTTAATCTTATAATACTACCGTACCATACACATAGAAACACTGTATTGTTACGTTTTTACTGATGTATCTCAATCACACATCCGCCGGTTATCCCTTTATGTATAACCTATATATTCCAGTGACAGAGGTGAATGTTCTATCTATGTATTTATAATACAACTATAAGTGTTTGCGCTAACGGGACGTAAACAATATGCGCATATAAATATATATAAAGGGGAGACGGGGACCACCACTCTAAACACCGGAACTGCAGATGACGATGAATGTAGGCTGACCTGCTGAAGTCCGGAGGTGGAACCACGTGGACTGAACGTTCTGCTGCGATATATTATTCACGATTGCCGAAACGGGTGGTAATAGAGCCGCGTGAATATAAAATACTAGAGCTCGACAGCAAATGTGAGCAATACAACATACAAGTTAAGAGATTAACACTGTTGAGCACGATGACCGTAAAAGCACATAAAAATGGCGATCACCGTAGGAGCAAGCAATAAGCATGGACCGCGTGATTAATACGTAACGACGGTAGAGCAGCACGTCGAGCACGACGGAACGGAAATAAAGTAACGAACGTACTTTTTAATCATAACCGATTAAAGGTTAAAAGGGTGCAGTATAACAATACTGCAAGAATTTCGAACACCATTAGCGAGAGCGTAATGTCTTACGCGAAGCCCGAAGAGCCTACGGCATAACGAGCGAAAGCCGAATTAAGACGGCAGACGACGTACAAAAGTCAAAAAGCACGTTAACGGCGTCGTACGCGTCGATGCCCGAAACAGCGGGGCATCGATCAAACCATAGAGTAAAAAGATCGGACACACTAAGTAAGTTTATACTTATATATTATTGTCTACGACAATTATACGACAGATATAATAGAATATATATATATATCTGTGGTCTACGGTGAAAACACACATCGGCCAAACCTTTGCGTATTTTTACACGCCATATAATGAACTGCGAAACGAGTCCAAAGACATTAATAATAATAATTACACTCTATACAGGCCAATCGTAATTATTCTAATTAAATAAACAATTTATTACATTAACGATATGTCAACAAAGTGATATTTTTGTAGATACTACAACACACGAAACACTATAAAATAGTCATTTCGAAATAAACTATGGACGGTGGTAGTACGTGCGGCGCGCGATGTCTCACTCCGAAGACGCGTCAGTAGCCAGTCGGCGTCTTCTTCCGCGACAACACAACTTTCTCCCGAAACTCACAACCGCTCTTCCCAGTGCCGACAACCAAGATCTTCGCTTTTTGGACAACGGTTCGGGCGGTTCGGGTACCGGATCGACCACCGAGTCGCTACCCGCGGCCTCGTCCATCGCAGTTGACACGACCAACGTCTCCTCCTCTTCGTCCGACGTCAGCGGCTCTGCTGTCAGGTGTTCCGCTCGGTACGATGTCGTCGGCGGCTGTTCGTCCAGGCTCTCCATTGGTTCGTAAATCATGACCACCGTCACCAGATCACTCTCACTCTCCTGGCCAAAGTACCTCGTGCTCACCACTCTTAGCTCACTCGCAGCGTCGAACCGGGGCAGGTACCAGTATTCGATTTCTTCGCTGTCGCTGGAAGAATCAGACGGAGACAAGTCCTGAGAGTGAAGCTCTATTTCCGCACGTATCTGGTTCAAAAACTCGCCCAGCAATCCCGTCGAAGAAGTAGCTACCACCATTAGGTCGTCGCTACTCGTCGAGGGCGTTCCTCTATCACCTTCACCGTCCATTGTGTAACAGAAATTAAATTAAACACAGAAACAGATAAAATTAGTACGACCGATTGCAAAGTATAAACTGTTAGTGTAACTTTAGTTTAACCGACAAAATTAAACAATTATATTTATATGTTGCAAATATTTAAGTGTTTCTATAGGACAATAAATAAAATTAATATTTACTTCTAACATTATACGATATGTTTTCATTTTGATGTTTATCAAAAACTTTAAAAATTCGAAATCACTATATGATTATATTATTTGGAGGGCTATATGATTATATCCGAAAATATTACAGTCGAAAATTAATAGGTAGAAAATATTTTAGCCGAATCGTATTTTAGCGGAAAAATATTTAATCCGAACTGTATTTTATCAGAAAAGTATTTTATTAGAAAACATTATATCCGAAAATAAACAGGTAAAAAATATTTAATCCAAACCGTATTTTAGCAGAAAAATGTACGGTCATGTATAGCTCAATTGGTAAGGCGTCATTTATATAACTAGGGGTGGTCAGTTTAAATCCCATATCCTGTGTTAAATTTTTAAATTCACTAGTCTCTATCAATTATAAGATGGTACATTAAAAATATAATTTTTTTTCGTTACTCTAATTACGCCAATGAGAAAACATAGAGATAGGTAAATAGAATTAGCCGTGGTAGATGGCTAAAATTTCAATCAATACAGAGCATATTTTAACATAAAAAGTATGTTGCACTTTTACCACCAATACCAATGTGACAATGTTACCACGTGGTGGTAAGGGCGTACCAGAGTGAGGGTCGGTTCTGGACCCCTCTCATGATTGACAGAATTTAAATTCTTAAGGTGCAAACCACTGATTGTATAATACTTTGCATATTCAAAAAATTTGAACCCCTTCTTGAAAAATTCTTGGATACGCGAAGTGGTGGGTTGTCATGCCATTTACTACTAACCACTATTTGTGAAAACGAAACAAGTACTCGTTAATTTAGAGCTATTATTTTATAAATGATAACTAGTTTTTCGGAAGCAATCTATTGTCATCGTTGTCATGAAATTGAATCACTAAATATAATTTCCTGTTTGAGTAATCGAGTAGAAAAGGTAGATTAGAAGCACGATTAAATATAGTATTATATATAGGCTATTACCGAAGTCAATAGTAATATGGCGGTAGGTACTCATATAGTCGGATAAAATGATTTACATTTTTTTTTACTCTTTGCATCATTCTTTTATATTATTAACTGAGTATGACAATGTGCCGAATTATGTACTAATAATCTACAGTACTTAGATAAATATTAATTCAAATTTAAATTTATTTCATTGTTTAAATACGTTTTAAATTGTTCATAATTTTTAATACAACTATAAAGAATTTTTCAAAAGTCTTATTATTAATTATTGTAAGACTTAATATTTTAAATATATACTATACCAATGAATTTCGCACCTAATTTAAATAAATAATATAAATACTTCAAATATTTTAACTATACATAAGGAAACAAAATTATTTAAAGATACCTATTCTGTCGTTTACTAGCTATTCAATTTAATTGTGCAATAACGAGTTATTAGTTATTCATTTTTTATAGCATTAGCTATAAATAATTCTTTTTAGACAGAACCACCAAACAACTTGAAAATTATTGGATATAAGTGGGTACTCGAGATACGATTCAAAAAATAATTATACTGTTGCGTAGTACACTAGTACTGCCTGACGTTTACATTTAAAGATTAGTTTACAACTAATGAAACGTGAATATTATTGAGTACAATACGGAGCTTTATTGTTTATTCGAGTGTTTATAAATTATTTTTTAATCATATAAATAAATAAGTCACAGAACACACAACAAAATTGACTAAATACCTACGTAGCTTTATTGGCTTATTGCTATGAACAATTATTGTGTCCACGTACAACGGGGCCGAATAATAGAAACCATCTACGTTTGACGGAGATCAGACAATCATCGAGATAGTTGCTGACGTATTTCAAATATTTATAAACCTATACATCATATTAGGATAATTTTGTATTTTTAAAAGTATGAGTTCACTCTCAATTGAAAATGTAATGATCGATTATGATTTATTTTAAAGTCATAAAAATTTAACGAATCCTAATTAAATATACATTTTAATATTTACATTTCAAAGTGAGCCCGGGCTCGTCCCGACAATACACCGCCACTTCTTCAACGTCGTAAAGTACAAACATGTTTTTCCCCAAATAACTCGTAACTAATTGTCGCGTCGTGTCGTGTCCAAAAGTTGAGATTGACCCGTGATAAAAATTCGACATTTCCGTCACCGACGCTAACATTTCATTACGAATCATAATTATCGCTGTTACGTTGTTAGCGCATTGCGTACGACTGCTTTATATTTTGTCTTTTTCTTTCTTAGGCGGTGGAATTCGGTTTCCGCCTTCTGTTCACATGATATAATGAACATATCAAATTATTTAAATTACGTATAGGTATATTCGTACATTAGTTTGCACAATAAGCGCCGCGCACTGAATTTTGTAATTTTCGTTGGTGCTTTTTCAATAACTTTGATGTCTATTTAAAGTTGTTTATTTATTCGTATGACATGTGTTTTATTTAAAAACTGAGCACAATAGTCTATCGGAATAGAAAATGTATAATCACAGTTTAGACGCGCAGACGACAGTTCGTTTTAGACGTGCGTGCCCCATATTGTAATATTTTTGTGTATTTCAAGTATACCTATACGTATAGTATAAGTCGCCGCAGAAGCTCGACGTTTGTTATTCTTTCCCTGCACGATTGCGCCGTCACATACAATTATACATAATCATATTGTATTTTATATATAACGTAATAATAATAATGATATTACCTCCTATATAATGCCAGTGTATGGGAAAAGCCTCGTACAGCGTGTACGTGTACTGTACTGTGTACGAGCAGTATGTGCGGCATAAGCGATGCGCGATCACGCGTCGGCTGGACGGCAGCTAATAGCGCCGTCGTCGTCTCCGTCGCCGAGTCAAATCGAAAATCGATCGCAGATAACAGAACAGAACAACAACAACAAAAAAATATATCGTACCGATTTTTTAGAAGACGTATTTTTTTTTTATCACCGTTGGCATTATTACTGCGGCGTGCGATTTTTATTGAGCGACCGTTTTGTAAGACACGGCACAAAAATGTAGAAAAAAATACGGTCGTTTGTTGTAGGAACACGAACGTATGTATATACCTATATATAGAACATACTATTATGGGAGGTATGTATAAAGGTACCTAGGATATTGTATATTATACACCGTTATCGATGTTCGCCGATCGGCAATTAACGTTCGGACGCGACGGACGACTGTTACAGCCGTTATATTGGCTTGAGAGAGAAGCGTCGTCGTAATAATACATATAATATGCAGCACGGCGCGCGGGCCGCAGAGAACACATAGTAACGATGATAATAATAATAAAAAAAATGGTCCATCTTGCGACAATAACCGTTGACCGCGGAGACGAGGAGAGAAGCGAAACAATTTGGAAACGCAATCCGATCGATAACCGACCCCATACAATACTTGTGTTATATATAATTTTATACTTTCAGGAGGTATATATATATATATATAGGTAGGTAGGTAGGTAGGTAGGTATTCCTTTTCGGCGAACCGACCGCCGACGAGTCGACTACCAGATATTGTAACGTTCGCATTCATTACCCACGCCCGAATAAAGACGGTTGCAAAACGTACGTTTATCATATTGTTAAATCACTGCGACCATATAAATCATATGTTCTCGTCTCGACGAAGGACCGCGCGGACGAAAATCGAGGTTACGCGCAGGCCGACATCGTCACAGCTCATGGGCGGAGAAAAAATTGTCACGATATTTTATTGTAACGGATAACACAATACTATAAAACTATCGAGTTTATTTGTGTTTGAGAATTAAGAAGTATTCCTGTAATATCGATAATTTTCAAATTGTTTTATACGTAAAGACGTATGAGATGTTCAATTGAACAATATCTAATGCTTGTAATTTGTTACAATGCAATCTTCAATAAAGTTATTCTTATACAGCTGTGATAATTCAAAAATATCAAAAACACAATGATATGCACAAGTTTATTTTGTAAGTCATAAGCGTTTTTAAGTTTAAATCATTTTCTTGTCTTTTCCTTCGCTCAGAATCATTTTCTTTCGAGTGGGTCATATCATGATTAATTGAATTCATCGATTTCAAAGGATCTATATGCAACAGAAGCGAGTTCTAAAAATGTCCTTTAAAAACAATGGCAGCCGTTCAAATGAAGAACTTTTGTTTGTCACTTTTACTAGGGAAATATTCTACATACCTTGTAATGTCGTACAAATCTATAAACGGATATTTTGATCGAAATCTATAGAGGAAAATATTACAATAATTTTTTTTTTCATTTCGTTTTCAGACGAACTCGGAATACTTTTAATCAAATCCACCCTAAGCCTCTCTCGATTTCCGCCAATGGCTGACACGACGATTTACTGTCGACAAAAAAATCATGCTAAACGAAAATCGATATCTTCGCGAGCTCTCTCGTTAAAAACGATTGGCCGCGGGCTCTGTCAATCTAGGATTTCAGAGCTCAACCGTCGCCGCGCGGCTAAACCGAACTGCAATTGATTCACAGTCTGTTGAATTGCGTACATCATATGATATCGTATATATAGGAATAGCAAGACGCGTATACATATATACCGATCGTTTCGAACAAACGGTCTCCGGCGCAATGTAATATCATTGTTATGTTTAGGGTTTTTGTGTCGGGTAAATCGGTAAATGTTATATCATATTATTCTCTCTCAAGTCACAAATTGACATTTGAGCAAAACGTCGAGTTCTTCGTATATACGCATAATATACAGTATATAATGTATACGGGAGCGGATGACGGGGGGAACGTAACAGTCGCGACAATTCATTCTTAACTCTCTCTCTCTCTCTCTCTCTCTCTCTCTCTCTCTCTGTCTCTCCCCGTCACTCAATCCTCCGCTCACTAACCGCCTCCGCCTCGTTCTTTATTCGGCGAAAACGAATACACCATGAAGGCAACATTTTCGCATTGTGTTGTATTCCGCTGACGGATGTGTGCGCGCATATAAGGGCGAGCAAAAAGCTCATGTTTGTACTCTGCTGATAACGACGTTTGTGTCCCCTCTCGGCGGGTTATCGTGTGTACGACTGTATACACTACAAACAACTGTATATGCTGTGCTTTTATACCGCTGCTGCAGTCTCGCTATATATATATACATACATACATACATACAACTGACGTTGTTGCTGGTATTAGTGTTCAAATCGATTTTGTAGTGTCGAGAAAAAAAATAACGCAAAGTTTTATCTCTTTTGCGAGTCCTGATCCTGGTAAATAAAAACACTCGCGCTGCATGATGCATTTAGTTACTTTCAAGTTTTAATCGAAAACGGCCTATGGGTCGTAGTACCTACGTATATCACATTATGTAGCTTACAAATCGGCCGTTATACGATAACATTTTTATTTGTAAGAACGACGACAATATGTTGTCAGAACAGCAACCGTTTGCAGCGTTAAAACGATTTATTTTAAGAACCCACAAATTGGTTTCAATGACCTTTTTACAGACTTAAAATCGGGGTGCGCTATTATTATTGTAAACAATTTTAAATGTAAATTAAAATGTAACTGGTATAACTATTAAATTTCGAACAATTGACGAGCAAAAAATAACTTGTTAAATGTGAAAAAAAACTATTTTTTTTAAATATATTATATCATGTACTAATACTTGCAAAAAATCAGTTAGTGTATTCATTAATTATATAATTATAGCTAACTACCCAATGAGTTTTATTTATGAATTATAAAATTTTTTGTAAAATGTAAATATTTAAAACGTATAAATGGTAAACTGCCCTACAAACGCATAAAGCACGAATTACCGTACATAACAACTAACAAGGGTGCCAAAGGTGGCAAATTTCAATGGCGCGTGAAAAATTGAAATTATTAAAAATTATGCTAAGTAGTAAGTATTTATAAAATTTCGGTTATAAGAAATTCAAAGAAACAAATTATATACATTTTAAAAATTACAAACAAATGTGTTCCTTAGCTACTTATTGAAATAATATTAGAAATCTGGAACTTTATTTTTATCCTTAGACAATACAACTTCCTTTGAACACGTAAAAAATTGTCAATATCTTGATTCGAAAGGTTTATTGGCTCTCGACCCAAAAAAATGAGGTTCATCACCACTTATATATAATAAACAATCTATACTATATAGGTGTATATGCCTAAACTATATATACTTATCGTCGGTAAGTTTGTATGAGAACCACTATAGACGTGTCATCGTCAGTCACATTGGCTACATATACATATAATAATCGTCGTATATCAGACTATATAATTCAGTATAGATATATATTATCTATAAGTATATAAAAGAGGTGACAAAACCACCGCACGCACACAATGATATACTACAAAGTTATTTTAGCTATGTATATACACGTGTGTGTGTGTGTGTGTGTGTGTGTGTGTGTGTGTGTTTGAGTACATTATTTCCCCGCGACGAAGTTGCGGTGCAGCAGTTATCGTCTGATATACGGTGAAAAAATAAAGTGTTGGCGGCCGCGGTAATGGCGGTGGTGGTTTTTACATTTTTTTGTTTCGCTCTAAATAATTAATCGTACACCACCACCGCCGCCGCTGCCGCCGTCGTGGTCGCATAATAACGTACATTACCATAAGAATGTCTGTCTCGGACGGAAGTGACGATGCTGTTGCGGCGGAGACGACGGCGATGACGGTGTAAAGCGCACTCATTAGGCACGTCGGTCGGCGATTCACACGGCGCGTGCAATGGTCTGCGGCGGCCATCGTCGGACACCCGATAAATCAGACCACGCGCGTGTATTCTAATTAAACGGCTGCAGAGAGGCTCGCCCGGCCCCGCCCGACCGCCCGCCAGCCCATTGATCTATGGGGATCTACGACGAGTCCTCACACGCTTACGAATTGGCTTAATGACGTGTAGATGCGACACGCGTTATATACCTATATTAATAACAGGCAGACGTCACGCCTCCGAAGGTTTGTCGGGATACTCGACTCGTATAAGCGCATTATACCTGTACGATATACGTTTACTAGATCCGCGTGCGACGGTAGCGCTTATGTGTATTCCGAGTTTATAACGCTATCTTTGTTTTTTAGAATTATCGCGACGGAAACGCGCTCGTTTTCAGGAGAAAGCCATCGTGTACATCAGCACTCGAGCGCCGCCACTAAACATAAATATATAGGTACGAATTGTAAATCGTTTTGCCCAACGGATATTGGCTGTCGAGTTGAATGTCGGGAATACGCGTATTATAATTGTTCAATGTACGTCTCTAATCACTAGCACACATGTACAACGTAGTTATTTTTAACCAAACTCCACGCGCGAAAATTCTTCTTTATTGAAAACTATACATTTCTTTCAAAAGTATATACGGTAATACACGATGTGCTTGTTCTCCGTGCAAAGCGAAATAAACGCTCAAATTATATTGCGTCCTGTCCATCGCCCGAACCTATAAATAAATCGTGAAATTACATATGATTATTATGACAATCGTCACACATCGGACATTCGTATACAAATTAAGAACCACTCATGCGATGATAATATGATATCATATTATACATCGATCGATCGACCGTTGACGAACAGTTGTATTACAATTGACGTATACATATTTAACTATAGGCATATTAATACAATACGAACCTATGATATTATAGGATGTTAAAAACGGCCTTTTAGTAAGAAAAGTTTAAGCGTATTTATAGTGCACAGGATATTATCAGTTGTAATTTTGTTTATGCTTATATGATAATACAAATAGCTTAGACAATGTAAGGTATAATACGTATCATAAATAATGTGCGACGATAATTTTTAGAATATGTTATATAAAATTCGAATTGATGTTATTAAATATGTTCGGGAAACTAGTTTCAAATTTTCTTTTTTATTCGATGTATAAGTTTAGTTTTATATTATTATATTTATTATACGTTGCATTTGTATAATATTATAATCCGTGTATAGCCAGTTATTATTGCAATACTGATCGGATCAAAACAATTGCTTTCCGAATGCGATAATTAATGGTTTATCCGACTCGATCGAATTATTATTATTGTCGTTGTGATTTTAAAATAAAACAAGTCGATAGAATGTGAAACGTGTTATATAAATAGAATATGATAATAAAAAAAAACCTTGTTTCGTTTTTAAAGCAATTCTATAACAAAAATAATAAATAATATACAACAGGCTACAGATTTTCTATTTTCTTTCTCTATTAAATTCTTCACATTTGGATTTTTGTTTTAGTTATGATGACCCCCACATAAAATAAACGAATGAAATTAATTCGCACCTGTGGATGAAGTTATTAATTAAAAAATTTTCAATTGTTGATTAAATTGCCTATATAAAACCCCTTAAATACAGGCGTTAATGAGTTTGACATACCATTTATCATGATATTATTATGTAAGTAATGCACAGATCCTATATAATTTTTTATCTGAAGAAAAATAAAGCAATCATTTTAATATTAATAATACATTATTGCAAATTTTGCTAAATATATCGCAAGTTAATGGGTAAAATGTCGGAAAAAGATGCAAAAAAATTAGGTTGGAGGTGCTGGGATTTGAACCCAGGACTTTCAGCATGCGAAGCAGACACTCTACCACTGAGTTACACCCCCAGATAGAGACATTTGTTGATTTTGCTTTATTTAAGCTTAACTTAATATGTAATTTTATTAATTTTTTAACATTTATACATTTACAACGAATTAGCAATGATGTTAATTCAAAACTAACAATTAATAAATATCAATATCAATAATTATTTAACACTAATTGAAAATGAAATGTATTTAAATAGCAAATGTTTGTACCTATTACTATTAATTAAATATATTTAATCAATATTATTACTACTTAGGTACTATAAAAAAAAAAATAGTAGTGTTATAATTAATTTTAGTTTTAAATAGCGACAGGAGAAAAATACTGACTGGCCCAAATAGCTTAAAAAATCACTCACTTCACCGAGTTCACCGTCAAACTAATTTACATTTATTATCTCAAAACAATTTTTCTTTTATAAAATATTATAATATTACAATGGCGTGGCCAGGATTTTAAAATGGGGATGGGCGGCAAATCTAAAATATTAAAAAATCATAATCAACAATAAACAATAACAGTTAGTTTTTATATTAAGCTGATATAACCCATGATATTACATATTTTTATGAAAAAATTCAAAATTGACGTGGATGGCTAATAAAACTTACTATACCAAGATAACCTATATATCTACCTTCCTACTTACCTCGGTAGCATAATTTTAGGTTTTTCGAGAAGGCCTCTCCGAGGAATTAAAAACTTTGACCAGCTTTTAAAAATATCTATAGTGGCCTGACGCCGGTGTCATCTACTTTAACAGTTAAACTTAAATTGGTTTTTATACGCTAATGGTCCATTTTTAAAAGTACCTATAATAGTTTTCAATGAAAAAAATCACTCCGAACAAATTAAATTACAATATCTACAAAAACTTAACTGTTATAACTTATAAATTATAAAGTTACTAATAAAATAGAAAATATTAAGCAATATCGTCAATATCACGAGTTTTATAGACATCACAACTAACAATTATTTCTTGTTTTCCGAGTTTTTACGAAACCAAATAACAAAAGCCAGCCTAACCGGATGTGCTGAGCTAAGATTTCATTTGTCCGCCAAGAAGACGATGGTGTTCAATGCCGAACGTTAATTTATTACACATGACGTCTAGTTGGATCGAAATCAACTTCACTCAGAACCAAATTTTGGCCAAAATTGCAAATATCGCAACAAGATCCACGCGGTTAATAACCTGTCGCAGTTCTAGGACAGAGTTCAATTTAGATACTTTCGTTGTGGAAGCAGTTTTGCTGTGAATAATATTATAGTCCGTAGTGTAGAATATAATACCTAACCAAACATGAGTTTAAATATAAATCCATAGGTAGGTACTTATAGTAAGAAGAATAATGCAAATCGTATTTATTTACATAAATAAACGTTGTTAATCAATGGCGGATTTAAGGGGGGCCCGAAGGGCCTGCCCCTCCCCCCATTGGCATAAGTTAAATACACATATTTGTATGTATTTGTTAATTACTGAAAAATTTAAGATTTGCGTTTTGGACTATGTCCCCCCCCCAAAAAAAAAATTAAATCCTGGATCCGCCACTGCTGTTAATAACAACTTGTTATATTATTTAATTGGTTTTTATATTATAAACCAACATGCAATGTAAAATTAATCTATTATGTGGCTTGTATAAATTGTGACTATATATTATCTTTTTGATTTTTCTGTAACAAAAAAAAACCCATGTATTAAATATTAAAGTGTTTTAACAAAGAACAAAAAATGTAATGAAAAAAAAAATAAAAATACTGCGATATCCTGCAACGATATCTACACCTACAATAACCTATAATAAAGCTCTCTGGGTATTTGGTTTCAAACGTTGTAAACTCGTAATAAATTGCTCAATTTTTTTAATTTTTCTTTAGTTTGTTCTATAATAGAATATGCGGGTTCAGTTATTAGCTATCTGAAACCATTTTTCATCAATGTTGCTGTATTCTAGCTTATAATGATGTATATTATATATATATATATATATATATATTATAATCGTATATTCAGAACCTACTTTTACGGGTACTTGCAATGTTTTGCATATATAAAACAAGCAAAATAAGCCCATCTCTCGAACAACGAGCAATCAGTTTTGATACTGAATCACTTTAAAAGAGAAGAAAGCTTTGGCTCTATACAAGTCACTTAATTCCCAAAACGACCGTCGCCCCTTGTGTTATATACGCTCATGTATCACAGACGTTCTATACGTTTTTATTTGCTATAGATATATTTATATATATATATGTCTACCCAGAAAAAAATAAGGATGTCAATGTAGGTACACCACAAATGACACTTTTGAATCATACTGATATTAGGTTTTTGACTCTAAGGTCTGACCTGACGACTGAAGGTTATTACTAAAATATAGTATAATATTATTATTATTTATTATATTTGAACTAAAGCACGCAATGTTCTATATTTGACTAGAAACTTCTAAAGCTATAGGTACCTATACCCTCAAAGACAAGATTATTTTTTATGGTACCAAATCATCCAAATCCATTATAACCACGTCACTACGACATATAAATAAAATCTACATGGACCTACTATAATATAGAGCGCACATCTGCAGTCATTGGCTATCGTCCGTCACTGAATGTTAAAAAATAGTATATAATATTATAATTTTACGTTGTTAATCATTATACGAAAAGTAAGTAAGTAAGTAAGTTTTATAATTATAACTTATAAATAATAGTTATATACATCATAATTACCTATAAATATGTAAAGGTAGATAATACATTAAAAAAATATAACTTGAATCAGTTGAATCTCATGTTTGAACATAATGGTACAATTTTAAAATTTCAATAGGTTATAGAGTACAACCTATAAAATTATCGTAGGTATATAACCTATATTGACCTACATATTATATAATACTGCACTGGGGTCTGGATAGGTTGAGACAATGAGTGTGATCAGCACACTACAGTAACTACCTAGTTAGCTAGATAGTTACCTATAGAATAATATACCTTGTCCAGCAAGAGAACACAGTCCGTTCTGCTGTTCTGCGCATGCCCACACTATTTATTATCGGAAATCGGTTCCAATCGGGTACTGTCAAGTGAGAATGCGCATAACCGATTTTCGTCAGGCTGTGGCGTGTTTTCGCACTAAAGACTAGACAGAGTATATTATATAGATGATATTAAATGTAAATTATAAATATATTGTTTTTAAATTTTTATTTTTTTATAGCTTTTAAAATTAACTATTAAGCTTGAAAATTACAAACTAACAATCCATTACAAAACTATATACAATTTAAGATTAAATTATAAAGTCAGCTTCCTGAGACCTGGATAAATAAAATAACATGAATTATAACTCAAACAGAATCAGGATGCAAAATGGCAGAGAAACAGAAAGTAAAGAAAGAATTTTTTAGAGATATTAGAATTGATTAGATGAGTAAGCGGTACATTTAGCGGATTAAAAGGAGCAACCAGTAAATTATATTTTAGTTAGATAAGATATATAGTTTTAGTTATTAGTTCTTATACCAGTTATACCTAACTATTATAATTTATAATAGTCAATATAGGTACTATTAAATCGTTAAATGTTAATACACTAAGCGGTCGCTAATAATAGAATAAATAATCATAGTTAATTATCTCGACATTGATAATTGATTAAGTACATTACATCGCAATTCCTATGGGAAATATTAATTTTAAAATCGGTGCCCACGTAGTAATTAGAAATGAATAATAGTTTTATACATTATGCTTTATAATATGCTATATAATGCATTAGCTTTCAGGCATTAACTAAATAGTGAATCTAAAGAATACCTAAATGTGGTCATTTTCGAAGAAAACTATGTCTGGGGGTGTAACTCAGTGGTAGAGTGTCTGCTTCGCATGCTGAAAGTCCAGGGTTCAAATCCCTGCACCTCCAAACCAATTTTTGCAATTTTTTCCTACATATATGATATAATAACAATAATATACCTACTGAATTTTATTAAGACTTAAATTTAAATGTTAACCATTATCGTGTAAAATTATTAATTGAGTATTTTAAAATCAAATATTATTACATTTCTCTCAATTAACAGTGCTAGTAGCAGTGTACCTGTACGAATGTATACATAATATTATGATATATACATCAACTATTTTATGTCATGATGTGGCATACCAAACAAGGTCAATGCCTTTTCCACTTAGTACAACCTATTTGTACCAGTAACACCATCTCTGTTTAGTGCTACGTTAAAATATCAGCTGTTATTGTTTATAATATAATATTAATATTATTAATTCTTATACGAAGTATCCCTACTGTACGCGTACCATGGCATACCATGTGTCATGTATGTTAGATGTT
This sequence comes from Rhopalosiphum maidis, assembly GCF_003676215.2. NCBI lineage: Eukaryota > Metazoa > Arthropoda > Insecta > Hemiptera > Aphididae > Rhopalosiphum > Rhopalosiphum maidis. Next base: position 6,622,123 of record NC_040878.1, read on the forward strand.
AGAACGTTACACTTCACACGATGTACATGAAATAGTTAGTATTTTTATCTAAATTGTGCAGTGTGCATTTTTACTACAGTTTACAGTTATATAAGTATTTATAAATTATATTACTTATGTTTTAACACGCCTAGAGAATATGGAATAACTTGAAAGTCCATAAGATGTACTATACATTATACACATATAAAATAATAAACTATGAATACATAATAAATATATAAGCACCTATAAACATAATATATGGACGTTTACATCAACATATTTCTAGCAAATACGTCAGTTGTCAGTACAATACATACCCGTAGTAGGGTTTTTCTTAGCGGTATACTTAAGTAAAATAGGTGCTATTGAGGAGTCTGTAGATAATAATATGTACATTGTACATAGATCTGATTCTGGTTATACCTATGTACATAACGTACAGTGGCATTGCATACTTCGTTATTATTGACAGGATAACTGGATAACCATTATACACGGAAAAAGGGCCGGACCTAGGCACTCACACCCTAATCCACCAACACAGTATATAATTTATTTTGACTACCTATATCCTGCGTCGATTACATCTATGATAGAGATGTGGTAAACAACTTTCGGTAAATTTGTGTAAAATATATTAAATTGTTTTTCGCGTTAATTTTATTAATTACATAATTTCGTAACTAAAATGTATTTTTGAAACCATATAATATACCAGTGGTTCCCAATTAGCATTGAGCCACGGACCACTAGCTAAAACTTAAATTGGACGGGGGATCCCTTTTATTTGTGATTACTTTTCAAATTTGTTTAATAATATCATTAATTGTCGACCTTTTTCGCGATAATTGAGTTTATCTATCTATCTATTTATTTATAATACATGGAATTTTAAACCACTACGTATTTAATAATTCCACTAAAATAAAATTAAAATATCATTTCAGTACTACATAACCACGAACCCCCAACATCAACACGCAGACTGCTGGGGGTCCGCGAACCACCAATTGGGAACCACAGTAATATATCATATATGTTTAATGTATAAATAACTTATTAACTTTATATTATATACTGCAGTAGTTATACCTTATACGTGGTTATTGGTAATAATACAACTCTAAGCCCTCGTTAATTCAATATAATTTAAAATATATTATTAAAATAAACATTTTTGTAATTCAATTCTATTTATAATAATATAATTTCTATTTACATAAATTTAAAATTTGTTTTTATACCGTTGAATTGACTGTTTTTTGAGCAACTTTGATACTATATTTATTAGATACCTACATACCAGTGTCATACAGAGATAATAATAATGAAATTTTGTCGAAAAAAATGGACGGTAAAATTGACTAAGCTCTCATAGTCTCATCTCTATATTGCGTATGTTAATTTTTAAACAAGTTCATACAAAGGTAAAAAAAAAACTATACATACGTATTATGTAAATAATAATTTTCTGTCATACAAAGATTGAAAATATAGATGAAATCAATATGATGTTGCAGAAACTTGAAATATAATTTAGTGTAGGTTTATGTTTAGCCATAAACGACTACATATAACTAAGAAGATGATAAATAAAGACATAAAAAATACATATTCATGTATAATATCATAATTTATAGATTTTTACAATCTCCAACGTGCAGAAGAATCAGTATTTAATATTATAATTATTAATTTAATAGAATGCATAGAATTTCTAGAAAAGTTTTCGTAAGACATCAAATTGCATTATTATACTGATTGATTGTGGGGGGTGAGTCAAGGCTGTCTAGTAACAACGTCAGTTTTCCGTTAAAAAAAATGATAGGGCTCAAGTCTCCGTTGATTTAATTCCCTGTTTGCAGTTATGCGGATAACTCATTTTTGAAACAAAAACGAGCTTATACGAGAAAAAAATTAAAGTAAATAACCGCTTTTATATAGTAAATGTATTTAAATTAAAAAAAAGAAATACCCAGAAAGCTGTATTACGAGAAAAAAGTAAAGACAATAATGAGATAATATTTTAATAATCCGAATGAACCAAAAACTTTGAAAATATTATTATAATGCAGTGCTACCCCAGATGCAAACATGAATATTTAAATACGGGCTGTGCCAGAAAAAAAATATATAATACGATTTATACGTAAAAAACACCAACAACCACCGGTTTTGACGATAATATAATTTATATAATTAATTAAAAGGATTATATTTATTCTTGTGGGAACGAAATTAATTTGAATAGCCAAACACAAACCTCGGGTAGAGTTAGTCGAGATGAAATGTGATCAGGCGCACTACGAGGGGGGTGAGATGCAGACGGTGGAATGTTTGAAAAATTTCGCTCTTCGTCGTCCGAAATCGTCAAACCGCGCGTTTCGCACGGGAATACTTAATTGACTTATACATATATTTAGGCACCTACCCTCAGGCCTCGACGATTATATAATTTTATATTAGAGCGCACGGGCGTTTGCCGGTTCCCCTCACAGCGTGCATATTTTAATTCAAAATTCCGTCGTCAATGCAACATCATGCACCTCCTTGCCACTAAACAACTGTTTAGATTTCACACGGGCCCATTTACGTAAAACCGCAATAATTAATTGCATTATTATTTTTAAATTGTATTATATTCGTATATTTTTATGATCTATAGCTTATAACTATAATGTACCCAAATTATACCGTGATATATATTATCGCAGATTGCATAATCAACTATCACAATCTTGTACTGATTAAATGTGTAGGTACGTTTTAATATTCATCTAGTCTTTATGTTCACGTCAGTCAGAGTTAAAGTGATAGAGTTAAATATTTTTGTATAATGCTCAAGAAATGGATTAAAAACAATACCTAAAACTTACAAGCTCATTGAAAATATTAAAACCGTTAGGGTTTTTATCGTTTTGATTTTCCATTATGTTTACAATCATGTACAAAATAAGTATCGTTGGAATTAACCAAAGCAAACATTTTTAACTTAAAAACCTGAACCAACCTTTTGTATTTTATAAGAAACGTATACCAAACCTAAAACCAAATTGCTCGTTTTTTTATAGCTTTGTATGAACCAAACTCAAACAGAAAAAAGTTGTAAAGGTTCCTGTACTTGCGAACTATCAATCATCGAAATGTGTATTAGCCCCCTCCCCCCTCCCCAAAAAAAAATGATTTGATTATGAAACTTTATAATAGGATAATAGGTGCATACCTAATGTTATATACTATATAATATAATGATATAGCACATTAGAATATACTACAATATGATTTGCAATATATATTAACGAATTTTACGATTCGACAATTTCCGTACCACTATATATTATGTTTATAAACCAGGAAGGCAGAAAACTGTTTTCGCGTGAGTCTATTACGTGGCGCGCTGCAACAGAGGTATCTCAGCAGATTATTTGTATAGAACAGTTTATTTTTCCGAGTGACCGGTTAATTCTGATCAGTGTATCCGTATTTATTGTTCTTTTAGACGGTCGTAATTTTTATTTACTATTGAAGTGTATAGGTATATAAAAAGATAAGTACATAATATCCTACGCGGGTTTTGTTTTGTTTCGTCGACCGAAAAGAGCTAGTGGTCGGCGGTACACGCGGCAGCAGCAATAGCAACAGTACTTCGCGAAGGATGATGTGCCGTGGAGTATACATATATACGTATACTGTACATATATAGTGACAAGCGGGCGAAAGGCTTTTTCGGTCGTTTGAAATTTATGTGCACGCTCGTGCGCTACCCTAAGACTTAAGACCTCTCTACCCCCTCCCAAAAAAAAAATATATCACCATCCTACTATAGACCAAGAAACACTCTAGTATAGAACTATAGAATAAGGTGTGTGTGTGTGTGTGGTAAACGCGAGGGTATAAGGGTATAAAATCGAATTATCCGCGTATGCGTCTTGACCCTTTTTTCCTGTTTCCGGTGTTTTCGGTCCATTTGTTTTCCATATACTACACAACACGCACACATACGCGCGCGCGCAGGCACAAAACCGGACATGGATGACGGACAAACGTTTTTAAAAACCACAATGCACTGTCGCCACGGCACACACATACATAACTGCAGACATATAATATATATATATATATAATGGACAACACATACACGTGCATTACAGATACACATAAGAAAATATGATGTTTACGCACACACACACGCACGCGCGCGACATCCCCGAGCGCTTTTAAAATTTTCATTACGATGCATCCGGTACGGCGGCGGCAGCAGGAGGCGGACTTGTACGTGCGATTCGACTTGTTTGTCGGCTTGTCGCCCTCGCGCTCGGCCCCGCCAATACACACCGCAACCATATAGTACGTACATATTATACATATATATATATGATTTACGCCGTACGGATGTGTCTATTTCTATTTCCCATTTCCTTTGTACATTTCAACGACAAACCGTGTACGGAGAGAGATGACAAATAACAATAATAATAAAATATATATATTGTCTGTACGCGTGCATTGCACATTATATTATTTATCTACTCACCAGTCACCGCAACAGCCGCATTATTATATACATATTGTTATTTCTATATTGGGAATATAAGAATCGATATATATTCGTCTTCATATATTTTGAAGCTTCGCCGCCGGCGCCAACTGTTCCGAGATGGTCATCGTTGCTGTTATTCCTACCAAATGGCCCTATGACGTGGAGCAGTTAAATTATAATATATTGTAAAATTATCGTATTATTTTATTAAATAGGTATATGCCGTATACACAATATTGTCAATTATACATAATATGCAATCAATAGGAACCTACACCTATCTGTATAAATACATACAGAGTTGTCATATTAAATCCTCTCCGTGCTACCTATTGTCACTTAAACCTATGTTTAATAAGTATATTGTTATTTATTATAAAGGTATATTGCCAGACTTTACATAATTACATTATGAAATTATATAGGATATAGCATTAGAGACTAGAGCCTATAATAATATGTAGACAATATTATTTATTTAAATATTTCGAAAAGATATCATACACGCGAGATTTTCAAACCAATAGTACTGCAGAAAAAATGCACAGATTTTACAAGAATTTTTAAAACAAAACATTTAAGAATAATATAATAATGCGCAAGTTTAGAACTGAATAGGTATAGATAATATAATAAATATTATACGATAATATACAATAAGTCTCTTAAATCATATACGTATATGTTTATGATAAGTCTTAAACGTTAATTGTTAAAATGCTACAAAAGCAGATAAAATTAATCAATCATATTTTTTTCTTATATAATATTATACTAGCTATAATATATTGGTTAAAAACAATGTTTTTTTCGAAATAAATTATTCGGAAAGGTAGGTTGGAATTTATCGGGAATTCTATTGTCCGCGTTTCGAATAGGTATCTGCAATACATCGTTATGATAAATATATTATATCATAATAATAACGTTCGATTTAAGATTTTAGCTCTGTTAGTCCATTTACCATTTTTTTCAAAACTAATATTGGCATCTTCAAAAAGTTCAAATTTAATGTATTCACCAAAATTGAGTGATGCGATTTACGTTTAAAAAACTCATTGTATAACACCTGGTACCGTTGACTGAACAAAAGACATTTGCATTATTCTACATTTCCACAGGTTCTTCCTGCACCGCGATAAACATTGTTGTAGCATGCAGATAGATATTACTCGGAAAATGAAAAACATTCAGCAAAAAGGAGCGTTAGAAGAAAATAATGTAAATCGGTAACCTACCTACCATAATATTATAAAATATTCGGTTTTTATCAATTTAATTTAATTATAATACTTGTTTTCCAGACCACACAGGTGCAGTCACTCGGTGAAGGAAGCATCTGCTGTGTGTTTGATAAAACTTTCTTAAGCGTACGGATGATAAGGGCAAGACAATATTACAGAAATTTGAGGTTTGCAGTATTATAATAATGTCAAATGTCGATAGCGGAAACCAGTAGAAGGTATAAAGCAGAAGTATGATTTAAAATGATAAAAAAAACTGTAGAGTGCAAATGGCGTAAATCTCTGATTGCTTTTATAATAAAGATAGAAACACAAGACAAAGATGATATAATATACCATAAATATAACGGTTAAAATGTTTCATGTTGTAATGTCATTGGATAAACAATTTAATGGCTTGCCAAAAACTAAAATATTATAAAAAGAATATATTACACAATCTTGTATACATTTTTTCTTTGTAATTAAGTGTAAAGAATAAAAGAGACAATGAGCAAAAAAAAAAAAAAATAAACAAAATAAATCTTAATGTACAGAATATTATTAAAAAATAATACAAGAAGATTTACCTATTGAAAGTATGGCCTTTATGATTTGTGGGGCCTATGGCAAAGACAAATTGTGAGGTCACAAAATCTTATGACTCATAAGATAACAATTCAACAGTAAAAGACATTTCAACAATGATTTATAAAACAATAAAAATTAACAGGAACAAATACTCATCATAACAAGTATCATTGAATTTAATTTTATGTGTAAAATAATATTTTATACTTCAACTTCTTGGTGCAGCATATTCTAATTTCAACAATTCATAATGTGCCTGATCCTGAAAAAAAATAAAACATTTTAATTTTTATAAATGTATTATCTTGAACTGTGTAGCTGAATTAAAATGTATTATTAATACAAATTTAAAATTATATTCATTTATAAGAAAATATATTAATTATAATATTATAAAGATAATATAATGAGTAAACATGATTTTATTAAACAATGTAAATTATAAGTTGAATCTCTAAAAATTTTTGATAAAAAAAATTAAGTAAGAAATTCATTAGTAAAAATTATGTTGCTATTAATTGTATTAAAAATGTTGCACTTTTTATCTATTATCACATTTTTATTCTAAAAATATTTATAATATCATTATAGTTTGAGACATTCAAAATCTAGAAGCATTATTTATCTTAAAATGTTCAGTGAATCACTCTAAATATAAAATATTATTAACTTATCATAGCTATAAAGGTATAAGTCATTTTGTTATTATAAGATAACATTTTCAATTTGGATACAAAACACAACCAGCCAAATTTGAAATTTTTAAATCTCAATTCCTCTTTCCCACTGTGGGGATAAAACTTGCTACTGAACGTCAATAAACTTAATAATGATATTGACCAGTCTGTAAAATTTTCATTAGCCAAAAGCCAAAAACTAAAAAAGTAATTAAAAAAATACAAAATGTATAGAATAAAAAAAAGTATTAAGATCTTTAAGTTTTATCTATAAAATATTAAATATAATAATAGAGATTTAATTTTAAATTAAAGAGTATTTTTCAAATTTAACTATGTGCCAATAACACGTGATGCCAAAGTCTTATTAAATAAATAATTTTAACTTTTAGATTTTATACATTTTATTTCTTGCTAATTTAATAAAAAATTTAAAACAGCCTTTACAAATTTTAAAAGAATTAAATGCATATTATACTAGATTTTAATATTATTTTATGTTAACTATTAATCTTAGCCCATAATCATGATTAGAGCGCAGATTTTTATGCACTTAAAACTATCGAAATATGCCATATAATATGCAGTCAAAATCATGAAAATATGTAAAAGATATGTAAGAATTTTTTATCTATTTAAAATTTACAATAAAACTTATAACAATTATTTACTTAAATACTTAATAAAAAAAATTTGGGAATTTTCTGAACTTAATTTATTTTTAAAATTGTATTTATTATTAAAATGAATAATCATATGCATTTCAAGTTTTTCTTCTGTGAAGCTGTGTCGTTTATCAGTTAATATATTTTTAAAAACTGAGAACAAACGTTTGATGTCAACCGAAGTTATAGGGTCATATTTGAAGCAACTTAGCATTGTCGGGTCTTAATTAAGATCTTAGAGCTGAACGTTCTCGAAATTTAGTTTTAATTTTTTTACTTAACAAAATATTATTTTATACAGTTTTTAAAATTTTCGATTCAAAATACGATAAATTTTGAATTTTACCAAAATATACAATAACCTTTAAATATACAAAAAAAAAATTTCACCATTAGTTTCAAATTATGATGATTCATGGAGATAACTGACAAAAATCCAAAAATATTAAAATGAAAAAAGTATGCAATTGCATAGAAAACCGCACTCTAGTCATGACTTATGAAATATAAGTACTACAGAAATTAATTTATAAATTGTTTATAAAAGATTTATTAAAGAAGAACAATTAATTTATTATGCTACACTCAACTTTTTATATTTTTTCAGTTAAATTATTATTATTATATTATTTAAATGATTATGAAGGCACATTTTTTAATCTTTAAGTTTTTATGTCACATTAATTTATATAGTTTTATACACATGATTTAATTTTTTATTTCACTTAGTATGAAGAACTATTTTTTCCTGTAGTTACAAAAACCTACTTTGAGTTCTATACAAAAACCAGTGTACAATACTAAATGGGTAATATAATACAATCTAATATAATTTAATACCTCAGCAGATACTGAAGGCCTCGTTTTCATCATTGCTTCATCAAAGTGCTTGCTTTGGATTGCCAATTGTTTATTAACATCATTTGAACTTATATACTCCTGCAGACATATAATACCTGCCTCTCGTACAAGTGCAGCTAAATCAGCTCCAGTAAAGTAAGAACATTTTTCATTTTTACCAATCGCTTCTAAATCAACGTCATCAGCCAACACTGGTCTTTTACGATTCTAAAAATACAACAAGTGTTTAGTATTAAAATTGTTTAACTAATCTAAGTTCTTCATACTTTAGTGACTGCTTTTAATATGTCCACACGGCCTTCTGCATCTGGCAATCCAACATATAATACTTTATCTAAACGCCCTGGTCTAAGAACAGCAGGGTCTATCATATCTGGCCGATTTGTTGCACCCATAACAAAAACACCACCACTTCTACCGCCTTCAAAACCATCCATTTCAGTTAATAGCTGATTGACAACGCGTTGACCAGAACGACCATTTGCCTAAACAAAATAAATTATTTTTTAAGATATTTATAAACAAACCTAATGTCAATTATACATACATCCATATCACTTCTTTTAGGACAAAGTGCATCAATTTCGTCAAAAAATATGACGCAAGGCTGTGAATTACGTGCTCTTTGGAAACACTGACGTACTCCTCGTTCACTTTCACCAACATACTATGGATTATAATAAATAATAATAAAGCTGATTAAACCATGTTAAATTAAGCCAATATATAATATTTACCATATTCAATAATTCGGGGCCTTTAATGGATATAAAATTAATACCAGCTTCATTTGCTACAGCTTTTGCTAACAATGTTTTACCACAGCCAGGAGGTCCACATAATAAAACTCCAGTAGGAACATCTAAACCCAATGCAGTGAATTCTTTAGCGTGAGTTACTGGAGCCTAAAACAATTAAATACATTTTTTATACTACAAATCTGTAAAAATAAAAAATATTAAATAATGATAATATCCATATATACTGACCAACATAGCCATGTGAAGTTCTTCTCTTATTTTTTTTAAAGAACCAATATCATCCCATGTAACATTGGGTACTGTAACAAATCCTTCTCTTTTGGACGAAGGAACCACTTTCTTCAGAGCTTCTTTGAAATCATTTAATTCAATTTGAATTTCACTCACTTCATTTATTGGAATAAAATTATCTGAACGAAGCAATTTTAATGTATCTTTGATTTTGTTTTTGTTTGAAGACAGTAACTGCTCAGTCTCATCAGGCTTATCATTATCAGATATTACTTGCAATTTCTTTTTTATGGCTTCAATAGTTCTATTAAAATACATTGAATAAAATATACTTGAATAAATAAATTATTATAAAAAAAATAAAAATAAATTTAAAATTTTTGAAAACATTTACTTTATAATGATTTTGTGGTTTAAATTGATTAAAAATATAATGCAAATCTAAAAAAAGGAAATTTATTGAATGAAAATATTGCGTAGTATTCAAACTAAATTATAGTCTTTTGGGATATAAAATATTTACTACTTTTAAATTATTCTTTACTCAATCATCTACACAAATTAACAATCCAAAAATTACAGGAATCAAGATTATTTGCTTAGTTACATTCTACTAGATTTATAATTACTAAACTAAAAGTATTAATTTATATAATTTACTATAAAATGTATTTATATTAAATAATAACAAAATAAATGCAATTTAACCCTTTATAGTACATTTAATATAAAGAACAGTTAATTTAATCACACAATAATAATTATATTGTATTATTGTATTATTGTTGAATTGTCATATTCCACTGGTTAAATTAACCTAATATGAAATTTGAAGTGAAAAATATTATCTAGGTTCTTCATAAGCTTTTATAAATATTTTAATTATGAAGTAAGTTATAGTAAAAATGTACAAATGTACATATAACTTAGATAAAACATTTACCATAAAAGGATGCCATACCCGCATGTGTTGTCTATCTTACTAATGTACATCATACAAATTTTTGTTCAGCAGAATACATTTTGTGATGTTAGCTTTAATATTAGAGTAAATTTACCTATTATCAAATTTAAAGGTAAAAATATTATTTAGACAATGACATATGCTTTTATTGATATTATCATATTAAAGTAAGTTATAGTTATGTAAAATATTACAATTTTAAAATGATAATATCAATAAAAGCATATGTAATTTTCTAGATAATATTCTTGTCTTTAAATTTAATAAATTTACTCTAATAATAAAGCTAATATCACAAAATGTGTTCTGCTGAATGCAAATTTGTTATGATGTACGTTAGTAAGATAGAGACTACATGCGGGTATGGCGTCCTCTTAAAATTTGATAATAGGTCAATACACTCTAATGCTAAAGCATGATAAAATTAATTATTCTGGACATCAAATTTGCTATTTGTTATGCATCAGTACAACAGACACAACAAATGAAGGTTAGACTTTTTTTGACATTGTTAATGTGAGAACCAAAATAATATTTGAACATTAACTAAAAACTGAATGGTTATAATAATTAAGAATAATTAGTTATGGCACAATACAAAATATTCATTTTACTTTTCAATATATAAATATACAAAATAAAGTTGAGATTTACAAGACTTTACATTAACTAATCAAAGAATTAGAAATTATACAATACAGTAAATATTTGTGACTATGAAATTAATAAGTATGAAATAGAGATATTTACCTATTAGCTGCTACAGTGGCTGCTTCTCTTGTTAGAGATTTCAAATCAGCACCAACATAACCTGGTGTTAACTCACTTAATTTATCCAAATTGACAGTTGGATCAATTCGTAAATTTTTGCACATAAGATCTAACATTGCTCTGCGAGATTGTCTATCAGGAATACCGAGGCAGACTTCACGATCAAACCGGCCAGCTCGTCTCAATGCTGGATCTAAACTGTCAGGACGATTTGTAGCGCCAATCACAATTACTTTGTCATCATCTTTTAAATCTAAAACCAAATTCATATACAATTTGTTTAAATCATTACAATTTTTTTATAAATTAGTATTCTCACTGTCTAACGATGATAGTAATTGAGCAACAATTCTACGTTCCATATCACGTGAAGTGGTTTCTCTATGTGGAGAAATTGAGTCTACTTCATCAATGAACAGAACACAAGGTGCCGATTTAACAGCAGTTTCAAACAATTTTCTCACTCGTTTTTCTGACTCTCCACTTATACCGACAACTAGTTGTGGAGCAGCAATACTTATTAATGGAATCTTTAGCTCCTAAAATGTTAAAGATAGTTAATACTAAACAATATTAATAAAAAACAATATATGAATTTACATACTCCTGCTACTGCCTGTGCTAAGAGTGTTTTACCACATCCAGGTGGGCCATGCAACAAAAATCCTTTTGGTGGAGATACACCTAATGTCTTATAAACTTCTGGGTGCTTGATATGCATAATTAGTTGACATATTTCCTAAACACAAGTAATATGATAAAATTAATAAAACAAAGTGGGATTTATTATGATAGATTATGTTTATTACCAACAACACGGAATCACAACCAGCTAAATCATCAAACGTTAAAGTTACTTCTTCTGTTGTACCTAATTGTTGGCAAACTTTTTTCAAAGGTGTTGGCATTCCTTCGACAGTTTTGTCTAAATTATTTTTTCTTTTTACACTTTTCATTGGCATTTTGTCTATTACCCAACCAGGCTATAAATGATATATCAATTAATATTCTTAATTATAAATTTTAATACTTGTCAAATTAAATAGTAAATACCATGTTCTCAAATTCACTAGGACCAGTGGCTGGCTTATTGCTATCACCATTAGTAGTTATATCACAGGCAAAAGAATTTGATCCAACTCTAAAATCATATTTCAAGTATTATAAATATTTCTTACAAACAATTATTTATAATAATGATTCTAAATTGCATGAACAATTATTTAATACATAAATAAGTAATAAGCTCATAATTTAGGGGCCCAAGATTGGTCCATTTCATTTAAGTGAATCAATAAATTAATCAATTGGTATTCAATCTGGCATATCAAAATAAAATAAACATAATACATACTCTTGAGCTAATTCAGAAGCTGAACTGTTTACATCGGTGATATAATGTTTTGGATTTTCTGGAGGATCCAAATCATTTGTAATGTCAATATGTTCGTCTCCAGAAGACATTATGTCAATGGTTGAGTCTTCCGATGATAATTCTTCTACTAGTTTGCCGTCTTTTATATTATCGAGTACAACTAACGCTGAAGGAAACGCAACAATTACAAGGAGATAAGAGGTTAAAATTAACAAGCCACAAACCTCTAGCAGTCAAATTCGACATAACGCCCCACGGTTTTCTATTATACTCTGGATACTCTGATCGCAAGGCATTGACAATTAGTTCTTTATCCAGAAATCTTCGTTTTCTTGTGGATTGCATAAAACGGTTCAAATACTGTAATAAATTAATGACGTTTGATGTTTATAACGATCAGCAATATATATATATATATTTCATTCAATTTAATTACCTCTTCAACGCGGGGTATAATAAATCGATCGGAGTATTGAACATCTTGCAATGATGTCTTGGACAAATATTTTAAGCTGAAATTTGTCTGCAGATCGTAATGATGCAAACGCAACATTATGAGGGCGATAAAATCTCTGACCAATTTTTAATAATTTATAAATTAATGATAAACTCGTAAGCCATAGAAACGAGAAGAGTAAAGAAAAAAAAATTTGAAATGAGAAATCGCGAAATGTCTATAACATAATGAACATTAATATGTGATAACGATAAGCGAGTAAGCGATGCAACATGCGAACATAACCTAACAAAACACACAGATACGATCGAAAGAGAATTATTATCATTTTGTGTAACGGATAATCGTCGTTGCTATTCTCCCCGATCGTAATTTTTTTTTAATCAAACTACTGACGGCGGCATAGAAAAAATATAATGCAGAAATTAAAATTATAATTGTTTTCGATATTTTTCATATCATTTATATTATATACCCGATTTTTAGACATAATTATATTACTATTATTTTATGGTTTGACTCTTTCAAGTATTTATATTCTCATAAATAAATATTATTATTAAAACGTTATATTATTAACAGTACTTTAACACCGCAGTACCTACTACCATTGACTTAACCGCCCATACTTGAATGCTTCGTCGAAATGTATATGTATGTATTTGTGAATCTGTGATATAATCAAAAATCAATGGCCAACGACTATGAGCCAAACACGTGAATTAATAACTAGTCACATGCGAGCAAAACGATCGCTTGTAGAAAAATTGCCTATATTAAACTCCTTTAAAAATGGTCTAAACGACTATGTATAACAAATTAAGTATTAATGCCGTTCGTTTTTGCGACAAATGTGTGTGTAAACGAGTAAGATCTTAGTTCATGCTTGGGATATTTAGCTATATGAATATTGGCAAACAAGTTAATACGTTATCACTTATGTAAAAACGTTATTAGAATATTTTAGAGGAATTTCTGTTTTTTCACATGGAAATACCTCATATTTAGTTAAAATTTTAACAATTGCTAATTTTATTTGCATCTCCGCAAAACGTTTTCCTAGAAAATTAAAAATTATTTACATTTATTGCATTTGAACTTTCCATCGAAAAAAATATACCTATGCACATTCGAGGCCCATCACCGAATGGAAGGTAAATACCGGTTGGCCGTTTAGCTTTCTCTTCTTCTGAAAATCTTTCAGGAATAAACTTTTTAGGGTCCGTAATAATACTTACTATCATGATGCAATGCATAAACAGGAATTACTATTTTTTGACCATTTTCAATTATTAATGAATCGTTTGATACTCGATATGTTTCTGAATACTGCAATAATTGGAGGATACATCCGTAATGTTTCTAAAAAATGTAATAATTAAATAATATAATGTGTTATTTTGATTATTTCTTAATTTAAGAAACAAATTGAAAATTCGGTTTAAAAGTTCTTTGTTATTTAAAAAGTATTATTTACTGCAATTCAATAATTATCAACCAAATATATTGAATTTTTATTTTAATTTCTACAATAAAATTTTAAAAAAATCATATGAATTATTTGATTATTTTCCAAATAGTACCAAATGTGAATATTTATTTTAATTAAATGAAAATAATACGAATAATGCGCATAAGTTGAGGATAAAAATAATAACTCTAAACCAGTAAATTAAATAGTTATAGCCTAGAGATACAGTTTAAAAAAAAACAATAGGTACTATTCCATAATAAATTCGAATTATTTGTATAATAGTATTATCAATAGCGTATTTTTGGGGAGGGACTGAAGGGAGGTGCTGGTGGTTCCCATTCCCAGGGGATTTACGATTTAGCAAATAAGAATAGAAATTTTGATTTTATTTTATAATTTGACCATATTGAATATTTATGTATATAATAAATATATAATGTAATAAATCCCCCCTCCCCAAAAAAATACTAAGTTGTAAATACGCCACTGAATATTATAAGAAATTACCTGCTATAACCATATCTAAGTAATGAAGATCCATCGAAAACCTGTTGTTAATTTGTCCGTCATTTATGGAAAGTTTCAGTTGAATTTCTTGACGTATTCTATCTTGAATAGATTTATTTAACGCTAGTTCATGTAAACAATAACTTAGAGTACATACAGCTGTATTGAACCCAGCGACAAACATACCAAAAGCATTTGCAATAATTTGTAGTTCAGTAAATTTTTCTTAAAAGAATTCTTAAATTGTATGTACCAATAAATTTTTATTTTTAGTTTTAATATTTTAAATATATGTCAGGTGACACTAATGATTGCTTTCTTAATTCGACGGTTATTGTTACTCGACATACATAAGCAAAATCAAAATTATTTATTATACACTAAACATATTATGAATAAATGCATTTTAATTGTAATAATATTTCACCGTGATTAGGTAAATTTGTATTCAAAACTAAATCATTTCTTGCTTTCATTAAAACTTGAACGAAATCATTTTTGATTATTTTATTTTCTTCTCTATACGTTATAGTCTCTGTTATCGCTGTGCGAAAAAAGTCAGCTACCTCCGTTGGGAAATCTTTCAATCTTACAACACTTAAAAGTGCAGGCGTGATCATCAAACACAGCTGTCCAAAAAGCGTTTTTAGTGATGGTAAAAATAACAATTTTACGTATTTATGAAACGCGGATTCATCATCATATGACGTCTAACTTGAACCCGAAAATGCAAGTGCCGATGGCATCGGCCGAATACTTTTCTATAACGTCTCTTATTTCTATTTCGTTGTTATCTTCCGTTAAACATTTATCAATATTTTTCATTAATATATTACTACACTCTTTCATCTGATCATGCATAAATTTAAGTTTTCCCGGCGTGAATGCTGGGGTTAGTTTGTTTCGCATTATTTTCCATCGAGGATTTTCCATGAATAATATGTTTCCCGACAGTGGATTTACCTTTGTATCCGAGTAGACACCACGATCAGTGAAGGACGAGAAGTTTTTTATTAACACGTCGTTGAACAGTTCTGCATCGCGGATCATTAAATAAGGCGTTCTCATCTGGAACAGTCCTCCGTATCTGTGACCAGTGAACTTGTGATAGATTTTATTGTAAAATTCCAATGCATGGTATTTGTCCAAAGCCTGATTTGAAATGTTACCAAACAACGGAATTGGTTTAATGTAAAGAACATTTAGTTTTTCTCATGTAATAAATGTCGAAACACAAAAATAATAGACGGTCGTCACTGCGATGACTAAACACATATATATCCACCAATCGGTGATAATGGCCGATGGTATATGCATGGTCTGAGCTGTAAAATACCTATAATAGTGCAACGTACTCGACACACATACAAGTTAACACTGATTAGTGATTACCTAGTAGACGATTGACAATAATTTTAAAAAGAACAATTAATCACCGTCAAGTATTTAACACTATATTACTAATTTATAACAAAGAAGCATTGTATTTTTTTCGTGAGGATATCTGAATCAAATAAGATTTGAAGCATTTACGTTACTAAAGTGCACAATATACTATCGGTAGCGTGTGCGCTGCATGCATTTAATGAAATATGCTACCAAATTAATTATACCTACGATAAATGGGAATCCTTAAACTCCCCCATTTGGATCCTGGAACACGAAAAATATAATTGAAATTATGAGTAAATTATTGATCAATTATTCAATTTACTAATTACTTTATCATGGGGTAATCTACAAAATTATTAACTAGCTATAAGTGTTAATTACAATGTACGTTTCGTACACAAGAATTAATTGCATGGGGGTTATAAAAAAAGTTATATTGAATTAATATTATAAAATAACTTTATTTTAATAATAAATTATGAAAACTAGAATATTGTATTTAGATTAGTAATCCTAAATTTTAATGATCGAAATTATGTACCTAAATCTATTTTTAACAATTTAGAGCTTTTATTTTGTTGAGGGGTTTGGAGTAACGAAGGTCTCCACGGGCCACATCACTGAATTAGAAAAATTATCTAGACCAACCGCATCCATTAAATATGCCTAAATAAACTTCTGATGAGTGCCGTTATGGAATTTATAATAATGAACGTCCTCATTTGAAAGAGCTCTATATCAATTTATCAATACAATATTTCCACCATTACATTCTGTTAATTGCTATTAATCATTATTCAAAAACCACTTACCTGTGTTGAGCACACTACGATGCTGCTTGACAATTATTATTATACATTATCGCATTTTTGTTTTCAATAACAATTAAAATATTCAATATTTTTAACCATCAGCTAATTTTTAGAGAAAAATTATATGATCCTATTTTTACGACTAATTTAACAAATTTAGTTAAACACGAATGAAATGGCTTGAAAACAAATAAACAATAAATGGATGAATAATTTGTGGCTACTAATTTTTAAGTATTAATAAATTATGTATATATTTGTTTGCTAAATATAAACGTTATAACATTAATAATGACTACAAAAAAATATTAATAATTAATTCTTGAAACATCATAATGTATCTATAAATAATAATTACATATTATTCGTTTTTATATTAAAATTATTAAAACATAAATTTGTTTTTTTAACAACATATATAGCTTTCTGTATAAATTTCTTAGGTGATTGTAAATAATGAACAGGACTTGTATTAGATCCTGAGTAGGGCGTTGAATGTAACATTAATTTAACAATGAAGAATGTTTGTTTTTCTTTTTGTGTCTGTCATCAACTTTTGAAGCAATAAAAATACTCCAATCTTCCACTTAATAGAGCGATTTCTGAACAAAAGCATATCTTATTAGTACTTAAATAATTTTTAAAGGTAAAAATTTCTAATACCTTCAAAAAAATCGGTTAAAATAAAAATTAAATTATAGGAAAAGCTAGGACAACAGAAAACGGAGAAATTTACGTAGAACAATATCTTTGAAAAAAAAAAAATGTTATTTGGAAATAAATAACCGTAAAGAATAGAAATTTTGAATAAATATTTAGATAAAATGTATTATTGCTAAACGAAATGCTATTTCGCCGTTATAATTACCTGATTGTCCATATTATATGCCTAGTATATTATTGTCAATTATAATTGAAGGCTATTCTATAGGACTATGTATTGTAGCTGTGAATAATTTATATTATCTATCAAATAATAGGAAATAATAAACTATAATAATAATAAATTAATAACACATTTTTTTATCTGATTAATCTTCGACTTCTTTAGCAATAACTGCATTTGATCTAATTTTATTTGTTGTATTTTATATCAACCTTTCTTTAAGTTATCGACTATCATCATTAGTCATTATTTCATTTATCATTAGTAGGTATGAGGCGTATAGTATCAATTTTGTACGTAGTGAATAAAATTATATTTTGTTTTGTTAATATATAACGGTTAATAAAAGTTATATTAAACATCGATTCAGATAAAACAGTTTATTTAAAAAAAAAATACAATACATTATTAGTATTATACTAAGCTATTCATTATTTTTAAAAATGTTTAAACAACAAGTTTTTAAATGTATTAAAAAAGTAAATACATAACATGTTAAATATAATGAAAATCAGCTGATATTGTCAAGAATTACTAGGAAATATCATTCGGGACTAGAAATCTGACATTTTATGAAATAATTATAATCCGTAATAATAAATTAGGCAGTGTTCTAAGCGTAAACATGTACTCTGCATTGTCAGTATTTCCTGATCGTGCATTACAAATAATATTATTACTTATAACTATAACTATAAGACGCGACGAAAATGATCGCCAAGACCGTCATCATTATCTAAATTATCATTTTATTTTATACGTCGACGATAGGTTCAGATTGTATTATTATCACTGTTTGAATTTACCTTTGACGGTTTGGCTGCAACCGAGTGCGTAGAAGTTTTAATATAGTGTTAGGCGTTCGCAGATATAGTTAAAGTATAATAGATTGAAGAAGATAATTTTATCATAACATTTTATAATATTTATATTATATAATCTGTTTGTATGGTACTATCATTATTGTTACCTATTTTTATAAAAATAAATCACATATGTTTTTTGTATATTTTTTTAAACGTAAAAATGTATTTAATTTTATTGAAATTAAAAACAAACATGTGTCATAACTCATAATATTGATTTCATATTGTAAGTACTAATATAGATATAACGATTGTTTTTTATTTTACATTCGTGTCGATTAGATAATATATGAATATTTCATCATTGCCATTTTCATGACATTATTATACACTAATAATAATATAATATAAATATATATTACATTATTTAAAATGGACAAAAAAAAAAAAAATCGTTAATAACTTAGCAAAACAAGCACTATCGTTACTGACTAGTAATTCACTAAATATTATCAGTATTTATAAGAAATGTTTTTTTAAAACATTCTATAATGTCAAAACTACCCTTAACATTTCTAAATTTTTCTTACCATAAGAATAACACTTGAGATAAATAAATGTACGTCTGAAGTTATGTCAAATGAGGATTAACTTTAGACAGCTATATAATGTATACAAATATAAAGTTATCAGCCGCAATTTTTTTAATTTTTACAGTGGTATAATATAAATAAATGTCATCTAAAATTTGATATCCATAGCTTATAAACAGCCCGAACTTATGCCATGCGAGTATATGATATATAATTTAATTTATGCGTGTATAAATACATATATTATGTAATTATAGTATAAATTTAAGTGTATTTGTTAAATATTCACAAGTTCTTAGTACTAACGGCATAGAACATATTTTTTAAGAGTAAATCTTTAAAATATAAAATAAACTGAAATTAAAATTTGATTAACATTAAATTATTATTCCTTAATAGTTTTTGTCCCTACATTACCACCTTTTTTAAGAATTAACTAAATCACTATACTACCAATTGTCATTAAATAGCTATTCAATATAAGTAAGTGATTAGCGAATTAAATATTAATTTTATTAATATTATTATTCAAAAATATTAATTTAGAATCAAAATTTAAAAGACACATGATAGTATCTACTAAAACCTAATAGTGTGAAAATAATTATAATTATTTTTGAAACTAGTTGTTGAGGTTTTATAAGTTAAATTACAATCGATATTGCATTTATATTGTCAATTACAAATAAAATTCTAACTCATGCTTATAAATAATACTAAAATAAAAACAATTATTAATATTAAATGTCTCAACTCAATGTGTAGTTAGTAAAATAGGAAATTTAATACATAATACAAAGAAAAATTTAATTTTATTCGTCAATGAATAAGAAAAAAACTAAAAACTAATTAAAAATCAACAATAACAATAATAATCAATACAAACGTGTCGATTAAATATTAAATTATAGCATAATATTGGAATTTATTAACTATAAAATAAAACGCCTGTAACCTGCCCTTGAAATCCTGAGAAAATACTATTTTAAAACTGAAATAGTAAAAATATGATTATTCTAATATACTTTATTAAAATAATTAAATATCGTACAAGACTATATTAAATTAAAATGGACAATGAATAAGAAAGCATTAGAGAAAAAGTTAACAACTTGATATCAGCAGTTAATTACAAGGGAATTATACCTACAAATCTTTTACAGCAGGCTAGTGTGTTATATGCCACATGTGTTTTCAATTATATAGGTACTGCACGAACAATTTATTTATGGTTTTGGATTTAATGAGGCAACTACTTAATGATAACCTATTTCTCTAATGTACACTTCTAACAGATTTAAACAATGTAATAACATATATTATGCAATCACGGGTTAAAGTCCATCGAAAATATTATTAAAGAAAAATAGTGTTATTACTACACTAAATATACAGGGCAACGGTGTGTGTGCACAACCTGCAATAGGCTTACCACTTTATCTACAGGAGGTACCTACTAACTAGGTAGGTCTTCGTAATCCTATACAGCCGAAACTAAGGAACGTATTGTTTTACTTTTCGGGTGTATTACACTTATAGCGTTTACGCGGAAACTGACAAAATATAAATCATGGAAATCCGGGTTTAAAGGTATGTCGCATGAAAAAATATAATGTTATTTAATAATAAAGCATCAAAATTTAATTATTATAAAACACATAACAAAAAATAAAAAATAAATACCATTATGCTTTGTTCACGTGGAATAAAATCAAAACAATAAAATATACACATTAAAAACAATATAATAATAATATCATGTGTCTTCTTAACCCAAACTAATAAATACTGAATTTTTTAAAATATTTATTTGTTGTTTTTATGCACGAATCATGAACTCATTATAATATAATTTATTATTATTGTAAAGCTAAAAATTGTATCATTATTATACACAGTAATTATTATTATGAATTGAAAAAAAAAACAGATAATATTATGTCTAGTGACTAACTTTTATATATATATAATATACTAATTACTAATTAATGATTGATAGTAAATTTACAGTTTAATAGTAAATGATGGGTATATATCGTGCGGTTATCATAATACAGGTGGAGCGGAAACGTCGCGAATAGTCCTCGTGTATTGTCGGTCGGAAAATTCGATCGCACCGAAATGGTTCTATGGAACACTCTCTCGCTCTCTCTTTATATATGTATGTGTGTGTATAAATGTATAAATGGGGAGGAAAATATCTGTATATTTATATACTCTTCGAGGCTTAAGCAAGAACCACCACATTTTCCGTTACGGAATAACGCTAACCGTCGCGAAAAATTACATTGTATACATCATAATATACGAGTATACCGCGGTATACTTGGTATATACCTATGCCGTCCTAATCCTACTACATAGCAGCTATACACCTATGATGTGGTGCACACGTCGCGCGTACCTACCAGCTATACTACACATAATATTAAAATATAAGAAAACGTTTAGAGAAAAAAAATTACACGGTCGTCGCGATGGGACTTGTGAGGTGCTACCCGCGGCTGTATATCTGAATGTGAAAAATCTCAGAGATCATTAATAGTTTTTTCAATTACGCTGATTATTATTATTAAAAATGGGCAATACATAACATATGCGTCGTGCACACAACGTCACATCGTGCGGAGTGTTGATATCCTTACACACACTTACGCGCGCGCTTGTTTACGTATGTATATTAACATAATATTATTAATCGTATATCATACCTATATAATATCATATCTCATACGCGATATACCCTTTCGATCGTTCGAAACGTAAGAGACGTGATAATTACTACGAAACACATATAAATCAAAACGAGAAAAAAAAATAATAAAATTTCAACATTTATGTATACATAAATCGCGACGTTCGTTACTTATACACGAACGCTTACATTACGACACGCGCTGACGACATTTTTTTACGTACAACGCGTCCGACGTATTATCTCATACGGTAGCCGTTGCGATGCTGGTGAATTTGTTAAAAAAAGGGGGGGGGAGGAAAAGGAAATAAAAAATTTAAAACGCGCAGAAATCGGACGGAGACGACCACGACGACGGCGATTTCACGCGGCCGACGACAGGAGCGCGGCCGGTTCGGTCTTGTTGTTGCCGGCCGAGTCGATGTTGGCCGCCTTGACGTCGGACGACGGCGGCGATTGGGGGCCGCCCTTCACGTTGTCGGCGCCGGTGCCGCGGCGGCGTCTCCTCCGGCGGCGGCGCAAGCACACGCACAGCGCGACCATCAGGGCCACGGCGATGGCCAGGCCCGAGCCGATGGCCCAGTACGGCGTGTTGCGGTGTTCCCACTCGGCCATGCACTCCTTGAACACGGCCAGCGCCTGTTCCGGGGTCCGGGCGCACGCGTCGCTGTTCGGGTCGTCGCGCTCGTCGGCCTCGCCGTCCCCGTCCACCGGTTCCGGGCACTGGACCGGGTGGCCCAGACCGTACACGGCCACCTTGTGCGTTTCGGTCCACTGGACGACGCGCCGGCACCGGCAGTGGGCGCCCTGCTGGCCGGGCCGGAACAGCCTGGTGGCGCCCGTCACGTTGAGCCGGGCCAGGCGGCACGTGACCGCCAGCTGGGCCGGGTCCAGGTCGGCGATCTCGCCGTTCTCGGACACGTCCAGGGTGACCAGGTTGGGCATGATGCCCAGCGCCGGGTACGCTTTCAGGTCGCAGCCCCTGAGCTGCAGCGTTCGCAGTCCGACGGCGGACACCAGCTGCCGCACGTCCTCCACCGGGTTCGCGTTCAGGTTAAGGTGGGTCAGCGATTTGGGCAGTCCGGCCGGCACCGCCTTGACGGCGTTTTGCGTCAGGTCCAGATAGTCCAGCTCGCTGAGCGACGCCAGCGCCACGGGATCGATGGTGTGCACCTGGTTGAACGCCAGTCTCAGATGCTTGATGTTCGGGTACGGGGCGAAACTGTTGTTGAGCAACTTGCCGATGTAGTTGTGCTCCAGGTTAAACGTCTGTATGATATAAACAATCCAAAACATCAAAAACGTGAGAGATTTGCGTTAAAAACGTGTAAATACAGTTTTTTAGATCTTTTTTTTTCGAAGGGGAGGGGGAATAATGATGCGTTCAACGTATGACAAGTCGTAACGTAAGGACGAGGTATAATTGCGAAGAGGCGTATATTTCGCTCTAGGATAAATCAGAGTATATCAAAGCTATAGGGGACGTTTCTTTTGCGCAACAGTGGTGAAATCAATATTAAATCGGACCCCACATCCTCTTTCTATACACGAGTATAACATATTACATTCGATTTTTGGAGGGTTTATTGAAATACTTTGCCCCCCCCCCCCGATGACCTATGGGTATAAGTAATTTGGTGGATTTCTCTATAATATTATAATATATAGTATGCAAGTACGCTGTGTGTTCAGTGTATACTACCATACATGGTGTCGTGCTATTTTTTTTTTCAAAATATTTCGTCAAATATTATAAGGTGCAAGTCCAAGAGTGACGTTTTATACTCGATGAATCATCGACGATTTCCTGCTGGACACTCCTTGAAGTAGAAAAAACAAACACAGATTTATGAATACCGACTAATTTTACGAACGCGTCTAATTATCTTCCTATTGTTTTGTAGGTCACGAGGAAAGTATTTTGTGCATTATATAATACAGCTTTTTGGCGTGAGTACTTTTTTTTTTTTTTACTTAAAATCGCCACGCCAAGAAAGGCGCGTGCGAGTATATTTTCAAATTCCTGAATCGATGAATATAATATACGCATTAACGAAATGCACAATATGTATAATGGACAAAATGGCGTGTCCGACGTTATATACACACTTAAACACACAGACCATAAACGCGTACGCGGTCCGAACTTCAAGCAATCAGTTTATCGTGAGAAAAAAAAAATAACGAACTATTATATTATTATTTATTACGACATCGACGGTGTGTGATCTATTTACAGGCGGGGCGGTAACTCGCAAGACCGCGGCAATAATGCATTTTTCTTATTTTATCTGTTGGCTCGATTTTTCGCTACAATTTTAAGCGCACGGGCGGGTGTCCGGACCAATAAGTACTAAAACTGAAATTCAACAGACCGCCAAGTCCTACCAAACGTCAATAACGAATAAATAATTACATTTTACAAACTGAGATATTTGCGTAAAATCCAATTGGGCTACAGAGCGCGGAGAATCGACAAGAAATCCATTTTTTTTTACGCGGGACACATTCGTTAGTTATTTACTGTGGGCCTGTCAAATTTCAACTATTAAATTTATTCGCATTAACGTCTCGTTCGCACAAACCTCGACGTCTTCCAATTCGTCGTTGGGTACTGATGTAAGTTCTTGATAGGCACAGTTGACGTACCACCCTTTCGCGTCTTTCGATTTGACGCATTTCGTCCCATCCGTGACGATGACGGACACGCCAAAAACAATGATCGCTGAAACATATAATGAACGTCGCCGTTAGGTACTAATAATTATTGCGATTTGTACGTCGTGTGTAAAACACGCGGACAAAAATACGAAACGAATTCGGGTCGCCGATAACAGCCGCAAGTCACAACACCGTAACCGTATAGGTATACAAGCGAAATTATTATTTCAAGATATCGTTGTTGCCATTCAACGCAAATCGCAATAACGGCGAATTACTCGTTGGTGGTACCAAACCGTCAAATAATCACGTTTTTCCTCGCCAAGTGAATATTATTAATTTAAATAATAATAATATTATGTCTATTGACTTTTAACACGACATACAATGCAACAATACGCATTATTTAATATTGGTAACACTGTCCGATGGACGTTGATTTATTCATCAAAATACGTTTAATAGGTACACAAATGCATAATTAATGATCAATGATTTCATTAGTAAAACACAATTAGTAGTAAACATACCTATTATTATGGTCCGATCGTAGTTCTACATGTATTTGTCTTAAAATTTAACTTTTAGTGTCGTATCGTATTGATGTATATTCACATTCAATAACAATAATTATGTACGAATTCATATAAAATTAATCATTTACTAATCTTTAGTGACTATAAATCCGGTCACTCAATTATGTTATATAATATCAATAAAAAAAAGCCATCCCCATAAGTCGAAAATTTATAAGAAAATAATACAGTTCGAATGATTATCAAACATTAATCCTAAACATTTCGATTAAAGATTAAAATGATATCGAATTAATGTATTTAGTATTATTATACATGTTATAACCTATATGTCCATTATAGCAGGTGTATCATTACAATCCAATTATTGGTGTATATTCGTTTATTTACTTTAAACGCTATAACAATAATGTTCACGGAATTTTTCAAATTGTATCTTAAAGACAGAAGAAAATGTCAATTTATAGGTACGTATAATACAATATCCGCATTAATATGGATATCAATCCATCAATATATCCATCAGTTTTACTCGGATAAACTTCGAGGATTAAAAGTCGTCTTTAAAATAATCCTTTTAATCTTCGTGAGATAAACTCAAAAGTACCTTATACTCGAAAAAACCTAAAGACTTTGTCAACCATTTTAGCAGACAATGTTCATTAATTAATAATTTGATGTTTAGTATTTCGTTGAATATAGTAATTTTGTATAATTTATTTTAAAAAAACGTATACCACACCCAACGCCAATATGATTATAATTTGTAGTACAAGTTTTGAAATAAAACACATAATTATTTTTTTCCACCGGTTTAGGTGACTAACTAAAGTCACTATGGTTACCAAAACGAAACCATAGCAAACATCGATGGGCATCATATTATTATATGATGTCATCGTAGGCTTATTTCCAAGAGTTTACGTAACAAGAAATGTTAAAGTAGGATATTTTAGCTATAATAGTGATTTAATCCCCAGCTAATGCCGACGATGGTAAAAAAATCAACTGTTTAATATTTACTAAATAAACATAAAATGTAAAAAGTTAAATAAACAGGTAATATAGTTAACACTAAACAACGAGCACGTTATGGATAAATTAAAATACGAATCGAACAATTGCGGGAATCTGACACATTTTGTATATTGTTATTTATTATTACTGTTATTGGGGCTACGAGAAGAAATATATACCTACATTACGAATGACCCTGTAAAATCGTACACATTAATACGTATTTTATTAACCACGTGTGCCTATATAGTTTACAACCTGTAATTTTAATATTAATGTATGTTATCTAAAGGTTTCAGATCCCAATAAAGCCAGAGCTATTCATTTTCCCATCGTTACCCTTTACGAAATGCATTCGATTTCCTGTTCGAATTTACTTTGTATTGTGGTCACTCGACACCGACAGTATCGATGCGTATTATTGTTGTGCGCTGCAACTGGTAAGTTCCAAGGTGATTTTGACCAGTTATTGTGGCTTTTTCTTCTCGTATAAATAATTCGAAGTGTAAGAATATCAAGGTATCGGTCGAATTATGGCGTTTTCCCTAACTACATTAAATACCAGTGACTTTATATAATAGTCCAATTTTCATTTTTTTTTTTTGTGTCGTGCTCTTATTATTCTTCAACAGTTGTAATATATAGTAGGAGCACCGGTTAGGTAGGCGTAATGACCTTAGAGTAAATATCTATAATTATTGTAATTTTTTCAATAAGCTCTTTCTATGCATTGTTTTAAATATATAATATGAATTTTAAACTATAAAATTATACTGATTACTGTTGTAATGATTAGGGACAGTTAAACTATTTTTTTTTAATTACTTATACGACACCGCTTTACAGGTAAATTGTTATATTGACCTACCGTAATAACGATTTATACACGAGACAGTAAACGCGTATTTTTAAATTTAATTGGTGTGAATTAACACCTCATTCCAGCAATCAAAAAGTAAAAACCAATTAATATTCAAAACTGAACTATAGTATAACACTCCTCATTATACCACTGAACTAATAATTTAAAAATAACCTTCGATAATGATTTATTACCATGAGAATAAAAAATTCAATATTAAGTGGATATACGTGGTTTAACAAGCTTGGTTTACCTACATATGAAATAATATAAATTTGTATTAAAACATTAATTAATCCAACAGTTAACAGTAAACATAATATTATAACGTAAAATAAAGTTTTGTTACCCTATACAAACAAATAGGGCTTCGTGGTTAGTGAGGGAGCTCATAAAAAGGGGGAAAAGGTTAATTCGTATTTATATATACCAATATACATATATATTTCGATTAAGAGTAAAACAGTAATCAATATTCTATCTAAAATAATCGCGTTCACTCTATTCCATTGTCAATATCATGATAACTGTAAAAACATAACTTTTTAATTAAGATACAAAAAGATTACTCAATCTACCGGATAGAGTCACTCGTAAATCTAATGTAAAACATATAGAAACACGATTTTCATTACGTGTCAGGAAAAATTATAGTCAACATTAATTTTTTTTTTTTAAACAGTACATAATAGATCATTTTATGATGCGATGATTACTTTAAAAAAATACCACTATTCTGAAATATTCTGTGCATCGTGTAATCCGGCTTTTTGATAGTAATAATATTAGATAATAATTATACCACACTGCTCAAATCATTAAGATACATACAAAGTGGAGCAGTAACTAATCATAATTTAAATAACATTGAGGATAGCATATCGAAGGTGAATCTTATAGTTATATAATTATCGATACATAGATTATAATAAAAATATCATCAAATATAAACATATACATTTATATAAATATAATTATTATTATTCTTTTTTATATAAATGTGTCATTGAATATTGGTCATTGGATTCGGATTTGTAATACAATACTCGAGCGTTATATCAAATTGCATATTATTTAACTAAGTATCCTCTTCGTAAGACAAGTACATATATCTGATAGTTTGTAAATCACAAGGTTCGAATACTATTTGAATAATTAAAACGCTTTTAATAATAATAATACATTAGTCCGTTAATATTAAAAAAAAAAACTATACTACCTATAACACAATGTTAATATACTACTACTATAGGTAGTTTGACTATTTTTTTTCGAAACTAAAAAAGCCTACAGATTTGTTCCGCTTCATCTAGTTTATATTATTTTTTTTACTTGGAACGTTTTACATACAATTATTAAAGTAATAAACTCAAATTTGGTAAAAGACCATCATTACATCTAAATTATCACAATAACAATAAAAAATCAACAGCAAAAAAAATCACGAGTTTAACAGTATATTCGGACGCGTGTATTAATGCCGATTTTCTTCTAATACCACATGAAACTCATTTTATATAAATATGTAAATATATTATAATTTAATAGGTACAGTATTTAGATAAAAATAAAATAAAAAATTAGTATATATCTATCATAACAAATACATTTTTATACTATGATAAATTGTGCATATATTATGTTATGTTATATTTTTTCAAAAAAATGTTAAGAATTGTTTAAAATTGACCGGATATAGTTGTCTATTGCATTTATTTATTTCATTTTTGATTTTCTCATTGCTATGTTGCTGGCTTGTCACAGCGACTATAGAACAAATTACAGCTGTGATTTGAATACCTTTCAAAATATCAACAAGGATGAAAAGTTGGACAGTGGACGATTTATTATATATAGATCAGTTGTGTGGCATGTTCAAAACACGTAGAAAAATAAAATATAAAAATTATTACATTGAAGGTGTTAAGGGGGGAGGGAAGAGGTGGAATTAGCACATTAGTCATTCACGAATTGAACGTGACATGGTATACTACACACTATTGTCTTTTACTTGCTGACATAATTAATGCAGCCGATAGGACTGCAGTCATGCACAGTCATTGCCGAGATTGTCAGTTGATAAATTTTTACATAATATTATAATATAAGTGGACAAAATATAAACTATAGTGTTTGTTTATTTTTGTAGACACACGCACGTCGATGAGTTCACTGTATAGCGTGGACCGGTTACTTTTGCGCATAGGTGCATACCACTTGTTGCGCGCGGGAAAGTCATCGTTACACATATTATTATTAATTATTAATTATTATATTGTGTACTGGTCATAACATTACAATACGTCAAAATATAAACATATCATAACTGTATGCATAACAATTCTCGATATAATAAAAAGAGATACTTGAATAAGCATAATATTATAAGTAATATATTATTTTATTGATAAAGAAGAAAAGTCAGCAGACAATTCGAATGTATTAAATATATCACGTTATTAATCGGTCACGGTGATTATAGATGATATACAAACCTATAGCTATAATAATGTTATATTATATAGGGTAATATATTATATTGTTGTATACAATCTTTGGTGTTATTATTAGTCAATTCGCGTGACGCTCTGGAGAAACAAAAAAATAAAATAAAATAATAGTCTTAAACAATTTTCCAAAGAAAAATAATGACGATGGCGATGATGACGATAGACCGTTCGTGTCGAATTTGCGATTTCACGAGATCAACGGGTTCGTCCGCATTATGAGCGGATGATTTTTCGAATCGAGTACGGTCGGCGTAGCGGCAGATGAGGCACGTTATAAGTATGGAAAACCGTTTTTGGTCATCGACCATGCCAACCGCTACCGAGTGCGGTAATCGTTTTTCCTTACACGGTTCACTGGGTAATAACTCGAAATGAGCGTACTGCAGAGTGGGAACTATAATATACAAGTTTGTTATTATACTTTTTTTTTTTTTTACTCTACAGAGAAGAAAACGACAATCGATTTGTGTCATCGGTAGTTGGTGGACTGTGAAGGACATCCGTAAGTTCCACGGCAGTGGAAGACACGTATATAAATGTTATTTTTTACTCGTCTACACATATACGATGTACAGTTCATTCAAAAATAAAACGACATATTCACGACCATCGACAGTATTCGGAATTCAGTTGCTCATTATTTCATTATTAGACCTATATATATATAAATATAAAACAAAAAACCCAAAACCACACCATTTGTATCTTCGATTAACAGTTAAAATATGATTAAGACATATTATTATGATATGATAGGTACATATTAGTATAGATAATGTATTTTTTCATCAAAATGTATAAGGTACACATTTGTTTTATTAGTATATATGATATCTACATATTATATTCTGTAGTTTATACTTAATAATTATATTTATAATGAACTGGCTATTAATAATTTACTATAAATTAAATATTTTCCGATAAGAAAATTTTTTAAATATAGTTGCTAACAATTGTCACTAGGTCAAAAAAAAATATTTAAAAAAGTAATTTGATACACGGTTTTATACATAATACTATATAATAAACATAATACTGAGTATATTTTTACATTATTATTCAAAAGTAAAATTACTACAACTATGCACTTTATATTACTATTGATACATTTTTTTTTTGAAGAATTGACTCACAATAGATATTGTATAAATTTATTAATTTACAGTTGGAACTACACATAATATGTAAAATTACACATCAGCCCAAGTTCTGATAAATGAATTGTGTAATTAATTCGAAAGACAAACGATATACAGCGCATATTATGACGTAGGTGCGTATATTGTGCAAAATATAAATTGAATAATTTAACTATTTTATAACCTATTCTATACATACACACTATATAGACTATACAATAAATATGATATATAATTCATAGATATACGTTTATAAGTTATAACACATAAGTCAGATCATAATTTTTATTTCATATCCACAAGTACACTGGCAAAAATATGAGTATATCTTTATAACACAGCAATTTGATTATTCGAAACACAATTAAAACTATAAATCTATAATGCGTAACAGAATTAATCTATAAGAATTAATTAGTTATCCTTATCGGTTAGCAAAAAATAATAAATATCACGTATATATAAAGTCACAGAAATTCATTTTTGGTACCAACCATTATGCACAAATAATTACTCAAAATAATTTAAGAAATGTGGCAAATACATAAATAACGAGTAAATAGTGATATAATTTAGCTATATTACGTTATCATACCTAATTTATTATTATTATTTTAACGAAGGTTTGGGATACCGATGAATGATTATCAACAAATGTTAATATAGTTAGGGATGGGCAATATATGGTCTGTGGGCCACATTCGACCCACGTGCCCTTTTTATCTGGCTCGTGTTACATTTCAAATCACTTTTTAACATTTTAGCGTCTATCTATATTTTATTAAATTATGTTTTTTAACATTGAAACATGTTGTAAATATAAAAAGTGAATATTAATGCTACAGGATTATACGATATTGTATAGGGTATTTTATAGTTAGCAAACTTAGAATTTATAAATTAGCTTTTAAATTGAATAAATATCTGGAAAAAAATCCTATCAGAGAAGACTTTAACTTCGAAAATAAGTAAATTGAAATTAAATGTTAACTGCAAGTAAATCAGCTGAAAGTAAATACGCATTTGCGATGTCACTCGCTGTAAGCCGGGGACAACAAAATACAAATAAAAATGTGGCTTCCCCTTAATGTAAAAAAAAACAACTTAAAAACAGTTCAATTTAAATTATAAACATTTTATAATAATTGTTATTATTTAAAAATTTTAATTTTTATAGACAACTCAAATTAAATTTTTAAACACTAGTTGTTTACCACTTTATCAGGCAGTCAGATCATAATAGTTTTTACTTAAATAACGTGTATTCTACAATACCCCATTTTGAAAATAAATCTTTAATTTACTGCTGAATATGTATTAAGATCACATTTATTAACTACTATGACCTAAACATATTTATACCATTATTTGATACGCTGATTATACAGATACCTATACATTTGTACATAAAATATTTTTAAATTTAAACATTTAAACTGATGGATAATAAAAGGTTTCGGTTGATTATATTCAATTAACATGGCATATTTTTTTGGCTTTCAATTGCAATGGTTAGTTTACGGTGACGCGCACAGCTATAGGCCTACCCATGATTTAGCATAGACGAAAGAAAACTCGGGCGTTACACTATAATTCATGAAAATCATCAGGAAATAAGGAAATCTATTCTCGGCCATTGTCGAACTGTTATAATGCTGCAGCTGCTATTATTATTATTATTGTTATTATCATGTTCCCTATTGATAAACAACATAGATTCTATGAACCATGTCCTCGTCCAGCGGGGAGTGTGATGCAAAAGAAAGTGGAGAAAATACGGCAAAGCGATGGAAATATTCGAATATATAATGTTATGAAAATGAAAAAAAAACTAAATTGCACTTTCTAATCGAATTTGTTGTCAAAGCACTTATATTGTACAGTCTTTAAGTTATTATTATAAAATCTATATAGATCCACTTTTACAGCCTTACCTATAAAAGTACTTAGTAATATAGGTAATACATATACAATTGCAGTAAACATTACAAGCAAGTGGTATTCTCTTTATAGATACTATATAAGTATCATAAACTAAGAGTTGACAGATCTTTTACCATAATTTTATAGATACTCAAAAGAGAATGTATAACAATAACGAATTTTTAATTTTTTTTTTCTATTCATATAATTTTATACATTACAGAAGTCAATACAATTTATATTTTACCAGCTTAATAACTGCTATTTAAAAAACGAATGTTAACTATTTTCGCGGTTATTTTAATAAATATATAGGTATTAACGATATTTATACACATGTATTATATTTTTTCTTTATAATTCTAATTAATTTTTAATTGTGATTAATAATATTTAAAATATTTAAAGATAAACATTACTAATAACACTATATAGTTTTATCAAAAATATCTCGAAAACCTTGACTACCTACAACCTAAACCTAAGGTTTTTTTAAATAACAACAATTTTATAATAATTTCAAAAAGACATTATGTTAAGATCACAAATTGTATTAAAACGTATTACCAAGGACCAAGGTCAGTTTGCGAATGTACAACTATACTTCATTACTACATTTAACTTGTATTATATCTCATTACCTATTATACTATTTATGAACATTAAATTAATATTAAAAATATTTAGTATTTATTTATTTGTTTCCGTATAAACAGCTTTTTTGTTTAATATTCATTTAAATTTTTAAAAAATCTCTTTTATCAAAAGAGTTATACCGATATTCATCGATCGTTTTTTTAATGTCGTGATGATATTATTACTTTCAAATTCAAAATAATAATTATACACCAGAGTGCGCAGTAATGAGGATATAATACGACAAGAATAACAATAATACACAAAAGTCTGTGTTTTATCAGTATTATTTTTTTTTTAAGTGTTAAAACTTATTTTTATTATGATCACCAGATCACTAAAATTATTGTTCGTCACGTGCGCAAAGACCGTATTTTAGAAAATACAAACGATAAATGTATGTATTATACTCACTTAAAATTCCAATTGTCATCATATTGTGTGTTCTGTATTTCAAGACTTTGATCTCTATTGTAAAATAATATTTTCAGTCATGTTACCGTAACGCACCATTACGTAAAGACAGCGTTCAATAAAATTCCGAATCACACTGCAGGGTGGAAAGAATATCTTTTGAAAATAACACAACTCGTAGCCCTGAAATAAAATAATTATGTTTAATTTTTAAGATAACAATATTTTCAGCCAGGTACATCATTTTACTATAAATTCGATTATTTAACTATATATTATTATTTATTTTCCTATAAATTATGTGTCAACAAAGTAAAATCAATTGACTCGGGCCTACCAATATATTTGTCGTCAAAAAAATGGTTGTGATGTTATACGCACCAAGTATGTCTACTAGGCCAAACATTTTAAATAAAATACTATGCTAGTCGTACCGAAAACTTATAAAAAAAAGAAAACATGTTTTACAAATGTATAACAATTATCGTTAAGAAAGTACATTATACATCATATGTATACCAAAATATAATATATCTCTCACCCAAGACAAAATAAAAATTGTGTTTAATTTTTTTCTCTCTTCATTTTCCAATGATCCTGGTAGTCAAGGGTGCATAAAAAAGAACCAGGCCCACGTGTTTTTACATGCCTATCGTACATAATCTACCACACTCGTTTTGAAGCAGTACGCGATCTACCCGAAAATCATATCGAATCATCGCATTTTTATCTATGAATAAAAAATATGTGAAAATGGAAATCTTTGTCACGCATGTTCTCTAAAACTACTCATCAGATTATCTTGATTTTTTTTTTATGAAAGAGTACATCACGGAGCAAGTTTTAAGCCTATTTATGATTCTATAAATTTATGAAAAATCGAGTTATTTATTTTTTTAATAATCGACAAATACGCACATAAAGATATTTGTTTATCATTCATGTTACCAATTATTGGTTATCAATTGAAATTAGTATTTTAGTAAACAGTTGATGAAGTATAAAGGTACAAATTTTTTTTTTTTTGTTTTAAATTCACATTATTGAAATTTTATGAGTTATTTGTTTTTGGTTAAGAAAAGGCTAATGTTAAGAATGAAAAGGAAATCAAAATTGGGTCGTTCGATAAAATTAAAAATTAAAATAAATGTAAAATTACTGTTAAATAGTCAAAAAAAAAATAACGCTGGGTGGGACAGCTAAGTAAAGTTGACATGTCGGAAATATCATCTAAATACTAAATAAGAAAATTAAGAATATTATTTATTCACAAGCGTTACGCCAAATTTTAGTATCTCAGTTATTATTAATAAGCAACTAAATTTAACACGGATGCATTTTGTACGGGCAACGAAGTACACGGAGATAGTATATATTATATTTACTTT
Source organism: Rhopalosiphum maidis (assembly GCF_003676215.2). Taxonomy (NCBI): domain Eukaryota; kingdom Metazoa; phylum Arthropoda; class Insecta; order Hemiptera; family Aphididae; genus Rhopalosiphum; species Rhopalosiphum maidis. Next base: position 6,657,478 of record NC_040878.1, read on the forward strand.
ATTTCTATAATCACTAGAATAATTGATGAATTCACATACTTGATATTTTTTTCCCTTAAATTAAAATTACTGCGCCTATGAATTGATGAAGAATCGCCACTAACCAATCACGACTGCCTTTTAACTATATACTATATACTTTAATATCTCGTATATAGAAGTACCAAAAGCCAAATAGTTTAAATAGACTACTGAGTATGTGATCATATAGAGGTAGGTATTTGTATGTTTGGCTAAGCTATGACTTTATTTTATGTGTAAACTATAGGGTTCATTTAATGTGGCATATGCCTTCCAATACAGGTAAGTTACCATCCCCACTACACAAAATAACCACCTATGTATTTATATATAAATAATTAATGTTATCTTATAGTATTAATTGGGTCCTACAGGCAAAAGTAGGACGATCATATAACGTACATGCTTATAAATTAGATATAAAAGTATATGGATAAAATTATATGTTTTTCGATCTCAGGATTATTGGTATAGATCGCGTACGACATCATAACCCAAGAAGTTTATGTATTCTTTGATGGTCAATCGAATTTTTTTGATTTTACAAATAGCAAAAATATGACCATATATATATAGACAGGGTTATTAACTTATTATCCTTATTCTTATAAAACACAGCGTTATGTTTTATCAATTTTAAATTTATTTATTTAAGTTTAATGGTACAGAATAAATTATTAAAAACTATAATGGAAACTTTCCCAACGAAATAGAAAATTATTCCTAGCGTGATAAATCATAATTTTTTAAATATGTCTACTTTGTTTTTGTTTACGGTCAGTCATATCGTCTGATTATAATTTAAAAGTTATACCAAGTCATACATTTTTTACTTAATGTAGCTGATAACAAACCGTCCAGCTATACCAAAAAATAGTAATTATAGTACACCAACTGTATTTAAATTTGAATGTATATTCAATATAAATTTGCTCGTACATAATACATAATTAATTGATACGCCCATTAATTTGGCAATAAACCAGACACCCGATTAGTTATTGAGTGCAAACTTTATGATTGAAAAGTATATTCACGAATATTTAAATAGTTCTAATTTTAACAAGTAGTACACTTCCACTAGTTTCAGTCGGACAGTTCACTAAAAATAACCTGCTGGAACTTTACACGGAGTATTTGGCCACCGATGTGGCTCAATTCCAATTGTATGTTATAAATTTGGATAAATTACGAAAAGAAAATGTTTATTTGAATTATATCTATATCAATAAACATAGTTTTTTTTATTAAAAGGTACCCACTGTTATGTAAGTATATAAGCATTCTTCTAAATTATCACCGTTCATCAAAACCATTTTTTTAAGCTCACTTAAAAATTTTATTATTTTATTTACATGATTTTATTTTGATTACACAATAGACGATGTTGTTGAAGTTTTTAACGCTGTTCTTTGTATAAAAGTAGTCGAAATAAATAGCGTTGCCCCAGTTAAGTAAAGCAAACAATTCCAAAGCTATTTTAATACACTAATTATACTGGACACCTATCTAAATAAAATATATAAATTTATAAACAACCAAACTTTAAAATACTATAACAATTTTTTGCATTTATAGAAATATAGACTATAAAAACGTTAAACCGTTTAAATTAATAACTAAATATATGTTTAACAAATAGATAGTATATTAAAATTACATTGTCAACACATCAGTTAAAATCTATTAAATACATTTAATATAACTCGACTGTACACTATTTGAGTAATGATGATTATAATTATCATTAATACCAGTATATACAGTGAAACCTATCCTAACGAACATCTTCCAATAACCGAGATATATTATTTTAATCTTATTTTTAAAAATGATTACAAAGGACAAAAGAAAATCGCACTTACACTAAGTATGACGATTAACGATAAATAACTCTTTCAAACATCGAATTAAATTGGTTTTTATGTATACATTCCTTTTTTTTTTGTATATTTATTTGAATATGTATTGTCAAAACGTTAAAATTATATTATATCATTAAAACTAATTTAACACGATTCTTCATTAGAATAATTAATTTAATCATGATTAAGTAGTAACCACGCAATAGAATATTATACTAATGATCTAAAATAAACGAAACGTAGAAGTCTGCAATACAATGTTCTCATAAAGTAAAAACGCAACAGATTGCAGAATAATTTTAAACGTTAAAATGCTGAATTATTATTTTATTGCTAAAAAAAATAAGTAGGTGCATGGATTTCAGTTGATTTTGCACAGTTGCCTAAATAGGTATCTACTATTTTAAACGCATCCAGGCGCTTATAGTCTTTCCCTGTCATTTGACACGCGTATACTAGTGGACCGTTAAGTAAAAATGAGTAAATAATTAGGCAGGTACAAATTTTTTTTTATCATGGTACTGTGATTCTTTCGTAACATTTGAATACACTTCCCATGAAGTATGAACAGATATATTATTACCGTAAACCATTGCTACACTTTTAACTGTTGAAATACAAACCAAATCACCGCAGATGTATTTTATTTCGATTCAACGGGATATCAGCGATACCAAAAACAAAAAACAAAGAAACGAATATATACATGACATCATTGTATATTTTACTTATCTATTTAAACGTTCGATATTAAATACTTATTTGTCGAGATATTTGTACTGATATTTCCAAAACAGACAAATTATAATCCTTTCATTATTAAAGGATTAATGAAGTTGATTGTTAATTGTCCGAAAAATTATTCGATAACGATATAATATTTGGTTGACTCTCGTGTACGTGCTATTGTTTTAACATTTATAGATTTCTACACGGATCTCTATTGCAGTTGTTAATTATAGAGACATTAATAAAAAACACTGTGCGTAGAATCATTACAAATTTACAAACAGTTACAAAGTGTAAAAACTGATATTCATATACATATTCCATTTTTTTAGTATTCACAACGATCACATTAATAATAAATATATTAACTAAACAGTTTGACCTATAACATTAAATTCAACATCCTATCATCCCGAAAACATGTTTTATTTTAGATAATGATAATTAGAAATCATGAGCTACTGCTACTCACGATTTTATTTTTAAGTTTTCTTTAGAACGACATTCGGTAAGAATATGCCGTATGGTTTATAATTAGGTAAACTCCATATGAAAGGCATCACATTGTTGGCCCTTTTTTTTTTTAATCATTATAGGAAACCGCGTGTTACACCAACATTGGTATGACCGATATGTAACCTACAACAATGTTTTTTTTTTTAATATTGGACTTTGTCTTGATATATTTTTTAGTGGGTAGACCGGACCTTGCCATATAATATAATTACTTTATCGATAGTCTCATAGATGAAAATCTAATGATATGATGTGTGCTTATCGGAAACTTAAACAAACGTCAAACGCTATTTTCAATAATATAATGTTTTATGTTATCTCATTTTTTCATTCTTTAAATAATAGGTACCTATATTTTTTATAATAATAATGTAGACCACCTATTGTATTGAAAATGTGGTGAGTACCGTGCAGACCTTGAGAATATGTGGACCACGTTAAAAAATCCTTATAAAAAATTGTTATTTTAAAGATAATATGATGTATTTGTCATTGTGTAACCATAGAAGCGGAATTAATTTAGGTAATAAAAGTATGACACAAAACAAACGGTTGAACATTATTACAGGATATTCATCAATAATATGACGAATGACGATATTTATAGTTTTGTCTTGAGAACGTATTAATAGGTATTTATCATACATAATATATAATATTAAAATATGTTATTTATTTTACTCGATATATGTATATATACTACGGAACATTAAATACCTATAAGTATGCCAAACGCATAAAAAACTAAATTTAATTTTAGGTAGATACTCAATGCGTTCAGTAGGTACGGGAAGTGAACAACATACAAATAACTAAAAAAAACTTCAGAAAAAAAATAATTCAATATGGTTCTATTAAATATTTTCTATTTAAAAATCAGTTTTAGCAATTCCCAATGACTGGCAATCGAGATGCATTATGAGTTGAAAAAAAATATAGGACAATATCTATAGTTAGGTGCAATGGTTCAATGAATTTATTTTATGATTGATAAAAAAATCAGAGAAAAAATGTTTCTTAATTTTACGATATAGGTAGAATTGTGTATTTATCGATTTATATAACTATTTAAAAATAATTTTTAAACAGTATTTATTATATGAACTAAATCATAATTATAATATTCAATATATAAAATAATAAGTATAATTTCTGAGATTATTATTTATTTTTTTAATACATTTTTATCAAATGTAACTAAATTGTGCTATATATAAAAATATAGTTAAATATTATTTATATAATGTATGTTCACATGATATTATATACAGTATAGGTAAGCATCATGAATATATAAAGTAATAGGTAGTTATAACGTATAATACACGTGACATTAAAGATTATTAAGTTTTAAATTTATAATGGATAACATATATATACATAACTAACAATTATTGTAAGTACGCATATACGATTATTAATTCGTTAAATTATAAGCTACGATATTTTAGTTGACAATTATTTAAACAAATATAGATAATATTATATATTATAGGTACCTGTGTATAAATAAAATATAAAAGTCGTTGACCTTTTGCAGACAATTCTTTAGATCAGAAATATTGACGAGTATATACACGGGTGTCTGTAAGGTTATAGAGTAGTGCCTCGAGTGGGGGTGTGGTACACATGAAATTTGCTACCACTTTTGCCAAACGGTTGACGAGAATGATTTCGAGCGCGCCAAAAAACATCTGCAGCGGTAAAATGAAAAAAAAAATAGGCCTCTTGTCCATTTGGTCCGTTTGCAATGAACACACACACAATATAATATGTATTATTATTACTATTATTAAATACCTGGTGGTTGGAAAGTGAGAGGGGCAGATGGTCGGAAATCGCGTGCGTCTATACGCAGTGAGAGGGCACACAACGGTCGCGGACACACAAAAGAGTTCCCCGCGTTACACCAGCACACCACCGCCCGAATTATAATACACGAAATCCAAACGTCCCTTCGACTCTCGTTCTCGCATTATATTAATCTATAGCGATGGTGGCGTACTACATCGTGTGTGTGTGTGTTTGTGTGTGTGTGTGTGTAATAATACCCGCGTCATGTTTTTTAAAGCACAATGGCGCGGGCGGCTATATTATAATGTTGAGAAACAAACGAGACGTTTATTTTATCGATAAGAGAGCAAAACAAAATTAAACGAAATTCACACCGTTGTGCGTGTAGCGTGTACAATAATATTATATTATTAAGTGTGTATATATATATATATAGTGGTGGTACTGTGACGCCGAGACAGTAATACAATATGATGACAACGTACCCAGCATACGCGGGTTTAGAACTAAATAGGGATATATGTAGGGTATATTATTTTGCAACGTGTGTTGATGTACTTGTTTAGTTAACACCTACCTCCTGAGACGATTTAACTACATAACATTGTGTACAATATACAAAAACTATTTAAATGATAATAAAATACGGTAAAATACTAAAAAAGATATTTTTTTTTCAATACGTATGCACCAACAACCGTGTGCTTATCGTAGAAAATATTAGAAATGTATAAATTTTGTGCACTCGATGAAACCATTCAAAAATATTTCAACGTTTTGACACTTACGCATTCATGAATAATCTACACGTCTATTCTTTGAAAAATAAATCCTTTAATATAACGAAAACTGCTTTGAATGCAATAATATTTCAATATTTTATTTCGAACTGTCAACTTTAGTTCACAAAAAAACTGTCTAATTGTATTTATAATATAATGGTAATTGTAAAAATTACCAAATTTTATAAATTATTATTATTAAATTTAAAATTTAAATTAATAACTAATAGTCTCATTTGAAAATGAGTTATGATTAAAATACAGAATAGATTAGATGAATGAAAATTATGCCTAAATAGTAAATAAGAAGCGTTTAAAGTATTCTAGTTTTCGTGAAAGAAAGAAAACAATACTACAAAATTAAAGCTATAATAGTTTTATTTAAAAAGTGGTTGGAAATCGATTACTTGATGATTATTAAGTAGTTTTTATGCATCGTTAATAGGATATCATAATTTAATACTTGGTGTTTATGAAATATTTAAATGTATATATTTGATAATATTTAGACACAGTATAGTATCTACTAGTTATAACTTAATAATTTAATACATTGCTTTAGTATAACTGTGGCTTGATAATATTTCACATTCACAAAATAACTAATGGCAGCTACCTAATGAATCCAAAATAAATTATAGTTTTTTTTAGTTTGAAGAACAATATCTAATATTTTTGTACCTAAAATAAAATATAATATATTATAGAAATGTCAAAATGTCAAATGATTCTAGAAATCGTGTTAAATTTCAAAATCATTAATAATAATTAATATTTTATCATGAATTGTATAAGTCATTGAAAGAAAATCAACAAGTAAAAAGAAAGATAAAATTTAAATTGAACCATTTTCATAAACATAAATTTAATAAATTATATATTTATAGCCACAACTACCGGACGATTTTGTGTGTTATTTAAGGTACATTAACATAATAAATTAATAACATATAACATTAAAAATTAAACAATTATACTTAATTGCAATTCTCAAAATTAAGTTCATATTAAACTTCAATTAATTTAATAAGTAATTGGTCATAGAAAATAAAAACCTAAATTATGTTGTAATTATTATTGTACCTAATTAATATAAATAAGTATAATACCAGTTTCTGCAATATTTTTTATACATTTACTAGTTATCCACATTCCACTTAGTTATAATGATTCTAACTTTCCGAGTATAAAATATAAAACAGAAGGTGAAATATTAAAACATTTATACGTTGTCATCATTTCAAATGAAATTTAATCTTGATACAAAATACGAACATAAACAATAATATTGTACTCATGATGTGAAAAAAAAAATGTTTTTTTTTAAAAAATTATTAAAGTACTGAATTGAAAAATGACTGATACGAAAATAAAGCGTTTCTAGTAGGTATAACTTATTATGTAACAAAAGTAAATCTTAACACCACCGAAATGTTTCGTCTGGAAGTGGGTGCGTATACGGTTAATTGGTTAACACATGGGTGGCCCTTATAGTTTAAATTGATTTAAAAATTTCCTATTCAAAATTAACTTTTACAGATAATTCATCCAGTGTGAAACCAATTTTATAATAATTAACATTTAAAGGGATCCGAGAAGCGATATTCAGTTTTTGTCTAATACGCACAACGTAAGAATTTAGACACGATTTGATTTGACTACATATATCTACCGACTGATTTGATAATCTGATAAATAAAATTATAAAACCAGATTTTAATTTTTTAACAAGTATTCTTAAAATCGGATACGTTTTTGAAATGATGACGCTTAAGTTATGATGTCTCTCTTATCAACCTTCCCTCTTGTAAAAAACTCAATTACCGGTAATTACCCCATAATTACCCATTTGGATACAAAAAGTTTTCAAGAACTTACAAACAAAAAATTATACTTGTTAAAATTCGGATTTATTCGCATATTTGTCTATTCCTTAAACAGTTTTCTATTGCTAATTTTCTAGAAGCTACACCAGTAGCACCACTTAGTTGAATTTGATGTCATTCATTATAATAAGCTATAACGATATTAAATTATTATCAGAATGTATCAAGCAAAGTCCATAACAATAAATAGGTATTTTTTTTAGTTTCTATTTTTGAACGAATTGTACATGGAATTATAATTGTTTTGTTTTAAATGCATTGAGAAACCTGAAATTGAGCACGCTTGTAGAGTGGGCTTCCCTATCTTGTTTTAAAAATAACATAAACTTGATTTTTACATTAAATTATTTTATTATAAAAAATTATCAAGTCTCTCGATTGTCGAATGATTTAAATAGTTGTAGGTTATTGACCCTAAATCTCTGAAAAATTTACCACCTGGAGTCATGGTATTATCCCTCGCTCAGTCGCTACCCTAAATACATTTTTGTTTGAGATCGTCAGTTCCCCACATTTTTTATAATTAATCTAAATTCTAAAAAAAAATACGAATAACCAGCCTATAAATCTAGAAGTCAAAGGATAATCCGAAACTAGTGATATTATATACTTATTAAAATTATTATTACGTCGTACGTACCGTGTGGGCTGTGAGGGTTCCGGTCTCCGGACACGTGCAGCGTTCACGTATATGAATAATTTGAAAGCATCCAGTGGCTGGTCTATGAGTTAAGACAAACAAACCGTCGGCGATATCAATACCGTATCGATGGCCAGCGGTACGAGTATAAATTTTGAAAAAAAAAAACCGTTATAAGTGTCTAAACGTGAAGACGATAACGAAATTACAAAAGACGCCAGAAAAATCAAACGAAACGGTCGAACGCACGTTGTGAACTGATGTTTATTATTGTTTTGGCAAACCGTTGGCGGCCGGCGAGTGGAAGACGGTCGAATAAAGGGTAGGGAGGGATACGCGACGGATGATTGACGGTAGTGGCGGCGATTACGAAGACGGCAGAGCGCTACCTACACATCGGAACTGCAGGTAAAAATCCGCGAGATTACTTTTCCGATTTACGATAATGAATAATAATATTAATAACAATAACACTAAATCGGTTATTTGTAGCCGGTAGGATGGGTAGTTTATGTAATATTATACAGAAACTATTATATTATTACATTTCCCGAGTTATTATATTATACACTTCACTATCTCACTAAACAGTTGACACACATATAACTGATTAATAAATGATAAATTATAACAAAACCAAGACAAGTATAACGATTCACAAAATGTAAAAATCGCAAAATAATTTTGAAAAAATAATAAATTCTCACATATTATAATACCACATAACATATTTAATGTATTAAAGTTTTTAATTTATATTGTCTAACTAATAATTTAAAAGACATTATACTTGTATATTTTAAAAAAAATTGGTTATAACACTGTAGACAATAAATATTCTAAATAGGTACTGTAAAAATAAGTGATAACTTAAAAGTTTCAATTTTATTACTATACGATCTAAACTTAGATTTCGGTTAATTTCACAATAGTTTATATAATATTATAATAATATTATTTAAAGTATAGAAAGAAAGAATATATCATTTTTATTATTATTTGTTTAATATTAATTTTATTTACTTATAGAAATATTAGAGCCATTCACAAACTACACATATTAGTATTTGATACTTACAATTTAATTCTATAATTAAAGTACCCCTATTTTTTCATTTTATAAACAATTTCTTCCAATTTTGATTCTTGAAAATATACTTAACGATCAGAATATTTTTAAATTTTTGAGATTTTTTTGATTGCATAGGAAGTTTCCTGGTGTGGTGATACAAATTTCTATTTTTCAAATAATAACCCCTTTTTTACTGTATCTAAATTATTAAGTGGATAATTTAAAAAAAATTTAATGTAACTAATTCAAAATCCGAACGAATGGTTTTTCAGTTATTAAACAATTAATAATAACTAATAAGGATAAAAGTTCTAGAAAATGGTTTTACAAGACTCTAAAATAGAATTTGATCTAGTGTTAATTAATTATTATACTTGTACCATTTTTATAAATTATAAATGTCGATATAGACAATAATGATATTATATATTATATTAATAACCAAAATTTTCAAATCACCATAGCCCGCATATCAACCAAACCTAATATCATCCATTACTTACTAACACAATATTAAATAACTCAAAGAATAATATTGCTCGACTATTGATTTTGATGAGAGGTTGAAATGTTAAGAATAATTATGTATTAAACTATTAAATAATATTTTATAATAGAAAAAGAGGTTTTCACTTGAAAAACAAAAGTTTGTATCTTCAGCCTTCCCACTCAAAAATATATTCTTTAAATACGCAGTACAAAAAATCTCAAGATTTTAAAAATAAACGGTTACAAATTATATTTCTTTATTAGATTGGAAGCGGTGACTTTCTGTCTTTGTCTAACACACGTGGAACATAGCTATACACCTGATAAAAATGAAGGTACTTTTAGTTGTTCGATTTAAAATATGTAAAGATGTTTTAATTGGTAAACAAGTTTACATTTTAAATTTTATAAATTTGTCAATTTTTATTATTAAATATATTGAAAAAAATGCTTCGACCGATGCTTTGACTGATTAAATCGAACAACTAGAAGTACCTAAATTTTTGTCGGGCGCGTATAGCTATTTTTCCTATGTTCCACGTAGTGTGTAAGACAAAGACAAAAAAATCACCGCTTCCAATCCCCTTAACTGAAAAAATTACTTTTGTAAAGAAAATCAATTGTAAAATTTTGTATATTAGTTTATAAAATATTGCGCTCTATAATAAATATTAGGTATTATTTATATTATTCATACATTTATTTTATAGTAAAATAAATAATAACTTAATAAGTAGTCAACTTGAAAATTATAATCTCATAATTTGTTGTGTACCTATTTTAAATACATTTTTTTCTATACAATTTCCTTTAGGCCCCTTAAGTGCCAGACTGACAGTATTAGATTTGAGTATTTAAGCGATGCGTGTTATAAGTAAGGCCCGGAAGTTCATGCATTTGCATATTTTTACTGAGTGTATCAAAAAGCTACTCGATGACTCATCCAGGATGAGCTAAAAATTTGAATCATAATCTAACGAATTCAAAAATGAAATTGTTGTGTTTAGTGTGCATATTTTGAAGTTTTTTTTTAAAAATATATGTATATTTTAAAATAAACTTGCATTTTACTGCATTTTATTACATTTTACTTGTGTTGTTTATTTTTTTTATAAATATTTCATGAAAATATCAGACTTTGAGTATATTTCAAAATATATTTTTTGAAAAATATGTTTTTATAAAAACGTTGCCAATATAAAATAAAAACTTGATTAAAATTAAAGGCCATTGCTTATTCGGGTTGATAATCGCCGTTCGTTTGTATTTGAAAACCTATTAAAAACCCTAGTTGTAAATTTTAATTCTTGAAGTAATTAAAACATATTATATCATATTAAAACTGCATGAGCATATTTTTCCCCATTATTTTTTTTTAAATTATTATTTTTACCAAAAAGGCAAAAACGAAATAAACTTAACGTAAAAAAAAAATTAAATGCATGTTAACGCATATTTTAATGATTTTAAGCGCATATTTGCATGTATATTTTGATAGTTTTTAGTGCATGAACTTCCGGGCTCTATTTATAAGTGATGACCAGTGTAATAATAATAATACTTTTACGAATTTGGTAGTTTACTCTAAAACTAATGTTTTTATAGATTGGTCGCCTATACTGTAGTGCAGTACTGCAGTTGTAGTGTCTGATGCAAGTATGTATAATATAACTTACAATAACTATAGTAAACAATAGTAGTAGGTACTAGGTAGTAAACTCACACAATACATAATTAAACAATATTTTTTATGTCTCTGTTTCTTTTGCATTCAATACAATAAAAATTATCCTGTTCTCCCAATATTCAAAACACGAATAATGTAAGTTATTCTTTTGCAATCATATTTATTATTTTCAATTTACGAGTACAATCTATTTCAACGATTGTAGATTTTATATTTTAACTGATTAAACCATAAGAATAATTATTTTAGTACAACTACTACAACATACTACATAGCGTTTTATGATATCATGAGTTATGACTATTATATACTATTCATATACAGTTTGGGATTAGCAATCGACATGAGTAAGTGTAAATGACAAATATATGAGCTAATACCAATTCGCACGATATGTAAAATAGATATTTTTGTTCGTTTATACTCTTATTGTTATCTACCTATTATGAGTCAAAAACTCTTAAATTTTTATATTATTATATCTATCTTGTGTTTTTATGAAGTTGAAATATCTGAAAACTTAAACGTATTGCCTGGTAAAATATAAATTTAAATAATATTCAAATTCTAAATGTTAATTATACTAAAACTATAAAAAAAAAAACAAGTTTAAACACATAATTGTAAACCGTTATACTGGTAAGAATTTAAAAATAAATTATAATATATAATATTATATGAACAATAATATTGTCAATATTAGACATACGTATCCTGTATACAAAACTAAAAAGTGTACATTTTATTATATAGTACCTGTTTAGTATATTATACTTCTGAAAATAGAATGTAAATTATTTCGTATCATTATTTATCAATAAATTATATAATAAATATGAATTTATATAATAATAGATACACAGTGTCACAGTTATAAGATTTATTATCGTGTCGAATTAAAAAAATGTACCCAAAAATGTAACGTGATTGCAAATATTGAATAATTCATTATTTTTAATACAAATTATAAATATTTATTATTTTGTTACACTAAAATTTTCATGTGGGTATAATAGTAGTATGAATAGTACTATACTACTATAGTACCCATACTAATTCAGTATTAAATTTGCTTGCGTAGGTATTGCAATTAATACTCGATACGTAAAATTATATAGTATCTACAATATTGCTATTATAGTAATACTATAGGTACATAAATATTCGACAAGTTTTTAAAATTTACAACAATTATAGAAGTTATTTTGAATTAATTAAAAATAATATATTATGTATATAAATGTATAAAATACAAGGTAATCCACTTAAGTGTCTTCGCTTATTATCTCAAAAAGTTATAAGTTTTTTGAAAATGTTATTTATATGTACATTTAATTGCAAAATTAATTTTTGAAAAAATATTGTAATATACATTTTACAATAATAATTGTTTAAGTTTTTATATACCTTTTTGAATTAAAAAAAATACATTTAATTCTATAGTTCGACGCAGAATATTTTCCAGAGTACTTCGATACGTTAAAATCTAAATTCAAACAAGTGGTTGATTAGTTACTACTATTTAAATTTTAAATTTTCTTTAAAGCAGTTTGCCAACACATTGTTGCGTAGTGACTAGTGGCGGGTATTCGAACTCGTTGCCACTCTATTTCGTTCATCAGAAATTCAGAATTGAATTAAACAGGTTTAATTTGTCAATAATTCGATATTATTAAATTATATAATATAATTATAATACGCAAAAAATCGATAATAATAATATTGTTAGCACATAGTATTCTTAATAATGCGTCCAAAAATCAAAAATTATCGGATTTAAAAGTGTAGGTAAGTACTAAGTGTTAAATTTAGTGCGGGAGAATAACAATTTTCCCACTCGAACATACTTATCTGGGTAGTCAATTGCCCCTTTCCCACCTTCGCCAACGATACTTACTTGTGCAAAGAATTATTTTTTAACTTATATAAGTATATCAAAATATTATAAAAAATATAGGTAGGTACCTTACATAAAATAATACTAATAGTGAATATACCTATGTCGTTGATAACACTATCAAGGTTTTCTGCACTAAAGAGTCACCATAACCTAAACCTTGATACGGTTTTGTTGATATTTTCAATAATTAATTAACCGATGTTCCTATTACTCCTTATAGCCTATAAAGCTATACCCTTATTGTCAATGATTAAAAAAACCTATTGGAAGCCGGCAGGTGTATATGATAGAACATTTCAAGGTGATATGTTTTACTACAATTTTTTTTAGGCCCTTAGCTAACAAAATGAATGGACTTATACAAATAATTTCTCATCATGAATAATACAGATAAAATCCTTTTCACGTAAACAACCTTGCGGCATTCAAAATATCAACTAAATATTACAAATATTTAAATATTGAATTGATACCAAATTGTTTCAGGAAATGCATACGAGTCGAAGTATGATTTATCAATTCAACATTGATCTATTGTCTTCATTGTACTCTATATAATATATTATATTATGTAACTATATGAGAATTAAGTATATACTATTTTGTAAATCTAAGTATAAATATACTATATAAATACTTTTTAGTAATATATTTTTTTATACAATTTAATAATACGATATCATAAAAAATAAATATATATATATATATATATATATATATATATGTATTATTATTTATATGGACAGGATCATATCCCTATTTTTAGTTTTTATAATTATTATGTCACGCGAACATAATATTACATACACATTGTACAATGTACACTTATTATATCCAATACCTACGGTACCTACCTATAATTATTAAAGCGTATTTAATCTGGCAACCGATAAACTATAAGCATTGATTATAAAATAGATAGTATTATAATCATTGCTATAAATACATAGTTATAGATTCTGAGCGGAGCAATGAATTATGAATGTATTGGTATTGATTTTAAAATTATGTATTTTTTTTATATGTATTGTGTTTGTTCAATTATAATAATTATATCAACATCGATTCTCTTGGCACTAAAATATAGCTGTATCTTACATACCCATAAACATGTTCAGATGTTTATTTCGGCTGATTGGTATTTTTAAATAATCATATTTCGCAAATGCATCTTCATTCTACATAGTTAATACAATGTACATCTGTTGATTTCTTTATATTAATTTTTCAACTTTTACTCCTGGTATAACACCATCGTTAATCATGAATGAGTGCTACAAAAATCGGTACAAATGATACAACCATTAATACAGTTCGTTCATCACATAATAATAATAAAAAAAAAGTAACAATAAAAAATGTTCAGTTTTACTATAATGTATAAAATATATATTTAAAATTTAATAGTAAATTGTTTATTTACGTAATATACGTAAAAGTTTCAAGCCTCTTCGTATAATGTTTTAAATTATAACAAAATGAAATCATCGTTTTAGTATATAATTTCGTCCAAATTTGAACGTTAAATGTCTATAGACTAAATAATTGTTGTAATATATTTATTCGATTTTTTGGTTTCAGTGTGGAGAACCTTTTATTAATTGTTCAACTTGCTATACAAATTCAACATTTTTCACTACAAAGTAATTTGTAAATTTTTATGATTTTGTCGAATTTTGTGAACATTTAAACTTCAAATGCTTATAAAAAAATTATGCCTATAAATGTTTAATATTTTTAAATTTTCAACTAAAAAATCTTTTAGCAATATTTATAAAAAAATAAATTATTATTTAGTTAACTTTTTATGATATGTTTCCTCTTTTAATGCCTGACCTCAGGGCTCAGATTCTAACCTATCTATAACCGAAGTATAACCATTTACTCGAAAATGATGGTTCTGAATTCTAAATATCTGATATTTAGTTTAACTTCATTTTGTCTGTTTTCAACGTGTATAATTTTTCGTTATTTTTCTCGCATTTCATCATATTTCTTTTCACTTGATAATAACAGAGCTCAGTTTCTATAATAAACATACGTATACTTCTCAAAATGTTGTCTTAGTTAGTTAGAGAGTTATATTTACTTGATTGTAGTTTTTCGTTAACTGAATTGAAACACTAAAGCACATCAATCTAACTCGGGGGCTCTTAACTGATGGTCCGCATGAACCCCTAGGAGGTCCCGTATCCTTGTATATTGTTGCTTGGTGGTCTCTGAAATAGATTTTGTTAAATAATTGTATTGATGTTTGTGCATATTTTATTTCATAAGAAAGTATGTAAGTAGCTATTACGACTTATACTCGTTATTATAGTAATACTTTTAAAATTAACATTAGAATATTAAATTAAATTTTTTTTTTTCGGAACGGATGTACTTTTTATTCTTAAGAGGTCTATAATGCAATAAAGGTTAAGAACCCCTGACCTAACCCAATGTCATAAAACTGTAAATACATAATATTTCTTAGATAATAACACGACAAAAAAAATAACCGTTTAAAGAACACACACCTTGAATTGTGTAAATGATTAATATTAATTTTACCAATTTTTACAATACTGTATCTGTATACAAGAATATATTATGCACCACAAGCACTTAAACATTTTAAATTATTGTTTTTAAAGGAGCATCGTCTGACGTCCTTAAAATCCTTGTGTCCTGTAGCAACAGGATGCCCAATAAAATGTATAGACCGCCTCAACGGTAACGTGACATTGCCCTTAAGCCTCGACTGGAGTCGTATGCAGACGACGGTTTTTGCAGCGGAGTTTGCTAGACAAACTTCGACGAAACCAAATACACACGGGCTCGAAGTGTGCTTATTGCAGACGATCATATATACAACGCAATTCGACCACGTCGTTCTACACAGTCTACGCATCATTATATTAATATGATACCGGACAATCAGCAAACCGGTCTACATTTACAGACACGGAGCATTTTACTGGACAATTTCTGATGCGTTGTTGAATGTTATATAGTGTATGTAATAGGTACACTGTGATTGTGTATAAAAAAAAATAGAAATAAATCGTACCACAGACACATTGTGTACCGTCCTACTCTACTATTATTATACAATAACATGATAGGTATGAGTACATAGACTGATTGTCTATACTATGTCAAAGGAAAATTATAACGAAATGGGAAATGAAAATAACTCGATAATAATGATGTATTATTTTATGTGAATATAATAAACCTCACCTAACCTATAAGACGACATGAGTGAGTATTGACGGTTCGCTTATTATCGATATTTCAATTAGGACGATTTTTTAACAGTAAATACACAATGTCTCAATATCTCAAAAATTATAAATTACGAGTCATGACGTTCCAGTGTACATCAACGTTTTTGAAAATATACCTTTTTACGTAGGTACCTAATTTAAAATTGTTACAGAAAAATGTTATATATGCATAATTTTATAAAGATTTTAATTTTTTTAAATGAACGTTGAACATTTTTATTTTCATGTTTATTTTTTGACAGTATAATCGCTGTATAATTAATAATTATCTATCAAATTGATGATTTTTCATTTTATTTCTACGTACATATTGCAAGTTATTCTATACACGCAATAAATGCGTTATTGTCCGAGTGGATCATCGTACTATAAGAATTTGTTTTCTAGAGTCAACATAACCCACACGCGGCCATGCGGTTATATAATATTATTGTCTTTATTGTAGGTATGTGAACAGCGTGAAGTGTTAGAATATGTTATTACGTCGACCATTAGCCAACATGTAATTAATATCAGCGCATTATCATCGAGTTTATAAAGGTTTCAATGTCAAACTAAATTTATATTTAAAATAGATTCATAATAAAATTTATTCTATCAATATATTGTATGTATTTTTTAAAATATTATAATTAGTATTCATCAAAAAATCTTAATTTCTTCTCATCGATGTGTTAAATCATAATATTGTTCAAACCTTATTTTTTCATTAAAATGAATTAAAATATGCAATTATTATTTATTAACATAGGTATATAAAGTGTATTTATCGGTGTACTCAGTGTTTTATAATATCATCATTGTCCATAGAAAACTATAAAATAATAATATATGTAATACCAAAAGGTTTTAATTATGATCAAGTCTTAATGATTAATAATTGTTGAGTATTTATAACTAAAATCGTTGTTTTTGATTTGAATAACCAAATTTTTTTTTAAATTTGTTCATTTAAACATTTATGAAAAAAGTCATACCTTTATGTATTTTTAATAATTATAAATTGCTATAAACAAAACATATGAGTTATAAAGAATCTTGTATTTTATTTTTAATCCTTTTGACCAAGAGAAAATGTTGCTCTCTCTCACCATCTTTTAAATTGAAATCCTGTAAATAAATTATAAATTTAAATCATATATACTACTTAAATTAGTTAATTTGAGTTTCATATCATGTTCATTTTAGGTATGTTATTTACTTGAGGTATTGCAGTTAAATATCAAATAAAAAAATGTTTTTTTTTAATCTCTTTTACACCGAAAAACGAGAGTTTATACAGTTTACAGTTTATATTATTAAGTTTAAGTACTACATGAAATTGAACGTACCTATAATTCTGATTCAATTTCGATGACGGCGGTCGTTTAATATATACGTATAGCCAACATAATATAAACTTAATATTATATATTATATTGTAGGATCGATTTTGTTTTTCTTATAAATTATAATATACATACTATATAACTATTATTATTATTACTATTTTTTAACATTCAACTAGTTCAATAATAGGAACAATGGATTTTTTTTACTCATACATTAGAATATTGGACATTGGCCTCGTTTGGAATTCTTCACGGGTCCGATTATTGACGGTCGAACATCATGCTAACGCTGCATTTTCACTAAACACGAGATAAAAAAAATAACCAACTGGAGTTTTTTAAACTAATGTATTGTTGTTTGTTTACATAGAACCGCTAACAAGCTAAATAATATATTCAAACAATGATTAAAAAGCATGAGGGGTGTATATTTGTATTCGATTTTTCGAAATGTAAAAAAAGTGATTTTGGGATGGGTGTGGAACATAGTAAGTATATTAAGTATATACTGGACTCAGAAAAACTCAAAATTAACGAAAATATTAAAAACAAAAATGCATTTATCGTTTTATGCACTATTTTGAATAAAGTATTATCTCTATTATACTACGAACTATATTTGTGTTTTACAGAACCACTATATATTTTTTCATAAGGGCGGTTCTGATAATCAAACTAAATTAGTTTAAATGTTTTGTCACAAAAATAAAATTTTCAGTACAAAAAAAGGGGAAAAAACTATTTTCGACGAAATTAATTTTGTTTTTTTGTTATAATTCAAACATGAATAACCGTAGAAATTACTTTTTTTAATTTTTTTGTCGATGTAAGTATGATAAAATGTTTGTGAATGAAAAAAACTATATATTTATTACAATAGGTTTGTAAATTATGAACTTATTGCTCTTACAGCAATTATTATAAAATATCAAAATTACATAGTCATAATTTTTATTTTTATAAAAATTTAAAGTTTAAATTTTAAATTACGAAAATGTATATAATAATATAACAATAACTAAAATAGGTATGTATAATATACACGCGATTTATAAAATTAGTTTAAACAAATGGAAAATTAGTTTCCACTCAAGATCGTTTTAGATCGTTAATAATGATCCATAATTAAATCCAAACTTAACATATCCATCAAACTATTTCTGTGATCTACTTATAATATTGCGACTTGTGAGGTTACTAGGTAACTTTTTTATTATATTGCGAAATATATTATCGTTTTTAAATATTTTTTACATAATTTTCTGTCAAAATAAAACAACATTAAAAAAATGGTTTTTTATATCGTTTTAATTTTTTACTTTTTTGAATGACATCATATATTTTTAATTTCATATTCTGTAACAAAAACTACTCGTCTGAATTTCGATTTTGATGTATCGAAGTACTCCGAAAAATATTTTATTTCAATGTATAAAATTAAAAGTGTATACTGTCATTCAAAAAAATTATAACAATAAAAATAGTAATACATAATTTTTTTTTTTTTTATTTTGACAGGAAATTATGTAAAAAAAAATTATTAGCAAAATTTTAATAGATTTGAAAATAATGAGTGTTTGATAAAAGAATTACCCTGCAGTATTCGGCACTAATACTATGATACAGCAAAGAATGTTCCCTAGATTTTTTTAATTTTTATGTCCAATTGAAAAATGTCATAATTTAAATTAAGTCATCCTTATGATATACATACAAACTGAGAACTATTACTTGTTAGGTATTGTACATTTTAATATATTATTAAATACTTATAATTTATTAGACTGAACTTTATTGAAATTGTTTGAAATTGTCTACCCAAAATGATTAACTTTACTCAACTAAATGAGAAAAAATCGTAATTATTATATAATAAAACGTATTATTATAATATATTTGTTTATTAAATATTATTATTATTATTTATTAGTACTCATATAAAATGTGTAGGTACAACAAAAATGTAATTTATTACAATATTATTTTAATACCATTCGTATATTTTTAATTATTTAAAAAAATTGCTGTGCAAATATAGATTATTTTTTAGAAGTGTTTAGTCAATTACAAAAACTAAACTTAAACCTAGACTAATAAATTATTTATATTTAATTATTATTACATTTACGTGTGACATATCAAATCAGCCATCAGGTATTCACATCTTTTTTGAATATTCAGTATACACATTAGCACTAAAAAAAAAAAAAATCAATTTGTATTGGAAGAATAAATTACACTCTACAATCATTACTTTTAATTTTTAATTTGCATATAAAATTAGGATATTAATTAATAATTACGATATTATACAAGTTATACAAGTTATACAACTAAGTTCAAATTAAAGATCTGTTTTGGGCCTTTGAGCGGACGTAACACGAAACGCAATTTTTGCGTTTTGTATTTTATCAGAAAAAAAATACAGAATAAGTTATTTGATTTAATTGATTTTAAATTTTAGATTTTTGATCTTTATATTATGGCTCGTCTTTTTTTATTATTTATAATATTATTCAATTATGCACAGACGCAACTATTACCATTTTTATTAATTATACATGACTAATAAGTATGGTGCGGATTTATATGTATTATAAATTTAAAAATATTTACATATATATGTATTTATTTTTATCGAAAAATGCAATTAAAAATACAAAATATGTAAAAAAAAAAAAATGTTTTTATTCTAGAAAAAAAATTATGAAATAGGTGTATAGGTACGTAATTATAAATTATATAACATTACATTAGATTATTATTTTATTAACATTAATTATGAATATATTCAAATTAAGTAATTATTCATTGGAGTTATGGCATTCTTAATAGTCAACAAAACAATTGACAATCATATACTTTTTTAGGTTGTTAAAAGTAAATCGACGTCAATTAGGATACAATATATTTTTTACGTCAACATAAGTTATAGGATCAAATTTAAAAGACCCTAAATCAATAAGGCTAAATTCAAAAAAAGTTTGCGTATCGCAAAGTTAGTTTAGTTTTATTATCGCGTGGTGTAGACTATGGAGAGTAAAAACTCACGATTATTATTAGCACACATACACGGACTGGAGAAGACAAAAACACATAATATAAATGGGCGATACAGTACTAATTTTGTAAATAGTACTGAATATTTAACAAAAATATGTAATATAAGTAAATTATGTAAAAATATGTAATTAAGATCAAATATGTAAAAATATGTAATATGAACCATAGCTTAAAATAATTAGATAGTCCTATAACATATTTCTATAAAGGAATCATTCGAATATTATCATTTGCGACAAATATGTAAATACATACAAATCCGCACCCTACTTATAAGCTATATGATGTGTGATAACTATTGACTTAGTATATGAAATATACATTTATTTAAATACTTATAATAATTAGTCTATGTTATGACTATTATTATTATTATTATTATTAATATGAATATGACACATTTACAAATTTTGATATAAAAAATAAGTGATAAATACCTATAATATATAAGAAACTATTAATTTGTACAAAATACACTGTTTTAATTGAAAAATACAAAAAAACCAACTTTAAACTTAATTAACAAGAACTTATTACTTTTACGAAGAGTGTGTTAATTAACTAATTAACCCATAGATATTTTATATGCACCCTTCAGAATACACTTAGTAAGCTTTTTTCGACTCTAAATCTTCAACTATTTTTATATCAAAAACAATTTATTAATATATTATAGTATATTTATATAATACATTTTTTTTTATAGGTACATAATATAGAGTGTATTAGTGTTATATCTTTTCACAAATAAGGTTAAAAACCTAATATCAATTATTTTAATTTATAATGTTAATAATATTAATTGTTAAATATGACTTTAATTTTTAATTACATGGTAATAGGTAGTGTAATACCACATATTTACTGATTGTTCATAACTCCAATTTTAACTAATTTATAAATTTTAACTTATCAAATTATCTAGTAATATTTATGATATGAACAAATAACAACTGCGTTTTATTTTTGGAAATTCCTTTTGAATGAGTGCATAAAAGAATATTTCACTATAGGTGAAACCTGATTATTGGAAGCGTTAATTGACTACACACTATAAAATACACAATTAGCTAATAATAATAATAATTTGTAACATTTGAAACAAAAAACCAAAGGGTTACGATTAATTTGAGTATTTTTTAAAGCGGTCACTGGTCTGTGACATACTTTGATTGTATCTAAATTATTTTTAAAGGTAGATATCAGCTGCAACTATTTATTTTTTATGTTTTGAACGGCTGTATTTAATGCAAGATTAACCACAATCCGTTCCATGATTTTGCTATTTTTTCTTTGCCATTTAAAACGCTTGAATTTGATTTAGGCACTCATAGTAGAAATCAATCGTTTAAACGAATCTGCTTATAATTTTTTTTTTTTTTAATCTAACAATCCGCTAAAATGTATTACGGTTGAGTATTATGGACCCAAATTTACACCTAATTGAATCCTAAAAATTTGAAAAAAAAATATTTTCTCTCCATTAACGGTCTTATGATTATCAAGTACACTACAATATGTCAACAAATTATTTTAATAGTGTCAAATAAATAGATACACTTTGAAAAAAATGTATACAATAAAAACATTAAAAACCCGATGTATACATTTATAATTTTATAAATAAAATGTTTTCTTTATAACGATAATTGTAATTTCATGAATCAAATACACCTATTTTTAATATAGAATTCAATTAATAAAATATAAAGTCTTGGGTGTTGAATAATATAAAACAATTTTTTGGTTCACAAGTATAGGTATTCATAGTGGTTCTTTTACTCAAATATTTATTTTATATACTTACATATTTATTATTGTGTAAATTTCAGTTTAAAAGTAGTTATATGTAGGTAATAGGTATACGTAGTATATAATATACATTTTATAAGTAAAAAAATGCATCCAAATTTCTTACCAACATAATTATAATTGTTGAAAATTAAAACGGAATAATAAAGAAAAAGTTAAATTTTATATGACAAAAAAATTATTATAAATTATCTATAAAAGTATAAAACAATTACGTATGTAATTTAGTAATTGTATTCTATAAAAATATATAATAGCCGTGACATACACAATACAGACATATTAATATATTATAGTTATACAGTATACACACATATATACAATTATTATATACCTCTATATTATATAAACTATTAAAAAAGTATTAAAACTGGTTACCTATATAAAAAGAAAGAAAAACTATAAGTAACTTGGTAGTTACGAAGTTTCCTTAAATATACCTACTAATAAGCCATTTAGGACAATTTAAAATAAAGTTATAACCATTAACAGTGAAAACGATTATTTTTTATTTTTGTTTTAATAATTTGATTGAAATAGCAAAAAGAAGACTATTATAATACAGGTGTGTAAAAGTGGACTCTATATATATGTATATATATATATATATATATTAATAATATTAATATCTATATAATTAATATCTTGACTTTTACATAATATATTAATTTAATATATCATGTAAAAGTCAAGAACAGGGTCTTCAACCTTTTTAGACAGCGGGCTACCGCTATTTATTTTATTAAAAAATTTATCAAATTGCATTTGTAATAAAAAAAAATTGTATATTAGGTAAAGGTAATTTATATAAATACACACTGTGCGCTTAAAATTGGTTTACAGGTCTCATCTATTACTACAAGCAGGCAGGCCGTGTGTTGAAGATATTGATTTTAAAAGATTACAAACGTTAGGTAACACTCAGGATTCAGGAAGTGAATAAGAAATTAAGAAGGAAACCATATAAGATTATTTGGTAATTTAAATTTGTTTATGACGCTGAGTGATTAAAGTGAAATAAATAAAAAAAAAGTCAGTCGGTCCGTTATTCTGAGGTTATGACGATGATGATGATACTCTGCCCGTTATTATACACTTTGATTGATTTGCCCGCCGTGTAATTAAATTAGTCAGTCACGGACTAATGAGTAACGGATTCATTTGTTGTAGTTTTTTTATTATTTAGATTGTTTTAATTTTTTTTTTTACATAGGTTACTTGTATAATTTAATATTGTGGTAATAATATTACTTATACATATATTGAACAACTTCGCTTCCTATAACCTATAGTACACCAAAAAAAAACGCGTAACGAAACAAAAAAAAAAAAAAATAAGATGTAGTTCCAAAAAAACAAATAGTACATAATATTTATATTTATTCACTTTATTCACAAGTGGCAATGAATGAACTCTGAAAATTGAAATTTAAAAGCTGATATTGCCGACATAAACAAAACACACTAACCGACGGTTTAGTAACCGTACTACATATAGATAAGCATAATAGGGTAAATAATCGAAAATAAAAATTAAGAAGAGTCGTACATTTTACTTTGATTATCTAACTTATTTATGGATATACTATAATATATATTTATATTATCAATAGTTATTGATTAAACGTATCAACAATCTATACAGTTAAAATTATAATTGCCAATATTTTTAATAGTTCATTTTAAATAAATTAGTTTAATAGTTTAAATAATTTCAAAAATTTCTGTCGCAGAGAATAATATAGGGTGGATGCGTTATCCCCACCATATTATGTTCACCTATTTCTGAAAGTGCTGCTCCTACTATATGTATAACTCCAACACTGCTGTGCTAGATTTTAATATAAACTATTATGTATGTGTGTAAATGTTAATAAAAAAAAAAATAATAATAATAATAATAATATGTCCTACACTTAATATTATATATATATATTATATTTATACGTGGAATTTTCAATATTAACTTCCCAAAAGTATCAAATAGATCCAATTTGTCATAAAAAATCATCCTAACAGTTAGAGATCGAAACAATTTTTTCTACTACGTATATGTATATATCGAAATAGAAAAATCAATGAACTCATCGATCCGCTTAAAAATTTAAATTGTTTGAGGGTATCAATAAAATTAATAAAAGTTTACATCTATTATAATTTATAGTAGATAAAACCAGGGCTTGTTCTAAAAATTTTAATCAACTACGCACTTTGTTTAAATAAGCCTATCAAAATATAACTATAAATCGAAGTATAATATATCAGATATTATAGTAAAAAATGATAACATTTTTAGCTTTGGATGGAATAATTTAAAATTTAACCTAAAAATAAAATAATAAACGTTTTGCGTTTAAAATATATTATTTCAATTAATGTCTACTTTACTTTTTTTGTACTTAATTAATATAACACAACAAAATGTTAGAACGTTCTTTTTTTAAATTGTTTTTAGTTTGATCTTTATTGGTCATTAGATTTTCTTTATGAAACTGTCATAAAAATCCCATTAAACCATTCTTGTTCTTTGGCTTCAGCACATGAGTCATTGATGCGAAATTCATAATTTATCATTTATTTATATTTTTTCATTATTTCATAATTTCTATATCTATATTGTTAGTTTTGAATCTCAATTTTGAAGAGCAGGCGCCAGGCATGTTAAAATGAATAAAAAAATATTAATTTTCTGTTTCTACTTATAAACTTTGACGGTTTATTGATTTATTAAAATTTTACAGATAACAACTTTTATTTATTAATTGTTCAAAGTCAGCGCTATGACTAACACGAGCAAGTTAAATAGTAATATTTTTTAACTTATTGGACCCTGCAGGGCTGCAGATAAATGTTGCAATATAATTTAGGTAATGGCACTTGTTGTGTTTCTTCTAATCTATTATGTTTAATCATATATATCTACTACCTACATATTAAGATCTACTAAATTTAAATCATTACCCAAAACGACAAATTCATTTCTAATATTTGCATTACATATTTACAAATTACAATCAAGGTTAGCCATACAGGTTTAATGTAGTACTAAAAAAATATTCATCAATAAATGCTCTTGCCTATGATTTCTATTAATTTAATTTGTTCAAATATAAAAACACATTAATACCTAGAGGAACTAATATTTGTTGTATTATCTTAAAAATATAGCAATAAATTATAAAAAAATCAAACACGCTAAAATTGATTATCAAGTGCACTTTAGAATAAGCCCTGAATAAAACCTGATTTTGTATGTAATTAATATCGGATAAGACAACTGTACAAATGTGTTATGCTTAGGACCATATTATAGTACCTATATGATTATATGTATAGTAATTTTATCAGCTTATTTAATCGATAAAAATAGTTCTATATATTTCAATAATTTTATTCCTATAAACATTTTATTTAAGATTTTAATTTTATAGATGTATTGCATAAGAAAACAATATATATATATATATATGCTTAAATACTTATGTAAAGCGCATCATTATTGAGTAATTATTTTTATATGCATGTAGCCATGATGTATAATTTTTGGAGAAGATTATAACAAAAGAAAATACACATTTTGGAACACAAATAGTGAAAGAACTTTAAGAAATTTTAAATTCTGTAAAATATTTATTTAATTATTATTTATAGTTTAAATTCAATCTAAACTCTAATGAATAATTCTTTTTTTTTTCAATTTCAGAAGGAAGTTTTTAATTTAATAGTTTTCTAGTTGGTAATATAAATATAATAAAATGATAAGTATTTAAAAATAATTAGTAGATTTATGTCTCTAATAATTAATTAATTTGATTCAAACGCCCTTAATACATATAAATACAACCTAATTGACAGTTAATAGTTTTTTAAGTGTTATAGATATTATCCTTGAGTATTATGACAATCACGGTAGCTTATATCTTTTGTAATTTGATTTACATTATTTTTAATTGATGTCGAAATATAAATTAGCAATTATATTTAAACTAATATAGTTCTAATAAAATAATCATACAAATAGTATGAATTTAAACGTTATCATATCATTATGAATGTTTGAAACCTAATATAGATTATAATTTATAGCATATATACTCAAATTAACATAATTACAACAGATATTTCCCAGTTAAATTGTTAATTTATAATCACTAACCAATTTAAAAATTATTAGTTTATCTCATTTACATTAAATTTTTTAAATAGGTCGATAATGAGGAATATTAGTTTTTAATTAATATGGCATTTACTTGGTATTCATTGATTTGTGTGTACATCATAAAAAATAAATATTTCACAAAAATGATTCAAAATATAATAAATGAATAATAATTTAACTAATAATAATTTTAGATCCTTTTAGAAATCTTTACAAATATTAGGGTTATTACATAATACGTCTACCACTCAAAAACATTTCATTTGAAAATCAGATTAAAAAAAAAAAAAAAAATACAATATTTTTGTTTAAAGTTGTTTTTATATAATTAAATGTCCGTTGCAAATCATGGTGTATTTCTAATATTTCTATCAATTACTACTATGTAAGTCTAAGAGACAAATGGATACACACTAACATTTTTAATTACAATTAAATAAGTGTGTGGCAAAGCTATATGTAATAAATGAGTAATAATAGGTAATAAAAAAGATACTTATAAAACTAACAGATTATAAGATGAATAGTTAGTTAAAAATATAAACTTAAAATATTATAATCCTTATATATTAAGACTTAGATCATTTTTATGATATAAAAAGCACCAATTAATATTGGTAATACTCCAACAGCAAGTTTATCTGATCCACTAACAAAAGTATTGCAATCGGCAGGTAAATCTTTTTCATTAATTTGTTTACATACAACTTTCATTAAATTATTTGATGTTATGTCTTCAGTAGGAACCTTTAATATTAAATAAACCACATTAGAAAAAAATAGGAGAAATTGTAATAATTGTTTAAATTAAATTTACCTTGTTGATTAAAATTTTAGGTACACTTGTCACATTAGCACTAGTAGACATATTCTTATAATTTTGGAGCCATGTAGACCATGCGTCTTTACTATTGGCGCATTCAGTGATTTCAGTAACGATGCTATTATCAATGCTACTATTTTTGCCACACTATAAAATAATTTAAATAGTCAAGTTAATATCTAATAAGTAATAATACAGTTATACAAATTGGTTTCATTTGTTTCAATATATAAGTATTTTGATGAGAAGATTGAACAACATTACTTGTAAACGATGGTGTATTTAATACCGTACAAAAAAAAAAGGAACAAGTACACGTTACTGAACGATTTTGATATACATAAGTATCAGATATTATAAAAAATATATAAGAAATAATTGATTAGCACGTAGTATTAACTACATAAAAAAAAAAAATCAATGTATTACAAAATATGTTCTGAGTAAGTGCAATTAAGTTTTAAAGTACTTATAAAAAAGATTGATTAAATTATGAAAATATGAATTAGAAACCAATTCTTTTATTATACAAATGCATACCACTTCGATTGGTACAGTTTTATTTGGACTATTGAATCCTTCAGTCAAAGAACAATTCACAAATTTGATTAACTTTTCGCTATCTTTGATTTTATTAATACCACAAGCATGTACTTTATCAGCAGCACACTCTCCATCACGTCTACATGTGAGATTGTAAGTGTTGTCAGTGGTGTTTAGTGTGATCTTGAAATAATAACAAAAATATTATATTATTTTAGCAACATTTAAATTAATACTGACACAATAAAGAAAAAAATAAATTAATATCTAATCAAGCGAACCAGTTTTTATTTTTTTAACTTACATTTCCTTGAGCAAAAGGAATAAATGTCACATTGATGAACTTGTTTAGCTTATTATATACAGGTAATAACTGTTTTGAGACAAATTCAACACTATCCTTGCATAACGCTTCATAGTATACTTCAATATTTATGTGTTGTGTCTACAATAAAAAAAAATTAGTTAATTACATTTATACAAATTATATTGTAATAAGTTGGCAAAAAATTAAATAAGTACACAATAATCAATAGAGATAATATTCCCTAAACCTGTCATCAAATCAAATATTAATTAGTTTAGCCCATTACTACATTATAGTGGTTAAACAAATTGAATTAAATAATTATTATTAATACACTAATATTATTAATATATTCATTAGATATTTTGAGCTTTAAATGCCCACCTATTGGTACTTAGATTTTCTTCGTGTATTTCTACCAAAAAAAAAAAAAAAACCGACAGTTCCCTCCATTAAGCAATTAAATAATAGTAAATAATTATAATAATATTAATGCCATACTAAAATTAACGACAATTGCCATTTTAAATTATGTAGGCAATGGATTTACAGTAGAACCTACCTATAGTTGTAAATGTAACTATATTTGCTTAATAATTCCTAAAACTTTAACGTTATATCATACATACGATTAATCAAATAGTATTTATGATGGATTTATATTTTATCTAAAAATTGAAATAAAAAAATATTTAAATGTTGTACAACTAAATGTTATTATTTATTTTATCGGGTACATTGACAAATATTTTACATGTTGTTACCGGTTAAACTACGAATACAGGCAATACAGCTAAAAACAATGATGATCATCATAAACAAGTGTACCAAATGCGTGTCTATTATGCACCAGAAAACAAAATTGGTCTGGCGGCATTTTATACAAAAACATGATAATTCATAATTACCTACGGTAATACTAAGAACACAATATAAAAACATATTTTTAAAATAATTTATTGTATTATATTCTTAACTTTATTTTGTTTTGTTTTTATTGTTTTCTTATTATTATAAAATATGAACAAAGGTAGGAACAATAGGATGATGGAATTATTACACAAAATATAATTCTGTAACATCATAATTCATAATATTCGAATCAAATCATTTTATATTATATATATATATATAAACATCAACGAATGATAAATATGGAATATCCGAATATATAACATATTTTTTGATGTTTTAACATTTATTTACTGACAGAAATTATTTTCTTTGTGTCCTATTACATCCAGACTACAATTATTCGTTATTCATACTCATTTCACTACTTTGCAACTTTAAACAATTAATACCTAAAGAAAACGTTACGGATAGAATAGTGTAATATATGTGTAAGAAGGTTGATTATATATATGACATATCTATTTATATACACATTAAAAATGTAGTGAAGTTATCGGATAATAAAGGTTTTGTTCAATTATTACGATTACAATCCAATCTTCACTCGATTACGCCATTATTTTGCTCCGAGTCTATTGAGCTCGAAAATCATACAATTATTTTTGGAATAGCATATTTTTCATTGTTCCATATCACAATGAAAATAAAGTTCAATGCACTGGACTGTTCAAACATATGAATCTAATACCAAATTATGGCAATAGCGTTTATCTGGTAGGTAAATCATATCTCAAACAACCATTTTTTTTTTTTTTTTTTTATTTATCTTACACAATTTTAAAACATAATTAGGATAATGACTAAGCATAAAAAATATGTATCTAAACATTAATTCAATTCATAAAATTAAACATGCGACTAGTTCATTAAAGTAGGTGAAAAGTTTACTTGTAATTGATTATTTTAATAAATAATGGTTATAGTTTGTTATGTGTCACCAATCCTATTAATAAAAGTTTTTTTTTTTAATGACCTACTTTAATGAAATTTGTCTAAAAAATGTATAATAAATTAAACTCTGCTCGAATCGGTGTCGGTAGTTTGACGCACCTAAAATAACACAGGTATATACGGGTAGTTTAAAGAAACGTAAAAGCTTTTAATGATGAGGAGTTATCGCATTTCATGTATAACGGAACACCTTTACGAAAAGAATGAAATGTGTTTTGCCTGTCTGTATAAAACTAAACATAAATGCGGTAAATGTGCGTCGAAATTATTTGAAAACGCATTGTTTGAGGATGCTAGGGGCAGGGCTGGTCGAGCAGGACCAACACCCAGGACATTATTTTATAGTTTATGTGAGAAAACATATCTAAATATCTAGTTACGGTATACTATATTGTTTGTTTATAATATCAACATGTATAAACATAAAAGCACCTACATAATATTTTTTTTTACATAATATTAGTTATCACAGTATAGAATAAACAATATTAGTAGATAGTTGATGCGTTGACATGCATATCTTATATAGCAGGAGTGGGTCTACTAGGGGATCTCGTCTTATTTATAAAATCAAAATTCATTATTATGAATTTAATTTTTTTTTGGTTCACATTTGTGGTTTGCGAACATATTCATGTTGTTCGTCCTTTTTTTACAGTATATTATTTACAGTTAACTATTATTCCAAAGCATCTTAAAACCAGGCCTGGCAAGAGGGAGGGGCTGGGAGCCCGTTCACACAAAATGTATTTTATAATCATTAGCGAATTCTGCTATACTAAAATGAAATAATATTATTATAATAATCAAATAATATTGAAAACAAAACTTATTTTTGTCTTTTTTGAGCGAATAGAACAGTTTTTAATTAAATTAATTTACTTAACAGTCGTTAACACGCAAACAGCCACCGCCCCCCAGTAATTCAAACAATACACGTTTATTTGACAGTTTATTTTAAGAATTATCTTGAAAATGTAATTTTCGATGCACGAGTACGTTAAAATATATGGTGTAAGATAAGATTGTACATGGTACAGATGTGTAATTCGTTTCTATAATATATAGTGCTAATTGTGCTATTCATATTAAGGTTATGAGCGTCATAGATTATTTAAACGATATTTCGTCGATAACAACAGACTGCTTAATACAAATAACAAAATGTATTACTTAAGAAATATAATATTTGATCAAATATTCATATTTCACGTATAGTTGTTACAATATGTTCACATAGACACTAAGTTACGAGATCGCCACGCGTAATAGATACAACAAAATATAATCGTGTGAATTATAAATATGATAGGTAACTTGGTCTTTATCAACATAGACAAATTTTTCATTTTACAGATCATATGTGTTTGCAATTTTGTATTTTGCAAGTGCATATTTGAAAAAAGTTATAAAATTATGAGTATATTGAGTTATAAACACAAATTCGGTGCACAAAAAATAAAATAAAAGGATCGCAAAAAAAATGAAACAAAAAAAGGTCAATTATCATTTGTGTAATATTTTAAATATCTCTGCTCTAAGTTATCTAAGCGATCTAATCGATCTATGAATTTGGTTCCATTACCAAATGAATTGGAATGTAATAGAAATAATGCAATACTATTTAATAGCAATAGTGCTAATTCAAGTTAAGTTATTCGTATGAATGAGAGCGTATAATAACTGAAAATGATAATTGAATTGAAAAATCTGATACCACGTCAAAGCTACAACGAATATGCCGATATTTCATATAGGTGATAAAAGAGTGTAAACATTTTTCCGTAGTACTAGTTGTGATGGGGAGGGGGATAAGGCTTAACTCACGTGGACATTTAAAATAAAGAAAAGTATTGGTTTTGGACAGATGCATTCAGTTTTTTTTCTGTTAATATTAAATATTTTCGTGTAAGTTTATAAATTGGAAACATAGTGCAGGTATTACTATAACGTATCAAATAAAAACTTTAAATTTTCTAAAATTTTTCAAGAAATAAATATTTTACGTTTTAAAATGCAATACATTTCACAATTTTCAAATATTTTTGAGGTATTTTAAAATGCTTATATATTAGCTGCCACCACGCCTTCTTCGATCGAGGAATTCGTTGGGTTGGATTTGACCGCCGTGCCTAAAATTATCTAAGTACTATAACATACTATCCGTATCTTATTGTAGGTACAATTATTATAAGCAACGATATCACCAGAAATCGGAATAACAATAATACCTACACCAAGTATAATAAAACGACAACACTGCGATTCAATCAGTGTCCCGTCTGGACATATAATGCATCTAGGTAGGGCATAATAATAATTGCACAGTGTATTATATATAGGCGCACACGTTTACCTGACGATAATAATAAGTGGCGCGCATAAAAGACATCAACGGCTCAGACGCGCTTTTCGGAATTTCCGCGCCCGATATACTATATATATGTACGACTACCGCTCCCTTCATCGATACCCCGCTCACCAGTCTGCCACCGAGCGGGGAGACCTTATAGTAGGTACATAAACACACAATATATATACAATATATACATATGCTGTATGCACGCAGCTCTCGTTTTGTTCGTTTACCTCTGTACAGAAATTCAATAGGGTGAATGCAGTTACGCGCGACAGGAGAGAGAGGAGTGGTATTGGTGAAGGGTAGTATGGACCACGATGGCGACGAGGGATGGGAGTGGGTGGGTTTCGGTTAAGTTTTTTTCCCTCTCATGCCGCGCACATACAATCGGCCGTACGCCCCGTAGACCTGTCTGCGGGGCTGCACAGACTGGTCGGTGGGTAACATGTATATATATATATATAATATATACATTATAACGGAGCGGAGGACCCGCACGCCGTCTGGACCATTTTATTATTCGCGTGCGAAATCTCTCTCTCTCTCTCTCTCTCCGTCTCTCTACACATTACAACCCATTCGCGTCCCCCACACTTCCACCCCTTTTCGCTCATCACAGAAACCCAGTTCCCTTCCTTCCACCGCCGTATCGGCTGCTCCCCTCGGGCGCACCTCCTTTCCATAGGATAGTTACGAGAACCCCGGGGCCCTTTACACACGGAACAGACTCGAATTCGAAACGAGCGACTCAGTTACCGGCACAACGTATACAAACACAACATTTTGAAATAACGTACTATATTATAATGTGACAAAGAAAACATAATTATTTAAGACTCGCGGTATTGCCGTTAGAAATAACAATCTCCTAACATATAACAATATATTATTATAGTATTACACGGTACGTTTTAATTTCACAACCGCAATAAAGAAATATAATATAATGTAATGTATATAGTTAATATAGTGATTATTTAACTTATCTGAAAATATTCAATTATATTATACGAGGACATTAAAAATATCAATTTCTTTATTAAACTACCATATTTTAAAACTATTTGTTATTTAAGAGACTTAGTATCACCGACTACTTAATAGCCGAATACCAGTAAATATATGGAACATTTAAAGATTTATAAAAATATATGTTATGCGTCCGTTAAATACTCATAGACAATCGTATAACCCGGCTTAAGATTACATTATCTCAATATAATTTATCTAGATTAAAATATAACCACTTATAATTTATTTTGTTGTTGTTAAATTTTCAATTTAATTAAAACTGTAAAAAATAGGTTTTACTAATTGAGAACTTAACACTGAAACATTTATGTACCGTTACGGCATGTCGAGCTACTAAAGTAAACACGTTGATTTTGCATGGACACATAACTAAGTAAATATTGTCAGTCAATTGTAATTTTTATCATAACTACGCGCAAGTGTTTCTACGATAATAGAATATGTTAGCAGCCGTTAGTCGTATAAAAACAATACGAATAACTAACATTTTCACTATAGGTATAAGTGGTATTACATAACATTAACAACCCATGTACAAATTAAAACGCATTAAACAAGTATTCACATAAAAATATTGTAGTCTAGGTATTAGAAAAAATTATTAAGGGAAAGAGATGCACTGCAAGTGGTTACCACCAGCAATACCACAATAAAATAGTTTATATAAATATGATTTTTAATAGACAACAGTATAGTAACTAAGAAATAAACTAAACTACTTAAAAATTGTACTATTAAGAAAATAAAAATTATTTTATTTTAATAATTTGTACATCAAGAATAATTTATTACTTTTTTCAATTTATGAATGATAAATGTCAATAAATAGCTTTATCAAGATTAATTTTAATACTTAATATAAGTAATATAACTATTCTTTAAAAACGAAATGTATAAAAAACTATTTCTAAATAAATGTATAAATTATTTTTAATACCTAAATAACGTTATCTAAATACCATTTCAACTCATATTTTAAAAATGTCATGATATTAGTTGGAAAACAAACACATTTTCGTGTTGTATTTTATCTACATTTGATATTGGTTTGGAGCATGAAACGATTTCTGTTATCCTGTAATAATGGGTTCGTCATAAACTCATAACAAATAATAATAATAATAATAATAAAAAAAAAAAAACAGTAACACTTTTATCTTCTACCATATGGTAGAATATTTGTGACAGGGGTTATTTTGACTAGCAAATGTATCACAAACACTTTTTACAGTCACTAAAATTGTATGAGATAATCATGACAAGTATTACACTGTCAGACGTCAGTTTTTAATAGAACCTATGAAAAAAAATCAATGAAATACTTTAAAATTGTTATGATTCGAGAAATAATAAAAATAATAACATAAACTTTATTTAATAGGTTACCATAAAAAATATTATACACAGTCATACAGCCCATAATTCATACGTATCGTATGACATAATCACAAATTATATTATATTTAATTTTTTCATTTTAAAATGTAAATTATCTGAGGTAACCGAGAAATCTAATGTCCATTTGGGTCACGATGATAATCACAATACAAATCCGTCAACCCGTGAAGTAGTGCATGTGCACTTATGTCTCGAGTGTCTATATTAACCGTTATATTATATTGAAGAGTGAATGGTGGATTAAAGTACGTCCTAGTCAAAGGGATCATATGTCTAAAGAAACTTTCGCAATCATGAATTATAAGTGGGCGCGGATAAAATAAAAAAAGTATGCGAATTACTTTAAATGGAAACAAGAAGGCTAATTTTCAATCAAGTTCCTTCTTATACATAAGTGATATACGAGAAATGCAAAGGTATTAATTTATTCAAGTGTATTTTCGATATTTTTAGTTTGTCGTATGAACACTTATGAGGAACCTAGTGTTAAATTTAAACTTTTTGTCCATGCATATAATTTTTTAGCAATATTTAATAGAAAAAAAATTCTAAAATGTTAAATTTGTAGCTCAACATATTTTGAAAATTGTATAATGTCTAGAAAACGATAATATTTATTTGGTGAACATTTTAATTCTATACAATTATTCAATTATCGAATAACAAAAAAATAAAACTTATATTGTCAAAAACCGGTTTTGCGCAATATTCTAGTTTTTCCGTATAGTTATTTTTTCTAGTTTTTCCCAATTATTTTAAACCCATATCCATAGTTATACCACCTACCTAGATCCAATTTTCTATTAGAAATCATTAGATAAGATCAAATTATCAATAAGATAAAATTCAAAACATTTTTCTGACACAAAAGGTAATAAAAAACACATCATTGTAAAACTAACCACGGTGATTGTACCTCAGAATCCTAAATTAAAAAATAATAAAAATATATGTTTAAACTTAAGGTTATTTATTGACAATTAGATAAAAACATGAAAGATTTTTAATTTGTTATATCTTTAAATATAAATAGAATATCGTAGTAAACTGTGAATATTATGTAAGTTCTAATGCCACATTAGGTAACTTAATAACGTGTTTCTTGTAGATTATATTACTTTACACATGTAAACCGAATACCAATGGGTACCTACAGAAAATCTTTTATATCTTTGGAGTACATTGACTTAAACGGTTTTTAACATATTCATAAGTAGCAATGTGCGTGTGTGTTTCTCATTAAATATAAATAACTGAAAAAAAAACAATGTATTCAAAAACATGTACAATAGTGTTAATTACAGAGAGAAAACAGAGGATTCCGATGCGATGGGAACATTCCAGTTGACTTGTAACAATCTAATTTTGTTTATATACGAACATTTATACAATATAGTCTTTTTAAGACATTTAAAAATTAAAGTAAATACATTGGTATCAAACTATGTCCTAGAGTATTTTATCAAGTCTGTAGGTTCATAAATGTAAATATAATATAATATATTTCAGACGATAAATACAACTAAATATCAGTAATACAAATAAATAATTTGTTTGTACAGTCTCTTGAACAATTTTATCTCAAACAACGTTAAAAAATTATAAGCCACTATAATATACTACTAATCATATCACTAATCAATTATAACTGATTAGTAACTACATATAGATTGATGGCTTCTCACATCTACAATAATCTATCTCCCGCAGTAAAAACTAAACAAGACGGATAAAACATAATGTGTATTGTGCTGTATACAATCAAAAGTACTTAAAGAACTTATAAAAATGTTCAAGAATTCTATAGAGATGGTATTATACATTTATATTATGTATAATAACTAATAATAATAAACATGTATAATGACAAAAAATAACAATCTAGGTTTTTTGTTAAACTTAGCACAACTAATATTTTAGGATTTTTAATAACCTAAATTAATACCTCGAACTTAAAATGTTGTAAAATTTAAAACTAATTCAATTATTTTATTTTGAATAAACCAAAGTATAAAAATACTACTTTGTAATGAAACTTGCACATTATACATGATAAATAAATATAAAATAAAAATTATGACACATCTTTTCTTTTCGAGGGTTCCATGTGTATCAAATTATAGAAAGATATAACCTTGGGAGAGTGGGAGAGACAAACGTAATTACTCTATCTGCCCGGTACGTTGTTCCCCGCCGATCATCATCAATATAATATATTATTATTGTGTCGGTATGCAGGTTTAACGATCGAAAAGCACACGATACTGATCATGCCACGGTCTCGTCGCCGATGAATCGGCGGCAGTTTGACATGTTATGCTATTTTTCTTTTTCTTTACACTTTGAAGGGATATACAAATTTATGTAAACTAAATATCACATAACAAAATTTATTGTATCTTCACTTTATGAGGTAATATGACTACCAATCAGTCTGCAATAATAGCCATGGTCAGTCCAACATGTAAAGAGTCTCTACAGAGAGAAATGTATTATTAAGGTTATTTGTAATAATATAGACCATAGAGAGCTCAGATAAATAAATAATATTGGAATTAATGGATATTTTGTTTTATTACATATAAGCTCTATAATATAGACTATTTATAATATACAACTTTGTACCAACTATTTAAATGCATAGAGAATCGAAGATGTCATTTTTTAATTTCGACTAGGTAATAAAATTATTTTAAGCTATAATTTTACTAAATATTACGATGTATTTTTTTACAATAAACAATAACCATAGGTACTATACTACTATGTATTGTAAATGATACCAATATACTTACATATCAATCAGGAAATAAAACTTTAGCATTTAATATTTAAAATATCAGGAGACTATTTTTTTTTTAAAATTAATATTCGAGTTTTTATTTTTTGTAAATAAAAATATATTGTAAATTATTATTATTATGTAGGTGTTGTTGAATAAAAATAATTGTTTTTTTTTTTTTTATATAGTTTAATTTAGGCTATTAGTTACATAATATATCGAATAATAGTAAGCTTAATCAATAATTAATTCTAGATTGTGGTTTGGTGTGATGCGATCGTACACTTAACTGCGGAAACGCTCTGAGCGTACGTGTCGGCCGGTGTTGCTAGCTCCCGGATGGGTGACCACCCGGGATTTTAATGACAAATACTTGCCACACATACAAACAAACGTGTTTTAACCTATCGTTTCTCTCCCAAAAAATGAATAAAAACCATCCAATGGCCTTTGTTGCCACGGATTAATTAATTAAAAAGAAAAAAAATTAATACTAGATACAATAATGACAAGAAAATGTACGAAGTGAAGTATAAAAATACGTAAATGTACATTCTATTTGTAGTGAACTTTAAAAATAATGATTTGTTTTGAACTTTTTTAATAAAAAATAACCTTGACCAAGAAAGGTACTACAAATAACGATGTTTAAAGAGATTATTTTACATAAACAAGTGTGTCAAAAATTGACGAGTATTGGATATCAAAACTTTTGAAACGAATTGCGCGATAGTTTTCTTTCGGAAATAACGATGGTCAGTTACGACATGTGCTTGTTTGCCAAATTATTTCTTAGATTGTTTACCAATCTACTTTCAAAACTTTATGACCTAATAAAATAAAAATGCTATTAAAGTTGAAGTTTATGTTTACTACACACGTATGTAATAAATATTATATATAAATATGTATGGGTACATAATATACATACCTATGACCATTCATTGTTAGCATGTATGTCTTTTATGCGGAGTTTCAAATGTCATCACAAAAGTTGACAGGTGACAAAAGATATCGATTACGTATATAGTAATGTACTGATATGTATGAAATTATTAAAAAGGTATTTCTATTCGTAAAATGTAAAGTTAAATTTATTAGGCTATTGGGTCAAATGTTAAAACGTATATAAAAAGTTTTGTCTATTTACGAAACATAATAAAATGTTAGTTAAACTAACTAAGTTGATTTCTAATTATTTTAATAGATTCAAAACGTATTTATATGTAGGTTATCTTTTTATCACACTCCCGACCAAAGTAAAATTTACGACAAAATCCTATCACTACTAATTATATTGTTAAGAAAATAAATTTATTAATTTTTAGAATATTCATTAATAAAATAAAACACTAGAAAAATCAATAAGGACAATTTGTCAAAGAGTACCAAGTTAACGATATTTAAAATTTTTATTTAGACATAATTGTGAGTTTTGAAGTACAAGAAAAATAATAAATTGTTCAATAGGAAAATTCGTAGTGGAGAAAATAACAGTTATGATTTTTTACCTGGGTTTTAGCTTAAACACAGGTATATAAACAATATAATATGTATTGAATACGTACGTATAATAATTATTTTGCCAAGTATTAATATTATAAGTACCTATGACAACTGCGATGCCATTCTTTAACACCTGTGCATTTGCGTTTATTTTAAATTTAACACTGACGTACTCATTCTCGTTGAATGCTACAAAACACTGTTATTACCGTATCGATCAAATCGATGTATTTTACTTATTACACCGAGTGAATATTTTAACAAAAATCAGTAAATATTTTCAAACATTTAAATAATTTAGGTGGATTTTTATTGTTGAACTATGTACAATGTACATATATGTATATTATGTACATAACTTCATATTACCCGTTGAACTAATTTTAAAGTGCTTAAGTGTATTGGCTTTTAATAAACAAACTGTAACTAGTGTACCTAACACTCATATAATACTCTAAAACATAATTTTAAATACATTCAGGCTTTTAACTAAAATGTTTTTGAAAAGAATAAATAAGTTAAAATGTTAAAAATATTGTCTGATTGTCATTAATCAAATGACGAAATACAAAGTATAATTCTGATTAAAATAACTTATACAATTTATAAATGTATGATTATTATCAAAAAATGGGTCAAAAAGAAGTTTTTCGATAACTCGCTGCGAATAAATATTAAAATTCAACTTTAAATCAAATTATGACAACAATAAATTATTAGGTATTCTTTACACAGCTAAACACATTGGTCATATATAATAATATATATTTAAAAGTTATAACATAGAAATTCTACATAACGTGATAGATTTTATTAAATTCCCAATTCAAATGGAATAAGCTTCACACTTAATAGAAAATTAAACCCAGTGGCGCAACTAAGGGGGTGTGCAAAAAGTCTTTAGCACTCCCAAGTTCAAATTTAGCACCTCTTATTTTTTTTATACCTGACGATTATTATTTTAGTGAAATGCCATCAATTGGTAAAGTATCAACAGTTTTAGCACCATGTTTTAGAGATCTAATTGCGCTTATGATTAAGCCTAAAATAACTTAAAATAAATTTAGTTTTACTTTTAAAATAAATATTTTATAACGTTATTAATTATTAGGTAAATGTAATAAAGAAAACAATAACGAGTACGAGTACGTATGAGTCATGAACTTTATGACTCGTGACTAACATAAAATAAATAAACTTACATTTGAGGTAAATACAATTATTAATTATATTACTAAAAAGTAGTTTATCCTGATAGACTTAACTGTCAATAATACAAAAAATGTTTCTCTAAAACAAGTTTAATGGTTAACAGACAACTGTTTAAGTTCATAGTAACATTCAAAAAATAAGTATAAACTTCAATACTTCACTATTGTAAATTCCATAATTAATACCCATTCATTTAATCATAAAGATTAAGTGTCACGATAAAAATATTTAGTAAATAATTGTAAGTATATGACCTATTACATTGAGGTAAAAATAATTATACTACTACGGTCTATGATATACCTGTAATGTATAATGTATTCTAAGTGTATTAAAGTACCTGTCTTTATTTAATTAAGAAATAACGTTAGGTTAAAAAAAAGTACGACCTAAAAAATATATAGCAATTTATAAGCCAAAAGTATATCCAACAATATATTAAAATAGGTTTCATTAAAATTGCCTTAATATTTATTTTACCTATAGAACGTGTAAACCCTTATCTCGGTATTTATAACATGTTAAATAATTTTTATTATGTATGGTAAGTACATCTAATTCTAAAGTAATATACAATATACCTGAGTACCTGACTACAAGTAAAACGATTGGTTTTAAAACCTCTAAGACACTATTATTTCAGAATATAAAAAAAAATATAGTAAAATAATACCTAAGTACAAAAAATAGGTTGAATAAGATACTACGATAAGAATTTTGAATTTTGTTCGTTATTTGATCAATCAGACACAGATTCATAAAATAAAAATTTATAAACAGTGTAAACAGATGTGTTAGTTTGTTACCATGTATTTACATTCAGTGAATCATCAACTGAACGAATCTAATATTTCTACATAGTAGAGCATAATATAAGCTCTGATAGTCTGATAATCAAATGTGTATACGAACATGATAATATATTATTTAATTATTTAAAGGTTATTTTACGTCAGTCTTTCCATAGAATTTTAATTATAATTACTTAAAACCAAACTAATACAAAATGTCAGTAAAGAATTTAACGACTTTAGATATGAAAACATGTTAAAACTATATAAGTTTAATTGGTCAACTATATCAATACGAAATGTATATTGACATATTGTATACATATAGGTATAAGGTATATATTTGGTTAATATATATATTAATAATAATCATATTATTTATTGACATGACGTATACATAAAGTGATAAAAATAATGACTAAGGGCGTGTGACAATTAATATGAGATGCATTTATTTATCTCATATTTTATATTAAATCAATTGAACTTAAAACAAAATGGTGAGCGACGTGCGTTACAGACAACAGTTAACTCATTTCAATTATCAAAGAAAAAATAATATAGTACTTATATCAGTTCAACACATAGATGCGAAATTTAAGTTAATATTTAGTTAAATAAATTAAAAAGTTAATTTATTAAAATTTTACTTAAAAAATATGACTTCGATCTCCGCCTACTTCAGTTATATAAATTATAATGCTATTACTATGTTTCGTGTTGTCTGTAAGCGATAAGACTGGTTCACAATAATTTGCCGAACGGCAAACAAATATAATGTTTATAATTTAAATTATTCTAACAACAAATAAAATACCTATGAAAATATTAATTTATAAACTAACGTTAATTTTAATACATCTGCAAAAGGTTAAATTATATATTAGTGTAATATTCCATTCAAGCATGCATGTTTAATATAAAGGTATTGGTATTAAATACAAATATGAAGAAGTATAAAATTCCTATAGCCGCAGATTATAATCGTTCAATGTACATGTTTGAAACTAAAATAGTTATTAATATATTTTAATTGTTAAATGTTTTTAAAATTATAAAACGATTACCGACGCCGTTTTTGGTACTTTAAAAAACCATTCGCTATAGGAACAATATAAATTATTTACCAAGTTAGTTTACACATATGAATAAACATATGGTCGAAAACTTAGGCATTAAAATTTGGAAATAATACAAATATTTACCTATTATTTATTCAGAAATTTGATCTAGAAACATTCAAGTACCTAGTCTGATATTACGAATTATCTTTAAAAATTAATATAGTTTTAATAATTAGAACAATACTTAGAAATTTTAGACTTTAGTACCAAAAGTTAGTACTTAATTAAAAATTACACAGGGTTTAAGTTTTATAATTTAAGTATTATTAATTTAATCAATATTTAATATTATAATCTCTAAAACAACCAGTGTTTTAATATAACCATGGAATTTCGGTTTAAATATTTCTTTTATGAAACCGTTCGTTTCGCTCGTGTATTCCCAGGTGATTTATCGAAATTCAAAACCGGTCCAGTTTCCCTGATTCTTAATTATTGTTATTCAATAACCTTAGTTAATGTCTTACGACATCATTATTGTTATTATTATAATATATTATATTATATATCAACTGAATGCACGGAGAAAATTCATTTATCGCACTGAACTCGAGTCTCAATGTACTATTCAAAAGGCCCGTCAATGCAAAAATAAAGACCAAAGTACAAATTATCGGAAACACCAACATCGAATATTTTAAACAACCTATACATTTTTTACCTACTACCATTTTTTAACCTACTACAACCGATAGCATACAATTTATTGATACAACGATAAAATCCACAGTAGCCAATAAAAACGATAATTTTAATTATAAACAATCTATTCTGTTTTGTGCACTTATTTATTTTTCCGAAATCGTTACGTTTACTTACCGAAGAGTTGTTATTTGTCATCGGCGTCTCTGAATTTTGCGGTACGGTTTTGGCGGCGTTTTCAGCGTGGGCCGCCGACAAATCAACGTGTGCAGGGTTGACCGCCGCAGGGGTGACGGATGCAGGTGATCCAGTTGGAAGAGCATCGGTGGTTTTCGCGTCTTCCGCCGAAATGCATTGCAACGCTATGCCAAGTACAATTGTCAGGAGTACGAACGTGTTCCTTGCCCGGTTTTCCATTTTCTTCCGATTAATCACGCAAAACGTCCTGTGCAGTTCAAAATTAACGAACGTGTGAATATTTATTTACCAAACAGCAGGTCGACGTGAAGCGTCCGAAGAAGAAATCGACTTGTCGGTAAAACAAACGGCGACAAAATAACGATGATGTTGGTGTGTAACCGCTCTGCGTTCATGCGTGCTTCGAAAACCGGCGTCTGTCTGCAAAATGTGAAAGCCGGCCACGGGCATATTATCATGCGGCGGCGGTCGGTGGTGCGCCGCGCTTTTCGGTTTGTATTGGCCGG
The DNA here is from genome assembly GCF_003676215.2 of Rhopalosiphum maidis. Taxonomy (NCBI): domain Eukaryota; kingdom Metazoa; phylum Arthropoda; class Insecta; order Hemiptera; family Aphididae; genus Rhopalosiphum; species Rhopalosiphum maidis. The sequence goes on from NC_040878.1 coordinate 6,701,585, forward strand.
TGGGGGGAAACGTAAACCGCCGCCGCCGCGACGACGCGACGTCTGGTGACCAAAACCGGTACGAACCACCACCGGTGGTCGGGTCCAAAACTCGGGTACCGTAAATACCGACGTAGGTACCTGCTATTTCGAATTTAGATTTTATACATATGTTGTACAACAATGGCGTTACGTTTCCATTCAGATCACAATATTATTAATGACGATATAATATTATTAATTATTTCACCGAGTTTTCCGAGTGTTTGCCGATTTTAAAATACCTTCCATCACACCTTTACGTGCATTATGCCGTGTGGATATTAATATTATATATTATGTTTAATAATACTAATTACAATAACGACAGGGTTATGTCGTTATAACTTATATTTATCACGAATACTGTCGTATATTGCAATTATTGTAGTTCAAATATGAAGGAAGATAATTGTGAGGATTTGTCGTTTGTATTTGTTTAAACTTGAAAATTTTTAGAAACAATAATATTATTAGATTTGGAATTTTGGATAACATTCGATGTAGGGTGATTTTTGTTACTCATTTTAGAAATGCTTAACTGGTAATTTTTTCAGTGTTTGTGTTGAGGATGTTATTGTTTTCTTAATTGGTGTAACTTTTTAAAAATTTTACATCCACGGTAGTTATTGGCTGTACGGTTGTTTCCGTATTAAGCACATATTCAGAATTTTTTGTACAAGATTCAGAACTGAATTACTGTGGTTCTCACCATATTTAACACAACGGGATTTGTTGTAGTATGAACGTCCGAACGTTAGTAAGTCTATGCAGAGCGCTTGTGATATTTCGAGCTAAAAATTCATTTTACCATCACTTAGCTTTTTCGTTTATTCGATTGATGTGGTTGGGTTTAAATTTCTAATAAACACCCGATAAAAGACTTTTCTGTTAGAGTTGATAGGAGATAGGAGTAGAAATCAAATTTTATTGCAATTTCAGATCTATATGAATTTACGCATAGGTATTTATTTTTAGATTGTTCGTACTTTTGCACTTATTTTGAATTCAATTCTTTATGGTTAAATGGTTTTATATGTTTTTCATCAACAGATAAGTTATAATAAATTACAACTTGTTAATTACTGATTTTATAAAAATTGGTAGTATAGTAATTGGCATTTTACCGTTGCATTCATCTGTGTTATTTATTTCTATGTCGTGTCTGTTCACTGTTGTCGTTTGCTAATAAATGGACGACACAATTTAAAGATACTAACTTAGACTTGACAAGTGCGTGTATTTATCTCGTCTCGGAGAGATTTTACCGTGTGCCAATAATTTGTATCGAATATTTCGTCTTCGTTATCATTGATATTATAAATGTGTTGAATTTAATTATAGCTTAGACGGTTGATTATTATAATTAGTTATACACGATTGTTATTTTTACCATTCATATCGAATTGATTAATTGTATACTCCTTATCTTGACCTGAAGGTTAGATATAGAAGAGGGCCGCAGTTTTGTTTGGCTATAATGAACTTCGATTTCAATTAAAATTATTTAAATTTTGGAATTTTAAAATCCGTCTTCTATTGAGAATAGGATTTCATTAATATTAACAGCAGAGAATAACTGATATTTATTTTATGATACAGAATATTATGAAAAAATCTGGTTAATTATTAATACTTTTGACTTTTTTTAATAAAATGGAGAATAATATAATTGCCAGAAGTACACATGGCGAGTAAAACAGATAAACTGAATAAATGTGATCATGTGGATTAAAGCTCAACTTATTTTTAATTTAAATTGTATAAAAACGATTATATTTTTATTTCTCCGTATTTTAATTAGTTTTTCTTGACTATTAAGAAAAAATGGGAAATACTAAATTTATCTAATTAGGTATCAGAAATCACCTTAAATTAATTAAAATTAAATATTGTTACTTTAATTCATAACAATTTAATATTGACAAATTGTCGTAATATTTAGTTTGTATTATTATATTAACAGTGGAATCATTTTATTAAATGTTTTATTTTGATTCGCTATAGTCTTCACTTTTTATTATAATATTTCATATTAAAAAATATATGAATATATTTGGATTTTAGACACTAATCGATTTTTATACGTGCATTTAAGATTTGAACCTTGAACTTTGAAGTTTAAAGAAGTGCTTTGTTTAGCAAAATAAATTATAATAAACTGGTAAAAACGTTTATATTCAAATAAAACAATATAAGACATAAGTCTATCTCGTATTTAATTTTTATAAAAATCATATAAATAAATATAATCACTGTTATCTGTTTATCGGGAGAAAAAATAACATTTTTTTATTGATGTACACAAACTGTACAAATTAGCAAAATAATTGTGTGTGATGTTGCAATTTTTGCAATTCACACATTTCCTATCTTTTTCTCGTTTCTAGATTTACCATTGTCTTTACACTTAATATAGTTATTAGTCAATATTTCTTAACCTACAAGATAGTGGGTGTTATAAATGTTAAAAAAGAATTAATAATAATAACGAATATTGCATATTACATTATTACATCATAATTTAGTTAGATGACATAATTTAGTAGATTATTTTTATTTCATTTATTATATATATGTATATATCAACACTATTATTTTTTTTATTCAATATAGGTATAGTCTACTCGGGATAAAAATTTAAAGCATGTTCGGTTTTGCTAATCCGGTTCAGTATTTTTTTTTTTTTTTGACAGCCGGAACCGGCCTGTATAAATTTAAAATTTTTTTAAACAGTCTGACCTGACTCCGATAGCCTCATTTTTTGTTTTTTTTTAGGAGTAATCTGACCTGACTCAGTATTTTTTTTGTTAAAATTATTATTAAAATACTTTTAGTTTTACATTAGTATTTAAATATTGATTGTTGTCTTGAATTACGAAAGAACAACATTTTCTAAGTAAGACTAATATTTTCATGTATGCTTGCGATATACGGACATCAACTAAGAGTGTTAGGTAAAAAAATTAGTTATTATATTTTGAAGAAAGGTATTAAGTAAGATTTATGGACCAACGAGGAATTTAATAACAGGATATAGTAGGAAAGAAGGAATAACGTAGAATTAGAAAAAACTTATAATAAACCAAGTATCAAAAATATACTATATGCCAAAAGGTTTGAATGGGTCGGTCACACATGTGGCGAGCAGATGGAAAAATTACAGAAAACGTGGTGATAAGGACCATATGCGGAGAACGGAGAACGGTCACGTGCGGAAGGCCCCGGAACCGTGGCTGGACAGGGTAATGAAAAATATTAGAGCGATTGATGAATCCAAGAGATTGAAAAACTCATAAAATTAAGAGAGCTGTAGAAGTTAAGTTGAAAATTCTAAGAGTCTGAAAGACTTGTAAAGCAAAAAAATTTAAATACTGATTTTTAGTATAAAAAAAAAAATAGGTACACTAAATTACTAAAATACACATGTACGTAAACTAAACAAATATGGAAAATTATTTTGAATTTTTTATGTAGACGTCCAGCTTGGTCTTAACTCCATAGAAATTCAATCCGTCCAAAATCTGCTTACCAAATAAAAGGTCCAACCAAATTTGAATTTAGGACTATAGTTTCTGGCTCATAATATTTCTAAAAAAAAAGTCTGGCCTTGCCCGGCTTGAATTTTATAGAATCTGGCAGTACTAATGGGTTTTTAAATGTTATTCGTTTTGAATATTTTTCAATATTCGACATTCGTTTAATATTTTAATGTAATCAGCAAAAACAATAAATGTTAGGGCAATAAATTAATTTAAAATATATAAATCTGTACATTTTTTTCTAATAGAAATGTAATGCGTTTAAAATATCTATAAGTATTAGTATAAAAGATGTGCCTATATAAAAATGCATCCTTATTAATTTTTATATTGTCATCTTATAACCATAAAGGTAAATATTAAAATATGATTAACTACCTATGTATAGAATATAAAATAAAAATGCTATTCGTGCATGTAAGATATAAACATAGTGTTGTTTTTATAATAATAAGGCAGGACAATTTTTAATTATGATTTTTGTAACAATTTCATTGTACAAAATACTTAGGATATTACATTAGGACTAGACATTAGGTATAATTATTATTATTATTATTATTATTATTATTTTTTTTTTTATTATTATTTATAATATAATTACACTTTTTGTGTTTAGAGTGTTTTATCACACAAACAACAGGGTTATATCGTTTTATTAACTACTACGAATGACGGTTATTGACTATTGTCGTATATTGAAATTACTTACGAGTTTATTTATGAGGTAAATAATCTGTAATAGTGTTAAACTGCATTTAACATAATATTATTGTGTATCTATATTATACTTATTAATAGGTAAATTACCTATACTAGTATTTCTCAATTTGATTTTAATTCACTGTTGATAAATACAACTTTATTAATATTATTAGTGTTACTGTTACATGAATAACTAAGGTTAACCTTACCCAACCATAGACTATAATGTTAACTGTAAATTAGTTAGATATATCAAGCCATCTAGGTACCTTATGCTCTTGTCGTCTTGTGAGTTATTACTTACTTGTAATCATCGTTGCATCAATTTATATTATTTTCCTTGTAAATTGTAATATGTATTATACGTTACGTATAAAGATTATTTATTTCAATTATTATTATTAGTATTTATATACTTACTATGTTTTTCAATTACCTATTGTTTACTCGGCAGTCGGCTGATTTACACTGATTGGCCGATTGATTTTAGTTCAAACATGAAAGAAGATAATTGTGAGGATATATCATTGTATTTGTTTAAATTTTAAAATTGTTAGAAACAATAAAATTATTAAATTTGGAATTTTGGATAGCATTCGGTTTTGACCGAAATAATATCAATAATATCACATCTTATTTGATTTCTTATATATAATTTTTTTTAGTTGGATGTAGTTTTTGGAGCAGGGCCCTCGAATAATTTTGCTATGATTGATCTATGTATAGGTAAATTACAATAATATATTAATAAGTAATTTCTGAAATGTATTTATAAATTACAATCTTGCGTCATTTGCGGATAGTAAATAATACGTTTATTTAAATAAGCAAATAACTAATAAGTAGAAAACAAGAACAATATAATGAATTACAATTTGTGTCGCCGGATGCATTGATACTTCCAAGGTTTGTTAATTGAATTGTTCATCCCTAGCCAGAGCAAATTCATAACAAACGCCGTTGAATAGGTCGTTAGTGATTGGATTGATTTAAGAAATCAAGTAAGTAACTAACCTATTGGCTATTATCTAAAAATTTAACTCTATTTATAATCTATTTGTCTATTTATTATGTTGTGTATGTTAAAATGACATACGTAAATATGTGATAGGTACGTTTATTAAAATGTTTGAAAGTTGTATACTCAGGATAACGTAGCAAAAGCTAATCCCACAATGTCATCGGTCATAAAAATAAAAAAAATAAAAGAACTTATAGAAAAAATATTTACGGATTAAGATTTATGAGAATAAATGAATTTTGAATTGAAATTAATTACATTTTATAGACGAAGTAGATTTATTTTTGATTCAGTGTATATTTTTAATTTACACTAATTATAATATTATAACATTAACATAATATTTGTTACATATAATACAGTGACATAATAGTACATTTGTTTCTTTTAATTTTCTTGATTTTGAACAATAGAGTAGTGAAACAATAATATAACTTGTGTGGGTATAGGTAAAAATAATAAATATTATATTGATTATTTGTACTAAAAACAGTTGAACTTGCAAAGTTGTAGTGAATAATAATTAATAACATGCTTATGTAATATGTACCTATATTGTATTAGCCAATAAGAAAAATAATTTTTTATTATATTATACAAGCCATTTCAACTTCTATTTGTGCAATGCGTGTTATATATAATGTTACAGTACATTACGTTATTCACTGGTTATTTGAACGTTATATTTTCTATAAATATGGAAATTATCGTTATTTTCTAGTAAATATCTAATAGAATGGGAAATGTTGAATGTTGATTATAACATAGATGTCCAACGAGCAATGATAAGGTCACCGCTAAACTAATTGTCAAAAATGTGTAATTCGTGGGTAAACTAATAAGACTTAATCGGGCACAGATAAGGTGGTGGTTCAACAATATGAAAAAAATATATAGTTGATAATACTTGAGTATGTATATAATTATTATTTATTGTGATTGTATGTACCGCTTTAAAATGACTATTGATATAGATACACTGGTAGGTACACACTATTTGTATTGCAATTTTTAGTAAAAAATAAAATATATCCTTATGAACAAGTGGGATGATAATAACTCTTTTTTGTCTGTTAAGGATTATAATGATCTCATTAGACAAGTTAAAAAATAAAGAATAAAAGACTATCGTGAAGTACATAAGTACAATATTCTAATAATAAATAAGAAAGAACCCCTTATTAGACCAGTCAACGAAAAAATATCGTATTGCATTGCGTTAAGATTGACGAATTGTTTGATATTCTTCACGAAACACATTCTGCCCTAAGCCATGGAAGACGAAATGGTATGATTATTGAACTAAAAAATAAATATTGCAATATAACTAATAAAACATTTTTAGATTACTTAAAGTTGTGTATTCAATGCCAGAGAAAAACACCTCATCCAAGAAGAGGAACATGGTTTTCTTATGTACAATTACACAAGCCGAAAATAACTGCTTGCGAAAATAATCAGTTAGACATATACAATATGATCAAATTAAACAGTTGACACTTAGGGAATCAGCTGGTAGCTAATAGTTTTGTTGCGGATTGCAGGCAGTAAGCTCTCAAGTGTTCTACCGTTGCCAATACAAAACTGGTTACAATAATAAGTTATATGTCACGGAAGTACAACTTGTAAAAAATAGTAAATATATAGTAATAATAATATATTGTTATTATTTTTTAAATACCTACATCATTTTTCAATTAATATTATTTGAGATTCACGTGAATTTATGCAACAACAATTACTCGTTTATTTGATTACACACAAATAAATAAATAACTATAATAACTATACTCCCCACATGTATAAGTAAATAACGCCAATCACCAGCGAATAACGTTATTTTCCTTGTCATATATATTAACACATTATTATAGTATTTCATATAAATATATAAGCACATACCTAAGAATTACTTAATGAACATATACATTTTATACATAAAAAGTATATTTTTTTCATAGTATAAATAACCAGATAATGTAACGTAACCGTTGTAACTTGATGTATGTATTACTGTTGAGTTGTTAAGGAAAAGCCTATAGATATACGCTAATTATTTTATTACGTATCAAAAGGGTTTTAATGACATGATGGAAATGCATCAAATAAGGTTCCCAGGTCTAAACTGTTTTAAAGTTTAAATTTATAAATAATAATATGTTAGAATTGAATATCAATTTTTCAATAAAATTTATTCATAACATATAAGTATATTAAAATAGTTATATCTAGTAGTAAAAGATTTCTATTCAATAATATTATAAAAAAATTTATAATTCGATTGAAATGGAAGTTAATAAGTATCGTGTAAAATAATCTGTAAATAATCCACTATATATGTAGGTTAGATAACTCTAAGCCACTATAAAATTAGGTGCACTTCAATATGTTTATCTTAATAAGGTACTACAAAATATAATATAAATATTTCATCAGTGAAACTAAAAACTATATTTTTAATATGAACCATGATGAAATTTTAAATAATTTTAAAAATGTGCCCATATTTTATTTTAATTATATAAATAAAAGCATTTTATTAATTTTTAAACCTTAACTGTGTAAAAATACGAATAATTATTTTAAAAAACCATTTGAAGAAATTAAAAAAAAAATTGAATTGTATTATAATGTTCCATAAAAAAAAGCCTAGTTATTATTATTTATTTTTAATTGATTACGAAACAATACCATACAATTACGCATGAAATATAAACATATATATGAAATATATAAAGTTTTAATAAATTATTAGCGCCATATAGAATATATAACATACAATTAACATGTTGAAAAAGATAAAAACTTTATTAATTACATAAAATACTAAGGAATGATGAGTTTTTACTCCTTATTGTTCAATTCCCCGCCATTATAACAATATAGAAACACTCTATAGGTTAGTTTAGGTTAGGTTAGGTTGATTGGTCAAATAATTACAATTGCTAAAATTAATAATAGAACACGGGGAAAAGGTTTCTGAAAGCCGGGAGCCTAAAGTTAACTTGAAAAAGCAGATAATTCATTTAAAATTATAAATTTACAATAATACAAAATACATTTAAAAAATTAATTATTGATAACTTATTACTTTATTAGTTATCGGTATAAGTAGGTACGTAAATATGTACCCAGACCCATGTTATTATGAAAAGATAATTTCTAGTGTAAGAAATAAAAAAAACTACTGAAGTATTTTAATGTTTATTCAATACAAATGCCAATGGATTATGTACTATTATTTTATAATGTTATTTACTAATTTTACCTAAGTACATAAAATTTCATTTTAGATTTCGAGTATAGTGATAGTTGATAATAAAAATGATCTGTGTGTTCTGTGTGTCCAGAGACACTTTTAAAGCAAAAAATGTCTTCGATTTTCTACTTTAGAGTTGGTTTCTGTTAACAAATTGAATCTAGTTAGTACTTTGAAGAGTCAAAAGTAAAAATATCTGGACTTTCCAAAATAATAATTGAATGAGACAAACAAAATATCAAAAAAATGGGAATTTTTTACCCAACACCAGGTTTAGAAAAAATTAATAAAATCTATTTATATAAAAATTTAACACCTACTTTACAGCAGAATGATTAGGTACACTCATAGACACAATTAGGGTGACGTTTAGGGTGTATTAGCACCCCAAATTTTAAAATTAGCAACCTCAAATATTTTTTTATAATATCACATACAGCAGTAATTCAACGCTATGACTGGAAAATGAAGAGCTTATTAAACACCCTCAGTTTTTTTTATTGAAATTGTACCTATGATTGTATACATACTTTTTACCTTTTTAAAAATTAACTTTAAAATTTTCTGTATGGAAATTTTAAGAGGACGTCATACCGGCATGCATTCTTTCTGTCTTACAAATGTAAGACAATAGCAAATTTGCGTTCAGCAGATTCAATTTTATGCAGTTAGCTTTAATATTAGAGCCAATTTACCTATTATCAAACTTAAAGCTAATTATATTAACTAGGTCATCTTGTAGGCTTTTATTGATATTTTAATTTTTAAGCGAGTTTCGATCATTTTAAAGTTTTAATATTTTACATAACTATTACTCAATTAAAAATTAAGACATCAATAAAAGCATGTTAGATGCCTTAGATAATATTATTACCTTTAAGTTTGCTAATAAGTAAATTGACTCTAATATTAAAGCTAACAGCATAAAATTGAATCTGCTGAACGCAAATTTGCTACGTCTTACGAACGTAAGACAAAGACAACACATACGAGTATGACGTCCTCTTAATGCGAATATCGAATAACTACATGACTATTAAAAGTGATAACTAAATAAAAGTTCTAATTTATAGATGCTTTTTTGGAATACTCTTTTAATAAAAATAAATAATAAATAATTGTAAAAATATAATAAATTTCTTACTTTTATTATAATTAAAATTATTTATATAATAATATGTGTGTACTATGTACCTCCGGTTTATCCATGTGCCGGTAAATATTAGATATATGGACAATGAACATACGGTAGTACATGATTACGATAGTCGTCAGTCGAATAGTATAATGTAATGAAAAATGATAAAATGAGTTAAAAAAACACGATAAGCAAATGGATAGTTTTTTTTATTTACTACGCTATCATATATTAAAAGATAGATCATCGTGGTAAAATCTATTATAATATTATCGTAAATAAATTATCGTCATTCATTTTAAAGTAATAAACACAATTAATATTTTATTCATCGATAATTCATAAAATTAAAATTTGTTTTTAATTTAAGAATGTTGTTCATCAATTTAAAGATGGCTTTATATCCACAAAATCATATAAGTATAATACTATTTTATTAGTGATCCTTGTAAAGATATATTTTAGTTGTTGAAAACACTGCGACTTAATCAATAAACGTATTTACTAATTACTGAGTAGGTATAAAGATTATTTATAACAATTAGCTGGCGCCAAAAATGATAAAATTATAATTCTGTCTCAAAAAAAAAAATGTAAAATATCGTATTTGGGAAGCTATTGTCGTATTAATACGATGTACGATACCTATATCATACTTAAATATGAAATTTGTTTTATAGAAATAATTAATTAAAATAAGTATCTATTAAGTATATTATATTTATTATTGGTAATTGTAAAGTCTATTAAAAAATATAGTATACATTTTTAATTTATTTAGGTTTCTGTACGAACAACTTTTAAAGAAGAACTTGTATTTAATCGAAAATTCTAAACATCAATAAATAGTTCAAAAAGTATTGAAGCATTTTTATAGTTTTAAACGCCTATAGAGACAATAAGTTGATAAGTGACGAAATACACATAAAAAAATTGTGTAGGTATATAATATAATCATAAAAACATATCGTTATAAAACCACTACATTTATCACTCAACTCAGAATTTAAAATATTTACATACATTTATTAATTATTGATAATCAAGAAAAATTTGTAATATAATATAATTTTTTTTGAAACCTACTATTATCAATAGTTTTAAAGTCAGCATAATTAATAATAAATAGACATATAATTTTTTTCTATAGGTATGTACCAATTTTTCAGAATCAGCATTATTACATTTATAAAATTATCACACTACTAAATAAAATAAAATAAAAGATAAAGATTGTTCAATGAATAAGTATGAATTGACGAAGAAATTATTTTTTTATTTATGGAGTTAAAAATAATCTTAAATTCAAATAAAATACAAATGTTCAACCTCGAGTCTTTCTTGTTATATTCGCCATACCTCTTTAAGTTTCCACTGACACGATTTTACCGCATCATCGGTGAAATAACTCAACTTCATAGTCTGTAACGTGTAGTAATATTATTATATATTTGTGTGTAATGATATGTGTTCTATGTATGGAACCGTTTAGTTTTATTCGTTTGAAGTTTTTTTTTTTTTCATTTACACATAAGCAGCCACAGTTTCAAATTAACTACCAAATTAACTTTGTTAATGTAAAAGTATCAGTTGATTCAGCAACAGATTTTATTTCATTTCCATTACATTTTTGTGTTATAATTTCATCCGTTGAATAATTAATTCAGAAAATTTTCCGCTAATTGTTGCCGATTATAAAAATCACCAACGACTTTTCGAACGACAGCAAAAACACTGACCTCCCGTGAAATTAATTAAGTAATTCAAGAACAAATAATAAGCGAGTCTGTCATGCACAAATCGATTAAAATAGTGTCATTAATTATGAAAAAACCGTGAATTATGTAAATTAATTTTTAAATTCAATAGATCTTTCCGGAGTGCCACCACACACATCGGTACTTAAAATCGGAGCGCCTAATCATTTTTTTGCGTAACATTAATCCTCTACGTTTGTGAAATAGAACTGACTTGCTGTTAAGAAATTATAGCCAACTGCCAAATTGCATAGAAACAACAAACAATGCTAAATGAAAAATCTTAAGAGGACGCCATACCCATATGTGTTGTCTGTCTTACTAACGTACATCATAACACATTTTCGTTCAGCAGAATACATTTTGTAATGTTAGCTTTAATATTAGAGTAATTCTATTCTATTCTAAAGTCTATGTATTTCTAAATTTAATAATAGGTAAATTTACTCTAATATTAAAGCTAACATCATAAAATGTATTCTGCTGAACGAAAATGTGTTATGATGTACGTTAGTAAGACAGAGACAACACACGTGGGTATGGTGTCATGACGCCGTGCTGTTCCACTCTTTGACGCTACAGGGAAACCGTACCTTAAGGAGAGTATGCGGTGATATCATGCATTCCTATCATCGCCATTGGTATGTTATTTGATTTAAAATGATTGCAGTTTCCTATTTGTTTTAGTTTTTCAATGACCATAAATTGGACACAAGACTAATCATTTTAAGTGTGCTGGTTAAATCTAGTAAATCCATGCTTTTCACATGACCAGGATAGTTAAATGTTTCACGTATGCGAATAGGACAGACAGTCTAAAATATTTTTTATATGTTACGGCACTATAATAAAATACATTTATTAACGTTAACAGTTTAAAACATTACGATGGTGAGTATGAAGGAGGGAGAAAAGGGAGTCTAACAACACGCGTGCAGGGTACAGCTACAAAAAAATAAAATATTTAATATGTTTATAATTAAAATAAACTTCCCTTAACCCGGATAACGTGAAGTAGGTAATTTAGCTTGATAAATATAACAAAATCTAGCAATAGCAAAACATTGCTTGATCAGCTATAATAATATATTTATAAAATAATGCTAATTTTTTGTCATTATTAGTACAGATTATGTGTGTTTTGTTTTTTTGAAATAATCATAAAAATATTAAATTATCTTAATTTGATTGCATTTCTATTACAAAATAATTATAAAAAATTATAATCCTTTAAACTATTTATTGTAATTTATATGCTAGGTAATAAAATATAACAAATAACTACACTAAAAGTTATTTTTATAAAAATGTAGGTGTAACACACTCAACGTATAGTTTATTGTATTTGTATATAAAATTTAAATTTTTAAGTAGTCATTGTTAGCCTAAAATTAAAATAAATTTAAATCAAACAAATAATTAACACATATTTTCAAAATACCTATATTAGAAATGGAATTGTTTTGTTTCATTGTACAAAAAATCATAATACCTATATGTATTTTATATCATATTATATTCTTATACGTTTTTTATTTAAGATGTTTTTCCCTCAACAATTTTTGTACGTATGTTATATTAATTTGTACATTTAAGTTTAATAAAACTGGGGAAGTAACTTATTTAACTTAAAAAGTCAATACCGACGTATTGTAGAATAACAATATGAATATAGGATTTTATGAATAAAAACAAAATAACTATAGTTAAACATTTTTCATTGAAGTATCCAATTTCATTAAATTTTAAATTAAAATATCTTAAAAAAAAATTCATTTGTATTTTTATTATTTTTAATTACCTGTAAGAATAATTTGGGTAACAATCTTACCTAAACTTAATATCATTGTATTTAATCGAAAATATAAAAAAAATTAAATACCTCAAAAGAGCCAAAATATTTTTTTTAAATTACGCCATTTTAATAAATATAAATATAGCCATATAGGTATTATTTTGTGAAAATTAAAAGTACCAACGGTTATTTACTTTTTAATTACAACAAAACAATAAAATTATTTTTGTAAACAATTTTCGTGTTTTATTTTTAGGAGATCAATATGACAATATCCTATTTCTAAACAATATAATTTTCTTAAATCTTGTTTAAACTTATAATATTTATTCAAATTATTCCTACACTATAACTGTCTATAAGTATTTTAAATCCTAAAATTAAAAAAAAAAAAATTAACAATTAGTCATAACCTATAGGCAGTGACACTATATCTATCTACACTATAAAATTCGTCTACATTTCAATAATGAACTGAATGAACCCGTACCCGTTTGACTATGTTCAAAGTTTTACGCTTTTTGCTGTTCCTATAAACACTTACTAACAAATGATATATTGTTAATCAAACACAGTTGAATCAATAAAAAAACAATATAAAGAATATTATAAATGAATACGTTTTTAAAAGCACGACTCACATTAAAAACATTACCTATGGTGCATAGAAAATGATTTACTTTAAACTATACTAGGTATTTCATAATTTAATTTAAGTAGTTACCTACACAATATTATAATAATAGTATATGTGATGCATTTGCAATTTTGATATGTTATCTATATTTTAATTTATAATTCGTAAAATGGTTTTCTTACTAATAAGATAGTACATTACAATAATACAATATTATTAATGATTAACTTATTTTTACAGTCAATACAATTAGGTATTTGGGCATTAGACCAATATTAATTTGTTAGATAACCTAACCTAGTTTAACCTAATTTAACCTAACTTAAATATTACCAATAATTTGGCTATATTAACTTTTTTTTGCAATTTAAATCTTTAATTTTTACCATTAATTTATTGACCATTTATACACATAATTATAATTCATAATTTATGACTATACCTAAAACTTATATTGAGTTAGAGTTATTAACAGGTGTAATAATAATGACTAATAATCGATGAAATATTTTAGATAAAGTAGAAAAAAATTACTTGTTTTGTGTTTACTCGTTTATTGTTTTATTATTTTACACCAATAAGACTTTTGTGTTTTGTGTTATGAGTGCCATTTATTATAAATGTATATGAGCGACAAATAATCCCTATACTTACCCTAATGAATTAATATAAAAATAAAGAATTATTCCTAAATGGCTTTAAAGATTAAACTAGTAAAACACTGCAGCTAATAATGTATAGATATGCATGTTTTGTAATAATAAAAATTAGTTCAGAAATTATCTTAGAAAGAAAAAAAATAATGATGATTCATTAAATTAATAATAAAAACAAATAAATAAATATCATAGTTAATAATCTTTAAAGTACAATTTATCTTTATTTTTACTAGTTCATGTCGTGTTGTGAGTATATTTATAACAAAAAAATTAAAAGCTATTTATTTGTTTACTTACTCAAATTGTGACCTATGTAAAAAAAACCATAAACCATACATAATACATATCTATATTACTACAAACAAATAATTTCGCTTCAATTCATAAATAATTGTTATAATAATATAATAATATTAGTAATAATTCTAAAAGGAAAGATAAAATAATAATTCTTATAAAAATATTATTATACTAAATTAATTAATTAATTTTATTAATAATTAAACGGCTATTAATTGTATTCTTTATAAAACAACTGCTAATAAAGTATATTTTTTTATAGTACAAAACAAATGATTTTAGTTCAAATTTCAATGATTTATAATTATAACAATATAAAATATATGATTATTATAGGTAGATAATAGGTATTCTTTAAAATTTTACGCACTTTAAAAAATGTATTCTAAATGTAATTAGTTACCAGAAACCACCATCAATGTTCAAAATTGAAGAATTTTAGCTCTAGACTCTAAAATCTAAATTAATGAAAGACACAGACACACAAATGTTTATAAAAAGAAAGAACCTTAGAACCTTTATATCATTATAAAATTAATTACTCCACTCGAAAGTCAAAAGATACGCTTAAGAACGTTTTTTTAAAATACCGAGTTTTTTATTTACAATTCACAAACAAAAATTATAAAATAAATAAAACGATAAAGTTATATAAAATTCAAAAACGAATTAATAGTGAAACCTTTAAAAATATCTATAAATAGCATAAAAAGAGTCAAATTATTTTTAAAATATTATATCATACACAGAAAATGCCAAATATAGGTATATAAATATTTGATGAAATTATTTCTAAGGTAGTTAATTCATCTTTGAACAACAATAAAATCAATTTTTTTATTGTTTCACGACTATTTTGAAATCTCCTGATAATTTTTTTACTTTTGACACTTTCAAAATATTTAATAATTAGATTCAATTTACTACTAAAATTCGTTCTCAGAGTTTAAAATTGAAGTATTTTGACTGTTTTAAGAAGTGCATGTAATAGACACAAAATCAAACATTCATTTTTTCACTCTGTTCTAAGCCCACCTTGTATATGTTGTATACAACCCTGAATGAAAGTACTCCAAAATTGATAGTAGGTTATATAATTTTATTAAAAATGTTTGTTTCCAATACCTTTAAGAAGTTAATTTTTTTCTACACGAAAACTAGAACAGACATTTGTTTAAATATACTTGAGGTTCGACTAAGGTTTCAACATAGGTATACAAACATTGCGCATTATACCAGTTGCACAATCAAAGAACGATACATACTTATACCTTACAATATACCTATGCAGTATGCATACGTGAAAATGTTATTGCCGTTATTGGGAACTATTAAAATAGATGATATTATAACTTTATTATAACGAGATCAAGAAAAAAATATTATGACTACACAATTATAGTTGTTTATATATTAACAACGAATAATTTATTATTAATATTGAAAATTATTATTTTTAATAGGTAAAAATCTTCATTATGATTATATTATTAGTATAAGATATATACTTAATAATATTAATAAGCATTAAGCATGTATAAATATTTCATGATAAAATAGCTTCACTTGGAGGGCTCTTGGACTCAATACTTCTTATCAGTATTGTATCTAATAATATAAATCAATTGATCTTTTTTTCAACGTGTGTAGCAAATTTAAGATAGCTATCTTATAATAAAAATATATGTTTAAAAAAAAGAAGAGAGCAAACTTAATTTTTACATAATATAACGTACCTATATATTATTAATTAGCAATTATTTTTTTTTTCAATAACTCAAAATGTTACAGGTGCTTGATTAATAACTATTAGAACCAATAGAACCTATGTATATATTATCACAAGTCATAGTAATTTTATTATCAATTAAACAATTAAAATGCTTTATAAATTATATTATTATTTATTATTCTTAAAAAAATTTCATTTACATTGATATAACGTTATTAAAATAATATACCTATATCTTTTATGAGTTTTATTCTATATATAATGCTTATAGATCGATTGTCTATAATAATTGTAATAACTGTTTTTATAATAACAAATAGCATATTATAATAATTCAATTTTATACAAAATTATTGTTATTAATAACATTGTAACAATATTAGCAAATAATTAATAATACATAATACTTCAAGTAGTCACTTAGTCTGTAGATAATAATAGGTAACATGCAAGGTGATAATTTTACTTTACATATTACAAAGAAATAGCCTATAGGCACATATAGTGATACCTATACTATATATTAAAAATTATTACGATTCAAAATTCTATTAAAAATAATTTTGAAGTAAATAAAAATCGATTATTTGATACATTTTCAAAGGTAGAACCACAAGAAACATTATTAAAATTGATATATAATAATAGGTAGTTTTAGATTTTAAGCGAAAAAAAACAGATTTTATCAAAATATTAACAATGATGACTATAATATTAACATATTATCTTAATTTATACTTTTATAGTAGAAAACTTTGTTGAAACTAAATTACAAATCTATATTGATAACAAAGCTGAGATAAATTTAAAAATTGATTCTTTACGTACACTTTGAAAATTAATTAAATAATAGTATAAAGTAAAAAAACAACTGTGAAATAGAATAATCTAAACTATAAACTGCAGGTAAAAATCATATTTGTCAGTAATATTTTAATAAAATACAAAATAACATACCTAATAATATTTTATCTTGGCATATTTTATTTAATACCTCATAATTTATGACTGTGGTATATTGTGGCAGCGATTCAGACTGTATATTCACATATAGTATATCATTATATAATATATTATCTAATTAGTAAATGTGGCCATACAATAAAATAAAATTGTAGTTATTATTTTTTTTGGAAAATTCTATAAATCGTTTACAACTAATACTCTATAATGAGATCTAATAGTTTTGACTTAGTAAAGATAACTGCCAATTGACAAGTAAACGTATTCACTATTTAGATAAATCACTAATATATGTTTGTATCGCCATGTCTAAATATACCTATATTTTAGTATTAAACGTTTCAATTTTGCTTATTATCACAGTAATTTTGTATACTATATTAGAAAAAACTACATTACAAAACACACAAATAATACTGTCAAGTAGGTATAATTGTTAAGAGTTTTGCAGAACAGTATTATATAGTAGTCGAGTGTAACTCTTCATTGAGTAAGTCACTATTATTTGTGAACTTCCATTAGGGATGAATTAAATTTAAATTCAATGCTAAATAATTGCATACAAAAATGATTCTGAGTGGAAACTGTCATCTGTCAGCCTATTATTATGCATAAATATATTGGTATAAATAAATAAATTATTATATTAATTTATTTTACTAATAGTAATGCGATATAAATTATAATTAGGCAATAACATACAATTAATTTAAATGTTTTGAAAATGTCATTTATCATAATATAAGCGTTAAAAATATTAAAATATACCTACTTAAAAATTATAAATCGTTCATTAAAAATATTTTTAAATTACTACAAAATAATTAAAATCGATAGTCTTCGTTTAAATAACGGATACGATTATTCGTTTTTGAGTTGCAGTATTCGATTTTTCCGAAAACTAGTTATACGTAAATATTCCCATTTATCCTTAATTTTTTGTTTTTATCAATTATCAACAAAAGTGCTGGAAATTGGTTGTTCACATAATAATTATAAGTTTTATATCATTTTTGTATTGTCTCTTTTCCGTATCATTTTTTTTCTCAGAAGTTTTTTCTAAACCTTTCTCAGTTTCTAAACATTCCGCTGTATGTCTGTAAATGAAATTAATCCTAACTAAATATAATAGCAAGCACTAGAACTCCTCGGGGGCCAAACTGAGGCCATTGTGCGTACCGCGTCTGTGTTATTATATGGGCTGCAGTGTTGTTCCAATGATGCAAACAATATGATATGATACAATGAGGTTCCCATTTTATATGGAACGTGTTTTTATAGAATTTTATGACAAGTTCTCCATCTCATACCACGTGGATCCCAAAATAATAATAGCCCCAGAGATGGGACCGAGACTTTGTGAAATACATACCATGAGGTACCTAATATGTGTATAACGTGTACATAAAATAGTTTTTAAAAAAATAAATACCTATACATTTTTTTTATTTGAATTATATTTATTTAAATCAGCTTTATGAGATTACTTGAATATGCGAATAATCATTATTTTCTGAAATTAATCACAACGCCACAAAGTTAGTGCTAAAAATCAAAATACAAGTAGACCTCTTCTATAATAAAAAAAACTTCCTAACTTATTGTTAAATTGTTGTCCATCAGTCTATCGTTGGCTTCCTACAAGCAGACCTGTGTTTAGGGAGTGGCTTGGGTGGGATATTGCACGGGATACTTATACTTTTTAGGGGCGCCGTAAAAATTGTAAAGTAAAATAAAATAATAGAGCATAATGATTATTATCATTTTTCATGCCATGTCGGGTATTTTTAAAATAATTTTTTATACGTATTGCACTCGTTTTTTATCACAGTATATTTGTTATTCTACATGACTACATTTACAATTAAAACTGAAATATAATAAAAGATATCTGTTCGTTCCGGGAATATTTTGACGGCGGTTATATTGTTATAATCTATATAATAATATACTAATATACAAACATTTAAAAATAATCTCTTGTTTACAAAAATTACTAAGTTATTATCACTACTCGTTCACCATGTGCCTAGTTATATATTGAATGCGAGTTAACTCAAGTTGACAATGCAGACGCTATCCATCCATTTTCCATTCAACAAGAAAGAAGAAAACATTTATAATTTTGTTTTTAACATTTATATTTAAATAAACTTATAGTATAATATATATATTTTTTTAATTATATTAATACAAACATTTAGCACTTTTTAAAGTTTGTAAATGCAATTAAAGGAAGAAAAATATAGATTTTTTTGTTGTAGTAAGAAAAATTTATTTTGAAATGAGTCTTAGTGATAAAGAATTATAAGTTAGGTTAGGTGCGAAATTGTTTTTAGACAAATCAATCTGAAAATAGAGGTAAAGGAAGAGGTGCTGAAATAGTTACAGCTCTAGTAACATAGTAATTAGTAATACAGCCCTGCCTACAAGGTATTATTATTTATCGCCATTCAGACCTCACAGTTATTCCCAATAAAAATATAATATTGTTAATTTTTTCAAGCAAAAACATTATACCTATTTTTATCTAAACCATTTTTATTAATACATTAAATAAACTTTAAAAGAACTAATATTATTTTTATTTAAAATCAATACTTTACTATAATATTAGTGTTCTAACATCTAATCTAAAAGTAAATACCTAAAATACCTATATAATAGTGTTCATAATCACAAAGTTCACGTACACACAATATACTTAAACGTATTGACGTGTTAAATAGTCCTCGTGTCATTACCTAAATATTTTGTTATATTTTTGTAGAGAGGGAGACTGCACAGTTACCACCAATAGGTATGGTGATAAAATTATTAACTGTAATTTATAAATGGAAAAATAATAATCTTAAGAATCATTAGGGTGTTTATTATATTTATTTAAAAACTGGTAGGCTAATCCCTTAAGGGTTTGAGATAAAATGTATAAATACAATATCAATTCAAATACCAAAAGAGTGAATCACTAATGCAATCGTTACGTATACCTATGGGCTATGGCTAGTATAAATAATAAAAATAAAAATAGTATGGGTATATTTCCAATAAATCTTTATATCATTTAAAACCAACTATTTAATTTAAGTAATAAATATTAAATAAAATCAAGAATGGCGTGTGGGCAATGGAAAAAACAAAAATAATGTCAATGAATAGTATATACATAGAATATAATATATTGGTAGGTACAGTTACAGTCTTATCTTATAAGTAATAAAGCTCTGATTTATATATATTTGCATGTTATTCTGGATGATTTATATGATAGACAGAACATTACTCGTTTCATGAAGTCGCGTTGTCGTTGTCATTAAAATACTATATTCTTTTAACGCATATAATATATATTATGTATAGATAATGAAGTCAGCGGCACTGAACTGAATTTTTTAGGAGTGGCAAAAAAATAAACAAATACCCACCAATCCACCATTACATGTTTGTTAACCTAAGTCATAGCCCGTGGAAGACCAAGTGCCCCACCCAGTATTATTAGAAAAATATTATTTTGACAAATAATATTATTTACTAAATAATAGCTTTTATATTTTAGTATTAAATTATATTTAAGTACATAAACATAACGCGATTATTATAGTATAATAATTGATAATACAATAATTGTATATTTATTAATTATTATATGCAGGTATAATACCTGGTATATATGATATTGTGTGTAAGTTTAAGTTAGGTTAGGTACAGTTATAGGGCACTATGCATTATGCTGTTATAGTTATTAATACTTGTTTAGTACTTATAACCTACATGAATTAGTAAAAACATAAATAATTATACTAAAATATCAAAAACCATTTTTTTAATTTATAATTTATTAATAATATTTCTTGATTTATGTATTTTTTTTATTAATAAAAATGTATTATTTTATATATTATTATAATAATTTCAAAATGTATTATAAATTCCTGTATTATAGTACGGATAATAATATAGTTATTGGTTATTAAGTACAGTTAATAATTTTTCAGAAATAAAATAGTAATTTAAAACTTAACTATTAAGGAAACATTTTTAGTAGGGTTGCCATATTTTATTTTAATTGAGCCAGAACAAACATTTTTGGTATAATTTTTATGAGAAATATCGTATCACTCCTTCGCAGTCTACCAGTTGTTAAAACATTCTATTTTTTCATAACTGAAATATTACACACACACATACACAATGTCAGCACTCCGCGACATACGTTTACAAGATATAAACTAACGCAATGTGACAAATCGAACCTCAGAATGAGTAACCGACAAAATTATCAATTAGCGATAAGTGATAATCAAAATTGTCGTGAGGGAACAGAAAAATAATGAATGTATTCGAAAACAATTTACGCTGCCAAACCAGGAAAATAATTTTAGACATTAATCAATCAAGTTTCAACTAGCTATCACTTATCAAAATAATATTTTTTGTCTATTAGAAATATTTAATACCAAACATTTTAACACACATTATATTGAAGTTTATCTCCCGAAATACTTTATCGTGCCACTAGGATAGTAGGGTGGTATATAATCCAGTAAAATCTCGGCCAAAATGGGACGCATGGCAACCCTAATCCACTGTCCAGTGGCCATCTCTATATTAATATTTTAATATATTTGTTAGTTATTGTTACTGCACTAAAGTGCAGTTTTAAGTATATTTTAACTTTTACCTCAAGTTGCATTTATTTTAAATAGGGCGCATCGCGCATGGCTATAAATCAATGGTACTGAAATTAAAAATATCGATACTTGAACCTTTCGAAAATATTAGAACCAGGACTTTTTTCGATTTGCTTTGGAACCTAAGCCAGAACTAGTATTGATGTTTAGGAAAACGGAAAAAAGTTTCAAGAAAAGAAAAAGTCCATAAAAAGGCAATATGAAAATAACATATAAATATTTTTTTATAAATGAAAACAAAACCAGCTAGAACTAAAAACAATGTACCTACTTAAATGTTTTGATTCCAAAGTATCGTTACATAAATGATTCTTGAATTTAAGTACCAAGTTTGGATTCAATAGTATTATAGTCCTTCCTAAATTAATTCATAACCATAGTAATTTTCCAAATAAATAATCCAAATAATAACCGCTGAAAAAAATAAAAATTTCTAGTATGAAAATACAAGCGAAAAAGTCAGCAGAATTATCATGTTTAATATTTCCGAAACGTCTTATAAGCCGAAAGAGGTAGGTACTTTAACACCAATTATCATGAAAAAATTCAATAAAACGAATTTTATGATACCAAATATTTATCATCCATACGACGGAAAATGTATGTAATGATATTTTAAAAAACTATTCAAGTCGAAGATGCAAAAGATGAGTTATTAAATTTATAAATCAAAAACTTTAAATAACTATATATTAGGAAGTACACCTATATTTATTTTTATTTAAATATTTAATTATGGTCAATAAAAAAGTATGAATCAAATAAAACAAAATTAATTTAAATAATAGTTTTGACGATGACGTTTGGTGACGTTGGTGACTAATAAAGTGATTACTAAAACCGTCATAAATACGCAAAGGTATAAATTTTTATCAGATTGCAGTGACACGGATACACCTATTTATGTGATATACACGTCATATTTATTAATACATCTATGATCGATATTAATAAAAGCAATATTGCTGTGTGTGTGTGTGTGTGTGTGTGTGTTTTGATTGTTTTGAAGAGTTTGATACATAGCCACATAGGTCATCTTTTATGACTATGCGTATATACCCGTGGGACGAGGATGATCACCCCGAAGCCAATTTTTAAATTATATATTTTAAAGAAGGGCTAACATGAGCGTTCGTTAGTTCAAGAAAAATTAATATATTTTTTGTTTGTATATGATAACCATTGATTCCATAAAATAGAATAGTTGAGTATTATAATTTCGTACATTATTTATTAGACTTGTATTTTATATTTGGTCGAAACCATCAAAATAACAGTTAAAAATTTGTGCACCTAATTTACATTTAGGTCACGGAAAATAATTATAAAAATATAATAATTCATACGACATACATATTTATTGTATTTTTTTTTTCATGATAATCTTATTAAAAATGATTATTTTATTCATACTTATTGACAAAAATAAAATTAATTTAAAAAAATTGTATTCCATTACAATAAGAGAGGATATAGTTTTTAAATTTTTGACACCAAGTAATAATAATTGATTAGACGCTCCTGAGTGTAGTACCACTAGTACCTAGGCTGCTTTTTATTACTTACTTTTTATTTTCAAACTCATACGTGTTGAATATAGGGAATTAGGGAACTCACTGCAAACAATCATTTTTTTTATTTATATATTATTTTCATTGGTTAAAGAAAAGAAAATAGTTGTTAAATGATTGGATATTTCTAATTTTAGACCTATATCTTATATTTTATCAAAACAACCCAAATGTCTGTTATACAAGACATGTTAAACAAGTTATAAATTTGTGCAATTTGCATTCAATATAATTTAAAAGGGGTTTAAATCTACGAGCCATTATAAGTTATAAGTGCTGCCTAGTAGGTACATTAATAATAATAGGTACACTTAATAATTTATGAATTGTTTCTTATTAAAATAAAATGACATATTATATTAAAACATCATTTATAATACAGTTGACTGTTGATTGAGTTGATTTCACTAATGATATTGTGAGTTGTGATTGTAGACAACATAATATCATGCGTTAAGGTCACTTAACTGAATCATTAAGTATGAAAGTACACGTAGCAATTAATATTTTAATATATACATTTTTTTTTCAAATTATAAAACCTATATTTACAAGTGTTTATATAATAATTAGACATTCCTATGGGATTGATAAGGTAGGTTAAGTTAATCAACATTGTAAATTGGTAGGCATATTACATTAATACATTTTACTATATAATCTTTTTGTTAAGTTTTAAAAAAAGGAACAATTTAAATGTGTTTTACAAAATATAAATTTAAGTATGTGAGTATAAGTTTCAGGTATACAACCGTATACTTTATTTTCATATATGAAAAAAGTTTCTGATTTTCAACTAAATTAAGTCAAATTTTTTTTAATTAACTTGTAACTTGTAACTTTAAATTTAACTCACATTTTTCTATATATTAACTTAAAGACTTAAACAAAACTATCCAGCCTCAACAAAACATTTAATAGTGAAGTATTAGTCTCTTATACATAATTTCATGTTGTAGTAACCCATGATTAGTCCATTCAATTTTTGAACCGTGAACTAGGTAGGTATTAAATTAATCAATATTTTACACAATCAGTGTTAAAGTCTAATTAAGGTATCAAAATTAAATTGAGGAATTAAATATATGTTTTTCATTTCTGCAATTCATATCTGATGTGTCACGTATAATGAAAACGTGGAAAATATAAATATTTTATTGACATTTTGTATACTTATATAATCGTATGCCTATATAGGCAGAAATAAATAAATTACGAATTCACAAATAAATTAAGAATTACAATATGATGCATCACAAAACCAAATTCTATAGTGATATACGCGTATCTACTACCATTTCTACCGCGACGTATTGATTTGCAGGAAGCTATATCGCCTATAATCAATATAATTCCGTTTAGAATTGACAAAAGGTGAAGACTGAAAAATATCAAGAAAGAAATATTCCATAACCAACATCAATTGTTTGCTTATAGTTGCATACACAAGTATAGTGCATACAGCTTTAATAGTTTACCTGCAATATGCAGAATAAATTAAAATTATTGGATTTTTTTTCAGCTAAGATGTCTTGAACCCCCCACCGCTTCCAACAAAACGAATACTTATATTTAAAAAGAGATCCCCCCGTTGCGTGATTTTAATATGTGCATCACTTTACTATCGAAAACACAATAACCTAAAATTGAGTATTGTATATATAATATTATAGTATTATAGTAATAGTACTTGTTAGTAGGTTACCATCAAATCCCGTTTATTAAGTAAAGATATAGGTTTTGATAGATAATAGTAAATAGTTATTAGTGTTATTACCTACTAGAATACTAGAATGTATTAATCGTACCTACTCGATAAAAGCTGAAAATCATAATTTTATTATATTTAGTATATAATAATAATATAATATATTCATATATTAAGTTTATTTAACAATGATTAAAAATAATAACAACCAAGTTATGTACAATATTAGATTAATTTAAGTACATAATTAACTAATACATATTAACATAATTAACATTACTTAATAATTGATATAGGTACATTTCTTTTGTTTAAAAATTATACGATAATTGGATTTTAGGTATTGAAATAAATTATTAATATTTGGTTTAAATTATTTATAAAAAAAATAATTTTAATACAAAAAAATAATTTAGCCAATTTTAATATTATCATTTATTTTAAAATCAATAGCATTATATTTATATTTTTGCATAAGGTTAGGTTAGGTTTAGTAGAACCCAATTTAATTTGTGTAACGAATAATTTACTTCAATGTATGTTGTACCTATTCTAAATTTAAATATAACAAGTTTATACAGAGAAACATCCCTTCTCAATGAACTCTCTATATAAAGTGGACATTTTTTCCGGAAATGGGAGCTTTTCATTACTTATCTATAGAAAAACCTCTAAATACGGGACACTCTAAATAACGAACACTAATGCCTAGATTTTTATTGTAATTATTATCTAAGTATATTTTACTACAATGCATACTTGCATTTTACACATTATTTAATAATTTTTTTTGATATCGTTCATTTTTTCATTTATTTCCCCCCTAATCTAAACAGCAAACACCTTCAAATAACAGAAAAAATTTAGGCAACTGAGAGTGTCTAGTATTTAGAGGTTTTAATGTAGTTACATAAAGTTGTTATTGTTTAATTTTCATTGTCAGCAGGACAAGGATTTTTGAGACGCCTTTGTCAGAAAATAATGTATCTGCATTGTACATTTAATCAAAAACATTTTATGTCGTCACTCATTAAACAAACAATAAATATATGTTATGTAATAGCATTGATTTTAAAATATACTTAATATTTCAAAATCAATGCTTAGGTCCTTAAATCTTGCGCAATCAAATAACAATTGATTTTCTAAAAGTTATTATAACTTTTTTTAATAAATAATTTAAATATTTTTATAAACATAAGCCAAAGTATTTTATTTTTATATCCAGGATAATCTCGTAAACTTTCGAACGGGGAATTTTTTTAAAGAGCACAATGGTCACACTATGGATCAAGTTATACCTATGCATAGTTCTATAGACCAACAATTATTCCTGTTCACAGAATATTGAGTGATAAATAGAATATGAACATCAGTAGCGCCATCTGTTAAGTAGAATAACATTTTAAAAAGATAGGCAAGTACCGTTCTGCAGATTGCAGTACAGTAAGTGTTTACTGTTGAGCAATGAATACTGTCCAATGGATACTGTCCAGTGTCTACTGAGTGGGTCACTCTAATGAATGGGTAAGGTACTAAGGTGTAACGTATTAAATTTGAATTCAATGATATAAAAAATATTAATATAATAACCACGATTTAAGATAGAGGATCTATCTGGTCTGTAAACCTAATCAATAAGTATATTTACTATATTGACTATTTATAAGTAACTACCTACTAACTTTGTAATACAATTTCAAGTCTTGAGTATACCAATTAGGCATTTTATAAATTATATTATTTGTTAACTACAAAAAACTTTCAAATTTTCGTGATTTTGTCAAAATATAAAATTATTAACTTAATAAAAAAAATTTGAATGTTACATGCATTAGTATGTTGGAATTAAAATATGCCTTTAGTATGAATAACAGTTATAAACTCATAATATTATCAAATCTTCTATAATATAGTATAGTATATTATAGTATCAATTACATACGAATTTGGTTTTATTTGACAAATTTTACTTTTGAAATATTCTTCTATTAAAAATTTCAACAAAGGAACATGAAAAACTAAGGAGTTTTTCAAAATTAATAACATTGAATTATCAAAAAATATAATAGTTACATGGTTTATTAAAAAGCTTTACATAATTAAAAATCTAATGCTATAGCATATATTGAGAAAATTAAATATTCAGCATAATGACTATTATTACATACTGAACGTGGATAAATTAATGATTTTTAAGTAGGGTAGACTGAAATCAGGTAGAAAAATCGTCTAAGATTATACTTAATACATAATTCTTGGTAAACTTTTTTTCACGAGTATATAAATTAATGCAATTTAATTTTTTTCTTTCAGTCGAGATATACTCTATATATATATTTATGTACAAATATTAGAGTTACTTTATAAATGCTAATTAATTTGCTATAGACAATTAATATTGTCTAACATTGGGTGTAATTAGCCTGGACAAAAATACAATTATGATTAAAAATGTGAAAACCATTTTACTACTACACTTAACATAATAGTAATAAATTCTTATAAAAGAAAAAACAAATAATCTATACTTCCCTAAAACAATTGTTTATAGCTTAAGTCTCTTCGAGTCTTAATAGAATGCCATATTCGTTTATGTTGAGTCTATTTTATAAAATGTACAACACATTTGATCAGCCGTTCCAATATTGTATTATTACCAAGCTTAGAGGCAAGACTATTATTCTTTCTTGTGAAGATTTTTTTTTATATTTTAATTTTTAAACTGGTTATAAAACTTTAAAAATTTTAATATCATACTAATAAATTGCTTAAAATTAAAGTATTGAAAAAACACAGAAATGAATAAAAATAATACATAGATAATTTTATTACCTTTAATATTTTGGTAATAAGTCAAGGCACTATTATTTAAGTTTACTACACAAAATTGGAATTGTTAATCACAAATTTGCTAAGCAGTCTGTTGTACATTTATAAGATGCAGACACACATGAAGGAATGTTTTTTAAGTTATTAAATTCCAATAAATACAAAAACAAAAATTATTTCAAAATGATCTACTATAATTTTCACTCATAATACAAATTTTAATTATTTCTCTGTTATTAATTCAGTCCCATTTACATAACTTTTAATAATAATGTAATGTACATAAATATTAAATATAAAAGTAATTTGTTTGAAAGACATAACCTAAAAAAGCATTCAACTATGTTTAAATTTTTTATATAATATAATTTCAAAATAATTTTTTAATTCTGCTTTAAAAATTTTTCAATAAACAAATGGAACTGGGTAATGTTGACATTTGGAAAACAAAATTTAGAATGGTTTTAATATCTGCAAGGTTTATTATAATGAATATATATCATAATAATAATAAGAACATATTGAAGTTTGTAAAAATGTGTTGTTTATTTTATTATATTTTGCTGAACTAGTATAGCACGCAAGAGAAAATATATTATAGTATTTATGCAGTTTTTGCTCTGATAGCTGCACGCTTTCCAGTGACGGCCTGTAAACAAAATTAATGAATTAGAACAAATATTATATACATGGGATATTTTAATAAAATCTTCTAAAACCAAAAAAAACTTCATGTTCCAATTTAAAATTTAAAAAATTTGAATAATTTTAATTGATAGATATTTTGTAATGAAATTGTTGAAATTCTTCTAGTATGACGTAACCTACTGGATCACTACTATAATTTACTGTATTTTTATACAAAAAAAAAACTGAGATAAATTGAAGTTTTACCAGGCGTACGCTAAAGAATGATTGAAACTCAAAGCCTGAAAGATATTGGCTACATAATATATTTATTTAACTTTCAATCATTCAAATAATTTTGTAATTCTTATAAATGGGACTAATAAAAAACAATATAATGTTTATGCCTCAATATTAAAATTCAAAATCTTAACAAAAATTAATAGAATGAAATTCTATGAACATGCCTCATTAAGCTAAATATTAGTACTGTTAAGTTTTAAAAACGTAACTGGCTAACGTTACTAATATATTTTTTGGAAAATGATTTAGTTC
Organism: Rhopalosiphum maidis; assembly: GCF_003676215.2. Lineage (NCBI taxonomy): Eukaryota > Metazoa > Arthropoda > Insecta > Hemiptera > Aphididae > Rhopalosiphum > Rhopalosiphum maidis. Next base: position 6,731,095 of record NC_040878.1, read on the forward strand.
TGTTATAAAAATTTAAATTTTATTTTTCCCATAATGTCACACTAAATAAATACCAAAAAAAAATATTTAACTCAACACGACTTATTCTTCTATAATAAAAATATCTCATTGTATTTGTGATTTGTTAGTTTGATATAAAACAGAGCTAAACCTTTTCATTTTCATTTACATTTTATGAAGTAAGTTTCAAGTATTTAATAATACAATCCCTAGTTAGATTAATTACTAAAAAAAATAAACTAACAAAAATGATATGTTTAATTCTTACCTGGAAACCAGATTTAATACTGGCAACAGAACAACGTGAACCACAAGTTTCACATTGCAAGAAAAACAAACGGGTGTCTTTCTGCAAGATAGTTTCAGGTGAACGACATGTATGACAGGTAACATATTCTTTTATATATCTCCTGAGTACATTTTCTATTTGTTTTTGCTGAAAACGACCTTTGATTATAAGCTGGCTATTACCGTCCACTGAACCACTAGTACCTAATTCAGCTAACAAGAAATCTAACAAATGTTTAGGCTGACGATGTAACCTAAACAATAAATAAATTATTAAAAACTTATCATTTAAAAATTAATTGTTTAAAAATATATCCTTACGTTTTGCATATTTCTGTAAAGTTTGCAAAAGATGTTTTTTTGGTACCTATCCGAACTACTTGTGGAGGGCGCATAACAAATTTTTGTTTTTTACCCGCAACCATATCAGGATTTTTTTCTCGCATTATCTCAAATACTCTAGTTAAAAGTTCATCATATGTATAATCACGATCAGAACCAAACCACGTGTGGCTTTCACCATCAGTTGCTAGAAAAAAAATAAATATATTGTTGAATTAAAAAAACAATAAAAATATATAATAGACATGCTATATAACATTAATTCATTTAATTTATAAATTATGTTTTAGTTAACATTATTAATACATAAAAATAAGCTATAATAATTATTATTCAACAAAATATAAGAAATTATCATTAAATTACTATTGTAATTTATTACAACTTATGGGTTTTTGAGCCCAATTGGTCTTTAAAGGTTTTTAAATTAAGTGTAGAGTAAACCCACCTACTAATTAATAGTTATCTAATCTATTTAATATTTATTATGCATATCATAATTTTCGAAAATCAATTGAGAATACATCTAGTTTCCAAATGAGGAACAAAATTTGAATTGAATATGTTAATTATTATAGAAATACTAATAGGTAGTTGTTTCGGATTAAATTAAAAAGTTCTCTACACAATAACTTTAACCTTATCAAAACCCTTACCAGACTCAAAATTCCACTGGCCACCGTTAAAGCATGTAAATTTGAATAAAATCATATAAAGGATTGTCAACCTTATTTTAAGAAAAGTGGAAAACACTTACTGTCATCGAATTTGTCACCTTTCTTATCCATTTCTTCAGCAACTAATTCATCTATATCTTTCTTCTTTTTCTTTTTCTTTTTTGTTTTTGAAAAGTCCATATTTAAGTCAAAATCATCCTGAAATCCCAACAATAATAAATTAATAAAATATTTATAAAAGGAAAAAGAAAAAACTAACATCCATAGCCTCTCCTTGGCCATCGCCATTTTCCATCGCAGATGATGTATCAGGTAATGCACTTTCTAAATCATCTAAATTTATTGTGACCTTTTTTTTCTTTTTTTTCTTCTTACCGAAATTATCAAGATCCAGGTTTCCATCTATGAATACAAATAACATAAAACTTTTAAAAAAATATAAATACCATTACCTATTACTTATTAGCACAGAATAAATGTATGCATTTTAGCAATTATAATTGACATAATTGCTAGATTATAAATTAATTAATAAAGATTATCAGATTATGAGACAAACTAAAAATATTAAGGCTAATGTATGGGTATATATCCATAAATACAATTTCAAATTAAATGGAAGGATAAACTGAATAATTAATAAATTAACATTATAATATTTGACTTAATCTTTCTCTAGAGTTAAGGTATATTTTAATGCATAACTAACACTTAAAAGTTATAAATGTTTGTTATTCATGAAATCTCACAAGAAAACATATAGTAGTTCTCAATAACAAATAATAATACATCTATTTTATTATATAACATATTATACATAATTACCATCAAATTCATCAGGATCGGGTCCAGGTTCCTGGTTTTCTTTATCTAATGTTTGTTCGTTTAAGCCATCAAGACCAGCTTCAGAAGCTAAAGCACTGTCTAAGTCAAACTTCTTCTTCTTCTTCTTCTTCTTAATGGAAGGATCAAATAACTAAAAATTATAAATATAATTAATGACAGTCAAATGTAATACATTTTAATGATAATCAAATAATTGTAATACAATAATGGACACAATATAGGAACATATTTCTCTATAAAGTAGTATTTTTCAACATTTAAATTGTAAATAATATACACTATGTTCTAGGGGTCGATAAAATGTTAATATGAGTATGCATTCTAAGATAATTTTCAAAAGCATACATTTAACATAAATAAAAATTTAATTGTAGGTAAAATAAAAATAGATTTTTTGTCTGTATCTATTTAAAAAATATTTTTTTTAATTACTATTATGAAGACAATAATGATAGAATGATTAATATATAAATATTACATTAGATACATAAAAAATGTGTGGTGATTCATATTTTGATGGTTTAGATTTGCAAATGATTATATTAATGACAACATTTAACATAGAGAACCAAAAAAAATTTAAATAAAAATTTTACTTAGGTACACTTACAGCTTCTTCTTCAGTCATTTTTAAATTTAATATTCTTTACTTCTTTATTACTATTTAATATAATATAAAATTGAGATTTGTAAAATATTGGAAGAGTTAAAGAGAAAAATGTGGCAACTAAATACTGATGTGTGAAGAAAAATGTTGCATCAGCCCCAACTAGCCAATGTGGCCAATGGACGGAAATCGTACGATATGTTTTATCGATACAACTTTTGAGGTAATGATAAAAAAATATTTATTATATAAACTTTAGACTGAAATTATTCCAACACAAATTAATTGAATGATAATTAATGAAGTTTAAAGGTGAAAAACATTTTATTTAAACTTAAATATTATTATAAGTTTCATAATATTAACTAAATGGAAATGTAACGGGATAACATTGTTATTATAGTGGCTATACTGTGCATTTTTATCTATTTTTTTTTTTTGTTATTATCGCAAAAAAAGAATAACAATAAAACAAAAGAATATTTTTACTGGAGGCCTGTCAAAATGGAAATCCGGAAATTGTCATTTTCTTGATAATTTTAATTTTATTAACAACTTAGCAAAAAAAAAAAAATCAACCATTTGATAGCTACCCCAAAAATTTTAACTACTTATTAAATGTAAAAAAAGCCAAATTTTATGCCTGTGATCAAATATTTTATAATTCTAATAGCATGTATACACTCAGCTATACGGCCGTTGTGCTCTTGATAATCACCAGTAATATTCAAGGTAAGCTGCTCATGTCTGTTTCTACTTATATTTTGATTAAATTTTTCTTTATGTTAGGCAAGCGTCTCAGCCAATACGTGTCACATTATGAGCCTGTTACATATGATCATCAACACTTGGCCCAAAGTCATGATAGGGCCAAACGATCAGTGACTAATAGTGATAGTAATGTGCATGTAACATTTAAAGCCCATGGCCATCACTTTCGTCTCAGACTTCGTCGAGATACAGAAACATTTTCTAATGCCATGGAAGTGTTAGATAGTTCTGGCAATCTGATACATCCTAATAATGTAGATACTTCACATATATACCATGGACATATTGTTGGTAAGTTAGTTTTTTGTTTGTTACTATTTAAAATTATTATTTGTCCCACAATAATGTAACTTATTTTCAAAATGTCTAGTGAATTTTTCTTTACAATAACCAAAATTGGTTGATAATGATTAGCTACAAGCATACCTACATACATATATTTACATAAATGCATTTTAATATTATTTTTAAGAACAGTTATAATATATTTGGCTCAAAATTATGGGGTTATAATTTAAACATTCATCTTTAACTAAAATTATTCTGTTATTATGAGTTATTTCTTAAAAAAAAAATTAATTTTAGTTATTCAATTATCATGTATTCATAATGTCCCTTAAAATAAAAAGTACCTACTAAAAATATTAGTCATATTATAATTAATCTGTTGAGAATGTTGTTTTATCGGAAAGATAAAAGATAAATATACCAACCTTTTGTTAATTATTGTAGATTTGTGTCACTTGTAATTATGTATTTTTAGAGCGAAATTATGTATATTTTATTAATTAAGTAATGCTTATTACTTATTGATAAATATATATTGATTATATTTATCTATATACTTTGTATTTATAAATAAAAAATACCTTATTATTAATTATTAATACAAATGTAATAATTAATTGAAATTGTTATAGCACATAATGTGCTGAAACATTTAAAAATAATAAATAAAAAAAACAATACCTTAAAACATTAGACCTGAATATTTTTAAACATTCAAAATGTTTACAGTCAGCAATGTAAATAATTATATATAAATACAATAATATACATATAAGTAATTATGTTTTGATGTTTCATAAATTATAATTTTGTAACTTAAGAGGATATCACATCAAAATGTGTTGTCTCTGTCTTACAAACATACAACATAAGCAAATTTATATTTAGCAGAACAAATTTTGCGTTATTAGCTTTAATATTGGAGTGAATCAATCTATTATAAAATTTATAAACGTAAGGACATTGTCTGTGTTTTTATGTTGTTACAATTTCTAAGTGAATTATGAGTTAAGTTTGGCGGTTTAAAAATATCTATAAAGTAGCTTGCTTAAATATTAAACATTTTAAAAACTGAAATACAAATATTATTAATATTCTTATATTTAAGTTCATAATAAGTCGGCTCATTGTAAGATTAAAGTTAACAAAACAAAATTTATTCTGTTTAATATAAATTGTTTATGCTTAACCTTATTTGTAAATAATACGTGTGGGCATATGTCTTTGGAAGTTATACATAATTTTAATATTTTGATAAATATTAAGGTTATATTATACTTGTGCAATATCAATGGGTATAATTATAAAATGTAATTACTTAATATGGATATGATTCTTGTTAAGAATCTAGGTATAAAAAATGTTTAATCTTTGAGTACTGATTATTTATTTTTTTCAATTCTCAAGTTCTACAAACAGATAAGTTGCAATAATTTAACTAAACTGTTATTTTTTAATTAATAAATCTTAAAATGAAAAAAACAATAGTACATTATAGTAGATTTTTAATACAATTTTCTACAATTATTTTTTTTTATTTCTTAACAGATGAAGCCAACAGTATAGTATTTGGTTCAATCATTGATGGAGTTTTTGAAGGAAAAATCATATCACCAAAAAAAGGAAACTATTATGTAGAAAAATCTAGAAAATATACTCATCCGCATGGTCATCTTAAAAATAGTGATGATTTTCATTCGGTGATCTATAAAGAAAATGATGTTGATAATCCATATCATAACTCTTCTAGTAATTTTTTCAAATTAATCTTACTAAATTTGAATATGAATATAACCTTTACTTCTAAAATATTTCAGGTCATTTTAGTGGATGTGGAGTTACAGGATCCACAAAACAAAATATGGAAAGTATCCAGTATTCTGGTAGTCCTTGGAATATTCAACAACAAGATGAAGAAAGGCCTGCGTATAAATATACAAGACAAGCAGCTGACAAGCACCACAATGGACCTGTTAGAACAAAACGTGCTACTAAACCTAAAGAAGAACGCAATACTTGTTCATTATTTATCCAAACTGACCCTTTATTATGGAAGCACATTAAAGAACAAGTATTTAATTAAACATGATATTGTTTATTTTTATATATATTTTTTAAATAAATAATTTTTTTTTAGGTTGGTTATGATAAAACAAAGACAAGAGAAGAGATATTATCATTAATAGCGCACCATGTAACTGCAGTGAACTATATCTACAGAGATACCAAATTTGATGGACGCATTGAACATAGAAATATTAAATTTGAAGTTCAAAGAATTAAAGTAAATATTTGTATTTATATATAGTTAGAAAATTTTTTTAAAACTTAAAATATTTTGACAAGAAATCAAATATTTATAATTTTTTTATTTGATAATGTTTCTGAAATTAATAAACTAATATATGAGTAAATATTATATTACTTTTTTTATTTAGATTGATGATGATGAACCTTGTGATCACAAATGGTCTGGAGAACAAAATCCATTCTGCATGGAAAATATTGATGTTAGTAATTTTTTAAATTTACATTCTTTGGGGAACCACGAAGATTTTTGCCTAGCATATGTTTTTACCTACAGAGATTTCACTGGAGGAACCTTAGGTTTAGCTTGGGTTGCCAGCGCATCTGGTAATTACATTTATTTATTAGTAGAATAGTTATTAAATCAATGACAAAAAAGTTTTTTTCCGATTTTAAAAAGAATTTAGAGTTATGATTGTGAAATATTTATTTTATTTTTTGTCAGGTGCATCTGGTGGTATTTGTGAAAAGTATAAAACATATACAGAAACTATTGGTGGTTTATATCAATCAACTAAACGTAGTTTAAACACTGGTATCATTACATTTGTTAACTACAATAGTAGAGTTCCACCCAAAGTTTCACAGTTGACCTTAGCCCATGAAATTGGTCACAATTTTGGATCGCCGGTTTGTATTACATATAAATAAAAAAAATGTCTCATATTTTTAAAAATGTTTTCATTTACAGCATGACTATCCTTCAGATTGTCGACCAGGTGGTTTGAGTGGTAATTATATCATGTTTGCTTCTGCAACTAGTGGTGACCGTCCAAACAACAGTAAATTTTCTTCATGTAGTATAGCTAATATCAGTAGTGTATTAGATGCTATACAAGATAATAAAAAAAGGAATTGCTTTAAAGGTTTGTATAAACACTTTATTTATAATAATTAAATATTAATTTTAAATATTTATACAGCCAGTGAAGGTGCATTTTGTGGTAATAAAATTGTTGAAAATGGTGAAGAATGTGATTGTGGATATGATGATGATGAATGTGATGATAAATGTTGCTATCCCAGGCAAGTCGCTGATCGAGATAGATTCCGTAATATCTCAGCTAGAGGTTGTGCTCGCCGAGCACAAACTGAATGCAGGTATGTATCATTATAGTCTATAAATTATTAATTAATAATTGATTTAACTTTTAATATTATTTAATTTTTAGTCCTTCTCAAGGACCATGCTGTTATGCTGATACCTGCCGTTTTATTCCATCTAATCGTTTAGTTATGTGTCGTGGTGAAGACGTTTGTAGTTATAGTTCTTATTGTGATGGTACTACACCAGAATGTCCGGTTCCACCCCCTAAACCTAATAAAACTCGTTGTAACGAGGGAACACAAGTTAGTAAATAAAATTGATTATAAACTGAAGTAAAATTTAAAATTTAATTAAAATTTTTTTTTTATTTAAGCTTTGCATCAATGGTGATTGCACTGGATCTATTTGTTTAGAGTGGGGTCTAAATGAATGTTTTTTGACATCACAAATTATACCCAATATTGACAAACGCAAGTTATGCGAGTTGGCTTGTATGAATGGTACTGATTTACAAACATGCAGGTCAACTAGTGAATTTGCTTCTGCAGTTAATTTACCTCTTGGTGGCATAAGTCTAAGACCTGGATCACCTTGTGATAATTTTCAAGTAAATTATCAATTATTGTGAATTACTTTATAATTATGAAATTATTTAATAATATAATTTCTTTAGGGTTACTGTGATGTATTTTACAAATGTAGAGCAGTTGATGCCGAAGGCCCATTAGCAAGATTAAAAAATATGCTCCTTAACAAACAAACACTTCAAACTCTTCAACAATGGGCTTTAGTAAGTTTTAATTTATAGAAATCATATCAAATTAATTTAAATAAAAAAACCAAATCCATAAAGTGTTTTCTATTGATATGTGTTTGAAAATTTGTGTTTTTGGATTTGAACTTTTGAAGTATAATAATAATATATCAATATTATCTAAAAACTCTAGTTATAACATACTATATTTTTAATTTTTCTTTATAGGAAAATTGGTGGGCTTGTATGCTTATGGGTGTTACATTTGTAATTATAATGGGAGTATTCATAAAATGTTGTGCAGTACACACACCATCATCAAATCCTAAGAAAACTCCTGCTCGAAGATTTAGTGAAACATTAAGGCGGCCCATTACCACCTTACGTAGAATGGTGATTTATTGATATTGTAACTAATATTGTACTTGAAACTAAAATTATGTTTTTATACAGCGGCACAATCCTCAAACATATGTGTCACAACCCAGATCAAGTAGAGTTCCAGCCCATGGATATGGTGAGGGTAGAGGTCATTATTATGCACCAAGAGGTAGTACATAATTGGAATAATTTTGTATACCTGTTTTTTATTTTTTTATTTTACAGCTTCTGCACCCCCTGCACACGGTCATTCAGATCGCCGTAATGCATTTCCAATGAGGCATCAACCACAGCATAAAGTGTGATAGTAAGTTATTACAAATCATACCTATTTTTAAGTCATATTTAGAGATCGTTTGATCAAATTTTAGTAAGAAAATTGATCTGGACTTAAACAAATTTTAAAAATCAAAATGTAGTTAACTTGATTTTCTTATATATTTTTGAACATAGTAAGTCTTTAGGTTGTTAGTGTATAATTCTCCATCATCTATTATCATTTTTTCTTTATACTGTATTTGTTGTATTATTGGGCTTGCATAATTTGCTTATTCTCTAACAACTATCTATGTTAATTTTTAATTATGAAAATATGAAATTGAATAAAATATTCTTAAGGTACTTGGAACTATATGTTATCAGTTAATCACTTTTGTTTCTTATTTATAAACGTAAACGTAATTACTATTTAGGACAAACTGTTATGACATTTGTGAGAAAAGTGGTGGGTTAGAATCTATACTTTGTATGACAAGAGAATATGTCAATTATGCCATTCACACATAACACCCTGCGATCGAGGTCAGTTCCATTATGGCAGGGTATCACATGGGAATGCGCAGCAAAACTAATTTTTGTTTAGCCATGGCATGTTCTCATGCTGGACAGAGTTCACTCTGATAATAATAATAATAATTAATAATAATTTCCTTAACTAAAATATGATTAGAATGTTTAATACTAAATACAAGATTTAACGAAATTGGGGTATTTTACAATGTCTACTGTAAATATATATTATACTATAAATAAAATACTTAATCAATTAATATAAATATATACATTTTTTTTTTCAGTTGTCAAGTAAATTTGGCAGCCCTAAACCAAAAAGTTGATAACGTCAATCCGAAATATTCGGTATTCTTATCATCGTGGTTAGAAACTATTAAATTTATTTATGTATTATTATTATTTTTAATTTTTGTACATAGCCGAATGGAACCAAAGTGATTGAATATTTATAAAACTTTATAGTTGTACAATCACCCTATGTGAGGTGCTGATCACAGACAAAGGCAGAATATAATTTGACATTTATATATAATATTTTTTTCATTCCATACTATAAGCATTTTTTTAAACAAATTTCTATGACTTATGTATCTCATGTTATATCAATATTGCACATATTATATGATACCTCTTTCTTTATAAAGTTCCTTAATTATGAATCTAGAATCAAGTAAATTAATTTAATGACACTTACCAGATTTTTTTTAGGTTGAGTTTTTTTCTTTCTTTTAATAATAATTTATATTCTACAATATATGAGTAAAAAGAAATTGAAAAAATTAATACAATTTTAATTTTTTTATTTGACATGATTTTCTTAGTATAATTTTTGCTCATTATTTTATTAGTATTATTATTATTATTATATATCATGTATATTTTTTTATACCATCTGCCTTTGTTTGCATGATATTTTTCCCACCAAATATTTTATTTATATAGAACAGAAAAATATTTATATAATTATTAAATATCTTCCTAATATTTATGTAACACTTGAACAAAATATTACCTACTTAAAAATTTGTTTCACAACTACTCATTATTTTATCATAATAAATTAGTCTAAATGTATGACAAATATATGTTTTATTAAAAAAAGACATTTTTTAATATTTAATATTTACATACACATATATATATATATAATTATGAATTAAATGTGTAATGTATAAAATAATAATAATATGGGGCGTCCTTAAAATATTATGGTTGTTTATCAAGTAATTTATTTATTAAGTTATTTCTAATACTTTAGTTAAAAACTATAGAATTTACTCAATTTAGTTATTTAAAATTCTTTTTTTATGGACGCCTTAATAATTTGACCATAGTTTAATTAAGTTACTCTTACAACATTTTGTTTTCCTACATTAATAAGCTTATATATAATTTTAAGCTTCTATTGTTTCATTGACCAAATTTTAAAAAATGTTAACTGCCCTACCATTTTAGTTTTACTTTATTTTTACTATTTTATATTATAAATTAATTTTTTTTTTTTTAATAATTTTATGACAAAAATTATTGTGTTTAACTGGTTTGTTGTGCTATTTAAAGAAAATTGGCCAAATGATTAATGTTTTTTTATTTATTTATACAAAAAATACTGAACTTGAATATGTACTAAAGTCTAAAACCTTGACTAATCTTGTGTTCTCATAAAATAACATCTATAATTGGTAAATGAAATTGAATGTGTTTGGATCAGTTTTTGATTTATAAATGTTTTGTTTGATTCAATTCACTATAAATTTTAATAATTTATGATTACTCTTATCTTGCATCAATCTCAAATATTTCAATTTTCATTTCCTCTTGGAATAATATCATATATTTATCATTAAATTTAACCTTATGAATTTGTATTGAAGTATCATTGGTGGTAGAATGTATTTGCCTTGCAACTATAATACATGGTTTGTGGTAGGGATAAAAAGCAAATCCATGTTACAACCAAGATTTTTTAAGTGAATATGATATGTGAGTGGTAGTACAGTTAAACTTTTCTTTGACTAAACAGTTTGCACAGTCACTGTAACTGAGTACCTGTCACCTTCAGCAGCACTATTATGAAAATTGAAATTCTGACAAATGAGTCGTAAAAAATTAAGATTTGTTTGTTGACAATAGTAAAATAGAAAGTAGTTGATACTCTGCTGTATTTTTGGGAATATGTGTACTTTTTGATAATGGTGCATACTTAACTTATACATTACTTTTACCAAGGAATTTATATTTTATAATATAATAATAAATTCAAACATATCAATTCATGAAATGTTTGTTCTGATTTTTTAACATACGACATATATGTCTGTAAACTGTTAGTCATGATTCATGAGCAATAAATGTAAAAGAGAAACCTAAAACAGTGGTGGTGCTAGGTAAGGCCATGGCCCTGCCACTGTCCTAAAAGCTTTTGAGTAAAAATAAAAATTTACTATGAAGGCTCAAATTGTCCAAATATTACACCTAGACATCACATTTTAAACTTCTACCATTTTAGTTTCATATTATTTTTACTTACCTAACTATTTTTGTTCTAAATTTATTTTGTTTTTTAATAATTTAACAAAAATTATTGTGTTAATTAGTTTGATGTGCAAAGTATTTAAAGAAATCTGACCAATTTATCGTTTTATTTTTTATTTATACAAAACATACTGAACTCAAATGTATACTAAAACTTTGACCAATTTCATTAAAGTCTCGCAGAACAACATCTACAATCGGTAGGCGAGATGGGCGATCAGTTGTATATGAAATTGTAGTTTTTTTCCATTCATCTGACCGAGTCTGCAAAAATAAAAATTATGAAATATTAGTTAAAGAAGGTGTTTAGTGTAACTATTATTTACAAAAGATATAATTACCTTGCATTCATCTTCAATTGCAGAGTATTTCATTTTTGGATTCCCTCTTGGAGTAATATCGGCATCATTAAATCCAACCAATTTCAATCCTTTTTTGTATGATTTGGTTTCCGCATCAAAATAACCAATTGATTTTTTACAGTGATATGTTAAATTTTGAGTAGCCGATTCCGATAATAGTTGTAAAAATGTGATTTGATTGCTATCTGCTTTATATGATATCTAGAAGAAAATATTGAATTAGATTTGGGTGTATTTTTTTTACACTATTTACAACCTGTCCAGTATATCCAAATTCAGATAACCAAACTTCTGATTGAGGATTTCTATTTGCATAATCTATTGGACCTATATGATCTGGTTGAGGTTTTACACATGTACTCTTTGTAACGCGATCACATCGTACGAGTACCGCGTCACGGACATCTCCTTCATTGGGATCCACCCAATATTCTCCTGAAAGCATTTGTATTTTATCAATCGTATTAAAATTATTTAAAACGTTTTCCTACCGCTTTCAAGATCAGGATAAGCTGCATATAAATCTTTACATGTCTTAGCTGGGCTATCTTTTTCACCGTTTGGTTTCTTAAACTTCTCAAATGACGTTTTCAATTTGTTATATGCTTTGAATATTAATTCGCGTCTCTCCGTTTCTGTCATTTCATCGGGTTGATCTTGATGCGTACCATCACTCGGTCCCTATTCCAATTAAATGTTTATCTTTTTTAAAATAATTTATTTAAATTTTACCTTGCTATGTCCTTGTGTTAATAATGCCGTAAGCGCAGCCATATCATAAGCCAATGCTTCACCTGGAGGTCCAGGCGGTCCAGGCAAACCAGGTGCTCCTGGTATTCCATCAGGACCTCGTTCACCAGTTAGTCCTTAAATATTTATCATGATTTATTTTTTTTACATTTAAAAAACCTTCCAACAATGATGTACTAACCTCTAGGGCCAGGTTGTCCCGCTAAGCCTGGTAACCCAGGATTTCCATCTTGTCCCGGAGGTCCTAAAAAAAATTACGAATTATTTTATTATTCTAATACTCATAAAAAAAAAAAAAAATTAGCTATTATTACCTTTTGATCCTGGTTCACCAACAGGTCCAGGAGGTCCAGGATACCCAATATTACCTAATAAGTAATACAATATGTTTTGTTTTAAATTATATACAACAATGCTGATCTAGCTATGACTGTTTTTTAAATAATGTTTAACTGTTAAAAATCTTACCTTTTTGACCATCAGCTCCCGGGGCACCTGGTAGTCCTTGCAAGCCCATTAGGCCCTTATGACCTGTATACATTATAAATCATGAGTCATAATACATTATCTATATACTTTAAGCAAAATATATTATTTAACTGTGTACAATGATGATAAGCGAATGTCTTGAATATATTGTTTTAGAAATAAAATAGTTGATACTAGTACTGTTGATACTATGATGTGTAATAGATATATAGTATTTTAATGTTATAATACATTACCTTTCATTCCTTCAGGACCTATTTCTCCTTTATCTCCCTTTTCTCCTTGAATTCCAGGAGGTCCTGCTTTACCTCTTTGGCCCTATAATTAAAGCATACCACAATAAGATCTTACATTTGTGGATGTGGAAACTAACTAAATTAACAACTTTAACTTACGGGAGGTCCTTCTACACCTTGTGGACCATTTTCACCACGTAAACCTCGTTCGCCTGGGTTTCCGATTGGACCCGGTAATCCTTGTGGACCCTACATTTTTATATAATTATAATAGGTAAGTAATTTTTGTATATATTTTTTAATAATAAATAATAATATATAACTTACAATCATTCCTGGTGATCCTGGACTACCTAGATTACCAGGTGATCCAGGTGGACCTGAAATAGTATTCATTTTACACAGAAATTAATTTGTTAGATAAATAAATAACTAAGAAAAAAAGAATTTTGATGAACTTTACATATTTTTTCAAACCTAAGTGATATAAAAATATAATGCTGACCAAGCAAATAAGTATTTTGTTTTATTATTCAACGATTAAAAATACGTAATCTTTATTTTACATTTTTCGTATTCCTGTGTACTTTTCACGTAATATTTTATGTATAAATTATACATTTAAACATTTATTACGTTAATTTTTGAAATTTCGAAATTGTAATATAGGTATTTTAGGTTCTAATCGGAAAAATAAATGTATGTTATAATTTATGTTTTTTTTTTCATTAAAATTTTCAACTTTTTTAGTTTTCTTACAAGTAAAGAAAATATTGAAAATCCAGTAAAAATATATTTTTTAAATGTATTAAAATTATAGTTGACAATTAATAAAATGTTTATTTTGATACCGAAGACTTTAAAATATAATACAAGATTTTTCTTTAGTGTTTTTACTAAAATAAAAAAATAAACGTGTAACATTAAGTTTTTATAGTTAGTGGAAGATCTTATTTTTAGATCATTATATATTTGAACAAATAAGAATGATTTTTCCTCTAATGATTTCAGTTATTAATGTTATTATAGTTCAAAAAATATAAACAGTAGAAACTTGAGATTGTTCGACATTGTCTATAGTCTCGTATATTATTATTTTCTTTACAAAATATATTTTTTTAAAGCTATTTATAGGTATCAGAAACCTACTTACGCTATTCTACTATATAGTGCATATTATATTGACTAAAATAACATTGATATAATAACAATGAACATTATAATAATAATTAATATGTATTATAATAGCAGTAATTGGTAATTCTACCATAATATAATTATTTTGTATGATATATAATATAAAGTTGTTATTTTTTTTTTATTGAGTTTTTAGACCATGTCAGGTTGATTTTTAAGTAATAAATTTCCTATTTCTATTTCCAAATTTAATTAAGATCCTAACCTTTGTCTCCTGGTCTTCCACTGATTCCTGGCGCTCCATGTAAACCAGTTGCTCCATCTTGACCTCTTTCACCTACAAAGTGTATAAAGTAATTAGGTACAAATTTTAGTTATGGATATTGAATTATTATATAACAGTATAACAACATAGGTACTATTTTATTGATATAAGTATTAAATAAAAAGTTTATAAATTACGAACCTTGAGGTCCCGGTGGACCTGGAGGACCGGCTAAACCTTGAATACCCTAAATAATATTATACACTTTGTTAATTTAAATTCAAATATATTTAGTTGATATAATACCTGTGAACCATCTGATCCTGGTTTTCCTGGAGATCCTTTTTCGCCCTTTTAATAAATTGAATTATATTTTTTAAAAATAATAAATAATATATGGTGATAGGTGATAACACGATGAATGAATATTAAAGTAACATTTATATATTATTATTACTTTTAAATTTTCATCAAAAATAAATACATAGAAAATATATTTATGTATTTATAAAATTATAAACCTAACTGTTCAATATTTGTATTAAAAAGTTGAAATTAAAATTATATAATATAATTATAATTTCGGTAATCTAGATAACTGCGATATTATAATAATGTAAATCTAAATTTTTTTTAAATATTAAATGAAAATAATAATATTAAAATATATTTTAAAAGACATTTTAAATAAATACAGTTAAA
Source organism: Rhopalosiphum maidis (assembly GCF_003676215.2). Taxonomy (NCBI): domain Eukaryota; kingdom Metazoa; phylum Arthropoda; class Insecta; order Hemiptera; family Aphididae; genus Rhopalosiphum; species Rhopalosiphum maidis. The sequence goes on from NC_040878.1 coordinate 6,746,672, forward strand.
ATGTTATCATTTACGGAGCAGGATAACAAAACATAATTATTGTACTTACTGGTAGCCCTTGTGTTCCTCGCATTCCTATTGGTCCTTGGCTGCCTGGAACTCCTGTTAATCCTCTAAAATAATATAATACAAATATGTTTAAAAAAATAAAATATTATACTTAAAACCAATTTTGTTTTTTGAACCTTGTAAAAGATACATTTTATATGAAATAAAAAATATAAAATAAATATACTATATTTACCTTTCTCCTATGGCTCCTTGGGGACCAATTGGTCCTGTGGGTCCTGGAGCTCCATCTGCACCAGTTTCACCTTTAGGGCCTACAATTATTGAATTTAATATTAATAATATGTATTTATTTTAATAGATTAAGTATAGTTGATAAATAATTATAAAATGCGTACTATTATTATCAATTGTATTAATATTTTTAGTACGTTTATTAATTATTAGTTGAATTCGCATATTACCATCTAATCCACGTAAACCTGGTGCCCCAACATTTCCTGGCGTACCCTGTTTACCCGGTTCACCTTGCCATCCTTTTGCTCCAACCAAACCTATATTGAAAATAATATATAATAGGTATCTGTTTTTTTTTCTTTATAAGGAATTTAACAATCTTTATATTTATTATATTATGCTACATTTCGATGTTATACCTGGTGGTCCTGGAGGTCCAGCTGGCCCAGGATATCCCTAAAATCATTAATATAATAATAATTTAATCTATATATGATGTTGATAAATTTATAAATAAAGAACATATCAATTTATAGATGGATAATTATTTTTACCAATGGTCCTCGTTCTCCAACTCTGCCTGGTATTCCCATTAACCCTATATCACCTTTAATACCTTGATCTCCGCGACTACCTAAAATTTAAAACAAATTTAAATAATCATAGATTGGGAAAATTATATTTTTTGTATTCTTAAAAGTCGTATCCGCATAATGTCAATTATTTTTATGAAGTAGGTAGATGTTAAGTGGTTTTTGTCAAGAAAATAGTTTTTCGTTACTCATATAAATATATGTGTATGTATGTGGGTGCGTGTGTGGATAGTGGATATCATGAATCAATAGGATTTCTACTTTATTATAAAAAAATGATGTACAAATTGGATGGAACGTGTATACCATTTTTATTTACTATTATAGTCTATTATAGTTTATTAAAGTACTTCAATGCTAGAAAACTAGAATGACCTGAAAATAAATAATTAAAATAAAAATAACCTACGATTATAATATTATATTATGTACAATTATACGTCTGAAATGAAATAAATAGAGAAGTTTTAAAAAAACATTGATGTTCTTATTTAATCGAAACAATCACCTTTTGGACCAATTAAACCCATGGCACCAGTAAGACCAGGTTCTCCCATTTTTCCAATTGGTCCGGGATTTCCTTGCTCGCCTTTCATTCCTGTATTCAATATATCTTTTAAACACTGAATAAAATTTTAGTTATGATTTGTAATTATAATTAACCAAGATACTAACCTGTGTCTCCTCTATCACCTTTTAGACCTGGCATACCTGTGTAGTATTTTAAAATAATAAATTTTTAATAATTGTTTCTTTTTATATGTTATAATATATCCATACCTACTGATCCTGGTGATCCAGGGAAACCTTGAACACCTTGAGGTCCAAATGGCCCTCTCTCGCCAGGTGTACCTGAAAAAATATTCGACGAGGATAAAAATATTTTTAAATTTTCACTGTAGATACCAAATTTTTTAATAAAAGCTATTTCATAATTTATCATTTTGATTCATGTAACACCAACCTGGTGCGCCGGGCTCTCCTGGAGGTCCTGTAGATCCGGGCTCACCTCGTTCAGCTGGTTCACCAGGTGGACCAATTGGACCAACAAATCCTTGAGGCCCTCTTTCCCCAGCAAGACCTTCATTAATTAATTTGTAAGTTGTTAGTTATTAATTGTTGTTGTTACATTTTAATTTAAAAACCAAATGTAATTTAACTGAGACAAATTAAATAATTATAACATAATATATTATGATACGTATTGAGTAATAATATAGAAATAATTATTAAATTATTTCCTTATAGAAGTTATTATATGTTTGCCAAATTTGTAAATTTTACTTAATAAATAATGAGTAATATTTCCGAACAAATATTGTTTACTCTACATTACTTAAATCTATTAATTATTATAGTACTAGACATTAACAAATAATTAAAACATTTACCTGGTGATCCTGATGGTCCTTGTGCTCCAGTAGAACCTAAAATAATAGATAAACAATTTTAGAACTTAAATTTTATGTACAGTATTAAAATAAAACAGTTAAAATAAATTACACACCTCGCTCCCCCTTCAAACCAGATGGTCCTTGATCACCTCTCAATCCAGGTAAACCCTAAATATATATTATGTTAAATATATTTGTGTCTTATATATTTCTTCTTATTATTTTTTGGAAAATAACAAATGTATTTAAATTTACCATTAATCCTGGCGAGCCCGAATGTCCTTTGTCACCTTTAATGCCTTGCAGTCCCTTTAATGTATAAAATATGATAATTAAATTTAAATAGCTTACCTATTATATTGTTTATATTTGGTATTAAGTAGATACGTGTTTAAATAAAGACTTACAGTTGGCCCATCCGGACCAGCTACTCCTGGTTCTCCTTTAACTCCTTGTAGTCCTGGATGACCGATAGGTCCTCTCTCACCTAACAGATATTTTTATCACATTTTAGTAATAAATTGTATCGAAATATTATAACATAAAAAATAATCACTACTTATTTTTATTATTAGGTACACATTCAAACATTATTTTATTAATTTAATTGTTGTTAACACAAAAATATAATGCAAGTTTACAGTATATCTATACAGCTAAGCAAATATTTTTAGAATTATCATTATAAATATCATTTACTAACCAGGAAATCCACGTTCGCCTCTAGTTCCTGGTTCACCCGGCTTTCCTGCTGGTCCTTGTTGACCTATATGATAAATACAAAAAAAAATAATCCATACTATTATATAAAGAAGAAAGATTTGATTGTTTGTTTGTATTGAATAGGCTCCGAAACTACTGAACCGATTTAAATGAAATTCGGTAGATAGTAAAGACACTGAGACAGGACATAGGCTACTTTTTAATACTAAAAAATGGCTGTAAAGGATTAAAATAGGGGATGATAAATATTATAACACCGTACCCGCACGGCGTTGCCCTCAACGTCGGTGTCGGCGATGACATGGAAGTGGAAGTTTGGGCGGCTAGATATATGAGCCGCTGCCGTACCACGAAAAAATATATATATACACGCGCCGCCACAACGTCGATAACAGTCGTACCTAACCTGAGGTGACTTTTTCCCAGGCAACACCGGGTAGGATAGCTATATACTTATACATTTAATATCGCAAGAATTTTGTAATAGTTGCATACTTAATATATTCCTTTATTATGCATTATTGAATAATACCTAATCTATCTTGTAGAGCCTACAATTGCCCTATATTGCCGCCCTCATATAAAACGTACTTAATATATTATATTTTATATAATAAAAACACTATCTGGCTGTCATCACGTATTACCCACTTAACTACTGGCCATTAATTATTGACATCGTACGTGTTGTTTATAAATAGCTAGGCAAATATTGTTGACAAAAATATATAATAACCTATTTCATAATATTATATTATTATTCGATGTTACTACATTTGCTTGAAACATATCGTATACTTTTCTAAACCTAGCTTTCGAATAAAAATCAGATATGCTCACGCTGAGTTTTTTCGCATTACCGTTCATAAAGAAAATGTGGAGTATGCACAATACCTCATCTAGCGAGGATGAAAAAAATAATGAAATTTCTGCAGGTAAATAATTTATCTAAGAATATTAGCCATATTGGGGTTTAATTCGAATAGTTTATAAAAAAATGTAATGGTTTATAAAGTAATGCAAACATATTTTTAATATATGTAAGTTTCTCAGTGGCGTGTCCAGCACAAAATAAGTGGGTAGCCCAGTTTTGTTCTGTAGTGTGTAAGTGTGCTTATAACTATTAAGGAAAATTGTTCCTATCACATGGAACCAAACAGTCAAATAAAAATTGGAAAGGCCCGGGCCTAGTCGGCCTACCCTGTAAACACACCACTCAAGTTTCTGCCCTCAGCATATAATTGTATTGTACCTACTAACCGTCCTTCTAGACACAACAATCCAAGAAGGCGATTCCAAACCGGTGCAGAAAGAAGAAGATTATGTGGACCGGATGTCCACCGATCTAATACTGCAAAACCCGGTGTGGGCAGCCATATACCGCCGGGGCTGGTCAGATAGGTCGGTGAACTTCCAGCATTCACAGAAGCTGGGACGACATGACCAAAATTTTGATAAGACTGTGAACTCGGATCGAACTACCTGTTCATTGGAACACTCCGAACCATCACCAGCGGTGAAGGTCCGGACAGACGCGCAGCGGGCGAGGATACGGAAAAATTTCCTGAAGCTGAAGGAAAAAAAAAAGGCGAAGCGGCAATTGGCTAACGAGCAGCAATGCCAGTTAGCCATGCCGCTTGAGCCGATTTTGGACCCGGAGGCTTCAGTGGTTTTGGACCTATTGGAAATTCAACCATTACAAGCCAGAACTGAAAAAACGTGTGGACCAGTGGACTTAGAGCCAGATCCGACAACATTACAGTTCGATTGGGTCGAAGAAGTAGAGAAATTTTTACAAGATCACCCAACTTGGAACGCCTTACAATAGTTGTGTTTTAATTGTTGTATATTGAAATTTATATAATAAATTGTGTATTGTTATTGCTATGAAATTGTTTCTGTGAATAAAATTTACATTAAGAAGATAGTTAAGAGTAACTTTCAGAATATATCGAAAATATTTATAAAAGGTTATCAGAATACTAACGAGTAACTGACATCAAATGGAATGTTCGAAGATCATTATCAAATGGTGAAAATATTGTAGCATACTAGCATCGTATGTGTTATTTACTTAATATGTATGAATTGTATACATTCTAGTTCATTATTAAATTCGAAATAAAATTAATTGTTCAAACAATTTACCTTGTTCCCCGTCTTTACCAGGTTGGCCAGGATTACCAGGTACTCCCGGTACACCCTAAATCAAATAAATTTATAACTTCAATATTGAATACATTATGGACATTATTGATTTAAATAAAGTTATAGTAATTATTTAAGTATTTTAAGTAGTACTAACTTGTGAACCAATGGATCCGGGTGGGCCAACTGCTCCTCTTTCCCCGTCCAACCCTGGCTTACCAGGTACACCTTCAAATAACAAATATGTATTATATCATGCATTTAAGTAATAATATAACATAACGTTGATATGTATAAAATTAAAATATAAAGTCAAAATATGTGATATGAATATTATACTTACTAGTAATTTATAGCCATAATTATGGCTAAGTTGAATAATTATATTATCTAATAAACTATATTACTTATTTAAAAATAAAATAAAAATTATGTACTATTAAGAATAAAACTACGTATATATGTATTTTTTAGAGTTTACAGCCTATACACGACTTAGTAGAATTATGGTACAATACTAACCAGCATTTCCTGGAGGTCCTTCTTTTCCTGAATCACCTCTGGGTCCTTTAAAATAAAATGGATTTGTATAATATAATTTTATTTTTAACTAGCTGCATAATAATATAATTAATCCAACGACATATTTTTTAGCATATAATTGTAGAAATTTTATTCCAACTTTCTAACCGCATATATTATGTTTAATTAAATTCGTGTGATTAAATATTGTTTCCTACGGATTAGATGAGCTTATACTGTGTAATAAAAGAATAGTACAGCCAACGTTTAATGATTTTTCGACGCACCAAAACTCAACAACGATTCTCAAAATATTATGCTACTCATAAATTGAACCCCTATAATCATATAAGTATGATGTATGTATCTAACACGGTCAATGCATATTAACTACTACGACGTAAATTTTAAAGGACGTGTGCTACCATATTTATTATTTTTAATAAATATTTTTGTTTATGTACAAGTGGTTTGTTTTTATATCAGTTATTAGTTGATGGGCAATTATCGAGTTTAATAAACCAATGATTCATTGACACTATAAGAAATTAGAATGGTCCACTAAGTTATCTGACAACGGTATTATATGAAATATGATTATTAAAAATCATTAGACGGCGCTAAGAATAGGCATTTTAGCTACATTGCGGTAAAGGTGTTTTAACGGTATGTATGTATAGGTATTACTGTATTAGGTACAAATTAAAATTATGATAATAAAAAAAATGTTGTTATTAAGGCTTAAGACATAATATTGTTTAACTCAATTTTCATAGTTTATTATACAAACGAATTTACACAAACCTGGTGCTCCTGGAGGTCCGATTTCACCAGCTGCTCCTGGTTCTCCCTGTTTTAATACAATTAATTTTTTCCATGAATTATATAATGTAATTATGGTTTATATATATATATATGTTATATATTCTATCGTATGCAATTTACTATATATTTTATAATATATACATACAAACCGTATTGATTATTTTAATATAAAACTTATATGTTTTTTAAAACCAATTTTATAACATAACATAACACAGTTTTAAATAATTTCTACACATTTTTTGAAAAATTTTATTTTTTTATTTCTAAATATCAAATAATAAGATAGTTGTGTTGATATGTCTTCAAATTTTGTGAAAAATTAATATTTTAAAATAATACGTTAATAATTTACAGAGACAATATAACTCTTTAAAAGTTTAAAAAATGAAAAACCACTTTGTATATATATATATATATATATATGTAATATACTTATTAACGTTAATAAGAATACTAAAATATTATTAAAAATAGCTAAGTCGTAAGTATAATGTTTGATAACTCCGACTGTTTTTCATAGGAGGTATTAATTACTAATATTATTAGGTAGCTGATTTATCGAATGGTTTATTATTAATAATATTTGTAATATTTTTTGTAATTGACCAGTAATTCGTTTTTTGCCTTAATCATGTAAATTAACACTTGTCGTCTTTTTAAAATAAAATAATCTACGAGTTTATTTGAAATTTAAACTTAAAAACAGATATCATTATCTTAAACACAATCAGAAATGTTTAAATAATTATTCAATGCTTCAAAGTATAACATTTTCTGATTTACGAATATGGTTATGTACAATTTATAAATAAATGTTTTCAATAAATTGAATGACTAACGTTTTCAGTGTAATATTATATTATTGGATTAGTTATCAATGTCAGAATTTACCATTTTGACAATAGCAATTTTTAAACAATATTTATGAAACACGAATACTTACAGTTAAACCTTTATCACCTGGTGGCCCTATTGGTCCTGGTAAACCTTGCAGACCTGGTGATCCTGGTTCTCCGACCTATTAATACAATGTTTTAATTTATTAAATCACTCATTACATGGTATATTAATTTTGTAAATATCTATTAGTATATTACAATTTAATCTAACATACATTTTTATAATTTATATGTATACGTTATTACTTACCGGCTATCAGTAGTTATTTATATTATAGTTATTTAAAATGCTTAAATATGTGATAATTTAAAAGTTTTACCTTCCCATCTGCACCAGGTATACCACGTTCCCCTGGTGGTCCAGACTTCCCTGGAGGTCCTGGTTTACCTATGGATCCACTCAAACCCTGAAGACCTAAGAATAATTGTATTTAATATATGTTAGTTATTTTAGATGTATTTATAAATAGTAATAAATTATAAAACTTCAAACCTGCCATGCCCGGTCTTCCAGTATCACCAACAGCACCTACAAAATGTACAATTTGTTTGAACTTTTTTATTCATAGAAATCTTATAACCGATAAATAATACCTTTTGGACCAGGAGGCCCTTCTGATCCTCGATCGCCCATTGATCCTAAAAATTATTAACAGAAAATTGTTTTTACGTGTTTTTTCAAAACTTTTACTAATTATAAAAATATTGTATAATGCTGAAATTAAATAAATATAATGTATACATAAGTACAGTATAATATTAGTATTATCATTTGTACATTTAATATTAGTTAATATTATAGTATCTTATAAAATCTAAGTCAATACCTTTGGTGCCCGGCAATCCATCTGGACCAGGTAATCCACGTTCACCTAAAAATAAAATATAAAGGTACATATTTCCAATAGGCAGAAATATATTTTTTTAGAATAATAGAATTTAATTAGTTAAGTTTTTTAATTACCTGGCAAACCACGCTCGCCTTGAATTCCGGTTAATCCACGAGGTCCTTCAGAACCTAAAAAAATAAAATACTATTTTCATACATATATTACGAATATCTGAAGTGTTCTAAAATTAAAAATAAACTTCTTAATTTATTAAAATACCATATATATTTTATTACTATAATTTTAAATAAAAAATATTTATTATATGTACCTTTTCTGCCTCGTTTACCTTCCGGCCCATCAATACCAGGTAATCCTCTTGGGCCAGGAGCTCCTAATCATAAATTAATTAAAATATATTATTTTAAATTTTATTGTATACTAAAAACAGTTATGTAATCGATAATTGTTATATTAAAATATATAAGCTTAAAGAATTTAATTATAATACTAAAACAATAATGTATCTTACCAGTTTCACCCTTTATTCCTGCTTCTCCTTTATAACCACGCTCGCCATTTAACCCCTTTGAGGAAAAATAAATAATATAATAAATAATAATAATTTTTTTAGAATTAAATTTTATTTTTAATACATTTATTAATAATAAAGAAAACATTTAAGAGAATTTTTTGAGTAATTAGATTATTGAACTTACGTCAGCTCCTTTTATACCAGGTGGTCCAACACTACCCGGTTCTCCTGGAGCGCCTCGAGGTCCTGGTAAACCAGATGGACCAATGGGCCCACTAGCTCCTAAAATATATATTTTTCAAAATTAAGTTTGTATTGAACTATTACTTTTAACTTAATAAACTTAATTTATTAAAAACTAATATTAAAATCTGTTTTCAATAAAACATAATGTTTACTAAATAAAGTTTTTTTTTTAAATATTTAAAATACGTATTACTAATTTTGATACTTTATCTAAATAATCATGTATAATACCTGGACTGCCCTTTTCTCCTGGATTACCATCTTTTCCTGGTGTTCCCGGGACACCTACATATTTTATTTTATATTAATCAATTTATTTCAAGTTTATTATTTGTATAATTTTTTTAATCATTTCATTGTACAATAATATACGTACAGGTTTAAAATTTAAGTATTAAAACAATTTTAATACATATTATTTATTGCTAACGATATACATATAACGTATGACAATAAAAAATAAATATTTAATTGTCTACATACCTGGTTCGCCTGATTCGCCAGATTTTCCAGATTCACCTCTTGGTCCTTGCAAACCGAAACCCCCCTGTAATAATTAGAAGACATATATTTTTTAATTACTTTTACGTTGGTAACAGTAATATTAATTATTGTACGTATTATTATTATTGTTTTATTTTTTTAATTATAATAATAATAATTTAAATGAATTTAAATAAAAATTCAACCATGAACATACCTTCGGTCCTGGTAATCCTATATCTCCTTTTGCACCAACCTATAGTTAAATATCATTAAATTAAAAATATAAGTCCATTTTTAACTTTAAAAAATGTTTAATAATACTTTACATATTTATATTTATAGAAATATAAAAGTATAAAATAAAATATGATAAAAATATTAGATCTTTTAAAAGTTTAAAAATAAAAGGTATATAATATTTGTGATAGTTAATATGAAAATATTTATTGTAATAAAAATACAATGACATACTGAACCCGGAAATCCTGGTGGACCAGCTTTACCAATATTTCCTGGAGGACCAATAGCCCCTGGTAAACCATCAGCACCTAAATTTTTAAATTCAATACTCATATAAATTATAATTTACCATTGTATACATAATATAAACATTTATTTCATTGAGATTGATGATATAATAATAAATACATTTAGTGTATGTATTATTTTCATTTCTATTTTATATATATTTATTTATCAATTTGTATGCAATATTAATATCATTCGATTAATATATATTTTAATAAGGTAAATGATTAGTAAAAATCTGAATTTAATAATATTTATAACCAATATAAAAATAATTTTAATAATTGTTTATAATTATTATAAAAATTACATTTAATAATGGTAAACAATAATTAAGATATTTAACGTATTGAACTACTGTGGAAATATACTTGTTTTACTAAAATAGCATTCTTTTATAATGCAGCATGTCTTGAAAAAAATTATTTAAAACAGTTTTCCTTATATCATTTGTATTAAAACATCATACATATTGCAAAAACGTTTGTATTTCATTAATTAATTATATATTATATTTATATGTAAGCAAACCTCGAATGCCTGGTGGTCCAGGAGGTCCTTCTCTGCCTCTTTCTCCTCGTGCGCCAATAGGACCCTAAAACAAAATATGAATGTAATATATTAATTACTGCCAAATGGTTTTATAATAATGTGAGTTTTTTTTTGTATTTGACACACAAAATTTTAACAATTAGTTCAAGTTTCAACCATCTATATTTCTAATAGAAAAATAAATTAGGAACCGATAATATAGTAGTATAATGACTACATAGTATAGTGTATTGAAAAATATCCTTAGTACTTAGTAAAGCACAAAGCTAACTCAGAATCATTTTACGAAGATATGGGTGAAATTATTTATCATTGAATTTAAATTCAATATATATAGTTAGCGAGGTATCAATGACAATGAAAATCAAAATTTACAAAACTCTAAATTAAAAAGGAAAACATTTTTTGTAACTTTGACATAAACTATACTTTCGTGGAGCACAAATGCATTATGCACCGACCGATTAGTCGTACTAATATTATTTACATACACGGACACGTAGATCGATAAGGCGTTGATGCACGGTATTCCAGATCGCAGTAAATTTATGCACTAGATTTAATTTTATTATGGCACGCCATAACAATAATTGCCAAAACAGCACACCTTATTGCATGTTATAATAATTTTTTCAATTTATTGTTAATTTATCAATTAAAATTTTTTAAAAAAATCTATGCACATTATTTTTAGTATATGCAAAAAAAATTGTGTTTACATACCTATCAAAAAATTTTTTATGCACCACCTTACGGAAAGCTTATGGCTATTATTGTTTACATTATAAAATTATTATGACTTAAGTTATACCTATATCCTATAATTTCTATTAATAATAGTTTAAATTGTTGATCTTAAATGAAAATAGTTTATTGTTATTAAATATCTAACAAATTTATGGATTATTACTAATAATTTATTAGGTACCTATAATTACATGTTATCTACAATTTTTGGTTATTAATATCTATAAACCTAAGTATTAGATTTAGATAATAACACTTACTACTGATCCAGTAATGCCGGGTTGACCAGGAGACCCTATGGATCCTTTTTCACCAGTTGATCCTGCAATATTAAATACAAACAAAATTACCAAATTTATTTAAACAAGAGTTAAACCGAAAATAAATATTATTTTTGTTTATAACGGAATATACTCATTACAGATATTATTATTTATCATCTTAAAATATGAAAATGTTATAATATCATACGCAATATGCACTCATTGCACTCCACTTAAACTTTTAAAATGGATATAATTTTAATTTTAATTTCAGTAAAAAAAGTATTTTTATAATAGTTTGGAACTTGATAATCATAATATATATAAGGAAACATAAGCTATTTTAAATTAAGTTTATTGGTTCAACAAGTCATTATATATATAGACAAATAGACAATAGACATATTATACCTATATTATAATTAAATTATTGTATATTAATAATAGTTTAAATATACAATATCATTGTATATTTGGATGTTATTATGATATTAAAACAATATAGCATACTTATATGGCTATATGATATACTTATTATATAATAGCGTTTTCATATAAACTAATGTAGTAACAATAGTAATGTAGGTTGTAGGTAAATATAAAATCTCCTTAAAAATAGCAATTATAACACGAACAATAATTTTAAGATACTCATATATATTACCTTGTTCGCCTTTTGCTCCGTCGACACCGGGGTAACCAATATGACCCTATAAATTAAAAATATGAATATATCATAAGTACAGTTCTTTAACTTTCGGTTTCATAATTATTTTTAAATTATTATATAAAGAGTGTTTGCCGTTTTCGAAATGTTTTTCCCTGTAAATAAATTTACATTATATCTAGACGATTGAGTAAATATATTCAAATAATAATTTAAGTATAGATAGGTTTTCAGGGTAGGGTTAAAGAAGTTTCTTTATGAAGGTAGTAAAAAGATAAAATAAAAAATAAATTTTAATAAAATTTTATAAGTAATATATTAATGATTGATATATATAAATGAGCGTGTGTTTCAAATACCTTCATTCCTGGTATACCTGGCATTCCAGGTAAACCTCTTGGTCCAGCAGGACCAATAGTGCCTGGTTGTCCTGGTTCTGCATCATGGCCTCGCTCGCCCTAAGATAATAATTATATTTATATATACTATTTTAAGACTTTTATAGTGTGAAAAATCATAACATATAATAATAATATTTAAATGTTTTCAATTTTAATAAAATATATTTTTATTATGAATTGAGTATGTACTTGGTAAATAAACATTATACACTTACATCCCTACCGGGTAGTCCAGGAATACCTCTAGGCCCAACTGGGCCAGCAGGACCTGGAGCACCAATATCACCAGTTTCTCCGCGAGATCCCTTATAAAATATAAATAATTTTTAAATAAGAAAATTTTAAATACGTTTTTTATGAATATTATAATAAAATTAAAAACTAAAAACTACATACTTGAAAACCTTGGGGTCCAGGAGGTCCTGGAGGACCGGGAGGTCCTCTCATTCCAACCGGACCAACTTGCGCTTGCATAGTATGAAATGCTTCAGGTGGATAACCACTATTGATAGGACCTTTATCTTGATTTCCGTGAACTTGAGCTAATTGCTGATAATATGTACTAACATCCGGAATAGGTCCGGGAAGTCCGGGCATACCTTTAACATATGTTTACTTTTAGTTGAAGGTATTCTTCTATATTATAATTTACTAACATATATAAAATGATTTTAACATGAAAATAAATTGTAAATCAATGATAAATATTTAGGAATGTTATGTATGTATTAATTATTAACCTGGAACTCCCGGTGCACCCGGGACACCTCGTTCACCATATTGTCCAGGTTTTCCTGGTTCGCCTTGAAGACCTGGTTCTCCCTACACAATTATATCATACGAATATAGTTAGATAGTATTTGCTCGTTTCGTAATGAAATTAGTTATAAAAAACGAATATGCATTTTAAATTAACAACGCAAAAATATAACTAATTGATTATTATAATGTAAAACATATTTAATTTTTTAATTATCGCCTTAAACCACTTATTTCGTTTTAATATTTTTAAAACCTAAGACAGTGGATGGGCTATTTATATTTTTAGTAAGTATAGCACTTTTATATTATATCACGAAAGTAGGTACTTACTCGAATAACTGGAACTGAATAAAACGGTGGTATCATTGTAGCTATACATAAGAAATAAGAGTGTAAAATAATATACTTATATGTTTATATAGATTATTGTTGTTTTATTGAACTTACTTGATACTTGTTGGAAATTACTATCTATGGAAATATGAGATTCTTTGATAAATTCTTGCTTTTTGTTCGTGACGGTTTTATTTGATAACGACCTATATGGTGTAATTTTCATTGGTTGTTTAAATGGTGGTTCACTAGTAAATTCTTCAACAGGTCGTGGTGAAATATATGGTTTCCTAATTATTGTACTATATTCGGGTGGTCTAGTTGTATACGGCATTTCAGTGAAATCAAATCTTTGGGATTCTTCGGGTATTTCTGCAGGTTTTTCTAATTTTAGGGTGGGGTTTTCAGGGTTTTCTGCTTGTTTTTCAAGGATTTCAGTGCGTTCTTCAGGTATTTCAACGGTTTCTTTTGGTACTTCCATTGGCTCTTCTGGCCTTTCAACGGGTTCTTCTGGTACTTCTATTGGCTCTTCTGGCCTTTCAACAGGTTCATCTGGTCTTCCAACTGGTTCATCTGGCCTTTCTGTGGCTTCTTCTAGCCTTTCAGTTGTTTCCTCGTGTCCTTCTGTAGTTTCTTCTGTTCTTTCTGTAAATTCTTCTTGTCTTTCTGACGGGTTTTCCGACCTTTCTAGAGGTTCGTCCGGTGTATCTATTGGTCTTTCTTGAGAGTTGTCCGGTATTTCTGTTGGATCAATTGGTCTCCCTGACTCTTGATCAGATCGTTGAGTCGTTATGCTCCAATCCGAATACTGTTCTTCTTGATCAGGTTCTGTGGGTTGACTATTGTAAGCTGGCTGTATAGGTGGTAATGAAGTTTGGGGATATGAGTCCAACGAAGATTTGTTCATTGATTCGTCTAAAATAACGTTATTTTAATATACAATATTAAAATTCTGCCTACCTAATTATTTACTAAATTGTTTTTTTCATTATTCATTAAATATTAGGAGGTATTACTCAAGAAAATACATAATAAACGATTCAATAAATAGTAATTATTTTATAAATATTAAAATTAGGTAATATTTTAATTCAAATAAAAGATTTTATAGAGGAAAATTAAAAAAAACATAGGAAAATCTTTTTCCTGTTATCTTATTCTATCCATCAATTTTAAACTAAAAACAATAATAATTTTTTAAATGTCTTATATAAATTATAGATGTATTATTTATTGTTACAAGTCTCATATTGTTGATAATTTTACACAATATTTAATAAACAAACTTTACAGTGAACATTGAATATGTTTCTTATTGTAATCTAATGATCGTAATTTTATATAGTAACGGTTTTTTGATTTTTTTAAATATGCAAATAAGTTTAAATATTTTTATTTTAGTAAGTAGTTATAATGATATCTATTATACAATAGTCTAAAATAGTAGATTTTAAGCTTAAAAATACTAAATTTAGAATAAGATGTTTCACACTTCAATGTACAATATTAAATAGGTGTAAAAACGTTGATCTATTTTTAGCATTAATAACGATTTTATTCAAATGACAATTTAAATGTTTATATTAGAATAAATATTATGTCATTGATAAAAATCGAAAACTTTCTCGCTTTTTTATTATAAATCTTATTTAATATTTAATGGGAAAGGAAATAATAATATCGGTTGCATTCTACGTTCACAGAACACTGAAAGCATTTTTAAATATTCCTGAAATTTCGTGGAAACCTGTAGTGCCCGTCTGGTTATTTCACCGCTACACTTCCGTAGACATACCGTCTTTACTATGTAAAACGCACGTGATGTATAGTATAATATGTCACGGGCACTCTATTTCGAGACATCATCAAGTCACAAAGTCGCTTTTTCTTAATTATACAGGAGATCAAAATAATAATCTCTCATTCTCTCGCACTATAAATAATGTATTATATTTTTGGAAATCGTAAGACGATTTTTTGGATATTGATATCCGACCATAAAATAATAATAAAACAGTTTTAAACGGAAAACGACGTGATTTTTTTTTGACTTTTCGGGGAACGACCGCGACATTTTTTTAAATATTTTTTATATTATATTATATAATACGACGGAAATATGAGTATCGTACGGCGGTCGGGAACGACTGACTGGGACGATCTCGTAGTCGACGTCGGCGGCGGCGGCGGCGGTGGCGGTGCCGGTCGCTTTTGTGAATCTCCGGTGTCCTCGTACTCTTCGTCGTACGCGCCGTAGTCGTCGGCGTCTGTCGCAGCGGCGTTGGTGGCGGCGTCCGCTGCGTTGACGGTGGCCCTGTCCGCGGCCACCGTCGACCCGGGCCGGACGCGTCTATCGTGACGGCGGGCCCCCGGAGCGGCCGCGTCGGCCACCGGCAGCAGCGCCGCGCAGGCCAGCAACAGCAGCGCGCAGGCCACGGCGGCACTCGGGCCGTGCATGAGGCGGCGACGCGCAAACACACGCCGTGAAACAGATGTGATATGACACGCGTGCCGCGGCTTGCTGCAGCAGGACAAGCGGCTGCGGTGGACCTATTGTGCGGGACGAAAGTGCGCGCGTATGCGGCGGCGGTGGCGACGACGACGGCGTTGCGGTATACAATAAAGCGCGCGAGGCGACACGTGCAATCGGTTCGGCGGTCCGCGCCAATGTGAAAAATAAAAATCGCCGGCGCGCGGTCGACACGAAAAACCGTATGTGTGCGCGCACCGACGCAATCAATTTACATCTATTTATCGTACATTTCGTTTCATCAGAGTAATACATCATCTCGATTATTATTATTATTATTGTATTCCGCCGTTGTCGTAATCATCGTATACACAAACATTTTTTTTTTTTTTTTTTATAATCTATTAAACTGGTGTGCGCGTCCCAATCGCGGATCGTGCCCACACACGGAGCCCGACGGGTACCAATGACCCCACTCGGCCGCCGTCTCGCGCGCGTCCAAACCTCGGTAAACGGACCGATTCGCCGCGGCTTCCGGTAGACTCGCGGACCGCTGCAGCTGCTGCGTCGGTGATGAAATATATAATATTTTGTGCAAGCACTCGTTGCGATCGTAATTATAATGCGCGCGATCGACGAGACGATGTACATTTAATACTATATATCGAACATACTCACCCTGTGCATATTGCGTATGCGATCAGTGACGTGATCGAGTAAAAAACTGTCGGAGAGATGAGAGGAGACGCAAAATCGTATGATCGCCAAAATCAAAACCGTATCTGTGCGAGTGTGCAGGTGCGAATTAGCGCTAGGCACTATAAGCACTGTGCCTAGGGCTTATAAACATTTTTGGGTCCAAAAATTAAATATGTGGCTACTATTTTTTTTTTTTTTTGTTACAATTTTTGTTTTATACTTAACCACGAGTGATAAATAAACATTTAAATTAGTGTAAAATAATTTGTTTTAACGCATTATAGGTATTAAAGGCGCTGTGCGTAAAGCCAAGGCTGTAACTGAAAATAAATTTCGGAAGTGCAACATTTTTTTTAAATATAAATACTGAGAATTTATAGTCAATTAGTCATTAACTTTTTTACAACTAAAATATTTCTATTTTTAAAAAGTTGTTGGGGGTCCGGACCCCTGAACCCTCCTCTCACCAGTTACGGTCTTGTCTAGGGCCTACGATTATATTAATCCGGGCCTGACTGTGTACCTTACTACAGTTTGAATGCCAACTAACTGCATTGGGCTTTGATGAGTAGGTATGCTTAAGAGCCGTGCAAAATGAATAATCTAATATATACCCTAAATATCAACTCAGCTTACAGTACTTACCTAAACAATTTACTTATTTAGTAAATAGGTAAAATTTCAATATATATACTTTCTCCGAGCCTAAATAAATGAATAAGGTTATATATTATATTAGCAATATGATTATATTAATTTAATAAAAATAATAATAATATTATTTGTAAGTTTGTAACACATGAATTTGGTTTAAAATGATGTTTTAGCGCCCCTTGAAATATATAGGTGTTAGTCCTTTTTAACAATTTTCCGTTTCCAATTTTACAGACTTAGGACTGACAACAAAAGTGAAAAGTTTGATGTTTTGAAAATTATTTCATACATGACATTACTACACACTAAATACACTATTTAAAAAATATTAATATATAAAAAACTACATATATCCCTGTATACGTAATTTATATAAATATACAAAATTGTTAAAAAGACGTCGCCTATATTTCATGAAACACAATTATGTTGTGTTTTTCTTTATGTAAAAAGGTAAAAGAGTACAACTTATTCGTCTCTGCTACTTATAGTTATATTATGCTATTTTGGCTACATTTGCTGATGATACTAAAACAATAACTCAACGAAGTCTAATTTCAACCTAATTTGAGTCTCGGGAGTCAATTCAAACTCGCTAAAGAAGCTATATACAAATACTCAACTAGAGCTTAAGTAAGGGAATGAAGTAATGTGTTTCAATAACACCTTAATATCCAGAGAGTCATTCTGTTGGTTTACAACTGTTAAAAAGGGCTCTTCCGGAAAACTGAATATTTTTATAGAATAAAGCCAATAGAGGCACTAGTTTTTTCCATCAAAGCGGTAGTCTTTAAAAAGTTAAAATAAATGCAAGCAAGTTCCCTTTACAAGTTTTTCCTACTAGTACCATTAAGTAGGATAGATCCTCCCAGAGCCTTATTTTATTAATATTTTGTTATATTTATAATTTAATAGTAATCAACTATAATATTATAAATATAATGGTTTTCTTAATAAAGTTTACAGTTTTCTATTAAAAAATCCTTTATTCCCCCTTCTTCAAACAACTCCTTAACTCAAGTCCTTTTTTTTGTATTTATGTATCTAATACTGTATATTAATTTTATGCAAATTGTAAGTATTCGTTTTCTAATAAACAAAAACAAAAAAAAAAAAATACGGCGAAAGTATAATTACGAAACACGGTCATTTTAACCATAATTGATACACCATATAGGTACGTGCGTGTTTATGTAATACATATTATTGTATATATTTAGCTGCGTTTGTGTTTCATAATACAGCGAATAATTAAATAATAACTTTATATAAATATATAGATACTATAGCATTCTAAAGTCATAGGATTCACTATTCAGTAGTTGATTTATTGATCACTAATATATTTTAATCAATTATTGTACGTTCACGAGTTGTTAGTTAATTACACAATCGTTAAATTCGTGTATAAGTTCAAAGTCCAATACATGCTTCTCAATCCCAAATTGAATACTTTATACGTTTCATAATGCTGATTTGTGTTTCCATTTCAAATGAATAACATTATATGAAATTATTCTAAACCTTATCTATAATCCCAAATATTGTCAGTACCGACAGTACCTATGTGTTCTCACTTTTCCAGTGTATCTTAAAATGAATATATATCAGTCATAACTCCTCTTCCAATTGAATTAATTTTAATGAGTTCGAACTTTGAACCTTCCGACTAAACTTTAGTTATCAATTAAAAGATAAAATTTACTGATGATGACAATCATGATGACATACTACGCATATATACTTAATGTAAGAGATTGGAGTATATATATAATATATATGCTATGAATCGATATAGTAAAAAAACAGATTTATAAGCCTCTTCATAAGTCATGAACATCCTTCCTTCAGATCGTTTATATCTCTAGTTCAATGACTTCTCTTTAATATTACATACTAATGGCCATTTGCGAACATGTGAGTCGTTATATCGACATGACTGCACAATTCGCATAATATTTGCTCTTAGTCTAAACGTTAGTAATGCCTAGAAACAACTGCCCTAACTAAAATATAAGTAAAATAAGTACTTTTGAAATACCTATTTAAAATTAAATATTAACATAAAATATTTACTGTTGATAAATAGTACAGTCTTATAATCTAAAATAAAATATATGTAATGATAATAATAATTCATTGATTATTTGAATTTAAAATAATCAATGGAATATTATTTTTATCGAGAACGTTTGATCAAAACACTAGTGTAATAATTAATAAGTACATAATAGCATAATTATTTATAATTAATGGTTTCAATTTCCAATAGATTACGAAAAAATGTTTAATGTATAGCATTTTTTTCATAATTTGTTAGTGTTTATGATTTTACTCAACACGAATAAAAGTTATTATAGACTGATTCAATTAAAAATTTCAAGTTTCAATATAAAACCTAAAACTATATAAGTAAGTCCTACCTAAATTTAGTTTTGTTTTCAATTTACCTATGTGTGACACAATTCTTATTTTCGGATATAGGTAAATGGTTAATACAAAGTTCCTTATAATTTTTTTATACACCACATAAAAAATATCAATATTACACACCTATACATAGTCACAATATTTTTATAAATTTTTAAAGTTTAAATTTTTACGAAATTCATCAAAATTTAAAAATTATTTTTTAGTTAAAAATTAATAAAATGTTAATTTATAATGGCCAAGGCTTGAAAATCTATAATAGATACAAAGTTTCTCATAAGTAACTCGTACTGAAATCTAAACATCTAATAATTTTCAAAATCAAATTTTAATTTGAGAAGGTAAGAAATATTGTTTAATACTCAGTAGAAATACTGATAATGTTTTGCTTATGTCAATTTTAACATCTAGTGGCTAGTTATATGGAATTAAAATGCAATATTAAATTTATTAAATTTATTTACATTGATAATAAAATACATTTAAAATTTATTAGAACCTTTAAATCAAAATGTTTTAGTTAAATTTGTTGAATTCTATAGGTAGTGGGACAGTTATTATCAACTGTGATAATTAACCATAAGTTGCTAAGTAGCTAACTCATGGTCCATACAGTGATAGCGTCACAATAAGTAACCAGGTACTATGCGTCTGTAAGCTACAGCTTATAAAGACCGGCACTAATTTTGCGAGATGTATTGATCAATAGATAGCAGGTAATATAACATCTGACAAATTGTGATAAATTTTATATATTTTTGATACCTAAAGTGTAGAGGATATAGTTGTCCAATTAACAATCATATTTTTTTTGTGCAAGATAATAAATTTACAAATAAAATGCCTAAAAATCTACAAAAATTTAAAATTAAATTTTGAATTATAGCTATTCAACAAAATACAAAATAGATATGTAACAAACGAACATAGTGTAACGAGATAATACAAGAAAAATATCAGTCAAATCTCAGCCATAGTAACAATCTTTGTTTTTTATTACATTATTGTTTATGAATTTGCTGTATTTTATATCATTATAATATTATAACGTAAGTGAATAATATTGCGAAATATTTTTGTTCAGAATTTTACTAGGACTAAAATAATATCAAAACAACAATCGTTTCCAGTTGTCTAAAATATTAGTTATAAAAAATTATATTAATCTAAATATCAGTTCCCTTTTGACCTGTTGAGCAATATTGTGTGTTAATGAGTCCTAAGGCTTTGGGTATATTTAAGAAATACACAAAGTTCAGACATCTGTGTTTGTGATTATTTCACTTTAATGTCCCGCTGTTATCGAACGTCCGGTATTTATTTAACATTAAAAATTATCTATTTCTATAAATATATGTAATATAGATATTATTATACATGTTTGTATAAAAAAAAACTAAGGATTCAATAAAATAAAACTAAGTTTTAAAAATTGAATAAATCTAAAATATATATATATATATTATGTAAATGTAATTCAGTACGGAATATATAATAAAGCTTTGATTAGATGAGAATAAATAATAAAAATACTATTAATTTAACAATTAAAATTATAAATAAATAAAATTCACAAACAATACCTAAAAATAAAATAAATAAAATGTTTATGAACTAAAGTGTATTGTTAACACTTTAGTACATATTATTTATTATGTCAGAAATAATGGTGATTTAACACATAATCTGAAATGTTAATTAAATTACCAAATAACAAAAAATTACTGTACAATAATACATGTTTAAAATGTTTTTAGATAGAGAAGAAGAAGATAAAGCACCACAGGCTGAAGATATGTAAAAAATAGAATATATTCAAACATTATTTCTGATCATAACTAATAATAATTGTTAATTAATGTTACATAAGTATAAAATAATAAAACAATTAATACAATTGATAGTTGACATTGTTTTATAAAATATAATATGGCTGGATTTGAACCAAAGAAAGACCGTTTATATTTAACCATAAATATCAATGACCCTTGGCGGCTTGTTTAGCTGCCATTATCAAAGGAGTTAGACTGGCTAAAGGTCTGGAAAGCTTCAAAAATGGGTGCTGTAAACAATTTATAAAACATACATTGCATAAATAATTTTAAATATTAAGTTCTTAGATATATGCAATATTTAAATAATTAATGGTAACCAATTTTTGCTTTTAATTGCATTAGGTATTTCAGCCATAGTTTTATCAATTAACAAATATTGTTTTTTATTAAATAGATTCTCAAGAATATGAAAAAAGGTTAAATGTTATCAAATATTGGTAAAAGTTAATCTTAAACACATTTTTGCTATCAACTAAATATTAAAAAACATGTGTAAAAACTGTAAAATGATTTTAATTGATAATAATACATTAATACCTCTGAATGCTGTTCTAAATTATTGACCTACCAGTTCTCATCAAATGATAAATTTTACTATTTTAGTATATCATCTAGAGAGAAAAAGTAAAAATTATTTCAACATATTAATTTATTATAAGTCTTTAAATTTTTTATTTAAAAATAAAAATGTTATTACTTTTGGATAATAATAACGTACTATAATTAATTAATATTCTTAATTTAAAACTACAAATTAACATTTTTATTATCAATGCCTAAAAAATCATAAGTCATAACTACAGTTTAAAAATATTTGTCAATATTATATGATGGTTTAATTTTGTAAAAGTTTTTTTTATTTGATGATAATAAAGTAAAAGATTTTTTCAAAATGCTTTTGCCAGCTTTGCCTATAAAACTTTATCAAGACTATTTTAATACAAAAAGTTTTTTGGTCAATCAAATTATTAAGGTTTATCAAAACATAAATAAAATATTTTAACATAAACACCTGAATTTTATTATTGCAGACAATTAGTACTACAACAACCGATTCAGCAAGGTGTAAACCACTCACGAGTCTCCCTTTTTTAAATTAAATTATTAATCAGAGAAAGGGATATTATTATCCATAGTATCCATAGTAATAAGTTTTTCAAAGAAACAAAAGTATTTTAAATGATAAAATTGTATCATTTTGAATATAAATTACTACAATCTGCAATTACTTTCAATATTATGGTACTGTTATGACTTATCCACTAATCAATTAAATATAAACTCCCTGCATTTATCAAATTGAATATTATTATCATAATGTGATAAATAAAAAGAGCAAAACTGCAAAACAGATACATGTATAGTTAAAAAGTTAATTCATAAATTATAATCAGTTGATGATAATTGGTTAAAGAACCCCTGTTATATTTTTACACACGAGCCACCAAACATGTAATAGTGGCACTACAGATAACATAAATATAAATGTAAAATCAACATAAATTTAAATAAATGTTGTAGAAATACATGACAATTATGTTTGTCTTATAAAATATAAACACCTAATGATCTCAAATAAAAAATAAATTTCACTATCTTACTTTTAGAAGTTCAGAGGCTGATGCACGATCTTCAACCTCAACTTCAAGGCACTGATCTAAAAAGTCTTGAAATATTGGTGACAATTTTTCTTTTTCTTTTATCTCTGGTTTTCCATTGGTTGCAATTAAATACAATGCCTAAATAAACATTTATATTAAATTAAAATACATTATATAAATAATTAGTTAACTAATAATTTTTTTTCATACCCTTAAAGGATTTTCATTTAAATATGGCGGTTCACCTTCAATCATTTCAATAGCCATTATACCTAATGACCATATGTCTACCTTAGGACCATATTGTTTACGTGTAACTACTTCTGGCGCCATCCAATATGGTGTACCAACCATTGTAGTACGTTTAGATTGCTCAGGTGAAATTTGAGCACAAAATCCAAAATCAGCTAATATCAAAATTATAAAATTAAAATTTTTTCATAAATTAATTTAAAATTATCTAATTGTATCTAATTCATATTTTTTTTTTTTTTTTTGGACATCAATAAAATTTCAAGAAATAATATGTTAATCCAAAACTTTCAAGTTTTAAGTCATTTTTAATATATAGTTGAGTCACAATTACTAGAATAATAAAATTTTAAAAAAATTGAAATATATTTTTGCCAATGAAAATTAAAATTATTAAAATTACATTATTAAATAAATTATTGAATTCAAAATGTAAAAATTAAAGATTTGTGTTTGACCATCTTCAAATCATCATTTATAATTTTAACAATAAACAGTCATACATTTAATAAATACTTACTTAGCTTAACATTACCATCTAGTCCAAGTAAAATGTTATCAGACTTGATGTCTCTATGTATAACTTGA
Source organism: Rhopalosiphum maidis (assembly GCF_003676215.2). Taxonomy (NCBI): domain Eukaryota; kingdom Metazoa; phylum Arthropoda; class Insecta; order Hemiptera; family Aphididae; genus Rhopalosiphum; species Rhopalosiphum maidis. Next base: position 6,770,904 of record NC_040878.1, read on the forward strand.
TTGAAATGTAAAAATTGAAGTGCTTGAAGTACTTCTCGGCATACTGAAGCTATTTGACCTTCATCCATACAAGTTTCTGTGACAACATCTGTTAAACTACCGCCTGGTAAATATTCCATTACAACCTAAAAAAATATGACAAATATATAATTTGATAATATTTATAGTACACCCAATAATTTTTTATAAAATACATTTCAATTTACAGCCATTTAAATACTAATGTTTAGACAAAATGAGTGATATCAAGGATAACATTTTTAATGTACTATTCCACTAACCTAAGCCCTGAATTTTTATTAATCGTTTAATATATTTTATACATTAATATTTTTAGTAAAATAACTTTGGATTATGAAATGAAAAATATAATTTGCCATTGAGTTGAAATAATATTAAATTTGAATGATTGTTTTTTTCACAGACATAAGAATAAAATAAAAATAAAGTAATAAAAATAATTAAATAAAAATTATTGTATGCAATCAATATTTTCTATAAAAAAAAAAATAATGAAAAAATAACCCTAAATATGTATATTGAAAAAAATATAAAGTAATCACTTGTTGTAAAATTATTTAAGATAAGTAATTTTTATTGTTTTCGTGCATTCTTTTTAAAAATTTATATTTTAGATTTTGAGCAGAATGATAAATATAATGATTTTACAATGATGTTTCTTTTTTTTATTTCTGTGCATTTCAATGTATTTTGGGGCAGTAAAAGTAAACAATTCCTATTAATTTTCAAAATTTGCAAAGAATTTTGTAATTAAAAATTAAAAATTTGATACAAATAAGTAATTTTTTCTTAAATCTATAACTATTTAAAAATATATAAGCACAATTTTTAGTAATGGAATAGAACAACTAAAAAAATTTTAAATAATTATATTACTTCTAGAAAATGACAACATAAATATTTCATGAAAAATAGGTACTTATAGTTCTTACTTTTTGAATTATAACAAAAATCAAATCAATTTAATGAAAAACTGGTTTTGTATAAATATTGGTGTTTTTGCTAATTTTATTTTGGTATCACAATTATTTTTAAAAGTAATGTACATTTATTTTGTATTGTTGAACCCACATATTAATAGTAATTTTTTTTATAATAAATCACCTTAAAAATTAAAGTATTTTCATTTCTTCAAGAAGTGACGAAAAAAAAAAATACACAACACCAATACATTAACACAGCTCAAAACCAAAAATTGTATTTTATTGTTGAATTAGTAACACTCTAAGTTCTTTTGCACTCTATAGTCTATAACAGTGTTTCCCAATCTATGGGTCACAAAATTTTTTTTATGGGTCACATCTGGCTAAACTTACCCATAAATAAGTATATTAACATACTATACAATCATAATTTTTTTTTTATTGTGGAGGTGGGTTGCGTAACCAACAAAGGGTAAATTTGAGGATCGCCATTACAAAAAAGTTGGGAATCACTGCTCTATAATATATCTAAAATATATTTAATTATTTTAATTATTACCCAGAGTTCATCTTGTACTAAATAACTATCTAAATAGTTCACAACATTTGCATGTTTATTTTCTCGCATAACTAGTATCTCATTAATAATAAGCTCTTTCTTTGGTTGTTGACCTAAATTCATTTGTTTTATAGCCACTTCCATACCAGTTGACGTTTCAATAGCTGTGTACACTGTACCAGATGCTCTGTAACAGTAATAATGATTAGTCAACTTATCATTACACTATATTGTGCAGGTGATATAAACTACAAGATAGGTTAAGAAAACTTTGACTTACCCCTGTCCAATTTTTTCCATCTTGGTATATTTTCTATTTGGATCACCAACTGTTACTATTGTTTTAAGTTGTTCTAATATTTCATTATCAGCAACTTTTTTACGGCTAGTAGCAGTAGTATTATTTTTATTTTTATCCAATACTGGTACAGTTCCATTTGTTTGACTAGGCCGGTGAAGTGGAACCGGTGAAACTACTTTAGGTTCTTCTTGGGTGATGGACCTAGGCTCATCTTCTTCTATTGGTTTAGTATACACAGATTTTGTACGTTCAGGACGTACAGATACAGGTGGTGGAGGAGATGTTTGTTCATCTGTTGTGGGAGTTGTGGTCAGTGAAGGACTAGTGCTACCTGTTGATGAAGAAGGCTGGCTGCTACTGACACCAGAATATGATGAACTACCTCCACTATGTGCACCACGCACTAATACTTCAGTAGGAGGAGTACTATTTTGTACTGGATAACAATTGTATAAAATATAAAATTAGTATTCTTAAATAATATCAAAATACAATTCATTAAATACCAATATTTGTGGCTGTGGTCATATATTTGGAAGTTTTTGATTGTTTACTGGAGTTATCAAACCAATTCAGAACATCAAGAACTGCTTGAGGATTCTTTTTTTGTTCTTGTTTGCTTATATTGGATGTTATTAAAAGTCGTGCCCATGCTTCTGGCATACCCTACATTAATAACAATATTTTTTATAAAACAATTCAATACATTTTAATAAATAAAACGTATAAATTTGCAAAACAATTTACATAAATATTTTCCACTGTTAAGTAATGAAAAATTAATAATGAATGTATCTCAAGTAATATACTCTATTTTAAAATAAAGTAAATCAATTACACATTATAAATAATATATAATGTTATTAAATAATCATGAAAAATAAAGATTGTAAATATCATTGATTTATTTTTTTAATTTATACAAAATTATTTATTAGTTTATATTTTTTAAATTATTATTTATTGACTTAGACTTAAACATGTAAAATGTATAGGTATAGTTCAAATAGTTAATAATAAATAAATTTGATTTTTTCAAAAATAATAATTATATTACTAAATTTATTAATAATAAGCAATGTGATTATGTGCTGTAACTACTAAAACACCAAACTCATTGTATGTCCATCTATGCTACTCACAAAGCTGTTGATGTTACTCACTTTATATGGCAGCTTGAAACAAGAAAAAACAAACACAGAATTCTAGAGACATTTGTCTATTTATCAGTATTAGTTCAGTGATTTAAATTAATGCATGCTAGAAATTTTATCAATTATCCAAATATGCAAAATATTGATATAAAACTAGTTTTTAACACATAATTTATTAAAAAATGTACAAAAAAACACTTATTTGAATATTTTATACATGTCATTATATTAGTTTTATATATTCAAGAAGTAAACAGAAAATTAAGAAACCTATTGTATAAAGGAACCCATAAAAATATTAAATGTGTTATTATGATTATATTTCAATTTTTGATAGTATGTACTATATACATTATAAGTACATCAAAGTATTAAAATCAATTAGACTAACAATATATTTAATTGTATGGTTATTTCTTGAACATAAAATATTTTTATTGAAATAAATTATGAATATTGATACATAAACATAACTAATAACTTACTGAACTTAATTATGCTAATTAAAATTGTATTATATAAGTGGAATATACCTAATATCTATAAAAAAAATCAAGAATGAAAAGTGTTGCATTTTAAATTTTCAAACATTTTGAGTTCTATGTTACATAGTAGCTATATAAAAAACATAACAAATCATAGAAATATAGAAATACTTGATTGTACTAAACAAATAAAATAAATTAGTACAATATTTTTTAGTAGAATTTATAACTATTATTAAATGTATTATTATTTATTTTTTTAACCAAGACATATCATCTATAGACACCTATCTACAATTGTAACTATTTTAACAACGCATAACAGAGTTTATGACAAGAAATTTGAAAATGAGTTTTCAGCTTGTTAAATAAGTTATAATCAGGAAAACGGCATTTCTATGGGTCTTAAATAATATATTTAAAATTTGAAATTATAAATATGATCTTGATATATTTTTGTGAATAATTTTGTACTTATTTAGTATTTTTAATTATTATATTGTGATGTTACTAAAACAGCAATGACTCTAAACACAACCTGGTTCATTATACAAGCACAATACATTATACTTTATTAGTGTTAATTTTAAATTGATTATATATATATATGATAATTAAACAACTTTTCATAATGACATATCTAGCAATAAGTGATGAGAATTATATCATCAAATATATCCACTAAGAGGATTTTATTTGTTTAAAATAAATATTTAACTAAAAACTTATACCATAAGATGCATTACAATAAGTAAATTTATGGGCCCATTTCTTTTAAATATAAGCACTCAAATATATATAAAAATATTAATATTAATTTGAATTCAAGTTTGATATTTTTAACTATTGTCATGCATATATTATAATAATCAATTTTAAATATATAATGATTCATACAGTTTTATTATTTTTAATATTGATCATTGACTAACAATAAGATTTAAAATAATATTTTTTAATTTTATTTTAGTTATAAATTGTTTTCTTATAACTCATACAAGTTTTTTGTCTTTGACTTATGTTGCACTGAACATACAATTTTATTTTTATTATGAAGATTAATCATTTGCTAAGGCCATTTGAATTATCAGTACACACTTTATATATCTTGATTAAAGTAATTTTAGAATAGAAAATTGTTTGAACAGGATTCTAGTAATTGTAAATAATAGTATAATAATAATATATAAGTATATATAGTATAATAGTAATAATAGCATTATTACTTTTTAGTTAATATGTAAAAGAAAATGGAAAAACTATGTCATTACCAAGGATTAGATAATATAATATTGTGTTTAGTAATTATTATATGATACAGGTAGCAGAGTAAGCAATACATTAGTTTAATATATCAAAGATTCTAAATATAAAATTATATTACATATTTTAAAAATGTTAGAAAATAAAATGAGTGAACAGAATATAGTTCATTTACTATTGTTTTCATTATAATCATAATACTTATATTAGCCTAAGACAGACTAATATGTGACCTCGATATTTTAACTTAAATATTGATACTATTTTCTATTTTCAGAAGGCACAATATAACATGTATTAAAATACTTTTAGCACTTTAAATTTTAAAGTCGAACTCCCTAATTATTACAATGTAACAACAATTTACATAGTGTCCATAAAAATATGTTAGATACCAATGATAACAAAAAAATAAAAAGATTTTAGAAAATTGTAATCAAAATATTTGTTATTTACACCCATTTATGAAGTCCTACATAACTTAAAATTTGAAGCCTTCTAAGAAAAAAGAACAAGTAAAATATTATGACAAAATTTTTTATTTTTCAATAATACTTAAGTTTGAAATCTATTAATAAATATTCAACTGTGATTAATTTGTCTTTATACAATTAGTTTTTAAGTAAAATCTGATTTAGCATTACAGAAACAATTTAACTATACATTTATTTTGGGGATGTCTATATATTAAGAATCATATCAAATATGAATTTTAAATGTTTGATTAATTCTGGTTATGTTTATTTTTTTTTCAATTTGACTACATAGCAAAGCATATCTCAGCAAAATGTTAAATAATATGTGCAAATTAAACTATACATTAGCTCATTTTCTGTATCCATATAACCATATACCTATTTACATTACAAAATAATGATACTTACAGTAAACTCGCCAGTATGGGCATCAAAGCCTACATGCATGGTATGTTCAAAATTGGTCGGATAAGATATTTCTGGTTTATCTTCAGATCCAGTACCTCGTGTTTTCAGTTTACCAGTAACACGGCTTTTAGAAGTTTTCTTTTTGTGGTCTGAATCTGGTTCTTTAGGTAAGGGCCGCATAATATCCAAATTTGGTACCGAATCCCCGCGGGCAACTCTAAAACTGTTGTACATTGTAAAATATATAACTTAAAATAAAAAACTTTATCATTATTATTACCTATTACTAGTTAGACGGACCGGAGGAGCTGGTGGCTTGTCATCATCATCTGACATTTTTATAAATTATTTAAAAAAATGACTACTAACTGATTGGCATTAGATTGTTCTAAAACAATTAACAACAAAAATTACAAAAAATTTTGTTGAAAGACATAATTAGTCTCCACTTATATATATTTTTTAAATATTTATTGTTTTGACTCCACCTAAATAAACATTAACTATTCACTATTTTTAGATTACCTTAAACATGAAAATTCTTGGGCCCATAGGTGTGTAAAAATGTAAAATAATCATTTAATGACACATAATCAACCATGTTCTGTAGTAAGTGTATGTTGAAAACTATTTAAATTTAATAAAAATTAAAATAAAAAGTTATTATCTAGTTAAAATAAATAATAGGAAGCAATATAAAAATGAAATAAATATTACATCCTGTAAAGATTGCAGATGAGTGATCCTAATACCCAAGATTCATTATCGCAAAAAAATCATATCATAATTCTTGTGTTTCGTTGGTTACACTGAACTGTGGTAGATGCAAAGACGTCTTATAACTGGGCGCCAAATTTGATTTTTACCTCTAAGGATGTCTACAAAATAAAATTGTAAATACATATTAATATTACAATTAAAATCGAAATGTATTTATTATTATAAAATAGTAAAATACTCAAATTATAAATAATAATATACTCATTAGTTCAACTAAAGATGAAATATACAGATATTTTTAGATGTTGCTAAAATTAAACATTTTTTAAAGGTAGGTAGTAAAAATTGTGTATAATGTATAAAATATTACCCATATTTTTTTTTATATATCTATAAACAATACACACATCAGCTGTATTCAAAATATTAATGATTTTTAGAAAATTGAATATGGAGATTACTTTTGCATTCAAAGCCTAAGGGCTAAGAGACACCACAATGTGACTATGTAAGTTTACCTAATGTTTTTATATTCTTATGTTTACTGTGCATTCTGTATCAGAGAAAATTACACAAGGTTCAAGTTTTGTTGTCAATTATTATTATTATATATTGACTTTTAGAATTACTAACATTTTATTAATTTAAATAATTTAATATTTATTACATAGAATAGATATGTAGATACAGGTACTAATTTTTAATAGTAATCTATAAAAAAGTTTTCATAATATTATATAAAGAAAATGTTTACTTGATCTCATATTTTATTACAAATCAGCTGAGAATGTTAAACAAAACTAGAAACTACTATTCAACTCAAAATATATTTTAGTTGTACCATAACCATTAACTATAATATATTTTTACATATTGTAAATTAGAATATTTCAATATCTATTGTCTTATTTGTTAAAGTCAATTATGTTAAAGCAAGTTGATAAACACCAAGTAGATAATTGATATGATAATAATTCCAGAATACTTAAATTTTAAATGTCTATATAATGTTTGTATAACATATTATATAAGTATATACATATCACATACTAATTAGCACGATCTTATAATCATCTTCACATAAAACATGTCTATTTAATTAAAAATAACAAAAATATTGATAAAATACATGTATAAATATAAATTTAATCTTTACGTACTTAAATTATTGTTTTTTTTTTTTTATAAATAGAAAATACAATTTATCCTTTAAATGTTTTTGGTAATTAATTTTTACAAAGAAATTAAATGAATACAATATTAATATTTTTACATAAAAATATAATATTATTTAGAATATTCCTTTAATATGTATTCACTGGTCATTATTCATGTATTGCAAGTTATCTTTTTTCAATTTAGCAACATATTTTTGAAACATTAAACACATCTTCTCACTTTGGTTTAAATCTTCTTTCCTATTAAATATTATTATTAAAAAAAAACTATACTTTTAACATATAATATTAGATTTTAAGAAAATTAATATAAATATTTTTCAAAGGACAAATTTTCTAAATATTTTTAAAATATACCTAATCATCTGTTAACTATAGGTTTTTACTTCATTCTGAGTTAGTATTCTTCAATTTATTGATACAATAAAATTAAATTGCATTTTTAACACATATTTTACTAGTATGATCTATGAAAAAAAATTAAAAATAATCTAATACAATTAGTAGTTGCCTACCTTTTTTCTTTAAATGCTTGGAATTCTGATTGAAATTTTTTCTCAAGATTTATTAATTCAGTTTCATGATTGATATTAATTTTATCTATTTCCATTTTAGAGAGTCTTAGTTGATTATCTTTTTCAGCAAGATTAGTTTTTAAAATATCTATTTCCTTGGCTAATGTATCACTTGTTGTTTGAGCAGCTATATTATATATTTCTGTTTTATTTAACTTTATCAATTCATCTTTAGCCAATATCAAATCGTTTTGAAGTACTTTCATTGTCTCATTAGCTTCAACAGACTTTATTTCAGCTTCTGCTAATTTAATTTCTAAATCTGACTTTTCTTTATGTAGTGTTTTTATCTTTGTATTTAACAAAAGTAATACATTTGTCTAGAATAAATAAAAGTTAAACATGGTTTAAAATAAATAAATACCAATGTATAAAACCTGTTTATCATAAATTTGTATTTCTTCTCGTTGTCTAATTAAATTGTTCTTATTTATTTCATTACTAATTATATTTGAAATTTTACGATGATACATATTTGTAAGAAGTAACTTTTTAATAGCTATTAGTTCGTCTAAAAACAAAAATATTAAATAGCAGTTAATAGTTATAATTTTTAATTTCTTTTTATGTAAAAAGATAACTATTGTAATTTGTAACCAGAATAATCTTTTATGTTTAGTTCTGTTGAAGATTTAAAATTTTCCCATTCTTCTTTTAATGTCTTTAGTTCATTTGTCAATTTTGGTAAAGCTTCTACTAATCGTTGGCATTCTTTTTTTTCTTGTAAAACTTTAATGTCACAGTTTTTTTTAATTTTTGAAATAATATAAAATATTTTATCTAAGTCCTATATAAAAAAAAATAATTGTATTAATAGCATTAATTTTTTTTTGTGATATCAAAAGTTTAAAAACCTCTAAATTCATGTTTTCCATATGAGAATTTGGAATTTCATTGCTTATTTTTGTTATAAGTGATTTTAAACTTTGTTTATTAAAAGATGCTTCTGATTTTATCTTTTTGATTTGGTTTGAAATAAGTATATAATCTTCTTGGTCTTTTAAACTTTTTTTTTTTAATTCTTCAAGTTCTTGTTTTTGTTCTTGATTTTTTAATTGGAGAAGTTGTAGGTTTGATTGTAGTTCACTTTAAACATTTTATATTGCTTTAATGAATTAAGCTAATTTTAATGACAAATATATAATTAAATAAACATTTTACTCGACACGGTTATGATATTGATTGTTAAGAATGTTCAATTGTGTTTGATAATTTTTATCAACTGATGCTACATGTTCAAGGAGACTTAAGTTTCTGACTTGAACTTCTTTTTGATTTATTTCATTTGATTTATTCTGTTTTAGTTGTTCAGCTATAAATAAAATAATTATAATCATAATTAAGTTTAAAAGTAATTTATAACTAACTCATGATCAATTAAATGTTAAAAATAAAAAATAAATTAAACATAGCCATATAGGTAATTGAAAATTTATCTAAGGTATTTCTATATTTTCTCTATAATTATTTTAAGTTTAAGGTAAAACTATCTACAAACTAGAAACGATAATAAAGTTTTCAACAATTTATTTTAAATATTAAACATAATATAATCATTACTTTTATTTTTGACAAACCTATCATAGAAGACAATTCCATAGATACAGAATTTCCTTGAATATTTAGTTCTAAAAGAATTTCATTGTTTTTTAAAGATTTCATTATTAATTCTGCTCCCGTTTCACCTACACAATTCCAACTTAAATCTGAAATTATTAAACCTAGCATTAAAATTAAAAAAAAATTAAATAGATTATATGCCTCATTTACTTAATAATTGTATAGGCTATTAGTTATATGAAAATTTTAAAATAAGAATAGTTAGCTGTATATTAATACATTATAAAAATTAGATATAATATTATTAAAATACAATTCATATTTTTACATTGTATTAACTTTTTTTAAATATATTAATACACTTCAAAGATTAAAAGATATTATAATTTATTATATTTATATATAATATATATGTTTATTCAAGAAATGTGATCATATTTACCGATATTCTTTAAACTTTTATTTATGTTTAACATTTTAGCTAAATGAAAACCACATGTTTGACACAAGTTATTATTTGCCAAAATTAAAATATTTAAAACTGTATTTGACATTAAACTATGACACAACTGGGAAAATGTATCAACTGAGTCACCAATATTATTCCAATCCAATCGTAGTCTTAAAATATTTATAAATAATGCATATATATATATTGTAATTGTGTGCAATGAATGAAGTTAATAAAACTAAAATTTAACAAGTAACATACTCTGTAATATTATTATTATTTAATAATATTTTAGAAATATATGTAGTTAGATTATTTCCAATTTGATTTCCTTTTAAATTCAATATCTTCAAATTTGTTAAATAATTCACTGAATTTAAAATGTCCTTCAACCCATTAACTGGTAGTAGACAATCAGACAAATTTAAAATATTAATAGTGGATTCATATTTTAAAGTTTCAGCTATCAGTGAACAAGAATGTTCTGTTATTGTTGTACTCTTCAAATTTAATTCACCATAAACGCTAAAATCAAAATTGTTAAAATAAACAATCATTTTGTTATTACTATTAAAATTACCTTGCATTGTATAAACATGATACAATAAATTTGTTAGGTGTTATTTTGTTTTTTAAACATAATGTTTGATAAATATTGCAAATACCTATATCCATAATAAATAATATGTGTTATAATATTTATAGATCATACAAATTGAAGTTCAAAGATAAGTTAAAGAATATTTTTGAATAGTTTATAATTATATATAAAATATACACTATGGTACTATAAAGCGAAAATTTAATGTTTTAACAAATACCAATTATTGAATATTATTAATCATAAATATTCAAAATCAAGGAAAAAATTAAAAAATAAGTTTGTAGAATAGATATTTTATTTTTGAAATGATAACGGCTATTAGTATCTTTAATCGTGGTATTTACCAATATTTACTTTATCTCTTCTGTAATCAAACTTTTAAAAGCAATGATAATTGATAAAGCATAAATAATAAATATATTCGTGATTACTGATTCTATTCAATAGTAATAATAGTATTGATTAATCATTATTCATCTATTTATTTAGTATGAATACCTACAATTTTAGTTTAAATATTAAACTTTTCAATCTTTCTATAATTTAGATATTTAGAGTATAGTATATCATTATTATAAATATTTGTGGGTTATTAGTTTTTATTTTAAAAATGCCCACTATACTTGAAGGCGGTCCTGAATACAATAAACTTATATTTAATTACGATCGTAGTTGGACTGATGATTTACCAGTTTGTAAAGTATCAGGTATGGAGTAAATGAATACAATATTTTCTACAAAAATTAAATGTACAACTGTACAAGTATGTTTTAGGTGTAGGATACTTAACCCGTCAAAGATATGATGAATTAGGTCAACGCAGAGATGAACTGGAATCTGAAGATATTAGTCTTCGATGTTGTTATGATGACGCAGGTGCTGTATGGTTATATGGACTTTTTAATGGCCATAATGGGGCAGAAACAGCTCGGTTTGCTCGAGATCGTATTGCTGCAGAAATTTTATTAGGTCAATTGCCTACTACTGAAATGGACCAAGCTGCTAAAGAAATAATTCAGTAAGCAATTAATATTAATATAATTAACATTTGATTAAATACTTTGTAAAAAAAATTATAAAATTATAGACAAAGTTTTCTTTCTGTTGAGGGAACTTATCTTGAAACTATTGATAATAAATTACTTCAAAGAGCGAGTCTATTACTTCAACTTCCTGAAGGCATATCACATTATGATGCTTATCAACAATATCCTCAAATTGTAAATTTTATCTTGATAATATTCAATATTATTCATTGTAAAAATTCAAAATAGTAAATACAGATTATTTTTTAGATAGAAAAATTAAAGGAACTAGAAGAAGAATTATCGTGTGGTACTGGAGCATCTATAGCAATACTTAAAAATAATCGTTTGTATGTTGCAAATGTTGGAGAAAGTCGTGTATTGTTATGTAAAACTGATAAAAATGACGTATTGAGAGTGATACAACCAACAGTTGACCATAACTTGACAAATTTAGATGAAGTAATGAGGCTAACAAATCTTGGACTCAAAATAGCTGATGGAAAGATTAATGGTTGGATCATTAAAATGAATAGCTAAGAATAATATGCACAAATTGATAAAACTGTTTAGGTAATAGAACTATTGGAAATCAATCATCAACAAGATGTTTATGTAATTACATGATAAAAGGTGCTTACAAAGACTATGAAGAACTTAGTGCAGCTTCAGCTGAACCAATTATAGCTGAGCCTCATATTGTTGGGGGTATTTCTATTGATTCATCATACAGGTAAAATTGTAAAATTATTTCAAATGATTTAAAAATAAGTGAATTAAAAAAAAATTATTATAACAGATTTATGATGATTGCTTCTCCGGGTCTCCTGAAAACTTTAGAAGAAGCCACAGGCACCAATCAAGTGAACAAGGAATTAGCATTATTAGTAGTTGAACAAGTAAATACATTAATGTGATTCAGTGTCTAATATAATTATTATATAAAATATATTTACTTAAATTTTTTTTTATCTCTATAAGTTAAGAGTACAGTCTACATTAACTGGCGTTGCTCAAGCTGTTGTAGATCATATAGCTAGAATATATCATGATACTTATGAAGCACAAGATAATGCTACTGGAGCTACACGTCCAAATATTATGTTAATGATACGTAATTTCAATTTTGCAATGCCTAATGCAATTACCGAACAACAACATAGCTGGAATGGCTCATATGATCAAGGTTGATATTAAATATATATGTTATAAAAATTGTTTGCATGAAACTTTTTTTCTTCAGATACAGCTATTAACTTGACTGAAACTACAACATCAACTTCAACCGATCCATCTAGCGGTTCAATCAAAGCTATATTGCCATATGTTGACTTCAGTGAATTTAATTCAAATGTTGATAAAGCTAAAGCTCAAGGCACTCTTCCTTCAAATATCAACTTTTTCTACGAATAGATAAAATATTATTAAAATTTATTTTTTAGTTCAGTATCTAAATTGCAACATATTATTGTTATTCTATAGTTAAATTTTATTTTTGTATGCCGTTCCTAACATAAACAAATACTTGAATTAATGTATTTCTTTTTTACTTTTTTATTTATTTGCATTAACTGAAAACAAAAATGGAATTTTATTTAACTGCTGAAAATAAATGTTTATTTAAGCACCCAATTTTATTTATAAATTTTAATTTATTAAAAGTATATTCAATCTGTAAAAAATAATAATATATAACAAACATATTTAAATAGTTAATGTTTAACATAGGAGGCAGGCCTTTTCAGCTAGATTATTTTTAGTTTAATTTACATGTACAATTTACATTATATATGTATAAATAATATTTCCATATATCAACTTATATCAACTGTCGCACCCAGCATCCCTTTTTAAAATTTTTTTTTTCTTTTTCATCTTGGACAAAAAAACCAACTCATATTTTTTTTTCACCTAAAAAAAAACAATCAAGATGAAGAAAAAAGTTCGGATGAATAGTTTTAGTCATTTCAGAAAACATTTTTGAGACAAAAATTCCCATTTTCACATTTATATATTATATACCTACATAGATTATGCTAATGCTATAATCTATTATAAAAACTACTTTCTGTTTTTTATGTGACATGAGATGATGATGCTAGAATACTATCGCACGGATCTAGAACAAAGATCTGGGAGACCCCAACAATATTTTCATAACACAAATACAATTATAATATAATATAGGTACTTTATTCATAATTTAAACATTTTGTCACAAAAATAGATATAGGCAATAATTTAATATATAAAGCAACAATATGATAAAAAAAGTTTAGATTTTAATAGTAAGAAATAATATGTCTGGGGTGGGCTGAGCCCCTAGCACCCCCTGGATAGAACTAAATAAATAGTATTCTTATGGTTTTGTACAAATAAAAATATTACAATATTTTGAATATGAGTGGGTGGGTAGGGAAATACCTGTACATTACAACTTATCTATGCTATATTGCTGTGATTCTTGTTTCATGCTAATTATTAATGACTCCACCTCCATATTTATTAGTTCATTTACCTTTGTTATCATTTTTTTTTTAACTTTTTTCAAAAAAAAAATTGTTCTCATGAAGAAACTGAAAATTTGAGTATATATTATTATTTATTAAGGTAAGATCATAAAGAATTGATTAATCATTTAATATTATATCATACTATATCATCAAAATATTTTTAGATTCTGAACGGAGTAATGAATGTATTGATTTTACAATGATGTGTGTCTTTTTTTTATTTTTGTGTCTGCTATCACGTTTTGGAATAGTAATAGTGCTTTTACTTCAGCCCCTCTTTTAATAAGGAAATTGAATCTGTTGGTTCTTTGAGGGGAGGGGATCAAAAGAAAAAATTTCCAGTAGTTTTCAAAAGCGTCAGGAAACTTTGAAAAAGTAACTGATAAACGGGAATTTTTACGCATAACCATTTTTCAACAAAATCGATTTTTTGATTTTGCAGTAACTCAAGAACGAATCATTGTAAATACTTGAAATTTTCACCTAATGTTTATATTAGAGTTATCTATTTACGATTAAATTATTATTCAAAATATTTAGAATTTTGAATAATAATTTATAGACCATTGAAATTTTTGATTTTATTTTCTTGAAATGCCGATAAAAAAATTTGGCTTTCCGAAAAATCTTTAAAATTTAATACAAATTTTAATATAAGTTGTTCTTATTGTAGTAAAAAAAAAATAAAAATCGTTAGTCACAATTTTTGTTTGTAAACATTAAAAGTTTAAATGTTTACAAAATATGTCAAAATCACGAAAATTTGCAAGGAATATTGAAGTTGAAAATTCATAAAAATTTTGTAATTTATATCGAAGGTTAAAAAACCCCACGCCAAGTTCTCCATAACTTTTTCTTCAAATAACGGCAAAAAAAAATTCCAGCTTCAATATAGAAAAAAATTTATGAGCATAGGAAATTTATTTTTTTACGAAATCGGGTAAAATAACGATATATTACAATTTAAATATAGGTGATAGTATAATATATCCTACTAATTATTCTAAACTGACAAATCATCTCCGTTCAGAATCGTTTTTCGTATACAATGATACCTGTCATCGCATTCAAATTAAACACATCCATTATAGTGACCTACTCTCCATCACTACTATACAGCAGAGCGATATCCACTTGCCCAATATTTTTATTTTTATTCTATTGAAATTTTTTGTTTAATAAAGAGATATATACTTAATGTGAAAATTATTTACAAGTATAATAATTTATTAAATTAAGTTGTGTAGTATGTAACACATTGTTAGATAATAATATATTATAATGACTATAATGCATCCTTTCCATGTACCTATACATAACTGTATTTGTAGTATACATTTTTGAAAATATTTTATATAAATCTAAGGGGACATCTCCAAACTAGTCTTAATTATTCCACTGGGACTTGATATTAAGCTTTGAGTTTTTTTTTTTAGAAATAAGTGAAAAGCTTTTGTTCTTAAGTTAAAAACAAGTGGTTTTTTTATTAGTGAAAAGACCCAGATACGGTATCAATAATAAATTAATCCAAGTTATAAATAGCACAATTATGCAGCAGAAATAAGGTTTGATTCCTTAAAATAATGAATACTATATAAAAAATATTTTAATACATTATTTTTATTTATTTTAAGAATGTTTTAGGTTTATTATTAACAAGTTATAATATATACAAATATGTTACTGGAGATAAATAATTATAATTTTAATGTAAACAATGTATAGCATTTGAATTATTTATCATCCTCATTATCTTCTTCTGTTTTTTTTGAAGTTTTATACTCTAATACTGTAATTTCTTTTTCTAACGTATCAAACGCCATTGAAAATTTTAACATAACTTGTTCGTACCTATATTAATCACACAAAAATAAACATACAATTACATTTAGTCAAAACTTTTAGGTAGTTATGATAAATATTTTTCATTTCACCTGAATAATAACGTATTTATGTGCTCGGTTTGTTCTTTAATTAATTCATGTTGTTTTCGTTCATTCTCAACCAATTTTTCAATTTCTTCAGTATGCTTGTCTATTTCACTGTAATACTTATCATTTAGAGCAGGCCATTTTTCATTAAGCTGTTGAAGTTGTTGAGCATATTTAACTATTTCAGATTCAGCAGAAAGTATAACTTCTCTTTTAGATAATTCAGTTTGATAGTCTTCATAAAAAGGATCCATCAACTTGTCCAAAAGTTTTACATGACTGAGTAATGCAGTAGCATATGGGTGACCAATACATGCATTACCAATGTTATTGTCAACTTGTTTAACTTCATCAAGAAGGCTACCACTTGGCAGAGAAGTTGGTACCTCTTTATTTGTACCATATACTTTTAATTCTAAAGCAGAAACCAATTTTTCTAAAATTGAAATTTTGTCAGCTTCCATATTCTGAAATTTAAAAAAAATTTTATATTATATAATTATAAGCAACAATTTTTTTCAAATATAATCAAACGAATGTAAACTTATAATTATATAAGTTAATAACTAGCTTATTTATCATTTTAATGTGTTTATTTAAATTATTAAAACCAATGCTCAGCAATATTGTTAAAGGCATAGGTAATGGGCATATTGAGATAGTATAGATAATCGAATAAATGCAGTAGATACTATTTACAATGTTGATATTAATCAACAATGGACTTATTATTTATACTCATAAAATTTTAAGCCACCCGTGAATCCACAAATAGAGAAGTACTCAAATCTGGACAGTCGACCACTGGCTAAAGATAAATTATTAATTATTATATAGACCGTCGTTTAACAATAATAATAATTTTTATTTACTTTTCTATGCTCTATCAACTATGTAAATTGGAAATGTCGACATTCCGCGAAAGAGATCAAACAGTACTAGGAGTATTCACAACCACTACAGCTGCATCTACAAATCTACTGCGGTTTTCTGCACTACGGAAACGTCGGAAACCTCAGAAACGAAACGCGTACGACTTTATGTGTTTTTCTAAAGTAATGGTACAACTATATACTACTTGTATTTTGTTTATAGCATTTATTTACTAACCTTTTTTTTATGTACTTTTTGTACTTTTTGTAGTGTATTTTAATATTAATTATTAGTACAACTGTTTTGATATAAATGACATAATCTGATAAGAATATTCACAACTCGTCGCTTATCGCCGTCCGTCGGTTTCCGCGGTTAGCCGTACAGAACGTAACCACAACCGCAACTCGTGTTCGTCGGCGGCAGCAATGCAGGCAGGCGGCTGCTGTGCCTGTATCACGAGACACGACTCACTCACGACGGGTTTCCGGAGCGTACACACACACACACACACACATACAACGTGTACGTACTATGTATCTTTCGTGCCTCATACTAACAGTGGTGCGTGTGTTACAGAGTGCGTACGCCTGCGCCCCGACTTGTTTGCTGCTGGTAGCGTCGTCGTAGTCGTAGGTACCCACAGGCGCTAGTGGCCGTAGCGTGTATTTGTTGTTGATGTGTGTGCGTGTGACGCGACTACGCGAGTGAACGTCGTGTTTTACGCATTCGCACTTGCACTGTGACAGTAGTAGGTACCGCGTTATTATTATTATTATTATTATCCCTCGTCCGTGTGTGTTTGTATGCTAGTGTGAGTGTATGTGTACGTGTGTTCAGTGTTGTGACTTGTGTTGTGTTGCTTGTTCTCCGATCACCGTTTAAGATCGCCAAAAAGAGTTCGCGTTTTATTTACGACGGTCACAAGAAACGTTATTTATTTTTTTTCAAATCGCCCGCTTCCCGAGATCAGAAAAGCGCCCGTCTACCCGTGTGAAGTGTGAATCTGTCATTGAGCCTTTTGATCCATCAACTTCTTAGTGTCGCGCACACTCGTTCTCCCGCCGTCGTCTCACTCTTGGACGCGTGCTTTATATACCCATCATCCCTCTAACAGCCGTC
The DNA here is from genome assembly GCF_003676215.2 of Rhopalosiphum maidis. Taxonomy (NCBI): domain Eukaryota; kingdom Metazoa; phylum Arthropoda; class Insecta; order Hemiptera; family Aphididae; genus Rhopalosiphum; species Rhopalosiphum maidis. The sequence goes on from NC_040878.1 coordinate 6,789,046, forward strand.
GTCCAGTACGTGGTTCGCCGGCTCGCGTGTGTCGACATAGTATAATAATCGCCACGACGGACACTGACACCGGCATGGAGAAGAGAATTGAACTGGAGAAACGCGGCCGAAACCCCGAAGAGGTAAAAATAAACGACGAAAAATGTTCGTCAAATAAATGTTTTTCAAATTCATACAACGCGCGCGATCTCTTGCCGCCGTCCGGCGTGCTTGTGTGTGTGTGTGTGCGTGCTCACTGTTGGCAGCGTGTTGAACTTGAATCGCGCGCAATCGATTGAAATGAGATGGTATCCACGAAAATACTTTTAATAACAATATAATTTATCCCGCTTAAATAATAATTTAAAAACAACGTAATATTAAGATTGGGATACTAAAATTATTACGGCTTTATATTAATCATTTTGTTTTTGAAATTATTAGTGGTTTGGTCGTTATTTAGGCATTTCCAGATGTTTCTAATCAAAAGAGATGAATTCTACGCTGTTTGAAAGTCGTCGCTAACGTGTGGTCGCGTAGGTACTTTTGTGTACTGTGTAATGTATAACACTATAACCTCTGTTTTTGTAATATATATATTATATTTTTATTGTAAAATATAAATCGACGATGCGCCTCCGCCTCGACGGTTTTAATTATGCTATCGATATAACGACGAAAGTGATTGGACGGACAGGTGTCTGTGTGTGTGCGTGTGCGCCGTGCGCGGGCGCGCAAACGCCATCGAGTATTCGAGCAACGAGTCGCGACTCGCGGGTGACCGTGTACTTACTACGTGCGCGTCGGCGCGTGTGCTCGCATGATTTTACTGGTGAGCGGTAAGGGGGGTAATTTGGCCGGCAGCCATGTTTAAATTTTAAATACTTAGTCGCTACTCGCAGTGTTTTTTCACTTCGAATGCGTTTTTAAATTGATCTAATACTTAGAACTATTGCTAAATAAAAAAATATACCACTATTTTTTCATATATGCATTATAATTTGGTGTATTACACCTTACACGAATTAACCATACATAAGACATGTTGAAATAATAACAACAATATTATATTCTTAACCTCTACACGTTATGCCTATTCAGTTTTTACTGACTGTTGTTGGACATAATATTTTCGTGAATACCATTGTGTGTCGTATTCTGTTTTATTGTCCAATTATAATTTAAATAAATTATTAATTATAAACTCACCTGAGTTGTCAAACAATGTCTGAAGAACAAAGCCTATAAGAAAAATAGGTATTACTTACGTAAGATACTTATCCTTTTCAAATTGTTATTACTTATTTCAATTCGGTTGCTTTGAATAAACTTTATAATATATTTTGGTTATTTTTATTTATTGGTTCTAAATTAAGTTATTTGAACATTTTTAGTTAAGTTAAAAAGTTTTCCAAAACATCTTCTCTAGATGGTACCAACCAGTGGTGTAGTCGTAAATATTTTTTTGGGTATACACCTAAACTGAAAAATATGTTATACGTGAAATGGTTAGGTTAGGTTTGTAGGGGCTCTGCCCTCCACACCCCCCGTATATTAATTAACCTAAATTTATCTATTATTATAAATATATTTAAATACATAATAATATATAATTTCATTATAGCAAATGTATTTATTTGTTATTTATAATTTATAAAATTTTCCACTTTGTTTTTCTAATGGCTCCACTTTCCTTGAACGGTTATCATCGGCCGATCTGTGCTGCAACAGCCAGCTTCCAACATATTTGGTTGGGTCCCATATACTAAGAGGTGGCCCATTTATATTGATAAACATAAGATTTGTTATATTTTTTATTTTCAATTTAGATCTTATAGATTTGAACATATTTTGTTCATTAAACATAACTAAATCCCCATTCACATTCTGCTGTAGTGACTAGCAATGTTTTTATAAGTATATTTATTTCCTGTATTTCTTCATTCATTGCAATTATTATGAATACAATTTCTCATTGTATGTACTAGTATGGATGTATTTAATAAAAATCTACAACCCAATTGTTGTATTTCATTTTCCTCATCCTCATGTCTTAGATATACCATATTGCTATCGTCATAACTCATAATATTAATTTAATTTTAAATATTTGTTTTGATGTTTGGACAATTTAAAATTTTTCCTATTTCTTATCATTTTATAATTAATCATAATTAATTATTCTGATACACCAATTCTCTTAGAGTTATGAGAATAAAAAAAAAGTAATTAGAAATGTTCAAATTATATGTATGTTATACCTATGGCGTATTTGTTTTATTTTCTTTCCTATACGCATTTAAGAATTTTAGCGTTTTGGGTATACCCACGTATACCCTCCACCACACCTCTGGATGGTACTTTAAAGTAAGATTTAATTGAATTTTAATCTTTAACTTAAACCTAACCTAAACTTTTTGAAACAAATTGATAATTTTTATTTGATGATCCAATAGTCTAGGTATGAATTGGTGATGTGTAATAATTGAATAAATCATTTTATTTTTGTGACTATGTGTGTCTATTATATAATTTAATCAATTTTTGTTTTTCTTCACAAAAAGGACACAAAATTTTACAAGCAATTTCCTTAAATTTCCATTCTAAAGAGGGCCTAAAGAAACAATTTATGTTGTTTAAGTCTCACTAAAATATATATGTACCATATAATCTTTGCTGGATTATGATTACTTTTTGTTTAAATTGTTCTAAATATATAATATGTTTACCTATACTTAGATTTTACTTTTATTAAATTGTATCTTTTTTAATTTGTTTAGATAGATCAATTAATCTTGGATGATTGTCGTAGCACTGCAATAGTTGGTCTTACAGATGAATATGTTGGTTTACGCAGTCTTAGCATAATCAATGTTGGTTTAACAAGCTTAAAAGGTTTTCCAGCATTGCCTTCACTCGTCTTTGTGAGTTGGCTATTGAATTAAAGTTTTATATTAGCCCTTTGTTTTATTGTTTTAATTATTTTTAGCTGGATCTCAGTGAAAATAGAATTTCTAATAGTCTTCAGAACCTCAGTGGTTGTACTAATCTCAAATCATTGAATCTCAGTCAAAATAAGTTGAAAGATATTGAATCAATTGATCCATTGGTAATATTAAAAAACAATAAATTTACCTCAATATTTTAAATGTTAAATAAAATACATCTATGTATATATATTTTTTTTTATACAGAAATCTCTAGAACGTCTTAAGTATTTGGATTTATCTAATAATGAAGTAACTAAAGAAGAAGGGTACAAAGAATATGTAATAGAATATTTTTCCAAGACCATCAAATTATTAGATGGGTATGATTCAGTTATTTTAACCACAGTTTTTATCATGTTAATTTTAAATATTTAAAATTTTAGAGATGCATTTTTCAATGGCAAACATGAATCTGCCAATGACAGTGATGAAGATGGAGAAGATGGTTCAGAATCAGAAGGTATAATTTTACAAAGTGTATAATAAGTATCCATTAATATTGTATTTATTAATTATTTTAGCTGAAGAAGAAGGTGAAGGTGATGACGACGATGATGACGATGATGATGATGATGATGATGATGATGATGATGACGACGATGAAGATGATGCTGATAATGATGAAGTTGAAAAAGGAAATGCTTATAGTGATGATCAATCATCTGATGAAGAATATGAGAATGGTGAAGGAGGCTTGGAAGACTTGCTAAAAGACAATATTGATGAAGAAAGCGAAGGAAATGATTATGTATTAGATGAGGAAGATGGTGTAGATCAAGATTCTACTGATGAAAGTGATGATGACGCAGTTGAAGCTGATGATACTTCTGCCAATGGTGCGTATTTACTTTTTTTATTAGCTAACTTAAGTTTGTCTTATCAAATATTTGTATAGGCATGAACAAATGTTTTCAAACAAGATGATAGATGGACAGAAATTAAATCAATATATATATATTTTTTATGAATATGGTGATATTTGTTTCTTTTTGATATTGATCTCACTTTGTTGCACAATAGGACTATATTAATTTCCCCAATAATCAATTTTTAGTTTACTAGATAAGCTAGTTGTATTATTATTGTTTTCAAATATTGTATTTTGTTGAATTCTGTATTCATATAATACTTCATTGTTATTGTGTAGAATGTATTTAACATTTTTATATTACTTATTTTAAATATTTGTTCCATCAAATTGAAAGTACATGTTAAAGTTGTAACTATAACATTGATTTTATAATAATTATATTGTAATATCAATGGCTACAGAAAATAAAATATTGGAGACTAAGAACAATTCTATATATATTATTTAATTTATTATTAACTTATTGAATTTTAAAATAATATAGTTACAACCTCTATTATTTAATCCTGGTGTTCTAAAATATCCCATCCCCATAATGTGGATTACATAACACAGTGTTTAACTAATTAAAAATATATATTTAACAATAAGGTATTTACCATTAAACATTTCAATTATTTAAATAGCACTTACTCTCATAAGCTTTTCACTTTAGGTATGTATAATAATAAAATCTACACCAAATGCAGCAACCTATTCTTAACAATATTATAGTGTTAATACAATCAAATAAAAATAATACTTAAATATTTCATTAACGTAATTTAATGCTGTTCATTTAGGAACATTTAGCAAATATATTATGTTATTGTCCTATATTATGTATCATGTTTTATATTTGAACTCATTATTAAATGATTGTAAAAGCTCAATACTTATAATAAAAATTAATGTTTGCAGATTCACAAGATACCAGAGGGAAAAAACGAAAACTCGATGATTAACTTATTAAAAGTTTTTAATTACTGTTACGTAAAGTGGAACAAATTGTATGTAAATGTCCCACACTTATTTTTAAGTATCAACTTAAAACCTTTTTATTATTTTATTTGTAAATTGATTGTTTTAATAGACATATTTTCATGTTGTACCATGCAAATCATTTAATTTTTTTTGAACTTAATAATGTTATTATACCATTCTATTTTTTTTTCGACTATGACTTTGGACTTACCAAGTGAAAGTTTTTTTTTTAATTACTTGGGTTGGCATTTTTTACTTCAAAATTGTTTAAAGAATATATTTTAATCGTATTTTTGAACATCCGTGGAATATGTTTATACAACTTGATGTCCCTGTTGTAATTTAAATTGTATTTGAATACCAAATAATAAGTTATTTGTGTGTTTATAAATATATATATATTTTTATTTGTCACAATTAAGTTATTAACTATTACTATTATTATTATGTTATATTTAACTCTGTGTGACTGATTTTTGTTGTTGGTCTGAATTTAAAAATTAAAATTCTCAAAGTAATAAGCTAATATAGGTAGTGTTGTACAGGGTATAAGAACTATTGAGTATTTAAAAGTTAATAGTTGCTGGTTGGTGGAATAATTATATAATTCATTTATGAAATGTTTTAATTGTTGATAAATATCCATGCCCTTTTTATTATTATTATTATTATAAATTATCATTCATTCTGATATGTGATTATGAATTATATTTGTAATAATTTTTACTGCAAATAGTATTTAAAAATGGTACACATATTTAGTTAAATTTAAAATTGATGTTATAGATTTTTTTATAACTATTTTAATATATAATTTATATCCATAATAATTGTTTTTATTTGAAATGTTAAAAAGTTTGGAATATTAAAAATTATAAAACATAACATTCAATAATAGTTTTAAATATTTTTCATTTTTTATTAATATATGAATAGAGTATTTTATTTGTAAGACTGTTGCAACATAAATAATTGTTAATAATTTTTGGTACCTAATAATAATTGTTTATTTAATTTATTATTACTAATATTTACACCTCAATATTTGCATTCCATTAACTGAACATCTTAATATAACTAGTAAATCTAAACTTTTGCAATAAGGATTAATCATTTAAAACAATATTTGTTAAATGCATAGTATTCCACCATCCCAGTTTATACTATTTTATTATTTTTTTATGCTCTTTTTTTTCTTGCACCCTATGTATGAATTATTTGCATATTATTGTGTATTAAAATCAAACAAATTATAATATTGAAGAAATGAGAGTGTCCTCGAGTGTACATAAATATTTTTATAATATATTAGATGAAATATTTAATAAAATCTTATCATAAATTCTAACATTTGAATAACATAAAAAAATGTATTAAATATAATTTGTATAAAAAGCTCAATGATACAATTATATTTTAGTGAATTCACCTTTTGTTAACTCTACAATAACATATTAACAAAGGACCAATTCTAACATGTTCATCACAAATAGTAAATTAGTATAGTATAGTTGTTTATACTTTCTTGAAATATTCAAATAATGATGTATGGTGCAAAATGTTCCTTAATGATTTGGATATTGTAATAATGTTGATTTTATTATAAATGTGTGTTTCATGTATAATATTCTCAATTTACTGTTATTTGAAGTTTTTGATAATGTTGTTTTCAAACATAAACAATTAAATTAAAATGTCTAATGAAATACTATAATGTGAAAATTGGATGTAATTAATTTTTAGAAGAAGTATATTGATCAATATTTGGTATAATTATTACTATTTGCATAAATCGTAAACCGTATATCAGTGTTTCCCAACCAGATTTGGGTAACAACTTTTTTTTATGGGTCTCAAACATACTATAATTTATTTTTCAGTAAAATGTTCTAATAGTAGGTGACCAATTAAAAAAGTTGGGAAACGCTGGCATTTTAAAGAAAGTAGTTATCCAAATAATTACGTCTAGTAATATATTTATTTCTTTTGATCTATCTGTATTCATAAAAGACATAATTTAAATTAAAAACAATATTGCAGAATTCAACTCTTATGAGATTCAATGTGTCATAACTTATAAAGTTATAAGCCTTAACAGTACATCATATTATAATTTATTTTTAACTATTAGAATTTATCACTTACTACTTGGTATTATGGCTGGACTGTTTTGTTATTGTTGTTATAAAGGTTTTAGTTAATTTATTTTAGTAGAAATGAAGTAAAATCAACTGTTTATATTAGATTAAAATATATATATATTTATAACACTATTTTTTAATGCATTCAATTGCAATCTTCAGTTGTATATGTGTTAAGTATATTATTAAAATTATGTTTTTAAGACAATGTTTATTATATATCATTGTTAAACTTCTTATTTATGTTATTTCTGTTTAACTTTGCTTCAAAATTGTTAAATATAAATATTATATATAAAAATGCTGGTCTTATAGCATTAAAAAAAAAATGCTGTATTAATTTAATTTTTTTTTTTTCAATAAAATTTGTTTTTAAAAAAAAATGTCTCATCAGTTCTGTGAATTAAAATATGATCTATGATAGAAAGCAGTGGTGGTGGTATTAACTATAACTGTAATAAAATATAAATATAGTTGACTAGTTGGGTGTGCATTGTTTAATTAGTCTCATCAGTCATTATATAACTCGACTCGTGATATGATGTACAAGATGGTAATATAACAGGACTGCAGAGTCCAGCATTAGGGAGAGGCTAAGCAGTGCATTTGTCCAGCGCCTCGAGCCTTTAATTACACATATGTCTTATAGGGCAGGCTATAAGTGAACATAGTTATTGGTTAAATAAGTTTGGCCCAGGGCCTCACAAAGGTATCGTCGGCCCTGCAGGGCTAGTCTATGGTGTAAACTAAATATTTAGATTTACACGTTATGTTCTAATAAGATACATATCAAAGGAAGTTAAAATTTGATTTTGCAAATATTTTAATTCTTTTTTAGTTTTTTAATACCGAAGGTTTAATGAAAATCTTTAAAATTCATTTGTCTAGTGTTCATAATAATAATTTTTTAAATAGTAATTTCACCAAACCAATAACCATATTCCCAATTGAAAATGCTGTGAGTACCTCCTTTTCATTAATATCAAAGTAATTGGTGATATGGACATATGAGTTCCAATCTCATGTCAGTTGATTTTTTTTTTGTCACAGTAATCATTTTCAATAAATTTTATAAAAATTATACAAAATGATTACTTCTTCTAAAATAAATATGGAACTACACATACATAGGCACCCTAGGGGTAGCAATCTGGGGTATTTTCCACCCCCCTGTCCCCTGACTTTTCTAAATATTTTTTTTTAAATCGAATGTTTTAAGATAAATTACTATTTACTAAATAACAAATTGAAAGTAGCTATATGATTAATTTATAATCTATTATAAGTTAACTTTACCTATACCTATGTATCTATACTTGTAGGTTGTAACATAATATATATATATATATATATATATACGAGTATAATAAAAAAAGTTGTTTTAAAATAGTAAAATTAAATTAAAATTTAGTATAATATATACCAGACGTGGCCAACTTAAATAGACTTGCAATCGACCTCCAAGATTTTCTAGGTTGTCGCAATCAACCAAAAAGGTCAAAAACAAAAATATATTATAATATGTACATTCGTGTTACACGTCTTTTATTCGATATCTGTGTAGTATAATCTCGTTTTTCATACTTATTTATTACTTTTTTCTAAATATAATTTTGTTTTCTGAAAAATTCAAAAATTCAAGAAAATGCGAAAGGGTGTAGTGATATTGACTCAAATTCATCTCGGGATCAACTGGTTGGCCATCCCTGATATATACATTAGTTTCTCATAATTACATTGATCATGTTAATTTTTTATTGAAATTAAAAATTGACATTTTCTGAAATCCGTTAAATTGTATTTTCCAGTGGTAACTGGTATTATATAACATGTTGTCAGTTACTAATTCTAAAACATAACTCATAAAACAAAGGTGAATACTGAAAAGTATTTAAATTATCAATTAAAAATATAATTGTCTGGTTAATTCATATTATGTATAAATTAATCAATGATAAAAATTAAATATGTGATCACTCTACTACTCTAGAAGTTCGATATTGAAATTTTAAATATTCATTTTAGTATTCCATTTAATTACTAATATGTATTAGTATTTTTATTATTATATAAATAATTTTAGTACTGTGTTATTGTAAGGTATGTTTAAAAAAAAAAAACAATGAAAATTATTTATTTAAAATAGATAAGTTTATTTGAAACACTGATAAATATAAATTTTGTTAATAAAACAATAGAATATACAAATACTTTGATTTTTCAATAATTACTACAATTTTAAAAAGTAGTATACAAATAAAATTAAAATAATATCATATTACTGCCCCCAAAAAATATTGATAAATAAGAATATTATTTCTTATAGCTGTAATACCCTTCACCAGTCTTGATACCCAATTTTTTCTCACTAACTAATTTCTGTAATGATGGTAATGGTTTAAACAATGGATTCTCTGGGAAATTTTCATGCCATCCATTCAAAACTGAATTAGTAGTATCAAGTCCGACATAATCTGCCAACTCAATAGGTCCCATTGGATGTCCAGCGCCTAACTTCATAGCGATGTCAATATCCCTAGGAGAAGCATCACCTCTCTCCAACATTCTAATTGCTTCAGCCAACAATGGAATAAGAAGTCTGTTGACTACGAACCCAGGAGTGTCTTTACAAGTAATAGCTGTTTTACCAATAGCTTTTGCCCAAGCCATTAATTGTTCATAAGTTTCATCAGATGTTTCCGGAGTTCTAACAACTTCTAATAATTTCATCACTGGTACAGGATTGAAAAAATGTAACCCTGCAAATCTGTCCTTCCTTTTACAGACAGCTGCAATTTCACCGATAGACAATGATGATGTATTGGAAGCAAATATAGTCTTTGCGGGTGCTATTTCATCAATAGACTTGAAAAGTTTGTGCTTGATAGACAAGTTTTCAACGATGGCTTCTAACACTAAATCTGAATCTTGTACTACATCAACTATTTTTGTGGAAGTACTAATTCTTGATAACGTTTCTGAAACAAAATTCTCACCTTCTTGAGGTTTTTCCTTATAAACCTTTTTGGCTACTCTTTGTAAACTCTGTTGAATACTCTTGTGAGTTTTATCTAAAACTTCCTGGTTAAGCTCTACAATTGTTACATTATGACCACTTTGAGCAGAAACTTGAGCAATACCTGAGCCCATTAAACCACCTCCGACAACGGTAATATTTTTAATCGCTGCACGGGTTACAGAAGTTGAAAAATTACGAGAAATTACACTAAAACACGACATTTTTATAACTTTAGTAGCACACTTTGTTATTATACTAAGAGAAATTAAATATAAATGAACCCGGAAAAAGTAAATATAAAATGAAATGTACTTTGCCTTCGTCACCGACGTGAACAAAGTTCAATAATAATAATATACTATGTCATAATGTCATATCAATATACTACAGCTGTAATTACAAGTTTCTCCTTCTATAGATTTCTACTGATCACGTTTAGCCTTCTGAACAGATGATAAATTGATAACCACAATACTGTTATATATATTGAATTGCCTACTTATTACTTATAAAGGGATATTAAAAGAATTGTCTATATTATTAGAATTTTTAGATTTTTTGATTTCAAATTTTCAAAACTTCGATAAAAAAAGATAAGTTTTTATGAATTTCTAACTACATAATTCATAACACATAATTGTATGCACGTTTTATACATGACACTATTAATACTACATTAGTAAATTATATTACATCCATGCATCTATAGAGTTTGAAAAAATAACTAAACCAACTATAATATATAGTATAATTGTTTGGCATTTCTATTTCTATTTAATAAAACAAGAATGTTTAATGTAAACAATCTTTTAAAAAATATATTGTGGCTTAATTAAGAATAATTAATTAGGTCACCTATTTGTATAAAACTATTAATAACACCGTGTTCTTCAAGTATTCAGTTAATATTATATTATAAAAAAGTTTTTGTTGATTGACTTATAAAGAATTTGTGCGCACAGTCTTTAAAAAATGTATACAAGCCATAATTTTGTGAAGACGTTTAACTTTTTTCATCTAAGGAAGTAAGGAAATGTTTGCATTACAAGAAAATATAGATTTTCAAACAAATTTATAAATGTACAAATTGTAAGATATGTCACCGCAAGTGCCACAAATACTTTATACAAATAGAACAAAAGCGTAAATCAGACGAAATAGAATTAACGGAGACAACTACGATATAAAAAAATTAAATTTTTCAATTTGACACTATCTTTATTCTTATGCTTTGTGACTTTCAATAAATATTCTTTGAAATTTTGTAAAAGTAATAAGTATGGACTCAGTCGCTGATCGCTCAGTACATCACGTCTTATTGTGTGACATTATACAGTTTATATTTATAAGTGTGGAAGTGATATGAATTTATACGTACGTAAGAAGAAGGGTAAAGAAAGCAAAGTTGTACGTATGGTTAAAGTTTTTATGGAAAAATGTGCTTTGAATGATTGCTACACAAATCTGCAAAAGATAACGCATTATACAATATTGTAAGCGTTGTACGCTCAAGAATAAAATAAGCATCTATGTTATTTGACTCATTCACGTAGCATATTTTACATAACAATAAATATTTATTTTTAATCTATTAAGTAAATTTAAGCCCCAAAATAATAGGAAAACTAATGTACGTAAAAATCTACTCTTTCGATGAAACCAAGCTGTGCTTACCTATAGTGTTCAGACATGCTATGTACCTACCACTAATGAAAGAATAGCTTTCTTAACAACGTTTTGAACTAAAAGTATTGAGATTTTTTATAAAAATAACACGAACGGAACAACGTTTTTGTTGGCTTATTATTTTTTTCATTGAAATTATTTCAATTATTAATCGTCTCTAACTTAACCCCTGTCGTTTGCAATAGTCCATGTATAGACACGATTAAAGATATAAATAAATATCTATCTATAAAATATCTTTAATCGTGATCATAGATAAAATAAAATCATAGACCTTATATTAAAAACCGGCATGCTTGCCTAACACGGAGAACTCCCCACAATAATATGTGTTTTTAACTAATGAGGCTTTTGGGTCGCATACAAATATTTGTTGAGACCATATCCTGGACGAGGTTTCTAATAAACGACGTGTAATAAACTACAGGCTTTCAAGTGCACGAAGAACAGTTGAGTGTGCATTGGAGTACCTATTATCTAATAAGTGGAGAGTATTACACACTCCTTTATTAGTGGAACCAGATTTTTTCGATAAAATTATAAAAGCGTACTGCATATTGCATAATTTTGTTCGCCTCTTTTGCAAGGCCGCCTGCAAGGGGGTGCAGGTGGGGCCACGCCCCTGCTCTTTAGGATAATTTGTTTTAAAATTTCGATGGTTTCTTATACTTACTCCCTAATTTAATATAATCATGTGGAGTGGAACATTATACGTTATACATGTATAATATTAAGGATTGAGGAAGTATATAGGCATTTTATACAATATATAGCATTTATGGAGGGCGATAAGAAGGACTGATAAGGTGATACGAAATTGTTCATCAGTTTTTAATATCATTATTCGGTATTCGGTTTTATGATCGTAGATTAATGATGAAGATTTTTTTTATAAATATTTGATCAATATTTTTTTTTCATTTTTTATTATATACATTTAAAACAAAATAATATTATACCCTAATTTATTGTAATTTTACATTTTTTTTTTTTTACGATTTAACAAAAAACAGAAATCATGATAAGTGTATTGTTTTTTCGCCGCCTCCCCCCCCCCCCCCGAGAAAAATGACTGCGGGCGGCCTTGCTCTTTTGTAAGCCTTAGAGGTTCAAGAAGCATCAGCAAGAGCTCATAGAATAGAGGTTAGAGATTCATATGCTGATTATTTTATGGGCCCAGGTTCAATACAATTCCAATATAGATATACGATATACAGTGGCGTATTTAAAGTTTTTCGCCTATAGGCACTTTTCAATTTGCCGCCGCTCCCCCCATCTTTCCTAAAATTATTTATAAAACATATTTGAATATACAACTTGTTATATTATAATATTAAATAAAAAAAGATATATTATTAATGAAAATTAAATTGTACGTAGTATCTTTTTTTGCACTTAACAAATTAACCAAACCTTAAAATTTTTCGTCAGCAAATGCATCAATTAAAATAATTACAATTTAAAATTCACAGTAAATCCGCTTCGATATTCAATATTGCCAATCTATTGAGTTTTTCAGTACCCATCGTCAATCTTAAATAATTTTTAATTCGTTTAAGACACGAAAAAGAACGCTCAGTAGTACAGTTAGAAATTGAAGTACAAACATATATTCTAAGTGCTATATCTATACAAGGATACGCATCCGTAAAAGAATCTTCTCGTAATAATTAACACATCTGTAGAGTAGAAATGCAATTCATTTGTTTATTTGAAGATTCCAAATAAGATATAAAATGTATACATTCTTTTGAAAATGCTTTTTCAATATCATCTGGATATCATTTTTGTATCTTATTGGCATATTTTATTATTTCCTATAAACACTTATAGAAATAAACTTGTGGAATACGATACATTTAGTGTAATTATTTTTACCAGGGATATAAATATCTGGAGGTAAAAATCGCTTGTTACAGCATGTTGACGAAACGATAAATAAATAGACGATTAAGACTTTTTAGTATATTAAGTTTATTTAAAATAGTGAAACAACTTTAGTTTAATCTTACACAAATTTTACAAATGTTTTCTATATGGTACAATGGCGAAATGAAGGGGAAGGGAATTTATCGAACTGTTTTTCGACCTGCAATGCAATTGCCAGAATTACTCCGACTATTGCACCATTCAACTGATTCACAAACCGTCCGATAATTGTGCGCTATAGGAGGCCGCTTTTCCTATATTCGTGTAAGTCTGCCAGGGTGGGTCTTACCAAAAAGTCGGAAAGACGGGGAATGAGTGATACACAGCGCAAACACAGTATAACAGATAGTTTATACCCTTCAGAAAAGGGGATAAAAATTTACTATTGCAGTAGTATTTGGTACTTCCAGTTAGAAATCCTCCGGCGGGGAGAGGGATAACAGCCTGTTGATCCGGGGTAACTGATTTTTCGGGAGTGTCTGATGCTTCCTGCAGTACCATGCCTTCGTTTCGGAACGGTCCCAAATCTTTCCGCTGCGGTGGGCATGGGATGTCTTCACGACTTGGTGACTCGTCATCCTTGTCCAGTTCATTTGTTTTTCATCATTGCGTTTATTCAACTTTGGTGGTGGTGCGGCGACGGCTGTTTTCGGCGGTGTGGGTGGTGTTGATGTTTATTTATCAAAATATGATCTTTCAGTATATTTCAAAATTTCAAAATCAGAAATTGAAAAAGTGCATAGGTATTTAAAGAAAAAATAGGAATAATGAGCGTATACTTGATGAATCACCTTGTAAATTTGTGAAGTTTTCAATCATTATTATTGTATATTATATTATAATAAATCAATATAGCCAATAAACATAGAGACATATCGTTATTTGTTAAAATCTGTATAACTAGTAGTAAATAATGTACAGTATTTAGTTATACTAAGAAACTCAGATTTTTTGATAGTTCAATATAACTTTTACTCATTATTACACTGATACGAATAATTTTTAAATTGATAAATATTATAATATATAATTATAATATATTATTATTTTTAAATAAATAAAAAGTAATAAATATCGACTAAAAAAGTTGACCGTACATTTGAGATTCAGAATTTAGTGAATAAATATAGTATGTATTCCACGGACAAATCATTTTTGGATTTGTCATTGCTACGCATATATTTTTGCAAAAATGATTGCAAAAAAATAAAAACGGTTAGAGTTCTCATTTTTAACGAAATCTTAGCCATTTTTCGAGTAAACTGAATAAAGCTCATAACAGTTTTCCGTTTAGGTATTTTATAACTTTTTAAAAATGTATAATTTTTTTTTTTTTAGTAAGAATTGTAATATATTATATATTTATATATTAAAATTTAGTATTAATAATTAATTTGTAAAATTTTAAAGTTTAACAAGTAGTGTAATATGAATCCTACTATAAAAATAAATAAAAAATTACTTTAACATTTAGGAAATTATTTAATTGGTCAATTTAGCAATGATAAATTGTTGAACTGAATATGTATGTATGGATTTTTTTATAAGGTTTGTAGTTTTGTACTAAGATAACAATTTAAAATTAGTAATTTAAATGTAACTTAAAATGTATTAAATTTATTTAAGTTGCAATAACCATGTTATACATTTATATAAATAAATATTAAAATATTATTATATGTATACATTTGTTTATTTTAAATTGAACATAAATTATATACATATAAGCAAATACTAAAATATTGAATTAAAATGTTTGTGGCTCTTTAAAAACTGGGAAATTATGTAAAATGTAACTGCTGTCTCAAAAGGTTTCCTACGTCTATCCTATGACAATATCATAGGTAAATATATATGTTGGCGCTACTGATCACAGATACCTATAATATTTCAATACTCGATTTTTGACATTAAAGTTATATATCAAACATATATGATGTCCGTCTTTGTTGTCTATATGTTATTTTTATTGAACTGAATAAGCAAAATAGTTAAGTAACTTGTATTTGTATTTGTTTAACTAAATATGTATTTAGTATAGTCTGATAGGGTCGTAGAATTTTTTAACATTTTTTGATATTTTAATATTGAGACGAGACGCATGGCCGTTTACCGTGATCAGTTATCTGTTTTCAAACGAATTTATGAATTTATTTATATTTTTAAAATTTTAATGATATATTTCTTTTTATATAATATATTGATGATTATATAATTGGTAAATTGTTTTAAGGTTTGATTTCTGTACAAAACTAAACAAACTTGACCAATTAACTAAACATTTGTTCAATTTTATATACATGACTATATATGAGTTCTAATTGAGCAGTTTCATTGATTATAATAATATAATAAAGTATTTATAATCAATGCCCAATGGGTTGTATGAAAATGTATAGGTTCAAATCACGAACTAACTACTAAGATAGTCCGTGGTTCAAATTTATAACCCGTAGCCCAACAGCCCCTCGAAGCTCAGACTATAATAGCATACCTACTCAGTGAGTTATATTTTTCATTTACTATAGTACTATAATATAATTAAGTTACATATTACCATTGATATGTATAATCAATGATATTACTTAGTAACTTAATATGTCATATATATCTTATCTTAATATCGTCAATGTTAGGTGGCACAATAGACACAAAGACCACAATAGATAGTATATATAATTTATCTCAATCTATACCTACATTGTAGTAATATTCCAAGTTAAATATCAAATTAATTGGGTTTTTTTTTAAGCAGAAAAGCTATATAGTTTTCATCAAGGAAGGGGGACTATCTTACTATCTTAGTGTAGCATCTAGTACACAAATAGATAGGCTTGGGTTAAGTATAAGTTATAAAATTCCTAATTGGATACATTTATCCACAGACTGTTAATGTGTATACCTAACACAGTAACACATAATTTTTATTAAGATTCAGAATATTGTCAGTAATGGTATAAAAAATAAAAATATCAAATTAAAAGTAAATAGCGGGTCGGAATGATCGGATTACAATAAAAATACAAAATAGCAATAGCTGCTATTTATCACTGCTATTGCTATGTAAATAAATAGCATTTCACCATCACTACAGTACTCACTATTCTTCCCGCCATCACAACTAACTCGATCATTCCTTATCATTGTTATTATTAACAACCATGGTTGTAAATTTACCGGTGGTAAATACTGGTTTTGAATTATCATATCACAGATTAATATTATATAGAAAATAAATAAAGAATCATATAGACTGAAGTTTCGATATTTTGTATTTCGTGATATTATAAATTTATAAAATATTTTTTTAAACCAATTTCCTTCACTTTCATATATTTATAAAGTACTCAAATTATTTGTTAATTTTAATTGTTTGAAAAAAATCTGGCAGTTTAATTTAAAAACATCACAATGTCTGACAATGATCATAAAAGATGGAGTCATTTGAAGAAGATCTTGGAACGTTCTAGTCCATTTTGTCATCCTGATTTTGAACCTGGTACAGGCATATTAGAATTTCTACAAAATTCCTGTAAACTACTCGTGGTTGGTGCTGGTGGATTGGGCTGTGAATTACTTAAGGATCTTGCTATGATGGGATTTGGTGATGTACATGTCATAGATATGGATACTATAGATTTGTCCAATTTGAACCGTCAGTTTTTGTTCCGTAAGAAGGATGTAAATAGTTCAAAAGCTGAAGTTGCAGCAAAATTTATTAACGAACGCGTGCCTACCTGTCATGTTACACCTCATCATTGTAAAATACAAGATAAAAGTGAAGATTTTTACAGGGGTTTTCATTTAGTAGTTTGTGGTCTTGATTCTGTAGTTGCTCGTCGATGGATTAATGGAATGCTTGTATCTTTGTTATCTTATGATGACAATCAGCAACTTGACAATTCCACTGTCATACCATTGATCGATGGTGGTACTGAAGGTTTCAAAGGCAATGTCCGTGTAATACTACCTGGAATTACACCATGCATTGATTGCACTCTCGACTTATTTCCGCCACAGGTAATATGTTTTATAATATAGTTTTACTTATCATAATCTTGTTTTATTTTGATTATTATTGAAAATGTATCACTAGTTATTTACTATATTTATATAAGCAGAATGCAGTTGATTTTCAACTAATCTTTTTCTTAATATCTTAATAATTTTTAATGATTTTTTCTGATTACACAATCTAAGTCCTTTCATTCCTCATACAAACTTTAACAGAAAGTTTAGTATCAAAATTGTGTCTATTAATCTTGAAAATATTTTTCAAATAGTAAAATAAGATGTAGGAACTAATTTTATTCATATAACTGAATACAAATTAAAAAATACTTGTTCATTTTTAAAAGATTTTTTGAATAAAAAAAAAACAATTTTGCAGTTTAAAATAAATGAATATAAACAACAATTATTTTTGTATACTGCATATAGCACCAATTCCAACTATTCCTCCGTGGCTTAAAATGTGTAGGTATCAGTCGATACAAAAAACCTATTTATAGTGTTAACCGTAGTTAGCCTTTATTATTATAAGTATTTGTATACAAATGATACCAATAATTTAACTTTTGATGCATTTCAAACATTACATTATCTTAATTGATGCTCTGTTGTGCTATTCTTTTATAATAATAATATGTTATTGAAATTGAAGTATTACTATCTGTATTAAATTAGTAAAACTTTTTATTAAATTTTCTATTCGAAAATATAAAATATAAATTATAAACATTTATTATTGTTACAATATTGAAATTGAAGTGTATAAGGAGATTACTGCAGGAGTAAAAAATTAATATTGATATTATTAAATAGATCATTAATCTGAATTCTGAATATATTTATTTATTCTATGAATTTAAACTATTTATAAAATTGCTAATTCTAATTTTTGTAAAATAAACATATTCTGCTTTTTATGTACACACTTAAAAATATATTTGATATTTAAAAAGAAAACCAGCCAGGTAAACCAGGACGGTTACCTTGTTTCTTTAAATAGTCTTTATACATGTCTTGACTAATTTTGCTTGATTTTTCATCTTCAGTAGTACGTTTTTTAAAGTCTTCTGTAGTACATATATCAGGAAATTCAAATTCTTGATCTCTAGGCTAAAAAAATTAATTTTATATAAATAGTAATAAATTAACTGTTTATTAATTTTATTTAAAAAAGGTTACTTGCCATTGTTACAAATGCTCGTCGGAAGTCATCTTCTTTTACAATAGGTCCATATTTATTAAAAATTGATCTTTTCAGTTTACCTGTAAAATATTTTATAATAAACATGTATGTGTTTGAGTAGAATCCTATATTAATAAATATTTTATTAAGATATTACCATTTTCAATACTTGATTCAACTTTAATAACTTTGATTTTATAAATTTTTGTTAAATAATTTTCTATATCATAGTTTGTCATTCCAGTGGGTACCTTAAATTGAACCACATTTTTTGGTTGTTTTTCTTCTGGTCGTACTAATTTCATCCAAAAATTAGGCAAAAATATACGTAGTTGAGGATTGCCTCTCTGATAAATTGGATACCTATAAAAAATTTTTTACTATTAAATTAAATTTTTATATATCTAAACTAGTATAAAAATACTAAAGTTGATATTTTAATCAAACAACTTTACTTTTTTGATAATCAATTTACTTATGGGTAATGAATTACATTGTATACATACCATCTGGTAGACATGATATTGCTATTTAAATGCTTCTTTTTAAATAAAAAAACTACTTTTTTAATTTTATTTAAAATGTAATAAGTAGTTATTATTAAAATGTATATTATTCATCAGCCATCCTTCATCAAAAATATCGTATTTTTTGTAATGTACTAATGTGGATGTGATTATTGTGATTATGTGATAATATTATTATATTAAATTTGTGAACTGATACCACAGACATATATTTTTCTATGTGTGTGACCGTGGTTTAAGATGTCTTCCTATGATGGTTAGGTTATCTGTTTCTAATTGTATGTATAACCTCCTTGAACAATGCTGTTTTCTTTCTCGCCAAATGCGGCAATTTTAAATGCAATTTTTTATTTCTCTTTTTCATATAATAATAAAATATTGACAAGATTTTATAGACAAAATTATTTAGTTCAGTTTAATAAAGATATGTCACCTATGTTAGATTTATAATCAATTAATTAATTAATTTGGGTTATGAATGTCCTCTCCTTGGCCTCTTCATATCTAGTGTAATATCATTGTAAATTTCTTCTATCTTTGTATTAAAATTTATCTCAATTAATTATTGTGCTGTCAATAAACTTATTCTATAAAAAAGTATTTATCTTTTTATTGTACAATGGTTGTATTACAAGATTAATTATTTATTAATGAACAGACGTGTAAAAAAAGCAATCATATTAATTATAATTTTGTTTATAGGTGACTTATCCGTTATGTACTATAGCAAGTACACCTCGTTTACCTGAACATTGCATAGAGTATGTGAAATTAATACAATGGCCAAAAGAAAACCCATTTGATTCCAACATTGATACAGACGATCCAGTTCACATTAGTTGGATTTATGAGAAATCACTTGAACGCTCTGATAAATTTGGTATGAATTTAAATTTTAAATTGATTATATTATTTAAGTAATTTTTTATTAATCATCCAGTATTTATTTGTACATTAGGAATAAATGGAGTTAACTATAGATTGGTCCAAGGTGTTATAAAAAATATAATACCAGCAGTAGCATCAACAAATGCTGTGATAGCTGCAGCTTGTGTTACTGAAGCATTCAAAGTTGCTACTAGCTGTTGTCCGTTATTAAATAACTATGCTGTATTCAATGATGCTGATGGTATATACACCTATACGTATGAAGCTGAACGTAAATCTGATTGTATTACTTGTAGTCCATATAAAGCCAAATATCTCGATATTGATGATACAAATATAAGACTGGAAAAAATAATTGAAATTCTTGGTGAACACCAACAATATCAAATGAAAAATCCTGCACTCACTATAGAATTAGATGGAAAAAGGAAAACACTGTACATGCCAAATGTGCCTTCTATTGAATTAAAAACTAGGCCAAATCTAAAAATGACACTTGAACAATTAGGTATTTCTGACGGATGTAAATTATTAGTTGCAGATATCACAAACCCTAGAGCTTTTGAAATTATTCTTAAAATTAAGAATAACTGTGTTAGTATGGAATAGAATACTTTTTTAAATATTTATTTTTATACAATTCTGCAATATATATATTTGATTAAAATTATAAACATTAAACTTTTTTTATATCATATGTGTTAGTCATTATTTCATATTTATTTAAATAATATACATTGTTAATTAAGCAACCTAATTGTTTTTTAAAATAAAATAATGTATTTCATTATTTTAAAAGATATGTTTTATATTGGAAAAATGGAAAGTAGATGAAACTTATACTTAAGATTTCTTCTAATTATTTTATGAATATCAAAAATCAAACGATGTCTCGTTACATTCAATTCAAAATATATTATATTGTAATAATGTAATATACATATGAGTTACACATCAATTTATGTATAAAAAAAATAGTATTACCAGAGTTTTTAACTAATCATTACATTTTACTGCACTAATATTATGAATAGTATGATTGCATTATATTAGGACATTTTCTATAATAATAATAAAAAAATATATAAATAATAATATAATAAAAATAAAATATTATAATAAATATAATAATAATAATATTATAAATAATATTATTTATTTTTATACATATAAAAATTATGAAACTAATTTCAGTATTTTATTTCAATAAAATTATTATATTTTTCTTCTGATTTTTTGATACAATCATCAAATAAAGTATAAAAATTTAAGTTTATTATTATTTATTAACAATTTATTTTGTCTTAACCATTGATATATGTATACATTTATTATTTATAAAATAAGACATTTCTAGCCTATGACTATCTATATTTGGATATTACAAAATAAAGTTTGTGACTATTTTAACAAGATAATTTAGTATACTAGCAAGTAACGGTATAAATACAAGCCAACTAATTATACATACATTATTTAACAAATAATAAAATTAAGTATAAATTTTAGATGTGTTATAAGGATATACCAATGGAATTTAACTAATGAGGTCATGTGGGCGGCCGTGGTTTAAATGTTGAAGTGATGGATATAATATGGACTATGGTGGTTGTAGCGAATTGAGCTTGTTGAATTAAGTATTGATTTATAGACATTGATAAGGCGTGTTGGCCATTGATATTAAATGTTAATTATTATTAATCTTATCTGGTATTTTCTCAATATGTTTGTATTCATGTGTATGATTATATAATATCATATTTAAAATAGGTAGTGTTGTTGTTTTGAAGAACTTCGATGAATGTGTCTTCCAAGTGTTTGGTTTGTCTAAATTTATAAATTAATCCATCTTAAAATTTACATTAAATTGTTAAAAATTAATAATATTTATAGAATAATTTATTATAAAATCCAATTGTTTCGGAAACACATATTCCATATTATAATATAGATAGGTACATGAATTAAATATGGGTGAAGTTCTTACGAGATGTAGATAATATGATATGTCTAAATGTTTTACCTATATTCTCCATTTAGTATTTACCTAAATGATTTGAATAGAAATATTCAAACACATTTGCTGAATTTGAAGATTTTAATTTCAAAGATGGAAACTATATACTCTATGTTTCTATAGCGGTCTGTGGGTAAATGTCAGAGGCTGTAAAAATCAATTGGTGCTGTTGGTGGTATGGTCAAGTGGGGAAAGAATGTTCATCTTCTTATAGCATACTATCTGTTATCTACTAATTTTTTGTGGCTGAAAAAATCAAAGTTCAAAAAGTTCACTTTAAAATTCAATTCATTCACGGATATTTTAATGTAGGTAAAAAAAGTTCAAGTTTACTTTTTCTAAAAAAATATGTTTATTTTCACGTATATATGGTCGTTCATTTAAATCGTTATTTTAAAAATGTTGAGAAAGGTACACATCATTTTTAAATAGGGAAATTAGATATAGCCAAATAGGCTTTGCTCATTGCTGTACAGAGAATAGGTATAAAGTATATCTAGTCATTGAGTAAGTCATTATAATGTATGTGTTAAATTTGAATTCAATGATTTATCATTGCAATGCAATGAATAACGATTTAAATTTTGTATTTTGATGTTACTCTAATAATCAGGCCCAGATTTATGCAAGTGTAGATGGAGGGCTTGCACTTGGCCCCCAATTTCTGGGGGCCCCCGGGCTCTGTAAGTTGTAGAAAATTGTTTTTTTTTTAAATTAATTCCACAAAAATGTGTTTTTAAAATGTAATACCAACTGTCAATGTTCAAAGTTTAGTATATTCTTATCACTAAATTGTCAGTTGAATTTTGGTTATTTTTGTCATTCCACACACCAGTGCTAATCAATTACCATCACAAAATATTAAAATAATAATAATAGAAAATTGTTTGAACATCAGAAATATTTGATACCTAATTACTAATTTAAACTTTTTTATGATAAAATATTATAAAAATTGGTCATTTTTTATTTCATTTTAATTATATATTTTTATAATTTTATGGAAGACTAAAAATGAATTATTTTAATTTAAATTCATATAATAAAATCCTTCAGTATTTTTAATATTTTAATATTGTATAATTTTGTTATGTTATTTAATTAGTATTGTCTTTTCATTGTCCTTAATTTACTAGACCAACTACCAAGTAACTAAATTGTATTTATAGAACATGAAATAACGTAAAAATATTTTATGAGTTTTGAGATAGGTATTTTAGCATTTAACCCTTTTAACCATACAGAGTATACTCTATGCTTTTTAAATATAAATATTTTTTTTTATTATCAACATTCCCCCACTCTATGTAGATTTTTTCTAGAACATTATTTTGACTTGAGGGCACCCAAAAAAATTGTGCACTTGGCTCTAATTTTATTAAATTAGGCCCTGCTAATAATAACAACGTTAATAACCATAGATTCATACAATTTTCACGAAATTATATTGACATTATCTAAACAGTATACACCATAACGTTTTCAAAATATTTGGACGTGTTTTGAACTATTTACAGAAAGTTTCGACTTTTTTTTAAATTATTGTTGATAAAATTAAAACAAGGTTCTTCATAAGTTGTTATATAATTGCGGTTAAAAAATATTAAAGATACATGCCATGATTTTTTTTCATAAGATCAAAGCTTTAAAAAATATATTAACACAGCTTTTTTTTAAAATAAATATATCTATCATTTAATTTCAAATTTAGACTTATACTACTATTTATACTTAAAAATTATTGGTTGAAACTTTTATAGTTCTTGCATATATTATTATTCTACAACTCAATGACTTTTTCAAATTTTATCTTAGATATACATACCTATCACAAACCTAATTAGTAAATACGCCCTAGGCTGACAAACTATCTTTCCTCAGATGGCTTAGAATCGCTTTAAGTGTACAATATCATATATTGATATTAAAATTAGATCGTTGAATTCAAATTTAATACTTTTCATTACAGTAAGCCACTTATAACCGGCTGTATCCGAATTGGTTCCCATACCTGAAAATTGGCATCCGAATTGATTCCCAACATTCCAGGCAACACACATCCGAATTGGTTCCCGATATTCTAGGTAAGCGACACACGTCCGAATTCGTTCCCGATATTCTAGGTAAGCGACACACGTCCGAATTGGTTCCCGATAAAGACTTACGAAAAAGCAAAATACGAATAGAACGAACTACTAATTGCTGTGAATCATTTCACAGCAAATCAACAGTTTTTTTTTATTCTGCACATCTGAACATATTTCAATTTATGTATTAAAAGAAGTTCAAATTGAAAATTATATAAAATTGCGAAGTTCGAACAAACTACAAAACCTAAAAACGTAAGTCTAAAAATAAGGAAATATTCATAAAAACAGAAATGGACAAATATAAAAATAACGAAATCAGTAGATTTGAATTTTTAAAAAATGTTTGTTATAAATTATTTATAAAGCCACAAAAAGCTTAGGTAACTTACCTAAGGTGAATTGTCAACATAAGCTATTTAAAAATGCATTTAGGCGCAATGTTTTTTTTAAACATTTGAAGTTCAAATGTTGATAAAATTTGTCAAAATTACAAAACTTTACAAATAGTTCAATAATAGGTAATTAAAGATAATGAAATCTTCAATTTTTATAACTAAGAATTGAAAATGTAATACAAGATTTCTTATAATTATTTCATACTATATACACTATATACAGTATAGACTATATTACATAAATCTATACATTACAATTACTTACTCCTCGATGACGAGTTACACTCTACAGCCGACACCTACTGTACTTACAAGTTACAGACTACAGCAGTAATTTACTTTTTAAAATAGTCTAAACATTTATTAAAAAATCTTAAAATAGGTATAAATAATATAATAATATCAATTTTTCGACATACCTAATAAAATTATTACAGTATTCCTATCGTATGCAGTCTACCGCAAATTTTTACATGTCGTATGTGGTCTACGTCTTCCAGACATGTATACTACAATATTTTCCAATATATATCAACTTGTATAAACAATTTAAAAATATTAAAATTAATAATATTTTTACTATTTACATTAAGTGTCGAATTGTTGAAAATGACCATAGATACTCATCATGAGAATATAGACCACATCATGTGCATCAAGAATACCATTAAAGTAGTATAACGTTCATGTGTAAAGTATGAACGTAAACGCGACTTTTATTATTATTACCTAAACAGTATCGTGTGTTAAATTTGATGCACTCAAAGCTGCTAGCATAGAAAATAATCAAAACCATCATAGTTATTATTGAATCTAAACCACTTATTATACTAATCAGTGATCAGCAAAAAAAAAATAAACAGCCTTGCTTTTAACTTTTATTTTTATAACGAATTTAAACTTCACTGTTTGTGTATATGCTTTGAATAAATAATAACTACAATGGTAAGACTCAATTTTAAAATTCTATATAATAAATGTTCTTTTCTGTATTATTATTTTTTTCATTGTATTATGTATTATTTTATGTACTTTCTTTGCCCGAATGGCCAATAGCCAATCGACTAAATAAATAATTAAAAATATGTTGTTATTGGCTTATTGCTATTGTCAACCATAGTGTTGAAATATAAAATATTCGTCGTATACCTAATATCTGTCAGACTGCAGTTGATTTTCAGTATTTTTTCAAAGAGCACACATCGAATAATTCTTTAGAGAGTGAACTCGCTTCTCTTGACGTTAATCTTTCATTAATATTATACATCATGCAAGATCATAATGATATTACGATCGATTGCAAAATCACACCGGCCTCGATGGGAACCACTGTGAAAAAATCACAAAACGTTCAGACCACGAAGATTTCGAGAAGCTCGGAGGAATTCTCGGGTTTGATCGCTAAACCATACTTTAGATCGATGCCGAACACAAAAATAATAACATCTGGCGGCGATGGCAATTTCGATGAACTATACAACAGAATCCTGATGCGCAACTCGAATATCATCCATCGCCTATCCTGTTGGCCAATTACGCAGGACCGCAGATG
Source organism: Rhopalosiphum maidis (assembly GCF_003676215.2). Lineage (NCBI taxonomy): Eukaryota > Metazoa > Arthropoda > Insecta > Hemiptera > Aphididae > Rhopalosiphum > Rhopalosiphum maidis. Next base: position 6,815,287 of record NC_040878.1, read on the forward strand.
CGGCGAATTATCGCGATCGTAAACGCTGTTGTGATGGCACCAGCCGTAGAAGCTAAATCACCGTAGTTACGCCAGCATTTCGATGATAATACGCATAACGAAGGCCCGTCGGATGTGATGAGCCCCCGCGAAGTCACTGGTCCGCCAGCGAGGCGATCTGTTTCGTTGCCGAATATTTCGATAAGCGTGACGCCTATCGAAATATAAATGCAAATTTCGGCCGACGATTCGTATAACGCAGCATCAATAATCGTTAAAAATAGACGGAGATCTTTTTGGAAACGGACAAAAAGGTTTTTCCGACGTTTGATGTGCTGCTGCGCTTAATAAATATACGGCGTAGCATAAAATGTTATATTTGTACCTATTTTAGTACATAGTTTATACAGCTACACTCTGTGTACTAAAAATTATGTTTGACGTGAATAAACTTTTTGTTAAGTTATTTAATTCTTTAATTTTTTTTTTTTTTGTAAAATTAGTTTATGTACGGCTTGTGAAAATTGTGAATAATATATTGTAGATAATAATTTTGTATTTTTTTTTTGTACTTAACTAGTTTAAAACTAAAACTATAACCGGCAGGTGGTTTATGACGACATGGTAACGCTCTCGGCCTCAATATATAGTACACATTTATAGAATGACCCCATTAGCCATCATAAGAAATACATATACATATCAAGGCACGAATAAGAGTAATAACATTTAAATTATAATTAAAACCCAAGTTTGTGGGTTTCTTAGAAAATGTAATAGTTAGAAATTAATTAATATTTAAGGAAAAGCCGATTTGTATAAGCACTAGTTGTTAAAGCTTATTAAATCACTCTGGAGGTCCTTAGTATCAGACAAAAATTTTCGCATCATTAACAAAAAGTAAGGGAAAAAAATAATAGAACACTAACCTAAATCCTCTTTAGTCTATTCTGTTTATTGTCTAATAATATAATATAACTAGATAATAATTAATAATAATATATATTTGTTTATTATAATTCTAAGTTTTAATTACTAAAATAATTTTATTTTTTATATTATTTTCCTAGATATTGTCAACTAATAATCACAAGTTCTAAATGAATAATATATATTATATTGTAATTTATAGATTCATTATTTAAATAAATAATAATTGTATACCAGGATCCATGAAATATAACTAATTTAATTTTAGAATATATTCAGTTGTTAATTGTTATAGAAATATAGACATACAAAGTAACTTCCTGTTCAGTGCCGTAGCCAGGGGGGGGGGGGGGCTCAAGCCTCACCCCCCACCGAAATCTCACAAACGACAATAATTGTATTATTTGAATTGAAAATACAATTTTATATGCGTGATATCCCGGCGCCCCGAATACGGAGAATAGCTTTAAAAAATCATTAACCGTGTTATGAGAAAGCAACGGCGCTCTTATCACACTTACTTGATTTTGATTTTATAATATTTATAATTATATGAATTCAGAAATACAGTGCAAAATTAATTTGTTGTTATTATTGGCCATCAAAAATAAGCGCCCCTCGAAAAAAAATCAAGGCTACAGTACTAAAACGCGTCAATGGTTTCGTTTTTTCTAAATACTGCTGGAAATATACTGATATTAACGAACTTACTTTGTAGGTTAGTATGCTATACTCAGAGCAGTCAGAGTCATACTAGCGCTTAGGTACTATAGGCACTGTACCTATTGTCAAGGCTGTAACTGAAAAAAAATTCGGTGGTCCAACATATTTTTTAAATTTAGTCAATAAACTTTATTTATACCACTAAAATGTTTCCATTTTTAAAAAATTATTCTCGGGGGAGTCCAGACCCCTGTGCCTGTATCCTCCCCCCCATTACGGCTTTACCTGAGGCCTACGGTTATATTAATCCAGACCTGACGACTATACTATTGTTATATTTTATATTCTTTGGTACTATAATAAAAATAATAATATTATTGTACAGTATATGGAAAAAATTCGAAGATGATTTTTTTATTGATGGAATGGAATGACAATGGTGAATTTGTTGTAGGATAATATAAAAGTACAAATCGTCAATTTCATATAATTTTATTTGTCTATATAGCCATATAGAGGCACATATTTTTCACATTAAAAATTATAATATTTTGTAAACGAACCTACGATTTTGAAGGAGCTATAAAAATAAATATTCATATAATACAAAACAATTTACACGTATACATACAATGTGTAATATAAATAACAATGCGTCCGTTTATACGACAATATATAGTGAATGCCACGTACAAAAGGTAAAAATAAAACAATTTTACAATAAATATAATTATTAACTAGTACTGTTTATTTGTAGAAATTACATTTTTATCATAGTTTCCAATTGGATTCGATAAAAAAAAAAAAATCACTAGAACAAAATAAAAAAAAGGACTAAAAACCCGGTGTGTGATATTCGATTACATTCCAGACACGTCTTATAAACATAGGTACGTATGTCGCTAAATAACATTATTGAGGAATTAAAGTCTACGCCGTTTTACAAGTTATACATAACGCACGTTCAAAGAAGTTTTGATGGGTTGGGAACTTTCTCAAACATGTTCCGTTACAATATTATATGTTCGAACCCGTCAGTACATATAGGCGCGTTTGAACAAACTGTACTGGACGGCGCACAGCGCACAGCTAGTGATAATAGCAATACGAATATACTTAAACAATATATAAGTACTATATACGATCTCTATGATGTCCGCATAATAATATGACATTGTGCTAAATTGTGCGCGTGTTTCCCGCGATTACCTACGTGTGAGAAACACTACACCGTTAATAAATAATTTTAAAATACCTACGATAAACTATATACATATATACACACACACACACACAGTAACATGTACAAAGGCGAAAAAAAATATAAAAGTTCAATAATTTTTGGCATACAATTCAGTTGAAGGCACTTTTAGGGTTATACACAACATATATTAATAAAATCGTGTCGCGGGCCTCGGAACGTCGCGACTGACCGTTGTTAAGTACACGACGCAACGACAATGGACGCGAAAACGGAAAAAAGACCTAAATCCCACCTCCACACCGCGGGTATGGTACGACAACGTCTAACGTAGTAGAATATTACATATATATATATACATCAATAATAATATGTATAAAATAAATATTAATAATAAAAATGATAATCACAACAGCTAAAAAAACATATTATATAATGTATTATTGTTATGTGAAGTGCGAGGACGATCGATCAGTGCGTGTCCATCCAACTGGCGGGTATTGCGTAGTCGGATATGGCGTACAGCATCCGCGGGTACCAGTGTATGCCGTCGGCGGGTTGTACCGCGTCGACCGCCCGTGACGGCGGCTGCGACGGCGCGTCGTGCAGCGGATGGCCCAGCCGCCAGACGAGGCCGTACAGCGACGCCCGGGCCGCGGCCACCGCGCGGACGGGCAGGAACGCCAGGTGCGCCAGCCACTGGCTGTCGATGACGGCGTAACACGACGCCACGACGTCGTCCACGACCACGGTGCCGTCCACCGTGAGCGGCGCGTAAAGTCCGACCTTCTCGGTGCGGCTGACGGCGACCACGCGCTCCGTGCGCAATCGCATCTTGCCGCCGTTGCCGTCGATCACCGTCAGCAGCGTGTCGTTGACGCGCACGCTTTTCGCGTACACCGGATGCGCGTGCCGGATCTGTGACCGTTCCGGTTTCTCCCACCGGAGCACCAGGTGCGTGGGCGTCGCCGTTATCGACTTGCCCGCGTCCGTCACCAGCGTCACGTACTCGGTCCGGGCCGTCTCGCTCCGGTCCAGGAACAACAGGACCTCGCTAGGTCGGAGCTTTCCGTCGTCGGACAGCGCCAGCACCGACTCGCCGACCCGGAGGTCCTTCATCCGTTTCTTCACGCCCGCGCCCGTCGTCACGACGCTGTCGCCAGGGAAACAGCCCATCGTCCTCGTGTTGATTTTCGTCTCTGCAAAACGCACAGAATAATTATTATGTTATCGATTACTATATATAGTACATTGTATTGTAGGGGTTAGGTTTGGGTATTCTTGGGTATAAGTATAGGTATAATAGACTATGTATATCATATTATATAGGTAAGAGATGTCAGTTCACGCATGTAGTTGTGCATTGTAGGCGAATAGGTGAGTACGCCGTCGTCAAAACCTCGTAAATCGCGAGAACTAACGTGTAAATAATTATCAGCCTAAAATGTTACGACGATTACGTACAAAAAGAGCGTTATCGGGTTTAGCTGTGTGTGTAACACGTGATCTGTTTGAGCTTGGCGGTAATCGCGCGGTAAATTAGCGATTCAAACGAGTGAAAAATAACTGCGCTTATATATGATATATAATATATTGTTTGCCCGTCCGGTGTATATTAATCGCTGTACACACACACGCGCGCTCGCGGGAACGAGAAGAGATCGTAGCCACTGATTTGTCTGGTTTTTAAACGCCATTAAAAAACACTAATAATAATAATAAAAAAAAAAAAATTAATGATTTGGAGTGGTAGTAATGGTGCTCTGTTTGTTTTTTTTTTTAAACATCTCCGTTTCTCACTGCAGCCGTCGTGCGACCACGATAAATTAGTTAATGAGATAAAAAGGGCAATAATTCTTTTCCGTCCGTGCGGCGTGCACTCACTATTATATTATACATTTAACATTTAGGTGTATATATAAATATACCTCCGTGTAGGTATGTATAATATGTATTATATGTATACGTGACGACCACGACCACGTTCACCTTCCACAACGTATGGCCATCACACACCAACATCTGTGATCTAATCGCCCTCGGGACCTGCCGCTGCGGGTGAAGAAGTATACCGATACTAATAATATTAATAATAATAATAATAATAATAGTAGTAGTATTATAGTAGTAATAATAGTGATAATATAGTATAACGATATTCACTCCTGAGTTTCCGAAAAACCGGATTGTCGCCGTGGCCGTAAATACGGCGTTCGGAGTAGTGGTTTGAAGAGGGACATCGAGTTTATACGACGTTAAATGCGTGTTATTAGAATATTATAGTATGCTACGACGGATAGTTCACGGGTGCCTTGGGGGTCGAGGCAATAAACATAAAACGGACACTTGCGCGACGCGACGAGAGCGACGGATTTAGAAGATAGAACGTAATGAACGTATAGGTACACACTTGCAGCAACTGGTCGCGCGCGCGCTTGATGATACGACGCTGTTGAGAGGAGGCATTTAAGTCTTATATTTTACGAGTTTTTTTTTTCTCTCCGCCGACCGACGCCCGTTCAAATCATATTAATAAAACGATACATTATTATATATACTCATGTATAATATTATACGTAAACATTACAATACCTATGCTTTCATATATTGATATATGATATATTTACGCGCATTGTTAGTAAAACAAAAACAACGCATTTCAACGTTTCCGCACTACTCTCCGTCTATCCGTTAATGTTTTTGCACGATTTGTATTTACAAGCCGAATAAACTGCAGGGATGTACGTTCGTTCGTTCAACGAATGTATAGTATCATTTTTTTAAATTTTATTCGATCAAGTAATTCAAAGGATTCTCTATCAGTACAAATTACAAACAGGCCATGAGTATTCGAATATAAAATACGAACTTATTTGGGTCAGTTGACCTTCTGAACCCCTCGGTGTACATAATATATTGTATCCACCGCTCCCCAATTTAATAAGCAATAGGTACATATATAAAGGTCTTTGAAACCGATACGTTGTTATTAGATAATGTATATTACATGCTTCATAGCGTGCAGTTGTGTACTCGTGAGATATACCGATAATCGACATACACCATATATTAGACGTATACGAAGGCGAAATTTTAAACGTCCTATATCACCATTATAATGCCTGTATGGGATCTGTATAATATATGATGTATTCCTTAAAACCTCAACTGTTGAAGACGACGAGACACATCACATTAAAAAGTTGTGCCCACTGTCCATCATGTGTTATTATATAAATAAGTAGTATAGGTACTAGGTACTACGTAATGCATTAGACGTTCTTGAATAGTTGAATGTAAATTGTAATTATGTATTGAATTCCAGATTTGAACACCAATCGTTACCTTACGAGTTACGAGGCCTTAATATTCAGAATATTATATTATTGTGATAAGACTTGCCCCTTTAATCAGTGCATGTATTGATAGTTAAGATAGCTTTTGTTAAAAGTTTATAAATTGTATGTAAATTGTACATAATGTATATTATATGTATATGTACATCCGTGGTAACGTTATTATGATTGATTGAAAATATTGACAATTTCTTGTGTTTAATGTCTATAGATCACGAGTTTTCTGGAAGTATATTTAAATATAATATAATATATATCATGGAATGAGAGGGTTGCGAGTTTAAATACAAATGTATAAATGTTCAAATATTGTATTTATATAATACATAGGGCATAGGCACGTATATTATTATTATTATTATTTATTATTACAGAAACTATACAGCTGTTATTATATTATAATGTATCTATGGGCTATGGTATAGGTAAAAACTAGTAATTATATTATATAATTGTTTTTCATAAATAAAAACAATTAGTTATTAATTACATGGCTAGTTGCCTATATTGTGACTAGTGTGATAACTTTGTAATATTACAGTTTAATACTTATTCTGTAGTATTAGTGATGAGTACCCCTACCCCATAACTAATACGCATTAAACGTTTTCAATTTTCAGTGTTGAAACTGAGCAACAGTAATTCATTTTTTCAAAATCTTAAATTCTGTGAACCAACAATCATATTTTATTTTTCTTATGAATTTATGATGTATTATACGCGTCGTGTTCTATAAAGGTGTAATTATACGGTTTGCAACTTGTTAGAGATAATTATGTTTTTTTTTTTTTTTTTATTGTACTTAATGCTGATTTTCCTTCAGACACAAGACACCTACAAAAATATATTGAATGCACATATTATGACATAACACATAATATTATATGAAAAGAACTCATGAACATTTAGGCATTATTGTAATAGCTGTTTCAATATTACTGTAAAACTAAGAATATAACGTGTTGTATATCTAATAAAGCATAAACAGTTGTTTTAGTTATCTGGAATAATACATATCATTAGTAAAAGCAACTATGGAGCTGATAAACGAATATGAATGATTATAATGAGTATTTACAAAATAAGTAATAATTTTTATTTGTTTTTTTTTTTCAGTTTGTCGGAGAATACTTAACAGATGAAACAATAAATTAACCACACAGCTTGTCGGCCGAAACGCTTGTATATATAGTACCTATATTAGTGTATATTACCTTACCTACCTAGAAATATATACCTACCTACATTGTACCTAATATATAAGTGTTGTAGCAATAGTCATTATGCGAAGAGAAAATCCAATTTAAATATTTCTTTTGGAATTCTTGTCGAGATTATAATATTTAGTACCTACATACCTATTATTTTTTTTTCTCTGTAAAATTGAAAATCGTGTAAATATTTATCTTTTGTACGGCGATCGAAACACGTGAAACATCATAATATAATAATAATAATAATAATAAATATAATAACAATATTATACATAACATAATGGAAACGCGTACTGCAGCAGTGCGGAATTCTGGACTGGAATATTATATTGGGTAAAAGCATGCGTGGACATGTGTACAAGTGACTGTATAAGTGTGTGTGTGTGTGTGTGTGTAATCATGCACACGGTATACGCGGCTGTGGAAATCCGCGAAAGGATGCATCAGATTGTTATTATATTATTATAATATATATAAAGGGTAATAATATACGTGACGACAAACGGCAGGGAGGCGCGTATTGGTATATAAATAAGCACCATATATGATGCTGTATATTATAAAATAAGCTTACAAATATACAATGCGCGAAGGTATATATAATATACACAATATTGATGTCCATTCAAAACGCTATTATTATGTACGCATGTTGGAATATAGGTATATTATATATATAAGTATTATGTATATAAAATGCGATGGCATTGTGTATTTGTGTATATATATATATACAAGCGAGGTAGGCAGTCAGACTGTAGGCAGGTATTAGCTAAAGGTAGATAGGTAGGTAGTTGCCTATATCGTAGTTATAATAACGTACGCGGAGGCCGGCGAATAATAATACATTCAAAAGTATATGTATATTGTATATACACAGGACTGCACAGGTACACCGCGATGACGGTTTATGTATATATGTGTGTTATATATATATCGTATGTTCGGTAATAGTGCATATACCTCTATGTTCTTATTATTATTATTACGCGAGAACCTACGTATGTATATATATATATATATATATGTAGCTGCAGTTATACTTATCCACCAATGCGCGCGCGTGCATGCAGTATACTACGCGCTTGCTATATGGGTAAACACGGAATAAAACGAAAAGGTTAATCGTATGCACTGCATATATATAAATACATATTTTATATGTGTATATGTATAGGTAGTAGGTACACACACTCACATATACATGTATATGTATACTATATATACACCGGTGTATACGGTCGGTTTAACGAGTTGTGGGATTCTAGTTTTGGACAGGTCACGATCGCCTATTATTTGATGTTTGGAAAAAAATAAAGGATAAAAAAGAACAACAAATTATGCATCATCATCCCTTGTACGAGTTTGTTCGAAGTTTGCTTTACACTCACCGCACGAGTCGTGTTTACATAAACATATAGTACGCTTCTCTCTACTAACGTCGCCGTCCGCGCGCGTATACCCCGCGTGTATTTATATAATAGCCCGAGTAAGTACACACGCGCGCAGCGTGTATATATATATTAGTATACACGTATATTATTATTATTTTATATTTAGGTACATAATATTATATACACTCGTATACGAGTCATATATACACGTTTAAATTGTTTGTTCTCTAGTAAAATAATAAGTGATGGCCGGTGAGAGGGGGATAGAAGGTTTTGGGAAAAAGTGATTTTGTTTTTGTGTCTCCCCCCCATACGCATAATATAGAGACCTATACACCACAGTCACTATGTCCAGTGGCGTACATATGGAGGGGGCTCAGGATAAATCCCTCCCCAAGTACGAAAAAAAAATTCAATTTTGCAGAAACGGTTAAAATGAAAAATATATAAGTTATGAAAATTTCAACGTACCTATTTTTAAAATTTAGTATTTATCAATTATGATGGAATCGTAACATAAAACATAAAATTTTTCATGTGAAGAAGTATACAAATAGACGTTTTTTATTGGCGTAGAAACTTATTTTTGTGTAAATATTAAATATTAATTATCGTTGTTTGTCAATTTTCTTTATGTTGAGAATTGTGGGTATGTTTGTGTGTGTGTGTCTCATTTTGTAGCGGCATACCGGCATCAAAATATTATTTTAATTTATAATTTAATCCCCTCCCCCCATAAGAAATTGAATGTACATCACTGATCGTGTCATACCAGACGGCCCCGCAGAGAGATGGTCTTGTGGTCGTGTATGTGTTGTGCGTGTAATCGGATCTTGGCGTGACACACAAACGAAAGCCGGACATCGATCCGCATAGTTGTGGCCGAAACAGATGAACACACGCACACACACGGGAGGGATACTTTTTACAGAATATATTATATATAAAATGTATATAGTTATATAGTCTTATAGCAGCAAGAGTGTTGGCGGAGTAGTTCGTCCCCCCACCCCCATAGACCGTATACATAATGTATAACACATTTTTTCACTATAAATTACTTGTGTAATATTGTGATAATAAGTTATATATATTATAAATAATGGCGTACTATGGTAAATACCAAATGGTATACATTTATCGTATTATAATTTAAAATTACTAAACAATTTAAAAACTATAATTTGAAATGATTTTTGTTTTAATTTTAACCTAAATATCTATACATGATTGGTTTATTTTCATATAGTTAAAATACAAATAATTTTCACTATTTTTTTAAAACAAACAAACCGAATATTGTATTTTAATCAATTTATTTATTTACTATTTAAATTTGATTTTTGATTTATGCTATAGATTTAAAACGATAATAGATTGTTCAATAATGGTCTAACAATACTTATATGGATTAATGCTAACGCTATTGGATGTTTGATACTAAAACAAAGAAATACCTACATACGTACTAATGGATAAATTATGACTTTATGAGTATTGACGGATTAGCAAAAATTAAATTTAGTTAATTATTTTTATTTATATTTTGTTTTTCATTGAATAATTTGAATAAGCTTGAGATATAATTTGATGAATTACAATATCAGAAATATTTTTTTATTTTGAGTTCGAGAATACCCAATAACGTATTGATATGTATTTCGAAATGCAAAACCTGCGCGACGACGCGACTCGGGTGTGCGTACCTTGAACGCAGAAAACGTCTACGCGCGTCGCTCGTAGTCGTCGACTCTGCGCCGGCTGTTCGGCAACAGGTATCTACTGGTGTACGACACAGCGTGGCTGGCGGGTCGCAGGCGTGTGAGAAAACGTGCTCGGAGCATATCGATTTCGCGCAGACTCGTCCGGTGACTTTTAATTTATATAATATAACATATTATTATAATATATTAATATGTAGGTATACAACGCGTGTGACAATATTATATCATATTATACACGAATGACATATTATAGCCGTATAGGTACTTAAGGTAATTCTCGGATTAACCCACAACCCGATTTCTTCTGTTTTTATTATTATTATTTTTATTTTTTTCATCTCATTACCATCGATTTAATCCTAAGACATAAATATTATCATTCTATATTATGTATGTATACAGGACTGTGAAAACTGAAAATACATTAATGTTTTGTTTGTCGATGAATTATAGCATTCAAATTGCGTAACAAATAATATTATTTTATTGTCCTTCGCTCTGTATAATACCTACAGCAGTCATCGCTAAGATTTTAAAAAGGGAAATGTATTCGTTTTGAAAATATCCGTCAGCCTATGATATTAATTAGCATTATATAATGCAATAATAATTTATTTGGAAAATATAAAATGAAATCAAAAAAGCCAAAAGATGGAACATCTATATTTATTCAAAAAATAACCTTAAATAACATATATATAGGTATTTTTCGATTTTAATATTTTTTAATATAATTATATGATTTTATTTTATCGTGGATCATACAAAGTTTGTAAATGTGTTCTACTACTCTATATCCACGGATAAATATGTGTGCTTTAATAAATTCGTAATTGGTATGATTATATTGTTTTATCTGCTCATTATAATATATGTGTTTCTTTACATATTTACATAAGTTTATATAGTACTAATACATTACACACAGGGACAGCCAAGCCAGGAGGTGTTTTTTATAGGCATTATATTTTTTTGTCCCATATATCTTTGCCCTATATATTGAAAAATTTAAACTAAATTAAAATATTGATAATTTAATTTGTTATTATTACATTATATACATTATACATAATAATATAATACATATTTGTTAAGTATAAAATAACTTATTATATTGTTTATTATTATGTTAAATCGTGTTATATAATCAAGGTAATTAGAAGGTAATTACCTATTTTTTTTATTAATCTACTATAAATTATATTTTTTATGTTTTGTTGAATGAGAAAATATGTAGTATGTAAAATATGTGTATTAAGTGGAAGGATAACGATAATATAAATACATCGTACCTCCCTCCTCAATTACTATTAAAAAAATATTGCCCTCCTTTACTAAAAATAGTCTGGCGCTGTCACCATGATAACACGAATTATACGATTATAACATAGTATATCTATTATTTATAGTTTTTCTAATAGCATGTTCATTATTCAACATAATTATTTTAAATTAAATTTTTCAATGCATTGCAATCATGTCCGAGCACTTCGAACTGTGTTAATTTGCACGTGTCTATTTAAAAATTATAATATCGTGTGCTTGCCGTGGATGTTGTGTTTTTTAGGGGAAATGGTTAATACAATTTCCAAGCTTTAATAAGCTTGAAAATTGTTTTACATAAACGTATTAATTCTGTTAAATTAGTTTTTAGAATATTTTTTTATGCTTGTTAGTAAAAAGAATAACAAATATTTTATAAATACATGTTATATTTATAGGTATAAAAAGCAATAAGGTCAATAAATGGGCGTATAACGTGATAAAGATACGTCATAGTATATCTTATATTATATACCTACATTAGATTTATTTTTAGTATTTAAATTTATACATATTTATGAAATGTTTTAAGGGCATTGAAAAATCCTGTGATCTAGTTATGACTGTTTTGGTACTGGTTTTGACTACCTACCAATTTAACTGATTTTATGGTAAATACATTATGGCATTAAAAATTAAACTATATTTAACGATTTCGGTTGAATGCTTCGTTTGTGAATAATTATGTGTATACGGTATAGATATTAAATCATTTACTACTTAATATATTATGAGTAATATACATAATATTATATACTATAGTCTATAATAAGATTATAGTAGAAATTATAATAAAAATAAATCTTTACGTAAGAAGATTATGATGACAATATTATTAGATTATAATTGAAATTAAATTATCTTCTAAACGAATAAATAAAAAATAATAATAAATTATAGCAAATTCTAATGCCTATATATTATATATCTTATACATTATTTCTAAATAATGGTTATAATTAATAGTTATTACTAGTTATTAATTATTATTGATAAAATGTAATTAAAATTAGCCATGTTTTTTATCTTTGTATCATTTTTTGCACACATTAAAATATTTTAATCATGACTGAATATGTTGAAATATAGGCATATCTATACTATTATTATTAAATGTTGAGTTTACGATAGTCCATTATCTATAGCTACATTATAAAATATATATATTATGACATTAAACATTGTCTTGCAAGTTATAATTGTTACAACTTTATATTATATTATGTATAATTGTATACATTTTATATTGTACAAATCAAACTAAAATTGAATAATTATCAAACAAATTGATTTTTAATGTAATACATAAAAACTAGTATAATTTTTAATTTTAATCTAAGGCTTTAAAATGTAATACAAGATTCCTTACGAGTCATTCTTACTAGAATTAAAAAAAATCGATTGTTAAGCTACTAATGTTTTATTAGAGTTTGAAATTCAAATTTTTACGAAATTAGTCATTTAAACGTAAAATAACTATTTCTCAAATAAATTCTCTAACTATTTTTATTATTTTGTAATAATTCAATTAAATTAATTGTAAAAACTTGAAACATACCAATATTACTGAATTTTTATTTTACATGGGTTAGTTACGTAATATAGTTTTTAAAATATTTAAATTAATTCTAAGCTATAATAGGAATTTGACGATACCGTATTGTTTTAATTTTTTTTTACTTTAGTTGATAAAATTAAATATGATAAAATATATTTATTTTTGTCAAAAACTTTAAAAATGTATGTAATACAAAGTTCCTTGTAAGTGATTCATGAAAATACACAAGCATAGTTCTTTTTATAAATATTGTAGTTAATATTTTCAACTAATATGATGTTTAAACTGATAATAACGAGTTCAGTAATTTATTGTAATAAAAATATGTACTTTGTAGAAAATAAAAACTTTTTGCTATCATGAAGTATATTAAATTATTTTCTATAATAATATTTCCAATAATTTAAAAATTAACTTTAAGTAACTTTATCATCAATCAATTCACATTATTTAATGGTACCTATTAACTTATAGCTTATAAGTTAAAAAAAATAGTTAATATAATTAAAAATTAGTTTAATCCATACTAGAGATTAATATAAATAAATTAAAAATATCTTTAAATACAGTCTCCGATTAGAATCGTTTTTGTATGCTATGATTTAAATATTTATTATGATCTTAGTGTTTAATTTTACATAATATCTATCACTGCAGAAGAGTTCCTTACAAAGTACTCAATGCCGAAGTACATTATTCAAAATGTACATACGGCAAGGCGATTTCCCTAGTTATTTTATTTTTTTTTTTTGTTTAAACTATAAATTTGTTATAAATAATACGGAAACTTGTTTTTACTTTTTAATCTGTATACCACAGCTTAGAGCCTAAGCCTTAGCGCTTAGAATATAAATTATCTCCTAGAAAAATCTTTTGCAATATCTCTATAGTGGGTATAATATATCAATAATTTATACATTTAATGTTAGTCACAAAATTAATTTTAATAACTAGTTTGTTGTGACTACTGACTTATGGTTTTTTTTTAATACATATATTATGACGTGTGGACTGTTATAAATGTGTAGACTGCTAACTGTACGTTCATTTATGTATGGGATTGACACGAACACACGGTACGAGTTCTATTGTTTAACATGACATCAATCACATTAATTCGGTGGTTTCTCCTTTCGACGAACATTTTTCATGTTTGTCATTATAAATTAAGGGTGGCTACTATTATGTCATTGTTGTCATGTAAAACGATAATAGATATATAATTATATAAATAATTGTATATTTAAGTGTAGGTTCCTGTACCTACTATACTTTCATACCTATATACACGTATAATACTAGTGTCACGTACCTAGTGAATGTATGTACTCTCTCATATGCGTCTATGCGTGTATTTTTTATACAAACACAAAAATTAAAAAATTAGTAGTATACGCTTGTACAATAACTACGAAATAATATGTATTATGTATACAGAATGATTTATTTAATAATGAATTGTTGTGATGCTACCTGTCTACCATACGCTCATACCCATTTTAAAATCTTCAAATATTAGTAATCATTTTTTTGTATTTTTGTTAAATGAATGTATACTTAATTATAAAAAATAAATATTTATTCTTAATTTGGTGATTTAGCAATGTCTATTTGAGTGTATTTTAATAAAAATAATTGAAAGAATGTTTTATTTAAAACATGTGATTAAGAATTTGTGGGATTTCCTAAAAGAAATGTCATGTGTTAATTTTAATTATTTTACCTATATAATCTGAATACGACTTGACGAATTTACATTGGATTGTTTTTTATTAATAATTCTATTGTGAGGTTAAATTTAATAAATATTCAATTAAATTATAGCAGATCCGTTAGGCCAATGACGTAAAACGCAATAGGCGACAATAAACTAGCTTCTTGTTTATATAATTGGGTTCGCGAAACCACGCCGTTTATTGTAATTATCGGCACTTTGTTATTCAATTACTAATTTTTTTAATTTAAAAATAATTAAATCGTGTGCGGGGACCGCTTTATGCGATTTGCGATAACATTTATTACCGACACATTGCTGTTCTTGCACAGTTACACGGAAATAATATTATAATAGTCGTATAGGTACATTATATATATACGTACTATGCGTCCATGTATCGTAATACGTTTATATAGTACTCGTTTTGTATAGAAAGGTATACTAATTGTTTTTATAACTATAAACCATTTTTTAAATCGTGTTGTAAATATATATGCAAATAAGTTTTTGTACGCACGTTATCAGACATCATCATTATTATACACGACCTTGTAATTAAGAAATGCGATATCGTTTTAAAACAACGGTGCCAATAACAAATCAGATGTTATGATTTACTAAATTTCGACGTATTTAACTATATACATTATACATACATTGAAAAATAACGCGATCACATGCATTTCTCGAAATAAACAATTATATATTTTGTAATATATAATAATATACTATATACTATACACAAAATGCAAACGTTGATAATTTTCACTATCCAAGTCAGCGGTTTTAGGAAAAGGAGTATAGACGTGTTTGATCTCCCCCAATATTTAAAAGCTCATTTAAAATGTTTTTAAAATATTATAAGAATACACATTTTTAAATTTGAATTTACAAAACCTACAAGCATCATAATGTATGTACAGTATACTGTATAGTATACATATTATTTAATATTATACTGTCTTCTTCAAAATTTTCTTTCAATTCGGGCTACATCTATACATTATAATATTATGTTAAAATAATTTACTTGTATTGTAGTATAGTATGAATTTCAAAAGGTTTACTTGATATATTTTTTTTCTGGCGATTTCGTAGACATCGAGCTTATTATGTATAATAATAATAATAATAATAATAGAATATAGGGAACCGGAATACCGGACGTCCTCTTTTTCGTCGTCTCGTCACCGTCACGCCGCCGCCGGAGACAAGTGTGCGTGTGCAATGTGCATGATGGATAGCAGAGGCGTAAGCGCGGCAAGCGATAATTAATGAGACCCGTCCGCGCCGCCGCGGCGTGAAAACGATACGCGGCCCTTTTGTCGGACCAACGGAAAATAATGCAACGCGTGATGAGAGACGGACACGGACGGACGGCGAGACTTGTTGACCGATCGTCCACCAAGACGAGTGAATATATATTATACGTACATGGGTATTATTATTATTATTATTATTATTATTATGTCTATACAGGTATAATAGGTATAGACGATGACGATATATACGAGTATGTATTATATATACGTTGTATATTACATCGTATACGGTCGGAAACAATAATTTCCGAATATTTTAACACGAACGCTTGTGTATACATAATATGTATATGTGTATTAATATATTATTATATATACGTAAATACTCGTCGTCGGTCGTCGTTCTCAAAACGTTTTATTTACTGTTTGCTCGGCGCAAACATTTTTCTATCTCTTTTCGAACCTCCTAAACGAGACGATTTTACCGGAAAGTCCCTTTGCCGCAGACGGACGCGGCGGCCGGTTTATTTTTTGTTTGTACGGATTTTATATAGGTATTATTATTATTATTATATGCTGCACCGCCGTCATCATCGCGGCAGTTGTGTCGTTCACACGGTCACCCGGCGCGCGCGCACTCGTATACGCATACCGATATTATATATAATAATATGTACTTATGTATATACTATACAATACATCATATATATTATTATACGTGTTCCGCGTTTACGACACGACGTTAGGTTTTCTCACACGCTCGTTTAGAAATTCGGCTAAACAAACTACCCGGCTAAATGACTACATATAGTCGTCGGAGATACCTCTCCATATGCATGTATCTATTTGTAAATAATATTTATATGGACTGTTCGAGTGAGCGGAAAAAAAAATTATTTCAAATATGTACATTATGTTTTTCTCATCACAGACATATAATACAGTATCTTATTATAATGTTGGAGTGTTTTTTTCCCCAGTACGAATGATTGTATTCTTCTGAATGACGGAATGTTCAATAGACCACTCGTATAAAACGTTTAATTTTAATTTTATACTTATATCAATGTGTAAAATCAAAATTGCTAAATTATTTAAAAAATATATAAAATAAATATAGGTACATGCAAATTATAGACAATAATAACTTTTTTATATAATTTATAATAAATCTTTGTAAAAAACAACTCGTAATTCGGAAAACAGGACAACCCCCATGCCTCATGGCTCATATTACATTTTATAATACGTATGTTTTATCTTTATTATTTATGACAATCGCTATCACTATATAAGTTAACTTTTGAAATTTGAATATTATGATCAATTAAAGTATGTTCATTATAATGTAGAGATATGAAGTCAGAAGTGTTGAAACGAATGAAATGTACATATTATTGTTATTCTATGGACCTATGGTATACTTATTATACTATATGTCTATATAATTACTAAATTTATAATTTTAATATAAAATATTACAGTATAGTTAATACGAAACGATAACCTATATATATATATATGTTACTATAGGTTGCAATTATTATAATATATTAGGTAACTATATTTTCAACCGATAAACGTTATACCTGTTGGCTATTATTAATTAAACGGACGGTTAAGGCGTTCACATTTGCGCGTTTTTTTTATACGTACCTATAAACGCATTTTAAATATCTAATATAGGCAATAGCAGTTGAATCAATTAGAAATTCAAAAATTATACATATAGCAAGTCAGTATATAAAATAATTATTGTATAGCGATTACATTTCGAATACGTACTACACGTATACCTGAAGTCCTGACATATACCTATTAATATTTAATATACATATCGTATTACCTATAATATTGCTGGGACATAGTATATACATACAGTTTTCAACAGTACATTAACCAATTAAAAACGTAAATACTAAATACTATAGGGGCATTAATAAGTATTTCAAGTATATTGTGATCCTGGACTCACCTGATTTACAAGAGCAATGAATGTACCGACGATTGTAATTGACCCAATCGAATCCTGCTTCTACGGCCAGTCGGGCTAACATGCCATACTTGGACTTATCCCTGTCTGACGTGGTGATGTCTACCGCCCGCCCTTCGTTGTGCAGGCTGCTACCGGCCCGGTCCACCCATCCGTCAATCACCCGCAGTCGAACGTTCGGCCATAAGTTCATAACGCTGATGGCTAAGGTGTTCAGCTTCTCTTTACACCTCTGAAAACAAAAAAAAGATTGTAAGAATGACATACTAAGATAAATAGTGCATTACATATTATACTACAATATATTATAATATATATCTCTAAAAAGTTAGATGATATACTAATAATAAATAACTCAATGTGCAATGTGCAGACTGCAGTTACCTATACTATACAAGTACACATAATATAATATGATGAGTATCTATGCATAATTCTCCGAAATGTGTCTCAGTGTCAATTAGACTTTAATCAAAATATACCTATATTCAAATATAGAAGTTAACGCGATAAATATGAGTAAAACAATAACGGCCGCATTATAATAATATGTTACAACCGAAAATGCAGCGCCGCGTGTCGTCGTAAAATTTCCCACAAGAATGCAAGGTAGAGACTAGAGGCAGGTTTTTTGACTAAGTACCGTGTACATTATATACCTGTATATAATATTATACAGAATATAATATATTATACACCATTTTCACACCGCGGCGTAACAATCGCCAATGACCAACGACCATAGTTTTTTTCGTTGTTAATGACGACGACGGCGGCGACTCGTCGCTACTTTCCAGCAACCAGTTAAATGGAATTATGCGCGCGAGTTAGTTATTGGACGACTATCGCATTCTGGTTATGCCTGTTATTAAGGCGCGCGCGCCAGGCCATCGATATAACTTATATACACGTCCGCCGGATCTTCTAGGAATCGTAATTTAAGATAACCAACGACAAATTAGCCCGCCAGCACCAGCGAGCCTCGCGCCGCATGAAAAATTGCACTCGTTATTTGCTCGTAAGTCGTAACTGTTTACCGAGAAATTGCCACGTGTATATTATTATATTGGATTGTTTATAAATACGCGCGTTATAATTTCATTATACAAACTAATATTTTTTTTTCCTACACCGAAATGTACCACATAGACAAGATTTATGGTACACTAACAACAGATCTAAATTCGAAAAACGTACAAGTCATGAATCAGTATATTTTTTTCAACAACACTTAAACAATGATTTTGTTTACGTTAAATTTGCTTATTATTGTTATTTTTTTAATCGATTTATGTCGTCTGATAACGATTAACTATAACATTATGATAGGTGTATATATTGTATCATATATATCGATATGTTTTTCGATTTAAATTATTGCGAATCACAAAGACTTGTAAAATCTATATACCTATTGCAAAATTTAACATAGGTATTAGGTATAGATAGATACATCTTTTAATGATAAATGTATGAAAATGATTTTCGTATTAATTTTCGTTGTTTCCGAGTGCACAGACATTATAATTTACAATCGTACCGTAGAAGTATAGCTATTGATACAGCTATACGGAGGGCGAATGTTAGAATGTAAAAATAATTACTAAGTGTGCCGATATATAGTGACTACCACTCTGCAAGTTATAACCTAACCTATTGGAAAACCCGAAATCGATATGGTGTCGAAGGATCCTGATATACCTTTCTACGGTTCGACGTCGCGAGGTCCAACAACGTCGCGCCGTGGCCATAAACGCCATCGTCGGACTTTCGCCCTAGCGCGTTTTCCGTCAGCGGTTCTCGCAGACGCGCGCGCTTGCACCTATAACGACGTATATAGCTCTCGAGCCGGCGGCGCGGTGGAACCAACACGCGCGGCACAGACGCGCGGAAAACAAAAGATGAGACACCGGCGCTGCACGGGGGTGCCGAGGTGGCACCGTTGGGCGGGGCCAGGTGATCACCGCGGGCGAAACGTGTATGTGGTGTTGGTACTGCGGCGCGGCGGCGGCGGCGAGGTCAAAAGCGGCAGAGAAAACCAAGAATGTCGTGTCCGCCTCGCCGCCGCGGCGTATACGTTGGGCGCGCGCGCAATGAACGGGGCTGCGTGTATAAATAACATTGTGTATTATGTATTATTATTATTATATATAGGTACACGCGGCGATATATATTGCATTAGACTTTATAGGTACCTATATATGTATATACAATTATATTATTATATTAATATAATATAATATTATATGTGTGTGTGTGTGTGAAGAAAACGAGAATGAAAATAATATACAACGACGGCCGCGGCGGAAACGTCGGGGAAGGGGAAAAACCGAATTTGCCGTCGCCGCCGCAGCTGAGTTGACTTGGTGAATGCGTTACGGTGCACGTTGGTATTTCCCTCTGCCCGGCCCCTCCACCTCCCCGCCCACGCTTAATATACCCAATTGCCGACCCGACAAGCGGCCATTTTGTTCGGTGCGGCCTGCATTCCGAAAGGCATTGTCTTAAATAATAATAATAATGAACGTACGCACCGCGGGGTGAGCAGCGGCGGCGGCGGACGAGTAGGTATATATAATATACACTGTACATTATATGTAGGCACGAGATTATGATCTGCCCGATGAGCGCGTACACACATCATACATAATATAATATAATAATAATATATTTAATATTATGTACACTATTATACGATGCGGCGCATATATCGTATCCGTCGGATGACGACGACGACCATCGGGACGACCCCAAAAGAGCGGTTGCCGAGCGGGCCACCCGGGCGGGGGGGCCGGTGCTGGCGTGTCCTTTGTGGGGACGGCGGCAGGCGCCTCACGCGGTTTATTTTGACAAGCAATTTGATATAATGGGCATTCTGAATAACGCGCCGCGCGCTCGCGGCCGCTCATACAAATAACGCACTGTATATCGTCGCACACAAACGCGCGCAGCGTGTCTATATAATATGTATTATATTATAATATTATGTATAAACTCGACGTGTGTAAAGCGGTGGCTATACACAATGAATCGTTCGCCGTCGCCGACTCGCGCTGCAGCACCGCCATCCGCCGTGTGCCGCCGCTGCGTGCTGCAGTGTGCTGCAGCGTAGGTATATACTTGTGTGTGTGTGTTATTGCACACTGCAGCCGCAGTGATGTAAACGTGTCGGGCTTGTTAGTCTTTTGACTTTACACCTTGTCCCTGGATGCCGGGCAGGTGGTGATGCCGGTGTCGGCAAACACACTTTCTACTAGGGTGGTTTCTTTTATGTTGTTGTTATTATATTATTATTATTGTAGAAACGTATTTTTGTCAAATTATTATTTTGACGTAAAATAAACCAATGATTTAGCACATCCCTTTGTCCGTATAAGACCGTGTGTGGCTGATGTGTTATAAGTATATGTATTATATATGTTGTGTTGCGGGAAGAACACCGCTAATTTCAACGATCAAGTTGAAAATACGTATCTTTTAAATCTATTTTTTTGCTACTTTTTAGGCCTCCTTCTCGTCCGACGCATACAGCAGATAAAACATGTACTCTACCTGACCTGCCTACTATATAATACTATATTATACACTTCTATATACTTTATATCAAAAAGTTAAACCTATAAATATGTATTTCAAATAATGCAGCCTACACACATTTTAAATTTAATTTATGTACACGCTAAATGATAAAATATTAATACATTTATTGTGAATGATTAATTTATAAATTATGTATAAACATATGAGGTGAGGTGCAATATTTTTTGTCGTCGTGACTTCGCAGTAAACATTAAGAATGAAATATATGTGTAACTCGCGTTGAGCTATTAAATTAATTTTAAATTATTATGAATATAAAATACGCGTCTTTTTCTTTTTACATACCCAACTAATAAAAAAAGCACACATATTACAACAAGTAGGTAGGTAGTGAATTCATTATTTGAACATCATAAAAATTTGTCAAAAATCTCGTTATAATATATTGTATATATATATAGGAAGTGTATACAATGTACCGACATGCCACATAATATGTGTACTGTAAAAAAAAAAATAAGGTCGTTTTCTCCTTCTAGAATTCATCGAACAAAATTCACTATCGATTTCACCAAGAAACTCGTTTTTGTATCTTTTTTTTACCTTACCTCAGCATATTTCTTTAACAAAACATACATATTAATACGGTACATAGGTAATATATACCCAGCAAGTATGCCCAGTCGACCTTTTAATTCACGCGTACTTACACAGAATTTAGGATTTATGTACATAAAAAACGAACAGAGATGGGATCTCTGTCTACTAGTGTTGAGCAAAAAACAAAAAACAGAATAAAAAAACGGTCGAAAAAAAGTACCGTGTGGCGCGAAACGGGAGACTCAATTGTCCGTGTATATAATAAATATTATAGTGTGTGGCGCGCGGTCGTAAACTACACAATATAATAGCGGTATCTATAGTGTTGTATGCGCGTGGTGCCGTCAAAATCAATTTCCTAAAAAAAAAAAAAACAAAAAACTATACACACAACATATTATACAGGGTGAAATGCGGAAAAAAAAACCAGAAATAAAATAATAATAAAAAAAATATATACCTTGTTCCTATCGTTTACACGATCCCGAGGGGGGTCATAATCGAATAATATTATTATTACTATTATACATACAGGAGATAATATTATACAGGCACCTCCCGGGTGTCCGCCGTCGCCGTCGTCTCGCGCTCGCGCGCGCGCGCGCGTGTAATGTGCGCCGCGCAAGAGTGTCGAACGGGACCCGGTTGGCCTCCGACCGCCGTCTCGGATTTCATCGACGATACGCACCCGATAGCAGCAGACACAACCGTACGACCGCGACGACGACGACGACGACAACGCGCCTCCACCCCCGCCGTCCACTCGCCCTCCGACCTGGGCCGTAGCCTCCGCATACCAGCGCACTGCTGCTGCTGATGGTATACTGCACCACCGCCGCCGCAGTATTAATTAGATACGTCGTTATCGTCGCGTTATCGATGAACGTTATCTATCCGGTGCGCGGCGTTTGTCATGACATTATATTATATTATATTTTATACACCCGCCGCCGAAGTCCGTATACAAGTAAATTATGATAAACTGGATGTATCTTAGTATAGGTGTATAATATAGGTTAGTGTAGGTATATGAGTAATGCTGGCTATACTATTGATTAAAAAAAATGCAGTCAGTAGCGAATTGATAGCCGGCGGAATTAATAAATAAAAAAGCTCGGCGGAATCGATAAGACCCCACTGCAATCGTATTTAGTTAATATTATATTTAGGTGCACCGGTGTACGCATAATAATAATAATAATAATACGACTGTTCGTATAATATAATATTTTACGTGTATAGGTCAGTAATAGGTGTATACCACTGGCTGTTACGGTCAGATTCGGTCCCATGAAGACCGCGCAGCGTACGCCTCCCGTGTACACATAAACGACACCGCGTCCATAATATAATACATTATACACGCACCCCGTGTGCGCGCCGTAACCTTAAAGCGTGTGTACGTGTGTGTCTATGGATGTGTGTGTGTGTGTGCAGTGTACAAGAGAGAGAGTGCGTGTGAAGTCGGCTACTTTATGCCCTTTCGGTAACAACGCGGTGGGTCATTTCGTGGCGAATTCCGCGTCTCCGGTATACCGAGGTGGATATTATATTATTATTATTATTATTAGGTATGGGACATGGGTACAACAACAATCCGTCAGCCCGTTCAGCGAAACCTGATGTAGTTTATATATTATATTATTATAAGTTATAACGATATACGACGATGTGTGCAATGTGCATTATATACACGAGCGTTTACACCACAAGTCTGTATATAATATTATCGTAATGGTGCATATTACATTAATCGTTATGGTTTAATACATCACAGTACCCGCTATATACTATAATATTATTACAGAACTGTAAGTATCCTATACATTATTATTATACTGTTTTGATAAAATATACAGTTTAGTATGAAAAAACAAAACGTTTAAGCACCCAAGGGCAATGAGGGATAAGCTATAATATATTATAACCATCATATAACATAATATGTCCTCCGCATCATATACGTGTTACGTGTATAATATATTGTTGTGTGTACTACATATTATTGGGGGCGGTAGTCGACACAAAATATTCATGTAATAGGTGATGTTCACAAAGACGTGTCATAAAGGCCCATAAAAAATAAAACTTCTCGAGTACGAGTTCTCCGAAGTGATAAAAAAATATATCGTTTAATTTCCACGATTTATCGATTAACGTTTAATTTCACATTTAATGATTCACATTAACCATAAATTCTATACTTTAAATTATACAATGTTATTATTTATTATATCATCGTTACGCACTAAACATTATTTTTGTAGTTGAAACAAATAATTTATGTCAAGGAATGTTATTTCTACGTGTTTTTTAATAACAAATAAAACGATTTTTCTTGGTATGACAAAATATGTTTAAACGATAATAGATTTTGGTAAATAATTAAATACTTTTTTTTTGTTTTTATAAGTATAAAAAAAAGCAGCACTTATACGTTTTACATTAATAATTATTATTTACAGCAGTTATATAATAAGTTCACTTAAAAATCATTTTATAGTATAGAAATAATTTTAATGATACTATTACCTTGAAGTGATTTATTGAAAAATCGAATAACAATTGATTTGTTGAGGACAACTAAATTGGAGGGGCTCGTATATATAATAATATTGGCTTCAGTTTATTTGAAATAATATAGCAGTATAATTTTTAATTTAAAGAAAACCAAATATAGTATATACTTACTATAAATAATAAGAAACTAAATATAAAATATTAAGAAACTAATAACTTAGAAGAGATAAGTGAGTTAAACATTATATATCCACAGAAACTATTTTTTTTAATAACATTTTTAATATTTTCGTAGCAAATACTATTGGTTTATGAATTTTAATTTGTAATAATCTTTTTATGTATCTACGTCAATATATTTTACCGAAACAATTAAATAATATTTTTATTGCAGATGCGCCCAAACAGGTTGTCAGTTTAATATAAGATGACTAAGTGAGAATTCACAAATAGATAGTTTAATTTTAGGTAAAATATCATCAAAATGTGTACAAATGGTTAATGTTTATATTTATTTCCATTATAAATGTCATCAATGATTTGTGGTAAATATTATGTACATTTCAAGTATTGATAGTGGTTTCAATTTAATCCGGTTTTACGTCATTTCAAAAATCATTATGATAGAACCAATTAAAATTATTAAGCCAAATATTTTGAAATTTACTTATTCCAGCAAAATAATATATCATAGATTTTATAACGTTTTAAAATAACTTTAATGGTTAAATATTTACTTTAAACATCAGTATTCAGTGACCAATTATACTATAGAAGAAATAAAAATATGGTGTAATATTTAAAAGAGATTATTTTTCTCTTTCAATAGATAATCTCGATGGTAATCGTTCAACTGAATTCTGCATTTACAAATCGATCGTTCGCCAATGACCATAGTTGAGAACAATGAACTCAAACCAGTTGCCGAACGACTTCTCCTTAGTTGCCCGCATTGTTAATCAAACGAAGTCCGTTTGCCCCGGACTAGGTGAAGTTTGATTTTTTGAACGTGATAAAAAACGTAACAACGACCAATATTAAATAAACCGGTCTTTGAAAAACAGAAATTAGTTAAGATATGGAACCAATTGGCTGTACAATAATATTATGTATTGGTTGTATAGGTTCCTTGTATAAAGAGATTAAATTAATTATGATTTATTTAATTTGATTTTTTAAATATTAATTTATCATATTGATAAGAATGACACTTATTTGTTTGTGTCTACACTGACTAAAAACAAGCAGTTACATTTTCATAATAATAAATATTTTAACGAAAATCGTCTCATATAAAATTATACAAGAATAGAGACGATAATGTGCACTATTATACTTTTATCATCTATAGATGTAATTTAATATATCGACATTATTTTATTCAATAAAACTTTCATCACACTTTAAATCACTCATACACACAAATTGTTTTATAAACGTACAAAATAATGGTTTTAAATTTTAAGATAACAAAGGGAAAAATATAATAGATATATCTCTTTGTAATACGAAAAAAAAATTTAGTTAATGTAAATTTTTATGGTGAAATTTGCATATCTAAGCTCCATACAATATTATGTATTACATTTTACATAAATGTTAGAAAAAAATAGCCAAAATTATTTTAATATTTTATCGAATGTGGTGTAACGTTATAGAGCATTAAATCGTGTTTACAGGTGTATATTTTATAGTGTTTAACGATCATATTTATATACATATTAATATATTATATATGTTACCATTACGTACAAGAATACTACCGGACCCATAACCGTTCTGGTTGACCGCTCCGGTTCAGTTTCGGGTGTCAAACGCCGACAACGGCGGTGGCGGGACGGTCGAACAGAGACACGGACGCATTAAACATAATATTATATACTACATTACTACATATAATACGTATGCATAATATTATAGAGGTAAGAGGTATAATATATACATACGTCGATACGTGGTGGTGTGTATATAATACGATTGTGTGTATCAGTGTGTATGTATAATATTATATTGTACACATATAATAGTATAGTGCAGCAGTCCAAACAATGCAATTAATTGTTATGAGCGGTTTCATGGTACGCGTTCGAGCAATTTGACAGCCTTTGACCCGTACAGGTCGTCGGCAAGCTCTCATTCTTCTCTCTTTTTCCTTCATATTTATTTTTTTTTATTTTTTTATTGCCCACAGTCTGGGCACGTTTTGCCTCTTCGGCATTGTTATCATATTCACACACATACGCGCGCGTGCGTTACTGTGGTATAATATAATATGTTTAAAAACGAATTAACACGCGCGCATTCGTACGTAAACAAATAATTGTAGGTGGATGCAGAACCAATGCCGCAATATAAGAATTGTTCCTAATAAAAATAAAATCATATTGCGTAGAAAAGTAAACGTTTTGACCTACAGTAGGTAGGTACTGCAATAGATACTTATAAAATAATTGTCAACAACTGTAATAATTGTAGTATTATTACTATAGTTATTAAATTATATAATAGAAAATTGATACGTATATTTCATCTCGTTCGATGTTAAGCGATATTGATCGGCTTATTCGTCCGTATGTCAAAAATACAATGATAATCATTATAAATCGTTTCTCTTGGCCGAATCGTTTACACCGTTTTACACCGTGCATTGTTCTCGGTACGTGACTTTGGATTGATTTTCACGGCCAACAAATAAAAAGGTGTGAAAACCTGCACTGCGAGGAGCAAAAAATAAGAATGAGCCGACAGACAAATCCGTTGACGCTGGCGCCGGCGCTTAACTAAATCCAATGATACCATGTTATCGTCACGAAATCATGAACCAAGCACGTGGGGACCGTTCTGAGGTAAAAAGCAAATATTTGTAGAAAATGAACAAATAAACATAAGACGAATCAAAATGTTGTTTGATGACTTTAAGAGTTAAAAATATGAAATTAGTATTAATAGTATTCATATAGCTACATATAAATATTGGTTATTCATTCCTAGTTTTTATTTGTTTATTCACGTCTAACAAAACAATGTGACATTCAATTGGAGAAAAGTATTTTTTTTGACATATTTACGTTTTTGCCTACGGATGAGTTACGTCACAAGAAAGGGGTTTGTTTTACGATCACCATGTATACACATTTTAACTATTAGTAAGAGATGAGGACACGAGCATCTAATAAAAAAAAAATTGTAAATAAGAGACGTGTCAAACTGGGTTATATAGTGGCGAAGAAATCCGTTAATGAAATTCTGATGTAGGGATTAACATAAGCCTAGGATCCGATAAACATAAACTCATGTGTAATTAGAAACCAACGAAAAACAAGTTAACGTCACTCTAAGACAAACACGAGGAGCAAGAATGAGAAAAAACCTACCAAACATCTATTTAGCTCGCTGATGCAAAAGGTGATGTTTTGATACGAGTTCGGGTATAATTTGTATAATCCAAGAAAAAATTTGAGTAGGTGAGAAAATGTATTCTGCAAAAACACTATAATTCATAAAAATTATAATATTTAATTTGTGGTCTTATATACTACAACACGGGTAAAAACGTCTCAAATTTCGAATAATATATAGATTATATAGGTAGTTAAAACACGTTTATCCAGAAGTGTTCTAGATCAAATAATAAAAAAAAAACATAGTTATTTATTGTTTAATCAAATAATATGAAACAGTATTGTATATCATATTATCATAATGTCATATACAATATTACATGTTACATTATAAAAAAGCTGGACAGGATACAAAGACCGGGCTTTCATCTCAACACATTAAGGTATGCCGTAATTTTAAATTCCAAAGCCGTAATAAATCATCTAATTGGTGAACAAATTCTGAAAGGAGCTCTATCAAAATTGTGATTGTTTAAATTTTTGAATTTCTTGAATAAATTAAAATTTATTTGTAGATTTTGTATGCAATTATTTTTATGTGAGAAAACTTCTGTGAAAATTTAAAAGCAAATATAACTCTTCAAAATACCAACAAAACGACTCATATTAGTATATCACTAAATAATATGAGTTTTATTACTTTTTACTTTTCACATTTTACTATTTAAAATATATATGCGTAACCCTTCCATAAAAATATTTGTAAAATATACGGTTAACATTTGTCAATATAATATAAATACCCTATCATCACATAAAATCCAATTTAATATATTGCAATATAGTTTACTTTTAATTGATAAAATAATAATTTAGTTATTAAAGATTACAATTTACAATCATGCTATGTCCTAAAATGTCACTTATTATTGCTTTGTAATTTGTATTAGGTTCTATCACTGGATGGTCTTTCACTCTTCCTCCTCAAATATTTGATATTATTGTTCTTTTTTCGTTGTTGTATGTGTTAATTTAATTTATCGTATATTTATTGATTATTATTCCTTAAAGCCATGTAAATTAGAAATATTTCTTTGATAAAAAAAATTGTTTAGTACATCATAAGTACAAACAAATAATTATTAATTATTTTAAAATGCTGACTTAAATTTTTTTTTATCAAATGTTTATTGATATAATGATATAATACATATATTTTATAGATTAAACATAGATTACTTTCTTTAACATGTATTTTACTATGCTGAAATCCCTATTCTGTAAAGCATATATTTTATAAATAAATATGACGAGTAAAAATAAAAAATGATATACGTTTTTCCAAAATTACAGTAATATAAAAAAAGTATTGGTATTTAAAGACCTGTTTTGATTTACTTAATTATTGATGATGATATACAAAAAAGGTAACGCGGAGTAACATGTAATTAAAATCCTCAGGTCGGCCGTACGGCTGTGTATTTTTAATTACCTTCGCGGTCTCGGAAGACTATAAAAGAATCACTGCAGTTGTATACATATAATAATAAACTCCCGGCGGCGGTGGCGGCGGCGGCGGCGTCTAGCGTACGCATGTTTATAAATATAATATAATTGATAGTGTTGACACGAGCGTGTACAGCTAATATAGAGAATCCAGTTGACATTACACACGATGGAACGCGCGCGAGCGCCTGCGAGCACGGTGAAGAAGGTGGAAGGATGATGAAGTTTAGGTGAACGGGTAAGGGTGACGAGGAGCAGGAGGAGGAATTGAAAAAAACCAAAAAACAACAACATACAACAACGATCTCTTGTGACGGATCTGTTGGGGAATTAATAAAAAGTGTTTTATGGCTGTTTAAATGTCATGTTGTCAGTGTATGGTAACCGGTAAACTGGTCTCTCCCCCGAGAGAGCCGGCGGAATGCGTATTTAATAGCGCGTTTTAACTTATGCTGTCTGTGTGTCCGACGACAATTAGAATTCCGAGTCTGACAAAATGAACTGCTGGTGTGTTTTTTACAAGTTGTTACATGGTCGACCTGTGTGGGTTTTTTACCGCCCTCTCCTCCACCCCCCGCCGCTGCTACTACCCCGCAATGCCCACTCGCGCATGTTTGTCCACAGCCGTAGTCACCGCCGCGATGCTGCTGCCGTTGCTGTTGCCGCTGCAGCCGCTGCCTCTGCCCCATTCACCGCGGCTTTGATTTATTTACTGTTCAGATGGCCATCTCCCTAATGTGCGTCCAATATGCTGTCGATAGGGGAGAACAACAAGCACAACCGTAGAATAGGTTGAAAAGAGAAAAAGAAAAAACACAACCACGGCGACCACGATCTCTTTCTCATTACCATAATAACCCGTCCATTAGGAGAACAATAGTTATACTTAAGAACGTTTTGTTTCGGTTTTTTCTTTACGATTTAAACATTTTTTCATTATCATTATTATTATTATTCAACTACACTCAATGTCATTAATCTTGTTCGAAATATTTGGCACGGGCGCCCCTCAAATGGCTCGAATGTTATAGATATGGTTGACCCGTATTATTGAGCCCACGCGGTAGCTACAGACATTTTATACTTAACCATAAATCATTCATAACGATTATCACATTCAATTTATTTAAGTAAATTATTGATAAAAACATAAATTGATTTACATATCAATTATTGTTTATATCTTTTCTACACGTGCTGCAGAGTAAGACGTAAAAAAAAGATTTTTTGAGTGTTTATTTACAGATTGATTAATTTATATTTATAAACAAAATTAAGAGAAAAGCAAATGATTCGTCTATCAAAAGTGCACTGTAAGCACACGTTTACTGAAAATTACTAAATTTATGCCAATGAAACATTAATCGGTTTATACCTAATCATTAATCAAATAATAAATAATGTATTTATGTATATGTATATATATATATATTGTATATATAAAGTCATATTATAGTCGTATAGGTAGTAATTTATTAATAAGACGTTATAATATATGTAAGCTGTTATAGACGAGAATATTGTATAAAGTAGCATTTGTTTTAAAAAAGTTTTGTGTCAATATTTTAAAATATAAAGGCCTATATTATAATACTATGCCTATATACATGTTGTCATCATACATGATGATTATGTAGTATACAGTATTTAGAGAATTGTATCTGATTATCTTACAAATGAATAGTTAATAATTATAATACCAACCAATCTACGTGGTATTTCCAACCGTTGGTTAATATTAATCATATTATGTAAGTAAAAAGTAATCTCAACTTATTAAGACTATTGGGATATTTTTCTGTCAAAATAATTTTTTACATTACTGGCATAGTAGATACATTTTATCAAATCGCTCTCTTGGGTTTTGAAATAAATTAATATTTTATTCTTTTATTTTCAATAATTAATTTTTAATGTAATAGAAATTCATGTTTTACTTTTAATTTATAATAATTATATTAACATTAAATATTTTTAAACATACATGTCATATTAGGAATATTTAAATTTGTATAAGTGATTAAATTAAAATTTATCAGTGTTTAATTTTTAAATCTTTTTAAGTGAATTCTACAAAAACATCCCTAATAAAATTTTTATAATACAGAAGTAATTTCGCTATGGAAGAATAAATATTATTTACGTTCTATTGTATAACCAGACCGTTCATAATTCTCAATGTTTGGACTCATTCTATCACACGCCTAATATATCAGTTCCGAGTGTTCCAACCCCGTCTTCTTGTTAGGTATGAATGTAAAGGGGGATAAAGAACACGAGAAGTCGTATTTTGGTAGTTAAGAACCGTCGTAGTATCGTTTTTATAATGTGCTCGAAGGTCGCAGAAGACATGTATAATTTTATTAATGTTCCGTAAGAAATCGGAGCTGACCTTAAAAATGCATTGTCACAACATTTTGGCAAGAATCGCGTCGGTCAGCGGGTGGGACGGCAATGTAACGTTTCATTGTCCTACACTGGCCGGTCGGACACACACTGTTGTACCGGAACGAAAGAAGCGCGCACCAAA
This sequence comes from Rhopalosiphum maidis, assembly GCF_003676215.2. Taxonomy (NCBI): domain Eukaryota; kingdom Metazoa; phylum Arthropoda; class Insecta; order Hemiptera; family Aphididae; genus Rhopalosiphum; species Rhopalosiphum maidis. The sequence goes on from NC_040878.1 coordinate 6,847,638, forward strand.
GGCATATTCCAATTGATACGGTTCGCTAAGTTTTAAAAATATTATTATTTCGCCTTTTTTTCCAATAATATTATATTTTCTATTACATAAATCGAATGGGTACACAGTTAGCGTTTTGACTTGCTCCTCCTCTCCTTAAGCCCCCTCAGGGTGACGGATCGAATTTCGATTTCACGATTGATGCACCCGCGGGGGAGACGTTGCACCTGAGTTGCCCCACGAAAATTTCATTCTACGTTTGGTCCTTTAGAATAATATAAATGGTATGTATACAATATTTTAAAATATTTTGTTAACAATGGACTTCAATTTCAATAATGTTTTAGTATGAAAAAAGACCTTCATTTTGAATGAAAACAAAATTAGATTTCAATATGTGTATATAATGTTTATTTACCTATTTCCTGCAGATACTATTAGAGGTATGACAATGAATGTAACAAAGTAGCTTTTCAGTAGCTATATGTTTTTCTTTATCGATATCCAACTGACAATACAAAAAGACAGGGTGCTACGTCTTCACGATTTATGGACGTAGGTACCTATACTTCAATTGTGTTCAATACATAACGGTACATAAATGTACATAGGTAAATGTACAGAATTTTATTTGAATTATTGCTTATTATTTTACCTTTTCAACACCCACTTCACCCAACATTCAAAATATTCCCTACGCCTTTTTTTTTTTATAGATATTGACTATTGACTTGACGTCTGAAGTGGTAGTATAGCACGCTCAATACTTAATACGCTTATAACAAAAACCAACCTCGTCATTCTTCATTATTATATAATTACCTATGTGAAATAAGTTATAAAAATTAAAATTATATTCAATTGAAAATATCAAAATATAAATCAATATTATTATGTGAATTATCATCATAAATACATTTTAGTTTGCTAGCAAAATGCATCTAAGTTTTAATTTTATTAATATGTGTAATATTATGGTACTATATACCCACATCATAACCGTACATATAACGACTTATATGTCATTTATATGTATATTATATTTTTATAAATATTTAAATATATTTATAATATCGTTTCACGCATTTCTATAATATTAATATCGATTATAAATACTATGTACATATACAAAATGGTTAAATTTTGAATAAGTTTGTACACGTTTCAATTGATGTATCAGTTTAAAAATAAAAATTCCTAAAGGCTGACTATTTATGCTTCCCGAATCAGAGAAAAATATACTTAAGTTGTACACATATTGTATTATTGATATATAAATTAGTCGCACAAGGGACACCTACTTACGTATTTATACATAATATGAGTCTTTGCTTACATATATATATTATAATTATACATTATATACTTAAATAATTCACGCGGGTATTCGATAATACGAGGCGCACTTAATAAAGTATTGTGATTTCGAGTATTATGGCGATGAGTGTATTAAAAATGTGTGTTCCCGACATATTATATTATTATTGACCGTATGTATATAGATAACTCTATAATATGTGTATATTATAATATATATATATTATATGTGTATATATTATGTATGTATTTAAAGCTGTGGTGGACCATATATATGTAGATTGAATATTTTGACTGCACGAGGTGTTTGACTCGTGACCATCAAGATGGCGGTATCGATTTACTTCATCCCCGCCCCTGTTCGATGCCCCCTGAAGGGAAACTCGCGGTGTACGATCGGTCTATGTAATAAAAGGTACACGAGTCTCAAGGCGGCGGCGCGCTAATAAACGCACCGCGTACACGGCCCGCTTTCTGTGTGTGTATATATATACACACACGAGGAGCTGTTGCAATAGAAAAAGCAACCGATCTCGGAAGGGGGAAAAAAGAAGAGGCAACCGGTTCTCTGGTGTGGTTTTTTATTTATTTATTATATTATTTTTTTTTATTTTTACGACTTCGCCGACGACGACGACGACGACGACGACGACGACTAAGACGACGACGACGATCATCGATCCTCGTGCGTGCGTGCGCGTCCACGATTTATCGTGCAGTCGTTCCCACGCCCACGCCCGCGTGTTCACGTACTATATAATATGCCCATCCGAACCACGACCGTTGCCGCCGACGCCGTCCAATATGGCCGGTGAAAGTATCCGCGACAGTCGAGAGGACGAGCGTCCAGACTACCGAGGCGTATGGGTACGCGTGCAGGCGTGCTGCGACTGCGTTTGTGAACCGACTGAGAAGCGCACGGCGGCTTGGCGATGACATCACGAAGGGCATAAGCGTGTCAAAAGTTTCGATCTTTACTTGCCCATATGATAATAATATTTAGCAACCATTAATTAAATTGCAAAAGCTATATATTTATTGTCAAATGTCATGGTAGAATTTTGCGTTTACATAATAGTGCGGGTATTTAATATCTATACTATATAGTATATAGCCATATAGGTATCTTTGATTTCCCGTTACTTGGCGTTATGCAGGTTATGCTATTTACGAAAAATCCGGAAAACATGATGGGCTAGATTTCTATGTACATAGGGTGTTCCCTAGAAAACGGGAAAATATAAAATAAATCATAAAAACGTATATATATGTATCAATTTACAATTTTTTTTTATTGGAAACAAAACTACATTATATGCCATTAAGAGTCCATAGGTTAAAATTCTTATATCTTAAAATTAATGGCCGAAGAGATTTCGGTCATATATATATAAATGAATTATGAGTCATATGAAACGAATTTAAAATTTTGAACATTAACACATAAATGCATATACAGTCATATACGTTATAATAATTTACGATACGCTATATGCCTATATCATACAAGACTATTCATAATTTTATAAGGATATTCAGCTATACCTATTTATTGCAGAATTACGTAATACTTACATATAATAAATATTTCATAGTATTATATTATCGTCCTATATCTATATTAATTAATATGCAAATTTGGTATTTTCCTAGATTTAAACGTATTCTTTATGAGTGTTATGTCTTTTTATTCAGTCGACGACCATATATACTCGTATTTTTACTTCATTAAAAATGTACATAAAAGAAAAAAAAATCGAAACTTAATGTTCAAAATAGTATATATATATATATATATATTATCTATAAATAATAAACCTGATGTATTTAATTTTTTAAATTTTAAAACCTTTATGTATTTATATATTTTTTTAACGTATAACAGTATAACTATTGTATGTATACCTCAACAGGCTACACATGCATATTATTATGGCGTTTAAACTTTAAAATGTTTTTTTAAAATACATAAAATAATGTGGGTACTTATATTATTATATATTTTTAATAAAAATAAAAATTTTGGTTTGTAAGAAATACATACATCGATTTGTGTTATACATAGACTTTTTTTAAAAAGAATTGTGTATTAATTTATAGTTGTTGACTGTTGTAGCCATAAAATGTAAAAAAGTGTTAAACATTCATGTACCGAAAAAAATATTGTAGGTATATTGTTGAATTTAAGAACCGTGAGAAACAAGTCAATCACTTAATGCTATTTATGGATTCTTGTCAGCTATTGAGCTATATGTGGTATTCGAATTCATTAAATAATACATTTTATTAATACATACCTATATAGGATATAAAACTCTGTTCCCGTGGACTCAATTACAATGCGTCCTATATGAAATCAAACGAGGTACCTATACCTATACATTTATATCCATTTTTCATTGAATGTTTTCTTTTTTTACGTTATTTTTCCTTTATAAATATATTTAATCCATTAATCTTTATAGACATCCTTTCCTTTCTAAAAACTCGATGATACCCATAATTATATAACCCATTTACCCATTTATATATATATATATATATATATATATATATATATATATAATACTTATAAATGAAAAATGAAATATTTTAAGCAATTTATTATAATATAAATAATTAAATTTTCACTATCGCTATTTCATATTAGTCGTTATAGTCATTACTACTCATTACTGTATAATTAGTAATAAACTGCAGTTATCTATGTTTAGTGCTTACCAATATTATACATACATATAGACTATATAATATATACTCACCGATGTTTAAATACAATATTATATTTATTTAAATACCTATATTGTTAACATCGGCTTCTTTTTAAATTTTGACAATATTCGATATCTTAGCAGAACATACACAAATAATGTATATATTATATTAGATAATAGATACCAATGAAAATTAATATGTACCTAATACCTATATGTAACTATTCAGTGTGAATGGTATGTCGTTATTGCATACTATGGGTATATATATATATATATATATATAGTGTTTATTACGTGTATATAGATATAATAAAAAAAAAAAAATTAACGAAACATTTTTTTCTCAATGAAACTCGACACCACTCTATTTCGTCTTATTATGATAGAGTTTGAATTTCATTTCACGTCTACGCAGCAGCAACGCGTAAACGCAATAACGCATAGTACGTACATGTACTTGGCGAATATCTACATATTATAAATATATGTCGTACAGACATACCGCAAGAGTCACAAACTCATAAGCTTTCTGAAACGTTTTAGCGTCAAACGATCGCGGGAACGGCGGTAAATTTGAGCACGACGATTGCGGTTTATTTGTTTTTTCAAATTATTCAGTCTCAACTCAATATAAGTGGTAGTTGCAGCTAGTGATGGTATAGGTATACATGTTATTATTATTGATTATCGGGTGGAAAAATAACGAAAAAAAAAAATACCAAATGTCCGTGGCACGCACGAAACGAGATGGATATTGTGTTATGTATTGTATTCACGGACGCGATTATATTATATTGCCAGGAGATCCGTATCTGCGCTGCATCGCCGCCGCGGTTGCTGCACCGTGCAACCCCGTGTGCACTTGTGCATGCGTAACGCGTGTGTGGGTATATTATACGCGTGTACGTTACATGCGTATAACACACACGCACGGCGACCGGACAGGAGAGATGACACGCGGATCCCCGCGTGTCTAGACCGCGTCCCCTGCTGCCGCCGCCGCCGCCGCCGCGCTAGCCGGGCGGCACAGGTGCGCGGCGCGTTGGTGACGCATAAACGCCAAATACGCGATGGCGAAATAACGAGACCGGACAGCCGTGAACGCGCCGGCGGCCGGGCGACGACCAACGAAAATATCATATTATATTAATATTACGTGTGTACGCGTCGCGTAGGTATATTATTATAATATTATTATACTATATGCTCATATAACAATAATAATATTTAAACGTACCCGCACCGGCGTCGGGCGGCGGCGGGGCATACGATATAATATTATAACGCGATGCGACGCCGACGTGCAGCGTGCGGCGGACAGAGACGGAGCGAATAACGTGTACGCAGGCACAGACAAATGAACAAACAACGCGTAATAACAATGTTATCGGCTTGTCGGTTCGCATTGTTGACTAGACACAAACATGGGCACGAGCCCGAATATTTTATCGTACGTATATAATAATGTGTACGCGCGCGCGCCCGTGTGTGTAAAACATAATATTATAATATTATTATTTTACGAATACCACATACGTATATAATAATACGTATACCGTAATGATATCGTGTACGTACCTATATTGTATATATATATATATTATCATTATTATCATTATTATTATTATTATTATTGTGAGCGGTGTACGCGACGAAAAAAATATTATCCAATTAAATCCGGACGAGGGGCGGCGAGGGGACGGTTTTTCTGCTGTCCGTTGCGAATTACGCGATATTTTTTTTCACCCAAATTTAAACGAACAATAGCGCGCTTATCTTTCGCTTTCGTAACGACCGTCACGCGTTTGACAACGCGCCGTACGCGGTACGCAACGCTCATGAAATAATATCATATTATATTATATTGTAATGAAATAATAATATTACGATACTGTTATTATAGTTATCACCCTACGGTAATTTTATTCGTCCGCGTTCGTGTGCTTCTGCTAAATCGTTTCGAAAACAATGCGGCCGGCGTGCCCTCCCCTCCCCCCCCCCGGCCGGTATACGACCACCACCGCCACCACCACCTCCTCGTCGACGACATCTCCAAAGATCGAATTACACGCGTATTACAATAATTATACATCTATACGACGATATCGTTATAATATACCTTTCTCCCGGTCGCCCACGTCCGACGAGAGCTGCCGAAAATCGTGTGTCGATAGGAAAAAAAAAAAAATGTGATATTAATTGAAAACATTACAACGCTTTAGCGTGTACGACGGCGACTGGCACACACACACATTGTACGCATTCGTTTTCTATAACGTCCGAATTGATATTATTTACAGTATAAACTATATGTGCGCATAACTACGTCGTGCCGTGTATTTAGTAATACCTACGCGGTGCGCGCAGTAGACGACGGCTAGACGGACGGGCGTCGCGATAGTCGTCGACGATGACGACGAGAAAGAAAAAAAAAACACTCGCGTTCGGTGCATATAATGCGTAGTATTATTGCGTACTGCTGCTGATGCTGCGCGGAGTCGATCTGTGCATACGAATGACATAACAACGCGTGAATAATAATGCGCAGGTCTCGAAGCGCATAATGTGTGCGAGTGTTTGTTACGATATATTTCGCTTTACGCGACGCTGAAAACGTTTTAGTGAAAATGAATAATCGTATTAATGACATTATGCGGTCAAATAGTTCGCGTAGAAAAGATTTAATTCTTAACTTTCTGCCGATAGTAAAAAAAATCTAACAACGTATAACGATAGATATATACATTCACGTTGCGCCGCACGTATTAAAATTATATACACAGTGCTTATAATATATATATATATATTATACAGGAATATTATCATTATAATAATATTATACGGATATACGATAGTGTACCTTTTATATACTTATATTGCGTATTATTCAATATCTAGGCATATAGAATTTCTCTAAGTTTATCGTAAAATATTTACGTGTATGTATATGCATATGAATAAACGAAGGATTTCGTTACTCGTGTTATTTCTTTATGGTCGTGCACTCGACGGCGTTATCGTCCGGGGCCGATAATGTGTCATTCCGTCGTTATGATAATAGCGCGTTACATACACATTATATAATAATATATCATGCGTAAATCTCTTACCGAGAACAGCGAGACGTGTGCATCGATGAACCCCATAATGGCTAATATTATTACGCGAAGAACCCCCGATGAGGCGACGAGTTGTCACCGGGAACACGGGGGTGCGATCCCAGCTGACAAATTTGGGTCAAGGTAATAGTTAACGCTCGGCGCAGGCGGGTGGCTCGTACCTATAGAGTCACCTAAATATACATTATTTATAGAAGGTCGCGGCGCGGATTATAGGATTGTCGTGAAAAATAAAGAAAACAAACGCCCGAAGTGATGGACGAAAACGAATTCTATCGATTAACGGGCGACCGAAGAGATGACCATATGAAGAATGCTACATACAGTATACCCTACCTATGTACAGTCATATATTATGTTATGTGTTATATTTTATGAGTGTGAAATAACACTAAGTCCGCGTCGACCGGAAGTGTTTGAACACAAAACACGCACGCGGCACACGTCGAATATATATAATGGACTTTATGGAGTACTTACCTGTACACATAATATCATTAATATCACGGCGATATCGTATTGAATCGACCTACCAACCTATACCTATACACGACAGTTTTAAACGTTGTACGAGTATATTTTATCACCGTTGAAACAAAACTTTGCGGACGAAGTAATAGATCGTTAAGGGGATGAGGGTAGCGGTAACTACCAAGTATGTGTAAATTATAATATATGACAATAATCGTCGTATTACGTGTAAAATGTATAATAACGAAGTGATAATAAAGCGTAAACCTTACCTGCGTCATCAGTCGATCGGCACCTGTGCCCTCGTCGTCTTTGAACTCGATGTCCGCGTTGTAGTTGGGTACTAGCTCCATGAACCTGGAGTCGTTGCGCTGGACTCGACCCTCTGGTGGTCCGCTGGCGGTGATTGAGTACTCGCTGACGTTGGGCTCGTGTTGCTGAAACACCAGCGGCTTCATCTTTCGCGGGTTCCGGAACTTGGACGGGCCGCGCAACGGGCCGCAGCCCTCCACGCTGACAGCCACCATCATGCACACAATCAACGTCAACGTACACCTCCACCGGTATCTGGACGCCACCGCAACAACGCCACCGCCGTCGCCGCCGTTCCTCATATCCGGCTGCCAGACACCGCATTACCGCGGCCTTTACTCATACAGCAATCGGTTGCTACACGTCATGTAGAGATTCATGCGTAAACAATAAACAAACAACGAAAGGTTTTTATGATTACATGAACACCGTATTATTATTGCAACTACTTGAGTTTAAATTTTTTTTTTTTAAATAGAGAAATCAGAGAGGATTCAAAAACTTACAGGTGATGTTTTCATATCATTAAATTTGTATAAGTAATAGTAAATCATCAAATTAAAAAAAAAAATGTAGGTAAATTTTAAACCACGCATCACTTCCGTGCACCTATCAATGTGATTAATCTTAAGTTTGTAGTTTTTAATATAATTTAAACTATTGTGAGAGAACTGGATCTTCTAAGAGAAATATACTAACATCAATAAGATATTAGATAAGATTTTTGGAGGATCTACTCCGATCTCCGTCAATTATGTCTAAATAGTCCACATACGAAAAAAAATAATATCAAGAAATACTTCTATAATTATTGCTATATTAATTTGGGCTAAGGTGAATGGCGCTAATACGAGTGCGTAATATAGAAATAACTGATCGTGCTGCATTTTATATTTTGAATTTGAAGTTATTAAAAAATATTCTAGCACCATTGTATATGTATATACTTGAAGGAAGTATAAAATAATTTTGTAGTGTAATATAAAATAATAGTTTATAATTATATAATATGGTAATCAAAATATTGAATTATCTGTTGTCCTGTTTAATATATTTTATACTTGCCTATCATTGCAGTATGTATAGTGTTACAATATATATTTTTAATATTTCTGAAGGAAATTATGTGATGTTACAGATATTAAAAGTAAACGTTTACTATAAATCTATAGGTTTATAAAGTTAAAATTAAAAAGGCGAAAAAATGAAAAATGAAACAGATTTGTGGTCGTTTTTAAAATTGATGCAATTATATGTAATAAAATATGAAAAATGTATAACAATACTTTTAATTTACCAAAATACTAATTTTTTATTGAAACAGACAAGAATTTATAGGGTATTTATTGCATTAATGGTACTTATTACAGTTTAAAAATTACAAACAGATCAGAAATTTACTATTTCTTTGAGAAAAAATTATGAAGATATATTATTTATATTTAGGTTTATTTTGTTTAATAATAAATCGATATCACCGTCATACTCGTACTATAAATTATTTTAGTCTATACAACCGTACCTAAGTAATTGTATAGTGCATTATTATTTATAATACCATGATTAAAATTGAACATTATTTTATTTTATTTAAAAAAAATGTGTCTAATCTTTGAATTATCTATAACCTATACCAGATATAGCCAAATAAACACACACACACACATATCTATAAATATATATAACTAATTGCTGTACGTGTATATTATAGTATTTTATGTTATATTCAATATTACTTTATGTACCTGGTAAATAGTATACCTAACCAACATATGTATGAAATAATATTAATGAACCTACCAATAATAACAGTTATAGATCATGTTTTTACTATTTAAATATTCCAACTATAAGATAAGATAAATAGTAACATTTCGACCCAGAATACCTAAATAATTTAGGCTATATCATAATATCATATGTAAAAGATTAAATAAAAGAATCTGTAACGGGATTTTACCAAGAACTGTATCCACAATAAAAAAGACTGTTCCCGCTGAGCGCTGAGAAAGGTTTTTTATATAATCTATTTTACGGATATGCAGACCTGCAAATAGGTACCTATATAGAACCGTTTGCAGTAAGCATCTGTTAGGTTAGGTATATACATTATATATGATTTTGTGATTTTAAATCTTTTTTTTATGTCTAGACACAGACACACAGTGACATTATGCTAAGTATCTAAGTATTCATAAGAATTCCGCTGTACTGAAAATAGCACTGAATCAATTGGATCATTAAGAAATCAGAAGATTATTATTATTGTATCATTATTATTAATTACTGTGATCTGTCATAAAATTAACGAATGATATTATAAACTGATAATTATACGAAAAAAAATAATTAATCTTGTTTAATGGAAATTGATGATGAAAAATAATATTATAATCACTACTATAATATAGTATATTAAACTACTGTTGAGTATATTAATTTTATCAAATTAATTACAAAAATGATAACATATTTTATGAATCACATATCTTTTAATTCGAAGTAATTTAGTTTATGACTAATTTATTAATTATATTTTTTTCAATATTAAAAACTCGTTATACTTTTTTCGATTAACTTTTAAAATAATAATTATTTACAGTTGTTAGAGAAATAATAATAATTTACAATTTGAATACTTTTTTTGGTTGTACTTGAAGTTTTTTTTCATTAATTACGTAGGATATTTAATCTATTCTATCATTTTGGTGTATAATACTATTATATTTTAATAATTGACTTACCTTGTGAATGCCGATTAGTGATATTTTGTAAATCAAGTTGGAAAAAAATAAATTAGTCCTAGTGGTATGCCGCACTATAAATGCGCGTTTGGCAACTAGCCGTTACCGCACGTTACACAATTCAAAATAACGAAAAAAATACGAGGTAGTAATTTTTAATTTATAAAAACTATTAACGAAACTCAATGCACGATATCAAACTGAAAATGTTAAGACATTTTTTTCAAAATGGTACTTTTCAAAACCGATCTCGGAATAAAAATGATGGAAAACTTCGAATTCGGTACACCGAAGTCGCGCCGAACCGATCCTGGTAACAAGGTCAACGAATTTGAACCAGACTCAGTGATGTTGTTGTGGGTGTGAGCCACGACTGTTCTCCCACCCCAGTATACGAAGCTCCGCCCATTTCGTGGCCGCCTCCATGTACACGAGGACTGCGTCGCGTGTGCCGCCGGTACCCGACCGCCGACGTACGCCGAATAGTCCAACAAATCCGACTGGCGCTCTTGCGGTCTTGCGGAGCCTTTTGTGCACTTCAATAGACAAAGGTGCAACGTTCGTCGATCGCCTTGCATGGTGATCCCGTGAATTGTTCTCGAGACACCGATCGCTTCCGGATCAAGTCACCAATTTTGTTGTGTCAAAATCCTTTTTGGTCATCTTAATATAAAGGTAAAGGTGTGGTAACTGCATGATATTGTATGTGATACACATATATGGCCTTTTTTCGTATAGGTACCTAAATAAAAATAACAATACCTATTATAAGTTTATATTTCGCGAAAAATCTGTAGACAGAAATGTTTACAATAACTTTTTGATTTATTTCATTGTATAATAAAACCATGCAGTAAAAAAAAATAACACTGCTTCGTCAGTTACATTATTCTAGAAAATATACCTATATATAACCTATGTATATCTTAGATGTAGAAAACTGGGTTTGTCCCTTTTATCTTCTTTTTATTCTTGTCGCTTGAAATTGATTTCTGACGTTTCCTCTTATGGCGTCTTTGCAAAACTATTATACTTGTTAATACTCACTACTCAGTATGCTATAATCCTTACTTACAATATTGACAGATATGAATTACCTATATGATACCTACTGTAGGTATATTTGCGGGTACCTACCTGCCAAAGTATGTTAGGAGGATTAATAGGGTAAATGTAACGTATCACACTATCACATAGCAAAGTATACAGCAAGAAAATAATGTTATATTGGTTGCTCAACATTATTTATGTAAAACGAAAAATATAAGCATTTAAATACCTTATAGATAGAAATTTATCATTGATAAGTCATGAATATTATTATTTTTAATATTAATTAAGTTATATCATAAAGTGGATTATATGTATAATACGGTTGTGAAATATACTTAAAAATTATATGATTGTTAATTCATGATATATAGATATATATGTACCTAATAATAAATCGTTATAAAATATATATATATATTAGCATATAGTTTGTCATCTAAATTGTAAAATTAATTATTAAAAAAAAATTAATTTTAAATTGATCATTGATATTAAATTATTAAACAGATATTATGACTATCAACGTATAACAGCACATCATCATAATATATTAACTGTACCTATTTTTTTTTTATATTTATTAAAATAATAATACATAAACCGTTATAAATAATTAATATAAAATTAATATTTAATAAGTAATATGACAGTACTATCTGAACGATTAAAACAACTTCAAAAACGTTTAACTTATAAGAGGTATACCAGTTTAATGTTTATTTATTACTAACATAAATTATTTCTATCTAATGACATAAAATTGAAATGAGGTTTCCTTGCGAGATAGGAAGGCCCTACACAGGGAGAACTGAACTACAAATTTCTCAACGACTTATGTTTGGCCTTTAGCTTTTTTATTGTAAGCATGCACGATGTACATACAACTTGCATATTTTTTAATAGCAACATATTCTCTGAATTGATAAATCATTTTAATCTTTTAACTTTGGCATTAAAACCAAAATTCACTTAAGAAGTTATGAATTAACGTTATAGATTAAAATACACAAAATCGTAAGGAAATGTAAAAATAAAAAAAAATTTTTGCTTTTCTAAATATAATGTATATTAATTTAAATGTGGATATAGTGGTGCAGCGAGTACTCTTGATAAGTGCATACTACAGAGAACTCAGGGGTTTAATTTTATGAACTTGCAATTTTTAATTGTCAATTACAAAAAAAAAAAAACTCGGAAATAAACCTTTGAATGAACCTAAGCTAATAGGCTATATTGAGTAGGCTATTGCAGTAATGAGTGCAATGAATAATTTATAATATCAAGGGGTACCTACAAATAGAAACGAATTTTATACTTAAGTAACAGTAAAAAGTTTTAAGTTTTCAGGATTAATATGTCATAGATTACAACAAAATAACTTAATTGATTAGAAAAGATCTTTTGACCAAGAATCAAAAATATTCTACTAAAAATCACCAATTTCAGAAGTAAATTCTTTATATCAAAACGTTATATGATATAGAGTATAGACGCAAAAATAAAAATACTATCACATCATTAAAACCAATAGATATCTAAAATTATATAATGTATAATTTATTCATAGGCTTTATTTCCTTTATTATATTTTAATAATAGCTATTGTATTATAAAAACATTGAAATTCAAACAAAGATGACGGATAATAAATGGATGTATAAAAGGCAAAAATAATGGAAACAAATAAGAAGGCGTTTATAATATATTGGAAGCCATACTGGATTTTTGCATCAAAACATGTGCATATACAAAGGGTGTATTTTTTATACATGAAAATAAAAAATATAATAATAAAAAATGGCAAAATTTCGATCTTACTGTATTCCATTCAAAACAAGTTGTATGTTATTTATGATGACAGGTAACTTCCGCAATATTAAATTTACTGCTATTTCAAGATTTGTCCAGTTAAACAATATTATTTATAGTATTTTCTCATCACCTCGCGTGTTAAATGAGCAATATAAAAATAAACCAGTAATATATAAAAATATAATATAAAAATGTAGGCACTATCCATATAATATAACTCATAAAAGTCCTAATAAGTCATATTTACACCATATTATGATGGCTACAAAGTCTTAAAAGAGGCAGTATGATTAAATATTTTGTCAAAATAATACCTGTATAAAATATTATTATCTATATAATATTTTTTCAATTCAATTTTAAAAAGGTCTACCCTTACACATTAATTTATTATCATAGCGTTAATCACTCGTATAGTTGTATCGTATTATCGTTCGCGCATGGGCATTTAATAAAATCAGTAAACGAATCACACTCCATAGGTGCTATGTATAAATTATTAATACCAAATTTCTAATAACATTGCCACACAAATATATAACATTAAACGCTGTAGAATTGTTGCTTCGAGTGCTTTGATTCAAATACATAATACATAAAATAAACTCTTATTATTCCCTGCAAGGTCCTGCATATATTATACATATTAAAAATATGTTTAACCTATCATTTTCAGAAGTGAAAACATATCCACGCAAGACAAACAAGGCAGTATTAAAAGTGGGTTTTAAAGTAATAAGAACTTAGAACATTTATAATGAAATTTATAGATATATACGCAATACGCATAATATTTATAGATAAACTTCGTCGTAGTTTTTTGAAACATCAAGTATTAAAATAAACAAATATTTATTGTGCCTTTTATAATGACACGTATAATCAGAATATAACAAAACTCCGATGAGATTGTCTCCGAAATATTAAATATTAACAAATTTTGTTGTTCTAATAATATATTACAGTTGATGTATCTACGTGTCTGGCATACGTAAACACTAGTAGTACATAGTACAAGCACTTGCACACTGCAGTGGTATAGCGGTATTTGTAGGCTCGCAGACACACACACACACACACACACACACACACACACACACACACACACACACACACATATTATACGAGATGTACGCACACGGTGATGTCTGTGAGAACAGAGATCGTACCCGTGGGATACCGTGACCGCCGATGTACACGCACAGGTGCTCGCTATATAATGTTTCTACCATAGACCTTATACATATACTACCTTAATATGACTAAGTATGAGGTCTATGGTTACTGCACCCCCTCTACATTTTACCTGTATGCACATAGATACATAATATTATGTATATACGTGTAATATATTATATAGTGTGTAGTATATATTATACTGTATACACGCACGTACACACGGTAGGTACTAACGTGCACAAGAAACGTCGGTTTCTCACTGATGTTCTTATATATTACCCGTCGACGGCAGCTGGGTCTGGGTCTTCGTCGTCGTCGTCGTCGTCGTCGCTATGTATAGCTGCATATAGCCGTCGTCTTTTTTACAGCGCGCTCTCGCGCTCTCCTTCCTCCTCCGGGCGGTACAGGTGTGCCGCCCGGTATCATACCACTTGCCCATTGGAAGCTGGGCGTGGTCCAAAAGTTGCTCATCATAATCATCATCATCATAATCATAATCGGCATCATCATCATTATCATAATCATCTTCGTCACCGTCATTTTCATGATCATCATCGTCAACTCTGCCGCCACCACTGCGTAATAACGGCCTGCAGAGGGTCTCTTCCACAAATATATTATACAATTTATACACTCATTCAAAATAAAACTACACTAATATATATATATATATATATATATATTTAAAACAAACGAACAAGAAAACAAATAACGTTTTTATCCACACGGATAAGTTATGGGATTCAGATCGTAGTTGTTGCATTATTTTTACACTTCACCGAGAACTTCCGTTGATATATACCATATACGTATATACTACGTACGAGGGTATCAGGTACGCAGGTTAACTCAAAAATAACAAATTAGTTCCCGCCGATATACCTATACGTATACTACTAATCGTTTGCCAGTTTGAAATTAATAATATGAATTCCTATACATTTTCCTGTATCATAAACAATTCCTATTTTCTAAACTTTAAATGTTTATAAAGTTTTAGATAAAATATTAAAATATAATTTAATATATTTGTTTTAACATTCATTATTTAAACCTTTGAATAGATCATGTTTAGGCATACAACAGGTATGGAGTTAAAATAAGGATGACGATTAAAAATTAAGAACCCTAGAAATCATAATGATATAAAATATAAAAATTGTTTTTATTTTTTAAAACATTTAGTGATTATTATAAGTAATAATACTTATATAATGTAACATAGATAAGAACTCAAAAAATAATAAAAATATAAAAAAAGTATTATAAATTGAGTATTGAATTAAAAATTACTCTACGGTTATGTATAATATAACATTTTAGATATTTCAACGTATGTATATACAATATAAGAATAGTTTTTATACTGTATAATATTATATTTAGGTACATTGTAATATAAAAACGCATATGAGTACGAGTTTAAACGTGTAATATACATTATTAAAAATAATTTATCTTTATACGAAGATTTAATAAATAATAATAATGATAATGAAATTTCATTCTGTATAGCCTGTGAGTCTGTAAAAATTGATCAAGGAACTCAGGATTATTTTTAAAAATTAAGTTCTATATATCAACATAATATCTAATATGGTTTCCATAATGTCAAAATCATAAAGGGCTTGCGCTGCTTTCGGTTGAACCCGTTGTACAGCTTGATTCGACGGCCCAAATATGATTGTACAGTGTATATATATTATGCATGCGTATATATATTTATACATAATATATATCCTCTATTACACAATAATGTTGAGATTCAATTATCACTGTGATAGTCGGCATGCATAATAATACGTATACATATAATAGACCATTGAGGAATGCAGCAGGTGTAATGTGGGACAAAATACAATTTGTGTATGTTTGGCTTCCATACTGCGTAACTAATTTCGGTCCGGAATCGTATACAGAAATATATTTCAAAAGAAAAAGATAAAAAAAAAAAAAAACGAAAAAATAAACCATAACTACATCCCTATGTTGATATTGGAGTTCCGAACTGTTTACATACCACAGTCAAAATGTAAGTTATTGCAAAATTTGCTTATGTTATTCATAACATCAAAAGGTACCGACTAATAGATAAGTTTAAGTCGTGTACGATTCTTATAGGTGTTCTATAATGAATACAGATAAGTCTAAACTTTTGAATATGCTACCATAATGAGTAGGTGCTTATAAACATGTAAAAACCAATGGCCAACTTTAAATTATTTATATGTTCTTCATTAGTTATCAGTGTATACTTTAATCAAATGTAAACTGGATAAATACATTTTTCTAAATATGCATATAGTGTGTACGATTTTTAATATACGTATACATGTTTACAACTAAAAGCTAAATTATATTATACTGAGCATGTTATTAACTAAATTATGTATCTACTATTTACTCAACTGTTAAATAATCTGTTGGTAAAAAATCTTTTTTTCTTCTTGCTTTCAGGTTCTAATGTTTTACGTGAAAATGTGAAATTCAGTATATGTACCGAAAAGAAAAATTAAAAACCTTAATTCTATATGGAAAACATTAAAGCATTTTATCAATTGGTTACTCAATGATATAGGCCCTACGTAATATTTTTATGTTATAAATTAAATTATAAAATTTTTGTTTTCGAGAAATAACATATTATACCTAAAAAATATTAATAAATTAAAGGTTATATTCTTTTTAGTAGATAAGTCAATATTTCATAAACAACAATAACCAAATTGTATTTTTCTATTTATTACAGGTCACCTTTTTTTAAAAAAAACATTTAATTCAATCTTATAAGTACTTAGTTTTTATTCATAGATATTAAAAACGACGAACAATCAGAATTTGGTGATTAATGATTATACTTACTAACTTACTATTTAGTTTTAAAAGTAATATAGATTATTTTGTTATAAACATTTTGATTATAAACTTATGGATTTTAGTGTTTACACTACTTACTGCAGTTCAAATATTAAGTCTAGAGATAATTAAAAAAAAGACGAAATTCAAAATATTTATAAGCTGTACTTAGTACATTTTCAGCGGAAAACAAGTTGACTATGGCAGTTTGCAGCTGATAGTTGGTATTTTAAGTTAAGTATATAATGAATAAGGTATTTTGTAAATACATTTAATTTCATCGTTTTAAGTTGTTATAGCTATTTATAATTTTTTTTTTTATTATTATAAAATTTAAATACATTTTGTAAAAAAAATATATCAAGTAAGTAGTTTATAAAGCGTGATAAAAACCAGTTATATAATTTAATGTAATCCACCCACTCGTATAATATGTGCACCCCATCTCCCAACTAAAACGTTTTCCAATTAATATATGCATGAGTTAGAATACTTTTTTATTGAAAAACAAAAATAAAATACAGAATATTTGTTTGATTACAAGTAAAAAAAAAAAAAAAAATAATAATATATTAATTCTTCGTAGTTATATATACATTACACACACCTGTTTATTTATGTACCTACGCACGTATTAAATTATAATAAATTAAAGTGTTGTCCAGTAAAATTGTATCCAATAGAAGTGTTATATAAAGAGTCTTTTTAAGTTTCAGACTTCCAGTCCTTGGGAATTTATATAAGTAGCCTTTAACATTCTTGAGATCAAGGTAAAAATGTCGGTACCTACCATGTATTTCATCGTTGTTTAATCAAACCGACAGCGGTCCTGTAAATATACAAGTAAACAGTGGTGAGCTGGTGAAAAACATCTTTTCTTTTCAATTTCCAAACAAGTATTATTGATTTTACTCTACTCATCTTTTGTTGACTAACGCCGTCTTTGATTTTTATGTATTTTTAGTTATTTTCTTTTTATACACCTTTACAACCTGCAGAGTTTTACATGAGAATTACGACGGTAAATGTATAGGCCTATAGTACCCCACTTGGCAATAAAGGGTATTCATAAGTCAAATGAACATTTTTATCACACTTTTATTATTTCTTCAATGAATAGGCTGTAAGTATTATAGTGACGTCGGAAATTGAATTCATTACATTGACTCATGGTTTCTAAAACTTCCAACTTGAAAATCAATGTTATCACTTTTAAATATTATGTTCAACTACATAACATATAATTATTGCTATTCATTAAATACTTTGTTTACATGTTATACAACTTTATATAGACAATATATGTGTTACTTTTCCTCTATTGTCACAGTGTCAAGTGCCTCTGAACAGTCTAAACTAAAATCAGGGAATAAACCACACAGAATGAAAAATCTCATTACAGTTTACAAAAATAACAATTTAACATAAAATTATTGTCAATATAAAGCTAACAAATTGTTATTTGTTGAAAATATTGTATAATTCAATAATATTTACCTGTCAATTTTTCAGTCATCAAAAATAATTTTGTTTGGTTAAATTTACAAATAATTTTATAAAGTTAACAATTTATATTTTGTAAAATGAATATGTCTGCCATCTAAATTGTAAATACTTTCATTATTATTAATTAACAGTCAGTAAAAAGTGTAGTTAATTTAAAGAAATTTAATCATTAGTTTAAAACTTTATTAGGCAGGTGATAAACTTTCAAAAACAATAAATGACTTCAAAAAATTTGTATATTCCAGTAAAACCAAGTTCTTCATTAAAAATGTGTTCGTCTTTAGCCCCTCAAATTCTTAACTTTACTCTATGTTACGCGTATGGTGTCAAACTGTATATCCAATTATTAGTTTTTAAATTATTAAAACTTGGAAAACTTGAAAGACATCTAGCTTAATATATTTTTTATTTTATGACATAATCATATAATATTATTAAGTATTATCTATATATTCTATATAAATAAAAATATACATACATTTAAGTTTCTTAAAAAGTATACACTAATCATAAAAAAACATAAATGCGAGTTCTGTTTTTCTTATATGTAGTCTCTTCCATTATTATTATATCCACTGTCTTTTTTCAGGAAAATATTCAAGGGTAGGATTTTAAAATAAAATAGGCTCTTTATAAATTAAATTAAAAACATTTTTTTTATTATTTTTAAAGTTTTCCTAACAACATTTTCTAAACTTAGGCATATACGACAATTACAATTTTTTTATATTAGAACAACATAAAAATGCTCGGGAACATTGTTTTGATTTTTTTAAATTTAAGTCTAAGTTGAACAATTTTAAAACTGCTCACATAGTATTAACATAATTAACATAATTTATATTTCAACAAATGTTTATGTATATTATAATATATATATATATATATATATATATATATATGGGTATTCTGCGATATTCTGTGATATGTATCTAAATTTTATTTTTAGCATCTTGACAAAAGCTTATATATAATTTGCTTATAATTATTTCTATTGTTTGTGTCTGTTTTGAAGTGCTGTGAATAAATTTACTGATATGTAAAACTGTTATCATTATAGATTTAATATTAGGTATGATTAATGTTTATAGTATATAATATAACGTGTTGCGTATAAATACTATGTTCAGTTGTCCGATAAGCTGTCAACTACAGCTTATAACAGTTATAAGTTATAACTTATAACTGGTTGCTGGAACATAATATAGCTACTTTGTCAATTGTTTGGTCTATACGCGACTCCAGCACTTGCAATTACAACTCGTTTAGATATCGTGGAACGTGTATATACCAAGCAAAAAAGGGAAAATAACAATTAAAATAATAAGCCATAAGTCCGTAAGCCGTGAAATTATATAGAATATAAGATAATGTGATTTGTTAGTCAAGTGTTGTATGTTGTTTACTTAAAACAGTATATAATAAAATGAAAATAACACGATAACGTTTTTTCCTTTTTGACACGATTTAGCCCTCAACACACTTAAACGTTAAGTTTAAGTTTAAAAAAATATGAAACCGTGTGAATATCCAATAGAGTTTAATCAAATTTTAAAATATTGTAATGAAATATGATAATATCAAACTAAGAATATTTATTTTTTGTAAACAGATATCTTTATTTTGTTTATATAATACGATTCTCAAATTGTCAATATTATTACTCTTGGCCGTGTGGTAAAAAATAAAAATAATTTACGTAGTTATATTAGTTCAATGCGTTGAGCCATTTGTTTTTCCATCAAAAATATTTTGTTCTTATTATGTAAGTTTCCTCGCCATCATTTATCTTAGTTAGGAATTTTTCTCTTGTATTATTTTCTTCGTCTGAATTGTTGTCTGTTAAGTTTTCCGAGTACATTTTTGTGATAATATATCGCCGTAATGGTGAACTATACATTCTATCTAAAATATATTTTTAAAATTATTTTTACAGTATTAATAATAATATTATTTATAAGTATATATAACTATTTCTTGAATAATTGAATATTTCCATGTAACGTATGGCTATAACACTTGTAACTTATAAGTGTATTTATGCTAGAATAAACTGTAATATTGAATACTTTGAAAAAACCACGAATCAATTTTAATGATTACATTAATTTATTTGTTTTACGGTTGAAAATGATTGTCATTATTGATAGATCATAGATATACCTACTTCCTAGTTCCTACATTAAAATATATTAATTATGCGCCGCTTACCTAAGTGGTTATTGATTAATTCTTGTTTCGAATTTTACCATTGTATTTATTATAATACTATATTACGTGGTATTGACAATTTTACACAAATATTATTTATAATTAGTTAAACAATAATTTAAAGAATACAATCTATAAAAAATTAAGTTCTATATATTAATAAGTTGTAATATATTGGTATAAACGGTATATATTACGTATTTTTATTAAAATGAAAAATTTTGTTTAAGAATTCAGTTTGGGTTATGGTCACAATAATATGATACGTATATCGTAAATTCATATTATGTGAATTCTAAAATATGCGTATACGTTACGGATGTGGTGAAAATGATCGGCCCTTCCTTCGCCCCTTCCCATCAGTCATAAACATATTGTTATACCGCGATATAACATTCCGCCGCCGACTCTCATTGATCTCATTGAACGCGGCTTCCTCTCGATCACTCGCCCTTTCTCATCGCGCCGTTTAAATGCAACAATTAATGGCGTTAGTAGAGCTACTTTGGAAGACGTTGTATGTATTTGGCTTTAATTTCCCATTGGCTATGTAACGGGGGAGGGGTGATATGTGGATATGGAGAGTTTTTGTGAAAGAAGAAGCCAAAAAGGCGGTGCGGCGTCGTGTGTGCGGTTTCGGTAAGAAAAAATAAAACGAAGAAAGAGATGAAAACCGTTTAAACAATATTATTCTTATATTTCTTTTTATTATTATTATTTTTTGTGAAACACGCGGCGTGTACAAGGGGATGCCGCGATACTTATCTGTTTCTCCATCCCACACCGTCTTTCTTTACACAACAAACCCAATTTCAAAAACCCGCAGGTTCAACATGGCAAATAATAATTTTAAAGGGTCAATAATAAATGGACCGCTCGCAGAGTCTGTAAATGATTTTTTTCCCTTCCACTTGGTGATCGTCGGAGTATGTTTGACAACATTCACAAATCACATTACCAGTATTCCCCATTACGTTGAGTGTGTGTGTGTGTGTGTGTGTGTGTGTGTGTGTGTGTCCGCGCGCGCGCACTGGTCTCAGACGTAGGTATACACGGATGAGTCGTCTTCCCTTTTTATTATTATTACTTTTATTGCTATTACTATGATTTATTATGTGGAGTCATAATATTGTCTCTGGGTCGTGTTCGCTTTTATATTGTCTGCAGTTGCAAAATGTATGTAGGCGATTCGGTTCAACAAAATAGCTCAACAGGACAAACACCTGTATAATAATTAATGTTCAAATCTGCCACACTCATAAATAACTGATGATATTACTACGATTAGTTATTTATCACAATAAATGCCACAGACACTCAATTGAATTTATGTTTAGTTGAATTTCCCAGCCTATTTATATACAGATATAATATAAATATATAATATTATAATGTCATAAATAAAAATGTAAAACGACAGTAATATAACATTTAACATTTTCATATTAGGCTATAGGTATTAGGTACCTATAATAAATATTGTATATTATGTATCATTATGTTTAATTTAGTTAGTATGTAACTTTTGGTTTTGAACGATAAATAGGTACTTAACTATATATTTTTATACTTAAAATTAAGATCATATAAATCAAGGATCTCATATCACACATATAACAATAATATTTTAATATACATTATAGACAATATAAGAATATTCTCAACTTTTTATTGTGTAAAATGTAGTGCCCTAAAACCACATCACACAATAAATTCTTTAAAATCATTATGTTGTCAACTTACTGTACAACTACATACTATTGAATAATATTTATCATCAATATAAAACGATAACCTGCAGGATACATATATTATGTATAAAGTATGACGTATAGCAGTGGCGTACGCAGGATTTTTTTTAGGGAAGTGTCACATCATAATTATATGCACGAATTGGCCCTTTTTTTCTAGTCCTTGTTTCATAATTTGAACAGATACTTATATAGAGTGTCATATCTCCCTGACACCCCCTCCTGCGTAAGCCACTGACGTATAGTATTTGTTTAACGTAGTATATAGTATGAATAAGCGCATTAATAGACAAACCGTATTGCCGCCTTGGTATTAGGTGATTAATAACAGGCAAGTCTGGGCAATTTAATGATATTTTTTTATTGAGTTGAATTAAGTTGGGTTGAAAGAAACAATTTTAAAAATATTTAAGTTTATATAGTTACCTATTGATTATTATTATTTTTTAACTTAGTTAAAAGTAGGTTAGAAACCTAAAATTAATTAACTTCTGTTAAGTTATTTTTTTTTAATATTCAAATAACCAATACATAATTTAAAATATTAAAATTCATGAATATCATTGAACCATGCGTAAATCTAACGTATTTATTAAGGGGGTGGGGCTTTTATATTATAAACATGTTATTAATTATAATATAGCAGGTAATAGTACTGTTGAACTATGTAGTTCGTCGCATATTAATTTTTATCGAAAATAAAATATAATGTTTCAATAAAAATATTAAAAAATTAAAAACTATTGGTACATAAAAAAAATTAACACTATTTATTTAAGTTAATAAATTTTAATTATTATAAATAATTGAAAAATATCAATTTTTTTAAATATTTGTATAAACATACCGATTCAAAATTATAAAGCAAAATCTAATTTTATTTTTATTTTTTAAAACCTATCAATCAAAATCAGATTAAAATGAGGTGATCTTGCAGGAATATATAGTTAACATTTCAATGTATCGAAGTTTAAATGCGAACTATTACGAGTTTACGACAAGAACGATGATGCGCATCTGCATAGGTGGCGATGGGAGGCTTAGGGGCTTAGCCCCCCCCCCCAAAAATAGAAAGCCCCCAAAATTATTAAACATTTTTCAAAGTCATGTGCCCAGCCGTACGTCGGACTTATTTTACAAAAATTTCCAAAATCTTGGAACTTTGCAAAATAATTTTTTTTCCCGAAATTTAGTTAATATAATAATTATTACAACATATAAAGTATCATCGGCGCTGTACCGGGCGACCGTCGCGACAAATTGAAAAATAAAATAACTCTTCAATATTATACATTGAAAAAAGATATAAATATCAGTATTGAGAATGTTATTAATATATTTTCTAATTAAAATAGGTTTATTATACTAAAATAATAAAATATTTATTGTATTATAAATTAATGATTTTAAAGTACATATGTAGTTATAGTAATGCGTATTTAGTAGGTTTTCTTTTTAGTTGGTAATTATTAGTTGGTTATTTATTAGTTAACACGTATTGAAGATAATACAGTGGACGCCGCTTATAAGACTCATTTTGGGACTAGCACAAAGCGACTCTTATAATCAAATGAATTTTATAGGCCAAGTGGGAAAAAAAAATTGAATTACATATTTATGAATTTTATTAAATAATATTTTGCTTTAATTTTAATTTACTTTAATACATATAATATTACATATTACATATCTATTATTGAATAAATTTAATAATTCTGATAAAAAAATTAAAATTTTAATATATATACATACTATAAAAATTATTATATATTAATAAAAAAATATAAAAGATGTATGATGTATTTATTATTTATGAAAAAAAATTGTAATTTTGGTTTGTTTTGAGTATTCATGTTTCGAAAATATATTTCTCGTACTCATATTACAATAATAATAATTGCAAAAAATGTGAAATGCGATAAAATTTGTTGTAAATACACACATTAAAAAGCATGAATTGAAACCAGAAATAATCTAAATTTAATGATGATTTTTTGAGTATTCTGGTACAAAAAATTCGAATTTAAGGCGAGTGATCATGAGTTATATTTATTTAAAGTTTAGACAAGCGGAGTAGTGGACAAACATTTTACGGGGTAACCTCGTACCAATCCACTTCACGCAACTAAACTTCAAATACTTATAATTAATAAGCTACTCGCCCTAAATTCGAATTTTATGTATCAAAATACTCAGAAAATTATTCTGCTTTGGAATATGAAATTAAAATTCTATGTTTTCATTCAAAAAAGTAAAAAACTTAAAAAATATAAGGATAAAAATATTTAAAATATAATTTTTCAATAAAAACGTTGTTTTTTTAACAACTTGAAACTAAGTAAAAAAATATTTTCAAAAATATGAATACTTTTTGAAATAATGAGTGTTTTATGATAAAAGAATCACCTCGTATAAATTCTATCTATGGAGAAGCGGAGAACATTGCAAAGCGGTGATAATGTAGAATGTGTATAGTACGTACTTTTGCTTACGGAGAGGAAAGTTAATAATTTGTTATTTAGGAGACTTAAGGAGAAGCTTAACTAGGATCCTTCTGTGTTTTTATATGTTTTCTATGTTGACGACATGATTATAGCTGACTGCAATTTATAGATACCTTCATAAAATTATAACATTAATACATGATGGTTACGCGTGTCTCACTACTCTCATGCTATACGTCCACATGCAAAACGTTTTAAGTATTTTTAAATTTTTTTGAAATTTCTAGAGAGGTTAAAGCTCTCTAGATGCCATAACTACACCGTCTATTTCTACAAAAGAACATAATATGAAGCTATGAATGATAAAACCTTTAACTTATGAAATGACTGATATATCTTATCTTAACGCATTGTCCGGGGCGTAATTTTTGGGAAATGGTTGTTATATTTCATTAGACCAAAAATGATCAAGAAAAATTTTGTTGGAAAGTGAGTATTCGTAATTCGCACTTGTATACGCCGACACGATAATTGTTTGATCGAGAATCTAACTGCAGAGTGCAGTAGGTTGACAGATATGGATAAATCAAACATTGTATGCTGAATGTTGATAATGGAAGTTTCCTAAGGCTGACCAAAAGAAACTGTCACGGTTATTAGCTTCCCAATTTCGTGGTTTATAATATAAAGTATGTTAGTCATGGTTCGCCTTGGCAGAGTTTATTACTTTTCTACACTGGTTTAGTATTTAACGAAATTTTTCCGTCTAAACTGACAACTATTATTATAGGATTCGGACTATTCGGAGACTTAGTCGCTTGGTATCGCATGGAACCGTTTGACTATTTGGTACTACGATATAATATGTATCAAGTACTTTTTAATTTTATTATTTTTTATAAATATCATAATCACTAATCTCTATAAATATAAAATACCCTCCACTCTCCGGCGCTGAAATTTTCGGTTATTATCATAACCTTTTTGTTCCAATACTTATTGATTGGAAAGTTGTTGTAAACTTTTATTCACTCAAAACACAATATTACATTATTCGGTAACGAAAAAATTATCAAAATCAAAAATTAAAATATAAAAGTATTTGTTGTATTACAGTGACACGTATTTAAGGAATAAAAATATGTTCCCGTTTCTAAAAAAAACGTTCACTATTTAGAAGCACCCTATTTATATAATGTACCTATATCAATCGAATTCACTATCACCTTTGGTCTAGAACAAGGGTTTTCAAGTTATGTCCCCTTTGTCCTTATAATTTGAGACCAGCGAACATATTTTAAGAGATTTAAAAAATATAATAGGAAGCCCACTGCCTAAAAATATTAAATACCTCCGGTTTAAAGACTCAACCACAAGTAAGTCGTCGGATGTCAACTAGTCGTATTGAGTCCTAAATCTTAATCTATATGATGTGTAATAGCGTATAACAGTACGTGTGAAATATTCAAATAACCGTGGCGGATGTCGGATTCGCGCCGCGGCCCGCGGATACTGCTGCAGCTTCTGCTCCGCCGCCGAACCGACAAGTCCGTTTGTATATGGGTGCACAATACGTTTTTGGAATTTTGGCTGTAAACAACAATGTAACTGGTATAAAAATACACACGTTTACGCCCGTTTTGACGTTTTGTGTACGATTTTTCTTTCGTTTTTGCAAAACACTCGCGATGACCTGTCAGACCCTCCACGTAGCGGCGTTGTTGTGTCCCTTTTACGCACTATATTCAATAATAACTCATCAATGCATGTATACACACGACACACGCACATAATAACGTATATATATATATATAAATATATTTAATACATAGGTATACGATGTGTATGGGCATTGGGCACTGACCTGTGTATACATGTACGAATATAATGTATAGGTACGATGAATATAATACCACGAGTCACAGAGCCATTGTGATTGTTATATACGCACTGCACATTGTTGATTGTTGTTGTTATTACAGTAGGCTTCGGAGGCTGAGGGGAAACCGCAGGGCTCGGACACATATATTATTATTATTATTATTATTAGTAGTAGTAGTAGTAATATCCTATCTTTCTATATTATATGTTAGGTTGTGTGACGTACGTACTATGTATAGATCAATATATAAATATATATATAATACCATATGGATATATATATAGGAAAACGCCACCAATCAATGATCCGAGACAAACCGTGGACCAGACCAACCGCCCTGAGCTAAATACCGCCGATATCTAGAATACAATGAAACGCGAATAATACGCGCGGCGGAAGATTTATAATATATTGATCTCCCGTGTTTGTGTAGGCGATTTAACTTTTTTTTCTTTTAAATTGATCGAATGTACCCACATAATAACAACGTGTATTATAGTAATAATTCTATTGACGCTGACCCGAATTATCTGTAGGCTTGATTTGGCACATTGTTCGTCCGATATGTTCGGTAGAAATTATTATAAGATTTTATGGACTCTTATTACATATAATGTAATCATACCTATCCGTGGTGGAATTCCGCGGTAAAAGTTATTTTAAAGGAATAATAATTGTGCGAATTTTCTTTTCTTTGCAGCCGATCGTTCTTACATGAGTTAACACACCGCATTACAGACATATTACGCCGCCTGTAAATACAATCTTATGTTTAGTTTAAGTGATACTGCACCACGTGTCCGCGTTGATATACTTCTTTCGACTCTCACAAAAAGAAAAGTAACCAAGTGGTATATAGTCCTATTATAGGGCCATAGGATTACCTATATAGAGTATCTATATAGCCATATAGGCTATAGAATATATTGTATAGATTATAATTATCTATATATATGTTCAGTGTCGGACTTAAGGGTCCTTTAGAAATATATTAATAAAAACTGCTTTTCAAAATGTATAAAGTACGGTTCCGATGCACATTATCACTTTATACATCCTTAACAATAAAGAGTAACATACAGTGGCTGATGTAAAATACCTAACCTTGGGGAAGAAGTGCACAATTTATCATATTATTATCTTCATATCAGATATAATTTTGTAAACACAATATTTGGGATTTGATTTTAGGCCTTACATACATAATATGACTGTTAAGCGGGGCTCGGGACCTTCGGGCCCCTCGGCACCCTTAAATCCGCCACTGATAACAAAATATTAATTTCCAAGTTACTTTACCTACCTCATAATAATATTCTTAAAAGTCTATTTCTATCTAAGCCTTAAAATAAATAAATCATATTTTATACACGAAATAGGAATAAATATATATAAATATCGTATTTCTTCACGTTGATCCATTTTGTGTCTTTTTTTTGGTACTTGGCCGGGGGTTTGGGCTTCGAAAAGTTAAGGACCTCTAGCTAGCTGCCTAGTTTGCCTTGTTAGCTTGGAAGTTAAGCACTGTTTATGTTATAGATTAAATATGCATATATCAACAATAATAAATAACAAGCCAAATTTAATTTTTTTAAAGGAATCTTACCGGTTATATTATTATGTATATTATATATATATATATGTATAGTTATTGTTATTTTTCATGTTATCAACGGAAATTAGAAATAAAAAAATTCATATTTCGTATTTTCAAGAAAAAATTCGTATGTAAACAAGCATGTGTAATGTATCAACATTCAAGAATTAATGTATGGTGGATAAAAAATAACCTATAACGTTTATAATATAACGTATAACCTTTACTTAATAGGTCCTTTAAATAACAGTGAAACCCTAATCAAAGTCGGTTCGTAGATTAACGTGATTTTTGCTAACATATAAGCAAATGTTTCCTTTTTAACATCTAGTTTTTACATATACTATAGTAGGAAGAACTTACGTCCATAAGTACCGTTCCCTGTATGAGAATCCACGTTTGCAGTGGGGTCTAGAGTCTAGACCTCCCCTCCGGATCAAGTGTTAGGCTATGATATATTATTCGCTCGGGACGCTCGGGTTTTGACTAGCTCACTAGCTGTTTTGACTGTTACGAGTATTACAATATTTAAACGCGGAATACGCTTACACATACATTTCATGATTTCAATCGTAGATACTAGATATATGTCCATATATTTAAATTTTTGTTACGGCTATTTAAATAATTATATCTTCTCCGAAATGACGACGTTTGCGATATCTATTATTGGTATTTGGTGCTTGGTGATAATAATAGCATTCGGCAGTTCGAACTTCGAAGAACGTACGTAATGATATACAGCGATAAACTGACAAATTACTATAATGACAATCGGTATAAATTGAACATCTGTAAATATTCAATATTCAGCCATCATTCATCCGTGCCCGTCAATCGTGTAAATTGTAATCATTTTGTTGTACAATTTAGTTACCAGTTACGAGTGTATTAATATTATTCTTTTAACCTAAGATTACTTGTATTTAAACTCAAACAATATTTAAAATTCAGATTAGTTAAATGACTTAAATGTATAACAAATATTTCAAG
Organism: Rhopalosiphum maidis; assembly: GCF_003676215.2. Lineage (NCBI taxonomy): Eukaryota > Metazoa > Arthropoda > Insecta > Hemiptera > Aphididae > Rhopalosiphum > Rhopalosiphum maidis. Next base: position 6,877,581 of record NC_040878.1, read on the forward strand.
TTATTTTATTATAGTGTTATATATAGTGTTGAATGTTGATCTATATTATTTTTCACATGATACCTATGTAGTTAATTTAAAATTTCAACATATTCTTTGAAATTTAGATATTAAATTTATGTCAATTATTATTATATGGGTTCTTTTAACATCTCTTTTTTCTTATTTTTATTTGATTCGTTCAATCTATACAATTTCAATACAACAAGCATAAGTGATGGTACAGAATTAGGTATAAAAGATATACAATTTACTATTTGGGTGAAGAAGTCACCCACTGGGGCAACACTCTGACGATTGGATTAGTTTAAGAGGTTAGTATTACTATTTTCTTTTTATCTTTGGAGATTTCCGGGCATTGGGTTTTTTGCTAGTAAGTTTGGATGATCAGGAAGACTCTCTTCTTTGTAGTATCATTTATAGGATCTAGGGCGGTTTCATGAATTGATTTAGTTTTAGGTTAGCGTGGACTAGCTGTTTTGATTCGAAACATAGAAGGGAGCGGTTGTAATTACTAATTAGGCTTAAGGTTTTGTTTTGGAATTGAAATATTTGAATTTTTTGATTAAGTCCCGGATTTGGGCACAATTCGTCAATACGTATCACCATTTACCAATAAAATAATAAGCAATGGTAATAGCATATAAGCGCCGGTGCGATATATGCACCCCGCCACAGCAATAACCTACTAGAAGGTTAATATTATATGATTGATAATATATTATGAATTATGATAGCTGATAGCATTATAATATAAAAACAGAATTATCTATTATACATAGTTGTATATTAAAATTTATATTCATAGTTCATACCAATGATAATGTAATATGTATTTTGTAATACCTATATATTATCAGACGCCTTTGGATTTGCTAGAATACTATATTACTACTTAAATGCTTATTATATTATCTGCTTTTACACATTTAAGTAAGTGCTGACATTGATTATAAATACTATATTATAGTAATTAGTATTTTATAATCTATGGTGCTGATTATTATTTTAAAACACATAATATAATTCCATTTACTTCACTTAACTATATATGTAATATATGCTAATTATTTAAGTAAATCTCTTGTTATGATCAATATTGACAATATATAGGTAATATTATAATTTATAATCATATTATATCAATTTAGAGTTGGTTTATCTAACAAAAAAAAAAAAAAAAATAGTTATAACTACGTATATACGTTATATTATAGTATAATATATCTTTTTTTTTTATTATTATTCTGTTTGAATCGACGACGTCGTAGGGACCGCTTCCGCATTACTTCCACGACGCCGCCATCGTTTATTTGACATCAAGTTAAATAATAAGATACAAATAATAATCGAATTATAGGGGTTGATGGGACAATCCCCCATCTAAACCTCTTACAGAAAAAATTACATTATATTATTATGTGATATGTTCAACCCCATCATGGTCTTGGTGGGCCGATCGGAGTCCGCCGCCCTTGACGTCGCGTTCGGGATATCCTCTTCTAGGGCCTGCCGGAGCCCATATGCTATATACCTATACCACATAATTAAGTATTAAGTATCAAGACCAATTTTATACTTGAGATTTTTATAGGGATTTTAAGTTAAAATTTCGACAAAATTACGTAAATTATTATTTTCTGTATATAGTACATCACTACACCAATGTCGACTTATAAATTAAAAATTAATAATAATATTATATAATAATCTAGCACGTAACGTGGCGTGTCCAGAACTTTTTTTGAGAATGGGCCACAAAAGTTAAGTTCAGAATGGTTTTACCCCTCCCATATTATAATTTGATTTATTCAAGTTTTAGTATTTTTATTCTAAATGACTAATTTCAATATTTTTATAATAAATGGTAGCATACATTTTAATAAAACATAAACTTTATCATAAAATTTACTTTGGTTCTTAGATTAACCATAAAATAAAAATAATTGTAATAGAAAAAATTATGGAAACAAAAACAATATTTAGAAATTTAGAATACAATATCCTGTATAATATAAAATAAACCCACAATTTCCCTTTAAATATTCAAATGTTACATTTTTATTGAAATACCTATTAACTACCTAACCTAATCAAAACAATTTTTTTCTAACTATAAATCATATTTCCATTTTTGGCAGGGGACTTCTATGACTTTCGTTATAACGGAATTTTTGTTGTATTGGCATTCGTTGAAACGGGAATTCACTGTATTAAATTTTAAAATCTTAGGTTAAAACAAAATTATTTTTATGAATTTCTAACTAGTAACCACAATTTAATTTCTAATTTTAAGATTTGTCATTTTTGGGAAACGAACACTTTATCAGACGCCAGTTGTCGTTTGCACTACACTATTGTTTATTTTGACCTTTTTTGTAAACAGTTGCGTATCATTCGATTTTTGGGTTATACATCGTTTGTGCATCGGCTGTTTAAAAGGTCATACAGCATTTGGGTATCAATATCATTTATTAATAGAACTAAAAAAAAAGGTGTATACCAAAAAGTGCTAACTGTTTTTTTTTTACTTTGATCTTAAAATTTGCACATTTCTAAATTTACTCTTGTAATATTTAATTTAAAATAAATATGTATCATATCAATATAGTGTAGTTTATAAGTTAGCAATAACACAACAAGATTAACAACTAAAGTGATACACTGACAAAAAAAAAAAATATATATAATTGTAAAATCAATACCTACCTACATTATTGCTCCTCAGAATTTAAAATTACTAACATATACTTTTAAATATTTAAATTTTTACGTCGATATACAGAATGACATTAAATTGTTATGTTTTTCTTTTTTTATTTAATGATTAAGAATACACAAGATTAAAATAATTTAAAAAATAAACAACTTTGTATTTTTTCAATATTTTTCTCTAACTTGATACAAACAAGAATCATTTTCAATATTTATATAAAAATTAGAACTTATATATATATTTTTTGGTGATTTGGTTGTGATACTATGGATAAATAATGATTTAAAAATATATTACAATCTTGGAACATTCAAAGTTTGTTTATATTAGTATTTACAATAATATTATTTAAAAATTGTGTTTTAAATTTTTACAATTCCTTCACAGGTCTAATATAGTCAATATAGAATATCATGAGATATTTTGTGGGCAAATATATATACAAGATTACATAGAAAATAAACTATAAAATAATTTACAATATTATGTTTTTTTGACATTTTTTTTAGTTTTTTTTGGTTTACAATATTTAGCTTCCATTCTAGCAAAGAAATTGTTCATTTGTTCTTCGCGTTCAGCTGATCGCTTTTTAATTGCAACCATTAAATCATTAGAATTGTTTTTTTCCTCATTTTTCATATCTATTTCGCATTGAGCTTCTTCTCTTTTAGCCTAAAATTAAATAAACATAATATTTAAATTAGAAAATTTTTTTTAAAATATATATGTAAGCCAGTTGATCTACTTTTGCTAATCTTTTTCTTTTTTTTGAAGGAGGTTCATCGCTAAATGCTTTAAACTTTGGTAAATCTTCTTCTTCAATTATTTTTACTAAAATCTCTCGAAGACGATCTTCTTCATACACAGAACTAAATGGAACCATGTTTATGATAAATTCCATATCTCCTTTCCCTGCTAAATATCCTTTTTTAAGGTCTCTCTTTTCATCATCAGAACCTAAAATAAATTTAATAATATTTAAAAAAAACAACGAACATATTATACCTATAATTCAATATATTATACCTTTATACTTTAATTCATAATCTCTGATTTCATTATCAGTAATTTTTCTGAATATTGAACTCCAATAGGTTTCCCAAGGGAAATCTTCTGTAGCTGAGTTGGGGTCAATATCATCACCAACACATCCTAAATAAACAAATAAAATTTTTCATGTAAATTTTTGTAACGTGAATAACTTCATTCTACATCTACTATTTAGAAAAAGTCCAGGTTTTATTTATTGTCAGACATAATTATGTAAATATATAGATTGTTGCCTTCATATAATATGATATGCTTTAAATATGCACCAATTATTACAACAGTTGATGTGGAACAGTCGTCATCTAATACAAAAATATTTTGAGACATAATAGATATTTTACATTTAAAAGAATTATAATTATTTAATGAAACACATTATTTGACTAAAAATTACCCAACATTTAAGTTTTCCAGTCGTAATATTATTGTACTCCCCTATAATTTTGATCTTTTTCATATATATAAATCCATTCTTTAGTATCAACTAATTAATGTTTCTATTAAGTTAGAACTATATAATAGTTCATATTATATATTCGAAAGATGGGAAGAACACTTACTTACAATTTAAGTAGGCAAAACATTATTTGTTTGGGAAATTATTTATAATTATGAATGCTTATAGTTGAATTATTTATTAGTTTAGGTATTACAATAATAATGAGGATAATGAAAAATGTAAATACATACTACCTACCTAATATTTTAACTTATAATTAAAAATTAATAAATAATAAACAAATAAAACTAAGAATAATTTAAAATTTTAATATTACAATCCTAAACTTACCTGTGTCATCATAAAGTTTCCTTTTATCAGTATCATTTAATAAGGCATGTATTCGACTTATGACTTTAAATTTTTCAGTAGCTTCAGATTTTTCCTTCTCAGTTACTTTATCAGGATGGTATTTCATCGACAGCACATAATACGCTTTGCGAACTTCATCAAACCGCAACAATTAATAAATAGGTAAAATAAAAAAATTTTCGTATGATTAAATGTAAATTTGTAAACACAAATAACATAAGAGCTCAATATCTAACCTTCTTTGTCTGTAGCATTCTTGCTTGTATTCAACACTTCATATAGATTGTCAGTACCGAAATATTTACGGCAAAGTTCCAATAACGTGGTCATGTTGAAATCGCGCACACAATTTAAAAAAAATAGAATTACAAGTGATATCTATTACTTGTACTGAACTCGAGTAAATTTGCTAAGATAATATTATGAGCGAATTAACCGACGTAAGGATGGAGCAAATGATTTGTAGTTTCAACTTAACTTAACGTTAAGTCAAAAATGAACAGTCACAAAGAATAATGAATGTGGAAGAATGAATATTGAACAATAAAGTTAGATACTGGAACTGGATAGTGGATGATGATTTGATAAATAATGATGATCAAATTGATTGAAATGGCGGGTAAAACAGTTAAAGAAACATGTGTTTAAGCGTTTCACGATCTCTTACTCTCTTCCATGATGACGGCTTGACGAATGATGCTTTTTATTTCCCCAAGCAGATATGTATACCGACTACCGGGTTTGGTTACCATAGTGTACTAAATTGGAAATATTCTGAAATATCTTGAATATTGATAATAACCGGCCGTGATGTTGATGGTTGTTGTCGTTAAGATTTAATTTTTAATACTTATATGTGTGCACTTCGAATTTTAATTGATTAGTGTCAGTGTCTAATGTGATTTTTAAGTTATTGTCTATGCTCCAACTGATGTTTAGATATATTTCCATTATTTAATTACCTGTATGATATGACATTCGCTTGATTTTCAATTTGTTCTTTAGTTTAGTCTAAGTATAAAAGCAACATCAAAATGAGTACACATGTTAAAGGATCATGTGTTGATGTTTTGGTATGAACAATAAAATTAAATGTAAAAATAAAATTCTTATATTTTTATGTTATTGTAATTTTTTATAGGATTTTAAGTGTTCGGCATTTTGCAATCTTCGGGTTTTCAATGAAGGACATCAATTTGACAAATATGCTGCCATGATCATCAGTTCTAACCGATTTGGGATAACAATTGTTGCTTCTCCCAATCAGCTTTGTTGTATGATAAATATTTTATTTTTTATAATAATTTTAATTTAATTTAACATTTTGGTTGAATACTTCAAAGTTTTAAGTTTAAATCTTGTGATTTATCTATTAATAGAAATCCTAATTGTTAAATTTATAGTATAATTATTTAAGTATTAATTATAAATAATATTTGATTGTAATCTGTAAATTTATATTAAAATTCAACTTTTTAGGATTTTAGTTTTTAAACTAGGTATAAAAATATCTTTACTCAAGTCTAATAATTGACTGTAATAATATTGATATTTATGAAATATTATAGTATTTAATAGCTAATTTAAAACTTATTAGTATTCATTATGAAATGGGAATTATACATTTTTAATAAAGTATTGCCAACTTTTTTTGCATTCAAATTTGAATTGAATTTTACTAATGTTATTTTATTCAATACATTTTAAAATTGTTAATAAGTGAATTAAGTTATAATAACTATTAATAAACAATTTCTTTTTTTTCTTTTTATTTGACAAATTAAACCATCTAGCTTTTTCTATTATAGTTAATTTTGATAATTGCTCATTTGGGTTACATTTTTCAATAGTCAAAATGCATCCATTTAATCTTAATATTAATGACTAGTTGCATAGTTACTAGTTACTAAAATGTAATGAACCAATTATATTTAAGAGATCATTAACTCTGTTGTTTCAATAAATATTTTAGGTTATGCAACTCTGAATTTTAACTCTGATTTGTTACTTTATTGAAAGTTTAAATTTTATTTAGTGATTTCAATGAAACATGTACGTCATCTAGTTGGTGATTTTGGTGTTGAAAAAGAAACATTAACAGATTTTTTAAGACGTGAAATTGAATTAGATTATACCCCAAACTTTTTGGATCTTAGCTGTGATGAAGAATACATAGCAGTTGCAGGGATTTTGAATTCAAAAACCTCTATTACTATTTACAATGTTGAGGATTTAATTTCAAAAGTAAAATATAATAATAGTTGTTATTTTTATCATCATCTTAATCAATACTTAATTTCAGAGTTATCCATCTCCATTAGTATTAATTGAGCTTACAGCTACTCAGGAATCGCATGTGATAGACTTGTCATGGAATCCTGGTGTAAAAAATTCTTTGGCCTGTTGTTTGTCTGACGGATCTTTACATATTATAGACTTGAAAGATGGTGGAACTTATAGTGTTGTCAGTTTACCACCCCAATCAAGTACACTGTATGTAAATTATCTGATGGTATTAAGTGTGTTTTATGCATTTAATTATCTAAATATAATTTTTAGATGTTTGAGCTGGAGCCCTAAAGGAAAACAAATAATAATAGGTAGTTCAAATGGGTCTTTGACACAGTATAAACCTGAACTCAAAGCTATGAAGCAGTATTTACCGCCAACTGATGTAACGGGCAATGTAAAACCTATTAAAATAAAATGGATATCAAATTTTCAATTTGCAGTTGTCTATGATTTTGTGGATAACATAGATAATCAACTAAGTAAGTTAATATATCTTGTTAAAAACATTTTAATCTTTATTTATTTTACATAGATCTTTACATTCTCAATACTCCGAAAAATGCGCCACCGGAATTTATTAACTTTGAACAATATGTTGTAATGAATTCTGAACAGTATAGATTAAATCAATATTATACAATTTTTCAACAAAATTGGTTGGTATATTATATAATGTGTAATGTAGTTGTTTTATAACTCAATATTATTTATTAATTTGTTTTTTTGCTTGTTTGTTAGGAATCTTTTGTTTGTTGCTTCTTCAAATTGTACAGAAATTGGTGTAATGGGAATAAATAATACAAACCAATGGCAATGTTGGATGTTAGAAACAAGACCAGAGTTACCATACAGACTTGATAAACAAATGTATCCTATTGGAATGTCATTAGATCTTTCTTCTCAAATGAAAATAAAACAATGTAACTATATTTTTGTTATTTTATTTTTAATGATTTTATTAAAATGATAACTATTATAGTATCTAAATCAAATGAAGAAATATTTCTTGACCCAATGCCAGTATTGTGTGTTTTATCAAGTGATGGTATATTATTTATGTATCATATTGAAAATCAGTTAACTGATTACAAAAATATATGTGTATCACCAACAGAAATTTCGGATAATATAATATCTCAGCTATTTACTACAAATTCTAAAATAGTAAGTAACATTATAATTATCAAATAATTTAATAAGTTATCATTTTTTTTTAAATATACAGTTGAAAAAATATTTATTTTTAAACTAGCTATTAAGTATAGTTATAATTACTTTTATTCTTGAATTAAATGATATCTTAATCATCCCTTAAACAATTGATGGATATGTTTAAGAATGTAAATTAATTAAATATTTGTCCTTTGTTATCTATGCATAATTATTTTGACATGTTTACTCTAAGAAAGAGAATATGTTTGTTTTCTTTCTTTGGTATACACACAACATTTACATAAAATCATTTTTTATGATTTTATTTAGGATTTCAAGTTTTAATATTAATTTGTCTAAATAATGCCTTAAACCAATTTATTAATCATTCAATATGTCAAAAATTTTAAAATCATAAAAAAATGATTTTTGGTGAATGCGTATTTTTTTTGTTTATATTAATTGTTTATTTTAAAAAGCAAATACAGCATTGACATCTCTCCACTTGGTTCAAATAATAAAGTTAATTCTATTCTTATCCTTCATAATTACAATTTTTCATCAAGAAAGTTATTAACTTACACTTTTTTCTTTCATCTTTCTTATTGCCCCATAAATATTTGAGTACTAAAATTTTATATTTATTATGGTTTGGTTTATAGGAATATTTTATAATTGATAGAAGTTTTTTTATTATTATTATTTTTAGTATGTAAATTGTTTTATAAATAAAACACAATTAAAACAAAATATGGATTAAGTATTAATTTGTTACACTATGTTCATCATATGAACTCTAGCAGTGGTATAAGTAGTCTTAAAATGTTAGGAATTAATTTTTTGTTTCATCTGTTATTATAATTTTTTTTTTATGTATAGATAAATCAAGTAATTGAACAAACTAGTGTCACTGAAATAGTAGAACAAGGAGAAGAAATAAGCACTGTGTAAGTAAATAATGAAATTATGTAGTTTTAATGTAAAGATTTATTTTATAAAATAGTTTAATTATAAGGGTATAAAAGTTATACTACTATCGATTCTTAAACAATGGTCTAGGGGGGTTTTTTTGATGTGTCTCACCTGGACATATAATATAAGATATTTGTAAAAATAAGGTATTTGGAAGAATGTTGGAAAGGTAATGTTTGCGATTTCTAAAAGTCTTTCAAGGGCCTATGTTTCACAAAAGTTTAACCACTGATTTATATTGTGAACTTATTCATACTGTTATAATGATATGTTAGTGATAACAACTATAATATATGAAATTTTATTAGAAAAATAGCTGTATATTACCAATAGTAGTATAAGTTTTTTTTTATGCAATGATTTATCATTGAATCCAATTTTAATACATTCAATATATTGACCTAATCATTAATCAATGATGAGATACATATACTTTCAAAACTTACTATTATATAACAAACATCTTCACGGATCACAGTTTTTTTTATTTTTATTTTTTTACTTCAACTTGTGTATCATTATATGAATATTTTTTTAATAGAATTATTTTTAATACAATTTCAATTTTTCTCCTGTAATTTCACATTTTTTGTAGTGATGAAAAAGCTAAAGGAGATCATAATGAATCAGTTCTCGCCAGCTATTTAGAAACATCAGCTACCTCTGAAGTTGAACAACCACAAATATGTAAGTTTTCTTACTATCCTTCTAGCATGGTTATATAGTATATTAGTATATATATATGATAAATTGTAATTATCAATTTTATTTATTAATATTAGTAGATACACCGACAATTTCAGTAGTTAAACCGAATATTCCTGAGGTGTCTACTAACACTGTTGCACCTGTAAAAAATATTCCAAGTCAAACAAATCTTCCTGATAAAAATACATCAATAGATGAAACTGTAAGTCAAGTAATGTTAAAAGAAGTATTTGAAGATGTACAAATATTTCAATTACAATTAGAAGATATCTTGAAATTATCATTAAATACTAGTAAACTTAAGGTGAGAATAATTTCATATTTAATATTATATTATATTTATTGAAGTGTTATATCCATTTTTTCAATCATATATTTAGATTGGCGATGAAAAAGATAAAGAAATACTCATGAAAAAATGGACATCATTAGACTCATTTTTCAAAGAATTAAATGAAACAAATCGCTCACAGTGGGCAGAAAGTAAAGCTCTTCAAAAAGCAGTGTTAGACTCTATTGCTTGGGTGGAGGACTCTAAGTCCCGTTTATTCTTTTTAAAAAACCCAAAGTAATGAAAAAAAAAAATTATTGCTTATTAAATTTAATTAATATTTATCATTTTCTGTTAAGATTTAAATGTCTATTGAGAAATGATAGTGATGAGCCATTTAGTAAAACACTGTTTGACAATATAGAACGTACATTATACTACATTGAAACCCAATTAACACATGTTGATGATCAATTGAAAGCTAGATATGATAGTTATAATCCAAACAATAAGTAAGTTTTGGCTTTTATTAACGTCAACATTCAAGATTATTTTGTTATTTTGTTATTTTAGGGAATTGAAAATACCTTGTTTGGAAACTATTTATAAATCATTGGTCGTAAATACAAATATAGTAAATAAACTAAAGGAAAGGATTAATTATTTGTATAGTACAGTAGAAGAAATGAAGTATAGAACATTTAAAAAATTGTCGTTAGCACCTGATGTTGTGCAAAATACTTCTAAATTACATGAGTCTCGGTTAGTGAATGTTTACTTTTATATTTTCCATAATTCAACATAATATAATATTTTTATTTTATACATTTATTCCATAGTGATGTTGGCTTATCAAAACTTTCAGAACAATTGTTAAAAATTACTTTAGACAAAGATGGTGTGTCTGCTATTAATTCATATAATGTTGCTAAAAAATACTCTGTATTGTCAGCAAATCAAAGAGCACTTTCAGATTCTAAAGTTAATAAACTTCAAGAATGGTTAAAAGATTTTAAAACAAGGCGCACAAAAATAACTCGATCCCAATATGCAAATATAGATCTCAGCAGACCAATGTGTAGTACTCCTTTAAAGCCAACGTCAAAATCAAAAATCCACGAAAAAATTGATTTTGTGCCTTTTGTAACAAAAGATAATTTTATGTCTACTGTACCACAACCGTCTACTTTATTGAGTGAAAATTTTAATACTAATGAACGGAATACTACAGATATTAATTTACAATCAACATCACAGCTTGGTTTGACACAATTCCAAAAACCTTTGTTAATACCAACCACACAACAAATAAATGTAGTAACCCCAATAACTGTAGCTCCTTGTACTCCAGGATTTACATTAGGATCTAAATCTTTGCAAACAAATACTGTCTGGAACCCAATGGATAATTCATCGACTCCTAAACCAGTAGCATCAAAAGATTTATCAAATAAATTTGATTTTAAGGGTTTCACTAAAGACCCAATTATTTTTAGCACTGCTAATACTGCTCCATTATTTTCTAATAATGTGACTTGTACTGCTGTTTCTAATAAAGATCCTGTAGACTTTAGTTTAAAATCATTAACAGCTACACCTTTAAATTTCAGTAATCCCAGTAATATTGTTTCTACCAAAACTACTTTAGATATTATTTCTGGAACGACAGAAACAAAAGAAAAACCACTAACATTTAATTTTTCTAATGTGTCTACAGCAAAATCAGAAAAAACTGTACAAAAATCTAATGGCACTTCTACCTTTAATTTTGCTGATTCTATTAAAAATAAAATGGATAATCTAAAAGATATGCCATTATCTACATTAAATTTTGAAGCATCAAAACCTTCAGAAACTTCGAGTATTTTTTCTGGATTTAGTGCTGAAAACAAAACTAAGAATAACCAAGAAACGGCTCCAGAAAAAGATACAACTGCATTCAAGTTTAATTCAAAACCAGATACACCATCATTTTCATCATTTAGTTTTACCACATCTAAAGATAATATTTCAAAATCTACAGAATCTGATACTAAATCTTTTATTTCTGTACCAACTACCACAGTGACTGCATCATTGAATTTTTCACTACCACCCAAAACAAATCCTATAGTAGTTAGTGAGCCTGTAGAGTCCTCCACAGTATCGTCTAACTTTGGAATTGCCAAAACTGCACTTGATTTTTCTACTGTATCAACTGTAGAGAGCAGTGTTACTGAAACTACTCCCCAAGTCTCTGAAAGTCCGACTCCAATAATATCTGAACCAATCACTCCAGAAAATGAAGAGTCTCCTAAATTTCCAGTTACTGCCAGCAATGCGCAGATTTTTGAAATTCCATCAACAACAAACATTTCAATTTTTGGGGCACCTGTTAAATCAACCAGCACTACAAGTATTTTTGGAAATTCAACAACAACAACAAGCCAAACAACAATTTTCAGCACTTCTAAAAACCAAATTAATGCCTCTTCAATGTTCAGTACACCTACAACTACAAGTGCTCCATCAATTTTTAGTACACCCACAAATACAACTTGTGCGCCTTCAATTTTTAGTACTCCTACGAGTACAACTGTTGCCCCATCCATTTTTGGTGCTACTACAAGCACAACTAATGTTTCTTCAATATTTGGATCACCAACCAATACAAGTATGGCACCTTCAATATTTGGTACCCCATCTACTACAACCTCATCATCAATCTTTGGAAATTCAATTAAAAGCACTCCATCTATATTTGGTACGCCATCTACAACTACGGTATCTTCTATGTTTGGATCAGTTACAACAACAAATACTACAAGTGGTTTTGGATCCACAGCTCAGACAACAACTTTTGGTGCTCCTGCTACAACAAGTTCTTCAATATTTGGTAATCCAACTGCTCCTGCTACAACAAGTTCTTCAATTTTTGGTAATCCAGCTGCTCCTGTTACAACAAGTTCTTCAATATTTGGTAATCCAGCTGCTCCTGCTACAACAAGTTCATCAATATTTGGTAATCCAGGTGCTCCTACATCATCTGGTTCAATATTTGGTTCAGCATCCTCAAACACTTCATCTGTTTTTGGAGCACCGGTTACAACTAGTACAACATCTTCTATTTTTGGGTCTCCTTCAACAACAGCTGCATCTAGTGGATTATTTGGATCAGTAGCTGCTGCAGCTAACCAATCATCATTTGGTCAACCTACATTAGGATTTAGTTCTCCTGGATCAGCATTTGGCAATATGTCTCTTTTTGGCCAATCAGCATGTAGTCCATCTCAACCAGCAAATAGTTTTTCTCCAGCTGCTAATCCTTTTGCTGTTAACAAAACTCCTTCAAGTACACCATCATTGTTTTCTGGTCAAAAATCTGTATTTGGTCAACCACCGTCTAGGTAAATATACTAGTTGCAGGAAGTACTGATACATTTATTAAATTCTGATTTTTATTTTTACTTAAAATTCAGTTCAATACATTATTATATATTGTATACTCAAATTGGCTTTAAATGTTAATATTACCTGTTAACACATTATCATTATAATATTTTATGTTTTAGTACACCCAATACAGGCTTTGGAGTACCAAATTCAGGATTTGGTGCTACTGCTAGTACCGGATTTGGTAGTCCTGCTATGGTTGGTCAATCAAATAATTTAGGTTTTGGATCCCCCCCAATGTTTGGCAGTATGGGTATGTTTATAATATTGATTTTTCAATATTTTATTAATTTATTGCCCTATTCAATTATTATTTTAAATTCATTTTTAGGAACTACCACGTCTGGTTTTAATCAAACACCTGTGTTTGGAGGAGCAGCCACTTTTGGATCAACAGCTCCAACATTTGGACAAAACGGTACTATAACTTAAATTCGTAGCATTTTAGTGTACTAAAATACCAATTAAATTTTTTTTACTATTAGTACTTTTAAAGATAATACTATTTAAATAATCATCTTGTATAAATGTATAAAGTGAGTGATCATTTACTCAATCTTCGTATCAATTGTATAAAATTAATGTTAAATAGTATTAAATTAACTTTAAAGTTTTTAGTTGTAGTTTAACTAAAAACTAGTTATGGTTTAACTTTTAGTTTCGAGCTACTAAAAATACAAATTAAAATAAATTAAATGGTTTTGTTAAGATTCTTTTAAAACAATTAATATTTATTTATTTATTTATTTGGTTTATTTTAGTTTATTGAAGATCTTTCATTTCATCATTTTTGTAATTGATTGTTATTATAGCGGGAAATTTTGGATTTGGTTCAGCTGCTCAACAACCATCAACTGCCTTTGCTTCTCTTGCAACTCAAAACACTTCACCGAGTTTTGGAAATATAGCACAAAACCAAAACACTGGTTTTGCATCTCCAACCACTCCTGGATTTGGTCAACCACAACAACAAACAAGTCCATTTAAACCTCAAGGAGCTACATTTGGGTAAATAATTTTTTTCTTATCTTCATACCTTAAAAGATCACATTTAATTAATAAAATAATATTAACTTTTTTAATGATATTTTTTATTATATTTCAACCATGGAGGGTCCAAAATAAATTTTAGACAGTAATTTATCCGTTACGAAAAAAAAAATACATAAATTTAATGTATGTTTAATTTGTTTTTAGGGGAACTTCATTTAGTTCTTGGCGTTAAGAACAAAAATCTAACATCAACTCAATATCCTAACTATTCAATTATTTTATATATTCTAATAAAATGTATATGTTACAACAATTCATTATATCCAAAATTGTAATTATTGCGTACACAATTGTTGAAAAATAAAATGTCATGTTTATTTATATAATACATTATTAAATTGTTGTTGTATTATTAGTATTATATTATGTTAAACAATTGTGGATCCAGAGGATGGACCCTGACCACGGCTATAGATACTATAGTCTATAGCTGTGACCCTAACCGACTGGAGCCTGTCTTTTCAATTGATAATAGGTTTCTGCATAATACATGTATTTAATATTATCTATGGGTGTCTTTTAGGCGTTGTAGCTTAGATTTGAGTGCAACTAATAGACTAGGAGCACTAATTTTAATATTGATACTGATACTTATAATTAAATATTGTAGAAAAGTATTATAAATTTAAAAATTAATATATTTTATTTATTATTAAAATTCATAAACATGTGTATTTCTAATTTTTCTTCAGTGAAGCTGTGATGTTTTAAATACAGATGAGAATGAGCGTTTGACATCAACCCAAGTAATTGGGACCAAGGCTTTGCACCCAAATAATTTATTTGGGTTATGATTTCGGGATTTTGAAGGCTTCAAAGAAAATAAAGGTTGTGGTTTCAGGTCTTTCTCAGAATATGGGTTTTGTTTAGCCAATATATTAATTTGGGTTAAAATTTTGTTGTGAGTAGTGTCAAGTTTGATTAAGCAAAGTATAAAGTTTTACATTAACTTTTAACAATTATTATAATAATATATTTAATCACATTTGAAAAGTGTTTATATCTATCCTAAATATATTTATTGTTTAATAATTAATTTATTAAATCTTGCATGTACATAAATGCTACACATAATAACAAATAAAATTATAATTTCCAAGACTTTTTCTACTTCATAACAGTTTTTATTTGAATGTACTATAAATTCCCATTAATAGATTTTCACAAAAGGCTATCACTGTAGTATTCATTTTCAATCAGCATTGGCCATTAGTTGCTAGTAACATAATATAGATTTTTAATTTTTTCTTTCATGGAAACATTTAAAATACTAAAAAGTACTCTCGTATTTAAAATACAATTAATATATTTTTATTAATGATATTATTTAATTTAGTTCACCTATAATTCTAAATTTATCATCAATTTATTTTAATCATTCACTCAAAAATTTTGTCGACTGGTATCAAAATATCAAAATAATTAATTTGTAGGTGTTCAGAATTTTTTTTTTTTACAACTGACTTAGTTCAGGAAAAAAAACATTTTCAAACTACTAGTTGATAAGAAGCAATTTGTTAATTTACAAATAGTTTTATTTATTAAATATTTAATTTGTAGCAATAATTTTACATAAGATTATTATCCATCATTACTAGTTATAAAATAATTGCCACAAATTATTAAAAAATAAACAAAACTAGCAAACTAGTGTAAGTATTCAATAATATGATAAGTGATCAGTATATTTACTTTGAAAAGCAGTTTCAAAATGGCAAACAAATACAAAAGTCTGATATTATAGTAGACTTTTCTTTGTTCTTATTAATATATTCACAGCAATGTAAAGTATCTGATCGATTATTATATATTTGTGTGTAGCAATTTAAAAATGTCTCATTCCAACGTAATAAAATATGATCATAAAATGATCATTTGAGTTAGAATTGAATACACTTCTACAACATATAAAATATTTATTTATTTACAAAATCAAGCAGTAGGAATTACACAATGAAAAAAAAAAAATTGTATATCTGAAAAAATATAATTTGGTTAACTAAAATTGTGCATTAATCCATTGGAAGAGCGTCTTTGTTTCTGCCGAATATTATCATGTCTGCTTTGGGTTGAGCGTTCTTACCATATCCACCTCTGCCAATATCATAATCAGTTCTATACTCGTCTCGAACTTGACCGCCTGTTTTTCCACGACCATATTGTCTGCCCTCCACAAATCCAGCATCCCAGTCTGTACGAATGATTCGGTCGTCCAATCGAGTGCCGTTGACATAACGCATACAATTCTCTGCATCTTCCCTTGTATAATACTCAATGAAGCAGAAGCCACAGGGTGTTTTCTTGAATTTGTCCAAGCCCATGACGATGCGCTTAATATCACCACACTTGGAGAACAGTTCGTATATCTGTCCTTCCGTCGTATAAAACGCCAAGTTTCCAACGTACATAGTTGTTGACAAACGCAATAATTTGTCGAGCTCACCTCTAGAGCCTTTAAAATGTTGGTCTCTGTACGAGCTTATATCAGCCATGGCGCATTACGTTTGTTTTCAGAAATCGGCGAGTACTTTTTTCAAACGTCAAATAAATAAATAATTTGCTTACTGGACTTTATTCAAAACGCGTTTTCCGAAAGAACGGTAAGCTGTAGCTGTAATCACTAATCAGTAAACACCTATCTTAGTTCGTGGTAAACACTAACCAGTGCGAAGTAACATAGATTATAGTATCGGGTATTTCCTTGGAGCTGTACGCTAAGTCCGATTTATAAATCTATTGTATATATTATATAGGTATATGAACGGTGCTCTAAAAGTATGACGTTTGAGCGAACTCTACCCAAATCCAGATTTTTGCAATCATACCATTTGCTTATTGGCTTATGTTATCACTGTCACGTTGTTATCTGTTAAGTATATTTTTAAATATTATATTTTCAGTTGGTGCCCGGTGGCTTCAGACTTCGAGCACCAGTCTTCTCCGATGAGTTCTTAACTCGTTAACAATTTTTGTATTAAAAATAAAACGTATTACGCCGATCACTTCATATTATTATTATATATAGAATGATATAGTTTTCATATAAAATTCAATAATCATAATTAACGACATCCGATAAAAGAGTAGTAATATGTAATTACAATTTTAAAATGAAAAATATTAGTTTAATTTCGGATGTTTCAACGCAGAAACGTCAATTAGAAACGACGTTCGATGGAAACTCTCAAAAACGCCTTCATATCGATGATAGTGAATTCTTTGGTTTACCGTACAAAGTAAAACATATGTTCAAAAAGCACAAAAGGATTACACAGCTTTATGGTTTGAATATTTTTATTTATTAACATTTTTGACGTATAGTTGTCTGTTTGTCTTAATATTACATTTTACATATAGATTGGCAAATTGAATGTTTGAATTTAGAAGCGATAAAAACAAGAAAAAATTTGGTTTATGCATTGCCTACGAGTGGTGGAAAAACACTTGTAGCAGAAATTCTTATGCTTAAAGAACTCATAGTTCATGAACGTAATGTTATATTTATTTTGCCATATGTTGCACTAGTTCAAGAAAAGGTATGTTGTAAATGATGATAAAATCTAAAAATAATTTTTTTAAATACAATTTTTAATATTAATGAAAAGGTGCAATCCTTATGTCCATTTGGCCTTAACTTGGAATTTAATGTCGAAGAATATGTTGGCGGTAAAGGAAAACATCCTCCATTACAACGTAAACGTAAATCATCATTATATGTGTGCACTCTGGAGAGAGGAGCTGGATTAGTTGATTGTATGTTAGCTGATAATGGTCAATTAGGTGGACGAAGTGTTGGAATGATTGTAGTTGATGAACTGCATCTTCTTGGCGAACAAAAAAGGGGAGCTTTGTTAGAAGCAACTCTTACAAAAGTTTTAGACTATAACCAGTCTAAGTGTAAGTAATACATAAACTATAACATGGTATTATTATTATTTTTTAAATATTTACTATTTTAATTATTTACTTTGGCCATTAACTATAGATAATATTCAAATAATTGGAATGTCAGCTACAATTGGAAATATGCAAGAAATAGGTAGCTTTTTAAATGCCTATGTATATACAAGAGATTTTAGACCTGTAAAACTAACTGAAACTATAAAATTTAATGAAGACATATTTGTGATAAATAAAGATATTGATGGTTCTTTAAAAACTAAACTTGATAGAAAATTACATTTTGACGTAAGTTTCAAGCCTTAAAAATATATTTTTGATTAAAAATAATAATTTCTTTTAATTAGCTTTATTCAGCTGATATGAAACAATTAGACCCCAGTGGTATTGGGCTTCTTGTCCGTGAAGTATTACCCAGTGGTAGCTGTTTGATTTTTTGTCCTACCAAAAGCAGTTGTCAGAGTATTGCCAAAATAATTTATAAAACTATTGGACGGTAAGCATTATTCACAGTAAGATATTTTTATGATTGAAAAATTGCTTAGTTTAAAGTAGTACAATTTTATAAATCTAATAGCGAAGAAACACAAGTTAAACTTAAAGAAAAAGAAGAACTGTATAAAGCACTCAAAGAAGAAGGTGATGGTAAAGTATGTCCTTTGTTATCTAGAAGTATCCTCTTTGGAGTGGCATATCATAATTCAGGTAAAGGCCTAACTACATTATAATATTATTCATAAAATATGCTTTAAATAATACATTTTTAGGGTTGACAAACGCTGAAAGGAAACTGTTAGAAGAAGCTTTTCTAGATGGTATTCTCAAATGTATTTGTTGTACATCAACATTAGCAGCTGGTGTGAATCTTCCAGCACAACGAGTAAAATTAAACAATTTATATTTTAGAACTTTTGACCACAACTGAAAAATCTGTTAGGTTTACAGTAATATGTACATTTTTTTTTCTAAATCCTATTTGTGCTAGTAGCTTCCAGATTTTATTTTTAGATTCAATAATAGTTGTTTTTGATATAGGTGTATATTCCAGTTCCTATGGCCCATCCAACATGCAATACTGTAAACGTTATTAAATTACAATTTTAATTTATTAGGTTATAATAACATCACCATATGTTGGACGAGATTTTATGAAACGCAGCACATACAGACAAATGGTAGGACGTGCTGGTAGAGCAGGTTTGACAGAAAGTGGTGACAGTGTTCTATTATGTCAAGAAAATGACAAGGAAAAGGTTATTATGAATACATTATATTTTTATATACAGATTATTTTTATTATGTGATTTTTTTTTAATAATAAGTCTAGTTGACAAATTCAATGGCATATCAGTACATATTTTTCATGATATTGATGATAAAATCAAAGTGTATTAGTATACATAATTAATAAGGATATCAATTTTAAATAAATACTTATTATAATTTATAATACATTTTTTTTATCGTATAATATTTTGATTTTTAGATAAAAGTGTTATTAGAAAGTGGTATTGAACATATTGACAGCTGTCTTGGCACAGAAGAAAATGTAGTTTTTTCAATGATATTAAGCTCTATAAGTACCGGGTGTACATCTAGTCAACAACAGCTAGTAGACCTGATGAAGCGTACACTTTTTGTTCAACAAGCCGAGAAACGTAATGTTGAATGTACAGTTGCATCAGATTTAATTGAATCATGTTTAGATAAATTAAGATCAATAAATGCATTTGATAAGTCAGTTGAAGATAAATTAAAATTAACCACAATTGCTAAAGCGGCAGTTGCTGCCAACTTGGATATATTAGAAGCACAAAAATTATATACCGAGTTATTGGAAGCCTCAAGTGCATTAATATTGACTAATAAACTTCATTTATTATACTTAGCTGTTCCTTATACAGAATGTATCACAATAGACCGTCAAAATGTTTTAGATATTGTAGGTATATCAATAGATTATATATTATATACTCTATTCAAGTTAAGAAATATATTCAGTGGTGGACAACAGTCAGGTTTGGTCTTCCATTACCCTTACTGAGTCTATCATTTGTATGCCTAAGACTTAAAGAAAAAAATATTCTTGAACATAATATGTTATACATATAGATATAGACATAGATATATTATATCTGCCACTTATTTCTTAACTTGAATATAATGGTTGTCATATATTATGTGGTCTAGCTGCAGCAGGATGGTTTGACTATCTTTAATGGATACGGTTTAATCTATTTTTGTTTGGTTAATGCTTTATCTTTATAGTCTTGTACTTTACGACTTTTAATAAAAATGCTTTGAAATTTTGTAAAAGTATGGTCTTAGACTTCATATGGAAGTAATATGAATTTGTACGTACTTTTATCAAAAAAAGGTAAAAAAGGAGAGCTTTTACTTATGAATTTTTGTCTTTTGAGAGATATAGTGGAAGTTGTTATGGAATAATGTGTACTTAGAGTGATTGCTATACAAATTAACATAAAACAATACAATATTCTATATTTTTGACAACAATTTAGACACAATTGATTAACATCTATTTGTAAATCGCTGGTAGACTGCATATTATACTCGTAAATTCACCAGTAGACTGCATACTGTATATGACAGCCAATATATATATTATGCAGATTTTTTAAATTATATTTTTTCATAGATGACAAATTTACAAGGAGATCAACAAGCATTAGCCAATCGATTAGGATTAAATGAATTATGTATATCACAATTTTATAGTTATGGAAAAATTAAAGTAAGAATTTTTTTTTTATTAAGAAATTTCTTTAGTAAATATTTTAACTGTTAATATATTACAGTAAAACTTCCATGTAATGGTTACCGAAAGGACTGCTATTTAGAGGTGAACGTTAATAGAAGTGCTATACTTCCAGATGAACGATATATAGCAGGGGTCACCAACTAATTTTTAAGGAGGTTTGTTTTGAAATTTACCATGCTGGTCGCGATCCCTAACAGTTAATAATTTACTCATGTTATAAATACATTTTTTTTAAATTAGTATTTATGTTGATTTGTTCAATGCAGATTGATTTAACTTTTTTGTCATAATATAAATTTTGTATGACACACTTATAATTTTTATTTATTAATATTATAAAAAATTTAAAATCTACTCTGCGAATAAGGATCCGTATAAAAAGTGTTCGTGATCTGACAGTTAGTAACCCCTGTTATATAGAGTGCTTAAAAAAAATTAAATACATACGCAATAATATGGAGGTACTAAAAAATGTGTTGTGATTAGAGTTATTTACTTATAATATAAAATAATATAATTTAAAATTTAAAAGTTGTATATATTATGAACATGTACATATGTATGTATACTAAAGTTGAAAATATTGATAGTTTTTTTCTAGTTTGATAAGGTATAAACTTCTATTAATAATTTGGGCAAAAACCATACACTTGTACATATTTTATTTTATTTTATCTTATAATTTGATCGTTATTTAGAGTGCCCACTATATAGAGGTATTAATGTATTTTTCCCATAACTAATGACAGGACCAAAAAAAATGACTGTTACATAGAGGTGACCGTTAACAGAAGTTTTACTGTAGTTATATATTATTATTTTTTATTATGTTAAATTTTTTCCAATTTAAAACTAATAGAATGTATCTGAAAGTATTTGGAATAAGTTTCTCATGAGTTTGATTTTGAACGATTTGTGGAATAAAGAATCTATCTGGACAGTCTCTAAAACATATAACTTACCAAGGGGAACAATACATTCATTCTTATCAAGAACTGCATCACATGCTTCATCCATATTAAGATTTACTGAGGTAAAATTACGTTAAATCATAACAGTGGTGCCCAAGTCATTATTTTCAGGCTTAACAAAATATGATTTTACTCTCTCATTCTCAAAATCTGGCCTTTTGTAGTTTATTTTATTGTATCAATATTTAAATTGTATAAGAATCAAATATAATTATATAAACTAAATTAAATTATATTTAAGTCTGCTTTTGCTCAATAACATATATTATCAAATTAGTTACACTTACTTAATATGATAAATCAATTATAAATTACTATTATAGTAATCAGCTAATTTAATGACATTTTCATAAATAGTATACAATTTATAGAAAATACAATAAATATAATAAAGTTAAAATTTAAGATTTAAGAATAAAAAATATATTGATAACATGTTTATGAAATTATAAAAATCAATATTGAAATCGTGTTTAGAATTTATTTGCATCAGATATTATAATCTGTCATTTGAAAAAGTAGAATAGATTTTATTATTAATACTTTTTTCGTTATTTCATCCTAGAAGCTGAAAATAGGGTTGGGGGCCACTAAATTAAAATACCAAAATAATATAATTAGAATATTTAATGTGATTGAAGTTAAATCAGTTTTAAATTTTAGGCATTAAATGATAAAAAATTGGATCATTTCCCAATGTTATTTCAAAATATTGTTCCTAAACTCAATATAGGAATATTAGGAAGTTCTTCTGATCTTGAATCTTTAATGAGTTTACCATCTGTGAGATTTGTAAGTACATAGTTTTTAAATTCTTTTATTACTATATAAATTATTATTATTAAATCAAACTAACGTACAAATTTTTATTTCAGGGTAGAGCGACTCAACTATATAAAGCAGGCTATAAAACATTAAATGATGTAGCTAAAGCAAATAAAAAAGAATTATGCAATGTTATTAATCATTTACCATTAAAAGTAGCTCGTGAGATGATTGCTTCTGCTAAAGTGAATTTTTTATCTATAATTTTATTTTATCAACTTTTCTATATCTATTTTTTCTTACATAGCTTATGCTGTTGTCGGAAGCAGAATCACTAGAAGAATTAGCTGAAAGTTTGCGCGCAGATCTAAACCAATCTATGTCAAAAAGCAAAGAAAATTCTTTATGGTTCTAAACCACAATGTTGCTAATAAATTTGATCAAGTGATAATGGATTTTAAAGAAAACTTATTTTTGTATGTTTATTTTTAGTTATCAGATTTAACAATTATTTATTTATTCGAAGAGATAATATCTCTTTTAAATTATT
The DNA here is from genome assembly GCF_003676215.2 of Rhopalosiphum maidis. Classification (NCBI taxonomy): domain Eukaryota; kingdom Metazoa; phylum Arthropoda; class Insecta; order Hemiptera; family Aphididae; genus Rhopalosiphum; species Rhopalosiphum maidis. The sequence goes on from NC_040878.1 coordinate 6,901,006, forward strand.
TCCATATTTATTGTGTAAGTAAAGTATTTATTAATGATTTTTTACCTTACAAGATGTACCTTTCTATTAATTAAAAAACTATTTTTTCAGTTATTTAAATGAGTTATATTCATGAATTACATAAACTATTCCAAATCGCACCCATAGTTATTACTAATTACTCATTTTTACAGTAAAATCTATTTTTTAGGGCATTGAAATCCAGGTTCTAGTTATTAGTTACATTACTAAAGCCTTAGGGCTTGAAGTTTATTTTTATATACAAAATTTAGATTTTTACATCATATACTTGTACATTATAATAGTCATCCAACATCTACCATCATGTTTTTTTAGTTTTTTTTACAACTAAATTGAAGAAAATAGTATGCATAATCTGATTATTTCCATGTTACTTCTGAAATTCCAAATGGTGTTATTTATAACCTCTTCTCAAGAATGGGCATTAACAAATTAAAAGTTAAAATGAAGTTAATTAACTCGTTACTTTTTTTTCAAATTAACTTTTAACTTAATAAGTTACTTTTTTTTTAAGATTAATGTGTTAACTTCCAGTTAATTTTATTCAAAAGTATTTATATTAAGTTAATTTTGGTCCAATGAATAATGCAAGAATAATTAAAAATTTTTTTTTAGAAAATTAGATTTTTAGATTGCTAGTTAGTACTTTGATGTATTATTTTAAATTTCACTAGTAATTTTCTTGAGCATAAAAAAAAAACTATCTAATAAACAATATTTTGTGCCTGGAATTATTTATTTTTGCAAATTAGAAAATATTAACATTAAACTGAGTTAAGTTACTTTTTTTTAAAAGTTTACTTTAAACTTAATGACTAACGAGTTAACAAAAAATAATGAGTAACTTTTAACTTAATTTAACTTTATTACTTAAAAATAACTTCACTAGTTAAAAAAAATTGATAACTTGCCCAGCCTTGCCTCTTCTGTTTGTGATTTGTTGTTTGGTTATTATTATTTATTATATTGTTAGTTCCCCTTTTATGTAGATGAATCCCTTCATCTTAGGAAGATTTAACTTCTATGATAATGGTATTATGGACAGGTAAGTCTTTATTTTAATGTCTCAAAATGTCATATAATGATTTATTTAAGAACTTGTAACCATTTAGTCTCTTTAATTATTTATCAGTTCAATTATCTTATTTCATTCTACAAAATATAGTCTCCTAATCACATAAATTCAAGGCTGGGCATTAACAAATTAAAAGTTAAAATTAAGTTAAAACGTTAGGTTAATTTTAATTAAGTTAATTAACTCGTTACTTTTTTTTCAAATTAATTTTTACTTAATAAGTTACTTTCTTTTTTAAGATTAATGTGTTAACTTCAAGTTAATTTTATTCAAAAGTATCTAAATTAAATAATTTTCGTCTAAAAAATAATTAAAAATTTTAGGATTTATTTTAGAAAATAAGGTTTATTTGATAGCTAGTTGGTATTTTGATTTTAAATTTCCCTGGTAATTTTCTTGAGCATAAAGAAAAACTATCTAATAAACAATATTTTGTGTCAAGAATTTTTATTTTTGCAAATTAGAAAATGTTGACTTTAAACTAAGTGAAGTTACTTTTTTTTTAAAATTAACTTTTAACTTAACGAGTTAACGAAAAAAATATGAGAAAATTTTAACTAAATTTAACTTTATTATTTTTAAGATAACTTAACGATTTAAAAAAAAATCGATAACTGGACCCAGCCATGCAAAAATTAGCCATATCGGGGACAAATTAATATACGGTTGGTGGCTCCACCTACCAAGAGGTAATATTCACCCGTGTCCCATAGAGATAGAGTACTCTATGATGCATCACCGTATCCACCTTGTGTTACACGAGATAGTGTTCAAACCATATAAAGATATATAAATATGTTCAAACACGAACAGCTCTGTTGGCGGGATATTTGAAAATAAATACATTTATTATTTTTTATTATCATTTTAAAAAATGTATTTTATCACAAGCCTATAGATAATTGAATTTTATTAATTTAACCAAACAACAATCACAGAAAGTTATAACACATTTTATTATTTTTACATACAATTTTAATTAATTTTTTTTTTTTAAAGTACAGTGATTCTTTTATCATGAACCACTCATTATTTCGAAAAGTATTCATGTTTTTGAAAATATTTTTTTATATTGTTTCAAGTTGTTAAAAAAAATCATCGTTTTTTCTAAAAAATTATATTTTTAAATATTTTTTATCATTAATTTTTTTTAAGTTTTTTCCTTTTTTGAATGACAACATAGTTTTAATTTTATATTTCAAAGCAAAATAATTTTTTGAGTATTTTGATACATAAAAATCGAATTTAGAGCGAGTAGTTAATGAGTTATACGTATTTAAAGTTTTGACAAGCGGAGTGGAGTGGTACGGGGTTATCCCGCAAAATGTTTGTCCACTACTCTGCTTGTCTTTTATATAAATATAAAATTAAAACTATGTTGTCATTCAAAAAAGGAAAAAACTTAAAAAAAATTAAGGATAAAAAATATAATTTTTTAGAAAAAACGATGATTTTTTTTAACAACTTGAAACAATATAAAAAAATATTTTCAAAAACATGAATACTTTTCGAAATAATGAGTGGTTCATGATAAAATAACCACCCTGTATATATAAAATTATTTAAGTAAATAATTATTAATTATACAACGTTAAATTTAGATAGGTAATTTAGTGTAATCAAATTAAAAACCGAGTTAAAAACTTATCATAACTGTCTTCGTCTTCATTCACTATCTGAAACATCGGAATAATCATCATCTTCCGGCATTATTGTTGAAATAACAGATTCCATTTGACTTTCTCTAATTAATTCTTTTTCTAAGTCTTCTTTTTGCATTTTCTCCGCATGTTCAACACAACTCTTCCAATGTTGCACAGTAACATTGTCAATAGCTTCATGGGTTAATCTTTCTACGTCAGTAATATCAAAAGTTCTGTTCATATATGCTATTTCGGTCTTTATTCTGCCAAAAATCATCTCCATAGGGTTGTATTGATAATGATAATATGGAGGAAGACGAACCACTTCATGACCCGCATTGCGAGCCGCAACGTCTAGTTGGTACACTCGTCTATTTTTTTTATTTATTCTAACTTTTTCAAAAAGCTCCGCTTTGGCTTCTAATGATGAATATGAAATATTTTTATCATTCAACCAGTCTTGAATAACTTGTTTTTTTGAGTTAATTGTTGGTGCTTTATGTGATTCCATAGAATGGTAACTTGCGTTATCCATTACTATAACACTCGGTTCGTCTAATAAATTTATCATGTTCATAAACCATTCTCTGAAAATTTCATCGTTCATTCCTGTGTAGTCACCCGAGGAAGCGCTTTTAGTACTTTTAAATAATAATTTACATTGTGGTATAAAACCTGTTTTAGCCGAACCGATATGAAGAAGAATAAGTGTAACGTCTTCCTCTGTTGGTATTTTTAACCCTCCATCAACATTACTGTATTGCCATGAATAATTTGTCGGCGAGTGGTACTGATTGAGCCAAGTCTCATCCAAATAAAAAATTGGTTTATTAGGAGTTTTACTTCTGACGTCTCTCATTTTTCTAAGAAATTCCAATCTGTTTACAACTATTTTGCCCTTTTCGGTTAAAAACTTCCGCCCGTCTTCGCATTTCCTAAATCGAAAGCCTAAATTATAAATAAGACGTTCAACTGACCTCACCGAACCATTATAATTAATTCTTTCGATTAATTTTTTCTGAACTTTTTTAGCTGTCGGATAATCAGATCTGTCGTAAAATTCTAAAATTGCACGACGAACAATATCCTGATTAAAATCGTCCATGTAAGATTTTGGTTTTTTCGAAGATTTTTCTACAAATTTTTTTCGTGGCGATAAAATTTTACCATTTTTTTTGTATTCTTTCAATACATTTTGTACAGTTTTTAGTGATACACCACATGCTTCTGCCGTCAAAGTTTTGGTTTTGTTAAAATTAACTTGTTCATAACGGCAGTTTGATAAAAAGTTATAAACATTTTGAATAATTTTTTTAGTTTCTCGAGTGTTATCGGATGTTTTTACCTTCTTCTCAGCCGGCGTAACTGGAAGACCAGCTGTACTTGTCGACGGCATTCCACTGTCATACAAATAACGATTCATCTTAGCAAAAGCAAATCACCAAACTAGTCAACGTTTATTGATTATTTAAAAATAACACACACACACACACAATAACGTAATACGAACACAAACAATTTATATGATGAGACACACAAAGCGCAGAGCAACGTAAACAGTGACTGTACACTACAATAGTATAGACAGTATAGTATACTTAGCACGCTACACACTACAATAGCATAAACAGTACAGTATATTATAGTACACTACACACTACACACTACACACTAGACAGTACTACTACTACTACTACAGCAGTACAGTACCAATCGAGTACTCACTACTTGCGTAAGCGTAACATCTCACGAAAACGGGAATGTGCCGGGTGATCACAGCGCGCCATGTGATAATTTCCCCAAGCGATTTAAAGGCATTTTGTTGGATATAATATATATATCCACCTTGGTTCCGTACTCTGCAAATGTGGGTATTGATCAATGATATGGGTACACTCAGAACCGGGGGGTTGCTCTGATTGGTTCAATTTGAATTCCCGCTATTTATTATAAATATAACTATAATTTAATATAATTTAATATAATACATTACATAAATCGAATTACATTATAATATTATAAATCATACCTTTGTTAATTTTTTTTATATATAATATTATTTTAAAAGTGAAACTTGTGTTATGGTAAAAATATATAATTAATACAAAATTGTGATAATAAATAGCGGGAATTCAAATTGGGCCAATCAGAGCAACCCCCGATTCTAAATGTATCCATATTTGCAAAATACGGATTTGGGTTTGTGATGTTAGTATGTTACTTATTTATAAATTATAACGTAATTTGGAAATGAGACTTTAATATCCTAAGCTATTAGCTTGTCAATATTTAATTTATAATTTTATTTTACAATTTGGTTTTTTCTAATTAAATATTAAGTAAATAAATCCCACACAATTCAGTCTATAAAAAAGGTCTTTTAATAGTGATGTACTGATGTCTTATGATGTCTTAGCAGCTTAATAGTATAGATGATAGTGTGAAAAAATTATTTGTTAAAAGTTCTCATGTGTGCAAGTAATCCGGAAGTATGTCCGAACCTTTACAAATTTATTCAAGTTGCAATAACCTTGTTATACATTTATGTAACAAAAAATTTGTTATTCATTGATTTTATATTTTAAAGAAAAGTATTCAATGTCGTTTACAATATACTGGACAAAAAAGATTGTTTATTAAAAATCAGATTCACTAGGTATTTTTTTAATTTAGTAATTTATAATTTTAATTGAAAAAAAATTAATGTATGTCTAGTATGTACACAGATATGTATAATAACATATCTGTTATTATACTTATCTGTGGGTATGTATAACTGTTAGGGGGTGTGGGGCGAAGATACCTACGAGGTCACTTTAGGATAAAACATTATAGCACTCTCTAGTTTAAGACTGAATGTGCGCATATGCTCATACTGTAGTAGATAACATAAAAATATAGGTTATACTACTATAGCCACTATAGGTACCTTCTACTTATTCAATAGTATAATCACAGAATATAATTGTAATACAATATAGCAGCGTTTCCTAAACTTTTTCTCTGCCAGACACCTGATGAACCTTTTGATAAACGGAATAGATATTGCCGCAATAGCTGATATTTCATCTTCTGAAGCATTATCTCCAACCTTTGTTAAAATTTCTCAAGGAACATATTAATATATCTTTGGTTCTATTTAACAATTTTTCAGCTAACAAACCAATTACTCTTAAGACATCTATACTAGAAATTAATATAACAAAACTATTTTAACCATTTTTACTAACCCAACCATAGTCTCTTAAACTTAAAAAAATCGCCTTAACCTATTATTCATTTAGTACACTAAGTGAAGAGTCAAACTTAACGCATTCTAATACCATCTGCACAGTACACTTACGACTTACAGCCTACTAAGGTGTTTCTTCTTTTACAGTTCTAATCATCTCCATAATTCAATGAAGGGTAGCTTCTCTTATAGCTAACTTCTCTCAACCTACCCTGTCAACTCATACACATATTACAGAAAAAAAAATTATCAATAGAATGTATATATCCTATAAATATATATATATATAAGTTAATTATAAATTACACAAATATATTATAATAAATTGAACTTCACATATTTACAAATTATAATAATATAAGAGAACCAGATAACTAATAAATGAAAACCTAGTATGTATAAATATTTGATATTTATTGCAATAGGTTATGATATATTACAAGTAACTGAATTTTATGATTAATACTTTATAAATAACAAATAAATAATACAATATAATGAGCATAAACATGCAACAAAAGTTATTATATATCTATTATTTCTGAATTTAATATTATATTTACTATGTAGCAATGTTATAAAATAAAAAAACTCAATAGAATAAATATTTTACTGTATAGGAATGACAGAAAGGAAATTATAATTACAAATTATTTTGCGGGTGAAACAGATTTTTTCAACGGAGTCTGTTTAAGTTGAAGAATGATAGATCTCATACGTGTTACATCTTTACTAGCACGACTGGATTTTGGGTTAAAATCACACAGTTTTGAGATGCGGTCCCATTCAGTGCCTGGCTCAATTTCATCCGATTCAGCAACAAATTGTTTCTCTGCATTTCTAGATAAAAATAAGAGAACCAATGATATTATAAACAATAAAAAAAAAAAATAGTCATTACATTTTCTAATTTAAAATAGTCATCATCAATCTATTAGGCTTGATTTTATTACTCACATTGCAGATTCTCTATTCCGATGAAGCATTTAAGGAAAATATATTTATGATAAAATATAGTTTAAACATAATAGTATTTAAAATATTTGTTTATATTACCTATTAACATCTTTAGTTTTTGCGATTTGTTCCTTGTGAATCTTGTACCATTCTTCCAATTCATTTTTAGCGACCAATCGTAATTCTTCTTTCTTTTTTTCTTCATCAGCATCTAATCATATATATTCAGAAAATAAATTAAGTAAAAAAATCACAGAACTCTTAAAAGAACATCGCACTCGCGTGGTGTTGTCTCTGTTTTACACACATAACACATAGTACATTTTTGTTCACCAGTTTCATTACCATTTATTAGAGTGAATTTACATATCATCAAACTTTTAGGTAAGAATATTATCTGTGTTCTCTCGTTGGTTTTTTTGATATTTTAATTTTCAAGTGAAGTATGAGCATTTTCAAATATTTAATATTTTCCATACTCACAACTCACCTAAAAATTAAAATGTCGTAAAAAACCGACGAGAGAACACAGATAATGTTCTTAGCTAAAAGTTTGATAATAGGTTAATTCACTTGAATATTAAAACTAAAAGCACACTATTAAAATTGGTGAACAAAAATTTACTATGTCGTATATGTGTAAGACGGAGACAACACACACGAGCGAGACATCCTCATTATAATACCTTTTTCTTCTAATCGAGTTTTTTGTTCTTCTCGCCATTTCTTAATTTTTTCTGGTTCTTCTCTTTCAATTTTTGGAGCAATAATCGGTGATGATGTATCTAAAAAAAAAAAGTAGTTAAGTCATACAAATTATTAAAGTGTTTTATATTTTTAATATTTATTATCATATCCTAAAAATAATAATTTACTCACAAATTTTTTTAGGTGAAACCAATTTTTTTACTGCACAGACATGTACAAAATATACAAAAACTATTTTTTAGATTCTGATAGGAGTGATGCATGTTATTGATTTTAAATTGATGTATTTTTTTGGTTTTGTGTGAAGACACTTTTTCTAGTAAAAAATGTGATCTAATTTGTACTATGATGGGCCACAAGTAAAACATTTAGATTGTCTCCATTCAGAATCGTTTTTTTGTACATGATGATAGGGATATCATTAAATTTAAATTTATTATATCCATTACAGTGAGAAAGTATACTCAATATATAATGTATAGCAGAGCAATCATCTACATGTTAACTTTTTTTAATTTAACTATTAAAATGTTTTTGGATAATAAATATATGATCAAAAATAATAAGAAGTCTTTAAGAAATTAACTAAAAAGTCACAAGAAAATGTTATTAAAAATATGAATTTATGTACCAAAATTGACTAAACATGCTTAACCGTAATAACTATATTTCAAAAAAGAATTAATTGTTATTTGTTAATAAAAAGTAAACTGATAATTAAAAATAAGAAGACTTTGAATTTATCTACTTTAAATTAACTTATATTAACTAAAAAAAATTTACTATTGCAACAGTTTTATAAAATAAATCTCTAATATATTCTCAACATAAATTGTTTCCAATTAATTTTTGATTTATTTATTTTTAATAAGATTGAAGCTACTCAGTAATGTTTTATTTTAAATTACAAAATTATATAAATATATTCATTAAAATAATAGGCTTTCTTAAAACCAAATTGTAAATATTCAAAATAATAATCTTAACTTAATGCAATAAACCAAAAATAAATTTTTATCTAAAGATTAAGTGTATGGTACATTTGCAGATTTTTACTTACCATCATCACTATTTGTAGCAGTAAAACCATTTGTTAATCCATTTTCTAGGTCAAAGGAAAAAAAAACAAAACAATAATAAAACAACACTTGCAAATAATATAGAAAGAAAAGCATTACAGAAATTGGCGTAACTAGATTTCTACTTAAATAAGACTTTAGGGTTTTATTAAATCAAAATAAATGATAATTTAGAAACATGGTATTCTAATAACCTAAAGCTACCTAGTTTTGTCAACAATTTTATGAATAAAAATAAATTACTATTAGGTATATATTCCTAATTTTTTATTTTTATTTAATTAAGAAATGTTCCAATAAGTAAAATATGTTCTATACTTATTATTTTAAATATTAACAAAAAATTCAAAGATTTGAATAGCAAGAAGTTAAGAACCAATTACAGTAAAACCTCGGTAAAACAGAAATACCCCTGGTAATACGAAAAAATTTCATGGTCTTAAGTGATTCCATTTTATCAAGATTATACTGTATTAATATTAAACTATTTATGTTTTACTACTATTCAAAAATGATATTATTTTGTATTATTAAATAATAAATTAATAAAAACCAATTATCTAAATCAAAATAATAAATATATTTTTTTTTAGGTTTTTATGTTATTAATCCTTTAAATGATTAAATACGACTTAAAATATGTTATATAATTTTATGAGATAATAGTCACATTAAAGCAGACAATTAGTTTTAAGTGTTTTATTTTTTTATATTATAATTAAATTTCATAAAAACAAAGAAACCTACTACAACCTTTGAAATGCCAATAATTGAATGGTTTAAATAAATAATATTGAAGACAATATTTGTTTAAACTTTGATATGTTTTGTTTGAATGAATTTTAAATCTGACAACTCACCATTCACAGAGTTAGTTAACTGGTTGTCTGCACTATCAATTATTTCAAAACTGCTTCCTGAACCTAATAGTACATACAATTCATAGCATGCAGAAAAAATATGTATAAAATTAAGATATGAATAAAAAGCTTCACAAAGCAGGCAAGTGATGACTATTATATTCTGCTAGTCGAGATTATTAGTGATTACCGTTTGATAATGTTTGGGTGACGCCGATCGGTACATTGGGTGTGTTGAGATCGTCTTCTAAACCAGCCAATTGAGTCTGTTCGCGAGCTAAAAACTCTGCGGCTGGATCGACATCGCTGTCATCGAAATTGTCACCAAAGTTATCCATCACTTTTAACTGTTCGAAAAAAAATAATATTAGTTAGGTAGGTAATAGCCTTATAACAATAAATGGTCGATACAAAAATGATATAAGGGCCGAACAGACTGAACTGTAATAATATTTAGAGATAAGATAACGAATAACGACGACAAATGAATCGAAATAAAATTGCCAATAAAGGCGTATTTCGATATTGAATTCCCCTGCGACTCGACGATGACGTGTAAAAATAGTTGCAGACTTACGATTAGATACTGTCCTTCGATTGAAATATTAGCCTTGAAAGACCGTTTGAAGTCGGTTCGTATGAAGTTTTTTTAACAAACAACAGGAAAAATAAAATTGAAAACGGGTTAAACGACCGTAAGGACGGAACTTACAGAGTACTAAATACTACTGATTAAATTGAACGCGAGTGTCGGGTGGCACAGGGGCACTGTCAGCCAAGAGCACTGGGTAGTGGGCAGGAGTGCAGCACAAATCTACACGATTAGAGCGATTACAGTGATTAGACAAGTAGCTGATAATTGATATTACCAAAAAATATGAAATGATATGGATTACTACCAAATGCTAAATTACCCAAACTTTTTTTATCCTAATTATTAATAATCTCAATATCATTTATCTCGAAAAATATATTTTTTCATGTCTTCTTAAAAGTCTCAATAAACATTGTTTTAATGTTGGCAAATTGTTGGGATAAAATCATTATAAATTATGATGCGCTGTAATTATTATACAGTGATTTATGGGGACAATATTGTTATTTTTCAGAAACTAACGTTGGTAAATGTTTATATTTTGGTCAATTTCTAATTGAGTTATAATATCATTTGATATTGGAAGAAAACGTATTTTCGGAATAAATTACATCGGGAGTTTTAGTTATTGGGACAACTATTATTTAGAAACAAACGTATTTGTGAAAGAAAAATTAGATAACACTCTTAGCGCTAAAGGTTTCTTAAATTTGGCCGCGGAAATAGGATTCAAAATACCTAAATCTATACCTACTTCCAAATAGTATTTAAATATATTAACGCGCAAACATTTTTTGTAATGTATAAGTGAAATTGACAATTGTCAAAATGTACTTTTTGAAAAACATTACGCTATATTAAGGTGATTCACTAAGCATCCCTTTTTTCTTTAATAATGCAGTTATTCGAAATTTAATTTTTGGAATTTGCAAGTAAAGTCAGGTGCTTATTGCAATAAGCTGGTTTTAAACAGATTTCATGATGTAACCAAGTTTGGTTTTAATCAGTTCAATTTCAGACAACTAGTGTTGTTAATTTCAGGATATTTAAATCATTAATAATTTATTTATGACTAGTTTAAGTAAATCCTAAAAATACTTAGGCCAATATTTACTATAGTAATCTAATAAATATATTTTATATTCATTGATATTAGTAAATATATAAAAATTGAAAACCAATTATAAAAATAGTGCTTATATTTCATATTTTATACTTAACGTTAATTATACATAATATTTCCAATAATTTGTTATAATAAACAATAATATTAATAACATTTTATTCACATAATTCTAACATGGATTGTACAGACATTGGAGCAAAATTTGTTCCATCTTGACTAACAAATAAAACTCCACGGTCGATAAATGCTTGAAGCCTTGCTCCACATCTATATACTTGTTTAGCTTCTCTAAAACGACCAGAAATAGGCATCCATAAAATACCTCGTTCCTCACAACGCTTTTGCACTAATTCTTTAAAGCCATGTGGCATTTGTGATGCAGTACGTACAGCTTCAGCTAAACCACCCTAAAAATATATAAAGTAAGACGTATAAAAATCTTTAACATTATAATCATTATAACAAAACAATTATTTGTCCATTTTATAATTAAAAATTATTTACATGAATTGTTGGTGGTGGAGGTGGTTGTGGCATAGAAGGTCCTCCAACTGCTCGGCTCATTATATCCAAAGCTGAATGAAATCTCCCTTTAATGGTTGGGTGTTCAACAATAACAGCAGGCATTAAAGATTTCCATCCCGTATACCAATTACTTATTTGTTCGTGATTGGGGTTCATATTGATCCACATAGTAAGTGTTTTAAGCCACTTAGGAAAGAAGTGTTGGTCTAACAATTCTACCAATGTAGGCAATGGTAATACATCTGACCATGCATTAACCCAATTCCAATTGTCTAAACAAACATTTTTTTTTTAGATTTTAATATATCAATAATAGTTTTTAAACATATAAAAGTTACCCAATTGTTGATGATGTGGGTTGATAACAAAAGCATGCAGAGCTGCTTGTAATTTAGGAACAATATTTTTTATTAGAAAAGCTTCCATGTAGCCTTGTTGAAAAACATTTATCCACGGTTGGAGCATCAGCTTAGCAGAACTGTCAGATGGATGCCAGGCATTTAATGCTACACTTAATTTTTGTCTTAGTGTAGGATAAACAATTGTTTCGAAATGTTTACCTATTTATATTAACAATAAAATAATGATTTTATTTGAAATTATCATTCTAGTATTAATTAATATTGAACTTGACTTACTTAAATATGGCAACCATGGGTGAATCCACAAATGGATTGGTACAAGATCAGTCAATGGATCCCATTGTTCCACTTCAGACTGTATTTGAGGTAAAATCATATTTTCAAGAACTTTAGTTATTATGTCAGTTGGTATTAATTCAGCTGATTGTTCAACAAGTTTCAACATACTGTTATAATCTCGACATTTCCATTGTCTAAATAAAAAATGAATAAATAAAATGATGAAAATACCACACAATATAAATCATAGAAGATAATTTTAGCTATGATTTAACATAGAGATCACCAATTAAAATTTTTAGAGGGCCACTTTAAAAATGCTGAACATTTTTGGGGATTATTAAAGCATAAAATATGTAAAAGTTTGTTAAAATTTATCATGAAAAATAATAATTAAAAAAAAAAAATTCTTTGACTGTGGGCCAGATAAAGTTTGTCTAGCGTGTATGGAGGACTGTTATAATGTGAACCCTGACACAACGACAAACAAATTAAAAAAAAATATTTTATTCTTCTAACTAAATTCTAATCACCCGCAAGCTTTTTGAACTTGAGGTACCCATTCTTGCCAAATTAATGTTTGAAATTCATCACTTGATTGATAACCAACAGCACATGGCTCATTTAAAGTTAATAGTTCTTTCCATTTTTTAAGTTCTTCGAAAGGCATTGTAGGATCTTGTAATGGGTCCCACGTAGATAGCATTTCTTTAATCAATATTTGAGAAATTGATAAAGCTAAAACTGATCCACCATTTAGCCGATAATCTGGGTAGTAATTTTCCTAAACAGTTTAAGACTCAATTAAGCATCATGTTAAAGAAAATATTTTTACTAATTAACTCACTTTCATTTCTGTTAAACGTTTTATAGCTTGACTACTATCTAACATGTTTTTTTTTAATGCATCATTTAAAGATTCCATGACAATTATCATTTTTTCAAGAGATTCAATTGATTTATTTTTTTCATTAATACTTTCTCCTAATCTTTTAGTTTCTTGTTCAATGACAATAAGTCGATCTTCTGAATTACAAAGTTCTTGATTGTTAGTAATTATGTTCTGGAATAAAACCAAAACTAAATGTTTTATTTTTTTATTTTATATCAAAATTAAATAAGTAGGTATAGGTATTTGTATACTTGTTCAGCTATTTCAACTAATAAGTTGAGATTGTGTAATAACTCAGGTAGATCAAAATTTGAGTATTTTTTATCTTTTCGTATTTCCCACTGATCTGTTGGTTTTTTAACACCCGATATAGCATGATATCCAGATAAAATTCTCTGTTCAGGACCAGTCATATCAATTACTTTTACTCTACTTAGTTCACTGAAAAATAAAAATAAATTGTAAAATAATTTTATATAATTTATGATGTATTATGGTTTATTATCAATCAATAAATATAATTAAATTGACTTGATCATAAACATTTTTTTGGTATAAGTATAAACAAATAAAAGATAAATAGTGTATAATAGTAATTATACTTGAATTCTCGTTTTCTTTGCCCTGGTTGTTTACTTTCTTCAATCACTTCTTCAGCTGTTTTATAAATATATTGAGTTTTTTCAGCTTTAAGAGCTTTTCTCCAACCACTAACTACAACTTTATTATCTTTTGATTTATCTGCTGTTTTTTCACTATCTACTTTCATTGGTTTTGTTTTAGACTCAGGACCATATGCACCTAAAATAAGATGAATAATTTTTAACATAAATTACATATATATTAATTTATAATAATCTATTACCAATCGCTCCTCTTCCTTTTCTTAAATTTGCTTCAATTGGAGCCAGAATACCTTGAAGTTTTTTTCCTAAACCATGACCTGGTTGGTAACCCATCTATTAAACATTATTAGTTACATTTTTATTAATTATAATTTATAATATATAAATAAAATATTTATAAATTACTCCGAGCAATAATTTTGCACCAATTCCTTTTGTATGTTTTTCCCAATCTCCTAATCCTTTGTTTATTAGACTTGAATTTACTTGAGATCGTTTCTTTCGTAATCCTGCCAATTCTTGATCAATATCAAAACTAAATGTTGGTTTTTCTTCATCACTGTAATAATATATTAATACAAATATTAAATATACAGGAAATTAAATTTAAGTTTCATCTTTCAAACCTAGACGCAGAGATATTATCTTCCAAATTATATGTTTCATTGCCTTTTTTTTCTTCAGTTTTAACTTCTTTTTTTTCTTTGCCAGCCTGCTGTACTCCTCCAGCCACAAATGAAACGGGAGCAGTATAGTTTTGTTTATATTTCTTATCTTTTTTTCTACGGCCCCCAAAACCTGAAGGTTCATCGTCACTATCATTACCTTCTTCATCAGCCCAAATTCCTAAATTATAAATATATTACATTAATACAAAAATAATTTTCATGGACTTATATGATAACCATATAATATGTAAGCTACTATAATTGAAAAATTTAATTTTTTATTCTTAAAAATATTATATCTGGTGAGTGATATAATATTGGAAACAAGGTAAAAAGTATACATAATATATTGCATATTATCTTAAACATTACTGAAATGAACAAATGTTTATTCATAATTAATAAAAAATTAGTAAACCTATAAAACTCATTTTGTAAACTAAAAAATTAACCATGGACAAAATATTAAAAAAATATATATTTTTTTTAGTAAGAATTTAAGATTTTATAATCTAAATTTAGATTGCAATGAAAATGATTAATTGATAAATAGTACACAACCTTGTATGGTAATTTATGTATAAAATGAATTACATAGTTAGTGAAATAATATATATTCAACAAATGTAAATTGTATTAAAGAAATATTTATAGCCATTACTTCACTATACACCATATATTTATTTAACTTATTAATATAGATAATTAATTGAATATAATACCGTAAATAGCTTGATTTTTTGTCAGTCGTCTTTGGGGTCTGTTCATATTAAATTCATTGTCCAAATCAAAATCAGTGATTTCAAATTTTTCCATTTCATCGTCAGACATTTTTAGAAATTTTTAGAATAACTTCTTACTTTTTAGCTTAAATTGAATAAACAACAATTACTATTGCTATTTCGAGTTGTATTAATTTACAATATTGAATATAATTTTATATTTAATAATTTGAATTTAGTCTTAAACTTCTTGTTTTCGCCGTTTTCTCATAGTAAATATTACTAAATTTGTATATAATCAATTGTTTATCATTCATGCGTTGGTAGATTATTTTAATCTATGGTCTGTAGTTTTATCACATTAACCATAGTTGAAATATTATAGATATTCTTAAAAATATTAATAATTAATAATAATTATGGATTACCATAGATAATAATAATAATAATAATAATAAGTATTTGAATAATTATTATATTTTATAATATTAAAATAATATTTTATAGATAATTTTATCATAATCTATAATCGCGATTTGTGGTTAAACTATTACCTCAAATTTAACCTAACTTTTATCTCTTATCTACTATCAACATTTTACAATTTACATTGGTGCTTAATGCTTATAATTTTACAAATTACACATTTATACAATATACAGCATCGTATTCATTTTTAAGTCCAAAAATCCAAAAAAAGTTCAAAATAAACGAAAATGGGATTATTAAAACCAGGAATAAAATCTCGAATGGAGTCAGTCACCGAGTTTGTCAAAACTTCTTACCATGTCGCCTTTATTCCATTTGTTATATATATGGGTATGTTGTTTTTATAGTACATTAGTACAAATCATTAAATGATGAACTATTCAATTATTGTAAATTGTTATGATGATTCATTAAATTTTATATTTTTCCTTATGGCTATATTGTTTGATAGAAAAAAAATTGAATTTAATATAAAGGTTAAAAACATAATGAATTTCATAAAAAACTGTAACAAACTAAGTTTATGTATAGATGAATAACTTATGGCCATTCTTAAATATTAATGTATTACTATGTTTTCATTAATACAATATGTTTGTTATTGTTACTCTTACATTTACAAATTGTAGAAATGCAGAAGTAAATACATGTTATTGAAATAAATATTAAGTTTACTTATTTTGATTTTTTAAAGGTTTCAAAAAAGGACCAGAGGTTGGTGGCCCAGCATTTGGACTTTTAAGGTAGTATTTTAGTTTGTATTTTATTTTATTGATACAAAAAATATCATGTTTTTATGTTAACTTACATTAATGGTTTAAATAAATTATTAATTTTTAGCCTCCTGTGGCAGTAATTGAGAAAAAATTCTTCAAATCCGTCAAGACACATTTATGTATAATTTTAGAAGAACAATGGTTTATACATTATTTGTGTTTTATATAAACTAGTTAAATGTCATGCTGCCTTTACCTTAATGTTCTGAAATAAATTTGTTAAAATGTGATTAGTGTATTATTTATTAAGTGTTTGTTTTATTAATTGTAATATTTTTATCCTATTTAATTAATTGTCTACATACTACAATATTATTCATTAATAGGGTATAGATTTTGAGATAGTATACATAATAAAAAAGGACTTTTGCTGTGAAAAAAGACATATTTGATTTAAAATAAAACAATGAAAATGTCTCTTATTTTTTTTTAAATTTTATTGTTCCCAACAGTTATTTAAAACAAATTTTACTTGACGGTGAATTGTTGTATAATATTTTTATTAAAAATAGGAAGGTTCTATAGATTAATAATATTATTGGTATTTTGATTAATGATTTATAAACTAGCAGTGACAATTTTTTTATTTGTACATCCATCAGTGATGATGTAACATTGAGTATTTTCTATTGGATAACATTGGTAATGTATCATTTTAGATTCTTAGCAAGATTTGTGTCTACTGTAAATTTAAATACTTTAATGATTATTGTAATAAATAGATAATTTAACATAAAACAGAAAAAGTCAGAATTAATTTTATTTTATTTAAAGAAAAATTAAATTAAATACATTTTTTATAAATATTATATTTTTACCTAAATATCATGTTTTTAAGAAAAGTATTTGCTTTTTAATTTAAGAGTTGTCTCTGTCTTACATATCTACGACATGGAAAGTTTTGTTCATCAGTTTCAATAGTGTGTTGTTAGTTTTGAATCAAGACTTGATATTAGAGTGAATTGACCTATTATAAAATGTTAAGGTAAGATTATTATAATATACTTTAAAGTATATTTTGATTTTATCGAAAACACAATATTAATATTGTTTGGAAGAACAATATCTGATTTTTCAGAAAAATCACCATATATATATTATATTATGATGCATTGATGCATTATGTAATACTTAAAAACATTTTTGATTTTGCATAAATGCGCTAATATTTATATACGCAAAGTTTATAGGTATTATTTATTAGTTATACTGAAAAAAAATTTGAATTTGGGTCTTATTAAAATCAGAAAATCTAATAACTCTTTGGAACTCGAGATATGTAAGATATATTTAAGACGATGAGTAAGTTGCGGTCTAATTTTCTGAAAAATTGGAAGTGTTTATAAATTGTATAGAATTTTATGATACTGTATTACTGTCAGAATAATTGGTTTTCTATTTATTAGATATGCAACAGCAACATTTGCAACAATGATGAAATAATTTTGTTTAAAACCTAGGTATATCCAAAAGTGAAAAAATACGTGAACAAATAACGCAAGTTGTTTTATACAAAAAAGCAAGATTAGTGATTTATATGTGAATTAGTGAATACGAAACAAACTATAAATTTAGATGTATACCTATTTATTAGTCATCAAGTATTCAAGTCCCAAGTATTTTCACCTCCGACTAATTTAAGACACATTAATTTAATAACTTAAAATGTTTTACATTATTGTATATAAATTGTTATTAATTATTGTGTTTCATTTACAATATATAATAATAATTTTACAATAGTAGGTAGGTATATCATATTTATTTTGTAATCCATTAACTATTTTCTTAACTTAATACTGTCAAATATTGATTAATTGGTTGCGCACCAATATATAATATTATTTGTATTTAATCTTCGGAGGTGCTCACATCCAATCACTTATTAGCTATTTTATCCTCACAACTTATATAGTATTTAGTGGCTATTTTTGAATTAAGTCAAATCTAATCCACGGAGTAATGATGGTTGAAGTTGAGTTTTAAATAGGTCCTCTCTTGTAACTTGTAAGACTCTGACCAGGAAGTGAGTTATGCGGTCATGGCTTATGTGACACATTGCTCAATATCAATTATACAATGATAAACTTATAGTAGTAAGAAATAGGCTTAATATTGTCAAATGTCCATCGACCACTTGACCGACATGACCTGAGCCGCCATGCTATTACAGCACACTAGTATACTCTGACTTAGACCTTACTGCCCTAGAGTCCAATCTCGCTTCTTTGGCCTTGCTGGATTCCTACTAAAAATTGATCACCCCGACGCAATCATGCGCCAGTCATGAACACATTAAAACTCTGTTCACTTAAAAATAGATGAGAAATAGCTGATCAACTATTTTTGTTCAACTTGCTTCACGGGAAGGTGGACGCATCTCGAATCCTGGAGCGCATTAATTTACGTGTACCAATAAGTGTTCATACCAGATCACAAGAACCATTCCTCCTACCCACTTCAAGGTCCAACTCTCTGATGAACGATCCCTTAGTCAGAGCCATGCGTTCGTCAAATAATAATAATATTGATCTTTGGCCTTAATAAAACATGTTTTTTCTGTCACTCTTATTAGGTACCTAACCCTTGTATTACCTTATTGTTATAACTAATTATGTATACATTGTTATTTTTGTTTATTCCTATGTAAAAAGCCGTTTGTCATATATTTATAAAATAAAATAAAAATAGTACATAGGGACAAATAGATCACTGTACGGTGGCAAACAGCGTCTGTTGGTTAGGAATTGAAATCTAAAAATTAATTTAAAAATAAAAATCTTTAACGATGCGCAGTCTAGTGAATAAAATAGCGGTAGTCGTGGTAAGTTCTTTGCACACGAGTTGGATTGTCAAAATAACGACGGTAGAAGGCGTTGTCATTATTATCGTTCGTAAGCATTGACCGAATATAATTCACGAGAAGTTTCACGACCATCGTCAGCGCAGAAGTGTAATGGATAATGTGCAGTATACAATTGGTACAAATATAATATTATGATGGCCGGTCTGTACTTGGGTCTTAGACACTTAAAATTGAGTGTATTTTGAAATCTATTTGCTAAAAGTATTTATTTAGTATAATTATTATAATATTATGTTCGTGGAAAAATTATTGTTTTATTTTTGTAGTTTTTTTTATGAATAATTATAATTGCATTTTTGGTAAATTATTTTTTTTACATAATTGAAAGTCATTATAAATCAACATTTTTGAAGAAAATTGTATTTATTGTCGTTATAGAAAAAACTAAAGTTATTACTTTTGTGAATGACAACAGCATATTAATATATATGCGTTTAAAGTTATACTTCAAAGTAGAAAATTTATCTCAAAATGTCAATGTTTAAAAAGTAAATTTTAAAACAACAGCAAATTAATTGTAAATGATAAGTATTTTAAGTGTAGATTTAATTTGTTATTGAAAAAGTAAAAATAACATAAAAAATAGTAAAAATAATGTGTTTTTAAAAATTTTGTTTTATAATGACTTCAAAGTTCAAAGCATATAAAAAAAGTATTTCCAAAAATGTTAATACTTTTACAGACAATAATAGTGGTTATACTAATAAAAGAATCATACTGTGTAGGTAAAAGATTAATGTTTTACGTATAATGCGAGTATATAATACAACCAAGCCACATTTATGGACCAGTGGTGGCGAGGAAGCATCCCCACCTCCCGGGTTGTAATATGCATGGGTGCATTCGGCATGTTATATAGTTTTTAATATTCTATATTGACATAATAATAATACTCGGGGTTTGTGGGGAGAATGGGAGATGAACAAACAATTCCCGGTTATTATTTTTTTCTACAACACATTGGACCATTAATTAAATACCAATATTATTATTGTTTCTCAAAACATATTTTACTTGGCGCTATTGTTCAATATTAGTGACATCTATTTACAAATCAGTTATGGTTAATATTGAATTATTGTTCGTGTTTATTCGGTTTTTGTATATTATTTTAAGGACAACAAATATTATAAATTGGCAATTGATTATACCGATTGTCGGCGTAAACATAAAACTAAAAAAAAATCAACATAAATGTATGATTTATTCGAGCAAAATTTAATATTTATCATATAATTATATAATTGTCTACAAAAGTAAAAAATTATGAATAAGTATTTTTATTTAAAACGTAATAGTAATATTATCTAATTTGTATGTTTTTATACATATATAATAATAAGTTTGTAAAGGTGCCTTAATTTTAATTAATTTCTAATATGCAATATTTACTATCATATTGTTGTATGGGTATAAGCTGAATAGGGAAATTAGACCGGGTATAGTGGATGTTTATTTCAGCTGAGTATTATGAATGTAATGGTCTCTTCGGGCCATTGCAAAAAAAAAAAAAAATTGTAGTAAATTAAAAATTTCATTAAAATATCGTGAAATGATACGTTTTTTACTCGTAAGTTCTAAAAAATAAAAATAAACAATATATTTATAGTATAATTAAAATTGAATGTTATTAAATTAATTATAATAGTTAATGTTAATAATTTTTAAATTATATTTGAAAAGTGAAAATTCTCTGATTCCGCTTTATTTTTAGTTTAAGTGTAAATATAAAAATTATTTTTTACTTTATTTAGTGTATGTCGATTATAAGAAAAATATAGTCGTCCTGTATCTTATAATGAGCCTATGACTTATTATTATTATTATTATTTTTATTTTTATTTATTCTTCAAGAAGATAATGGGCTCCACTGAACATGTGATTCATATTTATTGATATTAGATATTACTCTGAACTTTACCTAGATACAAGGTTGAGCTTTGGATTTTTCGTTGCCCTAGGTAAATCTAATTTATTGATCTTATTTAATAATTATAATTTGTTGAGGATGACTAGAAGAGGTAGGTATATAAATTAAAGCATATTCATTTTTTGACGATAAATCCTTGTTTTTATTGAAAAAAAACAATCTAAGCGACTTTAGTTTTGTTTATAAAATATAAAAATAAATGTAATGAAAAAAGTATAATTCATATTTTTAACCAGTATTATACACTAATTAGGTATACAATCATTCATTAAAACAAAAAAACATTAAATAATTATATTATGCATTGAAAAATATGTATTTATAGTTACGATATTCAAAATTATCAATTAAAATGTATTTTGTGAGATTTTTTTTGTGCAAAGTCAGTGAGTACATTTTTAAACTCAAGATATTTCATGACTTCTCAATTTCTCATTAAAAACATTGCAATTTCAGTCTTTTACTTGGAGGAGCTTTACATATGTAAATGAAACAGACCCGCGTGGAGGGCTTTGCATCTCATACACTGCTTGTTCAAATACTTAAAAAATATATTAATTTATGTTAATATTATATGCATAACATGATGTTTTTTTTCTCAACAATTTTTTTTTATTTAATACAATTAATTTATTATAAAACATCTATTACTAAAATGTTGTAGAAACCAAAACCAGTCAAAAATCAGATTGTTCATAAGAAAATAATACAGTTTTTTTCGTAGGCAAATAGAAGTTTGTTGTGTGAAAAAAAATTTGATATCGATTCAGTGACTATATTTCCGCCATTTTTGGCATTTTTAAAAAACGTATTAAAACTTTTATTTATATGATATAAATTAAAAAATTATATCATTTCAAATTTTTTTTAAGAATTAGTCGTTTTAGATAAAATATTTTCTGTACTACATATATCAAAATTTAGTATGACTTTCATTAATAAAACTTTATTTGATTTAAAACTGAGTGTAAAACTATAATACAATACATAAAATTACAATTTTTATTTTTTCAGCTTCTAATTGAGTATTTCGATCAAAAGATATTGATATTTTTTTACTTATTTCGTATAACGAATCATGTAAGTCACTAGTTTGATATCTGAATGGTCTAATTGCGTTTATTCTACTCTTCCATTTAGTTTCATTTAATGGTTTTAAAGTTAATTGATTTATATGTTTTTTTTAAAACAGTCCAACGCATTAGATCTATTATATCTACAAAACACGTAACACGGGTGGTTGAAAATCCGGGACTAAGCCGTTGTGTGTCTGTGAATGTTATTTCAATTAGTTAGAAAATTGGTAAAATACTAAGAACGTGCATGTGTCTTTGGTTGAATGTAATGTTTATTATTATCACCGTTTTATTTTTATTTAGAATTATGGTATGTCTTCAGTAAACGAGATGTTAATAGGCGGGCAGGCACCGTTACACTTTTTTCTGTATTTTTTGAAAAATGATCATTATTTTAAGAATATACTGGATTTTATATAACTTGGGTACGGGAATTTTGAATCTTTAATCGTATCATAAAATGAATACAACTGATAATTATTTGAATAATCAAAAGTTTTATGTGATAAAATTATTTGTTTTTAAATATTTCACCAACAGTTGTGGACTTTTAGGTATCTAGTGTGCAATTTCCTAGTGGTAAGCGGAGACACCAACAACACGTTCTTTGGTCTGCAACTATAACTTAAATGATTGTGTTTATAATTTAATAATTACATAAATTGTAAAATTAAAAACAATAATACCTATACCTAAACTAAGTTAATGAATCAAAAAGTTATATTAATTAAAAATTTGAATAGTATCAAATTGGTTATTTTGGTTTGACATAAAACTAAAAAGTTTGATTCAGTATTAAACATAATGTTTGGTATAAGTTTGGTTCGAGTTCGACATCCACATCACAGAAATGTTCGGTTCAAGTTTGAAATTGTTCGGTTTTTGTTGGTTCGACATGTGATCAAGAATTTTGGTTCAAGGTCATATTTTAAGTTTAACCCACTTCTAATTTGGAAAACTTTTACTATATTAGTATTGGAAATACGCATTTCTAGTAATTTCGTGTAATTTTGATATTACAAAGGAAGAAGTATCGTGTACATTTTAAAACTTAGGTTACTTATTCAAAGAATGGCGTGTAATATATATTTCTTGTCGCTTCGTGTAATTTGTTTTAGTAAAAGAAAAACTGTCATATGAATTTCAAAAGTAACCTTGTATTTTCATACAAATTGTGTTCTTTATATTAACAAAAAAAAATTTCAAAAAGTTAACTATTTTTAGTAAGTGTTTTGGGCATTAGGTTAATAATAAAATAATTTTTATTGTTTCTAAACCATAAATTAAAATTTAAGCATGAGTACAAATGTTTAAATAGTATGACATTTAGTGTCACGTCATATTTTATAAATAATAAGTATTATTTATTACATATACGTTTATAAATATATATGTAGGTAATAGGTATAATAAATATAGTTTAAAAATAAAATGTCCCTATAATTTTATTTATGTTAGTGTTATTGCATTGTTAAAACTAATATTGTACTATTAAGAGTGTGTGTTTTGTAATGACGGTATTGGTGACGGTCAATAAGTACAATTGAAATATGGGAAAGTACCTAATAAGTAGGATTCGGATTTGAAGGTTAAACAATAAAATAAGCACTCGAAATGTGAAAAAATATTTAACTTACATAAAAGGCAATTAAAAAATGTAATAGATTTATATCAAATTTTACTCGTTTGTATATAAAAAAATTAATTTCTATTTATTTACATAAATTTTTCTATAAAACTTTAACGGTTTGGGCTTAAAATATTTTTATACATGATCTTTTATATTCATCGAAGTTATTAGTGTATTTCATACATAAATAATCATCTAAATTAAAATTACTGCTTTTTAAATCGTTATCGTTTGTTGTTTCTCCATTTAATATTTCGTTGATTTTTTTGACGTTTTCCCATCCTTTGTTTTCAATATTACTTTGTTGAATTTATCTAAAATCAATTTAGCCATTTTGCCATTATAATCACAATATTTACACTTTTAAACAATAATACACATTAAACATAAACAATAAACATTATATTTTAATATATTATAGGTAAACACAAAAATATATTTTACGGAATTTATCCATGTATCCTAGCGCGTAGCTACCAGACTTGGTAGATTTGATAACCCTGGATATTTTTATTTCACAATTGCAGTTCTCTTAGAACATTTTAAAAATGTATTTTTCATTTTAGAAATGAATTGGTCTATATTTTTACAATGTGCTCGTACTTCTTCACAGACGTCATGACATTCAGGAGCCAAAAAAGGTAAATGTATAGCATTCAGGTACAAAGTTTGAATTGAACGACCCATTTACTTTATAAAAGGAGCCGCATTAGATATTATAAAAGTAAAATATTGTCGTATTTTACATTATTCGGTCACAGAAATATATACATTGCTTTGTCAAATAGCTGTGTAATTGTGCTATTATTATACCTATATGTACCTACATATATATTTATATATAGTCTGTGTGGAGAATATACAAATTCCCAGCACTATCTGCTTGGAGAATTCCAACTATTACGTTAGCCACATTGCGGCGTCTTGAATCTGTGGTTTCGTCAATACAAACCCATATTTTATGTTCAACTACAACATCACGAATTTTCGACAAAACCTCTTCGTAGCATTTATCGAAGCATACTTTTCGTAACGTTGCATGTATGGAATATATTTGTTGCAATATTTTTATAAAAAAAAATCTAAAAACGCAGTCGCTTAATTTATTCATACGGATATTTTCCGTCGCCAAAGCGTTATATAGATCATAATTGAAATTTGATTTAATGGTATTTTTATGAATAAAAGATTGCATTTTTTATTATTTAAAATTTTCGCTAATGCATTTTTATGTTTAACTCTTCCGAAGTGTTGCAGTGTATGAATTTTTTTTTCACTTGATATTTTGACGTCACAAATTTCACAGTATAAAATTAATCCATCGATTGAAAATATATTTTTACCATGTATTTTTTATTGAAATCTGGTATGTAGTTTTTTAACTTAAAAATGTCACTTTGTTAAACTTTTTAAATATTGAAAAAATTGTATAAAATAAATGTGGAAAAACGACAAAACGAGAATCGACGAATGCGAACTGACAAACTATCTTAAATGTACACATTAGGTACATATTTTAGTCTATGGATAGATGGTATGGGTATATTCATAAACATTAAATTAACTTGCCATACCAAATACTCGATAAAGTGTTTAACGATATCAATAAATACCGCCGAAAATAAGATCCATTAGAAAAAATTTTAAATATAAGATTGTAAATGCGTCTTGTTTATAAGTTCTTATCGATTTGAATCATTAATACGTATAACTAGTAGATAAATTGAAAAATAGAAAAAAAAGTAAAAAGGCGTTTATAATCAAAAAAAGCAAAAAACTATATTCATTTATTATCTTAGAAATTAAATGAAACACATTTTTACATAAAAATTATTTTTCTATTATTATTGGGTAAAAAAAAGGCTTTTGTCTTCAAATCTGAGCCCTACTAATAATAAGTAATAAATCAAATCTATTAAGTTTATTTATACATTTTGAGTAAGTTAATTTTTCAAACATACCAATGTAGCATAAACGATAAAATATTTAATAATGAAAAAGTGAAAAACATATGTAGATACAAATATTATACTAGTGGTTCTTAAAATAATAATTTATGTAATGTATACAAATTGAATATTTTAAAATCAGACAAATTTAGTAAATTAAAATACGTAGATAAATATAAAACGATATTATATTTTATTTGAAAATATTTATTTTAGAATATTTACACTAATAGTTTCATGACCTAATGGCCAATACTAAATACCTTTTTGTAATATTGCACATATATACTACATATCTCAATTAGAAAATAAATATTTAAAATTCAAGTGTAAAAATTGAATTCAATCAATTCAAACATAATATGTTTCAGTTGATTTTCTTACGATGGTTTTTCTTATATAGTTGTCAAAAATAATGCATATATATATCAACTATAATAGTAGAGTACAATTTACTGTTATTAATAGTTTTAGTTTCGTAAGTATAAATTATTAGTAAAATTTTTGTGTCGGCCATAATCATTTCAGACATATGTAATAAAATTCAGTTCTTAATATTTTTACATTAAATAATTTTGTTTATAGTTCAAATTTTAAATCATAAAAAGTCTGTTAAATTTATCGATTTTAAAGTGATTCCTGATTTTAATTTATATTTTTTTACAAAGAAATAATTTTTTCGAAAAAACCATAAACGTTTTAAAGTGATTCATAAGGGATACGGTTTATTAATTTTAATTTTATTGAATTTATAATGAATGCATTGTTTATGTTTGAATAATTATTAATTATTGCAAGATTCGTAACAGTACTTATAAATTTTTAATTTAAAATACTGCTGGATTTAAAAGCCAACTACATGTTGATGTACCTAAATTGCCTATTCACTACGCCGACCACCGAATATAAATAAATTACAAACATTTATTAATAATAATATTATTAAAACTACTATAATTTGCTTTCTAAACGGAAAACCTTACACTGCTTAGTGGTTAATAGTTGCAGATTATTTCATATGAATATACTATTATATTATACTTGCTCAACCATAACTTGTGTTATTATTTATTTATATTTTACACAAAAATGTTTTAACACTTTTTCTAGCATATAAAAATTTATAAGAATAGTAACTTCTAAGAATCTAGAATACTAACGTCTGAACTGGACACTTTTTAGTTTCTGAAATGATGGCGACGCTTTTGTTAAAAAAATGTTCATATTATATTCAGTAGATTGTATATTGCACCTTACAAAAAACAATAAAAAAATTGTTTATATTATAGAATATTTTTACTTATTATTGTAGTTTATTGTTAACGATATTTCATACTTTTTTTTTAAACATATCAATTTATTTTCAAATGCGATTTAAAAATAAACCAGTACTCTTTCTTGTTTAGACTATTCTTTGTTATTTTTTTTTTCGTGAAATTATAGTATAGTTATAATGACATTCAAGTATTTTAAAATAAACAGTTTTGCTTTATTTAAGTGAAATTTAACCGTGAATGTATTCCGAATTAACAATTTTATCGTTTAAAAAATGATACGATTTTGAGATTTCATAAAAATAAAATAGATTTTTAGATCATAAAATAGGAAATAATAGTGTAAAAAATACAATTGTATTATTTTTTTTTGTATAGATAGGTAAGTCTTAAGTATATCATAATGTAATAAAAGTATATTAAGTACTTATTAATTAAATAAAAATTAAAAATGTGTATTTAACAAGTTCAATAAAAATGTATATATTATTATAAAAAATTTACTAAGTTTGTGGATTAAAATACATCAGTTTTCTGCTGTATAAATTAACATCATATCAAATTAATTACGTTAATTAATTAATTATTAATTTAAAGGATCATTAAATTAAAAAATCAATAATTTTTGTATTACCATAATAAATAGAATACATTCTAATTAGTATAACGATACAATTAAAATTTGTTTGTGATTATCCGTTCACTAGTCACGGTGATTTTTAACTTTGTGCGGGATGTCATAGATTCGTTCGCCGCAGCGGCGGTCACATTTGTAATATTTATCCGTTTTTCACTTAACGTAAAATAACTGCTAATGAACTTATTATTTTTCGAACGAATTAATGTATTTAAAATTACCTCATATTCTTTCCATTAAATTACAAATTTCGTATAATTTTATCACATTTTGGTTTAATCTTATAGAAAAAAATAATACAGAAAGGGGAAATTATACTACAAATGTACTAGGTATATATAAAGGATATTATTATTAAAATCATTAAGATAATACTTTAATAAGACGATAAGACTATATTGTTATGAAAAATAATCATCGATATAAAATTAAATATAAGTTCATAGGCTATATGAATCATAGCAGTACTCTTATGACAACGATGTATTATAATTTATAATACACTTGTTATTATTTTATTAATATTAAATCAAAATGTGAAATAATTATATAAATAGAAAGATTATGAGGTACTCTTAAATACATTTGATTAGGTTATTTGAAAAAAAAAGTTTATTAGCAATTACTTTATGTTAATTCAAAAAAGGATAAATATTACCTTGTATTAAATATGACCGCCGCCACGGTGAACAAATCCATGACATCCCGCACAATGTTAAAAATCGCCGTGACTAGCAAACGGATAGACTTAAACGAATTTTAATGGTATCATTTTTTTCGTTATAGTATGTACTATGATTTAAGCTAAAGAAAATTTGTTGAGTTGGACGGTCCTTCAAAAAAAAAAAAAAATACCACGATGTTGAATCTTTATTCCACATTTAATGTTATCTAGCTTTAATTGAGTCATTTTTAGATTTCAAGCAGATAAATTAATCAATTAAGAATAATGATCGTTTGTCTGTACATGATCTAATATACAGTAAGTTCTCGTTACAACAAAAAAACCTTGTTATAACAAAAGTCATAGAAGTCCCCCGCTGAAAAGCTATTAAAACAATGTTAAATGAATCTCTGAATCTCAATATAACGAAATTATTGATTTTAAAAAATCCTAATACAACGAACTATTTGTACAGGTTAAAATATATGTATTTTTCTTTCTTAATTTAATCTAAATGTAACAATAGCATACAATTTTACGAAATTATTAAGCCATTAAATTTATTGTCGATAGACTTTGATAGAGAAATGGAAAAGAAGAAGAGGGAAATTCTTCTTAACTGCACAGCTGTACTTCAACCTCTCGACCAAGGTATAATCAGAGTTATAAAATCACGCTACAGAACTTTTTTGTTACGTCAAATTGTATGCGATATTCTATTTCTAATATTTTAGATTTTAATTAAGTGTTTTTAAAAATCGAAATAATGCCTTTTAAATTTTTATTCTTAGCTTCAAAATTAAGAATCATGGTATTGATGCGGTAAATAATAAATATATTAATAATATATTTTAAGATATTTATTATAATTTTTTTTAATTATTATTTCAGCCTTCAAGTAAAAGGCGTGATCCAAAAGTTTTATGAATTATGCAAATTATACAATAGTATTGTGTTAGATCAGCGGTTCCCAACCCGTGAGTGGGGAAATATAGTGATGATGGAATTACGAAAATAATTATGTTATTTAACAATGTTTTTATATTCAATAATTTTTTCTTATACTTAATATTATTACTTCATAGGTAAGTTGATTTATAATACATTTTTAAAATTATGAAAATAATAAAAGTAAGTAGTTGTATACTGTATAATATATAGTTATTTTGAATGATTCATTTGTACCACTCACAAAAAAAAATCACCTAAACTCTAATTTAAAGAGAAGGGGGAATGAGATTTTAGTAAATTTACAAGGGGGGCATAGAATGATTGCCCTGGTGGGAACCACTGTGTTAGATCATACTTTAAATAGATTATTTAAAACAAATTTCAATAGTTTTTCTTAGCACGAAGGAAACTACTGAAGAACGTTATCGTAAATGTTTGACAAATATCAGCAACGTATGTGTTTAACCGAGCTTTACTCACAATTGTTCTGAATTCGAGGATTCAACATTGTATTCAAATTTAATATTACAATATAACACCATGTTACGCCGATGAAAAAGAAGTGGTACAACTAAAACGAGTACTCAACACGGAAACATGCAACCAGAGTATCGTGTTTTTTTAATTTCTTTTTTATATATATAGTTTAAATATTTTGAGAGAAATATATTTTATATTTTAAATTCGATTTCAGTCTTCAAACACCGTGTAAACACTATTTCTTGTTTACATTTCATACTCAAATTATTTTATAAACTTGTTGAAATGACTAATAATTTAATTTATAATCATGTCTTTATAAATGTTGTCAATACATTAAAAAAAAAAACCTTGAAATAAATGTATTGAAAAACAGTCTTAACATTTTTATATTTAAAGTTTGAAAATTTAAGTTTGTGTTAATAGTCACTTTAAACTTTTGTTTATGTTTAATTGTAAAATGTAAGTACTATTATTTTATAATTTTGGCGGAGAAACAATTTAAATTTCGTTTCTTTTTTATTAGAATATTCGTGTACTTTACACCATTGAACCTATATATGTACTAAGCTTTACATAGTATTATAACTCTTGTAATTTCTTAAGTCGTTAGACTTCTTAAACTTTTATGTTACTGTGTAATTTTAAGTATTAATGTAGTATATTGAAATATCTAACACCTTTTATTTATTCTATAAAGAATTTTTAGAATAAATCTGGAATAGTACGCTTAAAACTATATAATATTATATAAAAGAATCGCCAGAATAGGCACATTTATCAAACGTAAAACATTATGCAGAAAATTTCTACTAACACCAGAATTGGTAAAGAAAACCCATCAACTTGGTATGCCTTTTTAGATTTAACCCACTCACTCACTGAGTTTTTTATAATACACTTAGTAAAATTCATGAGGATTTTCAAAGATGAACTCATAAATAATTTAGATACACTGTAGCACTCTGCTGAAATAAATAACTAAGTTAACATTTAACACATCTTAAAAGTTTTTAAATACAAAAAATATATAATTGTATTCATATAATGACAAATATTGCTGTATATTTATAATTGAATACAACTTACAATTTTAACCAAGGTTAAACTTACCTAACCTAACCTGTGATATACATTTTTTAAATTTTTATTAAACTTAATAATCCAGTAATTAAATGTATTTTGATAATACATTTTTAAATAAATTGTCATTTATTGTTATTTCTAAACAAACTGAAAAAAATGTACCTATTGATAAATAAATAGATAATTAAAACTAAAAATGTTGATTTTAATCAATGGAATTAAAAAAGTGTTAATTAAATTTTAAAAAGAAGCTTACATTTAAATGCATTTGAATTTATCTATTGCAAATGTGATAAAATAAATAAATAATAAAATATAAGTGTTATAAAATTAAAATAACAAAACAATGTAATTTTTCATAATGTACGGTACATGAAGTTATTTATAACTTTATTTAATTATTATAAAACAGTTTTTAATATCAAAGAGAGTGTTATATCTGCTATCTGTCATATAAATAATAAAAACATAATCCTTAATTCATTTTTCTTTCTGACACAATAAAAGGGTTTGTTTAACTGTAAATAAATACATGTGCTTTTTCTATGCACTAAGTTTATAATGCTTATTTTTTTGTTTTATCCGAATTCAAGTATAGGTTTTAACCAAATCTTCATAATTACTTTATAAGTACATAAAAATGTATGTTTAATTTTATTTTGCAAAGTATCTTTTACAACATTTTTGAAGGTTTTTCCTGTATAGAAATTAATGTAATATATTGGTTGGTAAAAAAAAATAAGACAAAATTGTTATTTTGTGAAAAGACTAAAAAATAAAAGAGTCAAGTCAAAGCCATTCATCGTAGATTGTTCAGAAATTCTTCTAAGAGTATTTTTAGTAAGGCTGAATTCAATATTCTTTGTGTAGTTTTCTATTACTAGGTGTAAATAACTTGGAAAAATTTTGTAATGTTCATAAAAAAATAAACTACTAAGTGTAAGTAATACTTAAATTTAGAGCTCACATTAAACTTTTTATAAAAATAGGTAAACACATTTTACAATTTGTTTTTTTTTCTGTATTTATACTAATATATTTTACTAACATATTTTATTATTTTAAAATTGAATGATAATTATGAATATATTTTTTTAAATTAATTTTTTTAAATAAAAACCATATTAATTATAATATTTTATTATTTAAGAGCTTAATACTTTAATATAACTTAATATATACTTTAATATATGAGTAGATTACTGTAAGTTACTTATTCCATATTTATAGTTACGAGTAAAAGTAAAAGTTTGAACTGGTTGCACTGAAACATTAGACCAGGGGATCGAAATTCATGGGCTTGTGGATCATATATTAACATTACAAACATATTAAACGTATATTTAAAATAATATTATTATATATTTTTATTATATACGTAGTACTTACGCATATAGGCGTGCTATTAGTTATTAGTAGGCTTCAAAGAATAACAATTGTTTGTCCGTATAACTAAAAAGGTTGGGAACCGCTACATTAGACTATAGGTATTCAATTTAATTAATAATTAATTTACTTTAAATAATATTAATAAATAACCTAGTATAATCATAATACAATTTATTTGTTTTTTATTTTTTTTTTACTAATTTTGTAGTATCAAGTTATTTTTATTGTTCATATTGCGCTATTGGCTGACAATAAGGTTAGCCACTATCAGTACAGTCTTTTAGTAACAGCAATTTTAGATGCTTCATAATACGAGTATATGTATTCATCTTGCCAAGGCTCAAGGGTGGAGGGATTGTAATATTTTTCTCTAGTTAAGTCACTCTTCCTAGAAAGAGTGACCACCTGTGACCCGTTTCGAAATTACTGCCACTTTAATCCACTTGGACATTTTTTATTTGTTGTTTTTTTTAACTTAAAATATTTCTATACATAAAAATTTAATTATACTAAAGGTCTTAGGTAATTAAAAATATTTTATTATGTTTAGGGTTGTTATTAATGATTATACGGTACGCTACAATTTTTTTTAAAGAATAATCTTTGTATTCCTATTTTTAATGTTAAATTTTAATTATTGTATTTTTAATGTAATAAGTAGGTAGTGAAAAAACATCAATGTATAAGTTATTCAAATAATTAAATAAGGTAGAGCTACTATAACTTGATAGTTATGAAGAGTTGTTCTGACTGTTTGTATACTATTGTAATTAAATCTAAATTGTATTTAGAAATTTTTTTTAAATGTAATAATATACAATAGGTATTTTTTATCACTTGATGAGCGCTCACTCAGTGGTACTTAAGGCAGTGATTATTTGTTTTATATAATATTATTAAGTGTTTAATTTATTATAAATAACTAATTGATACAAAAATTACAAACTTACAAGAAGGATCCCTAAAAATAATATAATTCATAGGATATGCGACCAAGTTAATTATACTTAAAATTAATAACAAGAATAATTCGTGTGTAATAATTTATAAGCTAAGGTATGATTGATCAAAACGAATCATTAATATACAAGTACGAAGAAGTTCATTATCTACATAATAAGTAGTAGAAATATGGAATATATTGGCAAGTATGACGAGTGGTAGGGCTTTTAGAAAGACTTGGAATAAAAGAGTTGGAGAGTTGGTTTTACCGTTCATGGTTGCGTGTTATATGACCATATTGTTAATTCATCATCATCACTGTATATATTCCACGTGGAATAATTCTTAAAATGTGATGATTAATTGTTTTTGGGTTTAACGCATTACACAGCGATAGGAGTAGGTACAACCCAAAACAATGAACACGTACATAATCACTATTGTTTTTCAAACTTGATTGAAACGAAACAAGTATAATTTAAAAAATATACATTAATGGTACGTCTACATGATTT
Organism: Rhopalosiphum maidis; assembly: GCF_003676215.2. NCBI lineage: Eukaryota > Metazoa > Arthropoda > Insecta > Hemiptera > Aphididae > Rhopalosiphum > Rhopalosiphum maidis. The sequence goes on from NC_040878.1 coordinate 6,935,030, forward strand.
TATGTAATGTTCATTAAAATAATTGTTTTTATAATTTTATAACAAAAAATGTTGAATAAATTATTTTTAGAACATTTTTCGCAATAACCAAGAAAAAAAAATATACCAAATATATGAGTAGAACCAGTTGTGTTAATTTGTTAAATGTTGATTAAAAAATAAAATAAATTTAATTTATTTCGATTGTGTTATTATTGAGTAGGTATTTCGGTTACTGTAAGTTGTGAATTTGTAATAGTCAATAGATGTGTTAAATTTGAATCCAATAATAAATCATTGTATACGAAAAATTATTCAGAATGAAGGAGATATTAACGTTATATTTTTACGTTTACATTGTTGCTGATATTTTATTAACTCTGCAAGTTCAACTTATTTGTACTAAAAATATTGCAAATAATTATAATAGTTGAATATACGAGTGCAGAGGTACTCTGTCATAAAACGGTGTTAACATTATTGGTTGGTTATTTATAAAGCTTAAAATAAGTTTAAATATTTGATGAACATTTTAATCTTTATTTCGTCAACGAAATTGGTTTCGAAACGCACACAAGCATCATACATATGACGGCAGTACAAAAAAACCTGACCTGAGAAAATAAAAAATAAAGTTCCGGTTTGTGAACGCGGCGACCGGAACTCCGTCGGGGGAAGTTCCACAGCGGCGGTGTACGAATGATAAGCGATGTATCGATAATATTAATAATACCATCGCGAGACAATATATCATGAAATATATTATAATAATAATAATAATAATAATAGTAATAATAATTTGACCCGCTGTTTGCGACCCCGAGCGACGCAAAACACGGCGGCAGAATAATAATCACGATAATATAGTTATATATCGCTCATAAACACACAACACACCTCAAGGCTCGGGGCAAGGTACGGGTGGCGGCGATCGCGCGTCGCGCACACTGTTGCGCGCGAACCACTTGTTTGCTGCCGCAGCCGTGGCAGTGCGGCGGCGGTGGCGGCGGCGGCGCGCGCGGATATAATAATTGCGCGCGCGTCGTGGCCGCCACACCACCGTCGACACACGTTCGGCCCCCCCCCCCTCCTCCACCCCCGCGCCTTGCCGGTAGGGGATCGCCGCCACCACGATGGCCACGAACCCGGTGGCCACGGCGCCGCGTCACACTACGGCGTTGAACTCTGCGCGTACACGCTCGCGCGCACCGGCACAGCACGTAAACAGGCAGGTACGCGCGATGCCCACGAGCGCAGCCCGGAACCGTCGAAACCGCTGCGCCGCGTAGGTTTATCTCGCCGCCGTCGCCGCCGCCGTATTTACACGTACACCGCCGCGTAATACCGCCGTGCGGATAGTGCGTGTACGCTCCGCAACAGTGTAACGGCAGTCGTCGGCGCCCGTGGCCCGTCACTCGTTCGCTACCGTCCGGCGCGCGAACACGCTCAGAACGCACGCGAGTGACCGCCGCATCCTCCCCCCGCTCCGCACACCGGACCGGCAGCCCGCCCGCCCGCCAGCCGTTCCGACCGAGATCACTCGTCGCCGATTTTTTTTCCGCGAGAACGAAAATTACGTATTAATAAATAGCGAAACAGAAAAAATTCTTTTCTTTTTTTCGTTAATTTTTTTTTCAACATTTTTTTTTCCCGCCGCCACTCTATTCGGTCCGAAAACACCGCGTGCGCGATCGTCCTGCCGCCGCAGTCGCGTAATTTTATTTCACGGCCAATAGTTATAAATCGTTTCGCTTTTATAGCCCCGTCCGTTGGTACGTATTACATAATGACATGACACCGTTGTATTTGTAGTTGTAGTACATTTTCGTTTTGGGTTTTGTGTTCTAAAATATACTTCAAAAATCACTATATATATGTATATATAAACGTTCTCTCGAGTCCAGTGTTTGTTTTGTAATAATTCTATACTGATGGAATAACCACTCGTGTTCAAAACCGAATATTTGTCTATGTACTTATACTATGTATTATCGTATAATGTGTATCGTCTTGACTATAATTATATTGGTGCTGTAGAAAAGCTCTTTGATGTAACGAGAAAACGAGTCGCACTTTGAATAATAATAATATTAAAACATCTATATGAATATTTTATTTTTATAAAAAAATACATTTATAAATCGATTTTATTTTATTTTATTTATTTTATCTCTATCAACATTATAATTGTATTAAAACTTATGTATGGAATTTAAAAATTAAGTCTAAAATAATAATTATAATGTGTTATAATATTGTATTCCATTAGGTTTTCAAACGCATCGAGTTAACAATGCATGTGCACGACTTAACCTATCTATATATAATTTTATTAAGGTAATATTTTATGTTAAATTGGCTTAGTTTTTATGATATCATATAACTATTCTAACTCGGTGAATCTAATTCAATTAACATAAGTGCAATTTCTGGTTTTCAATAAACACGAATTTTGTTTCTTTTAGTTCTTGAGTATTTCGTTTAGAATTGTACATTTCAAGTGTATATATTTTTTTTCTTACTTATGATACAGCCGATATAGGTAACTCAATAGTGATGAATATTTTTTCATTTTAGTTATTTTTAGAATGTGTTGTATTTATACTATTATTGGATATTGTTTGGTACAAGATTTTAGTTTTTGCATAATTATCATAAAGTAATGTTAATCTTTGAATAAAATTTAAATATGATATAGCAGTTTTTAAATCACCGTAATGAAATAATTGTTGTTAACAATTAATTTCAAATGTAATGGAAGTTAGAATCTAAGTTATGTTATAAAAATTAAGTGTTTCGTTTGATGGGTAGTATTGTAGCATTACAAAGTTTTATTATAATACATGAGTATCCACTTGGCAAACCATAACAATTCTCTGTATGGGTATAGTGTTTTATTAACATGCCATACATACTATCCACATTCAATGTAGTAATATTTAATCGTCAGAAAGGCTGGAACATATTAGAAACAAATAACAATAGCTTCTAAATGTGTAATTTTGTAAAATTACATTTTCAGTAATACTTTGTACCAATTCAAAAAAAAAAAAAAAAAAAATATTATGTATCATATACCGAATTTTCCGGCTTTTTTTCCAGTATAATTCACAAGTTATTTTTAGAATCAAAATTGTTTACATTGATGTAATGGGTTTTCTAGAGGTAAGAAAATTTCAACAACAACTTATCAGAAACTTTATACAGGTTGTTTTTTTCAATCATTACACTTGAACATTTGATAGTATATAAGATATAAAATAAGGTGCTTATAGGGTTCGTTATAATAAATATAACAAAAATTGAATAAATACAAAGAAAGAATTCATGTAAAAATACACGTATAATTTGTCTAACTTAAATACCCGCAAAATATATTTTTCACGTGTTTAATGATTTCAAATATATTTATTATATTTTACTTCCGTAATATTTTTAAAATTTTAAAACACTTTAAATACTTTTAGACATTAATAACGAGGTTATATTAGTTGATATAATTATAATATCTATATTGTTAAAAATAGTATTAAAATAGTTGGCAGAGGTTAGTTTTGTTTATATATTTAATAAGACTATGCCTTTGTTGAAGGTGCGAGAATTTCATGTAGAATTTCTGGAAGTTAGTGTTAGTGTTTTAATTTAGTAATATCGCTGGCATTCAGGAAGTATGTGTTTGACTGTGATGAGTATACTGCAAGCTGTCATAGAAGTGGATCACTTTTGGTTAAGATATGTCCGTGTGTGATGCTATTCGAGGTAGATTGATTATAATCACGTATTTTCTGGATATTATGACTGGTTTGGGTTATGATATTATGGACGGCTTGATATCTTTAAATTTATTATTTTGTAAATTAATAAATTAGTTTTGCCATTCAATAATGTGATTAGATTTACCTATTGCAATTTTATAAAATTATAAATCATGTTCTTCTTTACAGAGGCATAAATATAAATTGGAATAAACTGTATAAGTTATTTGAGTTTTGGTCACCATCTTCGTTTTATATTATGCCAATATAACCAGGAATCCACTTAAATCATATTCTATGTTTGCAATAATTTATTTCGTTAATTGTTAGAATGATTATATTGGTCATGGTGTATTAAAAAGATCAAATTTATTCATTCATATTTGTTTTAAATATTTTAAGTGACATACTTTATAATTAAAGACCGGATATTTGTGCAGCTAACATCTAAAAAACGTGCAATTACAATGTTAAAATGTGTAAAATCGTGCAAAAACAAAATTTTATTATAGGTATTTCAAATTTTATTTTTTTTATTATATTATTATTTATTAGTATTGGCATTAACCATGATATTAAAATATAAAGTTTAAAAAATATTAATTTAAATAAAATGATAATAAACTGACTTTACAATATTTGATTAAAATTTATAATCATGTACATTTCTAAGTTTTTTTCGGTAAAATTATGTCTTTTGTGCTTTTGTCACTTAATATATGTTTTAACTGTGAAAACACACGTTCTACGTCGACACTTGTTATCGGGCATTGTTTGTAGCAGCTTATAATAGCAGGATATTCTTTTAAATTTACGTCATTTCCATTTATTGAATTGTTGTACAGTTTCAAAATATTGTGTCCGGGATTTTTATCAAATACTGATTTGAATTTTTCATAGAGTATTTGCCCCTTTTGATTCTCAATTGTCTTAAGTCCATCTCTTACTGTTTCAACTACATCTATCATAGTAGTTATTATCTTAATTACATGGTATTATATATATATATATATATAATTATATTATTAGATATAAAAGTCCATAGTATACATAAGATAGCAAAAATAAAAATAATACAAAAAATATTTGTACAAAAGTACATTTTTATAAAAAAGACCCAAAACGTGCAATTTTGTGCAACATAAATCTTTCTTTAAATTAATCTATATCTCTTGATTTGGATTTGTAGCTTGTTTCTATAGAATTAAGAACACGCGATAAAAAGATGCAATTGCACGGGAATCTGGTCTTTAGTTATAATATATATATAGATTAAGTTCATTTGCATTACTTTGATTAGTTGAATACTTATATGAAAGCTCTATTTTTTATTTTATAACGGACGAGATGAAAATCATACTGTTTTTTTATAAATTATAAAATTTTAGCTTTTTAAGGATGATAAGATTTTTTTTTTGATAATTACACAGTAGATTTGTAATTAATATTGATTATTTATTATATTACGGCCATTTTGAGTATGATTAATTGGAAATTAAAAGTAGATTTTAATTTTTTTTAAATGTATGTTTTGTTTGTTACTTCCACTTAGCACCGTTTGTGTAGTTAAATATAAAAACATATTATTTTAAATTAAAATGATGTATTCTATTAAGTTATTAAACTTTTATTTTTATAATTTTAAATAATAAACGAAGCATTATTTTATGATTGAATAATTAATAATAATTTTTGTTTTAAAATATTTGGTACTAAAAATATTTTTAAAACGTATTTTAATATAATATATACGTACATATACTGCAATATATAGTATGTTATCAAGGAATACAGATGAAAAGTTATATGTGTAATATCTGAAAAAATCTTTGATTAGTTATTGGCAGGTATTATAGTTAATTATGAAAATAATGTTACTAAAATAATTGTACTCATTGTTCATGACTAACGAAGTTAATAAAACAAATTCGTATAATGATATTTTAGCTGTCTTATAAATTTACTATTTAATTTTACAATAATATTATGTTGAGTTATTAAATTTGTATTTATTTATATTGAATTAATTTAGTCAAGGGTGTAGTTGAAATGTATCGATAATATTAAAATATCACTAGATTTAAAAAAAAATTATATTTCATTCAAAACCCTTAAAATAATATGAAGTTTGTTATCACTAATATTCCAAACTCAACAAATAAACAACTAAGTAGATCGATTTATTGAAATAAAAATAAACTTTGGTCCAGCTTAAAGTTGACGAAAAACTTTTATTTGAATCTGACATTCGTTATAACGTGATTTGAACCATAGAGTTTTTTTTTGTATTATTTGATTTTTAAAAGTTAAGTGGATTGCGTGTATTGTCTCTAAAAATGTTTACAGCTCTTTTTATTTCATATTTTAGAATTGAGTGGAATATAAGCTTATTTCAATAAAAAAGAGATAATCTAATTTTAGAAAATATTTATAGTTTTAATGATCATAATTATTTAAATACCTATTTAATTTAAAATTTATCTATTATATAATTTGTTTTGTTATTATAATTACTTATAGTATACATGAAATATATTAAATTTTATTAAAATGAATAAATTATTTTGCACATTAAATTGGATACTTACTTGGTTATAGATATTCAAAGTATTACACACATAATATATATTTATCTAAAATATAATGTTTAGAAAATATTTAGTCTATAAACTTTCCTATTTACAATGATACCTCATACAGTTGTGTGAATTGTTTTTAAAATAATGCACTCTTCTAAGTCTGTAATTAACACTGGGTATATAAATTGCATCATACATTTATTTTTGAAAAATAAATTTTAATAAGACAAAAAAATAATTAACAATTATAGATTATTATACATTAAGTCATTATCTAGTTTTTATTGGTAACACAATACACAAATTATATTTAAAATGATTAGGTGAATTTATTAATATTTTTAGTTGATGAATTAATTTACTATTTATTAATTAATTGTGAATTAAAATATCCATATCAAGGTTATACTCATATCATCGTATATTGAATGAAAAGTCACGTTTTTTACTATTCTAGATTATTTTTCTGTTTTATTTAAATGAAAAGTCACATTTTTCTATTTTTTATTACTTTGAATGAAATCTAGATTTTGTTTCTATTCAAAGATTTTCAGTATTGTTTCGTAAGTGGTTATTTTCTAGGGTACTCCCCTAGGCATACTTCTTATTCATTGAAATAAATAAAATGAAATACAATGTTAAAGATGTTGAGTAAAATAAAAACTTAGTTCTTAGATGGATCAAATTATAGTTTTTTTTAGTAAAGAGGATTTTTTCAAAATATTATTTTATATAATTATACACTAAAAGTTGATAGTAGACTATAGGTACAATGAATTATTGTTTTCATCTAAATTATTTAAAGTAATGTAGTAATGAACGATATTAAACACAAATCGAAAATCAATAAATATTATTTAAGTAATTTTTTTTATAAGGGATAAATTCTGCTAATTTGAATATTTATAATTATAATATCATAAATGAATATATAAAATAATTTTATGTACATGGACATCAAAAATAATGTAGAAATCGCCTATAGTTTTTTACTTTTTTAAATAGGAGTACATGGTTGACGATTGCTTATTTATCGTTTCATATAAGTATTACTAAATGCTATACAGTATATTTTATATGCATGTTAAAAATATTTTATGTATTTTTAGATTTAAAATGAGGGTAATGGTTATATGGATATATAATTTAATTCAAGACGTTGGAGATAGTATAATGTAATATATAACCTTGTTCTATTGTGAAACATGAATTTATACTTTCATCGTCAAATGTATTTGCTGTCGTGACATATTATAATTTTCTAAACGTTTTATATTTAATATGGTTTACAAATAAAATAAAAAATAATATAAAAATAATATTAATAATAATAATATATAATATATATATATATTATAATATTGATCATTTCTACTAAACTATTTCAACTATTTCACTATTACTGTATTTAAATAAACAATTTCGTACTTACATTCTCATGTTACCTATATTTTAGGTAAGCAAAAAAATTAGTTTGAATTATAAATTTCGATTTATATAGATATAGAACCAAATAATATATATTTTAATCTTATGAAAAATAATATATAACATATGATAATATATGATAACTTTAAATGTAAAATCAATTAAATTAATATTCTAGTTTATTTCGGACCATTTTGGCATCTATATTCTATTTATAATAATATCTAAGTCACATAAGCATTATTTATTATTCTGAGATACAAAGACTTTTCTAAGTAATCGTTTTTTGCTCTATAAACCATATCCGTATGAAATACATTTTATAATAATGTGAGCTTTAAGCATTTAAACTCTCGTGTGAAAAGTAACATGTCTGTATTTATTTCTTTTAATATATTTAATCATAATATTATATACACGATTGAGTAATAATTCATAATTTAAATTAATGTTATAGGATGTATTATACTAAATTTATTCTAAATTACATAAAATTCTAATTGATTTTAATTCCAGAGATTCAAATTTTTAATATATTTTTGATTAATCTTCTTCTTTTTAACTTATGAATTAGATATACATTGTTACTGAACTGAATTATTTTATATCAAAAATAAAAACTAAGATGTTTTAAAATAAATACTACATAGATTGTTGTAAATTGTAATACTCTGGTAGTTTTCTTGATATGAAAATAAATAGTTCCCCCAAAAAATAAAATGTCAACGTTTATAAAATATATTTAACTATTATAATAGTATTTGTTTAGGTTAGGTTAGTTCAGTATTGTTTTTTTTAATTTGGAATGTACATTATTTATGTTGAATATAGTAATATTATATAATTAGTTACATTTTCTCTCTTTTTACCTTAATTGGTAAGATTCATTTTAAATAAATAAATAAATAATTTTAGTTAGATACTGAAATTCGAAAAAGAATGTTTCAATGTTAATTGATGATAATATATGTACCTCAAGTAAAAAAAGTAATAAACAATTTTTTGGTAAATAAAAAAATAAAATAAATAAAAGTATAAACAAATTTCATAAGAAAAAAATGTTTGCTTTATGAATTATTTATTTATTGTATGGCATAATAAGAATAACATGTATTTTCTTAATAAATACATTTCTTATAGTAGCTATATTTTTTTGTAAATCTACCTTATAAACTTACCTAAAAATAATTAAGTTTTATTAAAACAATTATATGTAAGGTTAAATAATAAAGACAACTTAAGGAAATTTAATATGAATGAATTAAAGTTCTTATTATATTATAATTTGTATTAAATTATCATAGTTTTAAAGATAAAAAATAAAATAAAACACTTTTATGGTAATATATGTATTTAAAAAGATAAGGGAGAATAATTTGATAATCTTCATATTCAAGACATTTTTTCATCTATATTATATTGTACAGTATTATAGTTTTTTTTTATCAAACAAACTATATAGTAAAAGTTAGTTATTTCAATTCTAATGTACCGATCGCCCTAATTTTGCAATAATATCCGGGTCTATCACAATATTTGTATTATTTACATAATATTTTACTGTTATTTGTTTTAGGTGATAACGGCACTTGTTAATTTTTTATCAATTCGAGTTTATTGATAAACACCAATGTGCATGGTAAGTGATAAAGTTAATTAAATATATAACAAAAAATATAAAATTTTTAATATTTAATAATATGATTATTAAATAAAGACTAAATAGTATACACGATGCTTCTTTTAGGAGTTATTTAGAATATTATTTTAATTTTTCTTTACTATATTTTTATATATTTTAAGATTTATATAAGTCTGGCATTATTAAGTCCTTATTTTTTACCAATATACTTGTTGGTAAAACTACTAAAAAATTTTGACTTTTAAATAACAATTTTTGATTTCATAATATGAAATAGAAGAATTTTAATAATATGTCAATGTATAAATATTGAACTTTTAACAAATAGTTTTTTTTTTTATATAAATAGAATTTATATACTTTCATATATAAGAAGTGAAGTTTTAAGTGGTGATATTTGCGACGTACTACTCTTCACTTGGAATTTTTAATCGCTTACTTACTAGTTACATAAAAAGAAATATTCTTTCAACATTCAATATTTCTAAAATATTGATTTTTTAAAAACGTATTCTGTATCAAATTATAATATGTTAAATATATTATGTTATTAAAAATATAGCGTATAATTTAAAACTATATAAAGTTGATAGCGATTTTATTAAAACACAATATAAAAGTGAGAAAAGTACTAGTTTTATAAAACTATAGAATTAGGTACATGGATATTATATTTTTCAAATTATTCCGGATTTTTTAATTTAATTTTATATCTACTTGCTACTGCCCTACTACCCAAATTTATATTATACATTGAATGGATTAAATAAAATAATATTATTGATCTTTAAATATTTTATAATTTTTCATTCCTGTAATATGATAATCTTAATTTAAGCTGGTGCTTATAAGATAGAAACGTTTTTGCTCTGTCATATGTGTGCATATTACGACAAAAGATAAACGAACTACATTTGTAATACCGTAGAAGCCTATTCATTACAATGCCACAATTTATATGAACATTAATAATATTTTATTCCGTACTAATAAAAATGTAATTACTAATTGTTATCATAATTTTTACTTAATATCATACATTTTTTAATAAATATTTTATTTTTATAAAATATAATATTATTGGTAAAACGCATTTAAAGTTTAGACTAAGTGCAAAATAATTGAAATATTAATTCATTTTTTTCTAAACTTTATTATGTTAGATACTTTTTCTCCTATAAGTAACTTTCAAAAACTTGATTCAAAGCTCATATGGGTCCGTTTGTTTTTATATTAATCTTTAAAGATATATTATTTAGATCCGAAAAAGAGTTATATTGATATGTTACACGTATAAGAGATCCAGTGATAAATTTTATAGTAATGTTTTATACAGCAGATTCAATATTTATGTGACTGACCTAATACCACGTTTATTTTTTATAAGGCTAAATGTATAATAGTACAGTGATATAAATAAATACCTTTGTTTAAATTCTTAGTAGATTCTATAAAACTGCATTTTGAATAAAATTTATTTGGTATTATTTTTGATTATTTTAAAATTCATTACATGTTAATAAAATAAAATAATCATAAATATTCTATGAGTAAATGTCATATTACAATATTAAGCATAATGATAAATTGTATCTATAGTATATATTTAAAACAAATTAATTTTATTTTTACAGAGCTTGACGTTTTTTGTTAAAAAAGATCTTTTGCTTTAGATAGAATAAAAAATATTTTCCGTGTTCAGAACTTGTTTTGGTCTACTCTATCTATTAAACAATCAGTCAATATTCTTATATAAAAAAAATATTCCAGTGCTATATTAATATATTTTTCTTATGATTTAGGTGACTAAATTGTATTTACATTTATGTTTTAAGATTTTTTTTTAAATTAGTTATTTATAAACAATTTAACTATAAATAAATATATTTGCCGTCAGATAGATTACCCCATGTCCTTTTGGCCTCCACTCAACTGCCAATGCACATAATCGATTGACCGTCGTACGCCACCTACAAGTTTTATTATCTTCCGTGTTCCGGCAATCGATATGCATGACTGCTTGTGACTTTTAGCAACCACCACATAGCAGATTTCACCTGTACGTGGTGCGCAACAGTTTCTCGACTTTCATCATTGTTACATTTTCATATAAACGCAACATTTGACAACATAGTTGGTATCCTGTCGTTTCATAAACTTTCAATTTGAATAGTTTTTTTTTTCAATGTTATGTGGTGGTAGCGGTAGCTGACGATAGTGTACATATGCATATTACATATATTATTCATATTTATTTCTCAAAAGTCCGAGACTTTGAACTGATTATGTTTAACATTAGTACATGGTTATATTACTGTAGTACCTATTCGCCTAGTTTAATTAAGTTATTATAAGTTACAAGCAAGAATAATTAAAAATAAGAGATAAATTACGTATTAATATACGTTTAATTTACATAATGTAGGTAGCTTAATTTGAAAATGTATGCACGATAGTCCTATTTTTAAGATTGAAAAAAAATTAGAAATCTTGTTTAATAGTAACAAATGTATATTTATTACTTTTTGATTATTATAATTTTTTTTATGTTGTAAGTCACTACGTGAAAATAAGCCATTTTCATATTAATTTGCTCCTGTTATATATACGAGTACCTATGCATACTAAATTTTGCTATGCAAAATAATAAAAATAACATATAAATAACAAAATTTACAATAACTGTTTTGTTTTGGATTTAAATCATTTAAGTACCAATCAATAATGCAGTAGTGTTTGAAAATATTTACAACAACGAGTAAAGTGATTAGGTACTTTTTAACTAATTTACTTGGTAATTATTACTATAGTTTTTTCTTAATACCATTTTAAAGTTGGTACATTAATAAGTTTTAATTTTAGTATAATTACAGCGTTACAGTGAAACTGTACTTGCAGCAAAATGTTCTAACTAATATAAAGAAAAAAACAAATTAAAGACCTTTTAAAAATATGCGAAATAATTCCGTGCTTCTTTATTCCAACAAAGACGTGCAGACAATAGTTGATTATCAACACAGATAACTATTTTAATTGGATTTTTAAAGAAATAACGACCACAATATTAATGGCGATCCGTTTAAGATCAAAATAATTGTATATGATGAAATATTACTTAGATTACAACTTTATTGAAAACATTAATCAATAAAAGTAATTTTGTGAACTTTGATAAAAGAATAAAATATAGATAAATTATTTAATTTTAAAATATGGCAGATTTTAGTGATAAAAATATTTTGTTCCCTAACGTTACGATAAAACAAAAAAAAAAATACAAATACATTTTACTTAATTTAGCATAGTAATTTTCCATCTCCATCACTACAATGATTAAATAATATTATTATAATATATTAATATATCGTACACACTCTGGTTACGAGTAATAGTAAAATAGCTGGTTGTCTTGTCGTCTGTTTTTGTGGCTACGACCACAGGCATCTACAGTTATAAATTAAAAGGGCCAATAATTATGTTATTATTATTTTAATGGATTTCTTGGAACTACCAAAATGGCGTGATCCTGACATATGCTTGTAATTTTATTTGTTTAACACCCTATTAGATATGGTGCTCTAATTCACGTTGAGAGTTTAAAAAAAGTTTAAAGTTAAAAGTTAAAACTAATTTTGTCTACACTAAACAGGTTTATGTGGGCAAATTCGATTTGAATGAAATTGGGTACATGTGTACTTCGCTATTTATGGGAAAAGCAGATTTAGGTGCATAATCCGTGTGTGGTAGATACATAGAGCGCTCAGGTGCATGTCTGGAGTTTTATGCTCGTAAAAAAGTGTTAAATTAAATGTCTCTGTGTGCTGTTATTTGTCAACTTTGGATTCAGCTTAGTTTTAGTCAATTTTGTATCACTGAAAATTAGATATCTAGTCTTTATAAAATTATAATGAATAGTATTTCTCTATATAGTTTTATATCTATACTTATAATTATTATAACGCGTAGAATGTACAAATGAACTGAAACAGAAAGAATTGCATGTAAATTAATTTAAAATTGTTTTCCTTATTCATGTCTGTATTCACTGTTTACTTAACATAATACACATAGTGTAGATACTACATATAATATTATATATTATAGTTTATGAGAACGGTATTAAATTATTTTCAACTAGGTATATTTTAGGAATTTACTGTTTGTAAGGTGAGTTGAATTTATTTATCGTTGACGCCGACTGAAACTGACGTTTCCAGGGCAATCGTTCGTCCATCAAAAGTCAGTTAAAATTATTTTTACAGTTTAAAACATAGTATGTACCAATTATTATATAACCACATTTCGTAACTTATAGAAAATTGAATACCTTTGTTATTTATTCATAAAACAGTTATCAGATTGCAATATTGCATACGTGATTTGCTCAAAACACGAAATATAACATAAAACTTATAGTATATCTATATAAAAAAAAAGAATGTTTCATTTAAATAATTACACATAATAGAATAAATAATATGTTAAGTCTATTATACGAGTACATAGACATAGTGAAATTTAAGTGAGTTACAGTAACAATGGTCATCATAATATATAATTGTTAATTATAATATTAAACTATACATAAATATATAATTATTGTACATTTAATACAAATTATAATACTATTAAATTTCTAAATATTTCCAATTTAATTATATTTTTGGTAGAGGTTACTATTATTGAACTTAATATTGTGTATGTATGTCAATATTATATAAGTAGGGCTAAAGCAAAGTGTCAGTAGCACGAGTTCTGAATGCTGTTGTTGTTTTGGATGTTTTAATAAATGAAATTGAGAACTATTTATCCTCCTTATACGCAACTTTCAAATAGTTGAATGTTTCACCATTTCTTATATTTTCAGATAGATACTTAAAAAAAAGATAATTGCGAAAATTAATACAACTGTCTACTATGGTAAAATATTTTTATTTTTTCATATTTTTTCATATTTTAATTCTATTTATTTAGTTTATTAATAGCTTATAGTTATTAACGTAATTTAATGAAAACTATAGACTACTATTAATTGTTCTGACTTTACAAATTATAAATCTAATTACAAATAATTATTACAATATTTTCAATTAAATATGATTTTGTATGAAATGTATCTTTTAGTAAAACTATATTTCATCATATAAATTTTATTTTAAATAAAGAATTTGCAGTGTCATTGTTTAAGATTTTATGGAGCAGTTTAATTTATTTTCAAACCCATATAATATATATTTAAAATACACAAATTTATAGTAGTTTCGTTTTTAACAATTTAAAACAATTTAATGTTATAAACAAGATATTTTAAATAAAATAAACAAATACAAATTAAAAATTGATTATTCAACTGGTATAATAATGTTTTTATATAATTTATGATATTACTCGTAAGTAGCAATGAATATTTCTGAAGTATTTACACTATAAATTTACTCTTTAAACTTTTTTTTTTGTTGTTAATTAAAAATTCTTTGAATCTTAAATAACTATACAATTTATGAACTATAGAGTATACGTTAATTTTTCGATGTTTATATATGATAGTAGTGCCTCTAAGTGGTTTCTTAGTATCTTTTCAATTATTAACAGGTTGTAAATAACCCCTCAACCCATCGAAAAAGTAAATTGAATAAAACACGATTAAGAAATATTGATAATAGTTTTTAAATAAAAATAAAAATAGTGAGAAGATGAATATTTTATTATCGAACGATTAGCACAAATGTGTTGTATGTTCGTGTCTTCGTGATCATATTGTTATGGTATAAATAATAATAATATATAGAACACAATAGAGCACGCACGCACGTTTGTCAGCTTATAAAATAGTCAGTTCATTGGAATCGTATATTATGTTGAGTCATTATTGTTGACTTTATTCATTGTATTTCTTACTAGTTATTTAAAATAAAAAATGAATTGGATAACAAAACAATATGCTGTGGTGTAAATATATACATTTATATGTATAGTATAATATATGTTTTTTTGATATATTCGTATTAGGTAATATACAATTCACACAACAATGAGTATAATTTGCATATTATATAATTTTGAGGTTTATATTAGTACTCGCGACTTGAATGATTGGGGGAAGAAACTGTGAACTAATAATACTTTACGACAATATATTGTTTACCTATTTAGTTTCTATGTATTATTGTAGTTAATTGTTTTAAATTTTCAGAATATAATTATTATTAGCGTTCCATTAGTGGAAATAAACGGGTCGTTATCATTAATTTAATTTTACTTATAAAATATTGCGTTGGATTAAATTAAGATCTAGAGAAGATTGGTTATGTTAGTGTTGTGAGATTATTATCAATAGCTTGCGAGTATGAGCGATGGCCAATGGGTTAGGGTAAAACAGTTAGCTAAGGAAGCAGTCTGTTGAACGGTTTGATGCAATGGTGGGTTTAGATTTAGCGGAGTGATTTTTACTTAACGTTAATGATGACCCTGGAGCCTTTTGATTTGACAGCATTTATAATTTGTTGGTTGGTTTCTTTATCATGAAGTGCAAATAGTTAGTGTATCTTTTGATTAAAGTAAGTATAGTTTATTTACTCGCATTTCATGTATGCCGGTAGTTAATTGAAATATCTATAAGTTTTGTCATACACGTCGATCACTTTGACGCACACGATAAAAAGTGAAACACGCACACAGTTTTTAAAATGTAAGCACTTTATTAAGCTTTTTATAATATTTTTTTGTGAGGTTTTGACAACAATTTTTGATTATCTACAGTCTTGCTATATTGAGATTTTAGTAACATTAAGTCCATATAATATATACGTCATTGACGAACACTGGAGGTGATAATTTAACACTTTGAGGACTGTGGGTAATATTATAAAAAATTCGTTAAGGACCAAGACGCGTGACATCCGTTTAATGTTTAAAGTTATACTATTACGTGAAAAATATGTTTCGAACAAATATATTAAATGTATCTGTTATGCTGAGTATGGAAAAATTATTTTGTCACCATTATTCATCATCATTCAGTGATTTTTTTCGTTTTTCAAAAAAATAGAATTTCATAGATTGATATCAGATTTTTTTTTCATCCTAAGAATATTGATGAATCACTTTATAGTTTATACACATACAAACGTTATTCATCACTAAGGTAAAATTTTGTGAACTTACGAGTAGAAGTTATGTGATATCTAAGTTAACCTGTTTTAATATAAAAAAAAAAAAATCAAAAATGTATTTACAATTTTAATATTTATTTTTAATGAAAGAAATCAAATTAAATTTATTTTATTATTTGAAAAATGTACAAATATAAACTTCAATTATTATATACTAGCTGATATTGCATGGAATTTCCCATTATAATATAAAAGTATAAATAATCTAAAACAAATACTGTATATATTGTCGATAGTTTGTGTTTCGTCTTTCATCAGTACAAATGGTCTGACTCGTTTGTCGCGTAATTTGTTCGAAACATAATTCATTAACCCTTGACTATCGTTTATATTATTCATCCAATGTCACGAGATTAATGCGTGATTCGTCCACATAGTGTTTTGATATTATTTCGTTGGGATTAATAAGTAAAGATGGGAGAATAATTTTCATCGGTTTATTTGTGATTAGAGAGGCTAAAGAATTTTAGTGAGAAAAATATTTGTGCCTATTGGCGAGTTGTTCATTTGAACTTTATTATTTGAATCTAATGATAATATAACATGTGTGAATTTCTAAAATGCTCCATAGAGTGCTTTACGATTTTAGGGGTATGTCATAAGAATTAATATTATTAATAAGTTATGAATAGCTACCTATGTGGATATTATAAACTAATTAAAGAACTGATAGGAACATTTACAGAATGTAAGATAAGGAACGCGGGCTACGGTACCAGGTGATCATCCGTTTTCGAGTGTTTGTTCAATAAACTAATTGGTTATTATACAAATATTGAAATTTATAATAATTATAAAATATTTACAGTATCCGAGATTATTTCTACTCGTTTATAATTAGCTGAATTCAGATAAATAATATCATTTTTTAGGTAGTATAGGTATATTTTATAAAAATAAAACTGTTTATTTTATCGTTAAAGAAGCTAGAGAAACTAAGGAGAATTATACTACACATGAGTCGCTATTGCATAAGAATTGTTTGTGTAAAATATTTACACTAGAACAAGACCACACTATCTGAATTTTCATGTTTGTATTATGTATAATGATATTGCCATATAAGCCTTAATTTACTATAAGTATATTCAAAAATAAAACTCAAAAGTTTAGAGTTTAAAAAATATTTAGTTAAATTCTAATTTAATAATTTCTAGTTTAAATCATTAATCATACAGATATGTCATTCATATAGAAATCTCTGTTTTCCATCCACCCAATACAAATGTACAATCCGATCGCTGACGGGGAAGGTATTATGTTACCGTCTTGATAAGGCGAATTTCAGATGATTTTTATACCATTACGCGATTGTTCCACGCATCTTTTAGGTGTTGCTTTTATTATTATATATATATATATATATACAAAAACACCTTTAAAACTACTGTGACTTTTTAAAAATGTCTAACCAGTGATCGCACAATTTGGTTTATCGAATGTGGAGATCAGTCAGCGTGACAACATGATTTAGCAATACAAATGGACCAATCACTTCCAGCATTTGCATCAGTTATCCGCGATGCGCTCGACTGTCATTTAATGAGGACTTAAAAGGATTCAACCGGAGCTACGTGCATTTAAGAGTCCATAGGATATGTAATCTAATAATGTTCTTTGGATACAAATATGGTAGTCAGATAATCGAGGTGGCCGGAAAGAGAATTTCTTTTCAAGCGCTCTCTATTTTGAGGCTTTATGTAGTTGAAAGCAATAACGACGAGCCACTGATACGAACTTATTTCATTTCCAGACGTCTATGTCGTACCTGTATCCCGTTATATGTTAGGCAAATAGTTTATCGCCATAATAATATTACCTATATAAGCGTGAATCACCCACCGCAAAGTCATCGCTCGTACCTATATAATACAAGTAATTTGTGCGTGTTCACTGCAGCAGATTCGTATGCGTGTTACTTCGTCACGTGAGTAACGCAGCAGTTTACCACCATATATGTCATAATAATATTATCGTTATTATTTATTATAATATTACGCTATTACACGTTTTGTATTTCTTCGACTTTACGACCAACTATGTTGTTTTTGTCAAATAGTTGTTGTTTTATTTTTTTTTACCACATTTCATTGATTGTATGCTTATAATTCCTTGAAAACAATTAATTATCTTACTATAGTAATAGTAATTATACATGGTACATAATAAATTATTTATTTATTTATTTTGTTCTTTAAGGACCCATGAGATACATCTGCAAATTCAACTAAGTAGGCTTAACAAATATTTCTTATACTCTCTACTCATTTGTTTTGTGGTTCTATATCGTATTTTTGAAATAATAAGTGTCAAGAATGTAAACAAGAAAAATAATTATAATACATATCAATGCTAAAGTGAAACTTGTCTAAAAAAACAACCGTGTATCATATTGTTTCCGATGTTACAATAAAAAACAAATGTTTTATTAAAAAATAAAAACCACGGTGATTAATGGAAAATATTTTATATTTCCCTGATAAAACTATATTTTTGCTAAACAATGCGTATTTTCATAATTGTTTTATCATACTTAAATTATATTAATGGTTTTTTATTTTTAATCAACTAATTATTATTTTAAAAATTAAACATAAAATATTTCTGAGAAAAATGAACTTAAACAGAATGCGTTTGTTTAAAAAATATTATCATAAAAACTTGTTAAAAGTTCAAGAACTTCAGGGGATTAAAAAGACGGTTCTAACACTATACAGTTTCCAATCTTATCTGGTCATTAATATTTGATTAGTATACATTTTCAGAGTTTCAGTATTAACGTGGCATAGTTTATTTTTAGTAAAAATATGAAGTTTTGGTAAAATAAATTCAAAAGAGTTATTCAATTTAATCTCTAAAGGTTTTTCAATAATTTGTGACTAATTTAGAATTTAAAATGTTAGATATTTAAACATAATATTAAGTAAACAATAATTTAAAAATAAATTTCTATTCATAAAATGTTGAATTTTAAATTGTATAATTTTAAATAACTAGTTTTTATAACTATTTATCTTTTAAATTTTTTTCATTCACTTATTGTAAGAGCCAAAAAAATATTTTTTCCATTATAACATTTGATATATTTTCCCTTAAATTATATTGAGAATCAACCATTTGAAAACTTGTTACATTTTTCTTTGAATCAGAAATTCATATCGCTATTGCTTAACTGAATAACATCTATAATAGTCACAAATGCTTTATGTTAATGCAGTCATTCAATATTTTCCAATATTTATCAATTATTTACAATATTATGCATCATATAAGTATGTAAATTCTAAATCGATTTCCGAGATAAAATTTTCTTCAATTAAATGTATTGATATGATTCATTATATTTTTTATTTTAACATAATTTTTTAGAATCATCACAATGAGTTCTTGATGTCATGTCTCAAAAATCAAGAAAAGTTGATATATGTACTTTTATAAATGACAATTAAATTTAGTTTATACATGGAGCATTGTAAAATTATATTTATTTAGATTTAGTGAATATCCTGTTCTTATTTTGATTGGTAGAGGAGGAATGTAGGTTAGGGAGAGTAGCTATTTTCCTGCACCAAACTTCGATATCATTTTTTTCTATCCTTTTCCATTAAAAATTCCAAGAATTTCTTTGAACGTGAGTTCTTGTACAGTTGTATATTTTAAATTAGAATACAACAGTTAAAGTAACTATCTCAAACTTTTTTTCGGTTTTTTTTTAAAATATATATATATATATAAGTTATCAATTTTATACTATTCTTTTTTTAAAAGTTATCACGCATATCAGAGTTAAACACGAGAAACAGAATAAAATTATTATTATTAATTTTTTTTATTAAATAAAGATTTGAATATTATAAGTTATTAATCAAGAGTAACTAAGATATAAATAAGTAAATACAAATAGACAAATTTAATTTATGGTGGATCTTATAGAGTAGGGTATTATATTTTTACAATGATTTGTAGTCTTTACGTCACTAGTACATTTTAGACCCAGTGGAATTATTTTTCGTTTTTTTGTACACAGGCTGAGTAATGCGATCATCGATCAACCATGGCGCTTTTGTACAGGTTGGTTAAGTTGCCGGATCGTTTTCAAACTCATGTGTTTACATTTGTGGTGACCAAGTCAGTAACTCGTGATCCGGATCGGGATGTTACATCTAAAGAATTTGCTTGTGGCCATCAAAAATGGTCAATCACATTCTCACGAACTGACAAGATGTTAGGTGCATACTTAGTGTGGAAGAGTGCTTCCGAGTCGGTGAGAGTTTATGTGGATTTTACATTCACTATACTCAACCGTGAACATTTCAGTGTGAACGAATCATTTGCTGGGAAACAAGTAAGTAGATAATATTCATCATACTTAATTACTTATTTTATTACTAATTTTAGAGGATCGTTTTTTTGTTGGAAAATTGTTAATATTTCAAAAATTATTTTTAGAAATTTTTTTGTCATTCTAATAAATTTATATTTATTTTTATGTTTGTTATTCAAATCATTAAGCTGCTGATTTCATATTTTCATTAATAAAATAACTATTCAATATTATATATCATACATATTACCATGTCTAGGTATATGTGTAAATATTGAGATAGTTTTGTATACATTACATTGATATAATTATGTTAAACAGTTTTGAAATTATATAGAGAACATCAACTAATATAAATTTAATAGCTATAAGGTCAAGGTATATGTTATTACTTTATAAATATAGTATTCATATTTTATTCAAGATAAATAACTCGTTTTATGTTTCTTGGTAAATACAATTAGGAAACGATACAAATTATACAATACAGATCATCCGTTGAATTTCCGAAAATATACTTTTGAAAATCTTTTTATAATAATATTATTATAATAAACTTTATTTATACATTACAAGAATAATGTCATTTAATACTTCGTAGTATTTAACGTAATATCTTACGTTAAATAGTCAATATTTTTTTTCACTTAATTTTGAATAGTTACAAATCACGTTTTATGAAAATTTTTCTATTTTACTAATTTTTAACACTATAATTTTGTAAATTTTTTATTCTTTCGAATAATAACATAATTTTTTAATTTAATATTTCAAAGTAGAATATCTTTGGTACATAAAAATCAAAATTTGTATTATTTGTTTACTATTTATAAGTATTTTAAGTATTTGAAATACCCCGCAAATATTGGTCAATTAATCCGCTTATCAATAGCTATAAATAATAAATTATTTTTACAAAATTTGATTTTTATAGATAGAAATACTCCAAATAATATTTTGGTTTTAGAATATGCGATTTAAAATGCATGTTGTCGAATAACTTATAAAATTATATAAGATTTTTCAATTTTTAATACTATGCGTGAAAATAGTTCAGTCGAGAAATTAATTTAATATATCAAATGTATTGTAGGTTTGATTGATTGTTTGTTGATTATTTATACTTTTATTGATAAATTATGGCAAACAGAATAAAAGTTGCTTCAATTTAAAAATTTAATATATTATTATTTGATTGATATTTAATGTCATGAACTTTATTATTATTGTATTATTTTAATTATTAATTTAATCGAAGATTTAAAACCCAAAGATAAATTACAGTATAAAATAATATTAGGAATAACTCTAATGGTAGTTGCTAATTTGTATTTTCACACTTCTTATACTCGCATTTCATTATTATGCGAAATAATATAAAAATGTTTTAAATCATACAAATCCTCATATTTCTAAACTTGATTCTAATATATTACCAGGCAATCTTCTACACAATAAAACAAAATCCTAAAAAAAATAACAAAGCGAATTCCTTATTATCATGTAATTAAAACAAAATACATTTAAAAAAAGTATCACGAGTATGAATCTTTAAAGTCATTTTATTAAACGCATACTATTCTAACGTTTATAAAGTATAATATTATATAACAGATTGTAAATGTTTCTATTTTAATAAAAATATATCATATTATTATTACTTAAAAGCTTACATATTTTCAGGCTTAATTAATTAATAAATTTGCCACAATATTTGATTTACAGAAAAATCTTGATCTGTTTATTTACTATGAAAAAAAAAATTATTTAAAAATAACAATTATTTAAGACTCATATTTATGGATTTTATGGATATTGCGTAATAACAATAAATATTTATTTAGTAAACCTGATTTATCATTAATGTTATTGTATTTTTCTAGTGTTGTGATGTGAATTAAATTAAATATATTTTCATTAGTGTGAAGTTTATTATTTATTTTACTGTCTTATCATTACATAAGTTATTTTTTTTGTGACAAAAATATATTATATACCTATACCATAGGTAAGTTTCAATATTAGATTGATCATAAACTTATAAATTAATTTTTTTGCTTTTCAGCATATTCATTTAAACGAATGTATGCTTATTGTGATCAAATGAACTCGGTCTTACATATTTTCAGTATGAATACATTTTTTTTTTATAATGAATCATTAATTTTTCTGACAATCTCTAAAGTATACTTAATGTATATAATTTATTTTGTAGAGATATTTGGACCAATTTATGCAGATGGTATGCACAGATTATATTAGTTTTAGGAATGATGACATCACAATAAAATTAATAAAATAATGAATTTCATAAAAAAAGAAATATGGGGGTGCAATGGTGCATACCTGTTTGAATAATTCCGGTAAAGGGAATAAAATAAATTATTCACACGAACGTAGTCTTGATTTTCGCCCACGCGTTACTGTGTAAGCCTATACTACTTTCCCGTTCACTGTGACCCCTTTTTGATTATATTCCATATAGCTCCACCGACGAACGAATTTTCCCATCGTTTCATGTCTGCGGTTTACATGGTAGTGATCCCCACGGGAGATTCTAAGGACGATAAATTTATCACACTGTCAGGGAAATTTGGCCATTAACAGTGATATAAGGATCGTCCATCATAAAAATAATGGTTAGGTCCCAATCATCAAAATATATTAATATCTATCCAATTAGATAGTACTAAATTTAATGAGTTTGTCATTAATAATTTTGTTGATTTTGTTATCGCGCGCGATTATTAAAATGTATTTACATTTTATACTGTCGTCTTTCTGTAATTGTTAAAACTAAGTCTTTTTTTAATATATTGATTTTTGTTTTTGCCCGAGTATTTTTGCACTATATACATTCATGAAAAGAAATTATGTTTTATACAGTTATAAAATATATGCTCTTAATTTTAATATAATTCACGTTATGTTTATTAGGTATTACAATGTATTAAATAGTTTATTATTTACGGACTATATGCATAAAAGATATCATTATAATTAATATAATTATGAATAAAAATCGATAATTCAAAAGTTAGAAGAATAAATGTAAAATTATGCTTATTTTATTTACTGGCAAAATACTAATATTCACCAATTTTGCCAACATAGATGACAAATTATGGTTTTTGTCATCTATGTTCACAAAATTGGTTCTTGAGAGAATTGTAAAGAATCAAGAATATTTGTTAGGAATATTTAGGATTTTTCATATTTAATTTTGGATTTAGAAAGATTAACAGAGTATTATAGTTTAATGATCAAAAAATATTGATTATCCTAAATTGTATGATATAATATTGTGATAAAATTGCGAAAACCTTAGAATTTAAAAAAGTAACAATTCTATTTGTTTTAAATCGACTGTGACCAAAACTTTTGTAGGGAAAATTTGATCATAAGGTTCGTACTTAAAAAAATATTACAGTGAAAATTAAACAGAAATATCATGAAATCACAATAACAATTTATGTTGATTATATTTATAGCAATTAATTAATATGTATGTAAATATGTATGCACAACTGTAAAAATCAAGTTAAAGTGTAATCAGACAATTTCCATTTATCAAATTTGGAGGATTCTATACATACCTACTTTTAATAGAGTAAAATATATTTAAATAAATAATATGATTTGAATATCTATTAATTTAATTAATTTATATAAGTTCTATAAAATATTAAAAAATCATCATCATAATTGTGGTTTAAATAACCATTATTTAATTACTTAAATTGTAGTCCTTTATTAGTATTTATAAAAGAATACAAGATTCCAACTGAGTAATCAAAAAAAAAGCTTATATTATCTTTTAGCTTTTTTAAAATGACTATATTCTGGTTTCGAGTGCTACAGCTACTTAAATATACTGTAGTTTGTTTTTATTATCCCAATGTTGTTTTATGTCCATTAGCTAATTCAGTTTATTAATTGCTATTGAATTATTTATAATATTTTGTTTATTATTTTGGTAAAATAGTATACAATATTATATAGTAAAAATACTACAAATATTTTCATTTACATATATCATGTCAGTTATATTATAAATGATAATACATACTTGTTGCCAATTATGGAAAATTTAAATTGAAAATAATACATTTAAGTGTTTTTCTGTAAAACAGTTTGTACCTACTACCTAGTATAGTTATTATTCTTACATGTTTCCAAAACAAATCCCAGAATATATTTATTTTGAATGAGTTATATATAAAATACACACTATAAAAAAAGTAATAAAACGTTAGACTTGTATTTTAAAAGTAAAAATATTATCGTCACGTGTCACAGTTGTTTTTATGGTTTTTAGAAACAAGAAAATAATACTTTTGGTTACATAAATATAAACATATTTCAAACACGAAAACACGATAACTAAAAAAAAAAAATTATCTAATTTACTTTCCTTTGTAATTTCTAATTGAAATATAAATCATAGTACATACTATGTCTTATAAATAATACACATAGAAAATAAATATAGAAATTTATTTAGTTTATCAGTTGTAAATAAATGTTTAAATATTTGTAATAGACTTATTCCATTAATACTTATTTATTATAATAGACTTATTATATTTTCAAATGGGAAATACTTTTTTTAACTGTTCATTTTTGAATAAATAATTTCATTGAATATATTATGCGTCCAAATCAAAATTAAAAAAAAAAGTTTCTCTACTAATATTGAACGTCGTACAACAATAATAATGCTTAATTCAATAATGTTTTTCTTTATCGAATACGAGTATAACATATTTATATATAATATTTAGTATATAAACTCCGACAATTTTTACAAGTTATAAAATACTATTGTAATATTAATAAATAATAATTATAACCATTTTAAAACGACGGTAGCCTTTATATTATATTTAAAATTATTATAGTAGACTATTGTCTTTAGTACAAAAAGCTTAAAATTCAGAAATTATTCTTTTGAATTTTTATTTTTATTATATTAGATATACATCGAAGTTGAATACAAAAACATTTGTTTATCAGTTTACGGAATAAGGGGTTCATAAAAAATATAAGTAATTGAATGTATGGTCTTCAGTTTAAGAACCTCAAAAATTAGAATTTGAATCATTTCGTTATTATGGGGAAAAAATCAATATGTATATATTGGTATGTGCATCACCAATATGTCTGATGTATTTTTAGTATAATTAACTATAAGTTTAATAATTTGTATTTACTATTATGTTTTAATTTTCACTATTGATTTTTATATTTTATCTAAAATTATTTCAAATTTAAATTTCTATTCAGGGAAACAGGGATAATAAAATAATTTTAAAGGTATTTTGAATCGTGAATAATATTTTTCAAATCTATATCTTCTGTGTTGTGGTATTTTCGACAAATAATACACTAATATGGGATGTCTAATGTATATATTAGTTAGTATATATAACTTTATTTATCAAACAATAAACATGGTAAATTTTTGAGTGTGTAAACATGTTGTAAGAATAAAATTAATTAGGTTCATTACTAGTAGGTTGTACTAGTTTTGAATTGCTTCCACCCATAATTGATTCATTTTTAAACGTATTTTACTGTAGATTAAATATAAAATTATTTTATTTATTTAAACAAAATCATTGACTGAAAAATAATGACATAAAAACGTGTTCTATAAACTAAATATTAAGTCGTAGTTAATAATTTACATTTACATTTCACGAATATTTAATTCTAAACAATGTGAAGATTTCTTTGTTTTTTTTTTTTTTGTAATATTTTGGTTGTTAACTTTTATTTTTCTGTAGAATTGTTTTAGGAACGTCGAGTTTTCTTAGATTAATATATAAGTTTATGAATAAAAGATATTGGTTGTTTTGACTTTTTAGACTTTTTTTTCGTTTTCAGTTAAATTTTCTTAAGTGATAGAATAAATTACTTAACATTTTGAAAATGACGATATAATCATATTTAGAATAAATACCAGTTATTTTATATTTCCCTAATTAATGTCATTTCTGTCCTTTATTTATTTTTTTACAATATTTCGAACAACTGTTTATATATATATATATATATATATATAATTTAATAATAATTAATATTACGACGGTACAGATTCATAATTTACAATAATATCATATGTAATCAATTATAATTGTAAAATATTGTCATTTGTATAATTTATTAAATAAATGTTGATAAAGATTTGGATTTTTATTATTATGACTATTATATTGTACCATCAGTTTTATTGTCTCATATTCTCATGTATTATATTAAATACATTTTGTTGAATATGAAATGTTATTTTATTTTTCTTGAATGTTATAGATGCATATACTGATGTATATGAGCTCATTTCACCCATTTGTTATCACTATTAGCTAAATCAGTAAAGGAAAAGCTATACGCGTATTATACGACCCTACGTACTGCATTTTTAAGCGGAGTCATAATATATTGCTATAAGTTAGGCCATTAGGGACCAAAGTAATCCTAGCTAGTACAAGCAAAGAAAATGTACTCGTAAATGTTAATTATGAAATTGATACTTTTTTCTGTGAAAGTATTATCCATCGTATATTTACATTAATTTGCTCTCAATGGTCCAATGACTTTTTACGTGAATTTGTATAGCAAATATAAAAATATAGTGTGCTTAAATATATTTTAACAAAACATTTTGCCAAAAATCCATAGATATATGGTATTGATTTTATTTAATTAAGATTTATTATTAATATATATTAAATAAATATTTTATAAATGATATACAATTGATATTTAAAATACTATTCAGTATGTAAAGTTTTTCTCTGGTATATAGAAAGATAAGTACGAAACGCTTTTTGCTGGGTGTAAATATAAAGTTATAAGCCTTGATTAACATATTAAACTCAACACGTTTTTCTACTTTTAAAACTTTTTAATTTTACTAGATTAAAAAAAAAAATAATATTTTTATATATTCCGTATGTAGTATTATTTTGAACTTCAATAAATATATTTATGTGTGAGACTTACTAACATATAGGAAACATATTATATAATATACATACATACTTTATAATAAAAATTTTTGAACTTTATATTAACATAATTTACTTAAATTTTCAAATGTAAGCATGTAGCAAAGTTTGAATATTTAATTGATTTAATTTTTTTCTACAAAAATAATTTAACCTATTTATATTGTTTATTATTATAAATTTTTTTTATATTATTTAATTTAACTGTTAAATAAGAATAAATATTATGTACGTTTTCTTATTTTTGTTCAATTTTAAACCATTTTTACAACACTAACCTTTTTTTTATATATTTTCATAATATCGTTGTGGAACGTTTATATTATATTACCATAAACATATTTTAAAACACTCAACGCTATCATTAAAATCATATTATGGTATAAGTAAATGTATTTTATTTTATTTTTTTTAGTCCAATATTGTGTACCACCAACTTTACGTGTAGTTAAATTTGGAATAGAAACAAAAACAGTGTGAAACGCATAACAAAACCGACATCGATCGTAGTGTAAAGTACTCGGAGTAATAAATGTCTACGACACGAGTGTAATCGACACAATAATATTCTGCGTGTTGAGATTATATTGAATTATTGTAGGTAATGGTTAAATTTGAAACCCGTGATGGAACGATTAACGGATCAAAGTCTAAATAAGTAAATTTAAACGGTTCTCTTTCGGTTATCGGTGTTAATATATTAATTTAATACACGTGCGGATGCGGGATACCGCACCGGCAAGAGCACAAATGACGGTGCTCCGTAGGTATATACCGTAGTTTACAGAAATGTTCCACTTAAGTGCTATTGAAAATCACTCAGTGGCCGCCCTCAAGAAGGACGGTCAGGCAGTTTTAACCAACTTAAATCCACTCCGTGTCGTTTACGACGATTATAATGCGCGACATGTATATATATATATATATTATTTGCCATTATTAATTATTATACCGAATTGCAGCAATCACGGTGTGCGTGTCTTGTTGCAGGTGAAGTTTACGACGGACTGCCCGGCCCAGGGGAATCGAAACTACATACCGGTCAGCGACCTGTACGGTCGAAACTTCACGGACGCGAACGGCGAGTTCCAGCTGGAATTGTCCATCGGTCACGTGCGCACGCTGTACGACACGGAGTTCTGCGTGCCCACGTCGCTCACGTCCCGGCTGATGCACCACCACCATCAGATCCAGAATCACCACAACCCGGCGGCCGGAAACGCGCTCCAGCACCAGTACGGCACGGCGTCGCCCAGGGGCACCAAGTGCAAGCTGGAGACTTCGTACTTCACGTTCGGCGGGTTCGACTGGAACTTGGCGCTGTACCCACACGGCGTAAAAGACGTTTCGTGTAAGTACATCCCGTTTCGTCCGTTCATATATCACACATGTATCACACGACGACCTTTGAATCGATTTTTAACACTTCGCGCACCGTCGACATTCGTCAGTCATATCTGTACTATAATAACATTCGATATGAATAATATTATAAGACATATATCTATATACGATTTCCCGCCGTGTACTACTCGCTGTTTTTCCTTCGAGTTTTGTTTTCTACCGTAAAAAATATAACGCATCATAATTCGGACGATACTGTCATCGACGTACGCCACTTCATGTGGCCCGAAACGTTTGCCGTAAATACTATAAGCTTTTAATACGTTTATCCACCCGACGATGATATCACGACGGCTAATATATAACGCTCTGCAATATGTAACCGTAGTAGTAGTTGTTATTTTTTTAAAAAATGTTAACATTTCGCGTTTCGTCGTGATCGATACACTACATTATTAAGTTTCATTTATTGTCGTACAATAAAGTTGTAATGTGTTAGAAGCAATAATCAGTACACGATTGAATTTAAACTATACGCACTGCATAACAATAACAATTATTATATTATTGTACTATTGTCTCCTGTATTAGTATAGTTTATATACACCGCACTCATGGCGTACATAATACAACCCCTTCGTAACAACAATACCATCACTAGAACATTATTCGGCTTAGCTCTGTGTATCAATTAAATCGCTTATATTATTATTTAACATTCGAATGTTATTAATTACTCGATATGCAATGAGATTATTATAATTCGCAACTATACAATTCATGACTATGTTTATCTTGCAAAAGGTATTTAATTCAAACGTAATTATGAATTCGTAAAGAACTATAAATATGTGTATGCTTTATATAAGTAGAATATAGTAAATAATAAGTAGAATAATAATATTATATTATATTGTATATAATATCGATTTGAGCTGATCAGAAATTCATATTGAAAAAATCGTTGAAGATTTCATAAGAATATTTTAATATGAGATAACTGTAAATTTGATCTTTATGTGCAATTAATATACCGAAAAAATAACCAGAAATCTGTAACTTATCGTTGGTTAGTATCGTATCAATTCCTTTATCTTAGCGCCTATAAGTTGTTTATTATTGTTACAAATTTGAAAATAATCATAAATCATCGCATTAAAATAATGTTTGTGTTCAGATCTCGATTAAAAACACGGTTTCTGAACTTTGTTAAATACATTAAATAATCTACTGATAATATCAAAAAACGATTTCTTTAAAGAACAAAATAAATGTAATTTTCAATTGATAAATAGAATCGTTTAAAGTTTTTGAAGCACTCTTTGTAACCTAAATAGTGGTAACAAAAAAACCAAAAACAAATAGTTTTGTAAGAAGACCACTGCGTTTTTAGCTTCTCACAAAATCTAAAATTCAAATCAAGTTTTGTATATTTATACTATATTTATATATTCACTATCATTATGCAGTTGTTTAATAAGCAACGTCAACTGTTGATTTGATTGCAGGTACCTACTACTGATATAATATAATATTATATTCATTTTTTTATTCAAAGCTCAGCAAAAAGAGAAAAAAACTTTTGTTCTTCAATGAATTTGTATAAAATATTTTATGCGATATTTTAGTGTTTTGATATTTTTGCTTGTAATGAAAAACGTTTTAATTAATTCATTTTTTTGACATATTCTGAACCAACTACTTCCAAAAATAAAATTTCAATAATATATGCAAAATAATTATATAATATAATACAACATACGTAATATATTTTTGTTTACCACGGCGACTACTTAATTATATATTATTATTTTACATTCGGTTTGTCGTGGATATGATAATACGTGAATTTCAATAACTCACATAATTTTTTCGATGAATGTAATGCAACATATAACAAAAACTATATTTTTTTTTCAAAATTATAAGGTTTACAATTTTATTCAAGGTGAATTTTATTAGTGTTGTAAAGACAATAAAGACATTCAAATCATCATTATATTGTTTAATTTTATGACATATCTATTTTTTAAATATTTTTAAAAATAAATTAACATTGTGCACATTAAAATTTACACTCAGGTTATAAATCCTTAATGCTATTGTTTCTATACTATAAGTAAGTTATTTTAAATATTAATTCGATATAGTTGAAGAATTTTGTTAAAGATTATCAAAAGTTCAAAATATTTAATGTACCTGAAATAAAAATTAATGGCCCTATTGAGGTATTGTATTATTAACAACGTTAGATTTGCATTTACAATTTATAATTCAAGCGTAGTGGCAAAGTTTCTTCTCTGGACTTTCCAATATTAATTAAATATAATCACACCACTATAATTCAAAAATATTTATAAACGGGTAAGGGATTTCGAAATTCACAGAAATATTAAAAATTATAATTAACATTAAGTAGTGTCGATGAAACCTAACTTTTTAATTCAAACTAAAAAAAATGTGAAAAAAATTATTGAAAAGGAGAAATTATATTGAGATAAATAATTAATTTTTTATGAAGTAATTTTATCAGTAAAGATTTTTGAAGTGTGTATTATATTTTAATATTAGGTACTATAAACTTTTTTAAGACAGAACAAATTTGACTGGGTCTACACGAGTGCCCAACACGTGGTTGGGCACTCGTATCGCTTCATACACATCAGTATGAGTTAAAGTAAATTGTTCCCGTTATAAACTGTTTATGTCTATTCCTTATACAATTGAGAAATGAACTAATACAAAAAATTGATTCGTAGTCGTATATAAATAAAATCAATATTTTTCATTTGAATATAACTGTATACACTTATAGTTTATATTTGGCAGTTAGATTTTATCTATTTCCCAATTTGAAATTAGTGCCTTGGTTGAAATTACAGAGATGTCTAATTTTAGTTTTATAAAATTATATAGTCATTTTTTTATGGTTGCCTTATACTTAGATGGTATCCAGTGTCCACACATTATTGATTTTTTTAGTTTTATTTCAATAGCGTAACATATATATATATATATATATATATATAAATATATAATTAATTTGACTGGTCGATGCAGCTTTGAGATTTATTCACATTAGTTAATTTTGAATATCCGTAAAATTATATACATACACACATTTCTTCAATTCAATAAATGTCAAAGAACGGTGTTAATTTAATTTAATTTGATTTTTTTTTTTTACATATTGTAATTATAGCATTATTTATATTATGATGTATTATTGGCATTTAATTATTTTAATATTTATCCTTTAGGTACTTCGGTTGAAGGGCGAATGTCAGTATATTTGAATCGTTGCACAGGATTCGATCATCAATGCCGTGTACGATACATGTTAGTTTTGGGCGATGGAGAAAAACGTCTGGACTCGGGAATATTGGATGATGTGTCGGATTCAGATGGAAAAAGCTATGGTTGGCATCCTAGATATAAGTTTTCCGAGCTTGTTACAAAGGTTTGTATAATAAAATTAATTACCATTTCAGTTTATCATGTTACGAGTAGTTTATAACTCAATTATTTCTTATATCAATTAAATTTGGTTCAATTAATAAATGGTTTAAGTAATAACTTTGTTTGGGCTAACTATATTGTGTAGTTGTTATATATCCAATCTTAAATTATTTATTTATTTTTCCTTCGTTTTTGTATTATAATTAAAACAAAACCATTATCTTGTCATCAAAGTTAAGTTCAATTATCAAAACAAAACGAGACTGGAAATTTATATTCATTTATCTTCGATATAAGAATTTAAAGTATTTTTTTATTTGTTTAAACAATTTCTAAATGCAAAAATTAATGTTTTCAAAAATACCTAATTTTATAAATAAATATAAAACTATATTATACTTGAATAAAATATCAATTTAAGTATATATATCAACTATCCATAAAAAATTACAGATCTATCTACATATAAAGTTAAACCACTGATACTTGATAGAGAATAATAATAAATGATGTATATAAAAGCCGTGATTCGAAGGTTAATCTCAGTAGATGATATCTTAAAACAGACGAATGACAATATTTGTGGAGGATTTCAGACAAATAAAAATGGAAACAGGGATTGATAAGAAAAACTTACAGTAGTATTTGTATAGACTCAAAATGTAAGAACTCAGCCATAGTTTATCATTGTAGTTTGTAAATACACATTTAAACAGTATAAAGTTGTAATGGTATACACTTACTATTAATAATATCTACACATTGTGTGGATTATTGTAGTATTTTTTGTTAACATTGAGCGATGTATCATGATTTTTCAACGTTTTATTTCAAAAATTCACATAAATACATATTAAGTAATAAAAAAATGTTTGAAAAGATCTGAAAGTAGGTACTTATTATTTTATGAATTTTACCATAGGATATTACGTAGGTGTGTATAAAAATATTGAATTTATAGGTAATAAAAATCAAAAATATGTATAAAAGTTGGTTAAATTGTTAGAAATTGTGGTAGTTTATTTCAATGTAAATCCTACATTAAAGCAGTAAGTACACAATAAAACGGTTTTATTTTTTTTATTAAGTATTGTGATCACTGTTTTAAAAAAGAAACATATTTTATCAACATAAATTGTAATTTTAAATAATTCTTTCAGAATTTCAAATAACATTACTAAGTATAGTGAATAATATATTACATATATTTAACTTAACTTCATTATATTTTCACTGGTTCTAAAATATTATGTTGATTTCATAATTTTTAAATTTAAAATATATTATAACGAATAAATGCTGCGATATTCAATTTTCAAGCACGTTTCATAAATTCAATTTCTTGTGTTTCACAAGTAAACTAATATACATCGTGACTGCACAAATATTATAAAATATAATTTCTGCATTAGAAGGTTAACTATTAAATTACTTTCAAGATATATAAACGTAGCCCACGTTCATAAATGATAAATACTTAGCATTGATAAGATTATTTAGCCAGCAGCAATAGCTGTATTTTTAGTAGTTAGCAAGCATATAATAATATTATTTATTTTAATATCGTACTGTAAGTAGGAGTTGTTCACAAAAAATTCTCTTGACATTGACAAAAGTTGATTACGTAATAGCAAAGTTTATAATCAGCAAAACTTTACAATAGGCACATTTTTTGACTTTGATTTTTTTTTTTTTTTATATTATCTTCTTTAAATTTACTATTTATGCGCGGAATTTTAAATATAAATAATGAGTTTCGTGCCGATAGTTTAATTTAATACACTGACATTTAATTTTATCTAGTAAATATACATATTTATATAATCGTAATAATGGACGCAATTTAGTGTACATTTGAAATAATAAGTAAATGTTGAATAATAGATCAATGTTACTTATATTAAACGCAAGTTAATATTTACCATAAATATCATTAATTATAGTTGTGTTTATATGTAATAGCATTTTCATCACACATCATTAAACATGCTAATCTAAATGTGCCAAGTCAATATTCTTATTTAAAAGCAGCCATGCTCATAAAATACGTTAATACTATTATGCAATAACAAGTTATAAATAATAATCATAATATATTTGATAACGTACTGTTTTACTAACAATACATGATTTAGTAATAATTTATAAAGTTTATTCTAAAATAATCCGTCAAATACTTCAATGCTATATAATTACTAAAGACAACAAATCGATCAAAAATACGAATTGATTCTTCAGATACATACAACAGTAGTTAATAAATCAATCTAATCTATAAAATATATGACGTTGATAAGTTGTCATTTTAAATTATTTTTCATATGTTGAATTTGAAATAATATCTTAGGAGGACACAATAAAAATAGGATCGAATATTTATTATTTGAAATTAGACCAGGGACCGTTAGTCCATCATAAAATAACTCAATTAACGATTATTTTATTTTTGTGGACTTAACACAGAGGAAGAAATTACGAAAAACTTTTCTGTAACGCCAGTTAAACTAACCATTTATTACACACACGAAAATCAAGACCGAAGAACCTTTTATGGGTATACTTAAAATAATCCCGACTGTCATGATTACAGTTATACCCGAGCTTATTGTGGTTAACCCTTCTACTATATATACATTTTTCGGGCGCGTAAAACCACAAGTATTGACTGTAAAAATATGTCTGTGTTTTGAAGACCATCGCCCAGATAAATAATTACAGAGAAGGCGACAACGTTGTAAAATGTATTTTAATTTATTTAAGTTTCTAATGTATTTTATAGGTTATAATAATATATAATTTTAAATGTATTACGATTGTTAAAATGTATGTTTCATTTCAATTATTTTTAATCAATTATACAACCGCGTGATGTCTTGTGTTATAATTGTATTACAATAATAGGTAGTACATTTATGTTCAAAATAACCAATTTTGAGTGGTTTAGCTATATTATCTAAGTGAATTGACCTATTATCTATCTTACAGGCTAGAACGTTATTTATATTTTCTATGTTGGTTTTTCTCTTTAATTAAATTATTGACGTGTAGAATATAATAATTTAAAAATGCTTATAACTCTATTAAAAATTAAAATATCGTAAAAACTTACGTTCTTTTCTTTAACGCTTTAACCATTACTATAGATAAATTCATTGAAATATTAAATTTAACTATAATAATTTGTTTACTTAAACATTGATTTTCTATGTTGTATATTCGTAAGATGGAGATTGGAGATACTTTATTTATAACAAATACAGGTCCTTGGCGTCCTCCTCTTTAATATATAATGACTACTGTCATTGTAACAGTTTATTCGAATTTTATTCTTACATGTACTATAAAAATTATTTTGAACATTGTTATTTTACAATTGTATTATTTTTGCTACTGATAATATTACTGCAGTTGTCGTGTGAATAGTACTTGAAGTAATGTCACGCTGTAAAAGTGTAAAAATTATAGTATTTTTTCTGTCAGGATCAACTACTCTAACAAATTAGACATACTTTATATTTTAGTGGCTAAGATCTTCAAAATCTGGGATAGTGCCAAACCATCTCAGAGCTGTACCGTTCAGGCACTTTAATCCATCACTCACTAAGTACAAACAGTTACACAATACGTTCGTACACACTAACATACGATACTACACATTAGCACTCATTGATTTTATACGGCAATCTCGTCCCATCCTTTGAGCTTGTCACATGATAGTTATACTTGGAAACGTTTTCTGGTGTGTCATACGATTAGGTGTATATATTACTACACATTTCAGCAATTGTATGCCACTATTAATACTATTTTATGATTCATTATCGTACGAATATACAGATAATTACTTTATTTTCTAAATAGGTCATTTACAGTCCAGGTTACAGTTATATGATATATTAAAAAAATGAACTATTATATGCTTTACTCCTTTTTCCTTATTATAATACATAAATATTGTTGTAACGCAAAAAAAAAAAAACGTTAATAATCAAATAAAAATATTATATGAGTAGATTAGACTACAGTAAAAATATCACAGAAAAATGAAAGAAATTACCATTTATATTTTTTTAGCTTATAATTAGAGATCTGGTAAAGACACTTACTTTCTTTATTCGCTTGGACAATAGAAATCAAAAATATTCATAGACTTATTATGCAGACACCATTTTTATTTTCGTGAAATCACAAATTTGAGAATTTTTTTTTTATTTTCATTAATCGCTACTATTGTAAGTCTGTATTATTACCAAACCATATTATAGTTTTTAATAATGATCAACCGTTAGACCTACTATGTAGTGCAATAATGAACCAATTTATAAAATTCTATTATAGTTGGTATATACTATATAATATATATATTATATTATTTATTATGCCTTTGGTAAATACAAAAAGTCGACAAGGATAATACTTTTTTGTTGTTGTAAATAATGGGTGTATCCATACAAAATATCAAATTAGAGGAAAAAAAATAATATAAACAGATGTGTTGACAAAAAAATTTTCTTGGAGAACTATATATTTATGTATATTTATATATATATATAAACAGAATGTCCCATGGAGTTCTATCAAATGAAATAATGAAATAACTTTTGTTCTAATCAATATTTTTATAAAATTTCTTTTAAATATAAGTCATAGGCACTTCCACTACATTTTTAGTATATATTTTTTATTTTCGGTATTAAAAAATAAAAAATAAAAAATGTATACTATCAATGTAGCGCAAGTTTCTATGAATTCTATTTAAAAGAACTTTTTTTAAAATACTGATTAGAACAACAGTTATTTTATTTGTCAGATCTTTGTGGAATACTCTGTATACACTTTATTCCAAATTGTTTAATATTTAATCGTATGTATAAAAATTATATGTTTCTTGCATAAGTTATAAAAATAGTATTGTGTGTGTAATGTATACGTGGAATTAAATGACATGGTACTCATTTACAGACGTACATCTTAATAACAATAAACACAGATATAGGTCAATAATTCTACATTTAAATAAGATGCAGTCCGATATTTATTATTTAACAACACTACAGGAATGTCTTATATTATTATAAATTTGAATATACTATTGGGTAAAGTACATATATATTATTTTTGTGATTCCCGACAATTGGTATTCTTTTAATGTTTTTCTTTTTTTTTTTTTTTTAATTGTAAACTATTTTGTTATAACACTTACGTATTTCCATATTGTTTCAGGGCACAATTCGGGTACATCTCGAGATGTTATTGGCAAACACCTTGAGTGAAGTTATATCTAGCATAGTGATAACGGGAATAAATCAGCATGGGGTGTCGTCGGCCGCGACTAGTAGCGTGGTAGCGTCTCCCACGAAAACGCAATGTTATGATCGGGACAAGCACGCGTGGTCTATAAGGAGCGATTGCCAATCAGAAACGGTCCGACTTCATATGGTCTACAAGGACATCCAGAACGTGCCCAGAAATCATCTCAGGTAATGAAATATAGTATAATAAAATATTGACATATGTGTTATGACTTATAAGTGCCCTGGTCAAATGCTTATTATTAAATGTTAACTTAAATGTTTACACGGATAACCGTGTAAACATTTTATAATTTGTAAATATAGAGCTAGCTATATTTTTACAACATTTACTCTGTTATTTACTGTCTCACTTAATAATTTTAAGCAAATTAATCATCATTGATCTAGAAAATTTAAAGAAATTAAATTCAAAATATACGCATAGAATGCGATTGAGAAATTAATTAATATATGTATAACGTATACGAGTACATATACCGTATGACGTAATTTACATAAACTAAACTAAATAATTATTTAATTTACAATGTTGCAAACTAAATAAATACATCTAATTCTACAGAATAAATCAGTAGTTATATAAAAAAAAGTAAAATATTGAGTTTGTGATAAGTTTATACATAGTGTTTTTGTATATCAAATTTCACTAGAAATACACCACTTGTGTTTCAACAAAATAACAAATAAATTAAAAAATTGAAACTCAACAATTCGATAACCAACCAATATTCCATAATGGCATAGCTTGTATCATACTTAACATTTTAATAAAACAGCATATAGTATTAATAATAATAATATATTAAACTACAAATATAACTGAGAGGAACTTAATTAAAATGAGTATAATAATAGTCATTATAGTGTGACATTTAGAAACTATAAAATGATGCAATTTTTATGTTCTGACTTATGACATACAAAATAAATTATATATACTATACTTATATACTATTATTATCATTTTACATATTTATAGCTATACTTTTATGCCATGTAATATGTCAAATAGTATGATAATTTAATGTTAATACAATTTAAATTTTTTATAAAGATTATTAGTGATTACAAAATACAAACTACACTATTGAAGATTTTTCGCTGTCATTTTTGCTGACATTTATTTATTACAAACATTATTTTCAATATCAATATGACGAGAAAACTGATTTTTATACATAAAATAATAATATGTAATATTAATAATAATATAATGTTCATTTTCGTTTACTTATTTTTTTTTAATTTTTCATAAACAGTTAGGATAGATAAACAAATGAAAGTTAATAATATACCTATATAATTGTATTTATTTTGCACCGAATATTGTAATATTTAGTTATAAGGAAATAAAAAAAAGATACACTTCAATATCACAGTTTAATATCGACTGTTCAATATAATATAATGTTTAATGTAGGTAAATACAGTATTTGTTTTAACTCGTTGAAACGTGATCATGCTTTGATTGTGATCATAATTCACGAATATATTACTAAATCATAATATTATGATAATTTCGTTTTGTGGTTCAACTTGCTGTTTAAATATTGTAAATTTTAACATACACCAACAATATTAGAAATTAATTAAAATAATACATAAATTATTTTTTCTATTGTAAATTTAAGATTAATAGTGAATATACATAAAACACTCAAAAATAAATTAAAAATAAATTATTTGTATACATTTATTTATTAGTTCCATTACATAATTTTTATGATGGTTTTTTCAATCCAGACAAAACACAATAATATACAATAAGCCTATTTCTTTCTTATTTTGAAATATTTTTTTACACATTTTAAATGAATGTTATAAATACCCTTATAAATATTTTTTGCTTTTACAATTGTATTTAACTATATACTAAAACATTTGTTTTACATAATGTATTTAATTTTAATAATTGATCAATATGTTAGGTAAACTTCTGTAAAATATGTATTATATCTTATTGTAAATTTCTTAAAATATATTTCTGTACTTTATTTTAAGTTTAAATTAAGAATATGAAAGGAAACAAAAAAGACAATTTATAGAAGCTTTTGTCAAACTTTAATCGTTTGATTTAAAAACTGATGATTTAAATGATATAAAATAATTGGTTATATCATTCTAAATTCCAACTTATTTTCATTTAAAGAACTTTTACTTCCCACTTTAGAGGTATAAAATATCATTACTCGATTCATTAAATTTGTATTTAATTGAATATTCAATTTATATAGTATAATTATTATCTTATCTAATGTCATATTCATATTTTGTATATTTATATAAGCGATTTGAAAAAGCGGTTTATTAAAAGATAATTTGTTTTATTATAATTGTTTTAAGTTTTATATGTAGTGGTTATGGTCGATAATTATAAAATCTATTAATTTTGACACATTTTGGATGTAGTATGTATTAAATTATTATTTTTGTATTAATATTCAATAAAATTAAAAAAATATTGATAAATCTAAAATTGTATCAGAGTTTATAATAGTTTTAAACAAAATAATACTTAAATACAAACAATCAAATATTTTTGTATATAATTGTTTAATAGATTATTATTAATTATATAATAACAACTTAATCTTTATAGTTGATCATAATGCGTCACTTGAATAATATTTATTCTTGTACTTAGTATTTTAGGTTTTGAATATATAATATTAAACTCTTATTTCATATACCTAGGTAGGTACTCAATTTAAAAAAAAAAAAATATTTTTTTTGTCAGAACTCAAAAATGAATATATACATATTATATTAATTATCATACTGTTTGTAGGCTAAAGTTGAATTTTTTGATATATAAAATAGAAAAAATTATTTTCTAAATTATTTTTTCTTTGTAGATTATTATTTAGTTTATTGAAATTACTAACAAAATTATAATATTCCAACAAAACATAAAACGATTTCAACTTTCAGTTTTGGATTATCCAACGTATGAGTTCCAATACAAAGTAGGTTGAACTTATTTTTTGACTTATATGAATAGCCAGTCGTTGACATCATTTACACTTTATTTTTTAAGATTCATCTTAAAGCAATAACTTTAAAAGAGCTAAGAATGTTAGAAAAATGTTCATAGTACGCACTAATGTACCACTATTGCCTATACGATACGCCGTGTCAAAATTTAGATAAAAATGTTGGGGAAATAATAAATATTACTATAATAATACATTATTATTCTCTATTCCAAATAAGAATAGATGAATATTACGAAAATTTACATTTCAATATACGTATATAAAATGTACATTTTTATGCAACCGTAATTAAAGTTAAAAATATGTTAACAATTTGTCACTTAGTATGGGTCATCAATTAAATTACGGTGTAATATTGTATAACTGTCTGACAATATAGGAGAATATCGTTCAGTGTTGGCACGTTGAAGGTCTCGTACCTGTCACTATTTTCTTCAAATTTGATAAATATCATAAATATTTGTGTTTTATTCATTTTATTTATTTTTATGAAACCATACAAACCCATTGTAAAAAATATAACATAATAAATAATAAAATACTACAGATTTGAATAAAAAAGAAATTTAGGATTTACTATGAAAATAGGCTTATTTTTTATATTTTATTGGTAGTATTTTATACATAAATTTTATCCATTTATTGTTACAAAACTCAAGATGAGATAAAAATGATGGTTTCTTGCGATCGTGCTTCTCTCATATTGACACAGGGAAATTTTTGAAACATTATTATAAAATGATTTCGAAAAAAATCACGTACTCACTCGTATTATACTAAAATATAATATATTTTAATTTATATGTCATCTATTAATGGGTGTAAGGAGACCGCTCACTAAATCTGTACATTGTTTTAAGTATCTAAAACACTGTTATGCTGTGTTTCTCATAAGGTCGGCACAACGCCCTAAGTGACTATGCATAGCCGGCATAATATTTGTTAACATCTGTCTTCGTGACACAGGCACTGCTCTAACTGTATGTTGGAAAGGCGGTTTGTGTGTAAAACTAAAACCTCGCTTGAGCTGTAGAAAATTGGGTGGCAGGTAATTGGAAATACTCAATATATTTTAAAATATTATGTGTTGAGAACAAAACTACAAAAAAAAAAAAAAAAATATGTAATATGGATTTTTTTAGAATTATATTAAAAACACATCATTGTGATATTGTTCATCAGATATAATAAAATAAAATAATAAATAGTTGAATATAATATATTATTATATACACATTTTTGTATATTGCATACTCGTATTATAAAAAATATTATTGTTTTTTTAATTCTTAAAAATATTTTGATGAAAGTTTATGATTTCAATTTAAATGTTCATTTAGTTTATTTATTAGTTAGTTTTAAATATTAATTATGTGAATACTGTGTATTATCTTAAAAATGTTAATGGAAAAATATATAAGTATTTGGTAGTAATTTTGCATTTATGTTGAGTTATATATATACTTATATATTGTTATAAGCTTACATTAAGATATTTTTGATTTTAACATCGTAAGTTGTTACTTAAAAGGTTTCACTGTACATACCTGCTGTATAGATTATATTAAACTCATGAATTCTTCATTCATCCTATTCTTTCAACAAACTCCCTGAGCCGGCTGTTCCGTAAAAAACGGATTTACAAAATCAAGGATGTTGTGACTTATATAGTTATATCTTACTGTAAAGTTTCATATTTATGTTGTTTCTTTTAATAATGTTTTGAAAAAAAATTATTTTGTAAAAATAATTTCAACAAAATATATATTACACAATGGGATTTGATTAACAATATTTTTGTTAAAGCCAATTTTAAGGAGTTATATTTTACTCAACAATAAAATGAGTTTTAAGTTTATTGTTTTTTCATATTACAATGTGCCGTCAGAATTTTGTTATAGAGTAAATTATATTTCTGTACATTAGAAATAGTACTGTGTTTATTTGTGTTTTCATACCACGTATCAAACATAGATATTTTAGAATTTTTAGGTTGTAATTAAACATTTAATGGTACGGAATATCGTTATAATGTATATAAATAGATTGTTTTCTATAGTTTTTCTATGTTTTGCCTTATGTTTTCTATAGGAACCTATTTTTTCAAATTCCATTAAAATCTTAAAATATTATTTATTTCAAAATCTATACATGTTATTTAGGTTAAATAGGAACACGAGTTACATTAGGAAAATTATTTTTTTTACAATTATCACTTGTAAGTTGCAATGCTATATAATAGATAATATAGTATTGTAATAAAAGGATTATCAATAGTTGAATATTTGAATATTGCAAATATTTAATTGCTAAATTAAATATGCTTTCTTGTTCTCAAATATTATATCAACTAGTGGAAAATACAGTAGATGGAATAATATAGTATCCTCTTATATTATTATATCTGTGTGATAGTCTGATCGATTGTTCATAATATACAAGATCTGATGCCAAAATAGAAGAGTTTTTCCTTACGATGTAATTTGCAAATTAAACGTAGAGCGACAGGTATAATCTAAACTTACAACGGTTCCAGTAAAATCAACTTAAAATCAGTATATAATCTCTCTGAGCAAACTTTTGTCATTATTGGTCATTAAACATATGTTTTTCAAGCTCTAACAGATAACGTTAGTAATATTTCATTGTTAAAGCACTTGCATTAATCTAAACACTAAAAACCAACATTGTGACTTTATTGAATATTTAGAAATGGATAATCTCAAATTATTTTAGTTATAAAAAATAAGTGTGCACACATATTATTTTAATGTTTTAAATCTAAATAATGATTCAAAGGTATTAATATTGATAAACCTTAAATGTAAAATCATTTTATTTAGAAAAAAAATGTTTTAGATTTCATAATTATCATTTTTGCTTGGATAAAAACAAGTTTTAAGACTAACGCAGATATGCTTTATTAATTCTTAAATTTGATAGTCATTAAACATAGTTCATTATCATATTATAATAGTTTATTAAAAAGTAATTAAATTTTGGATGTTAAAAATTCTTTTCTGAATACTTTTTTGTTTTGAGATGGCAATTTTTGGTTTTAAGTCCACGACACTGACATTGGACAGTCTATAGGGGGTCTTGGACGTTCCCAAGAACACAGTTAGACTTCTTATTTGGGTCAACAATTCCTGTCGAGATTACATTTCACCTACTTGGGAAGGTAATTGTGCATAGCACAATAGTATTATCCCATGACAAATAATATATATATATTTTTATTTTAATAAAATGTTAGTCAAGGTCCTTTATTAAAACGAATATATCTTTTTATTTTAATAACATTTTAGTCAAGGACCATTATTAAAACGAAAATTGTATTATTAATTGTATGCTATACAATTCAACTATGTGTAATTCTTATTTTAAATACGTATTTATTATCGCAAAATCATTGACTGTCTTAAAAATAGCTCGAACAAAATATATTACTATCTTAATCAAATAGTGATCACAATAACCAACGTGTACTTACAATGTTGTAAAATAACAAAATAGAGAACATTTGATGAACATAATAATGAAGTAAATATATATGTCTCCCCCGAGTGTTATATATTATAGATGAAATAATATAGAAAAACGATAATATCATTAACCTCGTTCTTCAATGTAACAATGATGACAATAGTATGAATGTTCTCACATAATCTAATCGAAATAAAGCTTTTTTTTTTTATCATGTCTGTTGCTTACATAATCATTTGGGCACTGAATGTCACATGGGAGCACTTTGGAAAATACACGTTTCAACTGTGCTT
Source organism: Rhopalosiphum maidis (assembly GCF_003676215.2). Taxonomy (NCBI): domain Eukaryota; kingdom Metazoa; phylum Arthropoda; class Insecta; order Hemiptera; family Aphididae; genus Rhopalosiphum; species Rhopalosiphum maidis. Next base: position 6,979,815 of record NC_040878.1, read on the forward strand.
ATTATTCATAGTTATATTTTGAAAAAGGGACAACGACGAGATATATTTATCTATTTGGCGTTCGTCGTTCAATACTCTAAATTCAGTTTCATTGCATTACCATTAAACCCCGATTGCGTTACGAATTCATCTTACGTTTCAGAAGACACCCGAATTATGATACCATACAATATTATCATGTTATATTTTTTTTCGGATTCAAAACACCATTGGTTTGGCAACGATGGTTTATTGAATATGTTTGTAAACACGTGTTTGTTGTAAAGGGAATGTTTTATTTTATTTCTGTATCTAAAAATTTGTTAAGACCTCAAAATGTAAAAAAATCCTTGAATTTTCAATAAAAATGTAAAACATTAAACTTTAGTTTAGTTTGTAGTTCATTTTAATTAAAATACACGTTATAGTTACTACACTGGTTATATTCATTACAAGCTTATAAACTTTATAATATGAAGTAATAAACAACAATTTCGGTTTTTAGGATTTGATCCTGTAAAAGTGAAACGATGTAATTCGCGATAGATTTTTAAAGGAAAATTAGAATGATGGTCTTAAAAAATTCGATAACCACTGCGTTAGTAGTTAATAATTTCATTTTTTAAATTATAAGATAGATATCTTAGTTTCTTTAAACATTGACTGATTATTGTTTTATCATTTTTTTGACATAATACATGGAGTAGCTATATGTTGAGTGCCTATATGTTATAGGCACTTAACATTTTAAAACGACCATAAACGGAAATATGTGTAATAAACCGTAGAAAGGGTTTTTACCATAACGCATCAGCGTCTTAAAAACGTATATTACTAATAAATGTTGTTTGTAAATATCTTTAGTAGGTTTCTGTATTCGGTTTATTACTTCTTAAATTGTTTTCACTCGTATTACAAATGTTGCTAACGTACAAATTACTGCGTTCAATTGCTTTCTAAATGCGTCTAAGATAGGTACTTATTAAATGGTCAAAATGAAAATGTAATCAGAGTATAGTGACAACCATCAATCGTTTTAAATTCGTTACACTAATGATTAGTCACTTTGTCACAAAATTGTGTAGTAACTTGTCGATCAATTAGTATTTTCACTGAAACGTGGCGTTTATATTATACATACGATACACATTGTCATGATTTTATAACAAATGTTTGAAACATTATTTTAAACTTATCGTATGCAGATATTTTTTTCACGATGTAGTTTTATCTACGTTATTTTTTACATTACAAATTCATACGTATATTTATTATTATTGTTTAAAATGAAAAAAAAAATTGTTTAGTTCAAATGATTTTGGTTTTTTAGTTCTCACAAAATAATTTAAATAAATACATGACAATGTTATGGAGTCAACCACAGAGTTAAGGAAATTAAATGAAAAACGAACATTCGAAGAAAATACAAAAATAAAAATATGTATTATTATATATTATAATACACAGTGAAATGTAAATTCATATGGCATTCACTAACAATACTTTCGTTTCATTTTTCCTTTTTATTTATTTTACAAAAGGAGTAATATTAAAACTCATTTTGAATACATTTTGGTGATTTATATGATTCTCTTTCCTTTTTACTAACCTTTATATTCTTTAGATTGGGCATACATATCATTCTAGTTTAAAGAAACTAATTTTAAAAACTTTTATGTAATTGTTAAGTAATTAGCTTAATTAGTAATTAAAGTAATTCAATTTTAAATATAGGTTAATTATTTCATCGAATTGCATTCATTATTTTGAATTCGTGTTTTTGAAGATTTTTTTTTACATAATTTTTAGTTTAAATAAAAATTTTTTTTTATAATTTTTATATTTTTGAATTTTTATTTAAAGTTTTAGTTTGCTGAGTAATGAAGTAGGGGATAACCCACAAAATGTTAGCCTACTTATACATTTACTTAAACTTAAAATGCTTATAACTTATAAGCTATTCTCCAGAATTTCATTGTTGATGTATTGACAATTTGAAAAACTCCAAAAAATATTCTGTTTTAGAATATCAATTTAAAAATGTATGTTGCCATTCAAAAAAGTAAAAAACTTAAAATAAAATATGAAAATTAAAAAAAAAAATTGTTTTTTTTCCGACTGAAAATTATGTAAGAAATTATTTCACTGTATTATTTAGGTAATAATAATTTTATTAAATATTTTATTTTTGAATTTTATCCTTGGATCCTCTGGGTTCTAATTAGATTTAGTTTTCTATCATAAACTATCTTCAACATTAAAGTTTTTTTTATTATAAAAATTATCTTCGGATTGTAAGTACACAAACAAAATTGTTTGTGTAACTAAACAATTATGTGTATTTACACAAAATTGTAAAACCAATACATCCAATGATGCGCCTATAATCTAATACAAATTTTAAATGTTTAATATAAAAGATAAATTTATTTATTCTATAAAATGTTAATATTATTATTATCTATAAGTTTTAAATGTATGATTTATAAATAGTTGACTTACTATATTATAGTTATTTAAAGTTTAGAAGAAGGAAGTTTAATTTATGTGCAAATATAATGCTAACTTACTATCTTTACTTCCTTACCTATATAGATCAATCGTTAAAACTTTAAATAAAGTACTATATAGATAATATCACAATAACTTTAAATGGTTTCAATATAATATGTTAACTTACAGTATGTATTACGGTAAATAATTTAAATTGAAATGTTGTCAAAATTTAATAGGCAATTATCGATGTTCACTATACAATAGAGGTATGTAACTATTGTTATGCAAGCCAAATGCAAGTGAATGTCTAAATGTGACAGATCATAATAATATTATTAAATTATAAATTATAAATTAAATTATTCAGATTGTACACAATTAATCCAAAGCTATAAGTGGTATAATTTACATTTTACAGTTAGTAATTAAAAATAGCTTTTTAAATTATTTTAATACTTATTTATTATTCGTACTTTATAGTATAGACTACCGTTTTAGTTGAATACCTACCTTAGCCTATCTTGAGCATTTAACCTTTTCTACGTCACATCGAATTCTGCGTTAATAATGTTCAACCTATTTGATTAGTAATTAGTACGATTCGTGTAAATAAACATTGAATTGCATCTATATGTACGTATCTGGTGTATTTTTAATGTATTTGTCTGTAATAGTTGTATTTATTGTAATTTATTTATTTATTTATTTTTATATTGTGTGTATTATTACATCAATATACACACATTATTTGCATGTAGATTTATGTGTAATTTTTTCAAAGAAAATAAATACTATTGTCTTTGCATGATGTTTAATATTGAATATTATGAGCAAAATGTATTATTACAGCGTCAATAATATAAATTACATTGTTATCGTTTGCAATTTATAGTGCTCAGTTAAAAAAATATAAAATATAATAGTAATAAGATATTATTTATATTTTGTTTTTTATTTGGTTGTTATGTTAAATAATTTAAAAGTAATTTTTTAAATAAAATAAACTAAACCATATAATTGGGCAAACTTTAGCCAAGCATATATAGTTACATATAAAATAATCAAATAATTATAATGGTTCAAATGGTTGTGTATATTATTATTGATTATTATTTGAAATAAAAAACTATTTATCTATCTAATATAATTCATCGGTCATGTGATAGAAGAATATGATTTATGTGCTTAATGAAATATGAGTAAATATAAAATAATAATAAATCATTATACTAATTTATTATTATATAATATTTAGATATATCATATATTCTTAAGTAGTTAAGTCAATATGGCAATATAGGACCTAACCTAAATTATAGGTAGTAGGTACATACTATATTTATGGTCATAGTTATGTACAATTATATACTAATAATTTTTATTGTACATATTTGTGATCAGAGTATACCTACGTAGACAGTTGGGTACCTTTTTATCGTCTTTACCTAGTCAACACACCTATAAACTATTATATAATATCGTATTATAATATATTCTCTGTAGAAGTGTATATATTGTTTATACACAATATAGTGCTGTTGATAAACTCTTGAGCTGTCGAGCACCACCTGAGATTAAAGATATGTTCAACTATATAACTAATTTTAAAAAGATTAATTTGTATATTTTAACTAGGAAGCTCGTTGACTTTAGAAAATTAAAGATATAAATTTTCTGGTTTTAAAGATTTTAAAGGACATTCTGCTGTATTGCGTATTTTGGAGGGATTAAGAATTTACCAGCATTTTTCAAAATAATTGGGAAAAAATTAAAGAAAAACAGTAATGTTTATGCCTACGTCACAGTATCCTTTATTATGTATTATATTATTGGTATGGGACATCAGAACAGGTAGCTAAGATAGTATACCTAACCTGATCTAACCTAACCCGTAGTACTATCTTAGATCGCGGTCTCAGCTGACACAACTGACCGCTTGCTCTTTGCCTTTTCTCTTCGGCGTTCGGCCCGCGCGGACTGCAGACCTTGTCTATGCACGCCCGCCATCTTCGCGTTCGTTTTATATTTTATATTTGTTTTTGGTCACGTGGTTTTATCGTGCCTACTTGTGTCTGCTGCACACGCAATCGTCCAGTCATTGGATTCCAGTGTGTTCACGGTTGTATCGTGTTAGCACAGAATCTACTTTACAAAACTAGAAAAATATTTATTAATTTTTTTATTGATACTGCTATATTTTTATAAAAAAAACATTGTTTGTCCTAATTTAGTATTTCATAATATGATATTTTGTAGATTTTCTTCTAAGTTCATTAAGACTGATTAATCCGTAACACTACGGCCGTAGTCTATTGTAATAACCAGTGTATTCGTCACTCGTGTATACAAGATCAGTATATTGCAAATGTTAACGTCACCCGTCGTTTATCGCATTATTCTGCCGGCTATATTAAACAATTATTATAATATAATATATTGTGTTATATATTAATGCAATATATATTATTATTTTAATAAATACGTAAACATTTGTATATATATATATAGTTAAATTTTAAAAATAGTATAGGGGGTGTGGGGCATCTCAAGCTACTGTTGCTTTACCAGTTTGGAGGAAAAGCCCAGCCGCATTATCCTGCAACCGTAGACTGTCGTTTCATCATCGTGGTCATTAGTAACATTATTATATTTTGTACCTTTTCTCTAGTATAACTGTATAAACTCCCTCTATACGGGCGGAGCACTGCTAAGTAAATTTTTATTATATTATTTATATTTTTTAGGCGCCCGTTATTTATTTATTAGTATTTATTGTATATACCAATCTATGTATTATTTATTATATTTGTGAGCGCATGGCGCTATAAATTATTTATATTATTGTAATACCAATCGGTGAGTAACCTTTGTAATTCCAACACTTCGCAAGTCGCCGCCGACAACAGCTGTGTTGTCCTCGTAGGAGCGGTCCCAGCGCAACATAGCACTTAAATGTTTGAATTATAGTCAGCACTTCCGTAACTATTTCATTATTTTTTGGATTTTCTAGCGAGCAGCTGACTCATACAACTGCGACTCGTCTATAATATTTAAAATTGTATTTGAATGACGAACGAGTATAAATATTTGATTACTTGATAGATGTTTGACTTTTCTATCATGAAGTTACCTTGATTATTTCCGATTATTTGGTCTGCTCTTCTGTTCACTTGTGATAGAAATATGATACAGTTGGATAATATTTTATACGCCACATTCAGCAAGAAAATACCTCCAATTGTTATAGTCCTTAGTATTCACTTTCTTATGTAGTGGAAAGAATATTGCTGTTTTTCAATCATTGGTAATCTTTCCCTAACCCGATTTATCTTTCTGATTAAATCCCTCTAGTCAAAAAACTTACTCTTTTCATTCTTTTTTTAATAATTCTGCCTGTATTTTATCACCTGAATATTTATTATTATTAACATTATTAAATCCTAACCTAACCTAACCTATGGGCATATTTCGCTAAAGAGTGGAGCGATATGACAAAGAACGGTAAACACATTTAACGCATAGTACATCATAGTAACAACAGTCATGAACGAATGATAAGCATAGCTCTATAATGTAATTTTGGCTTAGTGTGAAGTTTCGACAACAACTAATAAGTTGAGTAGAAACATACCCTAGCCTAAACCAAACATATCAAAATTAATAAAAATTTTTAATTTTTTTTTTTTTTTATGTCTAAATGATTGAAAAAAGATGGGAATAATTAAAAACGTATTACCCTATCAGAAATGGGGAAGTCTTCGGAAAATGAATGTTCAAATCCGAAAAATGATAAGGAAAAATAGAACAAATATTAAAAGAACAACAATTCTTAAATCCGAAGCCAGGATAATGAAACGATTAAAGAACTGACTCGTATTAAATAATCCAAACGTGAGTAAAAAAGCTAACAAAGTTATAAAACAGGACATCAAAGGATTATGCTGGATTGGTACGTCCAACTGCATCACATCTATAACAATTACATTTTTTTTGCACAAAGAAAATATATAAATATTATTCAAAATAAATTTACCAATTTCGGGATTGGGGGGGATCTCCTTATCACTCCTTTTCAATAGAGTACCATTATCTACTAAAGTAGAGTTACTCTGACGAATCGGGTTGAATTTCTCAGTCAATAGCTTGAGCTTAAGTCTTGGTCGTTCGTTATTACTCTTTATAGTTTCATTGCTATCGTCTTCTAAAGTAGTGTTATTCTGAAGAATTGGATTGAATTTCTCAGTCAATAGCTTGAGCTTAAGTTTTGGTCGTTCGTTATTACTTCTTATAATTTCATTGATAATATCGTCTTCTAAAGTAGTGTTACTTTGACGAAGTGGGGTAAAATGCTCAGCCAATGGTTTTAGTTTTAGTTTTGGTCGTTCGTTATAACTCCTTATTAATTCATTGATAACATCGACTTCTAAAGTAGAGTTACTTTGACGAAGTGAGGTAAAATACTTAGTCAATGGTTTGAGCTTAAGTTTTGGACGTTCGTTATAACTCCTTATTAATTCATTGATAATATTGACTTCTAAAGTAGAGTTACTTGGTCGAAGTGGGATAAACTCCTCAGCCAATGGGTTAAGATAAGGTTTTGGTTGTTCGTTATCACTCCTTATTAATTTATTGATATCGTTTTCTAAATCACAGATAGTTTGACGAATTGGGATGAACTCCTTAGCAAGTGGGTTGAGTTGAAGTTTTAGTTGTTCGTTATCACTCCTTTTCAACAGAGCACAATTATCTTCTAAATTACAGATACTTTGACGAATTGGGATGAACTCCTTAGCAAGTGGGTTGAGCTGAAGTCTTAGTTGTTCGTTATCACTCCTTATCAATCGATTGCTATCGTCTTCCAAAGCGGAATTACTCTGACTAATTGGGGTAAATCCCTTTGCCCAAGTATTGATGTTGATAGTGTGTCGCAAATGAATTTTGTTCATCGATATATTTTTATTCTGTTCTGGTACTGTGTCATCAGCTTGTGTGTCCTCAAGCACTTCTGACATTCCATCCTTAGGTGGTTTCTAAACAACATTTTTATATATTTATATATTAATATATATAATTTATGTCAAATAATGATTTGAATGATTTTGAATGTTGTTTGATAACAACATTATTTAGTAAACTATTTTTTCAATTTATAATGATGATAATAATTCAGGCTGGTTTTAAAATTTTTATCGAAAATAAAAATAAAACTTATTAAAATTTATTGTATTGATGAAAGAAAAAGATATTTTTTTTTGTAGCAATAATAAAATAATCTTGCATTGCGCATCATTTTTAGTCGGTTTTTTTTGGAGAAATTAGATTTATTAATTTTTGATAAAAGTATTGTTTTATCTAATATTACTATAAAAATTAATACTAATTTTTTGGTGCCATCTAATTCGACTTTTTTTTAGAGTTTGGCTAATTGACCAGGAATATGGAGTTTCATAAGAAACGTGATTGATCTTATTTTTGAATACTATCAAGTAGTGGTTTCTGAAAAATACCAGCAGATTGATTAGTCGATTTTATGACTTTATACCCTTTACCAATCAATGTTTTATTGAGAATCAATAAGTTCTTTTCATATAATTGTTTTGTTGTATTGATTATGAAAAGTTATTATGAGTTTGAACCTTTTTGTATTAATTCGAATAAACGTTAATGCCAAAATGTGGATAAAAAGTTACGTTATACTCGATATTAAATTCGTTAATGTATTTTTAATTTATGAATAAAATAAATAAATCAAGTTATAGGTGCAAAATAAAAAGTTTAAACACCTATGTTAACTTTATTTAATGAAAATAAGAATACTATTCTAACGTTGAAATACTTCTTTCATTTTTATATTTTCTTTATAGTTAAACAATAAATACATTATTAATTAATAGATTATTTATTATTAAATATATTTAAAAATATTGTACTACGACAACGATTGAATTAAAACTATCTGAATCTAATGCAGGGTTACAATAAAAAAATAAGATTTTTGAATAATTTCATTTACTCATATAAATTAATATAAAAAATATTTATATCATTATAATGTGTCATTAATGTAAAAAGAAAAACATAAAATAGATTACATACATACAACTACAATACATTACATTTGTAGAAATATAGGTACGCAAGACATTTTCATACAGTAAATCAACAAATATTTCACCCAAAACAAACAAATGGAAATTTCAATGAACTTATTATTATATACATTTTTTACAAACTATATTAATTGTATTTTTTTTTATTTTTTAGTATTTTATGTGTATTTAATTTTTCAAATTTTCAACAGTTATAATCGAACATGGTATTTGATATGTTATATGATAAGAATAGTAAAAGCTATTCTAATCGGAAATTTACGTATAATATTCTAGTACCTAATGATGCGATAACGCAGCTATAGTGGTGGAATGTTTGCGTACACATTGTATACACCAGATAGTAGCTATTACAGTAGTCGTAAAAGCAATGTGGTTGTAAAGATGTGTGCCTGTGGCCACGGAAATATTAACGCATATTGCTACACAGAAAACTAAATATTTCCAAAAACTATTTAATTGATACATTTTTGGATTTTTCTCCATGAGATAGCATATTTACTTACGGAGTACTTGCGTTTGAAAAAAAAAAAAAATCATAAATATTAAAATATCGGTTTAGAAGAACTCCAAATATAGCCGCTCAAAGAAATCGCTTCACATTTTAATAATATAAATAAAGTCATAAAGATATCAAATAGTTAGGATCGAATTAAGGGTGGGGTTGGAAAATGGATACAATAGCCCCGATTGCCAGTTTTATGGGTAACCAAAATTTTGTGGTAGGAATTTTCTTCACTTGTGAAGTTGTGAATTAGTAAAACTTTTAAAATTTAAAATATTTTAATAGGTAACAGTAATAATATAATATATTATATTATTAATGTATTAATATGCTGTTTGAACTTTAAATATTTACTATATTTATTGCAATATAGCTATTATCCTTAATCCTTTTTCCAAATTTATTGTGATTCAATAGACACTAGTTATTTATAATAATACAGCGTATTTTGCTCTTTTATCGTGTGCGGTGTGCCTAGTGTTTACTACAAAGTATAATATTATTAGTCAACAATCTCGAACCATAGCATTTGTAAATGATACCAATATGATTTCTTTCACTACACGGTGCTGTTGTTTATTTATTTATTATTATATTTATAATTTTGTATTATTTTAAGTATCGTTTGCAAAAAAGTTGAGTGGATATCATAATTGTAAATAAACTTAAATAAAATAATAAAACTTAAATGTTATTAACAAATGCAGAAAAAATCATGACAAATGTTGTGAAAAAACCTCAAGTTGAAAGTAAATATACACTATGTAATATAAATTTTACTTACGAATTATAAATTTACAGTTTTATCAGTTATTTTTTATTAGTTACCTATCTATGTATTTATCACTTAATCAGTTCATCACAGTTTTAACATGGCACTACTATAAAGCAAAAAATATGCAAAAATAAATAGTTTAAAATACGTTTAAACCTTCAATTAATAAATCATGTAATATATATTTTTAATATATATGTCTAAAATAAATTAAAATTGAATTTGTATTAAAATTTTATTATTAATCAAGTAATGCAATATTGCCAATATAATGTTAGGAATGGAACATTATGAAGTAGACGTTTGGATGCGAGTAATTTCGGCGAGGGAGTTTTAAATGTTTGAGATTCCCACATAACTTTAACACATCTCCAAAAACATTTTGTTCGATTAAAATTTGATTTGTCGAATATGTATATAAAAGCATCTTGTAAAAAAATTCCACAAACACGATTTTTTAGTAAAGTGGACATTATTTTTGGACTAATACAGCACTTTAAATATCAATTACGAAATAACAACTTGAATATTGTGAATCGTGATAATCTGTCGGATTAAACATCGACCAGCTGCTTTACCTCTTATATTGATTTATATCAATTTCTTTACCTAAACCATATGTTTTTAATTTTTTCTGGATCGTGGTCTCTACTCCCTTTGAAGTAGAAAATTGTAGAAAATTAACAAATTTATTTTTGAGTTATTTAAAAAAAAAACTCATAGCCACCCCATGGATCCCCCGAATAACAATCTTGTTTTGTTATGTAACCCCTTTAAAAAAAGATGTTTTAATTCATCAACATTTGATTTATACATTTATACATGTACTACCCAAATGACACCTAGGTAGGAACTGATTATTATAAATACTTGTGACTGAAATTTTTCAAATATACCTACGTATACCTACGATATGAGTTAGAAACAATTTAATAATCTATATCTACAACCGATACGATTACGCTCCTCGACATTGTTTAGATATAGAACAAAATAAAATATTTTAACTTTATTTTATTTTTAAATATTATGAAAAAATCATATCGTCTATTATTTTTGGCGACCGCAACCCCCAAACCTATCAATCACGACCCACAGGTTGAAAACCACTCATTTAGAGTATTTAATGTTTTTTTGATAATGGTAATGGATAAGCAAATAGAATACACGATAACTAGTTATTAATTAATAAGCCGTAATAATTTATTTTAATTATATAATGTTATAAGTGAATAACAGTAGTATCTTACTAAAATATTAATTATTTACGAAACAAATAGCTATAGTGTGACTTTGACGCGTCACATCTCTTTAGTTTATTTCCCTGTTTACCAAAAAATTTAATTGGGTATAATGTTAGAATATAATTTTATTATTATATAATACTAAATCGAGTTATTATTTATTCATTCATGAAGAATTATTTAAATTTTGTTATTTTTATTAACAATATATTATATTCAAAAATAGAAGTCCCAGAATTACTTGAGGTTAACATTACTTGAGTTTGATTATGATATTCATAAATTTGCAACTCTACAGAGTAGAAGAAAAATTTAGATATACCTATACAAATATTTAATATTATATTATAATATATATCTACATTGATTTTATTAAAATTATTTTTAAATATACGTACAATGTACATACATTAAAAAAATATAATATGAATTTGCATAATTTATAAAGTTTTATTAAATGTATTTTTATTTTGCTCATATTAATAATATATTAATTATTAATATGATTTCATAAAGTACCTTGTTATGTAAAAAAAACAACTTGTATGATTAATTATAAGGAGAGATCAAGTGGCATACACTCAATCGTATCTTTACGGAGGGAGAGGGGCAGCGGACTTCATAAAATTATTAAACAATATTTAAAAAAAAAAAAATTCTACAGATTATTGTAAAACAAATTTTCTTTTCTTTGTTTAAAATCTAAAAGGTTCACGAGGATCTAACTTTTCCATTAGGCCGTAGCAATACACGCATATCCACGGCGTTTTCCGTCGAATTCAAGACTTATTGTATTATATCGGAGTAGTAGTTATACACAACGCATATATATGCGCCGCGGATGAAAACACATTTTGGTGGACGAACGTCGTAATAATAAAAACGCAAATTCTTAATTTCACATTGTTTTAAAATATTAGAATAGGATATACTGGTGACGGAAAATGTCGCATTTTTACCATAATATTTTTTAGATATTGTACATGATTTACGCTGCGGAATACGCTCGGCGGATACGCCTTGTATATGGCTAGTCCGTCGGAAAACGCCGTGTATAGCCCCGGCCTTAGGTAAATGTAAATAATAATGTGTTATATCATGCACATATTATTATTTATTAGTAGTAGGTACCTGAAATAGGTTAACGTTAATTGTGTTCGTGTCTTTTGTATGCAATTCATAAACGCGTCTTTGGCCGACGATTTCATTAATATTGGATTCGATGACTGCCGTCAGATCTAATTCTTCAGGTGTTCTCAGTCCGTCCATTTCTATGAAGACTCCTTAATCTTCGATTATACGTTAAGTACAGTTTGTGCGCTTGATATTGAAAATCAAATAGCAAGTAACAAGTAACAAGAGAAAAAAAATAATTGCAGTTTTATATCAAAATGTCTGTTTTAATCTATTTTTCAATATAGCTTAAAAACACGACCTTTTTCAACAAATAACAATTCACTAATGAATCCTTCTAGACAAATTGTTTATAATCTAAATAATGTTGCTAATAGTTCATGAAAATTGATTATTTTCATTTCAGCCATATAATATAATAGAGAACGTTTATAAAAAATAATAAAAAACATTATTTATTCGGATACTGAATTAATTTTTATTTTCATTCCAGAAAAGTATAATATGCTACATAATCGAGAGACCGCTAGAATGAGTGCGTCTTACTCCATACTCAATACTACAGTAAAACCTATCCCCAATGAACACCTACCAAAAGCGAACGATTTCTTGGTGTCAAGGACATTTTAATTATTTTTCAATGTAAAAACCTCCAAATAGTGGACTTTTATTTAATAAAAATAAATCAGGAATAACAGAATTTTTTACATAAAATCAATGTTTGATAAAATCGAATTTTTTTTTTTATAATCAAAAACCGCGCGTAATACTTGAAATTTTAACAAAATATTTGTGTTACCATTATATCCAACATATGAATTAATTTTCTAAATATTTTATTTTAGAGCCCTTATAAGTTGTTCATTTACCAAAATTTCATATAAAATTATATAAAAATGAATATAAATTAAACACATCCATTATAAATTACAATGATCCACTTGACACTTATTTAGTTTTTTTTTTTATTTCTTTAAAAATAAAACTGGGTATTGTATTGATATTATAGATATTATATATTAAATGTTAACAATATTTTTCGTTTATAGTTTATTTAACTGATTTGTCAATTGTTAAAATACTATAATTAAATTTAACATAGTGCATATTTTTCCTTTAAAACATTTACTTTATACATTTCAAAAATTTACCCCAACTGAATAGCGGACTCTTCCAAATAGCAGACAACATTTCGGTGACCGAGAGTGTCCACTATTCAGAGGTTTCACTGTATATCATTGTTATCTGTGTCGTCGACTGTCTCATTTAACGCAATGACATAATATCAAGAATACAAACCTAACACATCTATTACAGAAACCTACCATTCGATACCACCCAATCCACTTACTTACTTTTTTTAATTTCAAAACACCAGATAATAATATCACTATTTTCATTTAAAAATAATATGGAAGATGACAATCCATCAGTAGTTTCACCGGACACTGGGATTGCAGCTTCAAACAATGATTTTTCTGTTGATCAACTAATACATAAATACATCAATCAACACGCTATCGCCTACATCGATCTCTGGGACAAAAAAAAAAAAGAAAAAATGATAAAAAGAAAAATACGGATTTGCTTTCTTCGTTTCAACAGCAATTTTTAAAAGTTTTGGTTAAATCCCAGAATGAAGATGGTGATGACGATACATTTATTCTTTTTGATTTTATGTTGATACCTATTATATACATAACATATTGTTTAATACATTACAATAGAATATTTCATATTTCTTAATTCTTAACTATATTTCTATAAAGTTTTAAATCTCTGTTTTCCATCATATATTTTAAATAGCTTTTTTCTACGTTTATTTCATTTTCAATATCAGCAGGTACCTATTTACTATCTTTTCAATATAACTTTAAATTGTTTTATTTTGGAATTTTGTAATTGATATTTTTATAGAGTTACTGTTTTTTGTAGACACTTCCATGATAAAATAAATCCATAAAATATTTTAATTATTATATTCATAATTTTTACCTAATGATGCGTTTGTTTTTCATTTACATTTGTGATTATTTTTTAAGTAGGTCCCCATTGCTTTTTACCGATTATAGTAAAACTAAATCTTGAGGAGATTTACCTAACATTATATTATAACGCTAAATACACAATATAAACTATGACGGTATGGTAATAACTAACAATATTCACATTCATAATATTTAGTATGGGAAACAACAAAACGTTTCATAAAAACCGTTCTCAATAGATTATTAAGTAATAAATTAATGCTGGTAGCTAATATAACCATGATTTTATTAATTTCGTGTAGGAGAGTATGGACAGCGACCTATGTCCAGTTGTAATTTATGCCATCACTTTATTTATCGTACTCATATTACAAAAATAAAGAGTATTTGTCTTAAATTAATTTACATACAATTTGTTATTGTGATTTATTATGTCATTAAATGTTTTTGTAAGCTTTTATAGACATTGTTTTTAAATTTTAAAGTACATAAAGAGTTTGCAGGCCATTAAATAATATAACCATTAGAAATATTGGTGTACTATTAGACGTAATTTTGTTCTACGTTCTTTGTACGACGATTTTTGGACATGTTTTTATTTAATAAAAATTTCTCTTTTGTGTATAATAAAATAGTTTCTAGCCATTAAATTACAGGATTTCAAATCACATCGAAGGATTTTTTACGTGGAGTGTACCAACGATTGTAAAACACGTACTAAATTAATCCCTTACACAGAATTAATTTAAAAACTCTAACTTTAATAGTACCTATTAGTTTCATTTTTTTTTTAATTACCAAACATTTTTCCATTAATTATTTATATGAACGTATATATACGATTTTCTAGTACACGTTTTTATGTTTCACGCAAATGCATTTATGTACAAATATAATAAAATACTTAAATAGTACGCACCTGCATATAATAAATTAATATGTAATATAACCAAGCGAGTGATACGTAAGTTTATTTTATATATTTAATATTTTATACTATAAAATTAGTAACTCTTGTTAAAATAATTATGAACGTAATTTTTTGTATTAAACAGAAAAAATAAGCAATAAAAAATTATATTTTTTTTATGTACATCAATAAAACTAAATGCGTCTCACGTAAATGTAAAATGCATGCGAAACGAAAACCTATAGTATTATAAATGTACACACTGTACATATTAATATAATTTCTTTAGGCTTTATGTATAATTTCAGTGTATATATTAGTCACATTGTGTTAGTTTAAATAACGTCCGTCAGATTATTATTATTATTATTATTGATGCAATGCCAAATTAAATTTGGAGTATAATCATTTGTATGCCTATCGAACACTTTGTCATTCTTATCCACTTTAAGGCGTTCGTTATTATCCTTGACGGGTATACGAAAACCATCGCGCGTTTGCGTCCTATGCAATTATGATAAGCTCGCACTAATGACGGCATATAAAATACCATTTTTTTTTGTTCAGTATTTACACCAAACACAGTCTTTGACCAGACTTGCAATTTCCTTGGTTAGTCTTTCCTCAAACCTCAGGCTAGTATGATTTATCATGGTTTTTTTTTTATCAACTGATTGCCTATGTAAATGGAGTACATTTTCGTGAATATTTTTACCGCTGTAGGTATAATTCAAAAAAATAAAAATCAAATTTCTCATTTTAATTTTCACAGCGCGTGTCAAGTTGAGTTGTTTAAAAAAAAAGAAAAAATAAGTTACGAGAAATTTGAGTCGTCTTCGTAACGATCTCTTTTGTGTGCGTTATTATAATACATTCTACACCGACTGAAAATATATATATTCATTTATACAAAAACAAAACAATAATAATTGATGCGGACGTACGCGCGTATCAAGTAATGAGCTGTGTTCTTTTCTTTGTCAAACCAATCGTCAGCTGTTCCCCGTGCCGAGCCGCGTGTACTTGTGTCCATATCATTACCGCTTTTCCGGTGGCTTAATAACACGGATACACCCACGTGTACGCGAGTGCGTTTTTTATTTTTTTTTATACACCGACGGCGAGCACATCTCATTTCTGTATGTTTGAGCTTCGTTATTGTTTTCTTACTTTTTTTTTCTTTTTTTTTTTTCGCGTGTAACCGTTTTGCTATACGATACACCGGTTATTATAACAAAAGAACCGTTTAACGATTTCCCTCTGCAATGGCATATTATAATGACGTGACGAGTGAAGGGAATAATCGGCGAGAAGAGAGAAGAGCAAACAATACTGCTATTAAATGCGCATTCATTCCAGGCTTCAATTCACGGTGTCGATAATAATAAAACGACCTTTTTAAAACAACGTCAATTCCGTTCGGCACATAATAATAATAAAGGGATAAAAATAAATATTCAGACGGCGTGTAAATGAAAAATGTACTGCATCAGGTAGTACATTTTTTTCAATGTTTTCTTTATAATATAATATGATATTTTTATTTCACAAGAGTATTGAATAATATCGATATACTTTTGTACCAACGCTTTTAATTATTGATGTTTAAATTAAATATTTATATATATTTATAAATTCTTCACTGAATATTGTGGAAGATATATGAAATGAAAGTATTGACTTTGGGTGTGGAATTCAATGTGACATTCTGTTGTACTGTCATACTGAAAAAATTTAAAATACTTTCAAGCAAACATTGCTTTTTTAATTGAACAATTTTTGCATATATACATTTTTTAATTATACAGTAAAAACAAAACAAAACAAAAAGTTTAGTTTGTGATTAATTTAAATATTTTGAAACGCATTCATCATAATAATTCTGTCTTAGCTTTGATAACAGGAATATGTTTATTAAAATATAAATATATTTAATATAATATTAATTTTTTTATTTTTACCACGGTTATTTATAGTTTTCCGTATGGTAATTAATGCCACTCAGATTTATATTTATCTTATAAGCAGTTTCGGTTACATCGATTTATATTACAATAATAAACTCTATGGTAGTTTATATTTTGGTCGTGAGTAGAATTTTACAATATTCTTGTTATTTTTATATTAGAAAAATGTTAGTGTTTTATATTTTAACTCAATAATAGAGATCGATAGTGTTTCAAAAGTATAAACTTTCACAACCTACGAGTACCTAATACTTACATTCATTTGCAGTTCTGTAACAAAATATATTCCTCTCAGTGTATTAGATTTTATATATCAATGTACTTTCCTGAATTTTTTTTAACTTTATTTCTCAGACAATTGCTGTAACTTTTAACTGTAGTCGATTAAGTGTAATAATCAGCAATCATTTATCTCTTCCAAATAAAATAGTTGTTTAATTTTGAATACAATTTATTAGCAGGTGCAACATTTATTAGATTTTACACATGGTTTTATAGGTAATTGTAACTGTAGGCTTAAACTGCCACTGATCCAGGCTTGTCGATATGGTGTTAATCCTCAGTATTTGTTAGTTTGTAATTGGTAAAATCCAAATTCGCTTAATTGTTATCGTTAAATAATTAACATTGTCCTAAATTTTCCAGAATCACTAAGACATTTTAAATGATTCTATCCCGCCTCTATTTTTAGTATTCTATTGCTATATCGCGTTTGTACATGATATTTTTATTCACATACATGCCTAATAACGGTAGTTTTATAATGTAACTCGAGGGTCAATGGATTGCTTAATACGATTATATCTATTACTCTATGATCTCTAATTGGTTTTTTTTATTTAATGGATCTAAAAAAAATTATTACGTTAAATAGGTTTTTGAAAATATTGGTTTCTTTTTTTTAACATCTAAAAACAAATAATCTTGGAAATTTTAAATTTTCGCAAAATATTTATATTATTATTTTTTTATACGTGATATAATTCAGACTCTTTTTCACAGCTATAAATAGACTATAGAAAATTAAATTTTTTATGAATGGGTAATAATGCTTAAACATTTAGTACAAAGTTCCTAATAAGTTGGTCATTTACCAATTAAAAAATGTTGAAAATGTGGATAGTCACAATATTTTAGATTCTTAACGGAATGATAAATTGATTTTGCGATAACGTGTTTTTTCATTTTTTGTTCATAAACACGATAAGTCGTCGAATAAAATGCTTCAATTTTTACTTGAAAGATAATTTTGGATAAAAAATTGAATCTAGTTTGTAGTTCAAAGAAGTAAAAATTAAAAATTCTTAGTACTTTTTATATAATTGGGAAAAACGAAAAAAAAAATTAAGGAAAAATGGGAATTTTTATGTATATCTTATATCATAATTAATTATAAATGTTAAAAATAATTGTTTTATAATCATGGTTACCAAAATTTAGAAAGTCTAAATTTTCAGAATTGTTTAGAATCGTTTTTAATTGTATTCAATGGGTTTTTATCATTGAATCCTAATTTAACAAAATCTAATACAGTGATTTACTCAATAATAAATAAATTTTCTTGATACCTATAATGTATGGTAGATTGATACTAACTTCTTTACCTTGTTTTTATCAGTATTTAAAGTTGAAGTGTTGACAAAATATATAGTACTTTTATTTTATTAAAAACTTTTTAGTTTAATAATAATTATAAGCGATAACTAGATCAATTAGTGTAAAATAATTTAAAATTATACAAAACATTACCATATCCAAATTATAATTAAAAATTAATAGTGTTATGAAGATCCAGTAATATAATTCATGGCTTTAGCTCAACAATCTATCTTCCGAAGGTTCTTAACTTCCTATTTTATCAGTAATGATGATGTATTGTACATTTCTTTCCATAACGTTGACTTTAATTTAATTATTATTCCATTCAGAATCCTTTGATTAAATCTTAATTATTTGTATACGTATTTTTAACTTAGCACTTAATTTATTCAAACAATATTTGAGTCTTATTGCAACTCCATTGTATTTGTTATATTCTATGTTGAGCTGTATTCAGTAATACATAATAAAAACAATAATAATTACCTATATGATATTGCAAATTTATTAAAGTTACCGAAGATGTACTTTCACTCTTGCCGAATAATAATCTTTTAAAGTATTTAAATAAAGATATTTAATCATTTTTAAGTACTCAAATATGTATTATAGGTATATGCTTTTGAACAGTACTAGGACGAAGTATCTTAAATACTTTATCAAAGAATTTGTTATAAAATCAAATTATAATTTTCAAATATATTTTCTATTTTCAATATAATAACGTAAAATAAAATTTATCTAAAAAATAGAAGGGCAATAAAAAAATGTAATTTTAATTATATTTTATTGGAATGTAATGATTTTTCTTTAACCATTTAAATTTAAAGTAAACAAATATAAATGATTAATCAGCTAAAAATGTGTTATTTGATTTTTCAAATAATTTTATTTTTATTTTTAATGCTTCTTGAAATTGAGTAAGTGAAGGATTTCAAAAGTGAATATTAAAATTGTCTTATTGACTCAAGTAATACGTATACGTTTCAAGTCTTACATTTGAAATTAAAACCAACTATATAGTACTCTCAATTCTATACTTGACGCAAGTTAAAAAAAAAAATTTGAATTTACCCATAGCCCCCCCCCCCATAGGTATTATAGCAATATAAACTAAAAGCATCTTCATAATTATAATAATAAAAAATACTCTCATAACTTAATCATTTCTGGTTGATATCCATTGTATATAAAAACTAATATTTGCTTAAAAAAAAAAAAACTTTTAAATAATTTCAACTGCAGTATGCAGTACAAATAAAATCCAGGTATCTCTTTTAAGTGTGTATAGTCACATAATATATATATATATATATATATAACTAAGTAAAAGAAACTGAGCTGTTTAAAAAATGTTAATTCAGCTTATAGCCATAGTGAATTTTTACCATCATGCGAACCATTATTTAAAACTGGGTGTTAAATTTATTTATTACCAATTTTTAATTTTGGTTTCAGGCTATAGATTTTTATGGTAAAAAAAAATGTTCATGCAATTGTTTGTATAACTAATATAATATGCTTACATAAAACACAGTTCATTAGTTTTTTCTACTAATTTTTAACTGGCATTTAATTTTTTGATATTTCTTGTTTAATTTTTTTGATCGATAGTGTTGACTTTTAAAATAAACATATTTATATAGTGAGCGAAAACTTAATAAATGTATAAAAGCAAAGTAAATTCTTTATTAAATTATTTAAATATAACAAAGAACCAATTTTTGAGAATCCAGGATGTTTAATGTATCTATTCATTAGTTTTTGTAATAATTATGAACTTTAAAAAAGTAGGAATAATTATAAAACATTAATTTATTGATAATAACTTTCTAATATTTTTTATACACTATGAAATTATTTAATGTACATTTATTTTTAACGTTGTGTCATTATTATTATATAAAATACTTACTAAACTTACAAATTAATACAATTTAATCAAAATTGAACTTATTTAAAGACAAATTCCTAAGAAGGATTATTTTAAGTTAATAGGTAGATATAAAATAAAATAAAATTTATTTAAAAACTTGTTTCGTGATGAATGATGAATGAATAGTTATAAATTAAAGACGTAATGTAAAGAACTTATATAAAAAAAACTGAATAATAATGATTCCATTGTACACACATCCAAGTACTTATGTGACTATTTATTCAAAAATGTAAATTTCCAAGCATAAAATGAACAAAATATGATATTATGTATTAAGTAGCAAGTAACGACTGTAATATTATCATATTTCCTATTCAAGTTGTGCACCGATAAGGGTTTTATTTTTTTTTACGTAATTAATGAATACATTATATCCTAATAATATATTATTTTCTGTACAATAATTTTAATCTATACGCACACAAATTTACAACATATTTTAATTTAAAGATTTGTGATTATTATGTAAGGATATCATCCTTAGATAGGTTGATAGATCGAGTGTCAACAAATATGATTGGAAATTCTGTTTTTTATATTCACACATATAACTATAAAAGTCAATATAGCAAGAAGCTAGCAAAATATCTAGATAGACATGAATTACTAATATGTTGAACACTATGACTCTCTTATAAATTGATATAATATTACTGTGCATTATTCATTCATACTATTTATTATTTATCGACAATAAGTATAATATATTTCAATACACGATGTAACGTAAAATATTCAACATCCTATAGTCAAATATTGTATTAAATAATAAATACAATACAACATGGTCTGTCGATTTTTTAAATCAAACATTCTTTTATTTTGTTTTTATTATATTTTCAGCTCATTCGAAATCAGTCAATTTACAAAAAGAAACACACAATACATCATTAGGTACTTGATAAAAATGAAAACATTGTTGAAGTATCTAATTCTTTTTTTAAGAATTAATCGTAGGTATAGTGTTATTCTACATCGGTTATTATAATCTGTGTGTTTATATTTCTCAGTCAGCAAGCAATCGACGTGACTATACAATATACATACAATGGACTATACTAACTAAACTATAACAAAACTAATTGATTGGCTATGTTTGTGAATACATTTATTAAGAAATATACTAATGGAATATATTATATCAAATTTTAAATAGTATACAAGTATAATATCTAATTGTAAAAATAATATACCACGAAGTATTCAACTTTGAACTTTATACAGAATTAATAAATATTCTGCGCATCTTATATTGAAAGGTTGGGGATATGTTTAGATACTTGAACAAACAACTGAATATATTTTAATGATAATATTAGTTTAAGTAGAGAATGCCACAAAGCGTAGACGCGTGATGCAACGGACTACGATACTATGTCGTTTCAAGAGGACGATAAAATAATATCGCAGTTAAAGGGGTAGAAAATATTATTATTTTATTTTATTTTTGTGTAACTAAACTATAACATGACGACATATTACACATTCAACCCTATTCTCTAGCTTACAGTTTACCTGCTACTGCGGGGCGACGAAAATCCCTTAAGAGATTTAGCTGATAGTATCCAAAATTCTGGTTAAAAAAGGAAACACAATAACAACAATATATAGACTGTCATAACATTTTTTCATTCAACTCAGAAAGCATATTAAGATTTTAAAAAACAGTGTATGGTACTACAACTTTTTGTATTAATATTTTTTCTTATAAATTTACTTTTAATATTATGATATTTTATAAGAGTATCGTCAAAATAAATAAAATGTATGTCATTTATACATATTATTGTTCAGCTGACATATAAATTAATATTTGTATACTTTTAAAAAACTAAAATTATTTTATAGCTTTTATTTCGATAATTAAAATATTCAATCTATTATATCTATGTTTATACAATGAAACCAATTACCTTTACGTAGTTTTAAACATTTTTTTTGTTCTTTAATGTAGGTTTAATAGCAATGGCGAATTGTTACTTCTTTTATGCAAATCACTTTTTATTTCAATAACTATAAAAATTAATATTTACTTTTTAGTATTATTTATTGTTTCGTTTTCTCGTAACTGTAAACATATTCATGAAAAATTAATATCATCAGTAAATAAAAAACTAAAAAAATAAATTATTATTCGTATAGAAACAAAAACTAATTAATAGAATGTTGAATGTGTACCAATTTTAATTAAAAATCACAATAGGTTAATAAATATTTACATTTCTATAAAAAGAATACTAATTTAAATTATAAATATGAATAGAGTAGATGTTAGAAAAAATGCGTGAATTAAGTTTGGGGAAAATGATATTAATAGTAGACTCATTATACAATTTTCAAATAACTGTAAATATACTTCAATAATTATGTAATTTTAACACTGAATACTATTAACCAAATAAATAATAATTAATTTTAGTTTACTTATTATTTTTTTATTAGCAAAAATGTATATTTAATTATTATTATTAATGATAAAAAGTAAATCACTTGTAGTTAAAACACTTCAATAAGTAATACCTTTAATTTTTGTATGGATAGTTTTGATGGTACATCAAATTGAAAAAATACATTACATTATATAATATACATAATTATATAATTTATAATATAGTTATAATATTATATACTATATAGTATAATATAATATAGTTATAATATTATATACTATATAGTTTAATATAATATAGTTATAACATAGTTATTTATACATTTATTTATTGTTTATTAAATGGGCTGAAGCCCAATAAATGATTTATAAAAACGTGTAATAATAATCGGTGAGTTTTAAAATATAGTTAAAATTAAAATTGAGTAACAAATAATGATATAGATAAAAGAAAAACAGTAGAAAAACAATAAAAGTACTATAATTTAATGAGTATAATAGAAAAAATAAAAGTAGTTACTGATAATATTTATTTATATTATTGCAAAAAGACTAAATACAGTTAAAATTGAAAAAAATCAACAGTTATAAACACTTAATTCATCTAAATCGTACTAAGATAACCAAAAGTAAAAATATTGGTTGCTTTAAATTAGAAACCTTATATTTCATTTAGATTCTGAGCAAAGTAAAAAAAAATGTATCATTAAAAATGTATAAATTGTATTGGTCATT
This sequence comes from Rhopalosiphum maidis, assembly GCF_003676215.2. NCBI lineage: Eukaryota > Metazoa > Arthropoda > Insecta > Hemiptera > Aphididae > Rhopalosiphum > Rhopalosiphum maidis. The sequence continues at coordinate 7,003,585 of NC_040878.1, forward strand.
TATCACATATATGGGCAGAAGGTATATACTTTAAAAGTTGCATTACTAATGGTTTTTAAATAATTTATTTTTAGAATTTTCTAGTAGCTTTTTTAAATCTTGATAAAAAATATCCAGCTCTCAAATGTTCAATTAAGTTCAGATATGTATTCTGTAGGAAATTTGTATCTTAATCCAGGAATATTTTAATATTTATTGATATATTTTATGTGAATGAAATTATGATCTTATACTTTTACTAAAATATATTTTATATATTATAATAAAATATATATATATCTAAAATTTGATATTATTTTCATCCATTTTTAACCACTAATATCACCAATTTTATAGATTCGGAAATTATTATTATTTTATGAAAAATATATTTGAACGTTTACTGTAGAATAAATGAATTAACAAAATATAATCATTAAGCCTTCTAGGCGTTAGAATTTCGATGAAAATTGATATTTATAGCTTTTCTTATATTATAAAATTAATAAATGATTTTCAACATACTATAATTGTCCATGTATTTCAATAATATCAAAATGTTTCGATAAATGGATCTTTTGTTGTTAAAATATGAAATAATTATATGTTAAAAATTAAGTTTTTATTTACTTTTGTTTGTAATTTAATAAAACTAATAAAAGAGAACAACTTTTTATATGTATAATGTATATGCAATATAATCAGTTATAATATGAGTAATAATAGCATGTTTAGTATGAGAATATGATTATTTGTATAAAAAAAAGCAAACAGATTAAATAGTCTTAATCGTCGATCAGTTAATTAGTAAATTAGTAATTGAATATACATAAAATTAATAATAATTTAAATATCATATATAGTAATTACTGTATAAATTCGATATAGAAATGATAACCTAGTAAAATTAATTAATATCATAGAATAAATATTGAAATACGTATGAAGTATCTTAGAATTATCATGGTTAACTATTGAAACATTTTTTTTTAGAGTACCTAGTTTAAGTATTAATTTTAATATTACTATGAAATATAAAACTATTTAGGTAGATGCTTACTCATAAATTTTAAGTTAATGGAATTGTACAACCATCCAACAGTAGTTATTGCACTAGAGTATGGTTTAGTATTAAAACGTACTAAAAAATGTTAATTTTTCCAAAACACTAATTTATTATTATTCTTTTTTATGATATAAGTTATCGTTGTTAAAAAAAATGATCGGGTATCTTTTAAATATTTCAATAAGGAAAACTTTAATTATTTCATATAATTTTTAATGCCTTTTGGACCAGATTAATACGCATAGCTTAAATATAACCGATTGAAATTCTGTTATACGGCAGGTACAAAACACAATATTTGACATCACAATATTATTGATATTATAATATATTCCGTATGCACTGTCACGGATTATTAAAATCGTATACACAATACGCATGCAATAAATTGGGAGACATTAAATTTACATACTATTATGGATTCCGCGATTATCTCACACGTTGCACATGTATAATAAATATTGCGATGTTATTAAATCGAAATTTTCATTATTATTATTATTGTTATATGTGACAGGTATGTTTGTTGGACGGCGTACCTGCTACGTTACCACGGAAAAACGGGCCATGTGGAACCGGTGCCATTGCCAGGTGCACCATTTAGCCACTATTACGCAACTGACGCCACTGACGAAGGGATTATAATGGAAACCGACATAAGCGTCAAAGAGGTAAGTACGTGCTAATGTTTTCCCCTGTGAAATTAAACGTCTCCCATCGGAATTACCTATTATATGTGTACGGAAGTGATCGTAAATCAGCTTACAGGTTATAGTAACTTTATATACAAGGGGTGGTCCCACAAGTATGATTTATCATTTTGTTTTTTTTTTTTTTTACTCATGGCGAACAATACAGTGTTTGTATACTGTTAAAGAAAAAGAAAATAATGCGATGTGTATAATACGTATTAATATAAAACAAAAATACATCTTGTAAATACACGAAAAACACGATTTGTTGTCTTATAAGACCGTGAAATATGTTTGTTAGTCGTAATTTAACTAATGAATATTAAACGCATCATTTTGAAAAATTTTGTTATCCTATGACACAAACTATATTGTATAATAAAAAAATTAGTTATTACGCGTAAAAAAAAAAAAAAAAACAAAATTTTATAAAACAATACAGAATAAGTATTTTAATGTTTGGTATTTTTTTTTCAATAGTAAAAAATATTAGTTATACTTATGTATTTTTAGAATATTTTTTTGTATAATTAAGTTTTATAAAAGGTTATTAATAAACAGTTATTTGTTTAAAATTAAAAAAAAACAACATTTTTATGAGAAACATATAGTAGATACATATTATGTATATTTTATTATTTATTCAGCCTAATTAACAAATTATCTCCACAAAATACATAAATATTTTAGAAAAGTTAAATAGCTATGAAATTTGTGCGTACAATGTGGATGTTTATTAAGTCTTTAGAGTTGTTTAATTTTATTATAAAAAATAATTGGTTGGAAGATAATATTTTTTATACCTAAGTTATAAGTGACTTGGACAACAAAGTTAAATAAAACAAAAATTAATGGACTACATATTTAAATATATATATATCCTTAATAGATAAGTTTAAGAAATAAATCTGTTGTGTATTTTATATCTATATAAAACTAGAATATATTATATTTATTAGAGAAAATATTTTTTATACCATAAAAGATAATATAGATTAAATAATTATTATTTTAGAATCATGTAGGTACTTAGAAGTGTTCAATATAACAATATTTAATACAATTTTTTATTTTATTTTTATTTTACGCAATAAGCAGATGAACTATGTGTAGAAATTATATTTTAAACCATATTTAATATAAAATCTCTCCACTAAAATACTTAATACACTTGACCCAGAACTTAATAATATAAAATCAAAATTGTTTTTCATTTTCTATTAATAAAGTTTTTGAAAAGAAAAACGGCAGATGAAGAAAAATTCGAATTGTTATACTATTCTATGTTAAGATTTGAAAAGTTTTATATTTATTGATAAAGCATATGATAACTACCCACAATTATTGTATTGTTTATTGTAGAATAATATAGTAAATTCAAATATAATAACATGATATAATCTCAATGCATGAATAATATAATAGCTGTAAGTACTTATTTATTGAAAATGTAAGGAGGGTACTTATAACTTTGTTTTTAATATTACCAAATATCATATAAAGACACTTGAATATTATTTTTCTAACAAACTAAAAAATATAGGTATTGAATACTTCATTTATTGTTTTAAATCAAAAAGATATTCACTTCTATACTATTATTAAAATTATTTTAAGTCACTATATTTTTTTTTATTAACCCATGTGCGATGATATGTATATGGAGTATTATGCGTAATACGTACAATCTGTGGTTTTTTTTCTTTCGATTATTTTTTTTTTCCCGGAAAGTAAAAAAGTTAAAATGGCTTGATATGCATATTCATGACACGCAAACCCACTGACCAATTTGTCTGTAGATGAATACTATGCGTTAGTAATTTATTATAATTTTAGATAAATTGTAATTTAATATATTTCGGTGTTGTATTAAAATAAATATTATGTAGCAGTGAATGGTGATAGCAGCCAAAGTTGTAAAAGAACATAAAAAAATAAAAATAAATATACAAATGTATAATTAAACAAAATAAACAAATAATAAGACTTCCTTATTTATTTTGTTTTTATAATACAAATGATTCATATATCATACTTTATGAAGATATTCCGTTTTGATTTCTCGGAAAACAGCCATTAGAGAGAAATGTGGATTAAAAGGATGTAATTATTTCTGTATAGTATACTTGTTTAACTATGTTTGGATTAACTAAAAGATTAGTTTAGTATAAAATAATATTATGCTTCAAGTAACATAAACTAAAAACAATAACTAAATAGGTATAACTCTTTCACAAAGCCAACACATACACACACTCATACAAATACTTGCTAACACATTTAATTGAAATACATTTCATCATCTTTGTTGAATAAAATTAATTTACTTTTTATATTAATATCATAAATTTTGTAAATCCTTATAAGAACATGATTAGGTATCACCATCTAGCTGTTGCACTCACTTTCGTATTAGAATATTCAAGTCCATCATAAAAAGATGTGAATATATATGAAATATTAAGAAACATTATAAGTAAATAGATAAATATTGAACTATGTTATGCGCTTATAAATATTCATTATTATTTATTAAATTCATCGTGTATTATAAAAATTTACTTGACCCTGTTAACTAGTGTATAGTGAGTCCAATAAACTTTTTTCTATGTGTTAGTATACATAAATTGGGACAGTCTTGAGGCCAATAAGTGAATCAATCTATTAACCGTAAGTCCAATAAGGTTCAGTAACTGTATGTATTGTATAATACAATTATAAATATAATGGAAATGAGATAATGGATAGTATAGCTAATGTAATTTTTGTTTCTAGTGAATTACTAGACAGATTTCAATACAACTAAGTAAATAGATAATTATAAAAATTGTAAAATATATGTGAAATATAAATGTACCAAAAAAATAAAAAAGTTGAAGTCTAGTAGATTGTTTTAGAGAATTTCCTGAAAAACATAGGATTTTAGAACGGAGAATGAAAGAAAAGAGTATATTTTTGTTTGGATTATGAATTGAGATTGGGCATACTATGTAGAGGATTTCAGTACGTTGGATTTTTTTTTTTTTGTTTGTTAGATACTTATAAACGGAAATACTTTTATATGCTGAAAGAATTGTTCAAAATTAAGTGCGTGTTTCAAATGGCCATCATACGATTTTTTCAATGGATTCTCTTCACCATGACATATATTTTTGCTAAAACAAATTGTATTTTATTATTTACATGATAAACAAATAAACAAAATGTTATAGTACTTTTAATTTTTTATAAATATTTAACATTATTACATTAAATATTATAAAAAAAAAAATAATAACAAACAAACAAACAAATTGTAGTTTATGTATGAATATATATATACATTTAAAGATATATAATATTTGTTACAATTTTCCAAATTTTAGAAAAAAATAAAATAAATTATATGTTTGTATAATTATAAACAAGCATGGAAACCAACTCCTACGAGTTGTAATTCAAATAAAGGTCAATTGATGCAATTGTATACTGGTTAAATGTGTCACTAACTTGTTTACCATTATAACAATAAGTTAATTCCTTACGACATTATAACTGACAGCAACCTTATCTTTCAACCGGCTTGTCAACCGAACTAACAAACACTATTCAGAATATCATCAAATCTGTTAAATTTATTCACTATAACGCGAGAATAACCCGTTGAAATTATGTGAATTTATTTATGATCGACAAAAATAGTTTAAAGAATATTAGCACTAGTTAATTCGTTTACATATCATTTCAATTTATTGCTATGTTAGAGTTTACGTTTTTTTTTAATAGCTTGTTTTGGGTCAAATATGAACACATTATGACTTATGTGTAATGTGTATTTTCAAGGTCAGTTGTCATGTTTGTTAAAATAATATAGAATAGGTACCAATAAATACCTAACAAATAAAGGGTATACATCATATATAACTATTTAGTTTAAATTGTCCCATACAATTAGAGCATAATTACTGAAAACTGAAAATTTACCACATAAAAGTACCCTCGAGATTCAGTTTACGATCTGTAAAGGTGTTTTATAAGGTATTTTGAGTATTTTTACTAAAAAAAAAAAAAACAAAAAATATATTTTTGTGAAAATAATATATATTTTGCTTAAAATTAATAATTGAAATATTAATTTAGTAAGTATCACATATACCTCCAATCTACATAATATATTTCATATAAATGTATGTTATAAATTATATTTTGCGCCAGTATCTTCTCTTTAGTGTACTCTTGAGCTACTTCGTTACACACATACCTTTAATTTTAAGCACTTGCAATTAGTGATATTAATGAATGGTGTGAAATCCTTAGAGGAATCCTTTTGTTATATTTGTCTTCTGTCATTAGTAGTGAACCAACCATTTATGAAACAGCTACTTATATTACTAAAAATAAATACATCTTTAGAATTCGTATGATGTTTTGAGTTACTTATTCTGAGTAGAATATTAAGAAGTTATTATAACGTAAGACAGCAATAAAATATTAGAAATAAGTTTACCTATTATTATTATAATAGCATAGTGAGGTTTGACAAAGTACTATTATTATTATTATTATTATTATTATTATTATTTTAGTGTTAATGTCCAGTATTATATGATCTATGAATTGTATTTTTAATAAAAAACCTATATAAACTCATTTTACTCTTTTTTTTTCGTTAGTATAGTATGATGAATACAATGAATTGATGAATAATGCCTATATAAAAGCCGTTCATAGCAAATATATTTTGATAAGATTATTCAAAACTGTCCAAAATTGTTTATAAAACAAATTTAAATTATATTTATATGAATATGTAAAAGACGTGTTAAAATATTTTTTTAAACATACTTTAATCTCGTTAAAATACATACAAATAGTATTATATCATAAACGTACAAATTATTTTTTGTATAATTTGTAAAATTTAATAAGTCATAATTTTAAATTATTATTATTTTTTTTTTTTTGTTAATATAATTTAACATTATTTTTGTTTTAATTTGATTTTTCTAAGTAAAAGTATATAGTATAAATATTATATAATGTTTCAAATGTTTGAAGTAAATAAAAATAATGTATTGTAAACTTATATAATATTATCAGAGAACTGAAAATATTTTGTCACGAAATTTTGAAAATATTAATAAAAACTACGTCGGACGTTTATAACGCGGTGACATTTTCACGACATAAAAAATATTTTAAAAATGACGTAAAAATATTCAAAGCGTTAAAATATTTTGAATTCGATATTTAAAAAATAACTAACAATATGTATACATTTCGCGCAATTTTATATCATTTAATCAGTGTCAGAGCTACAGATTTTTCCGGATTTTCTTTGTATCGCCATGAGAAATGTGCGTATATTTAAGATAGTATATTTTTATATAATACGCTTATTTAAATAATAATAGAAGTAGATTTTGTATCCAATGTATTTGATACGTTATGGAAATGTATAACCATCAGAATTCTAAGACATGTATATATATATATATATACATATATAACGAGTGATGCGCATTGAGGGTAGGTAGTCAGTTATAACATTGTAATATCATATGCACGCGCGTAGCCACATAGCGCAGTGTAGTGATTAACTGCCGAAGTATCGGCACGCTATGTTATATTATCTGGGAGCTTACCAAAACGTTGGTACATATAGAGATGTGAGACGGCGAATATTCTTGGTGTTCGCTCCGAACCATCATTAGACTTTGAAAGATTACGATTTTCTCTGTGAGCAATACAGTTTTACTAGTTGACCCTCGCCAATTGCCCATTAGTTCAAAATAGGGTTTTAATGGTAATTTTTCTTCTGTTATACCATATCTATATGATTCTTTCTGTTCTTTCAGTGAAGACTTATTGCCAGACCATCACATTTTAACCATAAAATAATCATTTATATATATATATATATATTTATTTTAATCAAATTAATGGTTAAACGTAAGTATATAATCGCTAATATATCAGATAGTTTATTAGCATATAATTTAGTCTTGTAATATTTATAATTATATATCTATGGAGAATAAAGAGAGTATTTCATCTTTTTTCTGGTTTTTATAGCCCTACAACAACAACAGTTTTTGCCACCATCACTATTTTCCCCAATTTCTCCCGTTCCTGAATTATATTCCTCCGTTCCTGCACTTTAAGTCTTTCCCAAATCCTATCCAATAACCTTTTTCTAGGACTCCCTTGGGGTATTTTTTCTCTTGATTTCAAATAAATTCATGACCACTTTGATGGTGTTTTCATAGTTTTTGGGTACAACATGTCCAAGCTGCTGTTACCTTTAAACATTAATACATTTTGTGATAGAAAATTTTTCTTCTTTTTTTTTTGTAGCTGCTTATTGAATTTCGTTCTACATATTATAGTAATATTGAAAACAAATTTACCACAAAATCACTCACATAAAATTTTTATTTTTAATCCATCCTTTCCCTACCTCTCTAGAACTTGGATATATCTCTCATGCAACTAGATGTCAAATGTATGAGTAGTTAGGATTTTACGATTTATTAAAACTTAATGAAAACCATTTAATAATTAAGATTAAATATTAAAAACAAATACATTTCTGCATAAGAAATTCTTATACAATTATCATATATAAAATATAGAAATCTTTTTTTAATTTTAAATTATCCAAGAGTAAATATTTTACTAGGATAAATTATTAATATTTCGATAATATCATACCAATATATCTTATAGATATCTAATGCTAATAAACATCACCACCATTATTATATTTTTAACTGTTAACTTATCTTTCTTGAAAAAAATAAACTTCTTTATTTAATTTTATTTGAAACAATTTGAAAAAATACATAAATCTCTATTTATTGAATAGGTGTCTTACTTCAATCTCTTCATAAGGAAATCCTTCAACATTTTATTATCCAATACTATTCTTGAACAGTTTATCTTCATTGTATACCACTTAAAATGCTTAAGCTCATTTATATTAAATGTTCATGTTTCAAAATTATAGACTGAAAATTGAAAAGAAAACCTGAATCGCGTTTTGAATAAATTATTTTTACTGTTGTACCAATATTTATCTAGATTTAATAAGATATTTTTTCTTGTCAATAAACCATTTTATTCCTAAGCTATTAAAAAAAGCAAGTTTATTTTTACTTGAAAATAATTGATTGCGACGTAGTTTTTACATAATTTCTAATACTTTTATATCTTTGAATACTTATTGTGTTATTCTCTAATTCAAATTGCTTGTTTAAGCATAAAATACCTGCATATCATTTGCTTGAAAAATAATTTAATACAATTACCGCTCTTACATTTATAAAATATTCACAATATAACGGTATATGAAAGAATAAAATACTAATTATTAAAAATCGTATAATTTTATGAAGTAACCTTTTATATTTTAAACTTGAAAAAGGAATATATCTTTGTGATGTAAACCTCAATACTTGATTATAATGTTGAAATACTTACTTTTCATATTCATTTTTAAATACAATGTTATAGATGTTCTTTTTCAGTTAAAACTTAAATGTATTCAATTTTTAGCAACTTTTTTGTTTATTCATCAGTGTTTTATTGTAAGACTAAACAAATAAATAGTTTTAATAAACTTGATATAAAAAGTTGTTGTTTGAATCAGTGAACTTCCACATTTTTTATTAATTATTTTAAAAAGAATTATCTTATTCATTTGTTTTTGAGATAATGAGAAAAAAATATAAAACACTAATGTGTATTATATTTTGGTATAGTATAGGTTCTTGTACCATATTTTTTAGTTGAAAAGCGTAAGTATACAAACTCGAAATTATTGTTTTAAAATTAAATCATTCTTTTTCTTTTCCAAAACAACGATAAATTATTTAATGTTTGTACATTGTTCAGAGTGACAATATACGTAAAAAAATATATTTGTTTGTAACTATTTGGGCTAGATTAATTGTATTTTTTTTTAAAACTCTTTTATGGTTAAATTTAACTTTCAAAAAAAGTAAATATTTGTGTTCGTGTAACTTATTTTACAGGAATAACTTATGTAAATATTTTAAAAGTTACATAATTAACTTCAATCAAATATTAAAAATATTATGCAATTTTTAAAGTAATAATAGTAGGCGGATAAAAGAGTGTACAGGGTAATTCACCGAGTATTATCATCATCTTTTGTTCTTAATAAATACATTTATTCAAATTTTGATTTTTTGTAAATACATTTTGCAAGTAAATTTAAAGAACATATTTTATTTTTACACCGTTTAAGGAATATTCATTAGCGATACAATCCCATTTTTCAACTAAAAATCACCCTTTTCTATTGTAAACTTGAATGAGATAATATTTTTGAAAATAGATTAGCATCTAAATTGAAATATATATGTAGAGTTTTTAAAGTTTCTGAATTATTAATCTTATTATGTACTAAAAAAAATAGTCTTTAATAATAAATTGCTTTAAATAAACAAATATTTTATGTTTAATCTAAGACGAATATTACTTAACATACTTTTACCATTTTTAAAAACTATAACATTTTAATTAACTTATATTAATTACTCTCATTTTCATATTATCATCATAAGATCATCATAATATCTTCTAAATCAATAAATATAGATTTTTATCTTTAGTATATACAATTAAATAACTCAATAAATATTTGTTTGAATTAATAATTTAAATACATCAACATTTAAAAAAAATCATTTCTCTAACAGTTTTCAACAAAAAATAGTAGATTAAACTTTAAAGAAAGTAGTTTAAATCGACAAATGACGCTCATTATAACCTGTATAAGCACTCCGAGTAATTTAAAATTTGGTTGTGGAGTTGGTATACTTAAGAATTCTAAAAATTAGGATTTGGATAAATTCTTTAATAAAATAAAAATGGCGGTGAGCAAGTTTGGTGCAAGAATAAATGGTGGAACAGCAGAACCTGAAATTATAATAATATTAGGCATAAATATTCAGTGTGTACTATCGAATTTTGAATACAATTTTACCTTTTTACAGTTATTGTGGAATATATAACGATTAATGTTTATATTTGCATTATTAAAAACAGCATTTTTATAATATAACTTTGAGGACTACATTAATTCAAAATATTACCCATTCTAAATTTTTTTTAAATAAATCATGTTATAGGAAATATTTTAATTGAAAAATTATGTAAACACAGAACAACAAAGTATAGTAGAGTACTGAACGTTATGAAAGTTATTATATTGCGAATACAAGTAATAACTCTTATTAATTAGTGACAATCATATGTAATTGAAAAATAAACATACATATTTCTTTAAATGTTGAGTATTACGTGCAGATTTAAACAATATTATATTTTTATTATACAGAGTGATTATTTTAACAGTCAACTTTTGAAAATTTGTATTTTGGAAAATTTAGCATGAATAACATTAAAAAATGTTAGTTGATATATATTATTTAATGTCGCTATAATTCATAATACCTACGTATTTTGTAAACATGATTTACAAATTTTAACAAATTGACCATTTATACATTATATACATTATACGCAATGCTGCGAATATTTTCTTATTTTACTAAAATAGTGAACAATATTCAAACCATATTTATAATGTTATGATTTTTAATTTCAATTTTTATTTACATAAAATTTAGTATTCTTAAAATACTATAAAAAATTATTACAATTCTTGTAAGTTATTTTATCTAGTTATTGGATTTGCGTAATATATCTATAGTTTCCGAAGTATCTTTAAAATGCATTTTTTTCTATAAATAGCCATCTGGCCGAAAAAAAATTATTATTCTTGTGATGGATAAGGGTTAAAAATAATATGTGACAACGACAGATGAAAAATTATTTTTTAATATACATTTATTTTTATAGGTATTATTTATTTTTATTATTATTGAAACGTATACCCACTTGTTCGTAATTTAATAAATAAAAACTAATTAGTATATATATTTTAATGTTCATCTACCGTGTTATTCTTCACCCATACTTATCTTTTACCCAGCTATTGACAAAGATTTAAAAGTTAAATTATCGTTTAAATATTAAATAAATAATATGTTATTGAAAAAATATATAGTTATTAACTCTGGAAATTTACTATTAAAGTTTTCGATAGCAATTATAGTAGTAATTTGATATATATATAGGTTAGGTTAAGTATATATATTAATAATAATTTTTGAAAAATTTAATTTAAAAGTATCTACTAGAAAGCGGATATTTATAGGAACAAATACGGAAAAATACCAGATCTGCAAAATGAATAATTATTAATGAATTTTAAATTACAAAAATAAATTGTCTAACCTACACCTATAGAAACATATTTTTACTATTTAAAAGATAATTATTATTATAATGTTAATTGGCTATTAATTTATTATATTTATATATATTTTTAAGTTACAATAGTTTTAGTAGTTTTAATATAGGTTATATCAGAATTACGAATAATGGACAATTTTTATAGTGGTGTACTGCATGGAGCATAGTAACACTTTTAATTACTTTCTATTTAAAGTAAACGAGAACTTCATTTAATATTCAAATCAGCTATGACCAAGAACTTTCATACAAGAAGTAAAAATTATTATGATAAAGTATATAGTACTTGAAAAAACAACCATGATTAACCTAAAAATATTATAGTGACTTTAATATAAGAAAATCAGAGAAGATAAAAAAATAGTTCTGTACTTGATGAGCAGAAAAAAATTATAATATAGATGACCACATTTAAAATAATACAAGTTTTTATTACCATAACACTTTACAATGTATAGGTACATATTATTAATATTTTATAACATTACATACATATATTGTAATGATACTTCCTACATTTAGTAGCTTAAGTCATTGTTGTTAGTCATTATAAAATGAATGAAGTACATAAATACTAAAATAATCTGAAAATAATCATTATTGATAGAAAATCGACATGATCATGTCATAATACGTTTGATGACATTAATAGTGATATTCGCATAAAATTCCATGCATGGACATTTAAATATGATTAGGCAAACATAGTATTATGCGTTGTAAATAATATAATAATTATGTTTGTTTTAAGACCGGTTTCTTATAAATTTATGATTTTCGGAAAATAGAAAAAACAACAATTTCTAATAATATGATATTATAATATGGTGATTAGTGAACGATCGGGTTTTCACAACTAACACAGGAAAATGGATCATACTAAGGGATTATATATATATAGATCAATTAATACCTATCATATAAAGGGACATTGTGAGTCGAGCGAACAATGGATTATTTGTTAGGGTCATGTGTTCCATAATAAGAGCTTGATAAAGAAAAAAAATTTAATGAACTTTGTATAGGTTATAAATCAATATGTTAAATACACTGACTACAGTCTATTATTATAGTTGTTTGGTATAATAAAACATCGAAATAAAAACATATTAGAACCTAACTATTGAGTATACTGTCATTAACACAAAAGAACTTCCTATTTCCTAAATCCTAATTTTTCAGAAGACCACAAAAATTATATTTAAAAGAAATCTAATTGACAATGATTTCGTATACATATTTTAACATCTTAAAACTATATCAATCCTTATTTTCAAAATAAATCAACATCTATGGAAATATTGTATCATAAATTGTCAATTGTTTGCTTCGTTGAAAGTTTTATGTTTATAGTTTATGTTTTTTTTTAAACTAATGGAAGATATTTTTTTTTTTTAATGATAGTTGGTGCCATATTATTATAAGATGTATTTATAATAGTTTTATAAAAAATCAATACTTCTTCTAATATTTTATTGATTAGCAGAGACTACTTGGACATTTGTATCATATTTTAATATATTATAATTCTATAAAACTCTCATAAAAATAAAGTAATATATTTTTTAAAATGTATTACACTAATAAATTATTTAACAATTAATACTTATTGAACGCCTGTCTGGCACTTACTAATATTTTAATAAATACCTTTTCTACTGATATATTTTTTGATTAATGTAATAATAAATAAATAGTAATAAATTTTAATGGCATTAAATTTACAATATCTATTATAAAAGTTAAAACTAATAAAATAATAATAATTTGCTTTTTTATAAACGAACAAGAGAATACTAAATAATATTAGTACTCTTATGAAATAAATTATAAAATTTACAAAATTAAAAAGTTTAAAATAATAATAAATATACAATATATATATTAAATTATTATCATACTCTAAAATATTTAGTGATTACTATTTTAAGTTACGAAAATTGAAAAAAATATTCATAATTAATCTTGAAAACTTCGTTGGTATGTATATAAAAAATAATATGTACGTAAATCGTAACTATGACAATTTTTAATTCTAATTTTTTTTTTTTTTTTAATTATAATAAAATAGCTAAAATAGTTTAAGAAAACATTGTGACTAAGTATTTTCTATATTTTTTTTATCACGTTTTATTCAAATTTAGAACATACATATTAAAATATACACCATTATTTTGACCAAAGTAAGTAGAGCGATTTGAAAACTCGTGTCTGGTTTCTGTATCATGTTTGAATTGTTTTCTTATGGTATTATTTATTAATATAAATAATCATGTTATTTTAAGTTATAACATACTCGGTATTATTTATTAATATATATTATATCTTGTAATCTCCTGCAGAGACCCTATGATCTATGTATAATATAATTGCTATTATTTAAGATTAAAAACACACTACAGTAGCTCTATCAATCCAATTTGTTACAAAAATAGTTTGAAAATTAACTATCTCTTACTAATATTATTCAATAACAATAAATAAATTAAAACAATGAAACAAATGTTGTTCACCCACATTTTTTAATTTGTTTTTATAATTAAAAAAAAAAAAATGCATAGTAATTACTAATTTATTATTATTCATGTATTCCAATTGCATGACAGAATCAGAGATTATTATTTTTAATCTAATTCACATATTAAAAACGTTAATATAAAATACCTACCTATAAATATACTTTAACGTTAACATAATATTTAAAAAAATGCATTGTGTGTAGAAAAGCAATAATGTTTAATGTTCCTACAGTAAGTTAATATCTTTTAAATTATTACTAAACAATAAACACAGAGTGAGGAGATGAAATTGTCATTTTACTTTTGAATTTTTATTTTGATAAAGTTTTAAGATATAACTCATAATAAATGTAGATTTGCACTTATTTAAAAAAAAACTCTAATATGAAATACGTACTAGACATTTTGCGCCAAATAGGCACTTTAGTCTAAATTTTTTAGTACCAAATTAAGATAAAAAGAGTTTTACATTTTTAACTATTTAATACAAAACAATTTTTGAATTTTTCTGATTATGTCCATTTTTGTTAACATATAAAGTTTAGACGTATTATAAAAAATTATGACTTACGTGGAGCCTTAAATTACCTTTTAAACTTTTCTACTTACAAACAAAATTTAACATAAAAATCATAAATGGTTTAAAGATCATAAAAAAAGAAAAAAAACACTAAAAAAAGTGGAAAATTTTAAATATTTATAAATATCTGAAAAAGAGCCAATTTAACTATAATTAGTCGAGTTTTTCTATTATGACTTGGATTCCGTGGTGATTATGTAAATCTAAAAAAATCGCTATTTTGTATCTGCGTTGGACACACGTTCCACATAGCCCTTGACTTGAATTTAAAATATAGTGTAATCTACCTTGCAAAAGAATTATTCCCGTATTAGTTATAAAATTAATTATAAAAACTAAACATCATATTATTTTTATCGGCTTAGTCATCGGACAACCTTGTATTGTAACTACATAGTAACTAGTCTGTATTTATAATGTGTTTTAAGAAACGAACCGTTTTATATTTTCTCAGACTTTACTTAGAGTTGATTGTAATAGTGGTCAAAAGATCTCGCTGCAACAAAATCGGTTAGTGTGGAGCAGAATTAGTCGAATATTATCCCTTTGGGAATCATACAAAACGTATCTCCTATAGATAGTATAAATAGCACTTTCGTCGCATCGCATTGCAAGAACACAAAAATGAATCAATATATAATGGCAATTTACATCTTCAGTAAATGTCTATTTTAATCTTCAACTATAAGTCAATAATAGTTTTTTTTATGTTTCATATTCGATAAATTATTCATAATTCCAAATGTAAGTATGCAAACAATTTGTACATTAAAATCTAATATGTTATATATTATACAATATAACACGCATTTACATGCTTGTGACTTTTTACAAACATTATAATGACTATAATACCATTTAAAGCAAACAGCGTTATCTATTTGATAAAATAATCGAGTGTAATATCAATATTAAAGTATAAAATATAAACGACATGTAATGTTATAATTTATAGTGATTACCAACTCAATAATAAATAATTGTAAAACTGTATTGTGTAAGTCTATACAACGATAACCATCAATAAATTATTGTAATCATGTTAATTGTCTGTACTTGCCTTGATAATTTATAGTTATAGTTATAAACTTGTAACATATTATTATATTATCATAAGACAATATGCGCGAGTTTTTATTTCGTTAATCAATAACCGCAGGTGCATCTTCAGATAGAAATTGGTCCTTAACCGACTTTCTTTTAACTCCAGGCTCTCGATGAAATCGCAAGTTTACTGTTTTTCCTCGCAATATTATAAGACAATATCGTCGAGTAAATCAATAGGTATAATATCGAGTAACAGCTTACATACATAATATATACACATTATACACTCATTATGCATATAAAAAAAATTGTAAACCAAATTATCTCAAGTGATGGTGAAGAAACTACCCACATTAACATACCTTTGTGCGTTGATGTATGTAATTCATTACATTTACATTTTTCGTAAAATAAATATAAAAATGAAACAGGTGATGGCTGTATTACTGTTATTATAATAAGTGCTTCGGTTTTAGAGATATAGTCTTGTGTATATTATACGTACATTAGTCACAACTGCCTATACTTTAGTGTGTAATAAGCCTTATGTCACTTCTGTTTTAAGAAATGATTAGGATAGCTAAAACCTTATAAAATAAGTCGATCTTCTACATAAGTGATGGTTTTTAAGTGAATATCGTCATTGAGTAGATCACTGCCGACAATATTTTATATTTGAATTTAAAAATAAATCGTTATATGCATTTCAGTCTTTATTGTCAAGGATATTTTATTAGTTTATTTATATGACTCTTAGACTTCAGTAATTCGGTAGGTTGGTATAATTTTTGACTAAATTATTGCAATAAATACTATTAATTAGTATAATGTACTATTGATATTATTAACGTATAAATCAATACTTACAAACTATATTATAATCATGTGATTAAGTGATTATGTCCATGGTATAATTACCTATAAATATTGAGATAAGTCTGAGAATTTTGAAAATTTCATTGCAAATTGATAAAATTAATGAACTATTTAAATGTCTACAGTTAAAAGTTTTTGAATTCATCAGAATAACTTAAATTTTTAAAGGAAAAAAGTTACTTTTCCTTCAAATATACATTTTTTTTTTCAAAAATGAATATTTCAAAGTTCAATAAATAAAAATAGGTCGTACATATTTTTGTTATTTTTAAATCATTGTAAGAATTACTTATAAGGAACTTTATATCACATTTCAAGGTTTTTGATAGAACTATCAATCGTTCTATAGAGAATCTAATTTAGTTAAATTTCATGTCTATCACAAATAAATGGCAAATTATATACCAAATTAATGTTATCTTCTATAGATCATTTTTTTTTGTAAATACAAAAGTATATATTTGAAATGTATTGTGTATGATTTGTTTGTTGTTGTTCTGTATTAGGGTTACTGAACAATAACGTGTTTTTGGAGGCACTGCTGTCAATAATAGATTATTTTACAATGATTTGTTCCATTGGTATTCATTTTTAATTTTCTTTTCGTTGTTATAACAATATCATTTACACTACTTAATAATATATAGTTATTAAATGTATTGAACAATAAACGAAATATTGATATTAGTTGATTACCCTATAGTTTTTGCTTTAATTTATTTTATAATGGGGTTTGGAATTTTTAATAATATAATTTCATAGAACATATTATTATTCCATAGGACTCTGTGTATAGTTTCAATCTTTATATGAATTTGTTATTAATTAGATTTGAATAACTCCAGTTTAAACATTGTACATTGAACGATAAAATTTGTATAAAGTCTGAATAAACCTACTTTCTATTGAAAAACAATTTTGCGTTTCACCAAATGAAAATGTTTTAACAATAAACATAACATTTAAGTAATTTAATTAAGTATTATTTAAAAACAAGGTATTATTCTGTAAATAAAAATTGTATTTCTTAATTTTTTAGAACGAAACGTTAATTAGTATACCAATTATAATTTCTTTTAAACAAATTTTTTATTATTAGTTATAGTTTGGTCATAATTTGTGAAATATAAATTAATCATTATAATTGACCATCATATATTTTGTTTTGCTGTTTTTGTTTATATAAGTACATTGTTATTTTTTTTTTTAATTAGTAAATAGAATTAAATTCAATTTGTTCTGTATATTGGGAATTCTAATAAGATATTAGGAAATAATAAAATTTCATTAAAATTATGAATATAACTTAATTGTATAATTTATTTTATTTAATTGTAATGAATAATTACATTTTTTAATAAAAATTCAGAAAAAGTCAATACTTCTATAAATTATATATCTTATAATCAAAGAAAAATTATTAGTTTGATACGACATTTATTTTAAAGTTGTAGAATATTTATTATAAAAATAATAAAACCCACAGTGATGATCCTACCAAAGTTTTTGATTCCAACAAATAAATGAATGAAAATATGACAAAAGAATAAATAAGAAACATTCTAAATTATAACACGCGATATAGATACTTTAAGTGTAGGTAATTCTAAAATATAGTGTTTGGTCTAAAAAACAAAAAATGTTCTATTCTAATGTATATCAGTTAAAATTAAATAATAACTATGAGCAGATGTACTACTTAGTATTAATATTTCGTTATTTGAAAATCTTAAAAGCATCGTCTACAAAATAATATATTATTCGAGTGTATTTCATTTGTATAAAAATTAAGTCTATCGACTTACCAGTTTGACCTGTAGAGTTTTTACAGAGAGAATTATATTATAGAGAAAGAAAATATGTTAAATAGTAGTGCCGGCGTTGACATTTTTCGGGTGAGGAAACACTAAGTAGAAAAGCGGGAGGTTTCCGCCGCATCTGACGATCACTCCAGGTCAAATGCGTAGGCGAGCTACTGATGACATCCCGGTTAGTTAGAGTGCCGCACAAAATAAATTATAGGTCTTAAATATCTGATATACGTTTCTAAACAATAATTTATAAATTATGATTGGCGTATTTTAATCATTAAAAGCTTATCAATTGATCATTTTTTTATGAAAAAAATAAAAATATTATTACCTACTTAATGTGTTAATTTCGATGTTTAAAACTAAATAAGCTGAACACTGCGCACTGTTTCTCTACTCTAACACTTTTTTTTAAGTCTTATGATTGTCTTTATTTCAAAAATAATTATTAGTTGAATACTATAATAACAATAAACCGATCTAAACACAAGACATCACTTAAGGATTTACATAAATTATATTATTATATTTTACTAAATTAAGTCACAAAGTTAACATCAACATTGACATTACCCGAAAACTTCGTTTGACCTATTATGTTTCCTAATACGATATCAATTGATATCGGAATAAATGATCGCTATTAAATATTATAATACGAGTATATTGGTAAAATAAACCAATATGTGATATTATCCCGAGACGGATGAAGAGAATATTATCGAGAAAGCGATTAACTTTATCGTGTGACCTACACGGATACACGATAACCAATGTTTGCACTTGTTGTGTTTGAACAAAAAATAAAGCGGAAAACGTGTTCAACGCAAAGTAGACATTTTTCGTAAGTACTTACACGAAAACTTAATAACGTAGTAGTACTTCAATTATTTTGTTTATACATACCTATAAATACCAGATAATTCACAATCTATGACCCATTTATTATAATGAATACAGTTGTGGTGATGAAAATTCCATTGAATGCGTCAATTCGGTAGCATATAAGTACTATTTCATTGTTATTACTTTATTAATAATTAAGTATGTTGTTAATTTAATATGCACTATCAACATGCCAATCTACATTATACGACGCATATTTTATGTATTGTGTTTATTTGTAGAAATTCCAAACCATATTTCTGTCTAAAATATTTATTAAATCGTTTTTTATTCAATAAATATTTTTTATCCAAGATTTTCATGTTTACCTATTTCACAATTTCTTTGTTGGCAAAAAATAATATATTTACACTCAACGGATTTTGATATACCTGGGTGCGTTCGTCGACAAAGCAGTTTATAGTTACTGTATTATAATGATGTTTGTATAATAATCTAGAATGACGTAAACTCCTGAATTAAAAGGCAATATCACGGTACGTCGAATAAGAGAAAACACTACAAAACGTGATCGGGATAAACCTGCGCCTTTTAGACGTTCGTATTATGTAGTCAAAGTATCAACGAGGATCAGTGCCTACCAATTTTTGACATGCAAACCCTATTTCAATGTCTGTCCAAAATATAACGGTTGTCAATAACCTAACACCCTATAATATACAAACCTGTGTCAATATTATAATATTTAACCTTCCATTATTTGATTTATTGTTTTTTTTTCTTCTTTTTTTAGTCTGCGTAAAAAATACCGATATTAAAAAAACGCAATACGCTTGGAAGGAAATAATTTACCACACGATTCTTAATTTTTATGATATTTTAACACAAATGCGATATAACAATATTATGCTTACAACATTATCGATTGGCCTTAAAAACCCAATTAAAATTGGGTAGTACCTGCATAGTTACGAATTAGGTATTTCAATAATAACGCATTGTTTTCATTGTTACATTTTAGTTAAATATTTTTCAAACACTAACAAGATTACAAGTTATTCAATTAAAGTAATTTTTTTTTGTGTGTCACCTAAATTGTATCTACGTGGTATTGTAAATATTACGTATTATTTTACTGTAAACGTTTTTAATTATTGGTCATATACAGAAAATATTGAATGTTGGTCTTGTTAAAATTTTGAATAGGTAGACCAGTGAACAAAAAACGTTAATAAAAAAAATACATACTGTATACATATTGTGCAATAAAAAAATAAGATTTACTGACATAACCATGAAACAAAAATAGCGATCATCAATAAAGTAACGATAAAACAACTAAACGCACAATAAGTAAAACACAAAATAACGATGTTAGAAAAAGATAAAATTTAATATTAAACGAAATGCACTAGGGCCTAGTGATTAAATTAATGGTAGTTAAAAATGTCAATTATAAAATATGTATTAATTTATAAAAAAAAAAATATCAAAATTTACTGTATAATTCTTATAACTTTATTATACTACGTTATTTAAAAAAAAAAGTTACACTTTCTAGTGTTGAATAGTAACAAACTATGCAAAAGTAACGTCTTACTTAATTTCGTTAGAATTGTTCCAAGTACCTCTAAAAAAACATAATTTAAATTACTTTTGATAAGTACTTAAATCTAAAAATAAAACACGTTACCGTTTTAAGTATAAGAGAATCAACAACATCGGAAATATCTATCATGACTAAGTTATATAATAATAAATATTTTTTAACTCTTCAAAATTCAGTTTTAAATATACTCATCTATAATATATATGATTATTTTCCATGCTTTTTGTTTAGTTATAAGCATTTACTAATTAATAAATATTTTATCGTTGATATTCTTAGCTAGAATGTGGCATTATAGGATATTTTAGCCATTTTAAACACTCGATGTTTTGTGTTATAGCTATTATGTGCTAAGCCGTATTGTCGTCTCAAATTTGACGTTCATTATTTTGGTCTCGTGGTTTTGACGTGATACCAAAAACTAATAGGTTAATAAATAAAAAAACTTAACACACCTGTGCTATATTATAGTATAATATGTGATGAATAATGCCAAACACTTAACGTGAAGCTTTTGTAAAACATGTATTTATAAAATGTTTGTAAAAATGAAAAAAAACAATGTAGATTCATTGCATATTATCAATTACGTATTAAAAAAATATAAAAAAAAGTCACATCTCGTGTAAAGGAGTTCAATGCATTATATCCACTACACGCGCTGCTTTTATAAACCACTATTATTATGGTTATCCTTTTCACAGCCACTGAAAAAATACTTTGACCGTGTTTTATATATATATATATATACATTTTTTTTTTTTAGCTCCGCGATTCAGGTTGTCCTTTTTTAACAGACAAAGGACAATTGAGGGTACAAGTCGAATGGGAAGAAAGCTATTTATTGTTCCAAGCCACATACCATAAATATGATGATGTCAGTAGAACTCACAACTATCAGATGAGGTAATTTTACTATAATGTTATAATAAATATAACGTTTTACGTTTTAATATGTTTTACAGTTAGTGAAATTATTATTTTTATAATTATTGTGTATTTATTTAAAACTAAACAGATGCTTTTATTTACTTAGACCCAAACTAGGAAAGTACTCATAACCAAAATTCAGATTCATAATATAATCTTTTGCTTAAAGCCCGTATCATGGTGTTCTTTGATCTTCTGAAATTCAAAATACACCATGAAAATATAACCAACTATGCTAAGGTCGGAGGTCAATACTCACCCCTATCCTCGAAAACCCCGAAACTTAATTATTTAAACACTTATCACATAACATGACTGCCCTTATTAAACTTACGCTAAAGTGCCATCACTAGATGGATTCGATCTTCTCACCAATAAGCTCCGTTATATAATATCTATTATGCTTATTATTCTATTTACATGATTATATCATATAATATTCTAAATTAAAAAAAATGTATATGTACATTATATACATACTATATTTTATAGTCTCTAAAGGCTTAAGTGTTAAACACTTTAATAGTAGGTACATTGCATGTATTATGTACATAATAATGTACTCAGCCAAATTGTACATTATAACATAAATCTGAATTTAAAAAAACATCTCTAGAAATAATACGAGATACAATTTAATATAGAGATGTAGAAATGTATGGTGTAAATGTTGTTGCAGATAATCTTTATATTGTTGTTGTATTGATGTTTATACAATTTATAATGGCAATAAATACGTAATCACCGCTATGTCAAATTCAGTAACCTATACGTTATGTTCTTGGGTTTGGTATAGGCTTGTTATTTATTTTAAACTAAATTTTCATGAAAATTAAAGATATTGAAGTTATGTGGAAATGTCTTTAAAATTAATTTTCTTCGATTAATTTCGATTGATATAAAAGTGTATTATGGTATCATCGTTTGCTGGACATAATGTATATAAAAAAAATAATAACAGCATTTGAAAATATAAAATCTAAATTTGCCAAATAATTTAATTAATTTCAACGTCACATTTAATAAATAAATTGTTAAAATCAAACATAACTTAAATTAGTTTTTATAGTTAAGTATTTAATTTTGTTTCAAAGTACATTTATATATTATAAATATATTAATATCAAGGCTCAGGGGATGTAAGTTCTAACTTAATTACTTTATAAGAGTCGTAAATCAATCGAATAAAACATACAGTGTTTATCTTTTTAGACAATTATTATGTATATAGTACTGTATAGTGTTTTCGATATTGCTGGGTAAAACAGTCGTAACTAATATTGTTGTTTAAATTCTTGTGGTTTTATATTACCATTATTTTTTTTCGTTAACACGTCATAATAATATCGTGTACGTTAGACAAACTAATATTACGAGTAAAATATGTCTGGTTTTTTAATACAATTAGAGTCGATAAGTATTTAAATAAACATAATTCTATGTATGTTAAGCGTTAACAGATCGGATATAAGTTAACTGAGACGTATAATCTGATTATAAATAAACATATACACAAGTAATACATCAAATTGAATGCATTTTGAACAATAACGTTTTCAAAGATAGTAGGTAAGTATATATACGTGTGGATTATATTTGAAGAATTGAAAATTTACACTACTCCAACAACGTTTTGATTACGTGTAGGCATTATCTACTCAAAATCCAATATTAAAAATGTCCTTTTATATCTTTACGAATAGTATTGTTGTCAAGCCGTACACCAACTGTAGTTGACATTTATGTGTGCGTGTTTGTCAATAATACGACCGAGGGATTCTTCACACAAAACAGATTAATATCCATCAACCCATTCAACCCCCAAGTGACGCACACTATCGGTTTAATGTATACTATTTTCGAACGAAATACCAAAAACCATACACAAAAGAATTATTGAAAATATTAAAAATATCATTTAAACATCGATATCATTAGAACAGCGGTAAAAAGTTTGCTAAGTATATTTTTACGCGTATGGTTCGGAATATTAAAATCGAATGCAATTTGATTATAATATTTGTTATGTCAGTTTGAATATCATAAAAAGCTTAACAAAAAAAATCATCTTTATTTTTTTCAAGAACGAACATTTAAGTATAAAAATATTTAAGTTGGCCTAATATGATAATTTTATCATGGTGTCTTGTAATAAATTTGTAATACACGTCTTAACACTTTTGTAATCATTAAAATAAGAGGTAATAAGTAAATATGTTAATATTTATCGATCTATTTTCCAACTGGAAATACTTTAAAGTTTGTACTTACGTAAAAAAAATTTAATTTGTATCTAATTATATATATGTAAATTATTTCTTATCTTAAGGATTTAACATTGAAGGTATCAAATGTGTTTGATCTGTTACAATACATATCGTTTATCTTCTTAGCTCTCTAAACGTACTTTTCTCTGACATTATTATCACTAGTAGACAAGTCAAGCACCTACATTTCATAAAAAAATATGTTATCACATTTTAATCTAAAAAACACCAAATACTCATCGTTCATCACAATGTCTGAAAAAATTAATTTGTATTAACGTCCAATTACGCTACCTATAATTTTGTCTGTCGTTAGCGTTTCACAATTCAATAATTGGCAAACATCGATTATTTCACCGCTTAAGACGCCGTCTACACAAAACTATTCAAAATCATTTTAACGTATCCTATAGTTCGATATCCACCAAAAAAATCTCGTAAAATAAAACCACACAGGTGTAAACGACGGTTTTAAAAATCATACATGCTCATTAAATATGTTTTTAAATTCCTTTAATTTAAATGCGTATGCAGTTTTGTATGAAAATAAACCGTCTCACTATAATTAATACAAAATGTGCGCACAAAAACCACATTTGATATGCTTATGATGATGTGTACAGGTAAACTAAACAACTAAGTTAGTGAAGAGTTATGATCGAGCACGGAATTGTTTATCTTTCAAACATATCCTTTCCATAAGAAGATATCTCGTGATAGACACACGCATGAACAAAGTACGCGTTCTTAGTATACTTTATTAAAACTTCACACAGTTGATTCACTATTCTTCCGTAAGTCTTCACTCAGGACTAAACGAAAATAGCAATTTATATCGTACGAATATACGGTCCGTATTATAGCTACCAGATATGTGGAAAAACAACTCAGTATTACTAAATATATTTATTTTTAATTATAATCTACGTATTTTTTTTTTCAAAGTTACTTTAACATAACATTAAAATATATCTATTCACCTAAATTAAAGTAATAACACGTAGTATAGCTTTTTCCTCTTTATAAATCATAAGACTAGCTTTTTTTCAATCCTATCCATGACAACAGTCTTAGACGACCAAAAATATATCATGCGTATAATTTTGTAAATAAATTGCTCCATTAACAGATCCTTTAGTATTATGATTTGTTCTTTTTTTAACTACAGCACATAATAATAATTTGAAAAAAATACTGAAAAATTGATTAAGACTAATAAGACCATATTACAAAATGTGGTTGTTTATATTTATTTTATGTTTTTTTACTTGCACACCTCATAAATTGTAAAAAAACTCAATTACATCAATAATAATTATAAAAGGTTATATGGGTAATAAAAATTTGGTAGGTAGTTATTATTGAGTTTATATCTGTAATAAATAACAATACTAGTTTTTCGACTCTTTTATACAAACATTTATGTATTTTAATATACATAATATACGTACATGTAAATTATGACTTATCAATAAGTTATATCATATGTACTTCGATTATTTTAATGAATCGAAATAAATGAAATATAATATATCCAATGTTCAATCCAAATGTTTCTATTAATCAATTATATTTATTATAAAATTTAGAAGAAATAATAAAGAAATAGCATTGTTCTATATAATAATAGAAATAATTTGGAATGTCACTCAACTAATCCAAACTAAGACATTTTACTTAAAATATATATAAATGTATAAAAATAGCCAATTTTTATTCAAATGCATTATTGTACAACGTCTTGTACTTACCATTTAATTGTTATTAAATAAATGAAAATTAGAAAATTAAAGAAACCCCATTTTTTATGGTCTAAAAGCAATTGTTTTAATATGTCGTAACATAAAATAAATGTTATATACGTCGAAGAAACAACCTTAATTTTAAACACAACATTTACTATATTAATTAAACTCATTATAAACATTTCATAAAATATTTTACTATTGCACCTGTTAAGTATGAACAACAAAGAAACACTAAAATATAGTAAAACTAAAAAGAAAATCCTTTATTTATCTTGACATAATATGTAACAATAGAACAATGCTTCGTAAAATACATTAAATTAAGAAAGTCTGTAAAGTAGTGATATGTAATATAACTAGTTTAAAATTTAAAAAAAGAACAATTCAGTGTTGTTTTTTTAATAAACTTAAATGGATTATTTCCTAGAAAAAATAAATTTAACTTTTATGGAATTGTTTATAGATATGGATTGATTTTATGTATCCTAAACGTATTTTTCTGACGTTTTTATCGTTACAAATATCGTTAGATTAAATATTTTTTTTCCTTTTTTTTACTATTGACATATATTCAAAAAGAAGTTTCATTTTTGAAGTGAATGTTCTTCTTAAATTTCAATGTCTTAAAAATTAAAAAAAATATATAGAAATCTTAATCCAACAACAATAGCCGATTATAAAAGTCAAATAAATTAATTGTATACTTATGAGTATAATTTTTATACTTACACTATGATAATGCAAAACTACATTTATAGTGGAATCGACATATTGTTTAATACTTTATTATTATAATAAAATGACTTAATGCGAGATGACATATTTTATTAGCTACAACTAATCAAGAATATAACGTATTAAAGTGTAATATATTATGTTAATCAAAATATTTACTGACGTTATTGTCTTTTTGACATATGATAATATTTATTATAATTAATAATAATTATTATGTAAGCTGATAGCTATAGTTGAATAAATAATGTATGACTTTTGCAAAATAATTTTGAACGATATTGATATCATGCACATTA
The DNA here is from genome assembly GCF_003676215.2 of Rhopalosiphum maidis. NCBI lineage: Eukaryota > Metazoa > Arthropoda > Insecta > Hemiptera > Aphididae > Rhopalosiphum > Rhopalosiphum maidis. Next base: position 7,030,915 of record NC_040878.1, read on the forward strand.
CTATAAAGTATAAATTACAAAGATTCAAACAAATTAACTGAAGCACTCACTGAAAGTTAATCCACAGTGGACATACAAAACAAACTTCGGTTAGGTGATCAATCTTAAAGAGGATATACTTAGTACTTAAAAATGTAATAAAATAAAATATCGGCTAATTTATTAAATTACACACATGTATGTGGCTTACCAATTTAAATTATACTATTTGACTTTAATAGTGTTATGGCTTAAAACTTTTAAAGATCTATGTTTGGGAAGACAAACAATACTTTGTTATTTATTTGTTTAAATTTGTTTTTAACATATATATTTTCCGAACATAATATTTAAGCGCCTTTACTTAGCTAAAAATCATATATAAAATGATTTAAAACTATAATATCATTGTAATGTTAGCTGAATAAATAAACAAAATCATGACAATTATTCATTAAAATGAAAAGAACTACTTTGTTTATAATTTAGAGGAAAGTAATATTTACATGAAATTAAAACTAAGTTTTACTTATAATTTTCAAATTAACAAAATAAATTAGCTTGTTTTTGGTTTACGCAGATAATTTTTAAAAAAATTAACAATTATATAGTCAATGAACAATTTAAGCCTAAGTGCCTATGCATTATTAATATCAATTATCATTGTATCTTTGGTCATTAGTAATTAACTTCTATTACTTTTAATTTCATGTTACGTGATAAAAAAAAAATTGTTTTTAAATCGTAAAAACTTTTTTCTTTGATTTTTTAATTTTAATATATTTAATAATACGGAAAACCTCTCTGTAACGAAACCTCTATTAAATGGAATCCTTTTTATAGCGGAAAATGATAATAATTCTGATTCAAATAAAATAGTATAAAATTGAACTCTCTTAGATGCAACCTCAACAAAATAGAAAATTTTTTCACAAAGTGTTCGTGACCCAATTAGTAAAAATACTCTCTGTAAGACGGTAACAATAAAATTATTTAAAGATTTATTACTTTCGTATAGATTCATATATTTGGTAACTAGGTTATTTAAATTTTACTATTGTCTGAAATATCGTTCAATTATATCGCTTCACGATTATCATAGTGATTTTATTTATTACTAAGGAGCAAGTAGACATATTATAGTATAGCAAAAGTTATATTTGTAATGTACCTACAACAACATTTTATAAATTTGAACGGTTTAGTCATCTGTTTTTTAACTGTTTATATAATTTAGTACCTGAACGTGCAGTATTTGCGTACCTATGTTTTATCGTTTGTTAAATTTATCAACTTGAAAGAGAAAGAAAAATTAAGTATGATTGTACTAGATTTAAATGTAAAAAATTTCAAATTTACAATGTGATAAAAAAGAATTAAAAAAACATTATAGATGAATGGGTGAAAAGCGAAAATTCGAAAAAGATCAAAAAAAAATGAAACAATTGATCAAAAGTTGTATGAGTAGTTTATTGGCGTTCAGTTAAAAAAATTGCCAATATCCGGTCGTCTTTTACAAAAGAAGGTATGACATCGACTGAAAAAATAAATATCAAATATTTAAAGGTTTCGAACGGTTGGTCGAAAATATTAAAAGAAAATATATTGTTTGGAAACAAGTCAGTGTTGAGGCAAACGACGTTAATCAAGAAACTATGGATCATACTTCAAACGAAAAATCTCGAGACTCATCGTTAGATATGAAGGAAAAACGTGTACGATACAGACGAATCAGTTCTTTTTTTAAAGGTATGTATTCCAACTAATTTGCTAGTACTAAAAAGCGAGTCATGTGCTAGAGGAAAAAAGAAAAGTATTGCTTAACAGTGCTTGTGTGCGTTAGTATGGCTGGGGAAATTAGAAAGCCCTTAGTCATTGAAAAGTTTCAAAAACCACGATATCTTAAGAATACCACATGAAATTTTTTTTATTACCTGTCATGTGGAAATTTAATAAAAAAAAAGCTTGAACGACAACTGAGATAATGAAGCAGTGGTGGTGTTATTTGAACCCAAATATGCAATCACAGAATATAAATGAACCAAATCAATTAAATAAACCAATGGATCAAGGAGTAATTTACACGTTCGTGTCTTAGGATCGCAAGTTTTTGCTAAAATCATTGATATGCAAGATGGATAATTTCTCTTTAGCCCGTCAATTTGCCAGTACAATAAGTGTCTTGGATGCAGTCAACTGGATAGCGTTGGCTTGCGACAATATGAAACCTGAATATGTGCAAAATTGTTTCCGTAAAGCTGGGTTTCTTCAAATGAAAGAACCAATATAGATTTACCGGAAAACGCTTTGAAATAAATACAAGAAGAGTGTCTTATAGCCAATGTAGATATTTAAGATTTCATTACATTTATACTAGTGACGCACCAAACATACGATTAGGGATCTTTTTTAGAAGAAGAAGAAATTAAAATCGTAGAAAACGATGATAATGATGACAGCGAAATAAGCGATGAGCAAAAAAAGATTTTAAAACCGCAATCTCGTGTCTAGAAGAATCATAAAAGTTTTCAATCACAATTTAAAATTCAAATGTATTAGAACTAACAACAAAAACACGAGAATATGCGGAACGTAGGTACTTTGTCACAAAAAACAGTCAAATATTTCAAACTATTTTTTTTTAATTTTAAAAAAGTAGTATGTAATATTATTATGTTCTTATGTTCTTTTTAGTTCTCATTTTTAACATTATACAATATTACTTTTGAATTAATGTATTTGAATGAAAATTGGACATTTATTTGTGTATGTGTATAAATCATAATCTTTACATTTAAATTAGTTTAGTGATATTCCATATTATTTCATAAACCATAATAATACTATTTATTTCTATTGTATAAATTATTATTATTTTTTTTTTTTTTTTGTAGATTCCTTATAAGGTTTTTTATTTAATTGCTGATTAATATATTAATATACATATCAACTAACATTTTAAGCACAAAATGTATTCTTTTCACACTTCTTATCACCATGTCAAACATAACATAAATCAGAACTATTATGTGTTTTTTACATTGACATTATATGTACTAAGTATAAAGTCAATGGTTTTTAGTGTAAATAAATAAGATTATCGTATGGATCTGTTAACAGAACCATGGTTATTTGACTATCAATGATTTATTGTTATTACATTTTTTTTATTAGTAGTAGTATTATAATTATTATACCAATAATACGTTAAACTATAAATATTTTTCTTTTAATCATAATCATAATTCTTAAAATAGCTAGATACATAATTACATATACAAATTATGTATGTGCTTGATATTATTTTTATGCATTAGTCTCAAACAATCAACAAATCGTTTGCCTGGAGCATAAAACTTATTTTATATCTCAAATTTCTATGTCATTATTTTAGGAAAAACCGAGATTAAAGTAAAGAATTTTACTTACACAAGATTTATGGATGTACCAACAAAAATTATTCTTGTCTTATGTTTCTTTTTTTTCATCACACATAGTAAATAAATGTTTTTTTTTTTTTTAATTTATTAATGGAAATCTTGAAGCTTTGTATTCTTTATACTTTTTGTATTTTTTGAATCGTGTTTAAGAATAGTATGCACTCACTATTTGTTTACGTAGTATATTTGATTCTTATATATATATATATATATTGAAACTATTTTGTTTTTTAAACAATTTAATTTACATTATATGAGTAAGCTATCACCATTAAATAATGTTTTCTAAAAGATTCTCATCAGTGTATATGTAGTATTTTTTGACACATTATTATGAGGCGATCATTTTATAATATAATTAATAATATATAAAATTTATGAAATATTTCTGAAAAAAACTTAAAAACAATTTCTATTATTATTTTAAATGTAATACTTATTGACTTAATGGAAAGAAGAATTAATAAACCAATTTAAAATAAAGTTTATAATAATTATGTAAGCGTGTTTTTACTATATATTTTTTCTATTACACTTTTACGGTTATATAAAGTGCTAAAAGGTTTTGTGTAGTAAAAGGTGCCTTTAAATATTGAATATCAATTCTAAAATAAATAGTGCTTTAAACGATTTGATTTTTTCTTTGTCTTACTGAAACTAACGATGTACTTTTTAAATGGTCGATGGTATTAAAACAAGTGTAGTATTTACGTGTTCTGCGAATCTTGTAATTATAAAAGTTTTACTTCAAATTGTTCATAAACTTAAACAGCATATCCTAAATTAAGTGTACCAATTAAATGTTGTTACAATTTGTAAACATTTTGTATTTTAAAATAGTAATTAAAAATTTACATTACATGTATATTTTTCATGTAGGAATTTATTTCCCAATTTTAATAAGCAATTGATTTACTTACAATTAAATATAATACATTTTTTATTTTTTATGAACCATCTAATTAAATATATACTATTAAATTATTAGCTAAATACACGAAACTCACAGGTAGGCAATATCATCTAATATATTCAAGACTAATAATATTTAAACAGTAAATTTATTTACACATGTACATTTTAAACAAAAAAAGATTATTTCATTTACCATCATGTTTAAAATATATTTATTTATCATGTTTGCAACAAAATTTGTTATTATTATTATATTTACAACATAAACCAGCTTAATTATTTATTATTGTAACACGTTATTCTTTTCTTTTTATTATATCAAAGAACTGAAAATAAAAATTTATTCATAGAAAAACATAATTTTAAACTCTTTATAACACGTTCGATGTTATAGGTATTCTCTTGAAAACATACGAGTATTTTAAGTAAAATAAAAATATAAACTGAAAGTAGAAGACGTCAGGCGATATTTTAAAGCCGAGACACAACAGAAAAATGTCGTTGATAATAACTAGGGCTCGGATTTATATGTAAATACATATTTTTACTGTGACTTAATAAATTCGTTTCAAGGGATTTCCAATGAAATTAACTATATTTTATTTTACATATTTTTACATATTTTGCCATAAGTACATGTTTTTACATATTTTTCAATAATTCCATTTTTTCCTACATATTTTGACAATTATTCGTTCATTTACGATTTTTTTAATAATTATTAATTATGTACGATTATATTTTTCAATACAAACAACTTCCCAAATTTCCAAAACTACGACATAGTAACAAAATAATACCAATTATTGAACTTAATCTACGGTAGATATAACTTACTCCTTCAGACATAGTCAAAATGCAATACACTCCAATAACATCAGTGGAAGCCAAAAGATCATTTAGTCAGTATAAGGCAATTTTACGACCAAATCGAAGTTCTTTTGAATTTCAAAATTTCAAAATGGCTGTTATAAATAAATCATAATAGTAAAATACATAGTTTGATTTTTTTTAGCACATATTTATGTACATATTTTGCTAATGTAAATACATAGTTTGGTTTCATAAATACATATAAACCCGAGTCCTAATAATAACCTATTAAGCTACAATTCTTGTATTTACTCGGATTATCATATAATGAGAATAATAAATAGCTTAGAAGACAATAAATAAATCTCAAGTTATATCTATAGCCAATGTGCTGTGTAGAAAAATGTGAAAATTAAAATAGTAAATTTATTTTGTCCTTCTATTAACGTCAATCTAGTATTAATATTTTATAAGCTAAAAATCCAACCTACTAAATAATATTTTTGCAATGATCATAGAATATGTAAAATGTACCATATAACGTTTTAATGTTATAATTAGGGCTTGGATTTTGTTTTATTTTCTCTTTAATACAAAAAAAAAGTGTCCATTAAAAATTCATTTATGACCTATAAAATCTCAAAAATACGTACTTCAAAAAATGTATTTTCTTGATACGACTGAATTGTGAATATCCATTAATATATTTTTGACAAAAAAATAATAAATTTATCTAAATTATGATGGTAAGTATACATTTAATCATGTATAATAAACCATGTGTTATTGTTAATGCATTATATAATTAATAACTGTATGGCCAATTTAAAAATGAATTGTCTTCGTTTATTGGTTTCAAAATATGAAACATATTATAATTGATTGTAGTAACTTCTACTGTAGTGGTTCTTAATAGTAAGACTATCTATTAAATTTAACTGTCCCTTTCCATTCTCTAAATGTCAACATTAAATTAGAAAATACATTTTCTCCTCCCTTACCATTATATTTATTTAATGGTTAAATACAAATCTGATAAATATTATCGATTTAAAATGTTTTCCTTCAATATACAACCAATCAGTTTGAAATTTGTATTACATTTTACCACTGAATAAACCTTAATAATAACGTATATTTTCTTTCCTTTTACTTAGGAAATATTATTTTCACGGATGGAGTAAGCTTAAGGTACTACTAATTTATTTTTAAATAACGGTTAGATAACTTATACAGAATTATAACCAAAGATTTTTTTATAATCACTAATGGATATAACATATAAATAAATTATATTAAAATAACATTTATGAAATTGAATATCAATAATATAAATATTATATCTAAATATATATGTATACACAAAAACACATCCTCAGTTCATATTTAAGTACATATATACCGTACTATTATGTATAAATGCGTAGAAGATTGGTACAATTGAAATTTATGCCAAATGCATATTGAAAAATATAAATCAATTACATAAGTACCGAGCAATTTTTTTAATAAAATCGTTAAATTTTGATTCAATTTATTACATTAAATATATTATTTCTTTTTATTGTATTAAATTCAATACTAATGAGTTTTAATATGAATAAAATCGAGTTTATTCAAAATTTAAAATAATTTATAAATAAATTTAACAATAATATTGAAATTATTTTTGTAATTTGTAATTTATTGTACAAAACGCCACGTATGAAGTGAAATTATTCTAGAAAACTATTAAATTTCTATCTTTTTTTTATCTCTTAAAACATGTATATCCGTAGTCACTAACAAGTATCAATAATATGATTGACATAAAATATATATTTTTTTAATAAAAAATATATCTTTCAAAATAAAGTTTAAAAATTTAAATATGAATGTTATTTTGTTTGGCTTTTGTCAGTTTGGTCAATATAAATTGAGCAATAAATAAAATATAATTTGGTATAGACTGAAATATAATACACTAAATTTATACTATTAACTAGTTATATTTTATTTAACGAATATTCAAACGTCTTTTAATATTAATGATGTTGAAATAAGTTTTGATAAGTTAAACGATATATTGCACTTAGAAATTCTGTTTTGAACGTAAATTTGTGAAGGGACGAGGTTTTAGTTTGTCTTTTTTATGCTTAACAAGTGTGTAAAGGGACAAAACATGTATACTTACTACCAAATATTTACGAAATATGACCTTTTGTTATTATTAAATCTAATATTACTCGGAACTTACATCTAAGTATTAAATTTAGTTTTAGGAATTATTATCTTAATATAAAAAGGTAAGATAAATTCTATTATACGTATATTTTATATAATACATGTACAATATACATATGTATAGTGTATACCTACATCAAAAACACAGCTAAAATTAGTACATTAGTAAAATGAATTTCCATCTGATGTTATAAATTGTATGTAAACATCTAAGAAAACTTATAAAATATAATATTTTATAATCAGATTACCAGAAAAAGGGTTTTATAATACATTTTACCAAAAATAGTAAATACCTATCACTAAACTTTAAGTTATTATTAAAGTTAGATATTAAATATCCTTTTATAATATTATAGCGATCTATAAAAACATTTTTAAAAAATAAAGGAACTGCTATTGTGTTGAACTTATTAGACTATATTGGTATAAAGTACGTTGTTTCAAAAACTGTTAATTTATGCACCTATGATATTTTATTTCATTCTAAATAAGAAGTTAAATAAATACTGACCAAACATCATCTTTTTGTGTAGATGGATTAATAGATTAAGTATTTTGTTTATGTCTACTTAGCTCATGTTCATTGTTATCATAAATATTTACAAATGTTTCTTATTCGTTTTCAAAAATACGTTAGTACAGCGGTAAGTCGTTATCAGTGTTTACCCAGTTATCTTGTGACATAAATTTAAGAAACTTAGGTTTCACTCTATCTAAAGATTTATTTTATAAATATAAATTATAATGCATTAATAAGATATACTGAAAAACGTAAAGGGATTTAAGTTGTTTGAATCATGATTTATGATGGCCACCTTGAAAATATTTTATATTTATAAATTCTTTAATGATAATCTATGAACATTGTTAAATTGTATGTATAAATAAATTATCTAATTAATTGAGAAATATAATTAAAATAGTATTCCATTACACACATTTTTCTCTTATATAATATGTTTGAGTTAAATTTTGTAAACAATTATTTGATAATAAATAATTCACTTCCATATAGAATTTTTATTTGAAATGTAATAATTAAAAATTAAAAAAATACGTGATATATTTTTAAAAACAATTTTATTTCAATTCCTAAATGTTACTATCATACCATTTTTTTTTAAAAATAATATACAACGAATATATATATATATATAGCAATATTTATTACTATTACACGAATTATTCATACAATCATACATATTACATATATTAATAAATAAGCTCTGAAAATTTTAGTAGTTATTATTCCGATACTACCAGCAATATAATTTATTTACTTTAAAATAATAAGTGTAAGCTCATTTGTATGAACTAAATATTGTAAAAGTAAAATTTGTTTTTATAACGCCACATAATATTTGAATTTAAAATTAATCAAAAATTCACGAAAATTTGTTTAATCATTACATTTTTATAATAAATTCATAGTTATAATTTGTATCAAATTTAGATTGAGAATTTTATTTATGTATACGCTCCCACTATACATACATTAATTTCATCATAGGTTACCACTCAGCATAACATAAACCTATTATACTATTATAATAATGGTAGATTTAATGATATATTGTATATATTATCATAATATGTTAAAATATTTTGATACATTTATTTAGATATTTTATTGTAACACACACTCATCGAAATAGAACAAAACGCAAATAATTCGACTTTCAGTGGACTAATAAGAGCAACTGCAATTATTATCTCGATAACAAAAATGATGACAATGCCAAAAGATATGAAATAGAATCAAGTTTGAAATTAGTATAACAATAACTTGTACCTATAACCGAACTTTGATCATTAACTCAGTAGAATTTTATTCTAAAATTAACTATTAAAAAAAAAAATTTTAGTTATAGACTAAAATTGCATTTAGTCACTCTTAGATACATAATAATATAATATATGCTATAATATACGAATTAATTATTTCATTTTTACTTTAGATATAGAAAAAAATATTAAATGTCAACATTAATGTAGTAAAATTGCCTATCCAGGATGCCGTGTTACCATATTTTTATTATTGAAATATATAAAAAAAAATACATAGGAATATCACTGTGCTATATAGTTCATATCATATGTACTTCGTTATTGAGACGATTATTATACTTAGTGAATGTGTTAAGCTATAACATACGAAAAACATTTTTTTATCGAAGGTAGTATATCATAATTCTATATTTTTATTAATATTTATTATATTATTATTAATATAATATTAATATTGCTATTAATTGGTACCTAATACGAAAGGCCAAAAAAAGACAAATGATGTATTATATTAAATAGAATAGTTAATAAAAGAACCAGTATTATGTGTTTAACTTAAATATTGAAGTGAAATAACTTATTATCAATCTTAAAGGTAAAAATATTATCTGTGTCCTCTCTTTGGTTTTTTACGGTATTTTAAATTTTAAGTGAGTTATAAGTATTACATACTCATAACTCTTTAAAAATTAATAAACCATAAAAAACCAACGAGACAACACAGATAATGTTCTTACCTTTAAGTTTGATTATAAGTTATTTCACTCTAACATTTAAATTTTTTCCATTTGCTTCCAAATATATAAGTTAACTATACCAAATTGTTTCTACTGAACAAAAATGTACAACGTTATATGTTTGTGAGATAAAGATGACACATGTTGATGTGTTGACCTCTTATCTATAAATTATTTTAATATTACTATATGTTATTACTAGCTCGTACTACTAAGTCAATACCGACGTAACTTAGAACGATGTGAATAGTTCATGAAATAAATAGCATACCATCAAAGTTGAAGATCAAAGTATTTTCACAGCTTCAAAAGATGATGACTGATATGTACATACACAAATCATCGGATAACAATCACATAAAAAAGAATCTAAAACATATACGCGTGTTACATCGTAATATTATATTAGTCTTCGCGAAATACCGATAAAATGGTTTAGATGATTTTAAAAACGTCGAACAAAAAAAGGAAAAGTATCTTTGAAATCATGCGTTGATAATCTATACAATACATCAAGTGATTTACCAAACATGCTCACTTTCTTTTTCTTCTTCAATAATACGTTAGGTTAAAATTGATTTTCGGAATTTTTTAATACACATAAAAACATTTCACAAATTCTTGAGAATGATTGTACTACTTAAGAAGTACCATATGGATTTCTAAATTTCTATTTTTTTTCATACAAACCCTCTTTTTCAACTGTAAATTATTTTTCTTATTTTTTTAATTTTTTTTTTTATAAAATATAATGAAAATCTATATACACAAGATAATATAATAAATAAATTTGATAACATAGAATATACTAGACATGGAAACATGATGGAAAAGAGCGTTAGGTATTTCCAATTAGAATTTAGGATGATAGTTTTTAAATAATTAAGATTTTAAATGTTACGTGTTATTTAATAGATCACGTGGTCATATTTACGTTTGAGACGACGGATAGGTTTGTCAGATAATATGCGAGCAGACTTGCTTAGTGAATTTTTTTCTAAAAATGTTCATGTATCAGAATAATAATTCGAACCAGTAATTTCTGAGTTACATAACTTTATTTAATGAAGATAATAGATCCACGAGTATTCTTAGAAATTAATATGAATCAATCTATCAAAATATATAATTTTTAAGAATTTTCCAAGTATAATAAACACTAGATACAATATTGCGTAAAATTGAAATTATTGATTGCTTAAATTTTTTTTAATGATTATTACCACCAGAAAAAAATTTGATATTCGAAAAACTGATCGTTTGATTTCTGAATTAAGTTGTACATTGTACATCAACATTTTCAAAAATGTATCCACAAACTAATTGACGGTAAAAAAGAATGGTTTTAATTCATTTTATAGTTAGAAGTTTGTATTACAACAAAAGTATTAGACGCTCCATAACTATAGTATTTATGGCCATGTTTGGTAAATCGCCAACTAATATTTGTCTCAATAGAATAAAACTTATACAACTATACGTTATAGTAATACGTGTTAAAATATTTTAAGTATTTTATATTTATAATAGTTGTATAAATTATATGCTCATTGAACCTAGACTACTTGGTATTATTAACCATTAAAAAGTAAGTTTAAATGAATAATTAGTTAGGAATTACCATTAATTCATATTTAATACTCATATTATATTATTCAAAGTTTTCATCTATATGTTAATATTGAGTGGCGCAAATAACCATTACACATACTTGCAATACTTGTGGAATGCAAAGGACAAGAGAAATCAGGTCGATGTAAAACTTACAGGACGATGTACGAATAATGAATAAATTTACTTTGAGATTACTAGTTTTACAAACTATAATAAGGAATTATTAATGATTCTTTCATTTATAATGCGATATTTTATTATGAATTATTTTAATTAGATTTTTGATTTTTATATTACTATAGGATTTAAAGTTATCAATGCTTCGGTTTCATTATTGCAAAATTATTAATATATTCGAAATGTATGTAAGTATCTAATATTATATTTTTTTAGCTGCTGTCATAAGTTTTTTAAATATCCCCCCCAAAACTAGAGCTATTTTAGTATCGTTATTTTTTCTATCAGAATTTATGTATGCAAATGCATTATAACATTATTCTATTAATGTTTATACATCAAATCACTATCTTAGTCAATCTGAAAGCGAAGCTAGATGAATACAATATTATATACCTTTAGTGTTTTGTCTGATTTATCAAATAAGTAAAATATTTCATTTAAACAGTTATAATAATATTCAAGACTTATCATAAACATCTTATTTAGATTTAAATTATAAAAAAGTTTATTGCAATTTTTAACATGTATTTTTTCATTTTCATACTAAAAAGTTTTTAAATGCATATATTTATAAATATTGTTTTTAAAAACAGTCCATCCGTAAAAACTATATTATAAAATTAAAATTAAATTTTTTATAAAAAAACTTAAGTTTTCAACAAATTATTTTAAGAATGCTTGTAACTAATGTTTATTATAACGATGACCCATGATGATTATTAAAATAATTTTTAATTCTTTTTTTTTCAAAATTGAATCTCGCCTTTAAAGTTATTTTTAATTTATAAAAAAAAGATTTTCATATTTTTCCGTTTTTAATAAACTATAAACATTTAAAATTAGGTAACGAATAGAGCCGGATTGTTTAATACATTAATAAATGTCGGTTATGTTTAATGGATTTTGTATACAGTTAATCACTTAGCCTTCATTATTTATTTACGATAGATATCCATAAAGGCGTAAAAAACAATTCCCATTTTGACGTCTTTAAACGACGACCGCCGTTGACTAGTATGAATGCTTTACGGCAAAAGGGTTAATTGTGTTTTTTTTATTAATCAACTGGCTAAACTACCTATTGAGTATAGACACCACCTTTTTTGGACATAATTTAATCGAAATTATTCAACCGCAGTTAATAACAAGGGGATAGATAGCAAAAAAAAAATAGTCTCTTATTTTTCCTTTCTCCTTGCAAATACGAATATCCTTTGACAGCATAATTAATCAAGTCAGATAACCCACCGGCCATCTCGCCCGCGGCCACTTTGTTAAAATGTATTAACTTGGTTTTGAAAACCTGCTAATTTGTAAGAGTGTTGGTAGAGAATGAGAAAAAAGCAACTGTCTTTGACACATCTGTTTGATTATTATACTTGTAGCATATATAGTATAAAACTGACGGTGTACAGTGCTGTCTACTTGTGTTCTCTAATACGCGCAATGGTAAAAAATATTATATTATCTGCTTAAAACCTGTACCTGAAATATTGTTACCTTTCTACTCAAAACTGTTTCCAAAGTAGTTGATGTTATGCATGTTGTGCATTTTGTTTTATATGTAACTAAATAGTGTTCTTGTCATAATGAAAGTAAATTATTTTCCCTTTTTTTTAATCGAAAAAAAACCAACATCACGTATTATAAAATAAAATTAAAATGTTTAAACATTCAATATTTTATACCATTCTCGTACCTCATAAGATACCTACTGGGAAAATTGTCGGTTATACAATTCAATTCATCATAATTCCATTTATGTTTATATTTTAAAACTAAATCAAATCAACAAATTTTTGATTATCATTTAGAATAATTATACTAGTGTACCTTAGTTATAAAGTTTAGTAAACATTTCTTTTTGTGGATAAATTTTTATATGGATATATCTTACTAACTATCACATATATGAATAACTACATTTTAAAATTGACAATGGGTCAATTTTAATTTTATGTATTCTTACCGGTCTATCATAAATAATACTTAATAAATTAAAAAGAGCCAACTTTTTTTGAATACGTTTCTGTGTTTAAAAACTATTAAAAATTTCAAATCTCTATTCAGAATTAAAAACAATTTTTTTTCATATAGAAGAAAAAATGTTTATTCAAAATATTATTTCGTGGTATTTTTGGTGTAATTATCTATGTAAACTGTATAACGATATATATATCATTTTAATATATTGGTAACTATTAACACATTATTACCAGAAAAATTTTTAAAAGAATATTCAAATATAAAATTATTTGGGATGTATACATATAATGAGAATGGGTACGCATATATTATTAAAAAAGGTGGAAATATATTTCATTCTGCAACGATGTCAAAATAATTAATTACCATATACCTTACTTCTATGCGGTGTAAATCTAATATTTGTATAACGAACATAAATACATTATAACATGTCAAAACCACATGAACTAAATTATCTGACGTGAATTATTAATAAAAATTATAATTTTAATTGTTAGCTCTAATCAAGTCCGATGTAGTACGTATATTATATTGTATTATTTATCATCACATACGTGCACCATGCATTACCCGGTTTAGATATACCATAATTTAAACGTGAACGGCAATCTTATTAAATATTCAGCTTACAACACTATTATAGTATAAATAGACCAGAGATTCTAATCAACATTGTTACCATAAACCGTCGATAACTGGCTACAACAGTTTTAGCAATTATTTAATACAAAAATATCAATAATATTTTAATACATTGTATTGATGCTAGAGTAATATATAACTAAACAAATTTAAATTTAAAAAAAACTGAGCGTAACAGCGATTTTTTATGAGAATTAAAAGTAAAAATTTTTCCGAATCTTATCAAAAACACAAAAATTTGCCAATTATTTTGCAGTGGGAAAATTCATAAAATCTTTTAATATATTATTATTATCTTAAGTTTGAAAATGTGATACATAATTCCACAACTTTTTTTTACCTACTATAGAGTTTATAAAGTTAAAAACAAAGTTGAGTGTTTACAAACATTTTTTATGAACGTATAAAGCTGTATACATTTCAGCAAACTTAGATATTTCTACGTAAAATCACGATTTTTTATTAAAAAATTTTAGTTTTTTAATATAATTCAAAAATCGTTAACCGTGGGTACCTAAAACACATTATAACCACTTAATTTATCATATACTGAATATATATATATACTGAATAGAATTTTCAAAATATATTTAGAATAATTTCAAGTTATTCATGTGCATTTAAAATTTTTGAATTTTGTTATAGTTGTTTTTAGTGTTTGCAAATAAATTTAGATTTGATCAATAACCTTGAAAATTAAACTAAATTAAATTAACATAAGTTGTTTTATTTAAATTTTAAAAATACAAAAATATTATTTACAAGCGCTTAAAGATCAAAGGCTGACAACATTTCATCGAAATCACCAAAATTTTCGTAATTATTTTGAAATTAAAATTTATTAAATTTGTATAACTAAATCTTGGAAATTTATCACACGGTTTCTTATAAGCTTATCATTTCTTACCGAGCTCTAAAATACATAAAATATAAAAGAACAATTACATAGACATTCACATTTTAAGTTCAAATTTTCAAAAAATTGCATATTAAAACAAAAAAATATCGGTTATAGTTACTTAACTATTTTTTTTTTTTATAATTTAAAAATGTTCTTGGGGACTTGATATTTTTACGCATCTTATTTTTAGTATTATATAAACAATGTTTTCAGCAATATAAATGTATATTATGATAAAATATTCTTAGTAATTTAGGCTGTGACAGACCATTTTTGCTCAGAATCGTTTTTCGTATGCAACGATTTATCATTGAATTCAAATTCACGTCATACATTATAGTGATATACTCTATTATGAGTTATACTATTAACACCTACTATATAAATTGAGCGGTTATCTACTTTTCCACTTTTTATAATAATCGATTTCTACATGGCTAAAATGTATATGTATTGCCATTACAACTTTAGCTATTAATTTAACTTCACTAATTAATTAATATTTTTTTTTACATAATTATAATTTATAATTTACTTTTAACACAATATTTTAACTGTGGAAACTAATTGTAAAACAAAGTTTAAATGAATAATAATAAAAAAAAACTTTAGCAATAAAACTATAAAAGTGACATAATATTATTACATTAACATATTAAACGAACGATTTTAAAATTACTATAAATGAATATACTTTTAATTATTTTTTAATGTATCATCATAATATTCTTCAATTTGAATAACCTAATTTTTTTGATTGACTGTTGAGAAATTTACCTTTTTTTAACCTTACATTTTTCTAATAATTTATGTTTCACAACACCTTAATGTTTGTTTTTTTATTTATTTATCCTGATTGACTGTTAAAATTACCAACAAATCAGTTTAAATTACTCAATCCAGATAAAATATTTTTTCAAATTCATTCTTTGATTATGTTATTTTATCTGCAATTTCTTGTTACAATATTATATTATTTGAACAATTCAGAAAATTCATACAAGCTTAGGCCAGATAAATGCATATTAGTTTCGCTCAGTGGATGTTATTGTATTTAATTGTTACTTTCTTGAATTTAAGATAAGGTAAGTTATAGTAGTAGGGCATTGAAATGAATAAATACATTTTCTTTTCATTTCAACTATTTTTAAATTAAAATACGGAAAAGAAAGGCAGAACGATCATTCTTGTAATTTCCCACAATATATAATATAAATTATTTATGAACTGTGTTTGTTGAGATTGCTGAACATTGTAAAAGGTCAGTTCCCATTGGCCATTGTTGATGTATTCTGGTATTCGTGTCCGCTTGAAAAAAAAACATGTTTTGTGAAATCGCGTTGACTATACTGTATCTTCTAGATATTATTTTTTTGTACATTTTTATATTGGGTTTTTAATAAATCATTGCAACTTTATAGAATGATTATCAAAATAGTTACTTAATCCGGTGTATTGTTATTGAATTCACTGAATGCTACTCGCACAATGTTCGTTTTTGGTCGTTAATATCTAGTACGCACGACATTCGTTGACCATAATTACTACATTTTTCTATAATTTCCGGGGAAAATAATAAACCTAAAGTAAGTATATACATATGAAATTTAAAAAAATATATTTAATACAATTTTTATAATTTATACGTATATATTATTATAGTCATTTTATTTTTAATATAACCTATATTTTATGTAAATTATATACTTAACACAAATACATATTTTATACTGTGGATAATAATTTCTTTTATACCTTCAGTATTTTAAATTTGAATATTTGATTCATTATTTTTATTTAGCTAATATTTCAGTTTATATTATGTTCATAAGTCAAGAATATTGACTACTTGTAGTTCCCTCAACGCATAGTAATAGTAACTTAAGCTAATCGTTGTAAATGGTTATTGATTTGAGCAATCAATAATAATTAAAATTGATTTTATTTGTTTATACTACTATTTAATAACCATTTAAGAATGAGTGTTTAACCTGCAGTTTAACTCATTGCATTTGCACAAATTAATCGAAAAAAATCGTGTGAGTAGTATACCTACTTACCAGTCCTAAACAAATAGGTATATAAAACGTTATTGTGTATATAATTAGCTCTAAATTTATTGATATTCATATACTACACACGGAGTGTGAAAATCGTTAGCATAATATTGTTATGACCAACTATTTTTAGAAAACTATAAGATAATTATTATTGATTTATATTTATATATGTATATACGTTAATATAATGCATTATTTCATAAGATGTTAATTTATATTTATTCAAATCGAGTCATTTAATTTCCGTCAATACGATTCACGTCAATTTATTGCAATGTTTATGCAACACTAAATATTCAAATAATAAAAATAAATGATTACGTATTGGTATAAAAAAATTACATAAATTTCAATATTTTTTAAGAATTTTAAAAATCAATACAACATTAATAAAATATTGAAATATAAAAACTAAATAAATATATATAAATATTATACACGTTCAAACAATGTGTACTAATTATTACGTCAAGATAACAGTACGTGTGGAGTAAGAGTGTCAAAAAAAACCTTGTATGTGGAGAAGGTAATATATTATAAAATGTTGTATCGTAAAATAATCAGTGTTTTAAAATCAATTTTTTTTTAAATTTTATTTACAAAAATTACGACTTAACACAAAATTAAAACAAATTTATAGCTTTATAAATGAAAATGTGGTATACATGCAAGCTTATGTGAAAAAACAATAACAATCAATACATGAATACACTCAAAAATGTAAATTTTTACTAAATTAAAATGCATCAAAATTTTAGATAAAATTCATTAAATAACGTTAAATGTGTGACAAAAAAAAATCGAATAAAATATTCGTTCAATTATTACAGGGTTGTTCGATTAATCAGATTTCAACTTCGTCAGCAGTTTCATTATTGCCAAAGATTAATCACTTCAACTTATCATATAGTGTTAAAGTAAACCAAATTTTGCTTGTTTATTTTTACCTAAAATTGCATCGTGTTTTAATAACAACACGATGAATTGATGTCATACGTAAACTGACAGCAATTCGTTGACGAGCAATGAATTAACTTGATATACCTTCGTTTAACCACGTATTTTAGTGTATGTAAAATTACTGTGTATTTATTATTTAACACATTTTAAATTTGCATATTTTGATGAAACTAATTATTTTTTTCAATTTAAAATAATTATACAATATTTAACAGGTTTTGGATAATTTTAAGTTATTGTATAATTATTATCGAACCACTTTTAACACTTTAAATAAACAAATATTATAAAATATATTTTTTATTTGACTATAGTTTATGAATACCTAAATAACAAAAAATAAATAAATGACATAAAATAATTTTTTTAAATACTCAATGATTCACTTAGTAGCTTCATAGGCATCCATGTAGAACTCAACAAATCAAACCGATAAATCAATACTAATCAAAGGAAAAATCTATAAACTGTGCCAAAATAGAATAGACTAAAGACATTTTCTTTAAATGGATACCTGACCATAGTAAAATAAATAGTAATAAAAATAAACAGATAAAAAGCTTACCATTTGATCACTGACAATCCAGTCCTAAATATGAGCACAGTAATATACTGACAAAAAGAAACAAATACAACACGTTTTCTACGTCAAATGGCAAAAATAAAACAAAAAACCAAATTCAATAAAAAAAAAAAACCACATCCATATATTTCTAAAATGGAAAGACGTAAAACGTAACCATTATAAATCGCCTTCGAATAGGGCGCACATTTATAACGCACAACCACCTCGTGGCCAAAACGACCAACCCACATGCGAATCGTGTGGAGTGTATTGTACCGTCAAACACATCTTGACTGAATGCCAAAATATCGAAGATTCAAGAAATAAACACCACAACAATTATTAGAAGAAGCACTACAATCTGACTTTCAATTAAATATTAATATCATTAACTTCCTAAAGAAAGCTGAACTACTTATATGACTTAATGCAAGCTAAACCTACACCGAGTATACTGTAAATATAATATAAATAAAATTTAAACTAATAGTTTAGATTCCGATGTTATAAATAAAAATAAATAAACAAAAACAATTTTATATACAATCAAATTATTTTTATTATAGTTTTAATTTTTTTTTTTTATTTATTTGTAATATACATAGATCAATATATACATACATTTTTAATTATAATTTTCTTATTTTTTCAATCACAGATTTATACAAAAAATATTCGATAATGAACAATATATCGATCTTAAAACTAAAACGGAATATATTATTTAGATCCATTTAGAATAGGTACCAAAAGTTACTAAACATACTCAGTGTATTGATTTATAATTTCAGTTATATTTTACTAAATAGTGAAGTTTAAATAACCATTCATAATTATTTGTTTAATTAATAATAATTATGTGTTTAGTTATAATTAATTAAAACTTACATTTTTATAAATAAAATATTATAATCCATTAATAATTAAACTAAAAAATGACTTAAAAAATAATCGTTCAAAACAACATTAATACGCTATTCTTTTTTTTAAATAATGACTAAATTGCAAAAAAGTGTATAAGTTTATAGTTTCATGACATTTTTTTATTTTTTAATAACTCAAAACAATTGTTGTGTAATTTAATTAGTTTATTAAGTATTTTAAAGTACAAATAACTAACAATTAATACATTTTAAAAAGTTTATTTTTTAAACGTAAGATCATAATTTCATATATTTATTACTATAAACATTATTACATTAAACTCTATTAAATTGTAATCCATATTACGTTTAACGCTCAAAATTATTTTTTTTACAAACTTGATAATTTAATTGCATTTAAAATATAATATATATCTTGCGTGTAAATTAGTACAGCAAGGCATATACATCTAACACCTGTTTAATGTAAATGTTTTTTACATTTTTTGTTTATAAATTTTTGATTGACTGAAAAACAAAGCATGTCCAATATTTTATTCAAGTCCATTCGCCTCAAAATAGTGATAAAAAATTAATAACCATTGTAAAATATTGTGAAATATTTATTTCAATCATATTGTTCTGAATCCAAAATTATTTATTGTGTGTCTAATCGCTGACATTCATTTTATATCAACTGATCTTCGTCGTCCATAATAATTTCAATAATATACAGTTGCACAACTAATGGATAAAAAGTCAACTTTACAGTGATCATAAAGTATTTTTATTGTGTAAAATCGAATGTAATAAAAATATTTATTATGTTTACCGACTATTAAATCCGAGTCGGTTACAATTGAGTACAGTTATACCCTTTTTCGATATTTTAACCTTTATATTGTATCTTTCAAAAATATGTGTTGGAACGGCTATGTAAGCATCAAAACAAGGGTATTATTCGATACAGTAATACAGTGACACAAGTACACTATTATATTATATGCGACGTTGTTTAAATATAATAATGCAACACAATATTATTATGATAATCGATGTGTATTTAAAGTTTATTATAAACGTTATCAATTGCCTGCGCTGCTTAAGCGCAACTATTGTAAAATTATTTAGGTATTCAAAACCTCGATAGTTTATGAGTAAGAAATACGAATTTTACAGTTCTTGTATTGAATATGACCTTGAAAAGATTTTTAACTCTGGTATAAATGATTAAAATTGTACTACATATATTATACAAATGTTTGTATAACAGTTCATATATTTTTAGATTCTGAGCAGAGCAATGATATATTATAAATATGTATATTTTTTTTTATGTGCCTTTTAGAACAGTAAAAATACATTTTTTAATTGATATAATTGTTAAAATATTTGTACATTTTTGAGCTATTTATAGATATTTTAAATTTAAAAAAAAATTGTTCACTCGGACAAAAAGCTTTAAAACGTAATACAAAGTTTATCATAAATATTTATTTAAGCTATTTAAAAATATTAAAAATACATACTCATGGTATTTTATAAGTGTTTGAAGTTTAACTTTGGACGAAATTAAATATTTAAACGAAGAATAACAATTTCAATTATTTTGTTGTAATTCAAAAATGTTATTCATATGGATTTGAAACTTTTACTTATGTACATTATAATAGTTTTTAATATGTACACGGTGAAATTTTCAGATCATCTAGATTAATTTTATGCTATCACCTATATCATAAAATATGTTAAATATTATTTCTGAATAGCAGGCAAAATTTCGGTGGCTGAGAGTGTCTGCTAGTCTGAGATTTTACTGTATATACATAACAGTTATAATAAAATAATTTACTTCAAAAGCAATTTAAAGAAACATATAATGAAATATATACTTAAAGTAAGTAATATGGCTGACAAAGAACCTTTTTCCGTTTTCAATGATTTATCATTAAATTCAAGTTTAACATATATTTATTACAATGACTTACTCTATGAGACGAAATACACTCAACGCCTATTGTATAATAAAACGGTTAACTACTATTCCCCCTTCTTGTTGGATGACCGTTGTATATGGAATATATACATTATACACTATATTATGTCTATATAATATTATACTGAAGTGGTACAACTTAATAGATTTTGTAATAATTAGTATTTTTTTTTTTTTAAATGATCACCCTGTACATTCATATATATATATATATATATAATATGAATAATATGTTACAATAAAAGACATAGATTTAAGGATATTAATCCTTAAACGTTAATGAACGATATTTCCGATCAAATTAAGCTGTATAGTGTATACGATATTGACGTTAATGTCCTTTAATTTCAGGAAATGATGCATTCCGTAATATTCCTTTTCCTAGGTAATGTCGATAATTCCGGCCTTCTTCACCCACAATTGACAAAAATTTTCATTGAATTTGCTAGTTGAATTAGAAATTTACTAACGGACCCACGTTGTAAATTCGATTTATCTAATCGATTATTAACAATAACATATTACTTCCGGGCTTCATAATATTTCGACCATCGCACAGACTTCAGTATTAAGTAAAAAATAACCGTCTATTGAAAACATTTATACAGAAGATATTAGGTACACAATATAAATCCCGATTACGGACAACTTATATGTTATAATATTTTTACACACGTACGCGTATCAGCACATTGCACAACATATATAATAATATAGTTCCTATCTACTTATAGCCGACAAATTTTTTTGTACACTGTGTAGCGTCATTTTAAATTTCTAACCCAATTTGAACAGTTTGGCGAAAAAATATATCTACCTACCTACCTATCAGTGGTAGACATTGAGGTAATTGCCTAGTCATAATCATAAATGTATTAACAAAATATTTGATTTTTATAACATTGTGTCTATGTTATTATTTGTTTATGTCATGGCGTTGATTATAATATTTTCTTCTAATGTTACGGTTAGGTATTTAATTATTATTTATTAATTAAATTACATATTAATTGAAACTCCGTCAGTTTTTTTATTTATGATTAAGATATCTAAAATAATATATACCTTTTAATATCTCTCTAATTTCTTTTCATTCATACTTTGAAATTCCATACACGATAATATTACTGTGCCTACCAATAATGTTTCCCTTGATCCGTCCTTTATCCGTATAAGTATTCTATTACCGTTACGCGGCTTTATTCCTTATCATTCTAAACTTTAATCTCTAAGATACAACACTATTACGACTGTTAACAACGACAATTTATACTGCCGACAGTCAAATATATTGTGCTACACAATTCCCTCGTGTTTGTTTTTTCCAATCCATTTTCATAACGACCATACTGATTTTTTTTACAAACAATAAAACATTACTGTCCACAATGCACAACGTGACTAGGACGAATAATAATTTAAGACAAATTACGTTATTCTTTATGTTTTGTACAACACGATTGCATGCATAGAATACGATAAATATATTGTATTAGGACAATATTATAATATATTATAATACAGTTGGTGAGTTGGTGTTATGGTCGATCAAGAAAATCAAATCTTATAAATAAGAAATTTCCTCTATTCGTGATGGAATAAATATTATACTCTCCAAACGTACAACCACCGTACCCGAGTGTCACGTATAAACATAATATTATTCAAAAAATAAAAACTAATACATGAAAAAATTCAGCGACGGATACATTATGTTCCACTCCGATTTTTTCAATTTCTTTCATCTCGCTTGTCACTAAAAACTTTTTGATATAGAGTAAAGATTAACTACGCATTTCATACACATTTTTTACGCCGTTTTTTTTCCCAATATTAGATTAATTTTCTAATACTGGGAATTAAAAAATATCACGACACATTTCTAATACAAAAGTAATTTGCACAACGGCACATACACAAATAGTATTTAGGTGGCATAAAATATAATATGTGCAGTTTATTTATTAGGTTCTTTGAATATTTTAATATGAAAAATAAAATATATAATTTTATTTGGGATCGAAGTCGATGAAAAATAGAAAAAGTGGATTTTCGTATTGATGGTAATTGATATTATTTATCAATCGCCTAACCAAAAAGCCTATTAGTTCTATTTCGTATGGTGTAGACCAGAAGCGGCCAAACAGTCGATCGCAGACAATTTCTAAGTCGATCATGTTAGAATTTATTTTAAAGGCCACACGCACGAAAATTAAGCAAAGTTGTAGTGAAAAAATTGTCGTTAAGTTTTACCTGTATAATTTTTATATATTATATAAATTTTCTTTGGAAGTCGATCCTCAAAGTTGAAGTATATGTTTAGTATATCGTGACCAAAAACAGTTTGACCATCCCTGGTGTAGACGTATAATTATATTTCTGACAACAACAACCATAAACGTTTATTTTCTCGCTAGAAAATACTTCGTAGAAAGAGAACCGTGATTGGTGTATTGGGCGTCGAAAAAGGTCCCAGAGTTCTCGGGTTATACGTTTCCTTCCGATCCCTAGATCGATCACGGTCCAAAAATCCCCCACGGAATTTTTCTTACGAGAATACGTAATATTCATTCTGTTTATACCCTGTCGAGGAAAACGGGATTCGCGTCATGTGATGTATATCGTCTGGGCTTTTAAATTTGTTGATAAAGCTTTTAAACTTGACAGTTTTATGTAATAATAATAATAATGATAATAATACATCTATATATTAATATCGGCAAGCGTATATCTGTGGCGGATCCAGTGGAGGGGCGATCAGAGCGATCGCCCCCCTCCCTCGTTCTCTCAAAAAAAATAATTTAAAGTACCTGATTTAAGTTTTTGACGTAACTATACTTCAAGGGTAACAAAATTATATAGTGATATATTTTTTTATTACTATTACTATAAAAAATATTTTTTTTGTTTTGTACAAGACTGTGGAAAGTAACATATGTATGTACCTTAATAAATACTTTATCAAAATTAATGTGAACCCTTTAAAAATCGCCTCCCCCCCCCTATTATCTTGGTCTGGATCCGCCCCTGGCGTATAGTACAATGTAGTGTGACGTGAAGTATCAAATATAATATAACGTAATCGGATTATTGTGTGTATGATGACAGGCGCGAGATCACAGCTCTGCAGGCCGAAAACTACAGCCTGGAACGGCAGTTGTTCAGCTACCAGAAGAGCATGTCGCTCGTGCAGAGTCGGGGCACCACGTACTCGGACGATCTGGACCCGTCGGACGTCGGCGAAGGCGGCGGCGTCCCGGTGGACGATCGCGACGTCCATCTGCACCACCAGCACCAGCACCAAGGCGGCGGTGGCGGTGGCGGAGGAGGCGGCGGCAGTGTGTTCTACGACGACGGCGCGCCGATGCAGCAGTTGCAGTCCGCGGTGGTCGTCGGCCCGGACGGCTACCCGCTGGCCCAGCACCACCAGCACCATCACCAGCAGCAGCAGCAGCAGCAGCACCCGCCGCAGCACCATCAGCTGCACCATCACCACCCGCTGCCGCAGCCGCCGCAGCAGCACCACCACCACCACACATGAGGTCGGCTGTCGTTCCACGAGACCGACGACGGCCACCGCCACGTGCCGCACTACCGGCACTCGGACGGCGGCGGTGGCCCGGCCACGTGGACGTCGATGGCCAGCAATGCGGTCACTACTGTGTTCAAGAAGGCCCAGAGACGGTTTAGCGTCATACTCTACAACAACAACAACAACAACCCCATGTGAACGTGCCAAAAACGTATTAAGTTTAAATATTATTATAATATACCCGTTTCTGTATTATATGATTTTAATATTATTAGGCAGGTAGGCCAGGTATGTTACCGGGTTAGGTTAGGTACACCCCGTGCATGATAATATTGCGTTTAAGTTATTTTCGTTTTAGACGTTTTTCGTGTAGGCGCATTATATTTTACTATACGTGTTATTATTACGTATATATATATATATTTAATACAGAACTAGTGTGAGTGGTTGAGAAATCGAGAAAGAGAGGGTGAGAGGGAGAGAGAGAAAGTGAACGATAGGAGAGTACCTCCACTCCAACTTTCTTGCCCGTCAAACTTCGACCGACAAAATTTATACGTATAATTACCACGTATTTCAAACTACAACAACAACTACTACTACTACTACTACGAAAAAAAAATAAATAAAATAAAATGCTTCAACGAATATATTTTCTTTTCTTTTTTTTTTCTTTTTTTTTTGACACTACGTTTATTGTATATATTATATATGTGTATATTATCATAATAATACTTATCGCGAAAACCCGACGAATTCTGTCACGCATAATATAATAATATATTCACGTATATTATAGGTATATTATGCAGGTCAAAGCATGCCCGTAGGTATAATAATAATTAATAATATCATGTATACATACGTGAAAAATAAACGTTTAAATATTGTAAAAAAAAAAAAAAAAATCATAAAATAATCTTGGAGCAGAACAAACACATTTTTGAATTTTATGTGAAATGTCCAAACTAAAAATCCCTTGTTTATAGTTTTTATTATTTTATCGTTCAAATTTTAAGCAGACTAATTTACATACTTACACATTTCGCACTGATAATTCCTCAGATTCCTCGGAACACCATAATTTTATTTTACGTTTTTTTACCATGCCGGAATTCAATGAAATTGTACGAGTTATCGGCTCCAATTAAATTATAAGGTAAATACAATCAAAAGTACTCCTTTAAAAATACAAATTACTTTTAAAACCTCAATTTAATATAATAAACGTCATTAAAATATTGCTATATTCGTTGTAAATATTTGTCATTATGCTTTAAAATGTATAAATTCGTATTAACTTAGTATGTTAAGTCTTCTAATTGTCTCACACTTCCAGTTTTATTTAAATTTTTTGGCTCGAAAGACAATCTAATATCATTCAACAATATATATATATATTTTAGACACAAAAAATTTTCATTGTTCACAGGAAGCAATTTTTATTTAAAATACAATTGAAGAATTGTATTTTCTATAAAATCTCTTCATACTGAAATTATACGTTATTATGAACTTAGACATTTAAAAAACTATTTTATTAATAGCTTTCCCCCGACGAACTTAGTAATCTGATTATTAAATAATGCATTATTAATGTATAAATATAGGACCAATAATAATAATTATATACTGTATAGGATCGATATTTTATCTTATTCATTTTCATATGGAAAAAATAAAAAGTACAAAACGACTTTTCCCCATTATTCTTCTCTCATTTTATATCAACGAAATTATATTCAATAAAATATTATTATTATCTACATATTATAGATCGAATAATATATTATAAGTTATATAACTCAATATCGCATTATAACAATTAATTCTGTGGTTGAGTTTGATAAGAAAATCATTTTGTTTTAATTTGACTTATGTTTTATATTATCAATCGTCAATTATTTGTTTAATGATTGAGCCCTTTTTTGGAATGGTAAACACTAAAATATTTTTTAAAAAAGGCAATGTCAAATGTCCATACTTAATAACTACGTAATTTTTGATTGATCGTCGTTTAGACAATATTGGACATATAATTTCGTTGTTTACTATACAATAATGCACTAATATAATCAATTTTAGATCATCAAAAATTCGATTATTTTCCAAACCATTGAATAATACCATTGTACATGCTGTGTTCAATAACTCATCGATTGTTTTTTTCATTTCAATATCTATAAGAGCTCGTCCTAAATTCTGATTTAAATGTATTATGTATACTGTATAGGGGAGTTTCGATCAATTTTTCATATCCTTTCACTTGCAGCCTGCGTGGGATTTTTTTTAATTTTTAGTTCTTTATTTCTAATTTAAAATTTATGTTCACATTTCTTTTGAACATCTGTATTTAATTAATTTTCCGTAGAACACGTGATATTTTTATTTTATATTTTATAATAACATTCTGGCAGTACAATTATTTAATTATCAAAAAAAAAGTTCTACATACATCAAGTCAGAGGAAGATAAAATAAAAGATATTTAATAGATCATACAACTAATCACAATGTCCATTTATAACGCATACAGACAGTATAACAAATCCATCCATAAACCGTTCATTTCATTTTTCCATCTTTTTTAAAAATCAGGAAATAATTTTATATCGATTGAAAATTAAAAAAGTGCATACTTTCAACTTTAATTGATAAGTGATCATAAATATACCACAAAATATATGAAAATTTCCATCTGAAAATGTACAATTTTATCAAATATTAAGACAAACTTACGTATACACCAATGCAACGAGGTTAGGTTACCATAAGGTATAATATATTCTTCACACGATTTTATACTAAATTTAAAAACCAAGCGTGGCGAATACCTTATAAATCATTGATATTAATAATGAATGAGAAGTATAAAACATATATAATGAGACAAATTATTTAGCAGAAATATATCTTTAAAAAAAATTGTTATCCTTTTATTCATATTTCAAAATTCTAAAAAGTCAGTTAATTTTAAATATTGTACCTACACTACTTGTAGTATACTATTAATTTTAAAACGTTTATTCATAATATTGGTATTAATTATTTATATTATTAAAAAAATTAAACAATATTCTTCAACACTTTAAAAATAATATTTAAATATTGTTAAATACTAATATAGTATACCAATTACTAAGTATATTTTTTCTACCTACTTAAAAATGTACCACGTAAATATACATTACTATTTTTTTGTATTAGATATAGGTGCTTAGTTAAACCATAAGTGGTTTATTAAAACGTTAATTTTAAAATTTAGAAGCTGTCAACAAAACCTTTTGTCGTACGTATAAGTTTATTAATTTTACGTCTGGTATTTTTGGAATGTTCGACTACCTATATTATGTTTTGCATTGAACCTTTTACGGTCCTAGTTTTACAAATACTTTTAAAATACGAGGCTGAATTTCACGTGGGATTAATTGGATTAACCCTATAAAACCGTATAGAAGTTTGCAAAATTAAATTGTTATGGTGATGATTCAGAAACTTTATAGATAGTTAACAAAACAGCAAACTACCTACTTGTAAACTCTTATAATATAATAGGTATCATAGATTTTATTCGAATGGTAAAGTTGCCGTTATTTATTTTTTTTCTTAACTTAATGTTGTTACGTCACAAGGACCTAATATTATTGGATTATTAGTTAACTATTGTATTATTATTGCTATTGTTTATAATAATGATAATGATAATAATGTTTAGCACACGCAGGGCCTTTGTATCTCTGTATTTCATGACGGTCGGTACACAGGCCCACGTGTTCACTAAAATGAGCACGAAAAATTTAAGCGAAAATTCTAAAAAAATATTTAGTACTCGTTTGTCGGAAAGTATTTTAAAGGTTTCCCCATGCGTATATATAATATTGTATTATAGGTATACGTACGGTAATCAAAAACCGACTCGAAAAGTTTATTTTATATATTCGGGACACGTATCATGCATTCAAACGCCCAAAACTGCAATTTTGGGGTTTTGACTTGGATTTTCTATGTTTGTTTTTCTCCGTTTTTTGATCTAGTTCCAAAATATTTGAGACACGTGTCGACGTCGTCGTCGTCGTCACCGTCTGACTTTGCAACGAATCCATTACTCTCGCGACAAGCCCGCGATTATATATTTTTCTTCTTTATTTTTTTTTTACTAACATTTCGCCCTCTCACGATCTTGTCGTGAACTCGCGTATTATAGGTCGGTGCATTATTATAAATTTATTCTCCGGCATACCTTATTCTGGTACTAGCACGCGTTTTAGACGATCGATTCATACGGAAATGCATGATATTTATAGTACAATAGTACATAACGATGTATAGATTATATTTATTTTTTCTAACGCTTGTAAAAAATTGTTCGACTATATTTACTATGAATTTGAAACTCCAATGAATGGTTTTATTAATTAGACAAATTATTTATTTTTATCCGTACGTAGACGGTATACCTACAAACATTATGTCACGTTAATATATTATATAGAATATATATCTATGCGGCTACGCATTCGACGATTAGAGATGGTATATGAATTGTTTATTATCCAAACGCTACGAACATATTTCAACCGCCTCAAACCGATGTCATGTCCTATATGTAGGTACCTACTTACATAGAATATGCATTATTTTATCCAGTACATTCGATGTTTGAGATATATTTTTATTGTGTGTGTAAAATACAAAATTACAAAAACTAAAAATACGGAACACTATACAAGCACCGGATGTGTCTGTGAGAAAACTATAGGTACCCACTTTAAAGTTGTATTACAAGAACGTTTTCGATAGATGCTTTTTACATTTTTTAAATATTGAGCTAAACATCCTGCAGTACTTTTAGTTTTTTATAGTTTATGCTGCTTGTGATAGCGGACTTCAGTAACTGCGTGCAGAACCGTTTGCCACGCTATTATAAAAACACATCAGACGACCGACAAAGTACTACTATAATATTAAATATTATAGTATTAACATAATGTTATTTATTTTACAAAAAAAAACTTTTATTATTTTTTTTTTTTTTTAACATATTATGTATTATATTGTATTCTTAAAAATAGTTTTATTTCAATAATATTCTAGGTACACTTTTATATTCAATACGGGCCGTACACACCACCTACCAGGTAATACGAAAAACCGTTTTCTCCTACTACCGATATATTTTGTGTCTCGCATTTGTCGACGGTTCCTACAATCGAATATCCTTAGAACTCTGTTTGGTTTATCCAAGGAAGTTTTTTTAGGATATAATTCCGGTCGAGCAGACATATGCGGGTGGTATCGCGGAAAAAATCAATGAGAAGAAAAACTTTTCGTGAGCGTTCTTCTGTTCCTTACAATATCCCACATATTTCACATTTACGGCGAATTTCTCAATGCTACGCCTGGCATGAATTTATATAGAATATTAATATAAAAATAAACTTATTTTTTTATAATGCTACTCTTGTACTTTCTACGTAGACGTATATGTGTGTATATCTAAGCTATAAACGTTAAGTGATCCTTAAAAGCTGCACTATTCGATTATATATTAATATATATATTTGTATGTATGTAATATAATATAATAATGTGTATTATGTATGTATACATATATGTATATTACCATCAGCATTTTGACCACTATTTATCTGTCAATTAAAAAAATTTTTAAAATAATGATTCTTACTTATAAGTACTTATTGTGATATCGATTTGTTTCTATTTATATTTTATAATCATATTATAATATTATAACGTACACTATAGGTGTACACTGTACGCATTTATGAATATTATTATTATTATTATTATTATACGTCATATGAAAATATTATTTGACGATACATTATTACATACGACGGCTCTAAAAATAAATTACACATTGAATTCAACACGTCCACACCGATTTAGTCCTCGGACCACTGGATTTTCGTTTGGCGACCGTACGCATTTGATACGCTCGTTTCGTGCGTTCCTACTAAATAATATAATCATATTATGTTCTAATAAAGATACATGATATAGACGTATATTAGTAGCTTTGCGGTTCAACTGCAACCGACAACTATGGGACCGTACTCGTTGGTCGTTTCTACCTACCCATACATTTAGGTAATGCGTTATGCATATCTCCTTACCCACCAATTTCGTTTTGGGCGAGTAAAATATACCACTTTTAGATTATTAACCACCCAACTGATCCGATGCATATAGATATTGTATAATGCGCGTGGCTAATAATTTTCATGTCATTTTGTGTTGTTAATCGCTAAAGTGGGGCTCAAATTCAACTAACCCGACGACGAACGGTGTCGTCATTGACAATCTTTTTATAATTTCCTTCGCCGGGGACTACTTCCGGTGTTACGCGTTGATTAAATAATATGTAATACATTATTATGATGTTAATAATATTATGTTTATATTATTCGATACACTTTGCTGATTGATCAATACTCTTAACACAAAACTTAAATTGTTCTCATTTTTATCATTATTGTTAAACATTTTAATTATACGAAAATAATGTACTATTATTATCTAAAATAAACCAACAATTAATAGTCTGTTTACTATTGTATATTCTATTCAAATGACTTTTGTCTCCAGCGAGGTGTTAAACATACTGAATTGGTAACGGACTACGGAGTTTCTAATGATATTTTTTACACACAACTAAAGCACAGTATACACTGCTCGATTTGCGAATGTCATGATATGTATTTGAATGAAACCGACAAAGGTAAGTTAAGTCATATTTAGACGTACCTAAATATCCAGAAGTAAATAACATATTCCATTTACAATTTTTACCCGCATAAATAGGTTTTTCTCCGTAGTAATGTAAAACGCTATACTTATGACTTTTGGTATATATTATGTTGTGGTAAAAAGCAAATTATATTTTCGTTTTTATTTCATTCCACTCTTTCTATATTTGTATCCATTTTTTTCATTTACAAACACTCGCATATATTAAATCTAGGGATACATATTTATGAAAACAAAAATAGAAAATAGAATAATTTATTATAATATATAAATACATAAATAATATTCCTAGTGGTGCGGATAAAATTATAGTTTCAGACAATAGTTTATATTTATTGTATGAATATTATATTATATCTACTGACACTTTCGGTAAGTATTTAGAGTTAGTCGAAATTTACAAAACATTAAAACAATATTTAAAGAAATGTACAAACCTAAAGATATATATATATTTTTTTAATATGATATATAATTATTATTATTTTAAAATGCAATACACTACACGTATTTATCTCATTATAGAGTATGCAAAACGAAATAACAATAATTATTTTTATTTGTAGATTTGTTTACTAATTATTTCAGTTTTACTGATTAATACGTGGATTTTGAAAAATTCAAAATTAAACAAGTTTTAATTCATTTACAGCTTCTAATGAAATTAACACAATTAAAAAAAATAATAACGTTGTTAAGAAACTAAATAATTTGATGTCCACTGCTGAAGAAAATATTATTGCCAGCTAACTTAAGTAGGTAATTCTTATGAAGTTGACAATATGTTTGTTAAGATAACAATTAATAAACAAACAAAAACTTACATAGACCTAACTACAAAACGATCATTTCTGAAGATTATTATTAAATATACATCATTATTCGTTTGAGATCAATAATACAATTTATGATAAAACCACTAGTCATTATCACAGATTTTTTTTTAAATATATAAAAAAGTATTTATTGTATAATATGTGACATGTGTTTATATATAAATTAAGTTTTAAAATTTTATTTTTTCGAAATATGTATTTCTATTACGTGAAAAATAAAAATAGATTAACACCATTAGTCATTACATCATTTAAATCTAAAATAAAGAGTGTTTGGTATTTTATATCTGCCATTTACTATTTGCTTCTTAATAGTTAAATAATTGTTTGATAAAATAATTATTTCAAATATTATAATATTATATCATATATTTATTATATAGAGTGAATATTTACAGTATTATAATTCTATAGTGGTGGTATTAGTTATGATTTAGTATTATTCGTGTGGGTAATTGGTAATTACTTATTACTAACCAAGAATACAATTACAAATACTTAATACCTATTGAAATAGTGAAATACATGTATACAAATACTAATGCCAAAAAATAATAATACAATAATGAATAATAATAGAGACCTAATTGATAACTGTCAAGTGATAACTAAGGTTCCGATTTTATGGCAATATAAATAAAAAAAAAGCACTTAAAATATAAAAAATGACATTTTATAGATTACATAAAAAGTCAATTAAAAAATTAACACTATAAAATATTTTTATTCATAGAAAATCACTTTTAAACGAACGTCAAACACCGAAACACCGAAATTATTAGGATATATTTCATACATATATTTATATCTAGTTTAATAGTTTTTAAATAGTGTACTACAATGTCTCCAATTAATATTTGGTTGATACGTTTGATAATTCTCCATCCTTTATTTTTCGATGTACAACGATTTAGTTGATTTTATCCAAAATCAATTTAAACACTCTGTCATCAGATTAGTTATACAATCATAGTGTTACACATGCAGATTATAATCGGAATCAGAATTAAAATTAGAATTTTGATAAATGAAAACCTAATAATTGATTAACTTATCCGAACTACTGTTATCAAAGTAAATAAACCGCTCGTTATGTTTGCTATGTGTAGCCACTAATCAATACTAATCAATAATCATCGATAAAGGATATTATGTATAAATAAAAATATTTATTTTTTTTTCATGATTTCATTGAAATATTTTATTGAGAGTGTTCCATCATATATTTCCATTGATATAATTTGTATATATGTGACAAAATAAAGACTTCTAATACGTTGATAATATAATAATATGATTCGACATATGTAGTAATATAAATGTTTAATTTTTAGCACTCGCACTGCATATATGACTACTTCTGACCGCATACAAAAGTTTATGTTCGTGTCCAACTAGTATTAATTATACTAGTTATCTTGCTTTAATCATAATATTGTTACAGATTCGTATACATTTTCGAAAGCTATGACTAGCCTATGGGTTGTGGTTTGTGACACATCATATCGCTTACAATTATGTGATATGCGTGGTAATTATAACACGATTATTATAGTTACTCGTCCATTTATTACAAACGCGTCTATTACTCTGTATCGAAATAATTGTTATTATGTTTTTTTTTCTATTTTAATTACAGAAAGCGTAGTCATTATAATATACAACTATTGAGTTTCGAAAATAGATTAATCAGAATTAAAGATAATAATAATTACTTATTCAATAACTTAATTACCCCGCCCAACTTAGTTACTGCATCCAAAATATAAAACAAAAACTTATTCTTATTGTGTACGAGGCGTCCTACCCGCGATCCGCGATAGTTTTTCATGCACCCCTCACTTAAATTAAATGTATATTATATTATGAGAAAAAAACTATTTTAATTGAATAATCTTTTATGATTAAAATGTATGTGATCCACGACAACTTCTACTCGCACGATGGGGCCTAGTCTTTACAAAAGGTTGGACACCCCTGGTGTACGATTTATACACTGTAATAGCTGATAACATTTTAAATTTAAATCATAGATAGGAATAACAAATAGAAATATCATGTTAATTTCCGTTGCTTTACAGTTGACGTCAAGTATCGAAATATCACCAATGTTCGTTGCACAATAGTTAATAATATTAAATTTTAAACATTTTTTTAAACATTTTCGGTTTCTATTTGTTCTGTTTAATATAACATACCGATTTCATAACTGCAGTGATAAAATAAGTATCATCTTAACGGCTCTTTGAATTGTTGGTGAATAAAATCGTATAATTATCATACATTACAAGACTACTAGACAATATGTAGATATGCATTAACTGTTGGTAAAAAAAAAGCTAAAAGCTATATAACTTATACCACTTTACACACTATACTTACAGGTAAATATTATATTTCATTATACCATTCATTTAATAAATTTAACAGTAACAGTTTGGTTCAAGTAATAATAATTATTGTAAATAATGTATTACATTTAAATGAATAAGAATAATATATACAGATTTTTGTTTGATCTTTGTCGAATGATTATTTATTAACAATAATTCTTTATCGTTAAAAATTCCAATTTTGGTTTGAAAATACTACGAATGAAAGATTAACTTTATTGGTAAGTAAAATAAATTATTATTATTAAGATAAAAAAAACTATTAAGCAAATTAAAATTGTTACTATAATGTAGTTGGTGTGACTGGTTTCTAACAACAAATAATATACCTTTCACATCAAATTATCTTCGTAAATATCTTTTAAATGAACGTTAAAACGTGTTATTTTTTGACACAACGTTTTGTATGTTTAAGGACTAACAATATAATACGTCCCTCGTAGTTCCACCCATATTGACACAAAATAAACGCTTTCGTTGTTTTCAACTTGTTCAAGACATTTTGTGTTTTGTTATAATTTATAAATCATTACCAAGATCGGGGCGGACTTGGCAAACGAATTGTTTACGTACTTCACTTGCATAGTAACCGGCCAAAAATGTATTCATGCGTATCGTCCGCAAATCACTTTTCTGTCCAAAAGGAAAACTCAAGACTGTTTAACGTGTCCGTTATATTTTGAATAGCATTTGTTCCTATAATACATCAATTGTGTATTGTGGTGCAGTCAATCGTTCAACTTTCAACTGCCAAGGACAATAAACATGTGAATTTTAAAATTCTGTACAAAGAAAATCTATTAAATACGAAAACTTGGCCCTAATTTGAACATTTGCTGTCAATTAATAAATTAATTAAATGATTCACTAGTTCTTTGTTTTCATTTACGAATATAGACCTAAAAAATAAAAATAAATACAATAAAACATCAGAAATTGTTTGAGAAAAAATAACTTTTTTTATATGAATATCTAATATCATAAACATTTGAACTTGAAATAGTCATAAAAAAATTGATTTGGCTTTCTAGTAGAAATTTTTCTTCAAATATAGATTTTAAAATAAACCTTACATCAAGTTTTTAAAAATTAGGTATAAACACAAACATTTTTATGTAAGTATTTTTAAATACTATATATAATTAACTAATTTTTGAGATTTTTATGAATTTTTTTAAAATTTACTTAACGTTTACAAAGAAATATCATGACTATAGATTATCAATATTTTGTAATTGAAAAATAAACAACTTATGAGGAGTTATGTGTTAAATTATTAATCTTTTCTACCAGGAAAATAATATTTTAAATCGACATTTATAGAAAAAAATCTAAAAATAATTTAAAATTTACCATGGCTATAAATAGCTCAAAAGAAGTCAAAATATTTTGAAAATATTATCGTAAATAGAAAATAACGGTTTATACACTTTTTTTAATTTTAAAATATCTCGTTTATGAGATACACCAAAAAAGTAAAATCGATTTGTCGAATATATCTTAAAATCAATAGATTTAATTACTCCGCTTCTATAATATTTAAAAGCAAATCATTCAAAAAAAATTATTATACCTAATAAAATTAACGAAATTTATTTTTAAATGTCAGCTAAAAGAACGTTTAAGAATACATGAATTCAGTTTTGATTTTTCGGTAAGCCTATAAGAAATCGGCAAAACATTCAGCACACACACTGTGGAGTTCTCATAGACATAAAGTTTCACACGCTAAATATTAATAATACGTTGAATGAATAAATTATTCATCGAGGTAGAATTTATGGATATTCAAATATACGTAGTAACAGCTACGCAAAAGTTTTGAATATTACAACAAAATTGTATAAAAATGCAATGCAGAATCAAAACTTAAATTTATTTCATTAAAATAGAACTTTTTAAATCATTCATTTATAATCGTTCTTTAAAAAAAAATAACGAAAAAATACAACATAGAGTAAATACTCAAAAATATCTTGATAAATAATTCAATTAATATATTTTTTTCTTGTATATTTTATAATAGGTATACATTACAGAACACATCAATAAATAAATTATTCTTTTCTAACTAAAATAGAAAAGTGCGAAACTACGAAAAGTAGTTGACAAATTCAAATTAGCTTATCGTAGATTTCATTCTATACTATTGTTAGAAACTTTAAAAATACCTTTTACTAATGGTAAATCAATCGCAACGTCTAAATCGAAACTGAAATGTAGGCATTTTTCAAAAATATATTATTAATAATTTCTAATTATTATAAGTATCACTTTTTCCATATAACAATAAGTAAATAACTAATTAAAAACAAAGTTTCATCATCAACGTGAAACTAATTGTTAATTGCTTTTTTCTTGAAATGTATAGTACAAATCCTGTTAAATATTATTATAATGTATAATATTAAGATATACATTCATTGTTCTTAAATTGTACTGCTTTGTCTCTGTGTATTATATTGTATAAACTAAAACAAAAGAAATTCAATGGTAGTGTTAAATTTGAAGACTATTCATATAAATGTGTGTGTATTGAAAATTATTTATTCGCAATGAAAAATAATAAAATATATAGATGTGTAAAATATAACACAGAAACGACTATGGTAAATCGCTGATCACGTTATTAAAAATAGAATATTATAATGATACAGATAAACATATTCTTTAAAATTTGTCGAATTACAAACTAAAAAAACATTTGATATTCAATTTACTGAACATTTTAGGTATGTAAAAAACTGCTTTGAACAATATATTTCATAAAAAAAACTGTTAAATCAAATTGTCTCTGCTCCCCTATGAAATAAAAAAATAACCTGCAATATTGATCGACCGTTATTAAACTCATAAAAAGGACGATCGGGTAAGTGATCGGTCTGTGTGTTCGATTTTAATGTTTAATGATAAGGTACGAGCTTCTGTTAGAAGAACTGCGGCACTCGATAAACACGTAAAATATAATAAGTCTCACGTTCGGTTCAAACAATCTGTGTATATAATTAATTATACTTTTATATATGTACTGTGCACAAACATAATAGGTAGCGTATGTAATACGAATAAGCGTTTTGTGCGCACTAGAGTTTGATGAAGAGCTTAGGGCAGTCACTGAGTGGTAAATCGAATTTCAACGGATAAGATACGCATAGCCAAACGTAGATTAACGCTAATACAAATAATAATAATTACAAAAATACAATTGATATTTTAGTAGGCATTCATCTTAAAATATTAATTATATTAATTAAAAATAGTGTTTTTTCATACACATTTGAAATTAAAAATATTTTTAAAAAAATGATTATTAAAGTCTGTTTATAAATTTAAAAAAAAAAATTGACATAATATTTACGAGTTTTTATTATACAGTTAAGTTTTTTAGTCCTTATTCTTATTTATTATTATTTTATCCAAATAATTATATATTATGTTGAAATAGGTTATCTATCTATGTTTTAACAATCAAAATAATATACGTATAGTTATTAATAACAACTTGAGAACGATCGATGGACGTGGAATTGGTCGACTTAGAGTCTGCCTACCAAGGTGTGAACGACGTTATCGCGAAATCGATTACAGAAAACGGAAAAGACGAAGTGATTGCACATGTCATCAACCATGAGCGGTGTAGCGACGACAACTTACCGTCGTCCGAAGTACAAAAAGACATCAGACCCAACCTAAAGGGCGACAGGCTCAATGTGGCTTTGCTTGTACTACTATACATGTTACAAGGTGTACCGGTAGGAATTTCATTCGCCATTAGGACGTACATGCAGAACATGAAAGTGTCGTACGTTCAACAAGTATGTTTGATTGTATACGTATTACATACATTTTGCGATATGAGTATGAACACTGAAAAATCTAAATTTAACCGATAAAATCTAGAGTTTAATGATAACCACCGGTAAGTGTCAGGATTTCGGTTTCTTACCGATTTATCTTGGTAAATTTTAATATAATATAATTCATTCAAACCCCCAGTGATTAATTATAGTTCTGCAGGCTTTATTTATTTTACAAACATAATGTGAGTATCGGGATAAACAACCTGTTATGGAAAAAATTCAAAGTATTAACATTTATGCAAATATAAAAATTATGCTTTAATGTTGGAAAAAATTTAATTTTGTACTATTGATGAATATAATGGTATATTTAACAACAATGTTTAATTATGTATTTTTTTTGAATTTGAATTTTAAAGTTCTTGATGCCACGGTAGTCGGCCATATACTAATAAATAATACTATAGATATATTGTAACAATTTTATATTTTCATTATATATGTTTATATTTTAATTATTATCATTTCCATATTGACATTTTTAATTTAAAAAAATTATTCATAGAACGTTAAAAACTAAAAAATGGTGTTAAATTTATCTATCGATTATACCAAATAATGAATAATTTAAGCAAATCTTTAAATGTAACATCATTAAATTTTATTTAAATAATATTATTTTTATGTTTTTTCAAATCATTTATGTTTTATTATAATGTAAAAAAAAAATAAGAACAAAATTCTAATACTGATTTCACTTGAACGCATTTGATTTAGATGTTTTGTTTTTAACATACTTATTTGTATATATTTTGGACTTCATTTAATATTTATAAATAGTTTATTTTAATATTTACCATTTAATTCACGTTTAAGAAAACTAAAACTGCAGTATAGTTGATCATTTGTTGTGTTGGCCGAATTAATTTGTTTAATATCTTAAAATGAACATTACCCGTTTGGGAGCAGTTTAAAAAAGTTATCTGGAAGTTAAAAAAAAAAAATATTAAGCTACTTAAAAAAATTAGGACCACGGTTTGCGGTAAAAAAAAAAATTAATTGATAGAAAAGATCATGATATATAAAATATCAATAAAAAATAAACGAGTTAT
Organism: Rhopalosiphum maidis; assembly: GCF_003676215.2. NCBI lineage: Eukaryota > Metazoa > Arthropoda > Insecta > Hemiptera > Aphididae > Rhopalosiphum > Rhopalosiphum maidis. The sequence continues at coordinate 7,071,026 of NC_040878.1, forward strand.
ATATAAAATTAAATCAGGACATTTAAAAAAAAAAATTAAATATTTTTGGAGGACTATTGAGCCAACTTCCTCGTAGTGTCTTCTGTGTTCGTGGGTCTTCTAATAGGCTCAGATTTAGTATATAATATACTAATAGGTACCTAAATGTAAAAAATATATAGGCCCAAACGTGCTATTATGAAAAGAAATACTACGCTCAAACATTGTATATGGATTTATGCCCTAAAGTGCTCTGTTTTGGGTAAACATATCTCCCCCTCTTAAAATTTACCAAGATCAATTAATAAAAATCCGAAATTCTGACATTTACCACAGTATTAGTCGGTTGAATTCAAGGTTTTACTGATAAAACCTATACTAATCCGGTATTCGTATACGAAAGATGTACTTTTACTGTGACATATTATTTGTATGCACATTACAGATAATATCGGTTTATTTTTATAATAATATATAAAACAATATATTTCTTCTTGTCTGAAATGTGCTTCTATCGCTATTCGCCAGTGATATTTATATAATAATATCATGTATAACCAATTTATTAGCAGACTGCAGTTAAAATATTGCGGTTTGTTTTGATGTAAACGCGTTATAAGTTTCACTGACGTCTGCCATCTACTAAATAAAATTATCTACGAATACGATTGTCGCTAAACACGACGACTGATACCAACAAATGCAATTTTTATTTCCTATTCAGGCAAAGTTCGGTGTAGTCGATATACCATGGAGTTTAAAACTATTGTGGGCTCCGTTGGTGGACGTCATGTACTCGCACCGGGTGGGCAAACGGAAGACGTGGCTGGTCCCCGTGGAATTGTGTATAGGTATAATTATTACGTTGAAATTACCTGTACACACCTGTTGTACAGCCTACAAGACAACGACTAGACGAGTTGAAGTTTCTAGATAATTGTCTAAATAATGTGTATTTCGCTCGCAGGACTGTTGCTGATATTCGTAGCGCCGAACATAAAGTGGTTGATGGAAAACGAAACGCGTATGACCACGTTGACGTGCGCGTTCTTTTTTTTGAACGTTTTGGCCGCCACTAACGACATCGCCGTAGACGGATGGACGCTCACTCTGTTGAGAAAGTATGCACATAATACATTTTAATTCGTATTGTAATCTATTTTTATAACAACTGAAATACGCTGGCATGACCAACCCGCGTGAGGGGCAATGGGGCCGCGGCTCCCACACTCCGCCTCGAGCGATATACGTTACATACGAACACTTAATTATTTAAATCACGATTTTAATACATTTACGATTTATGAAATAGGTATTTACACCCGAGAGGCCGAGAAATACGGGTGAGTTTCCCCGTGTTTCTACAGCACAAAACACACAATATTAATATAACACACACATTAAACACGCTTAGGTCGTTCAATGTTCATGTTTGCATATCTATTCGATCGCATGGCTAATACGCGGGTAAACAAAGGAGATCAGCATCGGGTAACTTAACCCCTTGTGTTATTATTGTGTAGATATTTTTTTATTATATTTCGTTGATTAATAATTCTTTAAAATACAGAATATATAAATTATATATAAATATATGTACATGCATTATATTAAATAATTTAAACCAAATAATATTATTAATGGTATGCCGTCGTTCAAAACCATACGAGTATGTACTTAGCATTAATAACCGCACATTTTAGACCATTCAATAACGCACATATTTTTTCTATTATTTATAAAGAAAATTTGGAAGGTCGATAATTTAATACCATTACACACATTTGATTGACAGTCATAGAAATCAAATATTTTTTATTCTTAATTGCTATTTAGCAATTCGTCATAAAAATAATTAAACACATATGATCTTATAATTTTAATAGTAATTAATTAAATATAATTCAATATGTAATAAGATAAAATAAAGTATATTTAGTAGATAACGCTTAGATTAGAATACACGTACATTATATAGTGTTAACAAATGTTCTATTAAATCAATTTCATTGCTTATGATTAACTGGTATGTGATTTTAGATAGATGTGTTATTGATATTACACATAGTGTATATAGGGCATTGAACGGCTTTTTTTTTAGAAAATGTGCGATTAGGACGACTGCTTATAAGCTATGATATTACAGCGTTTTTAGTTTGACTATTCAAATATCGTATTGTTTTTATCTCTGACCTTGCAGGGAGAACTTAGGATACGCATCAACATGCAATACATCCGGCCAAGCATTGGGAGTAGCGTTCGGTTACGTATTGTTCATATTGTTGGAGTCCGAGGAATTTTGCAACAAGTGGCTACGTTTTACAGCCCAAAAAGGTGGCATAATTTCGATGGAGGGTAAGCCGTTCTTACGTGAAATATTACCCCATAAATTAAATGCAATCGTATTAAAATCGTATAGTAGGTCATAATACTATTTATGGCATGCATATGCCAAGCTTATGGTTTAAGAACATTAAATGGTTTATAGAATGGAAAACCTATTCATTCGACATTTATAAGATCATGTCCTCAATTTATTGTTTTGTGGCTTAAAAAAATAAACATTAACGATTTATAGTATTGATCCAAGCAATGTTTGCGACTGAATACTCATTAGTATTCTAGATAATCCTTTGCACGAGAACAGATTTTCAGCTTAGTCACAATTTTTTATATGTATAGAGAATATTTAATTTTTGGTATACTAGGAAAAATCAGTTCATAATACTGACGAACGAAATTTCTCTTATGCAAATATTAACATTTATTATTTACAATCTCCACTAACGCATATTAAAATGTAAATAATATAAAAAAAATATATGTACATGTATACATGTATATATTGAATGCAAAGCTATAATAATTTTCATATAGCAATTTTCAACTTTCTGTTGAACAAACACAAGCACTTGGTAACTATTGCAGGGAGTATAGTTTATACAAATAACTTTTTAAACAGGGGCAAAAACAACTTAATTGCTCAGAAAACATGATAGAAAAAGATGATCATGATACGTAAAAATCGTAATTTTAAAACACAATAAAAAAAATTACCAAGGTACATAAATATTATAATAAGCTTCTTTAAGTAGTGTATCAACCAAATACACCAATTAGAAAGACCAATAAAAATTTTAATAAATTGACATATTTTTTTTTTTTTTTGCCTCATAGTATCCGCTTCCGTTAACATATCATGTAACTTTGTTTCTAATTAATTTTCTTCACGAAAAAATCCACGTGATAATATATGTGAACACGTCTTAGCCTTTAATATCTAATATAGGACGTACCTACTTCTAAGTATTTTCCGGTTTACATGAATTGTAAATAAACAATTATTTTATTTCCATTAAATATTCAAATGAATTTTGACGTTTTAAACTTAAGTATATTATATAGTCCGAACACGGAACGTGGGTACATGAATACATAATATAGTAGGTGGCAGTGTACCTATGTACTCGGGAAAAGTGTGAATAGCACTTTCTGTACATGCGTATATCACGTATAACATAATAATATACTCTGTCCGACGAGAAACATGCGAATTCTGTGCACCCCCGCGTGACACACTACCGCCGAGACCAATATTGGCCGATTTTAGTCAGTCATATTTTATCGCTGGACACAGTGCGGATAAGTAATACGAAATACATAATATAGTTATACGCAATATTATACAGAGTGCGAAACTGGCAGAAAATTAAAACAAAATCAATTATCTGTGTGCCTTTCTATAGATAGATATATTTATATATAGTAACACTGTACAATAATAACTAGGTACATATTATTTAGGTATCTACACACATTATTTTATAGAATAAACTAAGTAGTTATGGAAAAACTCGCGTACCTCGTGAGCAAGCCTGGGCATTAATGAGTTAATGAGTTAAAAGTTAAGTTAATTTTAACTTATTAACTTAACTAGTTACGTTTGGATTTTTATTAACTTAACTATTAACTTACTAAATTTATTTTTCATTTTAAGAAATAAGTTAAATTTATTTATTTATTTTTACATTCACTATTTTAGTCGTATTCATGTCAAAAAATATTTTTATTGTGAATTTATTAATTAAAAATGTTATTTTTCCAATCACTCTGTACTCTAAAGGAACACTCTGTATATATTAGAAAATATTTTATAATAAAAGCCAAATGATTTTATATTGATAATATTATTTAATTAATTATAAAAACTATCAAGTAACAATGATAATAATATAAAATAAACATAATATAATAATACAATTCGTTAGAAACAAAAAAAAAATTAAATAAAACACATACTATACAGAAATACTGTATGTTGTATGAAGTATAAGCATTATAGTCTATGCTCTATAATTTAGTTGTGTGTTGATAAGAAGTAAAGTACGCTAACGAATAAAAAAAAATAACTTTTTTTTAACTTCATAAAAAGTTTAAAAAATTGTGTATTAACTTTTAACTTAACTGAGTTAACTAAAAATTGTATTAACTTTTAACTTTTTCTTATTGATGCATATTAACTTAACTTAACTGAGTTAAAAAAATCATTAACTTGCCCAGCCTTGCTCGTGAGTTACCAAGTCTGCAGATTTTGATTATTTATTTCCCTTTTTATTTGAAAAAGTCTATTTTTAAAAGTCGTAACATATAATAAATACGTCTTCGTATATTGCGTTGTACACATTTTTAAGTATACTTTGAAATGCATTTTTCTGACGTGGTTAATTAAAAACCGATGTCCAATATGAGCTGAATATAGTCATTGATTTTTAAATTGAAAAAAATAAATAAATGTCCTACAATTCTATATGATACGTGAACGTATTTCTTGTAGAGTCTTTTTTACTATTGATGAAATGGTTTTATTTGGTTTTTCCAGACGGCTTAATGTTTAGCCGCCGAACTACACGACTATATAAGAATCGCCTGCATTTTCATCCTTTAAATAATAAAACCGCCGCCGCTCAATAATTATTTGCTTACAGGATATTTATTCTTTTGGGGTATAATATATACGATGGTATCCGCGTCTATTGCTGTGTTCGTGAAAGAGAAATGCAATCAGGCCGATAAGATCAGCAAAATCAACGTCAAGCAAATGTATAAATTGTTATGGAAGATTATAAACCTCCGGACGATGAAAATATTTACCATGGTCATGCTGGCATATGAAGTAATATATTTTTTAATACTCGATGAATATGCATAATAATATTCAATAGTAATTATTTATTTAATGGTTTTTAATTTTTATTTCCGTAAATCGTCTAAGACGCTTGCGACCTATTTGTTTTTATGATGATGAGTAAAATATTATTATTATTTCAGTTCTCGTTTTCTTCGATGGGAACGTCCGTGTCAAATCCAAAATTTATGGAATACGGCGTGGCAAAAGAAGCCATGGCTCTAGTTGATCTGTCATTGATCCCCATAAAGATTTTCATTCCTATTTTTATTGCTAAATATACATCTGGCCCGAGACCGTTGAAAATACTCTACAAGACGGTGCCATATTGGTAAATTTAGATAATAATTTGATATCCATACTTAGTATACTTATAATAAGCGATAAGGTATTAAAATTTATTTAATAACGTATGTATATAAAAATAATAATATTTTGAATTGTGTGTTATCTTAAGACTCTTAAAACTTTTACTCATATATTTTAAACTTTAAAGTTAAAAGTTTGTATTCTATATTCGATATATGTGTATATTCGCAATACTAAGCGATACTCGTCCTGCTAGACGGCTGTCAGCTCTTGGCTAGATAAGTCTATTACATTAGATGAGATATTCAGCCATTCAGGCGCCTACCTATACATACGAGTGTATAGCTATATACTTACCTATTTAATGTTATAGGTGTGTTATTATATAAATGTGCAGTTTACAACAAAAATGTCACCAGGATTTTCGGCTACCAAATAACTAGGATTATGGATGCTTATGGCCATAAAAAATCTAAATAAAATGCTCGTAAGGTGGCGTCGTGTATCGTATTTCCCACGTGTGTTAACTTCATCCTTTGAAAAAAATTAACTATTTTAAAATAATAACATATGAACAGGACAGGTCTATCTGTACATAGTACATACCTAACTAATTTGTGTAAAAAATTTAAAAGTTAAACATTCACTTTTATGCATAATAATATAGTTTTCCCTACCTATATTGATCGTTATAATATAATACCATAATCATACATTTATCATACTATAGGTATAACTTAATATTATTGTTAGTTATTTTATTGTTTTTTGTAGGTTGGTGTTGGGAATTTCTTCGGGAGTCCTTGTATACTATACGCCGAATTTCATAAGCGGCGATTACAGTGATTGGTCGTTTTACTATTTCGTGATTTTCGAACTCCATCGTATTTTGAGACTGGTAAATAAATGATAAAATAATATGTATTATTATCGTTTTTTGTCACTAACTTAACTTATGTATAAGTAGTACCGCCACTAAAAATATAGTCTCATACATTGACGTCATACCAATATTGCATAACGTATATTATATTTTTTTTATTTATTTATCAACATAACATATATATCTTAATTTGCAGTGCTGCAACTAGATATTTATCGGTAAAAGTATATAATAATAATATGCAACCCCATCAAAGTATAGTTTTTTAATAATTTATTTGATATGTATCAAGAACCTATTCAGTATTCGGATCAGTTAAAAATACACTAGTAGATTGTAAATTAAATCATAATAAATAATTTATATTACCTGTGTAAAATCATACCATAGTTGGCCAAGACCACGTAGGTAGTGTGTCCTAACTGAAGGAACTTAGTAGTTTGGTACTCAAGCATCTCCAGTAGTTGCAGACTTTTGGTACTGATCTCAACAATTATTATGATATTAAACAATATAAGATCAATAAAACATATAAAATACAATATTTCAAGAGAATAATATTAAGAATTGATACGACATGACAAGTATAAATTAGAGCGAACAAAATGATGTACACCACGCTTATAATAAATTGCAATTAACAATATTGGATATATAATTAATTTGCATAGACAATATTGTTTGCAATATAAAATAGGTACGAGATAAAATATGTGTTTCAAAAAAAAGTTTCGGTTGTTACGCTTTCTATTTTATTAATGTATTAGGTATATGATGGTAGATATGTTATTATAATCTGTTCTTTTCGTTGACGTCCACAGGTGTTGTTGGTTGCCGTTTACCTTAGCGTGAGGTCATTCTTTTTAAGAATCAGTGACCCTCGAATCGGTGGTACATACATGTCACTATTGAATACTGTGTGGTATTTTGGGATGGCTATATCCCGAATTGTGTTTCTGGGACTGCTCGGCTTGCTTACTGTCAAACAGTGTTCAACAGACCGGGAGATCGAGTGCCTTTCAAAAACAGAGAATGATGAAGTAAATACTAAATCAATACTAAATCTTTGCCCTACCCTTTTTTCATATTAACATGAACAAAAGTCATGGTTTTTATGAGCATATTTTACCATTTTTGGTACATACATTTTCAAAAAACATTTTTCGTGCATATTAATCCGATTCTTAGACTAATGACTTTAAATGCACACATTAGGAAGGTGAGACATTGAATAAATTCTTAGTTAAATATGTTACCGGTATCATATTAGTTATTATCTAATGTCCTTACCAATTTGTGATTGTCCTGTCGCTATAATTTAGCGTCATAATACACTCCTATTTTAAAGTTAAATTAAAAATTTATTTTGTGGTACGTATCACTAACAATGTATTTTAGCGATTAATAATAACACTGTATTATAATATTTTATAGGTAGGTACTGACTGATAGTTTTAAAATAAAATCACATAATTAAAATTAATTACATATTTGACAATAGCCAAGTTATTAGATACAATTAGATATTTAGGATTAGAAAATCCACATATGGGTTTACTAATTAATTATTTACGTTTGCCTAGTTATTAAATATTTATTGTGATCATACAACAATTAATTCTAAGCAATATACAGTTATATTATTGTTATTTGATATTTTTTTTACATTACAGTAAATGTCTAGATTACGAAGAACGGTCGATTGATGACATGGGCGCGTGGCGATAAATAAATATTGTATACTGATGTGTCCGCATAATGGTGGGACGATAGGTGACAAAATTAGTGTATCTACCATCTTAAATTTTAAATTTATCTAAATCGGTAAATAAACAGAAAATTAAATAATCGATAATGATTGTTTTATTTCAATTAAATAATTTGTTTAAAATTCCAAATGAATAAAATAATCAAAACATTTAACGTCACATGTATGTAGCGCAAAAAGATTTGTAAAATTGTATCGATCAATAAAACTCATCGTTTTGATGCCACAAGTCCATTCATAGTAAAAACAAATGATAGCATGTACTGTATTAGATGATCGATAATAACAAACTACGTAAAATACTTTTTCTTCGCTATTTTTTTTTTTTCAAAATAAAAGACTTAAATATTACCATCTTCCTCGGAAACCATATTAAATGATACTATACATCACAATATTTTAAAATCAAGAAAGTTGCACCTTGCACGTCTTCCGAACTTGATAAAATATGCTAAATTATTCATTATAAAATAATTCCATTTTTAAAGTTTTTCATTTGTCATTGTGACATAATATATATAAATACACGAAATACATTTATAACTTGGGGTCTGCAATAAATCGAAAGCATATAATTTAAATTTTACAAATCATTATTATTAATAAAAAAAAAAATGAAGATTCGATAACGATATTTTGAATTCTGCAGGATGCAAAATCGATGATCTTAGGATTAGGTATTCAATATTGTTTAAGTGGATTATAATTGGTATTAAATACGACCTAATAATCATAGCAAATGGCCTAAAAGTATGGATTATTAAGTATTAACACGCTAAGTGCTAATAAACTATATTAATCTGTGAATTAAAATTACATTTAGTATGCAAACCCGACATAAGGGTTAAGCGAAATAAACAATCGCCTACTGTGGAATTTTAATAGTATTGTGGTTTTTGCGGGTTACCTATATTAGTTGATTAATAACAAAACGATTGGGCAACCCGTTACGACTGTTACGAGTATGGATGAAATAAAACTACAAAGGTCGGATTAGCTCATACAAATAGCCCGGGAAATTTTTTAACCGGCCTCTGCTCTCAGCTCACATATAATTTTACTCAAACAAAGGCCCCCTCACTGCTTATTACCGGCCCTACTAGAAAACCCTATAGGTTCGTTTTCATTGCGGCCTACCCAGAGATATCCCGATGTCCCGGTGGCTTAGTCCAACCCGGGAAACTTTTTTCTCCGCAAAAAACGTTTGAAGGGGACGGTTACGTTCCTTTATGACGAGTGGGTGCAAATGTTTTGTGGATGAGGGTAAAAATCGATTAGGCTCAATCAATTGCGGCTTTCAGCTAATTATAGTTTAAGGAGTATAAGACCAGTACCAAAATGAATATAATATATAACATGTATCAACATCAAAATTGTATTTAATTCATATAACACCTGTAATATTATTATATTATAATATGCTGAAATAAATTTTCGTAGGATTGCGAAAAGTTTGCTGGTGACGATTGCGTCATCGTTGTGGACGGTTACTTTATTGAAGTGGTATTCTGCACAATTTCCGGTGTGGCGTGGTACCTGGCCCTGAGAAAAATCCTCGAAAACTTACAGTCCAGACAATTGAGCGATTGGCAAGTGAACGACGACGGACTAATTCACGGCGTGCTACATGAATAATGATCACGACGTTGCTTGCAACTTGCCAGATTCTGTTAGTCTAAGGCCTAACCATTTCGGCAATCGCTAAATAATTTTAAAAATCTTCGAAAAATTTATCTCGAACTACTCTAGTCGTACACGGTGAGAGTTCGACAGATATGTTACTAATTTTTGTACAAAATTAAATCTAAACAGTATGTACTAATTATCTTCCTATGTAAATACCTATATTATATGTTATACATGATTTTAATTATATAAACTAACGCAAGTACCTAGTTTGAACAAAAATAAAAACATGAATTGGATGTTTTAAATGAAAAATAAAATACTATTGTTAAGATTTTTCAAATACCTATACTTATATTTGAGTGATGCTTATTACTTATTAGTTATTACCCTATCAATATAGATTTATTATTATTTTTAATCGGTGAAATACTTTATGAAATGTAATTTAAAATACTTTTGACTTTGTTATAAAAACTCACCAAGATAATATTTTATAACTGGATAATTTATTGCCTTACTAGTTGTTATACTTATTTTAAAAACAAAAATGTAAAATATTTAAATTCAATAAGTTTTAACGAGAGAAATAATTTAATCCACAGTTCGAGTAAACAACCAAAAAGATAATGATTATAATTATTGTATTTATGATTGTTAGATTATTGCAGAAATATATGTATAAAAACTTATTATTACTTATTAATATGATTTATTCTTATACTTATAACTCATAAGTAATGTAATATAACATTAAGCCTAACATTTTTAATTAAAATAAAACCAACATTTGATAAATCATGTGTAATTTTCTGAATTAAAAATCAAAGTATGATTTTTACAAACCTTAAAAACAAAACTCTAAAATAACACAATATAAAAAAAAATTAAAGTTCAATATATATTTTCTTTTATATTTATTTATAAATATGAGTGTATATATTGTATAAATATATAATAAATTATAACCTGTAATACAATACAATAATAATAATAATAATAATAATAATAATAATAATAATGATAATATATTATTATAAATATATAAGGTAGGTATCATCATACAAAATACAATGAGCTTTCAAAAACTTATTAAAAAAAAAAATTATTAATAAACTAAGAAGATTAATATAGGTATTATTACAAAAATAAAAAAAATATTTGTAATAATAATAACAAATAAAAGATTCAAAAATCTAGGAGTAACAAAAAAACATAGTTTTGGTCATAAAAGTTATATAATACTGTGAACTAGGCTTAACACGATTTAAACATAGTAAAAAGTAAATAAAACCGGTTAAAAAAATAATAACCGTGCACTGACGTCATCAACAAAAAAATGGTTAAACAGAGGGTAAAAATAAAAATATTTTACTAAGAATGGTTCAAATAATCCTGAAGATTTAGTGATATTTACAAAACATAAATATTATAAATTTAAGTACCTACACATTTTTTTGAACCATAATATGTAATATAATATTAAAATAATTATTATATAAAAGTTATCAAAACAATATTTTTTAAATTAATCACATTGAAAAATAAGTATTGCATATAAGACACATTGTTAGTACAAAACAGTTTCTTAAGTGATGATAATAAAAGTCAATCTTGAAAAATTTAAAAAAAAAAATACAAATAATGATAGTATTTATCTTTTGCATTTTAGTTGTTTGTCATCACTTAAGTAACTGTTATCACCAATTATTGCTAATGAAATATTTTTAATAAAAAAATACTATATAAATATAACCACAAAATAAAGGTGCATCACAGCCCTAGTTATGTTAGGCAACATATAGGCGAAGTATGAAAGTCTTAGTTATCAATTATTGCTTAAACTACCTCAAAAAAAGACTTCCCCAAAAAAATAATAAAATAATAATAATGATAATAATAGTATATAAATAGAAGTAGAAATTTAAAACAAAATGTATAAAAAAAAATAACACATGTTAAAGCTCGAACATTACCACTAGCCTTAAATTTAAGGATTTTAAATAGATAACTACAAGAAATAAAATAAATAATTTTAGGCAAAAAAATCACAATGAAAAAAATGGATAAACATTTTTGAAAAAAAAAACAAATGCAATAGGAAAGACATATTTTAACAACTGAATACCAATGAAAAAAATATATATACTATGTGTATAATATAAAAAAAAATCATTGGGAATTTGAATTCTACTAATATTTATTACATTATGAATTAGAGTATTATAAATGGGAAAAATGTGAAAGACGTTTTATGATTCTAAAAAACTTAAAAGTTAAATAGTGGAATGAGAAATATATAAATGGAGAATGTTATATAGTATTAATATAATTATTGTCTAAGAATGTCCATAATAGTTTGTCCTATTAAATATAAACAAAGAGATCCACTAGTAATGAAAATTTTAAGATATAGAAAAATATTACAATCAGAAGAATATCACTTCTTCTTCGGTGGTGGAGGTAGCATTGGTGTTATTGATGCTGCCACTGTTTTGTGTAGTTGGTGTTTTGGACTGTTTTGACTCTGGGCTACGAATACGAAATTTTTCAGGCAATTTTGGATAGGTATTTGTTCTGCCAGCTTTGTTACCTGATTGTTTTCCCTCAATTATCTAAATATTTAAAATAAAAATATAAATGTAATTTTTATTAAGACATCATGCTACTACAATAAATATAAAATTCATATTAATATTGTGAAAATCTTGCAAAATTTAATGCTTAAGATAAAAAAAACATTTTTTAGACTAAAAAAGCTACCATTTGTCATTAAAAATACATTAAGAAAGTATAGTATTCAAATTTTAAATGCAAAAACGATTTTTTAACACTCCTACTCAATCAAATAAATAATATATTGATAATGATACAAAGAAATTAGATTCTTAATAGTATTAATTAAGAGGACGCCATACCCACATTTGTTGTCTCTGTCTTACTAACATACATCATAACAAATTTTTGTTCAGCAGAATACATTTTGTGATATTAGCTTTAATATTAAATTTACCAATTATCAAATTTAAAGGTAAGAATATTATCTAGACAATGACATATGCTTTTAATGATATTATTATATTAAAGTAAGTTACAGCTATGTAAAATATAACAACTTTAAAATGTTCAAAACTCACTTTAAAATTTAAAATGATAATATCAATAAAATCATATGTCATTGTCTAGATAATATTTTTACCTTTAAATTTGATAATAGGTAAATTTACTGTAACATTAAAGCTAACATCACAAAATGTATTCTACTGAACAAAAATTTGTTATGATGTACGTTAGTAAGACAGAGACAACGCATGCAGGTATGGCGCCCTTTTAATTTTAATCAATAAAATATAAATTGTAATCAACAAAATAATGTATATGACTGAAATCATAATTAATCACAATTAATGGCTATATGATATGATTATCATTTATTAATTTATCATGGATTTGCTGATAAATTTAATATTTACAAAAATAAATTAATTTAATTATTTGAACAATAATCTATTATCAATACCTATGTCAAATCTTAACATTATCTAGTTTCTTATGAATAAAAATAAATGCTAAATGTAACAGTAAAATGTAAATGTAAATGTTAAAGGTAATAAATAGCAACGGTGGATAAGTGTTATATACAATATACCTTATAAGTTATAACCATCATTTATATATATCATATTCTTCTGCAAATAGGTATATTCTAAAAAATATATTCTAAATACCTGAGCACTTTGCATCATTGCTGGACTAGATCCTGTACGTGAATGACTAGGACCTTGTTGGCTTGACGGTGACAATATTTCAATAGAACTACCTTGAATAGGATTCATTGGGTTTTTGGCACTCTCGCGCAGCTTTAATGGTAAAAGCTGTTGAAAAGCATATGCTGATTGGGAAGAAGGTGAAGTTGTGGTATTGGGTATGGTATCAGATGCAGAACTTGAATTATTGTTACCCAATTTATTAGCTAATTTAAATGGTAATTTCTGTTTTATTTGAACTTTGGAAGCTACCTAAACAAAGTTATAAAAAATAGATCACATGAGAATTTTAACTAGTTTTTAGCTACAAATTTACACCTACCTTTTGTTGGTTAGTAGCACTAATCAGGTTAATAGGTAATGTTGATGAAGAGGTGGCTGAAGGTGGAGTATGCTGTTTCCATTTCATAGAATCAGTTCTTTTACTACGCACAGATTCTGAATGAGACAATGGTTGAGGTACTCCATCAGCAGCAGATTGATTTTGGGTCTGTTGATTTGGTGACACGGGTGGTGGCTGCATATTAGGTGAAACAATAATACCTTGATTGGTTAGCATTTGTAATTTAAGATAAAGCTGCTCTCGTTGTTGAGTTACATCAGTTTGTTCTAACCGTACTTGTTCCTAAAACCAATTGAAATTGTAATTAATTATTAAAACCTATAAAATACCAGGAAATCAACAATCGTATGTATACTCAAAATTTAAAATATAAAGTTTTAAAATTCAATAGAAATAATTTCATTGTTAATTAACGAGTTTCATAACTGCCAATTTAAATTGTAAGACAAACCTGTAATCTGAGTAACTGTTCTCTTTTTTCTTCCAAATCCTTCATCTCGGAGTCTCGTTCTCTTATCCAAGACTCTTTTTCGTGTGTTAACTTATCTTGTAGATTACGCAGTTCCTCTAATTGATGATTATGTCTATAAATTGGCCTTTTATCTTTTAACCAAACACTAGAATTCATATTTGAACTGTTTAATGTTGGGTCTTCCAGAAGATTCTGAGATTTGTAAGCAGCCAACTCAGCTTGAAGACTATAAAACAAAAGTAACACATTTCATACAACTAATCATTTTTGATGTTCTATAATCACCCTCTTCATGCCTCATAATACTAATACATTTAATTTACATCATTGCAACCACTGACCAAAGTTCAGAAGAAAATTAACATTGATAAATATATTAATTAATATATACTGTATCAGTTTTCTTAAAAATTTACATTTGTATTCTTTTTTTAAATATTTTAAATATTCAACAATATTGATCATTTATTTGTCATCAAAATATATATTTAAAGATAGAAATGTATAAACTGTATACATTTCTATAGGCTCTTGTTTAAACGTATTTTAGTTGGATTAAGTTTTGAAAGAATATTGTGAATGTACTCAAAAAAAAGACTTAGTTGTATAAAATGACTATTTTTTAGCATTTTATGTTTACCATTCAAGTTATTTTTTGTTTATGTACAATTTTTATGTGATTCAATTATTATTTTACTTATTTATAATTAAAATTTAAGTAATTTATACAAATTATTTGGGTTGAGGTTTTAATATTGCAGATAAAAATATGTTATATCAAATAGGAAAGCTAGTTTTCAATGTATAACCTAACTGTATATTTATAATTAAAATTATATTTACCTATCAATATTAGTCATTTGTTGAGAAATAATAGAAGATAAAGTATAAATATGATGTGTTAATTCCATTGCTGTAGCTTGTTGTTCTTTTCCTAGAGCTAATAATGTTGGGAACTCGCTGGATGATTGTATTGTAGTGGCACTTTGTGATGAGCTCGTACTGCAATTTTCTTTCCACATAAGATTGCTATCTCTCTATTTTAATATATTTATATATTTTTAGTAAATATTAACTATAATAATCATATTGATTTTAGATCTATTTTTACCAATTTGGAATCTTTACGCGTGGAACTTGGAGTACCCATTGGACTAGAATTGCCAGATTCCACACTATTTTCATTACCATCCACAACTTTTGGTAATTTTCTTAGAGCATCTAAATATATATATATATATATGAATATTAAAAGTTGACTAACAATAAACATTTCATAATTTAATCTAAATTAGTAAACTTTAATTCATGAGTATGTTATGTCTATAATTACTTTTCGGTGATGATAATGAATTATCAAATCCACCAAATGTTTCAGCTCTTTTAGGTAACGTTGGAGAAACATATGTTACACTTTGATGTTCACCAACAGAACTAGCGCTACGAGACAAATTTGTACCAGAAGCATACAATGAACAAGCAAGTTCATTGACTTTCTGAAAACAGACAAAATATTTTATAAAAAAAAAAAAAAACAGATTACAATTTAAGTGATATTTAATTTACCTGTATAGCATTCATTACTTCTTTTCTTATCTTTTCTGAATCTTGATGCTCAGTAACCAAATGGCAATATGACGGAGTTTCAATTGGTAAACTTTCTACTCCAGCAGATGCTAAAAGCTTTAGTTGTAACCCCATTTTTTCTTCCAGAATCAAAGCTTGTTCCACATCTTTTTGCCTTAAAACTCCTACACAAATTAAATACAAAAATGTATAAAAAAAATCACAATACAACTAAAATATAATATAAATAAATATTCAATAATATGATAATTGACGACACATACCAACAATTTCTCTTATATTGTTTTTCTTAGTTTCTAATTGCCTTTGTCTTTCTTCAAAACTGAAGGTTACATATCCGTCATCTTCTTCTTCAGGACATTCTTGTACAGCTGAACGAATAGATTGTATCCATACTTGTTTGTCTTTAGGTTTATGCACTTTGAGTTCAAACATTTCTGGTTCGGCTGGATTAGAAGATATTAAATAAATACCTTTAGTATCAGTTCCAGCTTTTTCCCTGACTAAAAGTTTTTGCAACGACACTACGCCAGCAACTGGTTTTAAGACCTTTTAAAAAATAATTTGTTATAATAACCATGTGATGCATTATACACAAATTTAACTTTTATTAACTAAAAAATTACTTTAGTTTCTTTTTCTTTATTGCTTTCAGGCATAAAAAATGTGTACTTGTGATTATTTTCAAGTATAAAAAACAACACATCTGTCATAACAATAACATTAACCATTACCATTTGTGTTTTTGCATGACGTTGCATAAGCCAAGCTGTTCCTTCAAATCTAAGAAAATATATACTTTTAATAACATGTATAGGTACTAATTATATAAATAATTTACTTAAAATCTTTATAACAAAAAATCAAAATATACAAACACTGTCTGGGACTAATTTAAGTTATTTTTTTATTACTTAGTAAAATACTTGGAATCATATTTAATTGATACAAGAATAAAGTGTGGGATTGTCTATTTTTTATGAGTAATAATTTGATAATTTTAAATTAATCTGACAAATTTTTGTCAGTTATTAATTTTCAATAAAAAAAAAAAAATGGTCACTAAGAAATTAAATTCTAATACTTATTTATATTTCATAACCTATGAAATATTACTTAAAAACTAATACAAATGGCAGAATTCTGTTTGTTTATTACTTTTGTAAAATTCTGATTTATTGAGGTTCTGTAAGAAACTATTTGAAAATGATTCTATGAATTTGTAACTTTTAAAAAATAACATTTCTCATTCTATTATTTTAAAAACAAGATTATACATGTAATTTAATAGAAATTATTTTGTTTTAAAAATGTCAATAAAAAATAAAAATTTATTAACCATTTTAAAAATATAATTAAAATCAATCATTATTAAAATTGGAATCATTTAAATCATTATATTTAAAACATTTTGATAACAGTAGTTTAGTCAAGTAATTTAACTCAAAATTTCCATAAAAATTTATTTTCTAATCTTATTATATACAACAAAAAATATTATATCATAAAATAATAAAAACACTAACCTCAGTCTTCTATTCTCAGACAATAAATCAGATTTTTTAAATTTACGTCCTCTAAAATTAGTGTAAGATTTAGCTTCCATCCGATTATATATTTCAAGTTTTCTATCTTCTTTTTCTTTTTCAGCTACTTGAGAATCTACTTCCACTAAGATATCCTAAATACATAGGTACCATTTATGAAATCAATTAATTTAACACAAATAAATAAACATACAACTTACTTTAACCATAGCTAATGCCCGAGAAAGTTTTTCACTTTCAATTTTGTTTTCTTTTGAAGTTTTTATGAGAGGTTCAATGAGTAATGGATACTTAGTTAGTCTTTGAGTAACAAACAACACACATTCTGGAATACCTTTTTTTTTTAACAAAGGATTGGCCTACAACAAACATAATCAAATTTTAGATTAGTAATTAGCAAAATCATGCTATTTTTTTAATTCACTAACCTGACAGTGCTTAATAAAATTAAAAAATGCTGGATCTTTTTCTAAAACTTTATAAACATCCAATGCATCCCTATGTCTTGAGCAAAATTCCCCATAAGAGCTCTTTAAACGTTGAGCATTTATGTTTGAAAATTGATCCAATAGTAAATCTGCAATGGAATCTACAATACCACCATTATTGATAGCAGCTAAACGTTGCTTTTCTTTCAGACTTTTCAAAAATCCAATGTGAATTTCAGTAAGTTCGGCTAATCTAGGGAACATACGATAAACTTTATCGCCAAGTTGAAAATGTTTTTGTAAACCATCAACAAACACCTATAACAAATTGATTGATTTAATTTTGATATATATTAAAATAGAATAATCTATGTATAAATATACTTTTTGCATAACTCTCAAGGTAAGGCAATGATGTTTTTCAGTTAACACAAATTCATAAATATGTTCTTGACGTTTTATTTCTTTATCTTTTAATCTCTTCACAATCTATAAAGCAAAATCAAATATTACTATTGAACAAAAGGTCTACAAAATGTTCAATTACTTCTTTGGTAACAGTAGGTGTCCATGAATCTGGTTGTTCTTCGTGTAATCCTAATGCAGGATCCGTTTCTAAATCGTGAGCTGTTATATGATCTTTTTAACAAAAAACAAATAATGAAATAAAAATATCAAAAATGAATTATTATTAAGCAAGCCTGAGAATCAAAATTATTTAACTTAAATTTTAAGTTCTTAGTAGTTATTTAAATACATTAAGGATAGTCTTCTATGCTAACTACCTAATTTTGAATTTAGGTGATGGGTGTTTGAAAAGCAATTAGCATACCCACTATAATTAATTTATTAATCTCTATCTTACAAAAAAAATTTTATAATACAAATGATTGATGCATAATGTAGATTAAATTCCTATTTTTCTTCATCATAAGATTTTAATCCAAAATATTAATAAATTCTCACATAAAAAATAAATGTTTATTTTTATTTACTACTTAGTACATAGTACGGGTTTTCAACAATAATTTTATTTTATGTTATACTTAGGATATTTAGTTTTATTAATATTTTATGTATTTGTATGGTATTGGCAAAGACTAAAAATATTACTGGTAAACTAAAATTAGTTTTTATAATCGATAAAGTCCAAGTACATTTTTTTAAACCCACGGTATTAAGTATCATTTAATATGTAATATTAAATATTAACAAGTACTTACTTTCATTTAAAAATTCAAATTGGACTAAAGAAACCTCATCTGAATACCTATAAAAAAAAAATAGAAAAATATAAGAAATTCACATTAATACAAAAAAATTATACTTATAATATACAAGAGTATTGATTAAAATGTCATTAGGTATAGCTATGATGTTTATCATGATTGATAATGTGTTAGTGTTATGCTTACATAGGTAGTAATTTTTTCTTGTTACTTTTTTTTTCTATTATTAAACAAATTTAAAATAGTGCAATAATCTAAGTGTTTATCTTGTTATATCCTATAAAAATTAAATTATTTGTAATCAACATAATTCAAATTTTCTATTTAAAAATTAAAATAAACATTACTTCTTTTTTACCAGTTATAATAAAATACGACCAAATCAATTAAACTTTATAAAAATGATGATAACAGATAATTAAAAACTATAACTTTAGTTAGACAACTAGAAGATTATTATCGCGAAACAATAACAACAGGTATGAGGACTGACCAGCCACAAAAGTTTACATTTTTAAAAAAAAGTTATTTTGATAAGGACATGTATATTCAAATAATTTATTATATGAAGAATCAAAGTGTTTCTTAATACAAATGATAGCAAAGCACCAACATTGATATCATCAATAAGTTAAAGCAGCTGAACTGTATCAAATCTAAAAATGTAATATATATGTATAAATCATAATATATTATGAAATACACATAAGTTTCATAATTTATTGATGACTATTGAATATTATGTACCTTTTATTTCATATATATATATATTTGTATGTATATAATGGGATTTTTTATAATATATAAAATAATAAAAAATATATTACACATAATCTGATAAGTGAGAAAACATGGCAATTCTGTGCATACCCACTCAACATCCTGCTGTCAACACTGGTTCCACTATGGCAGGATGTTGCGTGGGGATACATAGAATTGGTGGGTTCTCTCACTTATCAGAGTATAAGTAATATATTATTTTTTATATTCTATACTATACTATACCCATATACCATATTCGCTCACTAAACATAGTAAAGTGTCTCTAACATTGATAAGTAAATATCCAATTAGTAAAATACTTTTAAGATAATGACTTATATATAAATTATTTTGTATTAATAAATTAGATGTATAATTTAGGTTAATATGATACATTGTTTTTTTTACTTACACAACACCATCTTGTGAATGACTATGAGCATCATCTTTGTCTTCTGGATGGCTAAAATTAAAAAACAATTTCAATTAGTTAAAAGTATTCTCAAATTATATTTAATATAGAAAAAAAAATCCATATGTAAAGGATGAATAACATACACACAGGTTATACAGGTTATGATAAATACTACTATACATATATATTTATTATATTGTATATAAATTAATTAATAAATACATAATTATTTACCATATGTAAAAATATATAATAATATACAAGTTAGTGCACAAACAAATTAAATATAATAATTATTATTTCTAACAATTAATATACACTTTAGACAAATTTAAAAGAATAATGGTTTTTTTTATTAATAAATCTTTAAATGGCATTCTCTATACTATGTTAAATATATAAGTAGCAATAATAATATATGATTTGCTTTATCTAAAATAACTTTACAAGATTAAAAAAATGAATATTAATTAATTATTTGTTTTTGTTTAATAACAAATTTTAATATTATTTAAGATTTCAAAAAAAGATAAAAATTAGACAATATATTATTAAATTTAGATTCTGAGCAAAGGAACAAATTCCTTTTTTTTAGTAATAGCTATTTTTACAGTAAAGAAACATTCGTATGACATAATCTTTGGTGAAAAAATATGTATTTGTTACTTAATGTATGATAATAATTTTTTTTATTTTCTCATTATTCATATTTTAAGCATATGAAAAAAAAGCAATATAATATACCAAATAGATAGTTCCATCTAATATATTTAAATAATTAGGACTTTTAATGACCCTTAAAAATACTACCATAAATAAAACTCTACTCTGAATTATTTACAAAAATATAATTAATAGTATATTACCATTTAATCTAAAAACCAATAGAACTAGTATCCAACTTCAGTTTCTTATTAAAGTATTTTGAGATAGTTTTATGGTGGTATAAAATTTATTAATACACATTTATTTATATGCAATATAAATAAATGAATATAATTGCTTAAAAATCCATAAATTGAATAGTTTTAAAATTCATTTTAGAAAACATTGCATTGTTCATTATAATAGTAACAGATTAAATTATTTACTGCTGTTATATAATTATATTGCTCAGAATCTATTTCAAAATTTACTAGTTACTTATTTTAAGATGGTATGTACAAACACTAGGTACATGGTCTAAACTAAGAAGTTGCAAAAATAACATGCAAAAAAGGAATTTTTCTTATCATTAATTTTTCTGGAATAGTAGAAATAAAATACAATAAAAATGATAGGAATGATGAATTAAAATACTTGGTAATTAGTATGTTAATAATCACTTTGAAAATGTTTATACATTTTAATACATTGATTAATTGTATTAATGCAAGAAAATGGTCATTTATTTAGCATGTGTCTGTACAGTTCATCAGCATTAATAATTAATTATTTATATGATCAAATTTATAAGTGCAAATTATAAATAAAAAATAATATGAGTAATTAATAATAGATATATAAGACAAATCATATAAACAATAGCATCAAACGTAAAAAAAAATGATTATTTCTAAAAAAAAAAACAAACTATTTTTGGATGCATTTCAAAATATTCAGAATCTAAACATAAAAATACAAAACACACATCTAAATTTACTATACAGTGTACAATATTTTATACATATGATGAAAATATGTTCTAAAGAATATTACATAATAAATCAACACTTCACTTTGTTCAGTTAGGTTAGGATAGGAGTTTCTAAGTTTAAATGTATATTAATATTCAAAAACTAAATTATAATTAAATAACAAATTAGTAAAAAATAACTAATCAGTCAAAAAAATTATTCTTCTAGTAATTAAAAAATTGTAAATATGTATACAACATCGTAAAATATTATTAGTAGGAAAAGTATAATTAACTATAGTTCAATCTTAATCTATCATAGGCCACATCTAAGTTACAAGAAAATACTAAATGGTTCAAAATTTTAATTTATATTTTGTACAAGAGCTGATTATTTACTATTTATATTTAGTTATAATGAGATAACACAAAAATGTTATTATGATTAAAATTTATTTTAAGTAAAAATCAAACAAAACATTTTAATTCTTAATAAAATAGAGCCAAAAGTATTATTCAAAATGCACATAAAAAAAAGGGGTTGCAATAAGAGTAGATCACTATATTGTGTTGTGGGGGACACTTACTTCACACCTAATTTGGTTGCTACCACTTTCCAAGGCGAGTAAAACTGCACCATAAATTTCCTGAGAACGGATAGGTGAAAAAAATTTATGCATACAAAAATAATTGAGGAATATTTTTCCAATTATTAAAATTATTATATCTACAAAATATACAAATTTACATTTTCTACATTTCAAATTTTAATTTTAAAATCAATACAAAATATTTAGCCTCTTCTAACATAATAAATATGGGTTAAAAAACAATAAATGAAAATTAAAACTGTGTTTTTTTTTTAATGTTAATATATGATGTTATATAAATGTAAAGCCATGCAAACATAAGATTTACAGTGTAATAAACATAAATAAAATGAATAACTCTTGTGTGCAAAAATATATATTTATTTTATTCAGGTATATTTTTAACTGATCTTATATGCATCTGGTTGAAATGCTAAAATCCAAATTTAGGTAATACCTACTTGTTACTTTTAAAACGTACTTATACAATTAGTTTGACATTTGGTTAAGTTTTATTTACAATGCTTAATAAGAAGGGCTAGTATTTTTTTGTCATTTAATAAAAATTTAATTATAAATTATTAATATTCAATTTTAGTAATTATGAATGAGTGATTTTCTGTATAAAATGTATAGATTATTACCAGTTTATTAATAAAACTTTTAAAACAAATATTTATGTAAATTTAAATATGCTTATATAAAAATATGAAATATTTAATAGTTACATTAAATACTCAGTGGATCATCTATATTCGTAGCCAAAACATAGTCAGATGTATTGTTGAGGGGAGATGGGTTGACAGAATACTAACTTTCAATTCTCCTAATATCAATCTTAATACTCATCTGGTTATTAAAATACTTTTCTAATTAACTTAATTATATAGAAAAATAAGTTATACACCAAATATGCATTAATATATTATATTACAGTAAGAAGTCAATTGATCAAGATACGTAGTTGAGAAATTGTAATAGCTTGACAAATAATTAACAGTCTTTTTCTTCCTTATCGTATATATATGAGAACAGGCAATTATTACTATAAAACAACACTACTTTTTAATAAAAGGTTGCTTATTAAATGTATTAATCTTCCAAAAAAATAAATAGTATAAAATTCAGTGACAGTTTTGATATTTAAACACTACCTCACTTTAAAATTTATAAATTACTTATCAATTTTTGTAAAACACATATTATGTTGTTTTTAGATTTTTCCAAGTAAAAATGATAAGTTAATTTTCCAAAAGTGCCAATATAGACTTGAAATGTTAATTTCTGAATATTGATATAACATTTTAAAGAGATAAGCAACATGTGTTAATACGTTACATGTACATACTTAATACCATTCATCTTTTGACATGTTAAAAGTTCTATTTCAAGTTAAAATAATCACTGCTTTTATCTAAATTATTATAATGACTATATTTAATTGTTGAGTCTATTATTGTATAGTTATTGTAGTTTTATAAATAACAATGATTATTTTTATTACATAAATATTTTATTATTGTATTATTAACACAAGTAATATTTTTAATTTAACTAGGAGGAAACAAAAAAGTAATGTACAGCATACTACTGTATGTATAGTTATACTAACTATATTAAAAATATAAAACCTATACATCTCTCACTATATTTCATAACTAAAATATATCATAGGCATTATGATTATTAAATTGATCAGGAACATCTATCAATAGAAAGACAATTATTTACAACCCCTGTTAAAATTGCCGCAACCACCACTAAGTTTTAAAAAAAATAATTTAAAATAAATAAATAATTAACTTTAATAATAATAAATAATTATTATTAATAAAAAAAAAATGTATTATATTTTTATTTTTAAATTTTAATATTTATTAAAACAATACTCAATAATAATAAGATCAATAACAATGTGCTAAATTATATTTTATCAATATCCTATGCATTTTTTATCTTATTATTAAAATTATAAATTATTTTAAAATAAATTGTGATACTGTATTCTTAAAATTAAATTAATTCATAATGCATTTACCTGTTGGGGGAAGAAGACTGATTATTATTGTTTTGGCGTTTCCCATAAAACCTTTGTTGGAATGAAGATGATGAAAATCTCAAATTACTCTATAAAAATTATTAAATATGTGGTAAAAATAATTATAAATACAAATTATGCTTGTATACATTAAAATTAATACAACTGTTAAAAAAATACAAACCTTTCCATATTTTTGTTTAACACATTCAGAAACTTGATCTTTACATGAATTTTGGTGTACCGTAATCAAACAACCTAGAAATTAATTAAAAATGATATAACTTAAGTTTAAACTCATCATGATGTATGCATACTTTCACATGATAAAGCTGGTTTATTTTCTAAAGGCTTAGCACACCAATCACATGATTGTTCAAAATTACTATATGGTGGAGACATCCAAGAATGAAGGATTTTCTTTGATTTATCTTTTTTCTTTCTAAAAAATAAACTTCCTCTTTTTCTTCTTTTTGCATTTTGATCTTCTGACATACTAAAACATGTTATTATAAAATACAAGTTAGCATAATTACAAATATATTGTTATCATATTAACTAAAATCAATGAATAAATGTGCAAAGTGCAAATAAATTTTTTTTTAAAAACTCACTCAGAAAATAAATTGTAGAAGGGTATATTTGTGTTATTAGATGAAGGGGTAATATAACAACGTTTCATTGTACTATCTACATCCAATGTTTCTTCTTCAGTCTCACTGTCTTCTGTACCACTAGGACGACCTCTATGGTGGGTAGGATTTTTGTATTTACTTTAATAAAAATAAAAATAGTAATAACTATACATTTGAAATAAAGCAATATACGTGCAATCTGTGATAAAGTAATTAAACAATTATTATTATATAAATAATAATTTAAATCAATAGAGTATTATGTTTACACCATTTATTTTTAAATGATACTCACTATTCACTAAAGGATTTCAAGTAAAAATTTTAGATTTGTTTTTAATATTTACTAAAATATTTTAATGCAAAAGAAAAAATTATTGACTTTGACTAGAAAAAAGGAACTTGATGAAATGTTGAGTATCACTTGTTTATAAAAGCTATTATATTATAGTATATATTCAATATACTTTATAGAAGTTTATATTTTTTGCTTTGTTAAATTGTAATTAAATGTAATTAAATAAAAAGACTTAATTGGAAAAGTCAAATACTCTAATTCAATTCAAGAATGTTTTCAGTCAAGTACTAACGCAGCTTTACTACAAATTGAATTAAAATTGCAAGCGGTTTGTATTTTATTTACATAAAAATAAATATATTCTATACATAATTTAATATATTTTAAAACATAATGAAAATTTTATAGTAAAAAGTGATCAATAAAAATATTATAAAATGCCTAATTTAATAAAAAGCATCTAATACTGACATACAGGTACTTAAACTACAAAATAAAATAAAAATAAAAATATAAGCTAATTAAATAAATAAACAAAAAGAATATAAATAACTTACATTGGAATACTATTGACATCATTATTTGAAACATTTTCTTTGTTCAAAATGTCACGTGTGCCCATAATTGATGGTGTGGAAACAGATTTTTGTAAAGGAAGTCTGGCTTGTAATAAACAAGATTCAACAGCTCGTTTTGCGATTGTTTTATTAAAACCATTCTACAAAGCATGTAATGATAAAATTAATTTATAATAAAATACATAATTACATTTTCATTTCATACCTGATAATCAGTCTCATTAAGTGAGTGGGTAGAAGAAGTTCCACTAAACCTGCGACTAATTAGACCAACATTTTTATTCGACTTCTGGCGACAAAATGATGTACTATCAGTAGTTAATAAATTTGCTGTGCTATCTGTAAATGGATCTTCTGTCTCAGATTCCATACTACTTAAGCTAGCACTAAAAAAAGATAACTTTATAGTAATGAAAAATAATAAGATTGTTACTTCTGTAATACCTTTTTTGTCGTTTAACAACTTTTAGACTATGCATATGGTTCTTTGTTAAGTCATCTAATGCTGCCCAACTTCTTCTCCGAACAATTTCATTTTCTTTGGACTCTATACAATTTTTTGCCATACTAAACCAATTGAAAGAGTTTTCTTGACAAAAAAATATAGTTAATTAAATTAAAGGATTTTAATAAGATCATAATTTAAAAACATACTACGTTTAACATATCCAGTTTTGTGTTTTCTAATTGAATCAAATGTTGAAGATAAATCTATATGAGTAGGAGAAGAGTTGAGACTGGAAGTATCTAATTCAGACTGATAATGAGGTTTACTTAATGATGGACATGACGAACTTAATGTATTGTTTATTCCGCAAAAATGTATCATCTACAACATTAAAAAAGATAATATTACTGTATTAACATTTGAAATAAGAAAACAAAATATATTAATTACGTGTGTCAATCCTAACGTGGCAGAATCACGCATTTGTTGTATGACCTCGTGTATTTCATGTAGTTGTTGTATATTTTCCTCTGCAAAAATGTATAAATTTGAATAAATAAAACAAATTTAATTTTGAATATTTGTATAATTTCAAAATAATAACCAAGAACTGGATAATTTTTCCCAGCTGCTGAATGAGGTGTAACACTGATTGTAGGAACTAGAGTACTGCTTGGCATTGTTCTCAACACAAAATCAGTTGAATCTATATTATTTACATCATTTGTTGCTGTGTTCATCTGTGAATAATCTGTCACTGTGTCTTCTTCACTATCGTCCAATTCATCTCTTTCAAAATGTTCCATTTCATGTCTTTATAATAACTTTATTCTATAAACAAATTATTTATTACATACTTTATCACAATAAGTGTAAAATGTGATTAGTTCTAAAATGAAATAAACAAATCACAAAAATCTCAATACACATAACCATCAGAATCATACATATATAAGTAGGTATTAAAAATCTAATTCACAAATTAACATGATCATTTTACAACTAATTTAGATATACCTACCAATGTAGATCTATATTATTACTTAAATATAATTTTACTTAGTTATAACTAGTTCAACGATTCTTACTCTATTCTTCATTATTTATGGTTAAGACTTCAGTAAATAATATTGAATATTTTTATTATTTAAAAAACACTTACAAACAACTACTATTTAATATATACTCTGTTTCTATTTATCATACCATTAAATAAATAATATTATTACATATAATTTTTTATTATCATATTTTGTAACACATTATCAGCTAAATATAAAATTTCAGAATTTTATATACTGTGAAATTCATGCTATTAATTAAATAATGTTATTTTCTAAACTAATTTTATGCAATAAATTTAAAATAAATTAACCTAATAACAGAACTTTGAACAATATTAATAACTTAATGGAAAACAATATCCTAGAATTTTCATACTCATATTAAATAAATTCATTAATTATTAAATTAATATATCTATAAATATATATATATATATAAATAACATACTTATTTTATCTATATATTTTATCATAAGTAGTTTCACAACAATGTTTCACAAGTTTTAATTTTTTTTTTAATAAACTAACATAATTTATCAATACTTTTATGCCTAGAAATATCACTCACAGATAAACTAAATACTTAGTTAGTAGTTAGTAGTTATTGAAGAAAAAAAAGTAACCAAAATTATGTAAACATAAAATTACAATACCATATCAGTTGACATATTTCATAGCCAATTATATATTTTATTTTAATAGAATGGATTGAAATTAAAGTATAGTCTATAACCTAAAGGCTAAAATATTATTAATATTAATTAAACAATAACAACAGTTTATATAAAATATATTTCTATAATCATACTTATATATATTAATCTGTTATAATCCAGCTAGATGTAAATGTGCAGTTTTTTATTGTTATTTTATATTATATTTTAATGTACAAGAAATTTTAAATTATTACTTATTTGGGTGGGTGTCATTTAATTATACCTTATATAAAATTAATGTTTTTTATTATTTGCGTATAGAGTAAAATAAAATATACATTATTAAGTATTAACATATATAAATCAGCTAGTGATGACAAAAGATAAAATCTTTTACCAACTATAACTTAATGAAAAATAAAACAAATTTTTGTTTGAAAATTACTGAATACTTCTCAATTGTATAACAGAATTCAAAATTGAACATTTACCTAATAATTACTTAATTTCAATAATTAGAACTAAAGTATCTATCAAATAGATGTACTAGATAAAAAAATAATTTGATAAGAAAATTAAGTTCTAAAATCATTTTTTGTTTTCTATTAGGCACTTTTTAATAGATATTACAATATTTATTATCTGAAAGAAAGAAAAATCATACAAATATAGTATTCCTAAAAATTAATCAATATTGATATCCAAAACATGTACAATACAAACTATAAAATAATAATAAAATTCAGATTGCTCTTTACAATATCAAAATTATATAGATATAAATAAATAGTAAATACTACAAATATATTTTGATTTAATTAAATATAGATAATACATTTATATTTTACTTTATTATAATTTTAAAGCAAATCCATAATAGTCATCATTTAACTAAGTAATTTTTTTCTTTTAAAAAATACCTAATAATTTCTAGGCCAATACAATTTTAACAAGCAAAAAAAAATAACCTAATCATAAACATCACTTAAGAAATATTCATTCCACTAGCATAACCCAAAGGATCTACCTTTATTTATTAATTCCTCAGACGATAGAACTAGAATTGGAATTTAGTTCAAGACCTACATTTACATAATAGGTGTGCTGGTCAACCCCGGAAGATCTAGGATATTGACTCATCAGTTGTACAGACTAAATAATGAATAAACTGAACAAACATACAACAGTCGTATAAGGTTTACCTGTTATTCAGCAAATAGGAATCATAATTCTTGTTTAGCGAATTGCAGATAAAAACAAAACACAAACAATTACGTTTAATATACTCAATAATCTTGATGACAGACTGCCATTTTGATACTTTATGTTCATAACAATGAACATTGGAACGAAATTGATATTGAAAAAAAAATTAGAATTATTTAACAAACAGACGTCAGCAACGTTTTAAATTTGATAACTATGATAACGTTCAACCAATGGCTATATACCCTTATATCACAGAATTTATTCTGTGATACTAGTTATATCAGCTTACCACGACGGTCTTAGAATAATTTCAATGATTAATCTTACTATCTATGAATCTTGTTCCGTCACTATCTAAAATCGTGCCACCGAGCTTTCAAATAATTCATTAAATACCTACTGGATAATTGCTATATAGTAATCACAGATCAAGTACTAAGTACTAAGTAGTACCATATTACTTTACTATATTAAAAATTTCACTTCTTTACATTTTGGCGTTGTATTGTTAAATTATTTTATTATCTGTATAATATTTAAGTATATGAAATTTAAACAAAATATTATTTCTGGTTTCATTGTTAAATTCTTGACTTAATTATTTTAAAAAAATGTTTCAAATTACAAGACGCAGTGCTAAATTATTTAATACAAATTGTGTAAGTCAAATAGAATTACTAAAATTATTCCTATCAATAATGATCGATTTCAAAATTATATTTTATTAAATTGTATAGATTGTTTTAAGAAAATTCGCAGATAGCTCTAAAGTAGCAACTCTGAAAGGTGGTGAAAATATATTGTATTCGTCATTACAAAAAAAATTTCCTCAAGCCAAAGAAATTAAAATTAAAGATATTTCAGGTAATTATATAAAATATTAGATCTTAAATTTGAATTTTGCTTGATTTACAATTTATGCATGTCAGAGTCTAAATTAAAAAAAGAAAATCTTTTTCTAAGGTACATTTGTTTCAACAAATCACAAAATAATTTCTGAGAGTCGTTCATTAAAACAATGATTATGTTTATGTCCTCTTTTTATAATTTAGGGATTTACATTACTTTTTTAATGACTTAGATTATATCATGTGATATATATTTTCGATACCAGACAAAATGTCTTTTTTTTTAATATGATTATTCTTTATTGATAAAATTATGTTATGCTAAAAAAAGATTAATATAATTACCTATTGGTTTTCAATGATTTATATTTTTTATAAACTTATTTCAAAATATTTTAAGGTGGTTGTGGTGCAATTTTTGAAGTATTTATTTCTACAACAGAATTCAAGGGAATGAGTATGGTAAAACAACACCAACTTATAAATGAAGTATGTATTATTAATTATTATTGATTTAAATTATTAACCAGGCAAATGAACATAGAAAAAAATCTAGGAGACATATTATGTTCATGAATGAATAAAATTTTAAATTAATCTTAAATGTCAAAAAAAAAAAAAAAATGTTTTTGAAAATATGGGTTTTAAACCCCAAACCTACCCATCCTGTATATGTACCTATTACAACCTAATATAAACCTGTACTTTTCTAAGTATTTTAATTATAGATACATTTATTAAGGTATTGATAACCCTTCTTAGATGACCTTTAAAAATATATCAAACTTTTCAAAATTTGTATTAAGTCACTTAGTGTATACTAAATGTTTATAGGTAACCTATATTATCATTAAATGTAGACTAGTCATTATTTTTTTAAAGTATTCTCAAAATAAGTGATGGACAATGGTTTTTATTCATCAAAAACTTTTTATATATATTTATATATTATGGATACTTCCATTTTTTATTTTTTTACTAAAAACTACTCTTTTTTATTCCAAAAGAACATAATTGAAACTCAAGAGTTATTGTCAAATGAAAAGTATTTATTATATTCAATACTGTATCACAGCAATATACTTAAAATTATTATACATTTTGACTATTAAAAATTAAACTTAACAATTTACAAAATATGTGTTATTTTAAATTAATTATAAAATATAATTTTTATATTGTTTGTTTCAGGTTCTAAAAGATCAAATTAAAGCAATGCATGGAATACGAATACACACAGAAATACCTGTTGAAGATAATAAATAGAATTAGTTATGTGTTATAAATAAAAAATAGTTATTGTAAAATAGAAAACTATTTTGTTATTGTATAAATTGATTTTCACTAGAAATATGCCTCATGTACAGAGATCATATATAGCTGTATAATATTATTGTTATTTTATTTTTATTATTATTATAACATATATTATTTGATCGTACCTATGTGTTTATTATTTTTTTAAATAGTTAAATATTATATTTTAAACTTAAAAATAAAAAAATGAAAAACCATAACCTTCCACAGTATGAAATTTAATTCATAAAATTAATACATTTTATATAATTGTACTTTGTACATATAATACAATAAATACATTTTTTAAATCAGTTATAAATTTCAATTTAAAATATGATGCAGTAGCACCTAGTTGTATTTAAAAAATAATACATTCTATACAGACATCCACTTCCGTTTTTTCTTATGAGCCTATTTAATCAAAAGTGACCAAGTAAATGATAAAAATTAACTTGGAAAGAATTGGATTCATCTTATTGAATGACAACTTGGTCAGTGGTCACATAATATTATACTGGTTGAAATGTCTTATTTTTTTAAATGATATTTAGATGTTAGTAGTTATTAAATATATTGTTAAAAATTCATCCTACATATTAGATACTATTTTTTTATATTTCACTTGTACACTATAAACAAGTGTGTATTAACTAAATTATTTAATCCATGATTATTTGTTTGTTTTAAATTGTGATTGATAAATTCATTGTTTTACAATTATGTATGGGTTTTTATTGTCTGTTCCCACCTTTAGAAACAGTAAAAATGCTTTAATTTTTAACTTTGAGGGTGATTTCTGGTAGAACATCTTATTTATCTGGTACTTTGGACAAAAAAATAAAATTTCATTACTTTCTAAAAAAAAAATCTGGAAAAACAAAATCAAATCAAATAAAATGAAAATTATTATGCAAAACTAGTTTTTGAGGAAATTTTGTTTTTCTTATAGTTCAATAATGAATTAAGCACGAGATTTTCACCTAATAGTCATATTAATATTTACTTATATGAACTGGTATACTTAATAATTTTCAAAATACTTTGTTCTATTAATAAATATTTTAAATTTTCTATTTCTTTAGTATCTAGGATAAGTTAAAGCCCATATAGGTAAGCACAGTTTTTGTTAGCCTTGATAGAGATGTATAACAAATTTACAATAAAAAGATTCATTATAACTTATAAACTAAATGAGGAATGGGTACTAAACAAAAATTTAGCGTAAAATCACAAATTCACAAATCTTATGAGTATTAACAACAGGTTTGATATTCAAATTTCAAACATATAATGATTTTTATTTTGTTACTACCTAAGTACTAAAAAATATAACTGAAAACATTCTAATATCACTAAAATCGATATTCTTTAATTATAGCTAAAAAAATGTTTAGCCTAGATTAAAAACTTTGTAAATTTACACTAGATCTCGCATAAATTGTTCTTAATTTTCTTAAAACAATTTTAAAAAATGTATATAAATGTTTCAAATTATAAGAATGTGTTATGTTTAAAAATATATATGCGGTATATCACATAAATATCGATATCCAATAGGTATTGATTTAAATTCACGTGAAATACAATAAGATAGGTATTGTACAACTCATTAACTCACATATATTAAACCTAGTTGTAATTTTGAACCTATTTAAAAGTGACACGCTACTAAACATTACATAGGTATTAAAAGGCACTATAGAGTATAGAACCAAAAGAATTATTCTGTGCTAAAACGCCTAAAACTACTTTACCTCGCTATTGGCTGTTATTTTTTTTCTTATGCTCTATTTAATTAGTTCCTATTTATAGAAGTATACAACATAAAATGTACAATAATAATAAGCGTATGCGATGATGAGAGTATAATGTTTACTGTTGACTGTTAATTAGGTACACGAGAAAGAATCAGTTATTCATGATATTGTATAGTGACACTTTCGAGTTTCGACAGGGGTGTTTTTTAAGATATAAATAGGCAGTGGCGCAACCAAAGAGGGGGGTAACTCCTCCCGAAATTTCTCTGAGGCCTATAGTATAATAACTTATATAATCTTATGTATATATATATTGTAATAATCTCCTCCATCCCCGAAATTGTTTCTAGTTCTCCATAGTAAATAGGTAAGCTGTAAGTGAGCCGTGAGTGGCATATCATAGAACATGATTAAATAAAAACATTACACTTTGTTTAGTACTCCTATAATCTCTTTGTAATTTATAAGGTCGTTAAGACATTGTTATGGGGCTCAACCTACCCCGTAAACGATGAGTTACCCAATGAAGAAAGGACGCAGATGATGATATTATAACTATATAATAATATATAAAAATGCATCCTGCAACAACTCCACGGAGTATTGTTCCTAATCGTACCGAATAACTAAACTACTGGAAAACGTCCAAAATTCTAAAAATATCTTCTGGCTTAAATTGTGAATCCTATTTAATGTCGGATGTTACAGTAATATATTGTTCCTATACCTGCTATCTAGTCACGATATTATGATGAACGAACCATCACCGCCGGGCGGCGAGTCATTTTCGATTCGACACGATCGATTTCGTAATATTTTAAAACCGTCTGACTGGGACGAGTTTACCAAATCGACAGACGACAAACAGAAAATAAAGTTCGTATACGAACGACTGTACGCGCACGGACAGGCTTTTGCAGGTGACAGTAATAACAAGTATTCTACTGAAGAAGAATCGACGAGCTACAAAAATGGAGTTAAGGCTTTGGAAATGAAAAAATCCGGGACTAATTATTTTCAAAAGTCGGATTATCGAAATGCGCTAAATTGGTATTCTTTAGCTGTCCTCCATTGTCCTCAAACCAAAGGTAATTGATCATATAACACAACTATACTAATGAATGGGTGGTGTTTGGAAGAAAGAGAAACGGAATGTTTAGCATATAATGATGAGGTATTTTATGGCAGATTGGAAGGAACAATTATCTATCATCTATGCCAATCGATCGGCGTGTCTATATCATTTAGAAAATTACGACTTGGCCATTTCGGACATACAACAGGCGCTCGACCACGGATATCCTAAGGATCTACGATACAAAGTTTACGATAGGTACGTCGCACGTGGCACACATATAATATATATATACACACACACACACATAATGGCTGTCGGCAGTCTTTTTACCGATGCACACTCATAATACTCATCAGAGACGTATTTAGGATTTTTGGGTGATGGTAAACTTTTCCGATTTTCAAAAATAGTAAACTCTCTTGGGTTAACATTATGTTTACCTGCAGTTTACACAGAAATGTGTAAGCTCACCCGAGTTGTTTTAATTGTTATTGCTACACTATGAATCAGTGAACCAGATTTTTAAACTGAAGTGTAAATAAAAATCCTAAGTTGCAATAAACAAAATAAAATAAGTAAAAACAGTCGTGTCAAAAGTAAATAGAAAATCATATTAAAAAAAAAATAATATACTTTATAAAGACCAAAAAATGGATACCTTAAATTTTTTGAAATCTGTATGTTCATATTATCATAAAAATTAAATTTAAATGTTTTTAATTTATAGGTAATATATTTTGTATTTATTTTTTTTTATGTTTTATTTTGACTAAAATATTATAGCTCATAGCAGCTAAAAGCATTAATTTATATTATTAATATATGATTGACATTTTTCAAATTGAATTTAAACATATATTCGATGAATATTATGGTTTTTTATTTTATTTGTATTTTTTGACTATAATTATAATAGCCCACGAAAACATTTTTAAAATTAAATTAGTAGCACAGGAGTAGATACGGGGCAGTTTACCATCGGGACAGTTAACAATCGCACGGTCTTTTAACCTAGTGCAGTTTTTTACGAAAGGCCTGCTCTTATAATGTCAAAAACTTACAACACATAGGTAGATAATTGTTTTCTTATTTTTCACGTGATAGGTATATTGCATGATATGGGTATCATAAATGTAAATAGCAAATAAGTAAGACCGAAAATTAAACACATGTAAATATTAAGTAGGTAATACTGTAAATTTTTAATACATAGGTATTTATTCATTAAATCTTATAATTTAAAGGTGTAAATTTTACATATTATTACCTACACATTATTTATACAGTTATATAGAAGTTATTAGGTTCAAGGTTGGTACCCGTACCCATACCTAATGTATCTAATAACTAATAAGTATAATTCATAATATATACCTTTTTTTTTAAAAAAAGAATTTAACAATGACAATCATTTATAAAGTCATCATACATCATACATGAATTATGCTTAAATGATGTAGGCCGTAGACTCGTAGCAATAAACTACACACAACTACATCGATTAGCTATAATATAGCTATAAGCTACTAATCCAATAAGATACAAAGATAATAATTTAGAATTTTTTTTAAATCAACTTTCAAAAAATTAATAATAATTTATATTTTAACTAGATAAATATATCTATAACCTAACCTACTATAAGGATACCTACTTAGATAGAAGATACCTCTACCTATTAATTGACATTTTTAAAAATGACCTAATATGACTATTGAATTGTATATAATAATAATATAATAAATCTGTCTCTATATGTGCTTAACTGCTATGTCATCTGATATACATTAAAACATTATAATATATCATCCTAATGCTATTCCTGCAGTATAACTATACTCGTTCATTACCTATTACTAGCATTGGAACTTGGAAGTATACAGAAACTAACTTTGTTATGACAATTATGGCAGCTTTAATTTTATAAATTGAAATTGGGAAATTTGAACAGCATTATCATCATCTAAAATTAAAATAATAATAACTTTTTATGATATTATAATAAACTAATTGTACGTTAGAAAACTTTAACCCCCCCCTCCCTAAAGTGTAATAAAATTTTCGTCGATAATTAATGACAGACTATACTACTCTAATCTACTTTTCAGTTAATCGTTCGAACGGACGCAGAATACACCATACGGGTGTGATAAAGGAATATGAAAGTCTAACAATCTATAATATAATAAATAAATCTATAAATATAATTAGGGTGTTGAACTAAGGAAGAGTCCAGCATCCAGACCGTATAGGTGGTACTTTACAATTTACATTTTTAATACTAAATATAATAAACACTATTGGCTATATAAAAAAAAAGTACTACCTCCTCCCTAAATAAGTCACACTATAGTGACACTATATATAGTGTCATCAATAATAATAAAGATGTACAATGTAGTAATATACGCCGTGTATCGTGCGGTTTTGCGATTTGCAGTAGTGGCATATAGTGACGTAGCTACAATGATTAAAAATGAAAAAATATTACCTTATAAAAAAAGTCGACACATATTATACAGGTACTATATAAATATATAGGAAAGCGCGATGTTTCCTGGCCACGAAACAATTGAAATTGGCATTAGAGTCGTTTAGGACAACCATACAGTATCTGGATGATTCGCGTTTGTCGTTTGATGAACGGCGTAAGCGACAACTGGACGTACAGATCATGCTGACGATGTTGGATAAGGACAAGCATGTTAAAAACGGTAAAAAAACAATGAAAACAATTATAATTTATACACTTCTAAAATCACATTTTACACAGATATCGATATTATTTTATATTCGTATGCGTATAGGGATCATAGAGACCAGTACAAAGAAACCGGAGGAACCGGAAATGGATGGCAGCCGGAACGACGCATATCCGGCGTTCAGCAACGCAGTGTCCATCGAATACAACGAAACTGAAGGGAGACACGCGGTAGCCGGAAGGGACGTGCCCGTCGGGAAAGTTTTGTTGGTCGAGCGGGCGTACGCCTCAGTCCTACTTCGAGAATATAATCATTCGCATTGCACCAACTGTTTCGTCAGGTATACGAAACGGATTTTTGTCTTTCGGCGGCATCTAATGTTATAAAATATATGTTATAGGTATATATTATCAATTTATCGTTGATTTTAAATACTATAATATTTATCTATTTCTTTATTTAGTGTAGTAGACACAGGGGTGGATTTAACTATGAATTAATTTAGGGTTATAGGATATTGGAACGTAATACCTACCTACTCACATTCAATAATATTTAGAAATATTTTAAATCCAAAATTAAGATACGCAAATGTATTAATAAATAAAAACTAAGTTATATTTATAATTTATATACATAAAAGTACGTCAGTATATATGATTAGAAATAATAAAACAACATGACATTTTACTATTTTAGAATTTGAGCCAAACGATATCATACATTTTTATGTAAATAGTTTTACAATGTTAACTGATTTTTGTGTCTATACTTCACCTTTATAGGAGTAATAAAAATACTTCGATCTTCAATTTTGAGATGGTTTCTGGTGGAAAATTGAATCTAGTTTTGGTACTTTAAGTCAAAAGTAAAATATTTGGAGGGGAATAGAGAAAAACTGGAATCTATTTTGTCAGTTCTCGAATTGGGGGGAGACGCAGGCGGACGGAGTCCCCTTTCATTTTTTCATAGATTTCAGCGTCCCTCTTAATTTAATTAAGCGAGAAAAAATACTAGCTTTATAGTAGTAACCTTACTATATGTGCAGGAATGTGGGGGACGAAGTCCACAACGGGTTACTTTACAATTTATCTGCTATGAAACGGTATTTTCTGGACTATAAAACCAGGCACCAGCGTCCGTCCTTATTTTTTTTTCCAATTCGAGCACTGTACCTATTTTGTTTTTGTAAATTAAAAATCAATAACTGTAGAGATTTAAATTTATAATATTTATTTTCTAGATATAACTATTAACGTTTAAAAAATATATAAAAGTATTATTTAAATATGACACGGGTCTCAAAACAACTAAATACCAAAATGAGTAGTGATTCAAAAGAGAGATGGTAAAGTGTGGCAAAATTACACCTTTTCTAAAAGCCGAAAAGATATACTATACAAACTGTGACTATTTATCGTATATATACCTACTTACTATACTATATATAATATATTATGTAAGTACATATAATAACATATATATATAGATAATATGTATATATATTATTATGTATGTATCGTATCAGTATGCACATGCCACATATTATAGTAGTTATAAGTACCTACATATCATGTATATAAAATAAATTGTTGCAGTTTGTATAATGTATTTTATCCTTTTTTCGCAGACTGTCAGACTATAATGTTAAATTTTTTTCCGCTGTTTACATAGTTACGGACTTTTAGAAAAGGTGTAATTTTGCCACCGCTTACATACAGCCATTCAAAACGGGTTGAAGATTAGTGCATTGTATTTTTTATCATTTACTTTATAATAATAATCATGTTTACAACAGATTAGTGGCGCCTTTACCGTGTCCGGATTGCGAAAGAGTGGCGTTTTGCAGTGAGTTTTGCAAAAGAACCGCTTTGGAATCGTATCATGCGATAGAATGTTCGATGTTGCCTGCGCTTTTCTCGGCCGGCGTTTCTATAACGTGCCTGATCGCACTTCGAATAATCACGCAACGGCCGTTGAAGTATTTCATCGACCTACGATCAAAATTATTAAATCATGTAACTGCAGCTCGTTGATTATAATATTATAGTTTATATAAAAGTTTAAGAATGGAACCCGATGATCGAGGCTCCGTGTTTTTTATAATACACGTTGGCTGCCATATGGCCGTCGGCGACCCAAATAATTTTATTTATTGTGAAGCCAATTGAGTGGCCGGCGACCTAAACTGAATTATTTTTCAGGGGCCGCTTGGGTTGATGGCTACCAAATTCGACATTATCTTAAATGGGCTTTATTTGAATACGGCTTGGAAACAGAAAAATATAGTTTTTACCGTGGCGTATAGACAAGAAAAAGTAGATAGTTTTGAAAAAAAAAAACGATTATAATACAAACTATGTAATGACTTGGGTCTCCGGCGGTCACGGGGCAGCCAACGTGTTAAGTAAAATTAATTTCTGGGTCTAAGCTACTCATCCGTCTTATCCTATAATTTACCTATCTAATTATATGTACCTATCTAAATATTTTTACTTTTACTATTTTTAGTATTCTGCTATCCTATATATACGTATAGGGCATAGGCCATAGGCTATAATGGTATAACCACTTGACACCTATGAGCTATATCCAAATACTTATCATTTATACAAAATGTACGTTTTTTTAGACGCTGAGGCCACGTGACGAACACGAACCCGATAACTACATAAACTTGTACGACTTGGTCACCCATCGGGAAACGAGATCTGTAGAAGACATATTACATAGAACACACGTGGCTGCTTTTTACTTGTCCTGTTTGAAAAAGACAAATTATTTCACTACAGACTGTGATACAAACCGTCGACTAACCGATGACGAGTTGTTCATTGGAAGTCTGTTGTTACATCATTTGTTACTGCTCCAATTTAACGCATTCGAAGTGTCCGAACTCCGACAACTTGACAACGAGCAACAGACCGTGTTCATTGGCGGCTCCGTTTACCCTACCTTAGCATTGCTGAACCACTCTTGCGACCCATGCGTTGTCAGGTAGGTGCCAATGCATATTACCTACTGTATACTACGGTGATCATGGCTCAACTACACTAATTAACCCGATTGCCAAATTGTCTTAATGTAGGTACCACCGAGGAACAACAGTCGTGGTACACAACATCCGAGAATTGCATGCTGGAGAAGCGATTACAGAAAATTATGGTCCAATGTTTATGTACCACCCAAAAGAAGAGCGATTACAGAAACTTAAAAATAGGTATTCACCATTCTTAAATACAGACACGATTCATTACCATTTATACACAAATTTTAGTAACTCTAAACTCAGTAACCACTCGTTTGAATTTAAATACATAAAAATGTTAAAAATAAAATATTGGAGTTACTATTTAAGTATTGGACCAACAATTTACAAGAAAAAGAAGGTTATTTCCATTTAAAAAACAGAAGTCTTAGATTTAGAATGATTTCATTATTAAAGAAAATGAGACTGGGAGATGAATCATCCTAAATCTATATATAGTTAAGTTTTATTATCGCAAAATAGATTAAATTGGTGTTATATTTATAGATTAAATATTTTAACACAATTTAGAAAATTAATAAACAAATTAAAAAATGATTGAACTTTGATACTAAGTTAGGTTTAAATATTTGATTATGCGAGGTATGCGAGATAATAAACACATTTTACTTTAAATGTCATCAAATAATTTTACTGCCTGTTTACATTTTGTATTAAATAAAAAATATATTTGTACAAGTTAATTGAACATATGTATAATATTTTAACTAGCTGTTATCAATGTAACTAATGAATATTATATAATGTATGTATTATAAACTACTGTATACAACAAAATATTGTGAGCAATTAATTGAAATACACTGGGTTTACTGTAATAGGTATTGGTTTGAATGTAATTGTATTGCCTGCTGTCAAGATTGGCCAACTTTGGAACAGATGAAGACAAATACATCACTCAGAATCAGGTGTAAACATTGTAAAAATGCAATCACGGTAACAACAGAATCAATGGAGTTTGTAGTACATTGTATGGTTTGCTCAAAAACAACTAAACTGTTACCGGTTCTAAAAGTTTTGCAGGTACCTACTGTTCAATTACATTTAATGAGAAATATTAATAAAAATCTTTTTTTTAGGATACTGAGAATAAATATTCTGTTGCCAAACGGTTAATGGATAAGCACAATTATGAAAAGGCTTTAGCAGAATTTATGATACTTTTATCATTATTGCATAAGCACATGGTGCCACCTTTCAGGGACTACCATCTATGCCAGCAAGCAATAAAACAGTGTATGTTGACATTTGGAAATAAATTATAGTAATTTATTTTTGAGTATGACAGATAGTTTATACAAAGCTTAATTGTAAAACATTCATATTAAAAAAATATAATTATGTGCAAAAAAATTATACATTTATATATAATATATCTATATAATAAACTATAGTTTACAATAATTCATAAAATACTAGTCTTGTACCATTCTCCTAAGTGTAGCTTACATATTTACCTTAGGTTAATATTTGTCAATATAAACATTTAAAATTTTAAAAATTAAAAATTATCAAAGCTAAATGTTTGTTTCGTAAAATTGTTATTCAGTTAAAGATGAAAAAAAAAAAGAATAATAAGCTTGTTAAGGGGATTTAAGTTTTAACAGCACGATTTAGCTGGTTCAGCTTCGATATAGTTATTGAAGTCAATGCTAGCTGAATGATGTGAATAGCCACTTTTAATGCCATCCCAGCCTTCTTCCATTTGGTATTCACCACTTTTTATCCTCTGATATATCTAAAACAAATAATATTTAATAAGCAATAGATATTACGACTATTTTTTTTTCGATTTATTAAAAGGCATTGAAAAGAAAATAGTTAAGTTACATATAATATAAATCATAATCAATTTATGAATAAATAAATAAATTACTTCTTGGGTGATTGCAGAAAATGCCAATTCAACATTAGAACCTGTTTTTGCAGATGTTTCAACAGTGAATATATTATGTTCTGCGCCAAATTGTTTGGCTTCTTCTTCAGTCACTTCCCTCTTACTAGCACCATTATTTACCTATGAAAAATAAATAAATATACTATATAGGATTGGTAGTAATTTTAAAATTACTTAAGAGTTTAATAATTCATAATTAAATAAATAATTATGTCATAAAAATATCCTTAAAACACTGTTACTCTCTTATTCCAT
Source organism: Rhopalosiphum maidis (assembly GCF_003676215.2). Lineage (NCBI taxonomy): Eukaryota > Metazoa > Arthropoda > Insecta > Hemiptera > Aphididae > Rhopalosiphum > Rhopalosiphum maidis. Next base: position 7,113,342 of record NC_040878.1, read on the forward strand.
ACTATTTTAGTAAAATTATCATAAAACTTTACTTAATAATATACTACAAAACTCAAGAAGATAACCTAGTAACCCTTGTAATCTTAATTTTTTATTCAATTTAGAATAATCTACCATAGTTTAACGAGACATATATTATAATTTATAGTTAATAAAAGTAATTAAATTTAATGAAACACTTTATGTTATAAAAGGCATTTACTTTACTTTACTGTAGAATTTTTAGATGAACATTTTAGAGAAAACAAATGTAACATAGTATAAAGTTGTTGTAATTAATAAAAAAGAAAACAAGTTATGCTAATTAGTAATTACTTATTGCTCCAATTAAATCGGATATCATAATAAACAAAAGTTATGAAATTTGCATAACATAAAAACATAACACTTACATAAAAAATCTATTATATATGTACTTTTTAACAATTTGTTTAGAATGTATACTTGTATATAGATATTTTAAAAATTACCAAATCTAATTTGCAACCAACTAAGACAAATACTGGTCGGTGAGGTTCAATATGTCGTTTGGCATCATTCATCCAAACAGGTATGTGATCAAAACTGGCTCGTTTTGTTATGTCATATATTAACAAAGCACCAACTGAATTTCGGTAGTAGGATTTTGTAATTGATCTATCAAACACAAAATATAACCATTAATGCCACAAGAACTATAATAAAAACAAAAAAATTCTTGTTTACCTAAATCTTTCTTGGCCAGCTGTATCCCATAACTGTAATTTTATTCGTGGACCACTGGGTATTTGTATTGTTCTAGCGAAAAAATCAACACCAACTGTTGGATCAGACACCTGATAAATAACAATAAAAAAAAAAAAACAAATTTATGAATTGAACATCATGGTATTTCTCAACAAAGCTTTTACCTCGACGAATTTACCGTCGTTGAAAAATTTCAACAATGAACTCTTGCCCACTGTACTGTCACCGATCAGTATTAAACGGAACTGATAATCAAACATCAGGTCAGCCATATTGTAGAATGTAGACGAAACAATGAATGTGCGTTCGTCGTAGTTAGTTCGGAAGACAAAATCGTTCTAATACAACTCAATCGGATGACTAATAATGAAAATTATTAGTCAATTGAAATACAAAATCTTCGACAAAAACTTGCGTAACCATAACTGAACTTGCTGGTGTATGTAAGCTTACAAATTACACTGTCAACAGCAGAACTGTTTCTTTGTACGTTCACATGTGTATTAAAAATAACTAATAACTGCGACGTAGGTAAGACAATCAGTTAATGATTTTTTTCACTTTATCTAACGAAGTTATTATGCATTATGCAAATATCGCGAGTGCTAAGAGATAATACTGTTTGGTTCGTCCTTGTAGCCCTATAATAGTCGTTCTTTAATGATATTATATTATTTCATTATCATCACTTTCCCCTCCATCAGTTTTTGTTTTGTGATATTACTCTATGGATATTACACACAACCCCACAAAGTCGTAACGTTTCTCCATTCATAGTTACCAGCTCAGCTGTTGTTGTCCTCTCTTCATTTGCGGTTGTCGTATAAATCAGGTAACTGGTATACTAGTTCCGGACGTTCCGGTATAATAATATTTTTATAAATTGGCTCTTGGCGGGCAACAAGTCGATCAAACCACAGGAAAAACTCGTTAATCTGGCGCATTGACTTTATATTAATTAAATTAATAGGTTATTATTATTAAGTCAGTTCTAATGCCGTTTGGAATCACCAACGGACATTTAATGTTTCGGTTTAAAATTGTCACCAATATTTCGAAATAATTTACAAGTAGCCAGTAGGTATATCTTTATGAGCTTTAAATAAAATATGGATATGTGGGTCTTCAATAAGCTTTCCCGAGTTGTCTTAAAATTTTGAAATTGATATCAAAAGATAAGGAGAATTAGTAAATCCATCCTTACGGATAAGACTCACTTTAAACTTTTTGATCATTTATTAACTTTGCCTATCATCACACGATTACAACATATGTTCTATAGCGTCCAAATCGTTATCATTTAATGTATTGTTTATTTATGAGTATATTATGCTAAGTTCGGGAGTCCTTTTTTAAAAATTCTCAACTCCATTCATCTTTACCTAATAACACATGTCTTGAAAAGTGAAGTTGACCACCTAAGTTGTACTTAAACTTTAAAATTATAGTATAAAATGATACTAGAGTAATTTGCAGGTCATACTTTATATCATTAAAACAAAATCCATCATCATAAGAAAAATAGAGATTCAGTATTTGTCATTTATTTGCGGATACATGTTGTTTTAGCACATTAATATTTGATTTTTTTGATTGTGTGGATTTTGTAAATAACCGTGCATAGGTAAACTTTTCACAGTACAAATACAGTAAATTTTTAAATTTAGCACTACTAACTATTTGTAGATGGCATAACTCAATATTAAATTATATGAGTTAAAAATGATGGATACATTATAATCTAAAAAGAATAACTTTTTTTTTTTTTTTTAATAAAAAAATGAATATTTACAATTTGTACAAAGCAATACAATAAGTAATATATATGTAATATGTAATATACCTAGGTATATAAACTATAAAAAAGGGTATATTGGTTGACAAATTGAAATTAAGGGGACATGCAGTTATACTAATTCAACTTGATTAAATTGTTTTTATTTGATCATAAGAATGTATAAAGGATCAAAACATGTAAATTGTAGTATTTGAAGTTACAGCTCTAAGAGTCCAGTGACATGCCGAAACAGTCCTTATGATATTATCATAATAACTTTGATATACTTATGTATATATATATATACAAATTTATTTAAATTTACAACATATATGTTTCATATGATGTAGACTGTAGAGTTTGAGAGATGATATAAATATTAAGCATCTTTCATTAATTCTATAACATTAAATGCTAGTAAGTCTTAAACTGAAACCCTATAAATTATCATTATTCATCGCTATCAGAACCTCTATTACTTTCTTGGTCACTATTATCAGACATTGAAGAATCTGAATTGACTTCACTGGCCCCGCGTTCTGAGCTTTTCTTACTTCTCATTTCGACATCACTATTATCACTATCTGATCTAGCTTCACTAGACACGCGTTTAACTTTACGTTCTTCTTCACTGTCACCACTTTGAGATGATTCTTTTCTCTTGACATTATCTTCTTCATCAGATTTATCACTTTCATCACTTCCAGAACTAGCTTTATGACTAATGGGTTTCTTAATACTAGTGTCACTGTCAGAATTTACATCACTAGCAGATCGTTGACGTTTATTATTTTTTTCTTTGTCACTATCAACTGTTTCACTGTTGGCACGATTAGGGTTAGTCGTAGGTTCATCATCAGAAACATCACTATCTGAAACTAAATCATTTTTTTTAGAATCACCTGTAAACATTAGAAAAAAATTAATTATGTATTCATATATTATAAATTCATAAATAATAAATCAATTTACTATCATATATACTATATATTATATAGTTATTAGTCAGTTTTTTTAAATCATAATAGTAGTTATAGAGATTATTAATAAAATATCCTTTTTATATATTATTACATATATTTATTTTTATAAAGTAAATGTCAAGACTAAAGAAAGAAAGAACCATGTCAACTATCAAGAAAGGGTAATACGAGATTTTTTTATTCAACTTCTAGATGGTCATCTATGCAAAATTTTGTACATTTATAGTGAGAATGGTTCACTAAAATAATTAAATTAAATTATCATAACAATAATTACAATTTTATAGCTATGAAATTCAATCTGAGTAAAGTTAATTTTATCAAATGGCATTGGACAAGATTTTTTTCAAAATAGATTCTTGCTAATCTTTGTTGATTTATAATTATCTTAAAATTACTCAAAAATTCTATTTTTAATGTGCAAGTACTGTTTAATTTTAAAAGTATAAATTAGTATAGGGGGCAGTGGTGTATATAAGAGGGGGGTTTAAGGGTTAATCCACCCAAATTTATTGTTTGTATGGCGGATGTTGCATGTTTTGTAAACCTGCCTTGAAAATTAACATAATAATATAATAACCTCACCCCCTCGAATTAATTTCTATATACACAACTGATAGTGTGTTGTATATGTCACTTTAAAACTTTATTGCTTTCAGGTGTTTAAAAAAAATCAAACATAGTTAGAGTTATAATGTGCTGCATTCATTACTAGCCTTAAAATATCAAAGTTTAAATAAATTTATAATTTTATTACCTTTTCTAGAATCATTATCATCATCGTCATCACTATCTGCTTTATTTTTAGTTGTAATTTCCTTTGCACTTTCTTTTGCAGCTGAAATAAATTAAAAATACACGTTAATTAACATTAAAAAAAAAAAATGTATGTGTGAACTAATAGTCAGTACTTAGGTTAACTAAGAAAAAAATTGATTCGAGTATTTCAAGTAGACTAATATAAAACAGCAATTATTTATTCATTTTCTATTTAAATGTTTTACTGTAAATTAAATACAATATAAATATAAATTATAAACAATTAAAATTCTTGTTTATCTTTTAATTAAGTTTTAATTTATATTATCAAAGATAAATTATAATATTCTTTCAATATTCAATTTGCTTTATTTAATACTTATTTGTAGGGCTCAGATTTATATGTAAATACATATTTTTACTGTGACTTGATAAATTAATTTAGGTAAGTCGTAAGTGATGAATTCGTTTCAAGGGATTTCCAATGAAATTAACTATATTTTATTTTACATATTTCTCAATAATTCTATTTTTTCCTACATATTTTTACAATTTGTTCATTTACGATTTTTCAATAATTATTAATTATATACGATTGTATTTTTCAATACAGACAATTTCCCATATTTCCAAAAGTACAAAATAGTAACAAAATAATACCAATTATTTAACTTAATCTACGGTGGATATAACTTACTCCTTCAAACATAGTCAAAATGCAATACTATCCAATGACATCAGTGGAAGCCGAAAGATCATTTAGTCGGTATAAAGCAATTTTATGACCAAATCAAAGATCTTTTGAATTTCAAAATTTTAAAATGGCTATTATCATAAATTGTAATCAAGATAATTAAAATTTTTCTAGCTTTTTTTATTTATATTTTATAATTTGTAATGCCTTTTTTTTAAAAATAATTTTACTATTTAAAATATAATTTATTTCATTAGAAACTCATATGGATATATTATATAATTAAATATTAATAAATAAATCATATTAGTAAAATACATATTTTGCTAATGTAAATACATATTTTGGTTTCATAAATACATATAAATCCGAGCCCTATTTATTTGTAATATTAAGTATAAATTAATATTTTAGTTAAGATATGAAATTTTATTTTAATATGTTTAACAATTACCTTGCATTGCTTTTTTAGCTGCTTCTTCAGCTTTAGCTTCTTCTTCTTCATCATATGGCTGCAACTGTTTTTCTCTAAATTTGTGAACACTGAATTCTTGTTCATTGATTGGAACATGACGTACTATTAATCTGGTATTAGTACTACTACTCTGTGTACCGATTTTTTGTCGTCTCTTGCTTAAACGAACTCTAAAATAAAAGTTAAATCATAATGTAAAAAAATATTTAGCTATTTAAAATAGTTTAAACCAAACCTTGTTTCCAATTCATTATAAAATACTCCATCTGGTTGTACAATAAGAAAATAATTTTCCTCGTATCCTTTACTACTCTTGCTTTTAACATTCCAGTTGTATTCTCTGGCCATTTTGTATTCGTATTCATAATCGTCATCATATGGACGTGATTCAACAGCATCTTCACGACGTTTAATGATCGTTTCTTCAGATGGTAAAAAGTAGGCTACAAACTGTTCACCACTTTCATCCATTACACCTCTGAAATGTTTTAACTTAAGCTTTAGTTTATTATATATTTATAAATGTATTATCAATATTATTCTTATAATAATTGTTTTCATTTTGAAAGTTTAAAAATATATAGGGAATAATTACCTAATCATAGCTTGAGACATTTCTTCTATTTGGGCTGGAACAGGCCGACCCATTGGAGCTGGATCAGAGTCAAAGATGACTTGAGCACAAGGATATCTCCAATTCTAATTTACAATATTTAAGACATATTATTCAATTCTATAAAATTTTTTAATATTTTTAATGTTACTTTGAAATCTGGAAAAACATTTAATGTTTCAACAGCATGGACATTTGGCTTGCTGTAATGTTTTTCAACTGGTTTTTTATTGTCTTCAAACGTTTTTTCAATTGCCTTCATCTGACTGTCTCTATCCATGTAAAGAGTTTCCTCCTGAAATATGTTTTTTTTAATTGTAGTAAAAGGCATAAGATATTTTATATTTAAAACTATACCTTAAAGTTCTTTTTGATACTGAACCCAACTTTAGCCTCAACTTTTTCAATTGTTTGTGGTTGAAACCTGGTTTGCTCCGTAGAAATATATTCAGTACGCCGTAACCATGATACACTTCTAGCGTGATGTCTAGATCTAAAAATTAAAATATTATTTTTATGAAAAATATTTACAAACTTAATCCCAGAATTACAGTTTAAATCGAATCAAAAAATATTTTCATTAAAATAAGTATCACAAATACAATAACCCATAATGAAAAATAAAATAAATAATAAGTAGTACATAATTTTATTTAAATCCGAGCAAATTAAATATTAGTTTTAAATTGTATTGATCAATATTAAATAAACTTTTAATTTGCAATTTTGAGAATAGGTTAGAAAATTATTTTAAGTCACACTATACCATATGATACTACTATTATACACAAAACAAACCACTGATTTTGTTTTTGGTTAACATGTTCACTGCCACCTCTGATCACTGATCGACGCTAGAAGTAGCGCTGACGGCCGCCGCCGATCCATGATCGTCACTAGTTCTTTTATTTAGATATGTTTAAATAATACGGCCATAGAGACACTGCTTCAATATTTATCATGGCCATTCAGAAAATATTTATAAACAATGCATTGCAGTTGGTTTTTGTTTCCCACATATTTTTGTTAAGTTGTATAAAAAACAACTGTTATCAACAATTATACTACGTGGCCACACAGGCCAGATTAGGAATATACGAGCTGAGGTAAATGTGTTAAATAATTTGTGTTATAATAGTAAACATGAATTAGTACCTTTTAGAATCTTGTGGAGCTAAAATATCTTCTTCCAAAAGTTTTTCATCAGCAATATCCATTTGTAAATTGTAGTCTATTGTATACTTATCTTTATTAACCAAATCAATGTTGAGTCCTAAATCATGATCTGCGAGTATTTCAAATTTATATGATCTCTCTAAAGATGTTGGATTATATTGTATATATCTATAACATATATTATTATAAATTAATTAAAGTGTAAAAAAGTATCCTTGGTGAGGTAAAGTACCTTGTAGCATCAAATGGATACGAGAGAAATTTTAAATCAAAGGGGATGTCTGGAAGCATATTGCAATATTTCACTTTACATACTAAATCGGACCTAAAAATTATCAATAATGAGTAAAGATACATAAATAAGAGAATTATAAAACAAAAGAAGCTGTATTATTAACAACATACCTTTTTTCCACGGATCGTATCGGCCTTTTTTCTTGAGTTGTATTGTTTTGAACGGTCGGAGCCATTATTGAAATATATATATATATATATATATATCAGTCACCAATAAAAACCACCTATAAATTGTTGATCAAAATTTATAAATAAAAAACTATATTATGCATTGTGTGAAAAGTGTATGACTATTGATGGCTACTTTACCTATTTGTACGGTAAGTGAGAGAATACTACAGTCCAGAATTACAATACTTATTCAGTATTGTGACGATAATCCACGACGCGTTCTCTATGACTGCACACGGTACATTAGTGATTAGTGATTATTAGTGTAACATTATGTTTGAGTTGAACACGCTCATAATCAACTAATCAACCAAACGATGATGCTACACCGAGTACACCGCAAACTCATGTTCGCGCTACAATCAGTACTAGTCGGCGGGCGCTAGAACATGATTCGTGGTGGTACAATCGTAGATAATAAAGAGCAAGAGAAAATAAACTAAAACCGCGATAGAGAGTATTTACATTTATTGTTATTACATGTGCGGTTTACGGTGACGCATCACCTAGATCCCCGTCCTACTAGATCCCCATGGTTATCTAGATCCCCTATGGTAAACTAGATCTACCCACAAATCACGGTTTTAGAAGAATGTTGGTTAGAAGTAGAGTGCAAAGACAACTGTGTGTACACTGTCTTTGGTAATCGGTGGTGCACGAAAAACGACGATTTGAACGAATGCTCTCTACCCGGATAGCTGTGAACTAAACCGATAATACATCCTAGTTCACCGTTTCGTTACTAGACATCGCTAGTAAGACTATAGGTATTTTATGACCTGCACAATACAGTGATATTGATACGACACGATATTATGGTAGGTACATTGAAAAAAAAAAAAAAAAATTATGACTATCTATTTGGTATTTATAAATAATAAATAATTCGGATAATGTGTTGTTTGTTGTGAATAGAAACTTATAATTAATTATTTTAATTTGCATTATATGCATACATTTTTTTTTTTATCTAAGACCCGAAAATTATAGTTACCTACGAACCTACAATACCTACCAAAAAAATAATTTGGGTAATATAATAATATTATTTTCGATACCTATTAAGTATTTATAACATAATGTCATTTTGCTTTCCAACTGCACTGTTTCGGGTTTTTGTGTGTATAAAATCCAAATTTGTAAACATTTTATTTTTTGATAAAATTGGCGCAAATATCTTAAGTAGGTATGCCATTTAAACATCGCTAACGGGTTATTATAGGTAGAGGTACCTACTAACAAGTTAGATATATTTCTATATTCAGACGATGTAATATAGTGTAAAGTGTAAACATATATGCTTAATCCTGAAAGAATCTCATAAATTACAGCCCACAGGTCAAATTACATGTTTAAAAATGTTTATATAAATTTTAATTATAGAATATGTATGTAGTTCTATATTCATATACGAAGCAATTGAAAATGTGTGTATAACTGAAATCCGGAGATTGAATTTAGTATAAGATTAATCGCATGTGTAATGTGTTAGGTATTTACTTATTTCGTACATTATAGTGAACCTCCTTAGAAACTTTAAATGAATCTAATAATAAATAATAATAGAGCTAGGCTTGGTACAACAGTGACAACATTATTCTATATTATTCTATAGTACCTATATGGCTTATATAAATTATATAATGTGCGAGGGAAATTAATTTTTGTTTAGGTAGCTCTATTTTTAAATATAAATAAATAAATACTTCACAATAGATACCTATTTGTAGTTTATAAAATTTAAAATTTTTATGTATAGGTTAGTTACTATTTAGTTCTACCTACCTATTTATTTATCTGAGTATTTAAGTGCATTTATATGTTTGAATATACCTATATATACCTACAACAGTAGCCAAGTATAACCTAAAGTAGGTATATATTACAAATTAGTGAATTTTCACATTGACAATATGATGATGTGAATGTTGACATAGGTATATAAGCATATATATATATATATAATGGTTATAACAAACAATGAAAATTATATTACCTGTACAGGATGATTCTTTTATCAAACAACACTCATTATTTCAAAAAGTATAAATGTTTTTGAAAATATTTTTGACATAGTTTCAAGTTGTTAAGAAACAACGTTTTTATTAAAAATTTATATTTTTTAATATTTTTTATCCTTATAATTTTTTAAGTTTTTTACTTTTTTGAATGACAACATAGTGTTTTAATTTCATATTCCAAAACAGAATAATTTTCTAAGTATTTTGATATATAAAATTCGAATTTAGAGTGAGTAGTTTATGAGTTAAACTTATTTAAAGTTTAGACAAGCAGAGTAGTGGACAAACATTTTGTGGGGTAACCCCGTACCACTCCAGTCCACGCAACTAAACTTTAAATACGTATAACTCATAAACTACTCGCCCTAAATTTAATTTTTATGTATTAAAATACTCAAAAAATTATTCTGCTTTGGAATATGAAATTAAAAATCTATGTTGTCGTTCAAAAAAGTAAAAAACTTAAAAAATTATAAGGATAAAAAATATTTAAAAATATAAATTGTTAATAAAAACGTTGTTTCTTAACAACCTGAAACTATGTCAAAAATATTTTCAAAAACATTTATACTTTTTGAAATAATGAGTGTTGTTTGATAAAGGAATCACCCTGTATATAAATTTTAATGATTTAATCTTAGTAATTTAATTATTATTGTAATAAACTTTCATAATATTTTGAATTGCACTTATACCTATCTATATTATAAATAAAGTCAATATTTATACAACTAACTTTATACACAATTTATTGTACTGCGTTTTACAAATTCATTGTCTCACTATTCATTAAAATGATTAACTAATACAGTAATACGAACACACAATAAATGAATATTGTACAGCAGTAGGTAATAATGATGTATATATCTCGTATAGACAGTGTCGTAGCCAAGGAGGACTAAAGGGGCTATAGGCTCCCCCATGAATTGGCCGTATTTTTTTATATTTTTTTGCAATATTTAAATTTAAATATGGAAATTGTCTTACAAATTTTAGTTATTTAATATAGTAAATACGTTAACGGCAAATTAACGTTAATATGTACCTATTCAGTATTTTTGTTTTGTTTTTGATTTTCAATAATTCAAGTTAGAAGTATTTAGCCCTCCCCATAAAAAAATCTTGACTACGCCTCTGCGTATAGATATTATATTTTTATTATTTATGACTCTCCTATAATGATTCCGAGATGACAACTATTAGGTTTTAGGTAATAGTGGTAATATTGATCAATAACATGCTATTTATGTATACGCTGTAAAATATATCGACATTTATAGGTTAGTTACTATAAAGAATTTTTTTAGAGCACAATTTTAAACAATATATATGTCAAGATTGATCAATAATGATTTTAGTACGCGTGTCAACATTTATCAATTCCAGATATTTACAGTAACTAATTATTATGGGGAATAGCTAGGCTATTACATATGATTACTCATACATTAAATATATTATATTGTTATTTGTTATTGAGATTGTAAAATTATATGATAATTATGTTATTTACATAAAAGTGTTCTACATATTAAAATGTTGTAAATTAATAATAGCTAGGCAGTTTAAATTAAATAGATACCTCATACCTACTACAAAATAGATATCGATATAATTTTGATTAAAATGAAACATATTTAACTATAGGTATATTATTAAATGCTTAAAGCTTATTACAACATTACATCACTAAACATATTGTCTCCCCTCCATTCTATTAATTTTGGTGTTTATGATTACGAGACTTCACTTTGACACAGTTGGGCTCATTGTCGTCATTGTTGTCGTATATATACTCATATACCTATAGACTAGCCTATATAGGTTTCACACAGGCATTCATACGGTCACAAGTCTGTCCACCATTAGGATGGTTATAAAAAATGGTTTCACGTACGTGTATGTAAATATTACCCCCATTTTTACCTATATATAGCGGACCGGTTTCAGTTCCTGTCTGTTATTATTATTTTTGTCCCCCGACGATGTTTTGTTTTGCTTATAGCCAAGGAAGTAGGCATAAATAGAGCGCAAACAAATTATAATGCTTATTGTGTGGCAGCGCACAGAAGTGACGCCCCCGACGACGTTTACATTATGGAAATGTACGCGAGAAACAATACAAATATGCGTTGTACTCGTTTCGTCGACTGAGAGAAAAATGAGGCTTGTTTTCTTATTTAGGAAATTAGGAACCACGGGCTGCCCTATTCAAATTGCACTTCATTATTATTATTATAAATATTATTATTATTATGGTGTTGATTGTCATCGGTTTGTTTAGCAGTGAATGTATATAGTATACCTACGTTTTGTATGCCTATCCACAAACAGTACCAACATGTATTATGAATATGATATGTACATATATGCATTCTATGTGTATTTACATTTATAGGTACTAGGTAGGTATGAATATAAATTATATAGCTGTTATAACAACTGATTTTGGTAATTGGTACTTAAGTATTTTTCTGTATAAGGTAGGTTCATATTAAGTATAGTGACTATATATATATTAGTGTCCTCTCTAGATATAAAGAAAAAAAAACTAAAAGCATATTAGATCATATTTTTATAGAATTATTTATTTAATTCCGCTGGATATATTTAGTTTATTACGCATTAATTTATTGTTATTATTATATATTGATTTATAATTAAATGTATCATTTGTAGACTATGTTATTGACAATACAGTATTTAACTTTTAGTATTGTCTTTAGGTATATATTTATATAATCTGTGTTATGGCTATTTATACACCATAATTTAAAATAAATGTATTATTTAATGTTTGAATTTATTACATTTTCCGTAGGCACCTAATAAGGGTAAACAGTTTATTTTTTTAAAAAAATTAGCTCAAATATTAAATTATTAAATCAGTTCGTAAAATTAATTAAATTCATAAATACACCGACAGTGTACTGTATTAGTGTATTATACTAGCAGTAAAACTAATTAGGTACACATTAATAGATATAATATCACAAGATATGCTTAACAAAGATTAGTCGTTATATAGTCATTAGTCAAATAATATATACGAAATAAAATATACACAAGTTAAAATGTAAAATAATTCAATGACGTAAATTAGTAGACTATATATGTATAGCCGTGTAAGTAACTATACAATATACTTTCCGTTTCCAAAAATTTAAAATAAACAGAACATTTTATTTTATTTTCATGAAATAATTCGATAACGTAAATTATTTTCTAATAAAATTATCAACATCTAGTTTTAAAAAATGTGGAATATTACTAAATACTGTCATCACTGTATTCCTTGCGGAAATGTTTTTTATTTTATGTTTTCTTTTCTTTTTTTATCTGTGATGTTCCAATGGTTGGTGGTACGACCCAGTTCACGCTGTACGACTAGTTTTGTTCGCTGCATATTCGCGTCGCATATTTTTTTTATTATTATTATTATTATTATTATTACTATAGATTTCAACAAAAATTAAAAACTCGACTCGGGGAAGGATTGTGATGAGATTTCATTTCAGGAGAATACAAAAGTACTGGACATACAAATAGGTATACAATGTACTATGTACACATGAACAAAATCAATTCTCAAAATTTGTATCTACCTCTGTATTTTTATTTTTAAAAAACGTTTTTCCTATGCATGCCAATACGCCATTCTATAATTTAGGTAACATATTTGAACTAATTGTTATTAAAAAATATGTGTAGTTAAATACCTCGCTAGATTCTACAATATACCCATCTATAACATATAACTGTCCTATACACATAAAAAATATTTTCCGTCTACCCAAGTAGATAATATTTTATTATTATGAAAACACAAGACTCGTTAACAGTCATTATACCATCGTATCATGATATTAGGTAGGTATATGTCGTAGGCGTTCGTGTGCGCGCAGGCTAAATATCATCATAATATTACAATATCTGTACCGCCGCGGTTTATCGCCACAACGGATCGTGACCGCCGCGCGACGACGACGACGACGACGACGACGCGGTGGTGCGCGCACAATCCAACATGGCTCCGGCAGCCAATCGGTTTATTAGCGCGAGCGCGCGTGCGTTATAAATAATAATATTATGCGACTCGAGTGCCGCGGCCGTCGACGAGGGACAGCCGCGGCGGCGGTCCATTATGTGACGTGTGCGCGCGCGTATATAATATTATTATTATTTTGAAATACACGTCGTCGTCGTCGTCGTCGGCCGCCACCGCCGTTTTTATCATAATATTTTTACAGGGTCACCCCGAACAGCGGCGGCGGCGGCGGCGGAGGCGAAAAGGGCGCGCGCGTGATTACTGGCCGAGAATTAATTTGCGGACCAGCAGCAGCTGCGTTTTGTTGTCCAGCAGCCTTTTTAAATAATAACAATAATCGTTTGCGGCGGCGGCGGTGGCCGCCTCCAGCCGCGGAGGGTGCGCCTGCAGCTACGGCGGGCGGCGTTTGGTCGCGTGGCTTTCGCGTACACACAACATAATATAATATTATACATTATTATTATACACCTAATATACACATACATATATTTAATGCCGAACACCGTTTTCCACCCGTACGGTCGTGTGTGCAGGCGACGACGTCCCTCGCGAAACGCTATTCGTATATGTATGTGTATAATGCATAGCGTTTATACATATTTACCCACAACCGCACTATTATAGATTTATCAATCTAAATAACATAATACATGTATATAGCAACATATCTATAAGGATTGTTTTATGGCGCGTGAATGCTTTATATTTAACGTAAACGATTTATCATGCATTAGCCGTTTTGCTATTTGTTTTCCGCGTGACAGTAAAGGCATATAGCGATGTTCGTCGATCGCGCCGAACTCGAGACACTGTCTGCTGCATGCCATCGTTCGCGCTTAACCAAAATGTATAGTTTTGGCACATAATTAATTCTTAACCGCGTTCACTTAAAACTATTTCCATGATAAATATATGAGATCTTATATGAGTCTTAAAATATAATAAAACAATATATAATGATAAAAATAATGATTTTCAAACGTGCCTATACGAGCATAAGCCACAAAGTCGTAAATTAGCTGGTTATCACACATTACATAGAACTATAGGGAACTAAATACGTGAAAACAAATTCGTAGTTGTCAACATATTAAGTCGCACCAAACCTTTATTTTGTAAATTATTAATTTACCAAATGATCAACACGGCTTATCAGCATGCAAGTTATAAGACCAGTGGTAATAGACAATAGTATCCATTATTATGGATAAGTATCCATAGCAGGTACTATACACGTTATAATATATATATATATGTTTAGGAATCGATCGTGCAATTCACTATATGTATATTTTTTTTATTAATTTTGTTTATCTTTCTTTACCAGTGATTTTCAGCGCGATTGATGTACCCGACAGTATTTGGTCCATATCAAACGTCGATGTGGACCAATATTTAAATAAATAACAGACTTTTTTTTAAACAAAGTATTAGTTTTTTACAAACCAAATAGTGAATATCTCCGAATAGATAAAAAAAATTTCAGCGACCGAGAGTATTCGATATTTAGAAGTCATTTCACTGTTTAAGTATATTATTCATAACTATAACTTATAATTATTATACACGTTCCAACAACGATCTTAAGATTTCAGCATGGACTTAATGTCTTTGTACCTACTCATTTATTTTACTTTCTGCGTTATTGAATTACCTATATATTTAAATTGTTTTAGGTATAGTTATCATATTATATAAAAAGCCTGAAACGATCGACTATACTATAATACTGTAGGTGCCTATTATTTATAGGTATTTAAAGGATTGCCACGATCTCGTTTGAACAAATGTACTTTCAGAAATTAATTCTATTTCCATAAAATATAATATAATATGAGAAAAATATTAATATAATAATAATATAACGAAGTCTTTTGTTGTATTTTTACTGAAATGTTATAAATATGTAATGTATTTTTAGTATATTTATTGTTACTAAAAAATAAACAAAAAAGGATAATATATTAATTGAAAATTATAAATGATGTGACTGCTGCAATGCCTATACTTAAATTACCTATAAATATTTTAATTTAGAAAACAAACAACCTAGTTTTAGTACGAAGAATTAATTTATTATTGAAAAAAAATCATGATACATAATACATACCTACTTCACATTGTATCATTGCTTATAATATCGTGAGTGAAAGTAAAAAGGTATTTTTGGAATTATATGATCGTTATTTATTTTTAAAATAATGAATTGTATAATTACTGGAGCAATAATAGTTATAATAAGGTAACAATGTTTTTAATACCTATGAAATTATATTTTTCGTATAGTATTGTATACTCGGAATATATTATGAACACATTCAATACTTTTTGACAAGAACAAATCGAAAACTGCTTCAAAAACAACGCGTGTAATCAAATTAGGAACTTACGAATTATGTACAATTCGTTGGCTACGTGAGAACTACTTTCGAGTGTTACAGACCCTTTTGCATGGCATGCACAGCGCTTTGTGGTCAATCGGGCGTCAAATTCGCTCATTCCGGGACGTGTAATCGAATTAAGCTCGGTCCAACGGAAACCCACAAACGATTGTGTAACCAAAAAAATCTCGGCATATTATTAAAATCGCACCAAGAACCCGGGATTTTAACACTGTTATTATTACTGGCCCAGCACGTCCTCTGCAGCAAATAATAATCCTTCAATGCCTGTTCATGCGTGCGTGGGATTTGCCACACGGACGGTCGATTGAATGTGATGTAGCGTGTACGATTTCGTACGCCTTCAAAACAGCCGTAATCCAATTTTCGCTCAAATCCTCGTTGGAATTTCCACTAATTGGGCTTCAAATATTTTCCATGTACGGTTTCATGCTAATCGAAGGGTTATTATGACAAATATTTGAAATATTTTAAGCTTATTTATTCGTATTATTATAAATAATAAATCGAATATCAATCATGTTTTAAACCAAGTTATATTCAATTGTATTTTATAAGTCTTGTGCACTTAATTTGAATAAAATGAGTTATCAACATGTGAAAGTGGGTATTAAGGGTAAAAATATTCAACCCATAGTTAAAATCCACCCATAATCTACTCGACAATTTTTATCTTATTAATAATATTATCTAAAATTATTTTTATGTTAATTTAATATTATTTCATACATAAAACTAATAGTTACCTATTCACGTGGAATTGTGAACTACGCATCATGAACTGAAGTTGGTAGGTATCTACTGTAAAGCTGTGTATAAATTAACAAAAAGTAATATAATAATATTTATGATATATAGTAAGTACTTATATATAAACAAAAAAAACGAGCAACATATTAATTAAGGTCATCAATTATTTTGTTTTGTTATATATTATAATAATAATATTGTATTAATAGTCGTATATGTCAACAATTGGGACCCTAGTTATTTACATAATATATGAATAAAATTTATACGGACGGCCGTCTAGATCGGGTATATTTAGGGTATAAGCATAAATAACAATGTAAAATATTGTGGCATTATTCGATAAGTGGCCCATATTTTGATCTATTGTTTTGAAAAATTAATATTATTCTTAACGATTTGTGGAATACATTTAGTATAATAAACTGAGTACAAGCCAACGTACCAATTATTACAAATTAAAAATAAAAATATTTCTTTACCTAATAAATTATATTTTATATCAAAAATTATAGTATTTATTTATCGGATTTATTTGATATGAGTATATACTTAGTATTCTATATAAGAACAAGTTATTGTAATAAAGTTGTTATATTGGTACTTTACGATGATAATGAATGAACCTTAGAATAATGTCAATATTGTTATAAATAAATTTGTATTTACAAATTAGGGATTTAAATTTATTCCTGGTAGATTGTAACATACATTCATATATAGGTACATCGTTATCGTATAGCCATAAATCATGTAAGTAAATGTAGTATGCAATTGCATCGATATATATTCCTATATGATTTTTAATTTATATTTAATCTAATAAAAAACATCGTAAAGAAAAAAACTTCCACTCGATAAAAAAGTATATAAATGTTCTTTTAAACAAGAAAAAAATTGTTGAAGGTAAAATATCGTCTAACCTACTATCCGTCGTTATAACTCACTATTTTTTTTTTTTGTAGTTATTGCAATGCGTTATATTTTCACAATGCAGTTCAACAGTCAACCTCATTTATGAAAAGGGACAGACAAAAAAGGTCAGAAACCACTCGATGACTTCTTCGAAACGTGTTTATTTTACAATTGACAGCCAGGCGAAACTATAACGTATACATTGTTATGTTCATTTTGTACACGGAATCCGCATAAATTTATGCGATTATAAGCGAGCGCAAGCCTACCACTTACAACCAGGGTGATGTCATTGTTATGGCCTAGAGCTGTCGTCACTAAATCATCCCCTGCGAATTGTGTACCCTCCGGTTTTATATGAATACACTTTTCCAGAGGGAGAAATTTTTCGAAACAATGTTGTTATTGTATTGTTGTATACATACAATGAGAACTAGAACGAAATTTGTTTGTCACCCGTTGAAGTCTCGTTGTCACATGTTTGTCTTAATGTTTTTTCATACCATACTCTAATACAAACAACTGTTGAAAACTTGACATGTTTTGTCTCGGAGAATATGTCAATTGACAAAGTGCAATATTGGCGATGTTTTAAGTCAAGGTAACCATCATGGGGTATTAAGCACGTCTAGGTAAATACTTTATATATATTATAGAATGGGGGGAGGGCAGTGTCCTTATGCGTATAGGTATAGACGATTTCGATGAATTTTATATTCGTATTCCAGTTGAACCACCGTGGGAAGTGAGTGAACACCAAAGGTCAAGAAAATTATGACTCTATGGAAACAATAGATGACAATGATAAACATTACTTGGGCCACCTAAGTGGAATTTGCGGTTTTGGATCTGAACAGACTCCCGTGAAGCCGAAAAAAATATCGTCAGCTCAATTTTTTTTTAACCACTATTATCCCATTGCTTATTATTATTATTTTTTTGTATATACATGGTGTGTGTGTTATAATATGTATCCAGGTTTGAATTATGTAGTCTCATTAGAAGACAAAAAAATAAAAAGTGTTTGTGGCCACCGCAACTGGGCCACAACGACCCAGCAGGGTCGTTCGTTTTGTGTCACTGTAGAGTGCAATCGCTAATAGATAGAAATGAGGCGTGTACCATGGCGAAAAAGAATATAATAACATTAATACACCCTTGTTACAAATAATATATAGGTTAGGTCAGTTTAAAACAAATAATTTAATATTTCAATACACTATTTTAAGTACCTACATACGGTAGATATAAAGTAGGTTAGAAAATGATTTCAGCGATTACGAATTGGGCAAGGTATATCTACGTTAATATACGTTTGGAATTTTTATTCTGTATTAAAAACGATTAGATAAACAATATGTTTCGATACGACTGGCATTAAAAAATAAAATAGAAATAAAAATGTTACTCTCGCGTTTCGGAGATATATTATATTTCACTTTATTATAATAGTATGTTTACTGACGACTGGTATATTATACAATTGTTTGGTTAAATCTTCAATATAACGGTTATTCTATTTTCGTGAGAACATTGCTATAGAGTACAATATTATAATATACGATGTAAATGATACAAATTCAGTATACGTTTGGCTCGCTACGCAAAGTATCAAATTCCTACATCAGATAAACAAACAAACAAAAATAATAATATAAATGACCCGGGTACATTTATCATTGGTGGTAGATGACAATCACCAGTGTAAAAGGGTCATATGGGCATGCATTAAAATATAACGATCCAGTTATCTGACAGGGATTCTAAATCGACCGCAAGTTCATATGATACAAATTGTATTTTGTTGTATGACATTTGCTTATATGAGGCAATAGAGGGGAAATATTTGTTTGAAAATGTATGCACAATAATATGGTTAGGTTTAAACCCTAACAATAAATAGAGAATTTTTGCCCACTGCTATGGATTTTTATTAGTTATATTACAAACAGATCCGGTTACACAGATTGAAATAGTTCCTAAGTTGATGGATATGTTATTTATTTTTGAATAAGCCGCAATACCTCTAATAATTTAATATTTCAGAATATTTGAAAAGGTTTTATTGATATTAATGTTTAAACGGCCTAAGCTTATTTTGTAGTAATGATTAGAATATACATATAGTTGTATTTATTTATATAATATACTATGGAACAAAATTTTAGTTATTATAGTATAAATGAATATATTTAATTTCAATATTCCTACATTCATTGAATTTACTTAATTTGTTAAATTATTATATAGATTGTAAATATTTACAGGTATATATATATTATGCAAAAGTATTTGTTTAAATAATAAGTAGAAAAATGTAGGTATCTATTAAACCAAAAAATATCGTTTTCACTTTCTTAGAGTCAATGATTTTATGGTTTTGCAGATAAATTCATTTAAATTTGTTTTTCATCTATATTTAGTCATACATAATTTATTGTTCAGTTAGGTTATGTTAAATTTGGTTTTTGAGTTATGGTTTCCATATTTTATTCCCAATTATGGTTATTATTCGAGTATAATATGTACAGTAAATGTAAAAGTATATAATTTTGACAAGTGGAACTAAAAGTTCTTATTTTTCATTTTACTTGTATGCATTGTATTCTATACTAATAGAAGTTAACTTTCAAAATATTGTAAACAATAAACAACTATAACCTAAGATGACTTAGTTTAAACGTATTGTATTTTGTAAAGGTAATTTATACAATTTGTTTTGACTTGTAAAATATAAAACAATGCCCATTAATTGACTTTTGAAAATATAATGATCATTATTATCATTAATTATCATGCTGTATTTTTTTTTTTATATGCATTTGATCCATACAAAATAATGTCGATAGGCGTTAGTTATTCATTTGAAAATAAAACATGTTTATCATTATTAATATGCATTTTGTAGTTATTAATATTAAGTCAGAAAATGCAAATATAAAAATGGATGCACTACGTTTAAACTGGTTTTCTGTTATAATTTCTGTTAATACTTTGTTTTATTGTATTAAAAACAGCTTAAATTCGCATGTAGAATGTTTCGTAACATATTCAATGCTCTTGTAACCGTTGTGGGTATTAAACTCGTATGTATTCCGCGATATTTAAGTCCGGGGATTAGGCATTGCGTAGGTATAACTGGATTAAAAAATATAATATTTTCTTCTATTAACAATGTGACATCCTGCAAGACGATATCGACTGGTCATTCAATAGCATTAATCTCTTTTGTCAATACAAAGATGGATTAAAACAGTCCGCAGTCCGTATGTCTAGCCGGACGAATACACTTAAGCGTATCAGGTTTTGAATTTAAATATCATAATTCATAAAACAATAAATAATAATATAATATGTACATAAAAATATTAAACATATTCTTTACTTGCTATAAACTTATATACATGCGTTTGAACACAACACCCAACTGAAATAATATTATATAGGTGGTTAGTTCTTATTTCTTAACAATTTCGACCACCGGATATAATATGTGAAATAAGTTAAATAAAGTCTTTCTGCGTTTCAAATCAATACGTACAATAATATGATAAAAAAACAAGGCAAAACGAATCATCGACCGACCGACCGACCCAACAAATATATGTTCAAAGAACAGTATAATGTTCGGCATAACTCTGATGTACATTGTTTACTAATGGATTCTTGACCTTTATGTACATTGTTGCGTAAGCCCAGTCGTGTGCAAAAAATAAATAAAATACACAACAACGTCTAACACAAATATTTTTTTGTAACAACATGCTACCGGGTTTCGGAGTGGTACGAATTTAACAAATTGTATTATGGCGGCAGTGGGCTTTTAAATGACATTTTTTTAGCGTTTATTTCCGGTCGGAACACTTGAAAAGAGACCCACGACTTTGTCAATGTCAAATATCTACCCGGGGTAGCTACTTAATGGACCTCAAAACTGACCGCACACATAATAGATACATAGGTATATTTTTTAAGCT
This sequence comes from Rhopalosiphum maidis, assembly GCF_003676215.2. Lineage (NCBI taxonomy): Eukaryota > Metazoa > Arthropoda > Insecta > Hemiptera > Aphididae > Rhopalosiphum > Rhopalosiphum maidis. Next base: position 7,135,129 of record NC_040878.1, read on the forward strand.
ATTGAAAATATGGTGAATTTTTTTTATTCAGTGATGGTTTGAAAAATGTTTTGATCATTTAGCGTATAAAGAAATATAAAAAAGTCTCTGCTCGTGTTTTTTTATACAATTCTTTAAAATCAACATTTCAACACATATTATATAGTATTTTTTATTTAAAAAGTATAAGATTGCATTTATAAAAATCGTATACTACACAACGTTAAATATTTCAGTACTTTTTATATTTGTACTATAAATAATAAAAATTTGATTTTGCTAAATACGTTAGTAAATTATCAATTTTTATCCTCTTTATATTTATACATACATGTGCGTATATTATTAGCTTATCCAATAATAATTATAACGATGATAACAATTTTCTATCAAAGGCGTCAAATATTATAAATATTAAATATATTTTTTAACTTTTAAATAAACGTATATTGAATTCCATGAAAAACATCACAGATACGGCATTTGATCAAAAAAGATACATTTTCATAACAAATCATATTATGTATAGTAAACGGGTTTAAACAAGTTTCAAGAAGAGGGTTCAAGGGGTCGTCAAGGACCTTGACTTTATTCATTACGATATCATATGGTCGGACCACTTTATTAACAGGAAGAATTGTCGGTAAATGAAGACAAATGGGTTTTGCAGCATGTGTATGAAAAGAAACCGAAATTATTCCACGCCATGCTCTAACTAGTTTTCAAGAGTATTTTTTTTTTTTATTTGAATGAGTAATTCAAGAACCACAAGTTATTTTTTTTTATTTCAAGACTGGTTTTCCTACCCTTGTACAAACGATAACAATAACATAAAATTAATACATTGGTACACATATCCATTATAGTACGTTAGGTATATATTGGTTTATACCTACTATTATAGGTTTTTATATTTAGATAACAAATCCAACATCATAATTAATCCGTATTGTTGACAATAGTTGTACGTTATTACAGTCGTCGATGTGAAGACACTATTAATTTTTTTTTTTTTATCTATTCCCACGTGTGTATATAACTAGGTAGTTGTTTGAAAAAAAAAAATACCATACCTAGACGTCTAGATTCGTTTATTATAATATTTTATAGTGCTGTCATTTCTAAACTTTGCGGTGAACGAAATATGCAGCCATACATGCGACTGACGTTCATGGGTGCTGTCAGCGACGAATGGATTCCATTACCTTTTATTACGCTTGATACGTATTATTATCGTAAAGACGTAAAGTAGTAAAGAACAAATAATAATAATAATAATAATTCAAACAAAGATATAGGTACAACTTTCTACACGAGCACCTATTATAGATGTTGTTATGTACTTTTTAAAAGTGTTGCACAATGAAATTTGATATTGTGACAGTAGAATAGACCGATTCGTGTATTATTATTGTTGCAGCGTGTATATATATGATGTACCTACTGTGCCTATACATATATTTGTTGAACGCGCACCGAATTTCGCTGACGTTTAGCGTAACCGTTGTCAAGTGGTATACCTACCTATTATACACAAACACGCATAGATATAATGAGATGTTGGCCGTGTAAATTGATAGACATGTATATAATACATTGTAATACGTATACACATATAGGTACATGAAATATATTTTAGTTCGTGTATCTGTACACTTGTTCTGTTTGTTACCAACCGAATATAGTTTTGTATTTAGGGTTTACAAGGTTATCAAAATAGACAGTTATTATTTAAATGGATTTTATTTTAGATTTCATAGTGTACGTATACCTGTATATAAGTGTCAGTGTATCATGTTTATGTTACAATTCGAAACGAATTGGTACAATGATGTATATAATAATTGATAGTCGTATGAGTACACCTATTTATAGGATACGTTATGGTTAGGGTTGGTTTAGAGTAAACACGATTTTCATATGATTGGTTTTAAAATTTTCTTTAAGTGTGCACTATAAAGTATATTATGATTTTTGACAACTTTTGGACAATAAAATAAATGTATTAAAACTATTTTTTGAAAATACTTTTAAATAACGTAATTATTCTTGGTTTTTAAGTGACGTTAAGTTATTGAACTAGATACAGTCAAATATTATAAGGAACATAATGTTTTATTCTATAAAAACTGTTACATTGTTGATTTTTAATATTAATGATGTCTGCAGGTTTAGTGATATTTAACCATTAATTTATAATCGTCATATTAAGTATATTATTTAATGACAAAGTAAAACCTTTTTGTCCTGTTCGTATTCTTTTGGAATAAATACTCGTTTTGTGATAGACGATGTATACATAAACATTTTAAATAAAGTGTAAATTAGAATTTATATTTCCGCTTTCGTGGCATGAGGTTCTTTTTTTAAAATGTATATCTATTGTATCATTCTTTTATTTTTTATTTCAAGTCGTGTCCAGATGGTCAAAGATATAATATGTAAGGCACTTAAACAATATCAAACTATATGCACATTTTGTTCCGTCGCTACTGAACACAATCGAGTATCGTTTTAACATGCAACTGTGCGCCATGCACACATATATATATGTGTGTGTGTAATATATACACGTATACATATTTTTTGTTTGGCTGAAAAGAAGAAGCCTTTGGCGAATCGGCGGGACGTCTAACCCTTCGGTGGATTGTATACAGCGCGCCAAGAGTGTGGAGTGCGTAACGTGTGTATGTCGTTTATATTGGGCCCCGTATAATAGTGTATGTATATAATACGCGCGTAGTAGCTGGTGATATAGAACCCGCACTCGGAGCAAAAAAAAAAAAAGAAAAAGAAAAAACTGTCGCTGCCGTATAGGCTACACTGACCCGGTCCATAATACGTACGTATACACGACTATAATAAGTAACAAAAAAACTATAGCAATATCACGCCTGTCACGCACAGAAGCAGCTTCTTTAGCCCTTTTACGCATTATTATATACAATATGATCGTGCAGAGATGCTGCTGCTGTAAGCGCAGAGGGAGAGAAGAGTTGCAACCTGCTGCTCTCCGGCTATACTGCCGTTGATACTGTGTTCTATATACGGTGTATATATAGTATATATTATAATGTCCCATTTTTGGTTTATGCGACGTAACACTTTATTTATTGGTACATAAAGTATTATGTTGTTTTGTTCCGTATAGCTTCTGCCTTACTCAACCCTCTTAGGGTAAACGGGGCAAAAAAAGGGTCCGTTTTAAACGTATACATGTATATATTTCTTTACAGTAAAATACCGTGACCAGAAAACTGCTTGACTTTGCTTCCGGGGAACACGACTATAGGCTAATACCATGTATATACGAGTATATATGAGTTTGTATATAGTTATATACTATATATAAACGCACGCTCTTATTTATTGTACTTATCTCTATATTATATATGTATGGAAAAAATAAACCAAAAGAAATCACAGGACACGCACAACATAATAAGCATACATTGATAATAATATACTGTGTATTACGTATATTAAATATAACGTTTTATAAATATTAGACATTTAAATATTTAATATTTACAGGATATGCGATTTTGATAAAAGCGCTTCAAATGAATCCTATAAGTTTTAGTACGGAAGAACGATTTTTGAAATTATCCTAATACATAAATATCCTAACAACATAATGTTTATTTTAAATTTTATCCTTATAATTTATTTGCAATTGTTTTATATTAATCGATATTGTTCATTCATGTATTCACATTACCTATGGACGAAGTAGAACAATGTTTCTAGATATTATATTAATTAATTATCAGTGAAATACGGGATCAAGGTTCAAGAATATAACATTTATTCTTACAATCTAATCGTATGGAAACATATTAGAGTATCAGACAGTATAAATAGTAAATATAATTTTAGCACAATCATTATACATATAGATACGAAAGTGGATAATTTAAATATTGTTATACTTTATGGTAATAAAATATAATAATTCATTAGTAGTTTAATAAGTGCAAGTGCATACCAGGCGTTAGATTAAGTATTTAATTAGAACAATTTGTTAGTATATCATATTCATTGTTTATTTGATCGTGAGGGGATTTTGTATTTTGAATACGAATACGATTCTACGAATAATAATTTTTTTTTAGTGAGATGTTAAAACTGCATTTTGTCTAATTTGCATCGGCTTATTGTATTATTATATTATAATGAATTCAATCGGTCGTCAAAATATGTTTAACATAATGTCAACTACTATTAAAATTGGCTGTACCACGATCCAAATGTCCGCCCCATTTCGGATGTATATATATTTATTATTTAAACGATAAAAAAAATGGGCGTGAACCCAATGTACAGCCAACATTTTAGTTAGGATGTGAATATTGTTCGGTAGCCCTGCATACAAGCAAACGTGCAATAGTATATATTATATATGTATATTGTATAATGTATATGTAATCTGGCTTATTTTTTATTATAATTTTTCCCGCTACACCACCCCGCACGTATGACACAATATATATTATAACCCTTTTCTTTTCGACAATAGAACCAATCTGATTGGGGTTATTTTAAAAACCTAAATAGAATTTCATACGATTATAAAGATATATTTATTGCCAGACAGTTTTCGTTCAATTTTTTTTTCATTTGTTCAATTTAGTTGTTAATGTTATTATTATTATTTCGTTAACCCCCTTGGGCTAGCCCCTCCGGTTAAAACTCATAAACCTGTCGGTACATTATATTGGTTTGCTTGAAATTTTTATATGCCATTTATTGTTTGCTGCTGCGAATCCATATTTATTAGCTCTGAATTTATATCGACGTATCGGGTCGTGTAATAAATCTGGTAACGATGGTAAACCCTTTGGTGGAAAATGTTTCTTTCTGGTTGACTTTCTTTCTCACGACAATAGACATCGTATTATTATATGTTAGGTATGTGAAAAATAATTTTCTATTTAGCGCGAGTGTTTTCTCGTTATTTTATTATTTATTATAGCAAAAATGTACATGGTGATATTAAAATGATATAAAAAATATTGTTAGGTACATGCTATGCAGTATGCAGTATACCTAATATTATACAAAGGTACACTAACAGTAAGTATTTATGTTATGTGGTACTGAAATGGTGGTTGGCAAATTAACGTTCATGATGCGGTAGCATATACTCACCATGACATTCCAAAGCTGACACTTTAAACACGACATCATATTATGCTTGTAAACTCTTATTATCAACTGTATATTTTTATTTTACCATGATAATCATAATATATAATATTATATGTATATTATATAATTAAATTTGTCTACTAAATAATTTTTATTCACTAAAATTTGTTTTATTTTTATTTTATGCTACTCCTACAACATCTAAGTAACATTATCGTTAACCATACTAATTTTGTTATTTTATTACTGTAAATAATGGATAATTTGATATTTTTAAAGACAAAAAGATTCTATTTTTATTTTAAAAGGCTTGAACAAGGAAAAACTTACGTTTTATATTGTTGCATAAATACCTACCTATCTAACTTACCACTAAAAAATGAATAACTATTAATGTCACTGAATGGAGGTTTATTTGTAACCGATTTATAACCAAGATGTTTGTGAAACGAAATTATCAATGTATTGTTGTTGATTTCGTGCCCTCGTTGAAAATATACTCAGTATTAGAACCAGGGTTAAAATTATCTCAATAGAAAATTAATTTTTCACCTGGAATACCTGATCAGTTGATTTACATCGAATGAATTATTTATGTGATTTAATAAGGCATATCGATATTGGTATAACAAGCGTGGTATTATTTATTCAAACATTTCAAACATATCGGATTAGAGATTTTACATCTGTGAATTATTTTCATTGTGTTTCGATCATTGGATTATAAATTATAATAATAAATATAGTAAAACTTACGTATGAGTATACATAAACAATATACGCAGTTATCTATTTTTAAATGATGTTTTACGTTGGAAGTATAAGATCAATAAATGTTTAGTATCTACTATTTTTTTTGATATCTAATAGTATTATGTTTATATAAGTACAAATTGGAAATGCATTTTTATTATTTTTAATTAATAAAATGTTTTTTATTTATTTTAAATCGTATATACTTATCAAAATTCATATTTTTGATACCAAAATTTATAGTTAACATCTGTTTTGAAGTGGTAGGTTGTTAAAAATTGAACTATAATTATTCTCTATTGTGAACAAATATTTATTAAAAACATAAAATTTAATAGTTTAATTTATTATAATCAAGAGTATTTAGTATAAATTTTAGTTTTTGTTATGTAGAAATGAAAAATAGTATTATTCAATTAATAATCTTTCTATTTTTTTAATCCGATTAACGCATAACACATAAATATTATACTAACAAGAAAATAAAGAGTACTCTTAAGCTAAAGAGTATTTGCAGTAAATTTAAACAAATTCTGACACTGGTGATATACCACCATGACACTTATTTCAATGTGGTATTTTAATAATATATAACATCTGCAATGATTGTCGTTAAACTTAAAAGTAAAGATTTAATAACAAGATCATTTCAATAATATGTCAATCATTCGAGCTTGGTTAAATCAAAAACAGTATTGTTAAAAATACGCGCTTCCGTAGAACTAACGCTGATGGTATGACTTAAGACTTTTCCTATTCTTCACGGTCTTCTTGAAGATAACTATAGAACATTTGAAAATAATAAACCATATACACGATGTTGTAAATCACATTTTATAGAAATGGTGAGTGTAAATCTGTTGAGCATTTTTACTGTTTCAAAAGTAACCCATATCAATTTAAAATTTATATACCCCCCTAATTTTTGATCGAAATCTAAAAAAAAACGAATTTCTGTATAACTAACATAATTGTTTGATAAGGAAATCAATCTACTAGGTTTGATATACATTTTTTGTTTTTATTGTTTCGACGTCCCCGGAGGCTGTTTTTGTTTGTCACCCCCCGTTTCATTGAGAACCCCTGACCGCTAATAAATATATCCAAGTAGGACGTTGGCAATGGTGGTAACGCATGGGGGGGAAAAAAAAATCTACGAGCCATTTCGATCAAAATAATATAATATTATATGTGCGTCTGTGTATATTATAATCCGAGCGATTCATATGTGGGGTGGCCTTCTATTGTCGGCATCAACTCGAACGATGTTAATGAAAGAATAACATTGGATTATGTGTATAAACCCGCACAATAAAGCACAAATAAACATACACACGTATAATGTACAGCTGTCTTTTGCTCTGTGTGTTTCTGTGTCGATTTCGAATCCGGAGTCTATTTTCCGTAACGTTTATTTAGTACGAATCATTTTCGTGTCTCACGATTTTTATGAAATATACTTAATAATTTTACTAGAAATTGTGTTTTATTTATAATCAGTTTTGAAAATTTAATAATGAATAAAGTAAACCTAAATTGTTTATTTATTTATGATATTGAAAAAGTATACATTCACTATTATTTTGAATGATTACAATTATTAGTAATTTATTTTTAATATTTATTTATAATTAACTTTTAAAGTACACATTATATTAATGTCTCATTGTATAAATGTTTATATTATTATTTCACAATATTTAACAATAATTATATTCAATTAATTTTGATATTATGTATTACAAAAAATACTTCATGCTGTAAGAGTATTTTAAACGAGTTGTTGGTTATTTTAATTAAATTTTAAATGGGCAAGAATAGATTGGTGTCTTATGTTATTTCCAAAGATCTGATAAAAATAAATGTCATAACTAAAATTTAAAATCTGATTAAAAACATTAAATACACTAATTATCGGTTAAAAAAAAAAAAACGAACAAAATAAATGTTTTAATATTAATATATTGTCAACGAATAGTTATGCATACGTATGAAATGATGTATATTTTCGGTATCTTGCGTACTCATATTGAAATTTAGAATATTACCAAATATGTTCAATACTAAACATTTTCTTATAAATTCTGTTATTATTGTATAATTCATCTGAAAAAAAATGTATTAATAATAAAGGTAACTACCATCTATACCGTCTATCGTATTATTTATTTTTATCAAATGCGATTAATGTATAAGCTCTAAAGCAAAATTAAACTATGTATTTGCATTAAGGTTTAAAATTAGCAAAATTAAATAAAGCCATTTTAATCATTATATAATTGAACTCAAATTTAACATATTGATTATAAATTAACTATCTATTATAATATTTATTTTGGGTTTACTTTAAACTATTTTACGAGTATTTAACTTTATAATATTCAAATAGTTAAAATACTGACTAAGCAATAATACTGCATACTTACGACGCATGGTTGGATTAAAAAGTTTGTATTTTCGTTAGGAAGAATAAATACAATTTCTAAACGTTTCATTTGTTGACATATTAATGATGGTGGATTGATAAAAATATTCTTCCAATATTCAGAATCCATTTCGTTAAATATCTATATATATTTTTAAAATTGTAATTGCTACAATGAATATTATTTTTAACTAAAAGTAAATTAATATATGTTATATTTATACTTGAAATTCTTCTAAGGATGGACAGCCATAAAATAAAAACCAAGATTTGGTTTCTGCAAATGGTGCTTCCATTGTTACTTTTTTTAAATATTTAAATTTTCCAGTTGGGTTTAGTCTTATATAAAGTAATGTGGAAACAATGTCTAATACTATCAGATTTGGACAACCACTTTGTAATAATGCTAGATCAAAGCTGATATCTAAAGTCTGTAAATCACTCTCATTAGTTACATAAAATACAATTATTTTTATACTTGTATGATATTATATCATCATTCATCAATCAGTCAATAGGTACTAACTATTAACTACCTATTTAGACAATTGTATTTGATATTATATTAATTTAATATAAAAATGCTAAATTATTTTGTAGAATATCGAATAGGCGATGTGCATGTCTATAAAAAATAACAATAATGAATAATAATCATTGATTTTCTTAAGAGCGTTGAATAATTAAAAATTAATAGTATTATATTAAATAAATATATGAATAATTATAAATATAATATAATATATTTATATTATTAATAAAATAAAAAAAAAACTTTGGTATAATATAGGTGGGTATTTATTGCTGTTACATTGAAAAGGAATAATTTTATAATAAATACTGTGAATTTAATGTACTAAAAGAATATGAGTGTATTCAATCATACATTAAAAACTACAGAAATAGGTATGCAACTAAAAATTAAAAAACATTTTGGTATTTATGTAAAATAAACCAAATAAAATGACACTCTATCAAGCCTTCAAAGATGAGAACACAGCTGCAATCAGTACATTTTTCCATAATATAAACACTAAACACCCATTGTAAATAGTAACTATAATAATGTAGTAAAATTTATTGTAAAACTTAATGGATACATATATATATTTTTCTTTCTTTCTTTTTCTTGTATAAATTTTAATTAAAGTAGGCTAAAAACCTATGTAGTTGAAGCCTTAATAAACTATTAAAAAAAAAAAAATGACACGAGAGAAACTAATAGAGGATTTGTGTAAAATATTGCAAACTTATTATAGGTATTGTACCTTTAGGGAAATATAAAAATAAATAGAAAGGCTTCAAAGAAAAAAAAATATTTTTTTTTCGAAATAATTTATGAAATAGGTTTATAAGATTCAAAACGTTTGAACCATTAATTAAAATTCCCAACACAAATATTTCCCCTGAAAATATGAAATAAAATCATAAATACGCATTAACAAAATGAAAATTAATATTTAAAAATGCAATTTTTGTGTAAAATTTGAATCTTACTTATTTTATTATTTTAAATTTATAATAAAATATTTATCTAAATGAAAAATAATTAAGTTCATAGTCTATACTTATATATGCTTATTAAAAAATATTATATACATCACTAACTAGCTTACCACACTTTTAATTGTTAATTCAGAAAGATTTTGAACGTATCCGTTTCTGCAAAAAACTTTAAAGTATTCAATCGAATTTTCTATGAATAATGTTAACGAATTCAATTTATTCCAGAACTTTAATAAGAGTTGATGGTTTATAGTATTTAATGGTTCATAACTTCGTGTTAATGTTGTAACTAGATTTCTTAAATTTGGTAAACATTCAGACATCATGTATATTTCTTCACAAGTTATATTCCAATCAACCAAAGTAATCGATTTTAGATTGAATGCCTTAGGTTTCATTATTTCATGCCAAACGGTCATGATTATTTTCTTTATATTCCTATTATTATGACAAACAAAGTTATAATCCACCGAATATAAATTAAATTTTAAATATTTATTTGGTATTTGCATTTTTTTCTAGGCGTTTCCTTTTAATTAAGCTAAAACAACTTGAGTTATAACTAATTGACGCACTTTAAGTACCCTATATATGTACGAGTACATAAATGTAGGTACTTAACCATTTTCCGGGCCATCCGAGATGTCTTAGGCTCTGGATGCAAGATAAAATAAGAATCCACCCTAAATTATCGGTTTTATTATACTGCAATCGTATTTCTTCTAATGTAAAACAAACTGTGTTTAATATTGCTCGATTTTCAACTATACATTTTAAAAATGCGTATATTTGAACCTCTGATCCATTCAATATATCATTTTGTAAGGTATTTAGATCCTAAAAAAAATCAGGTTTTTTTTTAATATTACAGCTTGAATACTTCTAATAATATTATTATATTATGTACTATCTACTTAACACAAGCATTTTAATATACAGATAAAATTTAATTAATATTTAAAACATAAATTTTCATGAAAATAACAAGCTATATGATGTATTTATATACTTTGAATATGAAATTTTTGATACCATCAACTGTTATGGAAGATGAACATGAAACATCTAACATTTTTAGACATTTTGAATGTCGACCAATAGCAATTAAAATCGAATCATCACATTGATAGGTCAGCTGGAGTTGCACTAAATTGTTTGCTAAACCTTCATCAAAACACTTGCTTAAAATATTCATTGAAAATTGTATACTATCGTTACAGTTATTCCATCTACTGCAATTCTTCTAAAACCAGTTTTACAACATATTATAAGTGGTGAATTTAAAATATAAAATACGTTTTATTGACGCATTTCACTCACATATACGTATACGAGATTCATAAATAATTTGTCGATATTGGGACGATATGTCCATAGATACGATATAAAAGACGCCAATAGTGGTATATCGTTTTCTAAATCATTAATGCATATAGGTGGCACATACTTAATTCTCTTGTCAAAAAGGGCGACTGAAAATGGTACCCAATTTTGAAGTGGGTAACTGGGTCTGCACGATTTACTATCATATTTTGAAAACCTGATGGATTTTAACTGTTGCTCAGTAATTATTATAAACTTGATACTTAAATAACAGCTTAATGAATAATTACCCATAACATAAAAGATCTGTTCTTATATTTCCCGGTAGATATTCAATAAAGACAAGTCTCCATTTGTATGCATTTTCTTTTATTTGGTCTTTATTTAGCATGAGAATTTCATGAATTTTTTTCTTGGCTAAATCTTCTAACGACTCGACTTCACTATGAGCTGGCATTATGTTAGTGATGCGATGAATTATGTGAACAAATGGACTCTGAATATCAAAAACATACTTTTATATTATTAATTCAATACAATTTGTAGTTTATTTATATAATAAATTGTATGTAGCCACAACATAATTATTTTAACCAATTTATATATTTTAGTACGAAAAATAATTTATAAATATCACATACCAATCTAATTAGTTGTAGGGTATAAAAATCTAATAATAATAGTAATTGTTACAGTTATTTTTTTAAATATTTATTATGCCATTGCGTTTTATTTAAGATTTATCGTGAGTTTTATTTAACGTGCTTGTGTTATTTTTGTTACGGAGAACGGCTGCTCAGAAGGTCCCACGGTTAAAACAGTTTAGATTAGATTTTTTTTATTTTCGTTTTATCCATTCGAATAAGTGTATAAAGCATTTTTCCTTTTATATGAAAGGCAATTATGTTGTATTATTCAGCTAATGAAGATCTACACCCTATGTGTATTGTCGAGTTGTTGTGGTTTATGAGGGCTGTCGAACAACAACAATAAACAAAATGTTGTTTTTGTAACAAAAAAATAAAGAATAACATAGAGCGGCAAAATAGGGGGCGTAATGAGCCGCGAACATATTCTTCCGCCCGCGGACTCTCGTGATGGACATTTTACGTTTTTACTTGGTGGGAATTTAAGCCTTTTACCGTGTAACTCTATACAAAATTAGATTGTATCTGAGACACAAAAGCAACACTAAAGCCAGGTGTATGCACATGATGGTATAAGAATATGTCGAATGGTGTCAGTTTGCCCACGTTGGCAAATACAATACCTACCAATATTTTCTTTGCAAACGTATACCAAATAGATGTAGATATACGCATAGCAATAGCACTGGCATAGCATTTTACAATCACGCGTTTTACCAAAAACGGATGATGGCAGTGGTTATGTTTTGGTATGATTTAAACTTTCATAGTAATCACGACAGACCTAAACGAAAACTTATAGGTAGGTATGTAATAAAATACGAATTCAAAGATTTCGTCTCTTATATTTTTGTGCAACAATTCGTATATAGAAAAATAATATCGCCAAGCGCGTATTCTTGAATAATAAACTGTTATTTTTGAAAAACCTTAGTCGGGCGACTATAATATTATATCGACCGAAAAATCCCGCAAGTATGGTTTGAATTAATAAAATATAACAATAGGTAGGTAGCTTTATACTGCAGGCTTACGGAATCGTGTACATTTACGGGTTGTTGTTATTTGAGCTCAGATTTGTATGTCCAGAAAAGGTAGCTAAATCCGCTCGATCAATTCGATACCATCAATAATTGGGGAAAAGAATAATGCAATAACAATAATAACAACAATAATATTTCGGTAAACATATTGCAACAATGGTCAACAATTAAGCTATTGTAAATATTTTTAGATTGCTTAAACAGATAGGAAGGAAGGTGGCCAAAAAAGACAACATTATTATTGTCTGTCAAACGCTATATAAAATTGTATAAAAACTGCGATGGTTATCCTTTCCTTGTTCACAAAAATAAGCTATATATTCTTGTACAGCATATTATTATCTATACAAGTGTTATAATATAAGGTTTAAAGACACTTCACCAGAAGTCGGACATCTTTATATATAATAATATATAATTTTTATCAGTTGCCGTACACGAGCAGTATTCGTTTATTTATTCATTTTGGTTTATTGGCAGATGGGTATACAATAAATTATTTATTTATTGTTATATTGAAATACATAGCAATAGTAAGCATTATTATTCACTTTTACAGTATTAACCAGATGTATACATTATTAATGATTACCTATAACAATTATTGTATTATAATATTATTGAATAATAATAAATAAATTAAAAATTTATAAAATAATATAGCCATAACGTGTACAGAAAATTGTATTAGTGAATTATATATGTGTTAATGGATAATAAATCATAATTTATTGAGGACAGGTAGCATTTGACAGGTATATTTAAACTGTTGATGATATAGACGTTTTAGGACCAATAATGGAATTAAGTCTGAAAGCGAGTATTCTAAATTCTAATATTATATTATATTATATTTAATATAGAATTTGAACATATTTCTTGTAGGTTTTGAATTTTTAATGTATGAGGATCATTATTATTTTTCAAGTTAGTCTTACGTCCGACAAAGATTAGTTTTAAATCAAAGTAATTATATAAGCATAACATTTTGTATTTGTTTTTTTTCTCAAGAATCATGATTCTATAATTTGTTTTTTTCGATAATATTTATTTTTATTATTATTTTAATTCTATAGTATATACGATAACTTTCCACCTGTAAAAATGTGAACTGTGCTCAATTGTAAAAATGAAGAGTTTATTAAATGTTTGTATTCCTGAAGGCTGCAATAGTTCCGATTTATATGTATAAACACTAAACAGGGAATGGTGGGAAAATGTAGTTTTCGAAAAACCATTGGGAATTAGTAGAATCGTTTGTACATAATATACTTAGGCATACAGAAATAATAACAATTCAAATGTATTGTTGGTCTTATAATGATGTCTGTTGAGGCTTAAAATATTATTTATATTAAACTGTTTTTTGTTATTCCAACGCTATAAGTGCACTACAAACACAAAGGTCAGTGGAGTAATTTCGTACCTAAATAGTTACTACTGGTGTTTTCGAAATATTTGTGGTCTATTGTGTTTCTTACAGATAAGATGGGTTTGGGTTACTTCGAAAAGAAAATATTGATACTTTTCCATTCAGCTCCCAATCACAACAATTGTTTAAAATATTCATTGTTATGCCAATAACGCGAACAAACTGTATTTTATAGTAGTTTCAAAACACCTGTATACAGCTACCAAAACTTCCTTATTTTGTTTACCGAAAGTAAAATTTAGACGAAGTGCATAAGGTAGTTTGATAGCTATGTGGTCGAATAAGATACTATATATCAGTAGACATTATTATATTCATAGCGAAATAATATGAAATATTTTTGCTTTCTAGTTAATATGTTTATAATCTATTTATTTAATATTTGAAATATCAAATTAAATTTATTATTTTTCGAATAAATAATACAACATAATGCGAAATTTGATATAAAAGAGTTGCAACAGCGCATGGTCGTATACGTCAGTGGCGTACTCAAAAAATATATTTTTCTAATTTGATCTTTATGTGCAAGTATAGATTACTTCATAAGTAACAGGTTATTTATTAATACATCGTGTGCAGTTAAAACGCTAGCAAATGTATAATATGTATCTAATAAAATATCAACTCATTTAAATAATAATATTTTGAATTTAAGTATAGTGTTTAAATATCGATTTGCTAATTATTAAGGTTTACTTCCTTAAATAACAATGTTGTTAAAAATACTTTTTATCAACAGTCAACACTAATGTCTAAAAGTACGTATAATATGCTAGGGATCTAGGATCTATATATAGGTAGTAATACAATAATTATTACGATTCTCGATTATACCGACTTGTCCATACCAAATTTAAGTGTATAAGTGTTTTATCTAAGGCCTTACGTATATTTTATTTTTATTTTCACAGCAACAGTTGCGAAAATTTAAAATCGTAAATCTACATCGTTAATATATTCTTTTTTGCGTAATTTTCACGTTTTTTAACGTCGGACTACACTGTCAACGGCGGTGACGGAGGGAGAGCACTGGACACCGAAACTCGAGCTCTCGGGCATGCGCCTATGATTATGTAAAACAAATCGATTTTCACAACGCGCAATCTGGAATACCTATTTCTCGTTTCGGTCTTTCTTCAACCACGCGTCGTATAGAGTGATTACGACGATAACAGCAATAATGACAATACACCGCGCAGCAGTTTCCGCGGGTAGCCGCAACATTCTTGGCATGCATAATAGGAAAAGCGCCGGGCGCGCCTACATATAAAGCATTTATACACACACACACACACACACACACATATATGTATATATACAGTAACCCATGCGTGTGTTTGTTATTGTTGTAATGACGACGTTATACGTGTCCCGTCAACGCTCGGATTTCGCGGGCCGCGGCCCAGCGGGTGTCGTCGCCCAGAAGCCGTCGCTTCTGCCGCCGCTGCACGACCGCGTCGTCAGTGTAAGTTTTCGGTACAATGGTATGAAATGGCGAGCACACAATGCCGACTGCGGAACGCATAATAATATAATATATCATTATACGACACTGCATGTGCGAGACGTATTGAAAATAATAAAAACGTTGTCCGCATCTCGCGCGGAGCGAATGCGCTCGCGGATGTACAAACACACACACGATAATAATATTACATCGCGCGTATTATACTATATAAAGGGGGGGGGACACCTTGTTGTAACGTACGGCTCATGTGTGTGTGTACGCGTATACCGTGTGGGGTGACTTACACACGTATATAGTGGCGCACACAAATGGAGATGTTACCGTAAACATTTGAATCCGTGAAAAAGAGTCACAAAGCCGCCGCCGAACCACCACCGCCGCCGCCGCCGCCGCCGCCGCCGCCTGTCATCTGCCCCTGTGTGTGTACGAGCACCGCGGCCGCGACCGCACGGACTGACGGGGAGAAGTGAGAACGAGAGAAAAAAAAATCGTATATAATAATCGCCGGAGCGGCGGCATCCGTTATTGTCATCGTTTATTGTTATCGTTGTGTGATCATTATTATTATTATTATTATTATTATCCCTAGGCACGTCTGAAATCACTGGTCGCGGCACCCATTGTCACACCCCACCGCTGCCGCCGCTCACCCGTTCGGTTTACCCCGCGCAGCCGTAGTCGTCACAGCAAACAAAAACAGAATATTTCTGTGTGCGTATTATATAATATACATAACACACACACACACACACATACGCACAGGGGTGACCCGTAGGGGGGAGGGGCGAATCACCGCGAGCTTAACCTGTATGTGCGTGTAGCAGCGCGTGTGCGTGTACGATCGTAACCGTCGGTTTTTACGATGAAAACATAAAAATCGGCCGCCAAAATATGATTAATGGACCAGAGAGGTGATACTCCGCTGGTCGTCGAAAATATACGACGCGCATGATGTACAACAATATTATATATTATATGTACATGTGTTTCGGTGCGTTTCTTCTTTTCGATTTGTTGTTGTTGCTTATTTTTTTCCTGACGAGGGGACGCCGACAAATGGATATGATATGCTCGCGGTGTGGCGAACGTAATAATAATGTTTGTCGCTAATATCCCGGATGTCATCGGCACGACAATGGGCCGCTGTGTATGGCCGCGGTACCTAAATGACAGACCGTTTGCACGTCACGTACCTACAAATATATATTATGATGTAGTAAATGACAACGGCGGGTAATAATAATACTACGGTTGTCTCGCGTGACGGTGATTCTATATTGTCACGTCAAAGGTCTCTCGTTCCCGGCGAAATCGCCGCGTTAATGATTTTTCATCGGCATATGTCCCGACGAGGTGGCACGACGCGAGTCAAAAGTATAATGAAAACCTGGACAAGCTTGATAATGTTCATCAATCCATTATTACAGGATGAAATATTTCTGTATTATACCTATATACCATAGAACTAAGTACAGCGTAATTCTTTTTGATAATGTTACAGGAGAACATAATTGATGCGTCGAGCAAACTTACCTCAATTCAGTATAAAAAAAAAAGGATTTAATGCTGATCAATTATTTTGTTGACGCATAATATTTTTATGAGCAATAATTGAAGACAAAATAATAACTAAAATGTAGCCCATTTAAAAATATATAATGTACATGCGTTAAAGTCACTATACTGTCTCTAGTTAAATGATATATTAAAACGCTATTAATATTTTCTTTTAAAATATGATAGTTAATAGGTATTAGGTATCTTACAATTTCAATTTGTTTTTGGCAATATTAACGTTTGTGTTACATTTTTTTTTTTTTTAATTTAAAATAAGTTATGGAAATTAGCAATTATTACATGAGATTACTGTAGCCTTATTATAAGATATAAATTATAACTTTTCATAACGAAGTTAATATGTTATAATAGGTTAATATATTGCATGACATTAAAAGTTTGTACATGGCTAAGGAAATCGAATAGATTTTTGGTGGTTGTGAGGTCTAGACCTAGTGATTTTTAAAGAATCGGAGAAATGTTAAAGTTGTTTCTGTCTTCTAAACACATTTTGCAGTTATTGTCGCGATAAGCTGACTGGTGAGAATCTTAGCTAGACATAATTGACTGTATATATTTATTTTTACTCAATTTGTTGAAAATAAAAATAAATAATTTGTTATAGTCATTTTAAGTTTCTTTCATTTGTTACGCTGAAAATTCAATAAGGCGATAACTATTAAAATGAATTTTATCGTCTTTTGTTGTGTTGTACTGTTGTACTATAGCCAGATAATTTAGTACTTGCAATATGACCAGTACGTAATAAATACAATGAAGTGTTTTGAAACATCCATCTATTTTTATTTCAATAGCAAGATTTAAGTGATTGCACGTATGCACAATGTGAAACTTAATATTTGTTCGTATCAAATTCGATTTATTTTTCGCGTTAAATTTAAACTGAGCTCGCGCGAACAATAATAAATACTTTAGACACTTGTCTTCGCGTTTCTGCTCTCTTTGTAATAATCAATAATCTTATCCCAATAATTGTTTGAGTTGATCACTCATCTACACTTGGCCGTCTTTAAAATACGGCTTAAAATGTATTATGTACCAAAAACTATACAATATATACCTACTGCGGTTATACTCATTTTTGGTTAAAATTGATTTAAAATGTATATATTGTGGTACGAGCGTTACAACTCGCAAGTCATTTCTATGGACAGAAAAACCACGCGAAAACATTAAATTCGAAGCCCTACAGAGCCGTGATAATAAAACGTGGTATGTTTACGCTATATCGTAAAGTAATATCGTTAAATCTTAATCCGTATTTAAATTTCTTAAACGCATTTAATGCGTATTATCTGTTGTGATTTTAGTCATTGCTATATTTAAATATGTCGATGTCTTAGGCGTACTGTTTATTTATATATACCTAAGCATATAAAACACGTCGCCTAAAACGTTTCGTTTTTAAAAACATAGTAGAACAACCCTGCCGCTGACAGCGCCCCGCCGCCTAATACCGTATCTACACCATTAATTTGTCCAAGGGATTATATCGTCGGATACGAAACACACGCTCGCATATTATACAATACGTATATATAATATACAAACATAATATATAAACATAATATATAGACGCATAAAACGTGTTGTCGTTTTTGGAGAGTATTTCGAAAAGGAAACGCTGGTCTCGCAACCATCACCCGCCCACCCGCCCAACCCTACTATACCGTACCGAACACCCGCACGACCACTAATTACGTATAATAATATGTGCTGGCGAGCGCGTCACACCGTTAAAACACGGCTTCCGTCGTATGCGGCGTGTTATTATTACGGGAGCTTATTGCCATCACGATTTATGTGCATTTCTGCTGCCGACGACGACTGCTGCAGTATACGTATAGGTTTATATTATATACATGTGCGCGCGCGCGCGTGTGTGTGTATTATATAGTGCACCCGCGCGCGCGACTCGCACTTTCCTCCCGCGCACAGTCATTCATCTTTCGTTACCATAATATTATAGCGTACTATACAATATGGTAAAGCGACAAATCTTCGGCATTGAAGACGCGAACCATTTGTTTGAGATTATATGATAATTTGACGATTATACAATAATACGGCTTATACGTGCACTGCAGACGATCGCCGTCACGTGCATAATAATCATATATAATGCACACGAGTGGTTTTAGTTTCAAAACAGAATAAACGGTCAGCTGTACATCTATGAAAATCAGTTATTATATTATTATATTAAATATCCGAAATATGACATTATTCAGACTATTCAGTATTCCGAGTACTCGATATCCATGATTCATGCAATACCATAAAGCTAGATAGCCGATTATGTACTTGGCTATGCAACCAAATATGAATCCTGCAGCCATGTGCGGTTTGGGCAATGTTTACAAATTTATGTTATCAACTCTCATGATAAAACTAATAAATAAAATAGACCAAATGCCGCCAAACTACAAATTTTAATCTTTAACGTTTTGTTAATCTATTCAGCCGTCGTGTCGTGTTTTTTTTTTTTTAGAGAACTTGAGTTTTATATAATATTATATATTAGAATATTTTTATACTTTTATACTTTTTTGATTCATTCACATTATGGTGTTCCACATTTCACAAATTTACGCTACTGAATAATAGTACTTGAGTATTATGAAATATTAGTATTAGAAAAATAAGTGCCTATTGCCGTTTTATCATTACGCATTTTACATTATTTATTATTTTATTGCATTAAAATAGCTACATTTTTAATTTCTAACGATTTTAGATCAATTCTATGTTAGCACTCGTTTCGTTTCAGTTACTATCACTTTAACACATACCATTATATTGATAGCAGATTGTAAACATTGCCCAACCTATACATGGTGGCTGACTTCATTTATTGAAAGTAGTAGGCTATCTAATTTAGTATATATATATATCTGTGATTATACTTGATTTAAGTGATTTAACGATAATATTCGAAAAAGTATTATTTATTATAATACTACGAAAAATTACAAATAGTAAGTCATACAGCACGGACAAAAAAACAATAATAAAATTATTCATCTGTCAATATTAACGATCACATTAATTTTTTTTCAGTCTAAATCGTTGCAACTACAAAAAAATTATTTTAACATGGTCATTTTGATTTAAGACTATTTTCCCATTAACTTGGTATGGTAAATACGTTTTTCTCGAAGAAATTCAAATGCGTAAATCGTATAATAAATCAAAGATTATCATTTAGTTCACGGCATTTTAAAATGATAAATTCATCGACAATCAAAAATTCATTAGAATATAATATTATTTTATATTATTAAACATTTTTTTGAAAGTTAATAATTACATTTCACTGTATATAACAACTGATTAGTGATTACTGAGTGTCTGAGTGTCGTCATTGTGTTATGTAGGACAAGTATTTAAGGTCACCAGCAGAAGCCATATTCAATTTACCAAAATTAAACACTTAAGAGTTCCCTAAGTGATTACCGCAACTGATCTCTACTTGAAAAAGAAAATAATAAATAATATAGCAGTTTTAAGACATTAACGTTAATAATAGACAATTTTTAATACTCATGAAAAGTTACTGCACACAAATACACAATAAAGACTACAAACAGCTTGTAAACATAAATATTTATGGTTATTAGGTATAAGTTATATATATATATATATATATTATTAGAAAAGTGTCAAGCTAACAAAACTAAAATAATTATTGATAAGTAAAATTATTCAAATTTATGATTTAGTGTTAGCCATTAACGTGAAATATTACAAATATGCAATTAATTTAGTGTTGAATATGCATGTGACTATGCATGAATATTTTGAATTTTATAGTGTTTTAAAAACAGCTGTTTTATATATTCATAACTAAATCTGTGCTTAATGCTTAACATAGGTATTTTAGAACGATAATATTCAATACAAATTAAAATATAATAGTTTACTATTGCTTAATAATATATGGGAGTTTTATTTTATTATAAGATTCAATATTTTGCGATTATATACTAACCGATATCAAAATATGTAAGACGAAATTTCCAGTGATCAAAATAAAAATCAATTAATATTATTATTTTTCATAAGTATTTGCAACAACATCAATGAAATTACTTGCACTAGAACCATTGAAAATAATAAAAAATGGTAGGTATTTACTGATAAAATACTACTTTTATTAAACTGTTTGTCTAGAGTTAAATTTATAGTAAAGATGTGAAAAACTTAACGAATAGGTCCTAAAAAAATAAATTTATATATAATGTGTAGTTGTATGAATCGTCATCGTGATATGTTATTGACTCGTGTATAATGCTAATAAATAATTTACAATATGATAAAAAAAAATTTAGATCAGACATAGATGTGTAGCTTGTCTGACCTTCGTCAAAATTATCATGATTAATTCTCGAAAGTTGAATGATTTTTATATTTTTATTGTGTGCATCCTAATTAATAGAACATCATGATAATAATTCATTCCATTCACATAATTTAATTTGAAGTATGTATTTTTTTCCATAGTTTTCATATTTTGACTATTTTTCAATAATAATATCAGTTAACAAATTTTTTATTTAAATTATTCATAGTCACATTTTTGACGAATTTCCCAATGATCAAAATAAAAATAAATTTTAATATCATTTGCTCGTGGAACCATTTATACTTTTTTTCTAACAAAGTTTTATGTAATTTAGTAAAGTATGAAAATTATTTTAGTGTGATTTTGCAATAAATGATTATTTCGTAATAAAAAAAGACTAACGGGTTATTAATATTAAATGAGTTATTGTTATAGACTAAGCGCGCGCGTTGTGTGCGAAGAAGATAATCAGTAGATATTTAGTAGATAATCAATAACCTATTCATTTTAAATAATTTAAATAAAAATTACATACAATTATAATTGTATTTAATATAACAATAATTGAAAAAAATGTATTGTCCGAAAAAATCTATTTTTCTTTTTTTTTTAATAGGTATACATAATATAACAACATATTGTATAATATAATGACATATTATTTTATTATAGTATTTTAGGCCTTCAAGGCTTATCTATGTAGCCAATGTAGACAATAATTTAGCAGGTAAAATTATACACCTAACATTTTTCAATCATAAATTATTGGTGCGTAACCATATAATTTATATTCACAATTTTTATAAACATTCATAAGATTCAAATGAATGTTATATTGTTATTGTGTCAAAATCATTTTATTAATGTACTGTATATAAGCTGAAATGATGATGATTACAACACATAGTTAAATTTACTAAAGGTCTAACTGTAATTTTTAAATTTAAGTTTCTTATTATGTATAAGAATAACTGTTTACAAAATGTTATATTTCATTTACAATTTATGACCGTTTATAGATTTTTTTTAATTTTAAATATATGTAAGTTACAGAAATGAATAATAACAATATTACAATAACAAATTACCTAATTAAAAGGTATATTTATAAATTATTATAGTGAGACAAAATATCTGTCACCATCACCACATTAATTGAATAAGGAAATATAAAAATTTAAAAGCGATCAGTATTTATTATTTAATTATGTTTGAATAAATTATAGTTATTTAAATAACGGTTTGAGTTTTTTTCTATAGCTGAATATTAAAACTTCAAAGATATAACTATCGATAAATACATCACCAGCGTACATTTTTTGTGTCACTTTCCATTGATAGTTAGTTATATCAGAATACCACTGAACACCTTCTTGAATATCATATGTTGCATTTTTCAATTGACAATTAACCCAAACACAAAATGTGAATTAATTATTATAATATTTTGAAAAATATTTGCATACAATTATTTTTATAGGTATAATTTAAAAAAGGTAGGTAGGTAAGTGATGTGTGTGTGTGTTCAATTTGAATTCGATGATATTTTATTGAATACGAAAAACGATTCTTAGCAGAGACGGTCTGTCAGCCTATATCATAAAATATATTAAATTTCATAATAAGTTTAATAGCTATTAAAGTAATTTATTTTACTTTTAGTATTACAATATTTACAATAGGTTAACGTATTTTTTTCTGAAAATATTGCATCAATTATTATATTATTAGTGTTTAATTATTATAGCAATATATATTTATTTCATATTATTTTAGTTTGTATAACTCAAAATTTAAAAACATATTTCTGTGAATACCGCGAATTATACAATCTTTTTTTGTAATTAATGCATATGAAGAAATACTGTTTAACTTCCTTACTTTATCTACTGTATTTAATCTAACATTACAATACATATATACAATAATAATGTTGTTAACTGCTATTAATTTTTCAGAAAAAAAATGAACATTGAGTTTTAGTTCTATGTAAATATCATGTATTCAACATATGAACGTCCAACGTCCGATTGTTTGTACAATTCTATGAATAAATAGTGGTTGAAAATTAATATATCTAAGAGTATAGGGAAGCTGACTCTATTGTATTGGCTGTTTAAAGTGTATTATGTCATTGAATAGGTTACTGTAATATTTTCAATATAAATATAATTGTAAAATTATGCGTACAATATGATATATACTTACATTTATATTTTATTTAGTTAATACTTTAAATTTATATTTTAGTATTGTAAGATTCTAATCATGGGAAAATATATTACTTGTATTAATGTAATACAAATGATTTAAACGTCTGTTTTTTATAATTTTAAATAAACAAATATATGCTTATGTTTCAATAGTTTAATAATTTATTATTTTTATTACAGCAATAAAGTGGTTTCAAGACGTATTGGAAATGTAAAATAATTATATATATATATATATATTATTAATTCCTTACTTTATCTAATGGACAAACCAAGGGCGGATGAAACGACTCATACCATCGGGACCAAATTTGATTCTTTTGTAATAATTTGGGGCAGACATCTTTTATTTTCCAAGTTTGAAAGTATTCACAGTTAATGCCATCAGGATAACAACGATAGAAAATTTCAAGAACCTATAAAAATAGATTATGCATGATTTAAATTATGAAGCTAAACAAATAGAAATATAGTGTTGATTATACAATTATAATTATTAAAAATATTCAAAACAAACAGAAATTATATAGATATTTAACTACATAAAAGATGAAATTTATTTAATTAATTATTATTATAATATAAAATGATTTATATTATAAACTTATAATATAGTTTAATTTGTAAAATGGTTTATATTTACTTACATTGTCAATATTTTTTTTAGAATCGATTGTAATTTGCCCATTTACATATTGTATATCTTTATATCGATCGATCGAATAATAATCAACAGTGATATTAGGTTTTACATCGATCTTTTTAAAACGCACAGTGTATGTTAACAATGGATTGAACTAAATGTTATAATAAAACATAAAATTTATATAAATATAAATTGTGGACCAGAGAAATAATTTGTAAATGTACCTGCTATAGTTCATACTTTATATTTTTATTATTATATTGTTCGATGCTTTAAAATTGAGGTAACTTAAATCCTTGTAATAAAATAAACTCAACATTCTAATTTAATTTTTAATACTTAAGTAAAATTACCAATTATGTCAATCTTTGTTGTTTTCTTTGCTATTATATGATGTTAACTGAATTTTTTTTTTTTTTTTGAATTAATTAAAACTACTAACTTAAAGTTACTAATTTTGATGAAACAATAAATATGCCATGAGATTATAAGTTATGAAATTGTGTGCCAATTTTTAGTACAACTTCTGGCTATATTCTGAAAAATATTAAGTATACGTAATAAAAAGGATATAATGTTTATGATAAGTCCTCCAATAAGAATAAAATATATCATCTTTAAGCATGTTGACATTATTTTCTTGCTTTGCTATGTATTAATGTATTTTCTTGTGATAGATTAATATTGTCTATACTTTAAACCGGAAAAATAGTTTGATTTAAATATTATAATATACTTCAAATGCGTATTATCTCTTTAAATAGATCGACAATTGACCATGAAAAATAATATTAAAAAATTTAGAACAAATAACTATTATTTTGTCAAACATTGTCATATTGTATCGATTTCCCGTTTATTGTTTTTTTTTTTAAAATATATTTTGCTGCAATTTTCCATGGAATTATTTACATGTGATACAAAATACTCTCAAATTTATGTACGACAAATGAAACGTTGGTAAAATTACTAATTGTATTACAATAATATAAATTGCATACTAGTAAACACTAATATTTTAATTTTATTGTTTTCTGGAATTTTAATGTTATATCTCACACGAACAAATTAATGTTTGGGATATCATACCAATTGTATTAAATTATATAATAAAAAATAACGTTTGCTTGCTTTTTATTTTGCATTAGGAATCATAAATATCATATATTTACATAACATATCCAACAGACGCGACATTGATTAACGGTATAACATACATCCTATGATAGGTTAACCTAACATATTACAATCAGAAAATAGTCGATACAATTACAGCGGATGCAATTACAAGGATTTCGCTATATATATAAATATATTATGACTTGGATTATTAACAACGCACATAATGTACTTCACTGGCTCTTTAAAGCAGTCGCTGTAGGAAGATTTCATATGCTGTGCTGTGCTGCTACGGTCATACTTATCCCGTATGCTGACGTGAACGAGTGAAGGGTTATGTGATAATAAAGTGCTACCGTAGTCTGCTACACTGTTGCATAGCCCATCAGGAAGCAACAATGGCTTACTGTAGCTGCGGATGTTGGCTGTTTTCGGCTGGTTTTTGTTCTTCCGGTCTCGATGATTTTCTATAGTATATATCTTCGAAGGTAAACTACTGAGGTGAATTTTAGATTGATATCGATTCTGTCTGGTCGTATCGGGTTAGGTAACCTGTACTTTAGTGCTTAATATTGGTGGGTAGCTACAGTGGTTAAGTGAATTGGTTTCATTCACATGACTCTGCCAAACTTGTGTTTTTTGTCGTTCTCGCCTAATGATTTATTTTCATAATTGTGTTCTATTAAATTGTTGCCACAATAACTAACAAGAGAATAAATTATTAACTTAAAATGTTAATTATTTTTAGGTTTCCATACAGTACCGGGTCGGAACCGAATTATTAGTTCATAAAGACGTCGCTATAGTTGTGCTATTATCAATGAGGGTTTAAGGGTTGTTTCATTACAATGTGATGGATTTCATGATTGGTATAATTCATTTCGACCAATTTTTTATATATAAATTTGCTTTTAAAGCATAACCCTAAATAGTTTTACTTTAATCATTATGTATCAATCGTTACACTTAAGTGGAAGAAAACGATTATATCCAATTGGGCTGTTTATCAATCTGGACGAACTTTAATATAATAACATGTAGGTACTAGGGTTACTAATTATTAATACGTAAAATAATAAGATGATAGATGTAATTATTAAATGTTTTTTTATGATTATTTTTATACCTAGTTTTATATGTATTTTTTATCTTTATTTACGTTTTGTTTCTGATACTGTATGTTCTATTCTAATTCCCTGAATATTCTTTATTTAACAGTCATCCCAGAACACGTGACAATTATTTAAAATTGTATAAACAAACTTTAAATTATATTTTCCGTTTTTTCGAGTAAATGAGAAACGATGGTAATGATTTATAGTATCTACGGTGTTTTGGTTTTGAATTACAAGAAAATGAGAAAATCATTTGATGTGAAATCTTTATTTTACGCAAGAATATTTTTTTCATAAAAATGAAAACTTCAAAAAATTAGGCTAGTTGAGTCTACTTCTTAAGCTGTTTCCAAAAGTATTTCAATTGATTTTCCATTGTTATTTCTGTACACCTTATTTATATAACCTATACAATCTGCTAACCGACCATCATAAGAATTCACTATCTATTCTTACTTCATTACATAGGATATCAATAAACTAATTTTTTAATCGTGAGTTTATGTATTTGTTTCTCCAAGATCTTAATTATTTTTCACTTATTTAACAGCTCAATAAGGTGTATTGTGCCTAGACATAAAAAAATTGAACCATTTAATTAAAGTTACCACTTGATTTGTCACCATTTCCGAGAAAAGGTAATTTTAATATTATGTTCGTGTTAAATCAAATACAATTATAATTATTTTAATATTAAATTATTGTTTGTGAACTGATTTGATCAAAGCTTGTCTTTTTGTGATGATAGTAACTACGTAAATATTATTTGATTTTTTGATTAAATTTCGGTAATAATTTAAATCAGATTAGTGTGATGAAAAAAAATGTATTCCGGATCCAATGTATAGTCCTAGATTATGTTCTTCGACTAAGTTGGCACCTATATGTTGAATATTAAAGCCATCTTCGTATGAAAAAAAATGATTTTGAACGATAATGCTACTTTAAAAAAAATATAATTGTTGAGATTATTTTGTATAAACTACTCTAAACATTATACAATAATAAGTGCAGCCAAAAATAAAATGTTTAAACTTCTGAAAAATATTAGAGAAATAATTTATTTTTAGATAAAATATAAAATACAAAACATATAATACGAAATTTTGTATAATTTGAGCTCAATGTATTGAAAAATATTATGTTGAATAATATACATATATACGAGTACAATATAGTGTTTGATAAATAGTACTAATTTGTTTATATTTAATTAACTATAGCTTAATTGAATAAATAAAATATTATGGTTTTAAAAAAGATTTAATTTTTTTTCTGTAACCAAAAAATGATCCTTCAATCACGAGGCTACCAATAAATACATCATCAGCATACGTATTTTGAACTAATCTCCATTGGTAATCAGTTGCTTCAGGATACCACAATAGTATCGGACTAATATCACCAGTTCCATTTATAATTTTATATTGTCCCTACATTTAATAAATAATTACTATTAAACTTTACGAATTAGGAAACATAAGTATATTATAAAATTATTTATTTTATATATTTAAAATTGTTAGTGTATCTATGTTTGCATTTTAAATACTGAGATAAATTCTGGTATTCTGCTACGCATAATTTACTTATTATTCTAATGTGTTGTAAACAATTGAAATCCTACGTATTTTTAATTAAATATACAACAATATTTCGTCTGAACAAAAAATTTTTTTACCTTTGTGAGTATCATAATACAATATTTTCGTTATTATAATCAAATGCAAAATAACTATTTAATATAATTTATTACTTTCTTACTTTATCTATTGGACATTGCATCGGTGGATCAAACGAACCATACCAACGGGACCAAATTTGATGCTTGTCCTTTAATTTAGGACAGATATCTGTTAATTTCCAAGTTTGAAAGTATTCACAGTTAATGCCATCAGGATCACAACGATAGAAAACTCCAACAACCTGTAAAAAGAGATTATACACGATTTAAATGTATAGCAAAACAACTAGAACTTAGAAGTATACTATTGCGTCAATAATATTAACAAGCAGTAGTAGAAATTTAAATATAAAATATTCATCGTCAATGATTTTATTTTTACTCACTTTGTTTATAGATTCTTTCGTATTTATTGTTAATTTTCCATTTATGAATTGTGCATCTTTATATTGATCGATCGAATAATAATTTATAGTTATGTTAGGTCTTGCATATAGTTTTTTAAAACGTATAGTGTATGTTAACAATGGATTGAACTAAAAATTTTAAAAAAAAACATATATTTTGTATAATCATCAATTGTGATTTATGCTTATTCATAGTTCATAATTTTTATTTTTATATTGTACTAGGCTTTAAAATCTACTAACTTAAATGTTTCTTATAAGATTTACAATAACATCATTGTAATAAATTTTGTAATAGTTATGTATAAATATCAATCAATAATTATATTTTTATTAGTTCTTTTATTTTTTTTATCAAGTATCAACTGTATAAATGTATTAACCTACTTAATCGACGTTAATTTTGATTCAACAATAAATGTGCCATAAGATTATGATAAATTAATTTGTATGTATGTCGATTGCAAGAACTACTTCCGGAATTATTCTAAAAAAATGTAAGCTACACCTAGTTTTACGAAATAATAAATACTTACAGACATAACATGTACGACAAGTGCTCCAGTTATAATAAAATATATCATCATCTTTAAATATTTGATGATTATTTTATTGTTGACTACTGTGCTATGTATTTATGTATTTCCTTGTAACGGATTAATATAGTGTCTATATTTTATGACAGTAAAAATGAATTTAAAATAGTTTGATTCAAATATTTTAATTAACTTCAATCGCATATTATCTGTCTAAACAGATCGGGTATTGGCCATGAAAAATTTAGAATTAATAACTATTATTTTGTGAAGCATTGTCATATTATACCAATATCTGTAAATACGGTTTTTTTTTAAACATATTCTGCTGCAATTATCCACAATTACTTAATTACATGCGATACAAAATATTCTAAAATGTATGTACCATAAATAAAACGTTGATAAAATTAGTAATATTATTACAAGAATTTGAATTGCATACCAATAAACACTAATATTTTACTTTTATTATTTTCTGAAATTTTAATGTAATATAAAAACAAATTATTGTTTGGTGTACCTATTTCTAAATTTTTTAGTTGTAAAATGAGTCATGTCCAAGAAAAACTTTAAATCATTATTTAATTTTTTGAGTGAATGAAAAATGTTAGTAATAATCCCAAGTATCTATGATATTTGGTTTTCAAAATGATAAGAATATAAGAAAATTTAATATTGTCTGCGTGAATATCTTATTTCGTGAAAAGTTAAACTTAGTTAATATCCTTTACAAAAAAAAAAATATTGGAATTACAGTGAATTACCAAGTAGATCAAAGTTTTTATCAAAAAATAACACTTTTTTTCTAGTATAGTGCATTAATTGTGTTAGTTGTTACAAAATAAAACACTATATAATTGTTATATTACCACATTCACATCTTCATTGGGATTCTAATGAACCATGGAAGATGATATGCTATATTATTATACAATGGTACCTAATAGGGTTTTAGTAAATTTTGATATGAATAGGACTGTCCTGAATGACAAATCTTAATGGTGGGGTTGTGGGGGGCTTGATTCATTAATTTGCTAACTCTAAAAACAATATCATTTGATTTCCTCGTATTATTAATATTATTTTTTATTAAAATTTAACATACATTTCATACTATATAGGTAAACATACTAAAGATTTATAGTTTTTCATGCGTACAATAAGTAATTAGTGAAATTAAAATATTTTATATTGGTCAACACTTATCACATTACAGTAGGTATTTTGGATTAGGTAAAATAAATACTTATAACATGTTCATTTTAATTTTTAGTAGTAAAAATACTTTATTATGATAATAAAATTCTTTGTTTTATTTCCATCCACTGTGTAAAAATTTTATACTTACAACAATTTTATACACAAAATTTTTTTGTCTATTTTTAAACTGACCATACATGATACTGGCGAAATCGCATGACTGAAAAATATCAAATTATCATTTGAACCAAAATTGTTTGTAGTTAAAATTTCAATAAGGTTCTAGCTGTTTCCAGTGTAGTTTTGTCTACTCTTTCACCTTGTTATTTTTAAAAACCTTTTTTTTTTAACGCAAACAAACTTCTAATTGATCATCACGAGGTCTATATCAGCTATGACTGAATTCTTTCACAAATATTATTCTTGCTTCATTACTTAGGATATCATCAAACTAATTTTGCAAATATAAGTCTAAATATCAGGTATTCTAAGATCTTAATGATTTGTGTCTAGAGCTAATTTGAACCATTATATTGAAATTACCATTATATTCGTCATCATCTCAAAGATTATTATTGCTTACACAATTTGTTCGTGTTACATCAAATGAAATTATAATTATTTGGGTATTAAATTATTTTTCGTGTACTAGTTCTATCGGTTCTTGTCTTTTCGATATATTTATAACAACGTCAATATGATTTGTCTCCATAATTATGTTGTGGTAATCATTTAATCCAGCCTTATGTGATAAAAATCCAAGTAATAAATAAATAAAAATATTTTAATTCATAATTCAATTTTAAATTAGTATCAAATGTGACCACTGTTTAACTTCCATCTGAAGAAATTTCCTAGTCTTCTATTAAGTCTGTAGCTGTTTGTTGAATTTTAAATTCAATGATAAATCGTAGTATACAAAAACTGATTTTGAACAATAAGGATAAATGTTTCAAAATTGTCATAAAATAATAATTGTTAAATAATTATTGTTACATATTTATAAATATAATTTTTGAGATTATTTGGTTTGAACATCATTTTCATTGCAGCAAAAGTGCAAAAAGAGATAATATTTGATGTTGAAAAATATTAGAATAAAAATGTCTTTTTAAATAAATAAAATACAACATATTTAATAAAGAATATTGTATATTTTTGAGTTCAACGTATTGATAGTTATAATGTTAAATGATATATTATATGTATTTAGTGTTAGGTGAATAGTACTATTTTCTATATATTTATTTATCTATTGCTCAGTTGAATAAATAACAAATTATAGTTTTAAAATAGATTTAATTTTTTTTCTGTAGCCAAAAATTAATAATTCAATCGTGTAACTACCAACAAATATATCATCCGCATACATATCTTGAACTACTCTCCATTGGTAATCAGTTGCTTGTGGATACCACAATAGTACCGGACCAATATCAATAGTTCCATTTATCATTTTATAATGTACCTAAATTTAAAAAGTAATTACTATTAAAATTTATGAATTAGGAAACTGAAGTATATTATAATATTATTTATTTTATATAGTTAAAATCATAAGTTTATGTTCTAGCATTTTAAATACTGTACATTCTACTAAGTAGAATTTACTTGTAATAATAATGTTTTATAAATAATTTAAATCTGTGTATTTATAATTTAAAATAAACAAATATATCCACATAACATTACAAAAAATAATACATGTATATTTTATCATTGTGAAGATTATAACACAATATTTCTATGTTCTGTTATTAATATTAAATGCAAAGTAACTATTTGATATAATATAATATTACTTCCTTACTTTATCTATAGGACAATGCATCGGTGGATCATACGAATCGTACCATCGAGACCATACTTGATTCTTTTGCTTTAATTTATTACAAATACCTGTTAATGTCCACGATTGGAAGTATTCACAGTTAATACCCTCTTGATCACAACGATAAAATGTTGCAGTAACCTTAACATTCAGATAAAATTATTTAATTATAATTATCTGATTTAAATATTATTATTACTATCCCTTTTAAATATTTTTTGTTATTACTTAAAATATTTAGAATGAATAAAATTGTTCTGCATAACATAAAAGATTTAATTAATTATAATAAAACTTAATAATGGTTTTTTTTTTTACATACTTTGTTTATCAGTTCTTTCGAATTGATTGTAATTTTTCCATTTATATATTGTACATCTTTATATCGTTCGATCGAATAATAATCAACAGTGATGTTAGGTTTTACCTCGAATTTTTTAAAACGTATAGTGTATGTTAACATTGGGTTGAACTAAATGTTATAATAAAACAAACATTTTTATAAGCATTAATTGTCGACCAGAGAAATATTTTATAGATATAATTGTTAATTTATGCATTATTTACTAATATTGTACATGACTTACAAATTGAAGTAATTTACCTAAATCATTCTAATAAGATATGAACATCATTGTTATATAATTTATAATAAAAACTATCAATTTATAATTATGTCAATATTTGCTCTTTTCTTTTTTAGCAAATATCTATTTTATAAATTTATTATTTTTTCTTGATTTTCAAACAAATCTACTAACTTAACGTTAATTTTGTTTTAACAATAAAGGTGCCATAAAATTAGGTGGTATACACTTGTATTGTATGTCGATCACAAGTACTACTTTCGGAAGTAATCAAAAAATATAAATTATCTATAAGCTTAAGAAATAATAAACACCTACATACATAACATTTATGACAGGTGTTCCAGTAATAATAAAATACAATGCCGTCTTTAAATATTTTGCCATTATTTTTTTTTCTGTTTTCTGTACTATGCATTAATGTGAAATTTATAGGATATAAGCCTATAACTCCTAAGATTATATGTAGTATGAAATAGTGTTAATCCGTCAATTACAAGAACTACTTCTGGGAGTAATCTAAAATATTTTGAATATTTCGAAATCAAAAAATACTCACGGACATAACATTGATGATATGTGCTCCAATAAAAATAAAATAAAACGCAGTCATTAACATTATTGACATTTTTTTCTTGCTGTGCTATGTATTAATGCAATTGTTATCGTTGTGCAAATTAATACTGCTTTTCTTTTACGGCAGTATATAAAATACACATTTATTACTTTAATGTAGTTTGATACTTAAGTGGTACTTTAAATGTACGTCTATTCGAGCAGAACGCTGCGGGACCATGAAAAACTATTACGAGTATATAATATAGCAAATTACAAAGAACCAAATGAATTATTATAGCGTTTCCTGTTTACTTACCCCGTTGTAAATATATTTCAATTAAACCACCTATTTCTTTTATAAGTGAAAAAAATGTAAGCGTGATTGATGCAATTATGATATTATTTTATTTATTGTTGTTTGATGTATAGTAGAACTCTGATTATCCGGACTAGTTATTAATGTCGAGGGTGGTCCGGAAAAGCAAATATCCGGATGATTGACATATTATGACATATCAAAAGTTACATAATTATATGAATACATTTATTATTAGTACGTATGTTGACATAATTTAAAATTTGTAACAGTAGACAAAGAGTTTTATTATAATATTTAACTGAAAATCTTTTTTCTCGTCCGGTTGATAGCCATTCGGATATACGGAGTTCTACTGTATATTTTTTCGGAAGTATTCACATATCAAACATTAAACCCGGTTCTCAAGAATATAAAACTCCTATAAGCTTATATAATCTTAGTTGAATATTTTCCGGTTAAACAAAAAAAAAATCAAAATCATAGAAGTCCCTTTGCTTTAGTATCATACTACTATGTTTATCCGCTAAGTTTTGAATAAACTTCTTAATATTCACAAAGTCAGTACACGTTAGTCATCTGGCTACCTTATTCTGTTAAATCTTGAATTCAATGATTCGCTTATACAAAAAACAATTTAGAGCTGAGAGTTTTTATAAATTTTTAATTTTAAACTCTAAAGATATTTTATAGTTTATTTAAATATCTAAAACTTATATATATTGATGTTTATATTCAGGGAAGTGAAAACCGACTTAATGTAGAAAATGCTAACACACGACCAGTTAACTATCTATATACTTTTGTAACAGCAATTTTGCATTTTATATAAATTATTTTCCGGTATGTTAAATACACATTTATAATCATACACTTTTAATTGGTGATATTTTAAAACAAATGTACTACATTATTGGCACTTATACAAGTTACGTGATTACAATATAATATTAGGTGATATTTTTTACATATTTAACATATTTTATTATGAACTTCGTGTTTTTAAATATGATTGCCAAATGACGGACGTACGTGGTAAAACGATTGATTATAAATGGTAGAATTTTTTTTTTTATGAATTATACAGATTTATTGTTACAGGTGGTTTCTCACCACATACAAAATCTGTTGTAAAGAGATTTTTATGAATTCTCATACAAATAAAGAATTTTTTTTAAAAACATATTTTTAAATAACTTATTGAAGTAATATTATAATATAACTATTACTTATTCAGCATAATCAATTAATTATATGAGGGTATTAATATACTTTTGAAACATATTATAGTTTTGATAATATATAGATTAAATAGTCAGTATTCATTATAACGAGTAAATTTAACTTACATTACCAATTAGTTGTTTCACTGTTTTTTTTTTTTTTACTACTACCTTAAAAGTAATAATTATTTAAGCAGAGTAGGTTGAATAATATTCAAGTATGATATGCCATTTTATAAATTAACATTTTAAACTTATAGTTCATATTCAAATAATTGCATAGATGGTATTTACAAAAAAAAGACACTGAAAATCACTAATTATAGCAAAATCGTTACATTTATGCATACACCATTATATTTCTATCACCTCAGCGTGAAAGAGTGAATAGTATCCTATATATATTTTAATAAATTATAACTTTTTGTTAGAAGGCTATATTAATAAAAATTATTAATTGAAATCAATTAATTTATTTTTTAAAAAATAATAATATTTATTTTATAATTAAATCGTTAAATTAATATAAAATGTGACCACCGATAGACTTGTAGGGGTGTAATAACTTAGAAGAAGAGAGACCATGGTCTTCAATGAAGTTGGCACCTATGCTGTGTTGAATTTTAAATTCAATAATACACCGTTCTATACTAAAAATGACTTTAAACAATAAAGCTAAATTAAAAATAAATTTAATTCAATAATATTTGTTGAATAATTGTTGTGATATATTTATAAATATAATTGTTGAGATTATTTTGTATTAACTTCTCTAAACATTAATGTGCATTATATTGCAGTAAAAATGAGAAATGAGACAATGTTTAAACTTCTGAAAAGTATTAGGATAAAAATATATTTTTAGATAAACAAAAAGTAAATTATAAGTGTATTATTATGAATTTATATAATTTTGAAATCAACGTATTGAAAAGTATAATGTTGTATAATATGTATTTAAATAGTATTCGATAATTAGTACAAATTTGTTTGTTTTTAATTATCTATATATAACTCAATTGTATAAATAACAAGTTAAGGGTTTAAAATAGACTTAATTTTTTTTCTATAACCAAAGAATACTATTTCAACTGAGACACTACCAACAAATATATCATTGGCATACATATTTTGAACTACTCTCCATTGGTAATCGGTTGCTTGAGGATACAACAATAGTATCGGACCAATATCACCAGTTCCATTTTTCATTGTATACTTTCCCTAAATGTAATAAGTAATAACTATTAAACTTTATGATTTACGACACTTTAGTATATAAAAATATTATTTATTTAATTTGGTTAAAATTGTGAGTACATATTATCGCATTTTAAATATTTTACATTCTGCCAAGTAGAATTTACATGTAAAAATAATACATTAGGTTAATTTAAACCTATGTATTTATATACATACGAAAATATTTCCATAAAACAAAAATAATAGACATATTTTTTGCTTTTGTGAAAACTATAATACAATAACTCTGTCATTACAATCGAATACTAAAGAACTATTTAATACAATATAATGCTTTTTTACTTTGTTTAACGGACAACGCATCGGTGGATCAAACGAATCGTACCATCGGGTCCATATTTGATTTTTTTCTTTTAATTTATTACAAAGACCAGTTACCGTCCAACTTTGGAAGTATTCGCAATTAATTCCATCTGGATCACACCGTTCGAAAACTGCGACAACCTACACAATTAGATTATACATGATTCAAATGTAAAGCTTAACAACTAGTAGACAAATTTGAATATTAACTCATCATCAGTGGTTTTTTTTTTTACTTACTTTGTTTATAAGTTCTTTTGTATTTATTGTAAATTGTCCATTTATATATTGTGTATCTTTGTATTGATCGAATGAATAATAATCCATAGTGAAGTTAGGTGTTACGTAGAATTTTTTAAAACGTATAACGTATGTTAACATTGGATTGTACTAAAAGTCATTATAAAACATACGTTATGTAGAAGCATAAATCCAAGTAGACCAGAAAGTATTATGCAAATATACCAGCCATTTCATGCTATTATTCATTGCACTGATAAAATTGAAGTAACTTAAATTATTCTAATAACATATCCTCATCGTTGTTATATAATTTGTAATAGTTTGGGAAAATAATTAATTTTTAACTATGTAAATATTTGTTATTTTCTTTTTTAGCAAATATCTACTGTATACATGTATTATTTTTTTAGATTTTGAATTAAAACTACTAATTTTACGTTAATTTTGATTCAACAATAAAATTTTTCATAAGGTTATTAGTTAACATAATATTGTGCCTTCATTGGTACTACTAGCGAATATATTAAAAAAATAATGATAAAATATACGTAATAATAAATACTTACAGACATAGTGTTTATGAAAAGTTCTCCAATAAGAATAAAATATAATGCCATTTTTAAACATATTGCCATCATTATCCTTTTGTTCTATGTATGAAAGTAAATTTCTTGTAACAGATAAATATTATCTGCACTTAATGACGGTAAAAATGATTTTAAAATTGTGTGATTTGATATTTATAGTTTAGTTCAAACGCATATTATCTATCTCTTTAAAAAGATCGGCGATTGACCATGAAAAATAAAATAAAAACAATTTAGAATACATTGCTACTATTTTTAAATATAGTCATATTGTACCGATTTCCTGTTAATTCAGTTTTCGTAAACACATATTGCCGCAATTATCCATGTAGGTATATATTTATCAGTAAAGTTGAAGTTCAAACATCTATAAAAAATATTGCGCAAAACAAAACGCATTCCTTAATATTTTTGTCATTTTTGTGCTATGTATTATAATGCAGTTTTTTGTTGTTTTACTTTTATCAAAGTATATAGAACACACATTTATTACTGTAATGTAGTTTGTTATTATATAGGTACATACTTAAAATTTACGTCCATTCGAGCAGAACTGCGCGGAACCATGAAAAACTATTACGAGTACAATATGGAAAATTACAAAGAACAAAATTAATCATTATAGCGTTTCCTGTCTATTTACCCCGTTGTAATTAAATTTCAATTAAGCCACCTATGTCTTTTACACGTGAAAATTATGGAATCGTAATTGTTGAAATCATGATATTATTTTGTTTATTGTTGTATGATGTATGTTCTGGGTCAATAAAAAAATAACTAATAAAATATACCGACATGGTCGATCGACCGACAACCAATAAATACCGACAAGACTAGATGTCTAGATAGTCTAGAATGTTTAGATGATATACTACTAGAGACTTTTGATTAGTTTCTGGAGCATGACTATGATCTTTGTCGGATCTCAACTTATTTCTTTCATCAATCAGAATTGTGGATGCACGCCCATAACAATTTGCATTTAAAAAAAACTTTATTTCACAATCGCAATGAAAGATTAGATTTCTGTTTCTATCTTTTACCACTAAGTACGCGTTGACAACTAATTTTTCTTAGCCCATTTTGACTGGACAATATTTCAATATTTCTCTATTTTACCTATTTTACCTATATTATATAAATTACGTACAGACACTGAGTGTATCATCGATGGCTCAACTAAGTACAATGTATCTGGGCGCCTTGTGGGTTGTATGACCGATTTATTTCTGTAACATTATAATATCCAATAATTTCGATATAAGCTTCATTATTTTTAGTCTTTACTAGAGACAAGTGCTAATTTTTAAAATTTTCAGTAATATTTCCTATTATTATATTTGAGTACCTTAAATCATATTTAATTATTCATTTTTAATATTAATTATGGACAGATTTTTAAAATAAGAATATAGATTAAAAGTGAAATTAAATAACTATAAACTGCATTTGTTATTGTCGGTAGTATTAACATCAAACATTAAATTCTCATAACAATAAGGATGTAAGACTCCTATAAGCGTATATAATATTAATTATTCGTTTTCAGGTTATAAAAACAAATAAAAATCATAGAATTCACTCTCTTATATTAATATGTATATCCGGTAAGTCTTGAGTAAACTTCTTCATTTAAAAAGTCAGTACAAGCCAGTCATCTAACTACCTCATTGTGTTAAATTTTGAATTCAATGATAAATCATTGTTTATTTAAATATCTAAAAGTTATTTAATAATAATTATTTTCGTATCTAAGAAATCGAATATTATATAATAAAGGATATTAAAATATTAATATATTTTTAAAATACATGAGTTTTGATAATATAGATTAGTAATTATTCATTATAACGAGTAAATTTAACTTACTTTACTAATTAGATGTTTTACTTTTTTTTTTTTTAATAATTATATAAAATTTTAAATGAATATCAAAAATGTGATCACTGACAAACTTTTGGGGTGTGACAACTTCCACCTGAACAAAGATCTTGTTTTTCGATTAAGTCGACGAATATGTGTTGTATTTAAAATTCAATGTTCCATTGTTATATACAAAATTTTTTTTGAATAATATAGCGAAATTAAAAAAAATAAATATAATTAAGTAAAATTTGTTGAGCTTATATGGATACATATATTTTTTAATATATATATATTTTAATTACTCTAAACGTTATAATATTTTTCAGCAAAAATGCGTAATGAGACAGTTTAAACTACTAAAAAATATTACAGTAAAAATGACTTTTTAAATAAATAAAATGCAAATTATTTAATAATTAATTCATATAATTTTAAGGTCAATGTATTGAAAAATATAATGTTATATATTATATACTTTAACAGTACTAGATAAATATCATAAATCTGTTAATGTTTAATTACTTATAGCTTAATTTACCAATTTATTAACAAATTAGAGTTTTACAGTAGAGTTGATTTTTTTTCTGTAACCAAAAAATGAAAACTCTACCACTACACCGCCAACAAATATATCATCAGCATACATATTTTGAACTACTCTCCATTGGTAATCAGTTGCTTCAGGATACCACAATAGTATCGCATTAATATCAACAGTTCCATTTTTCATTGTATACGTTCCCTAAATTTAATAAGTAAATACTATTTAACTTGTATGATTTAGGAAACTTAAGTATATAATAATATTATTTATTTTATTTTGTTAAAATTGTGAGTGTATGTTCTAGCATTTTAAATACTGTACATTTTGCTAAGTAGAACTTACTTGTATTAATAATATGTTATAAATAATTTAAGCCTATACATTTAGAGTTAAAATATAAAAATATTTCCATTTAACAAAAATAATGTATATAATTTTTACCGTTGTAAATGATAAAATATAACTTTTATGTCATTACAATTAAATGTAAAATAACTATTTAATAAAATATTATAATATACTAGTCTCTTACTTTATCTAATGGACAACGCATCGGTGGATCAAACGAATCGTACCATCGGGTCCATATTTGATTTTTTTCTTTTAATTTATTACAAAGACCAGTTACCGTCCAACTTTGGAAGTATTCGCAATTAATTCCTTCTGAGTCACATCGATAGAAAACTACGTCAACCTACAAAATTAGATTAAACAAGACATAAATGTAAAGCATAACAACTTGAAGTATATCAACGCAGCAATTACTTATAGGGATCAGTAGAAATTTAAATATATACTCGTCATCAATGGTTTTATTTTTACTTACTTTGTTTATAAGTTCTTTCGTATTTATTGTAAATTGTCCATTTATATATTGTGCATCTCTATATTGATCGAACGAATAATAATCCATAGTGAAGTTATGTGTTACATAGAATTTTTTAAAACGTATAGTGTATGTTAACATTGGATTGAACTAAAAATCATTATAAAACATACATTTTGTAGAAGCATCAATTGCAATGAATCATAATGTTAATTTATAGATACACCAGCTAATTCGTACTAATATTCGATGCATTATAATTGAAGTAACTAAATACTTAAAAAAAAAAAAAACCGTCGGTGTAATTTATTTGTAATAGTTAGTTAAAATTATAAATTTTAATTATGTCAATCTTTGTTGTTTTCTTTTCTATTATATGATAAATGTGATTTTTTTTTATATACATATTCAATTAATACTATTAACTTGACCTTAATTTTGATGCAATAATAAATATGCTAAAATATTATGAATTATGAAATTGTGTGCCAATTTGTAGTACGAATTCTGGTTATATTCTAATAAATATTAATTATACATAATATGTAATAAAAAAAATACTTGCAGACATGATGTTTATGATAAGTGCTCCAATAAGTATAAAATATAATATAATTTTTATGCATATTGCCATTATTTTCTTACTTTGCTATGTACTAATGTATATTCTTGTGACAGATTAATATTGTCAATAATCTTTGACGGTCAAAATGATTTTAAAATAGTTTGATTTCAATATCATAATACACTTCAAATGCGTATTATCTCTTTAAATAGATCGACAATTGACCATGAAAAATAATATTAAAAAATTTAGAACAAATAACTATTATTTTGTCAAACATTGTCATATTGTATCGATTTCCCGTTTATTGTTTTTCAAATATATTTTGCTGCAATTATTCATGGAATTATTTACATGTGATACAAAATACTCTCAAATTTATGTACGACAAATGTTAATTTGTCAACAAATAATTGCTTATGCTCTATAAACAGACTGTATTTCTGATTTAATTAATTAAAATTTTATTTAAAAAAAAAAATAAATTTTTTACTACCCTGCACATATATTAGTTTTGTATTTTTCATTTTATTATACCTTTATAATTATTTGTTACTCTAACCTTTATAGTTTTTTTTAACAAGAAATGCATTGAAAAACGATTTAAAAGTATTATTCGTTAATTATATGAATAAAAGTTACTTTTATGTTATTACTCAGCAATATAACCTATTAAATATGATAGGTAATTACATCGTAACTCAGTTAGACATACAAATGTTACGCGAAAACGCCGTACCTATCCAAAAATCTAAAATGCTTGATGCGGAGTTCTTTCATAGTACTTCTAATTTTTTTTATTGTATTTTAGATATTTTAAAAAAATTCTGTAACACCAATTTATAAATAATCTCATATTACATTTTTAAGTTTAGTATTAAAAAAAAAAAAAACAATTTTAAGAATTTCTAACGACAAAATATTTTGTACACTTATGATTTTAATGATTTCCTTTATAATCTGAATCAAAACGCTAATAAGTAAGAAGTTTAGTATATCTTTTCAACGTTCCTTTAATTACTGAAAAATCAAGTTTTGTTGAACATAATATTTATACTGACATTCTTAATATTCTTAATATTTATTTTAATATTGTAATGGACGCAACGAAAAAAATTAATACAAATAAAATGCATACCTTCCAATCTACTACCAAATTAAAAAATAAACACAATAGAAGAAATAAGTAAAATTCTGTATACTCGATTCCGTTCCAGACTATCCGATCACTCAAATCCACTTATATCTGCTCTAGACTCTGACACCATTCCTGGTAAATCACCTCACTGGCTGAATAGAAAATGGTGTAGAGATTTAAAATATTAAATAATCCAAATCTACCAAGCTTAATCAAATCATAAAGTGTTACCATTTGGTGTTTGCTTTTCTCGTGTGTACAAGTTATCACATTATATACCTAATATTTCATTATATCCAGATTTTAAATAATGTACTACAATATTAATATATTAAATAGGGTAATGTGAAATAATTTAAAAAAAATGTACATTAGATATATTCAAATAAACTCACAAATAAAATTATATAAGAATAATATTTCTTACTTTTGTTACTGGACAATTTGGTTGTGGATCAAATGCTCTGTACCAACTG
Organism: Rhopalosiphum maidis; assembly: GCF_003676215.2. Taxonomy (NCBI): domain Eukaryota; kingdom Metazoa; phylum Arthropoda; class Insecta; order Hemiptera; family Aphididae; genus Rhopalosiphum; species Rhopalosiphum maidis. The sequence continues at coordinate 7,178,031 of NC_040878.1, forward strand.
GACCATATTTGATTCTTGTCCTTTAATTTAGGGCAAAGATCGTTTAAAGTCCATGATTGAAAATATTCACAGTTTACACCTTCTGGATTACAACGTTGAAATACTACGACAAGCTTTAAAAATATTTACACACATGTATGCTAAAATGTATGCTAGCATAAGCATAATATGCGGATTCTTAATAAAATATAACATATTAAATATTAAGTAAACGCTATAATATTCTGAAGTCTTTTATTGAAGGAACTATTTGTTATTATAGGTACCTATTAAATAGTATTATTTGCCCACCTTTTCTAATGGTACTGGCGAGTCAAGTGCAATATATCCATTAACGAATTCCTTTTCTCTGTATTTGTTGATTGTATAATTTCCAGTGAAATTGGGTTGAAAATACAATTTTTGAAATCGTATCGTATAAGTTAGCATTGGATTGTACTAAAATTATTACAGTCATGTAAAAGTATTTATTCTTATACAGAGTGATTCACCAAACATGCTCACCCACATTTTTTTAATTTTATAAACAATTCATTCAAATTCTAATACTCTTTAAGTAGTATAAAAAAGTCTTAAGAATTTGTAAATATGGTCTTTAAGTTTATTTAAGAATGCTCGGTGAATCACTCTGTATAGTAATATTGAATATAATAAAATAATAGAATGGAATATGAATTTTGAAAAACTGTGTATTATACTTACAGCTGCAAATATCACGTTTTCAAAGCATTTCCCAATAAAAATAATAAAAACCAATTTTATGAAAAACATTTTTATTTCTCTGGGATAGATGGCCTGTCGCCAGTATGTTTACGATTAAAGTATAGCTTGTTTAAACTTTTTATTTTAAATGAGTGTTGATACGGTGCTTACACGAAATCAAGCACATAACTAAATTATATGGCATTAATTTACCTAACCAAATATTTGCGTTATTAGAAGTCAGTTATATTTAATATAAATTAGATGTGAGTAATTATAATAATAACATCATCATAATAATTGATCAGTTTGATAAAATCATTGAAATGACTGAGCATTAGTATTCCTTACTTTGAATACAATACATCTATATAATTACCCATAATGAGTAATTCCGTTTATCATTAGAATTTTGTTGTTCAATGAGTTTTTGATTATTTGATAAACTTATTAAAAAAAAGTACCAACATTTATCATTTTATTTTCTGGATGAAGTAATAATGAATGTATTAGTGTTTAAATAATGCGTTTTTTCCGTCATATCATCAAGTTTTGGAAGAAAAACACTGTTCAGTTTAACTTTGAAGGTAGTACAGAGCAAGAAATATATGATCTCTAAAGGCATTAACAAAATCCTAGAAAAAAATCTTTTGAAATAATATGGAAGAACTAAATAGAAATTACAAAAAAAAACGGAAATTATTATGTTATTTTTGACCAATTTTATTTTTATTTTTGTTATAAAAATGAATAGTTATTGTACATTATATGGATAATTATAAACATTTTTGAACTATACTTGACTATTTTTTTTTGATTAATATGTTAATAAAATATTTGTGTCTCGGTTAAATGCTTAAATATTTACCGTATAATATTTATTTTTTAATACTGAAATTAAAAATATAAAAATATATAACCACAAATTTATTTTTAAAGCTTATCGTCACCTTTTCCTTAAAATCGTTTTTCGTATATTGTATTGATTGTATTTAATTAATTTAAATTTAAAATTTTGTACTTTTTTTTGGAATTAAATTTATGATTTAATCAAAAACTTATTGAACAGTTTAAGGACATATTAATTTGTTAATTTGTAACAATTAAAACCTATAAGACAATAGATCAATCTTATTAATTTTTATTTTTTAGTACCTATTATAGTAAAAATTTATTTTACTATCTAATTGGGTTATCAGCTTAAAAATATATATTTGTTACACAATTTTATAAACAATGAGTATACATGCAATTGATCATGGTTGATTAAAAAAAATAAAAAAAAATAATTTATTTTTTGTCATAATATACCTTGTTAAGTAATTAAGTAATTATTTATGATAATTATCAGGTAACGGATTTTGCTGGTATTTATATATTTTTATAAATTGTCTAAAATATAAATATAGCATAGTAAATTAACAATTTGTATATTTTTAAGGTATATAAAAGAAACAGCGTTTAATATTTTTTATTTTATTTTTTTATACTGTTTAATTTTATTTGATGAAGTTTTCATTTCATGAAAAAATTGCTTTCTCTAGTATTTGTCAAAGTTTATTTTTCTAATATATTAAAATAATTTATAATGTAACTACTATATTTATACTCATAACTAGTGTGTACTTATATTTCTGTATGAATAATAATAATATTATATGTTATCGTCTCCTGTACAACGTATATAAATCATTAAAAATATTACGTACCAAACAAAATTATATCGGACATGGATGAGCAGTTTATCAGTTGACAGTTATCTAGCCTTCATAAAAACTGTGATAACTAAATTACGTAGGTACAATGGGTATGACCTCCAACCGCCTATGAGTGGGAAATCAATTCTCCAAGCTTTAAAACCTGGATAATATAAGGCTAGTTCACTTTTATTTATTTATTATTATTTACTTATACACAATTTCCAGGAATTTATGATCCTTATAAATAAACATTACATTTTTTCGATGCACCAAATCTATTTAATCTAAGAACAAATTTAAAATATTTGCGTAAATAAAAATGTACATTAGCAGTATAATTATTAAGTATAAGTAACATATTATAATTACAGAAAATATAAATCAATTAGAACGCTAGTATAATTTTTTTATTTAATTAAATTCTGTATTTTTCAAAGTATAAAAATATAATATCGTATATTCTTTACGGTTGTATAGTAAATATGAACAGCCATACTCATGGTGAAAAATGTATTCGACTATTGAACCCATTGATTTCTGTCATAATAGTCGTTCGTCATCGATTACAGCCCATTTTGAAATTCAACAAGGGGCGCTAATAGTTTTAAGTAAGTTTATTTAACACCGATAATAATTAGTAATAATATTAAGTTGGATAGATATAAAAAAACGAATCTTAGCATGTCGAATATTAATGAACGTTTTTCTTTTTTTTTTTAAATTAGCTTATTGTAATATTATAGCCGTATAGGTAAGCTAAATATAAAATAAAATAGCTTTTTTCTAATGCAATTTTGTAAATTTATTAGGCTAAAAACAAATGTATTGTGAATAATCTATAGAAATTAATTTCATTTTTTAATCATTCATCTATATAGATAATTATGTTATTACTATTATAGGGTCCGGAAGTTAGGTATTACTTATATTGTACTAAAAAATGTATAAAATCGTTTGCAATAACATTGTGCTAAAAATATCCAAAATCGTATTATTTATTGTGTTGCGTGTTATACACAATTTTCATGATTTTACAGGTCATCTGTAAACGTAAAAATACAGATAATTATTTACAAAGACTGAATGATAAAGCACTCGTTACGGGTTTTTCACTCCTGCACGAATGACAGATAATAATTATTATTATTATAGGTTAAATAATAATAATATATTTAGAATTCTTATCGCGAACAAATCTCATCGGTAAAATTGCACACAATAATATGATATTCGTACATTATATTAAATTATAAAATGTTTTTGCTTATGCTGGAAATAAAATTAAAAATAATTTATGTTTATAAAATAACATTTATTTTAAAAACAGTTATTGAGTATAAAAACTAATTCATGATTAATGTACCTATAATAGTGGTGATGTGCAACCTAGGGGTGATGAGATTTTAGTAAGGAGCTTCCAAAACTTTCTTTTAATGCTATGATCAAATAAATACAATTTTAAGTTTATAAATAAACGATAAATTACCTTATAGAAAAAGAAAATTAATTCATTTACATGGTAAATGTTGGTTTCACAAATATGAATCATGAATCATGGTACAAAATACGTGGCGTACTATTCGAGTAACCGTTTTTTATAATAGTTCATTAATGTTACTCTTGTATAAAATGTTTTATATTACAAATTGTATAAGTTGTAAGAATAAAATCAACTGTTACCCCGTATCAGAATATAATTCTAGAATAATTCTTAATTTTTATAAAAAATGAAAAAATTTTGAATAAATCATGAATACGTGAAAATATTAATATAATAAAGTAATTATTAATGTCTTCAATTAATTCTTCATATTCGGTGATTTTGAACAAAAACCACCGGATTTGTTGTAAATAATATAATTTTTAACCACGGTATCTAGTTTGAACGCTCATTCACAAAATTAATCTTTTTTGGATCTCTAAAATAATCAAATATATTCATGTAACTTTATTTTACTTGATGGAATGTATACGTTTCTTTACATTTCAAATAATTATTATCTATATAATAACGATTTGATTTATAAATACCATTGACAGAGTGGATATCACAGTGTCCGAGGGGAAAACCAACTCATATTTTAGATATCTAATTATAATCACTTTCTTGACATAGCAATAATATAATGATTATCGTAAAATTATACTTCGACATTAATTAATAAAATGAACTGTTGTCAGATCAAAATTCTATACTGTAAACAACGTTTAAATATTTAAAACAAATAACTCTAATCATTTGGAAAAACTTTTCGGTAAACCAGTACCTGTTTGTTCCCATTAAAATTCTGTTTCTACTATCTGTATAAAACACTCACCTTGAATTATTTTAGTAAAAATCAACCTATTTTTAAAAGATTCTTTAATTATTTTAGTCTACTAGTGAATACATAAATAGTCTTATTTGATGATATGAGTATAGGTACGATAAAAAAGTGAAGACTAACATACACGGACATCGAATAGAACATATATGCTTACTGTTTAGTACCCGACACACCTGCACTAAATTAGAAATTTGCATTCAACGAACATTTACACCAAGACCCGAAGAATCTGTGCCATATTATATATACCTGACCTTAAGTGCCATTAGCCACTTGTTTATAGGGCAAAAACTGTCAATACACAGGACGAACATACAACCCGGAACATGACTCGCGGACATGATTGGAGACGATTCGAGGCAGTCCAGAACATCTCATTTCGAACGATCGACTGGTACTTTAAGGTTGATCATCAACAAAATAGTCATGAGTTTGCAAACTTTAAAAAAAATTGCATTCGTAATCTAATTTTTAAATCGTTAATGTAATCATACGGAGTTTTTAGAATGAAATGTGTCGATGTACGTATTATATTCTTGTGTAGATATAATTCATCAATAGGTCTTGGTGATCTTATAGTTAATTATGCGTGAATAATGCTATTGTATCGGTTAACCGTTAATCGTATCGTCTCTAAATGTATATAATATTATAAACATATGTGGTATGTAACATGATGTTGTTACAACCCGATCACACAACTCCAGTCCCTCATCCCTCTCGGTCACAACGGGTCCGCCGTAGAATGGAATAAAACCCATCAGACCAAATATTAAAGGAACCTATTAGTATCTACGAACGCTCCCGCAAACGGCTTTCGACTACGAGGAATACCCGAAAATAAACAGCGTTGACAAACGTATAACACGTTCAATCGCGCGGTGTGCGGTGTGCGGTGTGCAGCGTTACCGAGTAACGACACGCGAATAATAATTCAAAAGCTTGTCGTGTAAATAAAAAAATATCTGTTGCCAATAACGATCGAGTGCCAATAATAAATAATCTAACACGATTATGGAATGAACCATCGAATCGGACGTCGGCTGTGCCCAAAGTAAAATATCTAAAACGGAAATCATTAAAATATGGACGAGTGCGTCGAGGTGACGGGATGCGATTCGGACACCCGAAACGATGAGGACCAGACGGAGCTTTTAGACGCGATGGTGCTCAAGACTTGCGGGCAATTGGTGTTCGACCTGTTCAGGCGGTTCAGAAACAACGAAGTGGAGTCGACGGACGGTGACAGCGCCGACACGATATCGTCGTCGACCGCCACCGCGGACGACTGCAGCGAGTCGTCGATCGGCAGCACCGGAGAGACGTACCTCGACGCGCTGATGATCCGCGCGTTTGACAGGCTCTACGACGTGATGTCACGAGACCTGGAAAAAGCCGACCGGCGTTTCCAGACTCCGCCAAAACTTCAGCTATACCACGAGCTGCAGAATTTCGTGTGCCATTATCAGTTGCATCAGATCAACAGGTATTAGTCATGACTAAAATGTAAGTGGTCGGCAAACGTCGGATTTGAGCAGGGAAAATAAACCTGCGTTTCTCTTTACACCTATTATTCCTTGATCCAAGCCCCTAGTAGTGTTCCCGAATTCGTATTTATTTTTCAAATCACGGACATTTTTATTTATAAATCTCTATATTTAATTTTTTCACTTTCCTTTTTAAAATACATTTAGTTGTGCATACATGTATGAATTAGCATTTACATATTTTATACGTTTAAATTACATTAAACCTGTATCTAGCTTACATTTTAAGACATTCTTTATCTCCCCCTCTCTTTTCCAATACATTTTTACCGCCAGCACCCATCATGCCTATACGCTGTATTCGCCCAGAATCTGACACGTTTTAACGCAATAACGCAGCAACACAGAACTGCAGGATTGCCAAATGTATTATTTGCGTTATTGAAGACAACCGCATTAGTGTAATAGTTAAATTACTGGTTTAAAATAATATCAATCAATCGTATCTGTTGATTACAATTAACTCTTATTCGTTTTTTTGTAATTAATTTGTTATGAATAAAACAAGAAATCATCAAGGCCGATTATCTTGATTACTAAAATTTGTACCACGTTGAGTGCATTACCGGTATACAAATACGTTTTATTTGATCTATGGTAAATACCAGATTATATTGAGACGTATATAAGTATATAAACATGTTAAATTTCGTTTTGCCTACTGATAATAATCAACACATTATAAATTAAAGATATGTTTTTGGAGACGAAAAGGTATGGGATTGGGGCCCAATCACTACGGACGCACTGACAACGGTCCGGGTATGGCGACTAAAATTTGTCGATGAAACTAAAGTGCCAAATGGTCTGATGGAATCTTATAAGACTGCGACCGCAATTAAAGAACTGCACCCGTTTGATGCCGCCATGGTCGCGTTTGCCGTTTTTGGTTTTTTACTGTAACCGATTTTAAATAATTTAGATTTTGTTTTTTAACTATAATTTTGTGGTTTATATTTTTTTTGTTTTTAAGAGGATACGATACCATAACTGATTACAACATTTTGTACATGTTTCGCAAAATTGAAGACATTTACAAACCATTAACTTTTCAATATGTTCATAATTCCGTGCTGCGGAACACTAGGCTGTTTTTGGTAGATTGCGCTTCGGATGATGATGAAACATTTTTTGAATCTTTGGCAGACAATACAGATATTAAAGACGTGTTTAATTGGATATTTGATTTAATGGCTGAGAATCCCGGGGCCGTCAATAAATTCACTGGAAACCCTTTCTCTGACGTTCAAAGTGTTGTAAATCAAATTTACGACGTCAACGGAAAAAAAATGACTCCCAGCTATATAATAAAGTTACGAATATTTTATCGATGGATTTCAATGGAACTTTTCGATTTGCTAAGGTATGATTTAATTTATCTTTAATAAATGTACAACAAAATAGTTTATAATTGGTCTTAGCAGTAAACAATTTATTATTATGTGTATTATACCTATACATGTCTACGATAAGATAAATAAATGTTACACGTTAAATTCTATTAATTTTTACATATTAATCGTATTTATCATGCTGTGAATCACATCTTTTTCATACGCATCATCACATTCGATTATTGTTCCATTTATTTATGAATATAAAATTTTGCAATAAAAACATTATAAAATTGGAAAACAAATGTATTTAATATATATATTATGCATAGTCTTATAAAATGTGCGCTAATTAAATAAATAATTATAATATTCGTTTTATACTGAAACTTTTCGTATGCTTGATATCAGTTAATTTAATTCTGTACATTTTATTAAAATATTTAGTGGTAGAATTCGAGATCGAATGTCATTATTGGATCACCACGTCAAACAGTGTCTATGCTGCTTAAGTGAAACATCCTGGTTGGAATTATTTGAAAACGTCTATGTGTTCACGTTTAAATACTTTACAATGATCCTCAACGAATACAACTGTCCGAACCACATGTTGAAGACTTTTCTCGATTTGTGGAACAATGAAACATTAAAGGATATTATCAGGTTTTGTGTAAATAAACAGATTTGCGGCAACTCATATCTAAACCATCGTGATAGCTCCACGGATTCGAACGAGAGCCTTGGATCGTCTAACTCGTCTTAGCATAATAATTAGACAGGGCTGAATTGAAGAAATAAAGTTAAACCATAATTGACGGACGCGTACCTATTCTACAAAAATAAATTCCCATCTATACTATATTAATATATTATGATATAACAATATGATAATAACTTTTCATTTATAATATTGTTGAAATACGACTGTTTTTTTCCATCTGTATTATAGGTTACAGGTCTACTGCACCACAAATTCTCCATTCCAGTCGATTGTTCGCCTTTTTAAAAGTGTCTTTCACAATTTTTAATTTGTCCTACTTATAAGAGCTTTGAGAACCCCCCCAGTTCACGTTCAATCTATTATTGTATCTTCTAAAATCATATTATGCAGCTCTTTTACACGGCGTTTCGGGGCATTTACAGTCATTTTCAAACGTCTTACTCTCGAAACGCATACCTTCGCTACAAATCGAACACTTCTCCATACACACCCCAATAGTTATAGTACTCAATCGTGTTAATAATGTCACTATTACATTGATTTATTGTATTTTATATATAGTATTAGCCGTGGCGGAAAAATAACTTATTCGGATTATTACGTGCAGATCGTGCTCCGCGCTCGCGTCGTTTTAGTATATACAATTTAGCGGACATGACGTGTACAATATGCGTTTATAGTTATTTTCGTGCAAATGTATATACTACCATAATGACCGGAGTCGGTTCGATTGTAATTGGATATAGGACGAAAATAGGATGTGTCCGTTCCATCCGATCGATGTATATAATAACACAACACGTGTCGGGAGTCGGCGGTTCGGTGCTTTGTATGATAATATGCGCATAACGCATTATATCCGAATCGGTTTCTGGTGGTTTTTGTCGCCTCCTGCAGAACCCGATCACAGAGATACCGATCGTCGTCGTCGGCGGCATCGGCGGCAGTGGCACAAGGCGGCGATGGTATACATGGTACCGACGCGATTTGTTTCGCACGGTGCGCTCCTTAAAAGATACGAGTTACGAGTAGGTGGAGCGAATTCACAAAAGATTAATTGTCGTAAACGGCCGGCCGAGTCACGGACATAATGTGCGTCCTCTGTGGCTCTCTGTCTCACTCTCCGCCCCTATAGATAATATAATGTGTGCGCGTATATCGTACCACTCGTGTATATATATATATATATATACGACGATATTATCGTCTCTCTAATTCTCCGCATTTGGGCGTATATGTGTGTGTGTGTGTGTGCACCGAGAGATATAAGCCTTGAAGGGTGCCCCCACACCGGGTGGTTAAATTTTCTGACCGAGAGATATCCGGGGCGGAGATCTTAATTTTGCGCGGGCGACGACATATCAATATACATTCGGGTATTGTGCCGCGTGTGTTGTCGGCATCTTTTTAGTACCCCGAAAAAATATTATCAAATAATATATAATACATAATGTAATAACATAAAGAACGGAGAAAATAATAAAACACCATAGTACGGCCGTCATCGTTGTCGGTGCTGCCGCCGCCGCCACTGCCGTCGTGTGTTATTATACGTACAAATGTCCGTAAGACGTCCGATAATATAATATAATGGCGACAAACGTGTAAAGTCACGGAGCGGCATTCGGCGGCCCTTTTATTGTCATTACACACACCGCGCACCGACCCGATGACAATTCAATCGCGACATCAAAAACTACCGCGACAATGAGCGCGTCGCCGGCGTGAGGTGAGCTCTTGTTATACATAATATACCTGTAAAAAAAAAAAAAAGAATAGGAAAAAATCACATTTGTATAATAGGTGTGAGCACACACACACGCATATTTATTATTATCATCATAACGTGAGAATTCCGGTCGGTTGGTCGAAATGCATTATAATACGATAATGTCATATTATATAAAACGACGCGCCTACTATATACGTATGTATATATCACACACATACGCGAGTATAATGTATACGTATATATACGCGCACACGCCCACCGACATAAATACTCGGCTAATTTGCTCAGATCACAATATAATATGTATACCTTTACCGGGGTTAGGGTATACGGTTCGCGTATGTATAATATCACGTACCTGCGCACGATGCAGTGTATGATAATACGGTTTGTGCGACCAATAGACAATCTATATATTATGTACGCGACCGGAGGAGCGACCGAACAACTCGTACGGCGGCGGTGGCTGATCTGGTTTAACTTGGTCGACGACGTACGTGTTGTCGTCACGGGACACTGTGATTATATATTTTATAAACGATAATACACGAGAATGTTATAAATATGCAAACGAGGTTATGGCGTACTCGAGAGAACTCGCGCGCCACGGACACTACTGCTGCAGCATCACGGCATACGCCGTGCACCGGTATACAATATTTTAAATGCATGATACGACGGGTGTAAGTGTGCAACTACTCGCAGTGGTGCGCAATGTGGGCGAGGTACAGATGGGTCGTGCGTCAACGGGTGAACATCGATCGGGGTTTTATTTCCGTGTAGAATTTGAGTGTTAATATGAAACATAATTCAAAGAGTAAATAGATCAGCTATACTGACTGCAGTTTGAGCCTGAAGAAAAACATTGAGAATAGTGAGATTTTTATAACGTATTATGATTAGGTATTTACTCGGTTTTTCTTTCTTCCATCATAATATAGTAGCATAATACGTATTTAATTGCGTTCAGCATAAAGATTAAATTTAAACTCTTCCACCGCTAACATTTATCTGTATAGATAGATATACAGATGACAGTTTTCAAAATTGTATCATTTTGTTATTTATTCTGATGCCTTATCAGGGGCGTCATTTCAGGTTTTTTTTCGGGTGTACGAGGTATCAAGCAGGCCAATTTGAAATTTCACTAGGCCATATAAAAATTGATATACTACATATATGTACATTATCCTGTTTCCAATTATTTTCATACATCATGGACCGAATCAATGCATCAAAATAAGTAGTAAAAATCAATTTAAAAACTAAAATACAATAAAAATGTATAGCACAATATTTGTTTATAACCAATGTAATTTAAAGTGATAAATAATAACCGTGCATTATTTCATCAGGGTGCAGGCCAATTGAAACTATTTTAAAAGTAAAGGGTGCAACAGCACACCCTGATCCCCCTCCCCAAATTACATCCCTGTTTTATATTTATTCTAAGTGTAGTATACCTATAATATTATATAGACACGCTAAATGTTCTTAGATAAAATATATAGTTAATAATGATTTAGATGTATACATACATATTACATATAACATACTTACAAACGGTTCATATGAGTAGTCAGTACTAAAAACAAATAGGTATACTATAGTGTGAAATCATTAGAAATCTACGAGTGAATAACAATAAAATTGACTGTAGTAACCCGGGGATAGGCAACATATGTTGTCGCAATACCGCATGTATTACTGCACAATAATAATACGTATAATATTATTGCATGGGCGCGCTCTATGCATCGCGTATCGTATATGGTACAACTTGTTTAAGTGAAAATCTCAAATAGTGATAGAAATTTCCTATATAATATATATATATATATATATTATATCTAGGAGTAGTGAAATTGAAATATTTTAATTGTAATTTTTTAAAATTGTAAATGTCACTCTTCAATGAAACCATGAAAAATACAATTCGTTTTTGAGTATTTGCAAACTTGTTGTTTGTTAGTAGGTAATTAGTTATAACTATAACAACATTACTATATTGTTTTATACATCATATTACATAATAATTATAACCAATTTATAGTAATTATCAAACAATATTTTAGTTTTGAAATATGTTATATATTGTGTTAGGCGTATGAGTTATGACTTATTGACCTCATGAAATTATTATTATAACTGTATATATTATAAATGTATAAAACAACATATTATACACTGTATACGTATTAACGGTTTGTATTTCTTCCAGCAACCAATAAACATCATACCTTAAACATTTTCTCTTACTCTAAATGTAGGTATAACTATATACAATTTTTTTTTAATACAAGATTTATTTTTTTATTTTTCACAGACACGAAATATTTCATAAAAATTCCGTAAAAAAAAATGTAATGCAATTTTAAAACCACAATATTATATCGGATAAAATCTAACAGTTGTCGAAATAACAGTTATGTATAAAATCGAATTGTAGCCTACAATTTAAAGGTACATAAAGTAATATTATACCTACTACAGTACCTTATCATACAGTTTATATTATATTTATATTTTAACCTGCCGAGTTCCGACATTATATATTATTATCTTCTGCTGGCTTTTAGTATACTCCTTAAGAGTTTTCTTCGTCATCGTTACAATATCTTCCTCCACTACCCTCTGTTTTAACTAGCATCCTCTATTTCCGAACTACTATTTTCTTGAGATCCATTTCCACTACATCCATAACCGTCATCTCTTCCTAGGCCACCCACGAGGTCTCTTCTCCGCGGATTTCCATTCCATCGGCACCGATCCTATTAACCGTCTCCTCCTCTGACATCATGTATATATTACACGTATGTAATGCTCAAAAGTGATATTATGTGAATCATTAATCACGAGCGCTCTGGTTTCCGTCGGATAATTGCATAACAATGCATTAATTCGATAAACATAATATTATAATATCTTTATAATAGTGCAGTGGTTAACAATACGCGCGTACAGGTCATTCGCGCATTATGCGGGACTCAATGATCGAGCGGTATGGTATTCGTCATGGTAATTCAACACCATCGTGCACACTGCACCGCTGCCGCAGCCGTTGTCGCCGAGGATTGAATGGACGAAATATATGATGTGCTCAAGAAATAACAAGCAATGCGTATTAATTCATAATGCATTGACCCGTCGGTACCTACACGATCGTATTGTTATGGTCGACGTCATCCCGAAATATATGAAAACTTTGTTTGTATACGTCCATAATATGATATATTATACGAGCTGAGCGTGTTGTGGCGTTATGGCGATATTATTCTGGTGTTTTTTTTAACAGATATCTTCCGTGCTCGACGCGAATACTATATTATATAGGTATTATATTATTTGTTATATTTTGCTATACGACGCGACAGCATAATATACGGTTCATACCAATAATATTATATAATATACTAACTGAATGGAAATAAAATTCAAGTATAAAAAATCTCAACGATTGAAAAGCCGATATTATACGATATTAGTGACGTTTATGTAGGTAAAACGCTTAAGATACAGCGCAAAAGATCATAATTAAAGTAGTATTCTAAAAATACTTTTCGAAAATTTTTAAAACTGTTGTTGTTGTTATTCGTTACAAATACGCGAATGCGATTTTTTTTGATGAAGTAATTAATATACTATATTACATTTATCATTTAAACATTTTAATAAATTTTACATTTTTTGAATAATTATTACGAAAAACTATATAATCGGGGGTTTTTTTGTGTTCCAACTAAATTTAATCTCTTTAATCTGAGTCCATAAATAAAAACGCAGGTTTTTAATTTATAAACACAAATATTATTTTTCCGATAAAAATTATTCAAATACAAAAATAATAACGAAAACAATTTTTCGACAGTATATACATGAATGTTTTTTTTATTATTATTGAAGTAGAATCTATAATAGTGTTCAAATACAAAAAAAAAAAAAACTTTTATTTGAACACTTGTATTCGAATACAACACTGGTATTACGTGTGCGGCGGTGTGCCTATGTCTGTATCTATATATATATATATATATTATATTTGCAGTCACGATTCATGACAAAGCAGTGTAAATGAAAATTGGTTACATCGTTCTGACATTTTAAAAGTAATTACTTACCTACTTCAAACGAATTCTTGAACAATCGATTATAAGATTATCATCGGTATATACAAACGATGTTTGAGCAAAACTAATAAAAATAAAATAATATACCTATACGTTTTGGACACTGGACGGTTACGGTTTACCTATATAAACGAATTGAAGCCGATTGAGTCGTCCGATCGTTATAAAGATAAATGCCGACGTGAACATAATATAATATCGTCAGAGATGATTCGGTTGCGGGATGACTGGCGACGTACCTACGTATATACACGTATATTATTATACAATAATAAACAATATTCGATATGCCCATTGCCCAGTGGCCAGCTGGTAGTCTGTAGGATTTTGAGGTCAACGGGTACGTTATTATTATGAAAATAGTGTCGACGAGCGAGTGTAGGTATATAATAAGAAAATAATCGGTCGTATCACATTATGACGATAAAATAATTTCTTAATTAAATGTTCGTGTCTTGATGGACCGCCCGCGAGAAGTCCGCTCAATTATTACTTACCATCTAAACACAATAAGAGTTACAAAAATTCAAGATACGATTAGGTGTATAATACAATAATATGGACAAAAACTGCGGACAAGCGTGTAGCATAGAATATAAATAAAATACACGCTTACTACTCTCCCGTGGTGGTAATCGATTTGCGTTCACGACTTTAGGATGGTATTTATTACTTATTAGTAAAAAGGTGATACACCTAGCCTGTTCATTTTGAGTTATCGTCGTGGCCCAGCACGTTTTTTATAATACTATTTCGCAACAATCATTACATTTGGTTATGTTGTACCGCTGTTTATCTAAATATATAATAATAATATTATACTAATATTATTGTATTTTAATAAATTATATCGTCAGACTGTACATTTAGAGTTTAGCGGATGAGAAAAACAAACGACGTAGGTTTATAGAGAATCAAGCGATTTGTGTCATTATCGAATTTTTCTATTTAATAAGGTTATTAGAGTTTTTTGGTAACGTTAAAATCATGCCGGGGACCAGCATAAATAAGATGCTAACTTCTCATATAAAACGCTTTTGTTCTATATATACCTACTGTTTTTATATTTTCTCTTTTGTAATGCATTTTTTTCTTATATATATAAAATGTGATTTAGAATTTTTAAATAATATATTTAAGGTACATATTTATAAATAGTAAATACTTGGATTTTCCATCCCATTGAATGGGGTTTCTTTTGATAATTGAAACTTACCGTTTTTCAAATAAAATTCATCCATTTTAATATAATTTATAGGGCAAAAAAAAATTAATGTACCTGAATTTACATTTTAATAAGCGGTGTATATTTTTTACTTTAAAATTGTTTGCTTGAAACAGTAACTGAGAACCATTATCCCACACGTAAAGTTTAATAACTAAAAGACTACTCGGTCAAAATTTGATTTAGACGCGTTTATATTTTCAAAAAAACTATCTGAACATCTATCGCATTGTAAAAAAAGAGCGGTTCTATTTTAAAGCTTAATATTCGCCTGCATGTGTGCAGAATTGTTTTGTTTTATCATTTACTGAAAATTTGCCAAATAGATTAGTAACATAATGGGCTTAAATATAATTTAATATAATTATGTTAATCACGATACACTCCACAAAGATCAAATATCCAATTAGTTAAATCTACTTAACAAGTGTATGGCCGGAAATATAATGATAAGATACAATATTATTTGTGTTTTTAAAATATTGCGTGAACAAATTGATTGTAACATACGCTCTCTTAAGTGAATTTCCTCTATGCGTTTACTGTCGTTTAATTTAAGTACATGCTATTTATTTATAAACACCTACATTTTTTTTGAATTAATTGATCAAGATGTGACTCTTGAACCACATTTATATTATGTAATGTTATGTTCTAATTTGCTAAATGTTTTTGATTTAGTTTTACTATTACAATAAATATTATATATTTATAGATTAACAAGGTTATTACCTAACGTTTTAATTGTAGTTAGTTATTATAAATAATGATGATTATATTTTTTCACATTTGTTCAATACTGATGATAATAAAGCAATGATTTAAAGGGTTTTCATTTTAAGATTAAAGTTTATGGCATATAAGAGTAACGATTACACACAATATTTTTATAAACATAATTATTACACTGCAGGTAAAAAAAAAAAATGTTACATTTGAAGTATGTCTCAGATAAAAAAAAAAAAAACGTTGATGACAATGAAAATAGGGTCTTGACATCGTTAATAAAGGTTCATTGCTTACATGTTTAGTCAAACATTTCCGGCCCCTAAATTATTGCTTAGTTTATTCATTACGTTTTCTTCCGTAGTTAACTATAGGAGTATATTATTATACATGTACAGAAAACCTACATTATTATTTTTCTCCTACTATCAATTAGGAGACTGGTTCTCGGAAAAGATATCTATTTAATAATTGACCAATGAATCATTCAATTTATTTGTGTAGGTTTACATTAATTCGTTATAATTTGTTATTTCTAGTTTCTGAATATATCGTTTTAAGTTTGTTTTCACGTCATGTTATGTCTATTTTTTTTTAACCAGCTTGCATGCGCGCACTATGGACATAAAATCTTTATTATATTATAATATTAAGTCTATGCGTCAAAATAACGGGCTACTTATATACAACAAAAAAAAATCTTGTTTTCTAAACATTTTGTTTTTAAAAACGTATATATTGTAAATTTTTTTAAGTTTTCAAACACGTGTTGATGTATTCGTTAATCAGCCATTTCAATAACGATTGTATAGGTAGCAAGTACGACATGAAACTCTCAGACAATAGATCATCGTGATGTAAAGCACACACTCAAATATTTAAATCCAATACGACGACATATTATCATACACCGCGCCCACGTCATATATATATATATATATATATAAGTGCGTTTGTGAAACAAAAGCTGAATACGAGCTAAAATATGAAAAATTAACTGCAAATCACCGAAAAAAAAAACACGTGTAGTGCGCTTGTGAAATTTGAACAGTCGTGTTAATGACGACTTATTATTATTATTATAACGTCCAAAAATAATCAATCAAACTTACTCAACGGTTTAGAGCTTCAGGTAGCGTGACATATTGTAACTTGTGCCCTATATTGTACACAATTTGCAGTTTTGTTTGTCAAAAGAACAAATTTGTTTTCCTACTCAAAACGTTCTAATTAGTTCTTACATCCGACCGTCGTCGTGTCCGGAGTACTAATTGTTATTATTAACAAACTGACAAGGCGTTAATTGTTTTCTGGGCTTTCTTATTCACGCGTTCTCGGCTGCACACCGGCCGTGTAAAATGTTTATAAACATCAAAACACATTATACGAGCCGTGAATTTTTTGCACGCCTAGGTTTTTTTTCGCGATTCACAACCAGATGTTCGGGACACCGACGCATCCGAGAAAATCCTAAGAGGCCGAAGGTCATTTTTTGTGTCTTTTGGCTACGCCCAAATGCATTACATTAATAAAATATAATATCGCGTTTTTATAGTATGTGAATCGAAGACGGTTTTTGTTTCGGTGCCTTTTTACAATCCTCCGGGATATTCGTATTCTTTTTTTATTATTATTATTATTATCGACTGCACACGAAGAAGGCAATGTTTTTTTAGCCCTTCGAATTTGTCACGGCTACTTTTTTCCACATATTATCATACAATCTTTTCTGTGTATTTGCGCGCGCGCGTATCGCATGCGTCGACGGAACGAAAACGTATAAAGAATAAGACGAAAAAAACGTTGCTTTTTTAAGAATAATAAAAAAAAAAAATGATAATACTCAGACGTCCCGCGGGCTACATGGCAGAAAAATTTAATGCCAAATTACAAAAGCATTAGTAACAATTTATCAACAATAAACGGCTGCAGCATTTGGCTGTTCCCAAAATATAACCGTATGTATGTATGTGTACCATATTATAATACTGTTGCAGAACTCTTATAATGCGAATATGTACGTGGTGCTCATACTATACATTATAATACACACGCAGGTAGTTAGTTACGCGGGGTGTTTATTTTTTTTTTAGGTGAATTCCAGGTGAAATAAAAATGTTTATCGACGGAAAAAAAAAACAGAATTCCAGTCGATATATACTTTAATATAATAAATAATAACAATAATAATATAATATTATTTTATTTTTTTGTCCCATTGTTATCCCTCGCGTATAATCCTATTATTGCGAGTGTTTACGGGGGTCGCGCGCTCACTACTGCTGCTGCTGCTGCTGCTGCTTTTGCAGGACCTCGTCATAATATATAGATATATAAGCCCCCGCGGTAGTCTAATTTGGCAAACTCTTCATCGGCATTTCGAAATGTTTCGCCGGCATTGTGCGCCGACAACAATGTAGGAAACGCGTTACCGGTGGCGGTGGCTGTTGTTTATTTTGTATTTATTTTTTTCCCTCCGTCGATAATTAGGTTTATTCGGCCGAGGCGTAACCTAACAGCTCTCGTGTTTCGTCAGGTTTCAAAATTCAAAACGTCACCAGAAACAATGCGATAACGTCCCCCGTTTTCCCAGAGGCTGACCAAAATAATATTATACGTCGTCGTTGTGTATAAACAGTCCGCGCGCATTGAAATCCCGTCGTCGACAGACGAGTAGAGAAAGGTACACGCGGATACAAAACGTATAAACAATAAACGATGTCACGTCAACATATGAAAAAAATATTATAATATTATTGGAGTGTGTACGATAGAACCGGATTCGTCGTCCCCGCTGCAACGGTAACAGTTGTTGTGTGTACAGAAATTCGACCCTTTTATAACAACTTTATATTATTATGTATAAATGAAAATGTACCATCTACCTGCCTGCACTGATGGTAAAATATGAAGAAAGAAAAAATGTCGTCTATGGTTACACGCTTAGAACGCGGAGATACATAAGTGTTTGCGATGTGTTGTCGCGGGGGGACGAGTTCCCTTTAGAATCGGAGATTTTCGGAAAAAAGTTTTTATAACCATGATGGTCGATGCGGTTGAACTAGTCGCGTAATTCTTGCGCAAAATCGAGAATCGAGATGATCTTAAATGACGTACAAAAATTATGTCCATGGTAAAATACGATGTTTGAACGTAGGAAAATTACTGACAAGCGGTTCAATCGTCGGACATATGATAGATGATATCATTATATATATTGCTACGCTGTACAGGTGCACTTTGTACGGGGTAAGAACGGTTACTGTACCGAAATTCAAAAATATTAGCTATTTTTCTTATAAGATTATTAAAAAATTGACCATCATATTTTATCGAATTTTTTGTAAAGATGGGAATACGAAACCGCAAAAATAAAATTATTAATATACAATAGATATTTAATCTTATACAATTTTTATTTACACGTTTAAATAGTTGTACGCGCGTATTTTTCTTTAAAACTGTGATTTGTTTAACTCTTGTCACCCGCAAAAGACACTATATAAGTATAATATATTCCTATATGCATATACCTAGGTATGTATATACGCATATACGTATAATATTTATTTTTGTCGTTATATTATATGTGTATAGTTATATAGAGTGTAGTGGTGTACCACCACCACCACCACCACCACCACCACCACCACGCTGACACCACCATTGACGGTCTAAGCCGTTTGTCCATTGTGCAGCTCCCGGGACACTGTGAACGAACAAATTCCGATTCAATGGACGACACGGGGCCCTCACACGAACCCTTTTTTCTCGGTCTCGTCAGCGATCGTCTCTCTGGAGACGGTAAATTCATCAACGTCGCCGTCCCGAACAAACAAAAAAAAAAAAAAAAAAAATCCCCGCAAACACATGTTGTGTCGTACACATAATAATATAATATAACGTCGCGGTCATAACGTGTCCTATTCACACTTATATATTCTCGTATTATATATCGTTATCATTATATACTATATTGGCCAGCGACACATCGATCAATATGCACGCGTATAACATAGTGATGGTATGTGTTGCTCGGTCGCGCGTTTATTACAATAATAGTGGTGTTCGACGATACGGACGTGGAAATATTTAATATATTATAATAATAATAATAATATATGTTTTTGAGTGTGTACACTGTGTATATATATGCGCGCATTATTGTTATCAATGTTCGTTTTACACGGCCAAACAAATTTCTTTTTGTCCTCTTACACTCTTTTCATTTCTATTCACCGTGGAGAGAAAAATAAAAGTAACGGATGAATGTAACACACCGCTCCATCTTAATATCACTCCGATGACTTCCACTGCGACTTCAAAACGACTTATTTATTCGTCCAAAACGCCCCATGCCCTTTGGAAGAATATATATATATATATATATTATACATCATATATCCATCATGTTATACATGTTTACCACGTGAAAATGCGTATAAATCACGAGTAGGCAGGTTACTGTCCATATGTACATACTATGTGCATACTTTTGAAATAATATAAAATACATAAAAGCGCGTTAGCGTCTGGCTTGAGATACTGCAGATGTTGTAATAGTATAGGTGTTATTGTCTAAAGTTTTACTGGTAATTCGAAACACAATCAAGACCACCGTTTACCAGTGTATATTATAACTGTGTCGGACGTAGTAACATAACGGAATTATTGTGTTACGGGATTACGAACACGATCATCCACTATTATGGTAATAAATACATTTATTATCAACAATAATTGAACAAGACTCGATGAAATATATTCTATTGGATCTAGGATAAACGTGGTAATTGTGCAAGTACCTATAATCTAACGGTTAGATTCTAACCAGTAGTCGGAATAACACACGTCGTACTTATACGATATAGGTATACGCAATGCACTATACTACTATATAAACAATTCAAATGGTAATCATCCCGACCTGAATATAAAAATAATTATGATTGAATTACATACTAAATAATCGCTATAAATTCGTTGTTCGTATTAAATAAACATAATAGTATAAAAAAAATGCGCTTAAACGTGAATTAGTTATGTTAATTTTATATTTTTACCACTGTTAATTTCGCTGAAAATGAAACTGCGCGTTAAAATATACCGTTAGAGAAATATATCAATTTAATCATAAAAATATAACACATTTTATTTATAAATATCTCGATTATATTATATTATTTGTAAGTATTATTAAATTTTGATTATAAAATACATTTATAAAATAATAATAATCTTATAAATTATTTATGTAATATGCGAGTGGAGCAGATTTTAAACGACGTGCTTAAATGATATTTTTATTCAGAATGAGCTAATATAGGATGCATAGAATTACGTTCCATGTATTTAATATAAACATATTTTTTTAATTTGATTTGGTGTGCGAGTATAATTTAATAGTTAACGAATCGTACTACTCTACTCGTTCACTTAATTAACTAAAATTTATCTTTGCGTTATTAAACATTTGGAAACGATATACCTTTATTGGTGTAGTGTTTATTCATTTTATATTATGTTATTTTGTCCGTTAAAAGGTCACGAGTTCTTCAGAAAAGTAAGAATAGTTACACGGTTTTTACACTATCTTTATTCATATTCACTTTACTATTCCTAAATAGAATCACAAAATTGAAATGATAATAATAACTCATAAACAGTAGGTATAGCTCGTAACTTTTAAAGCAAATATTATGAAAACTATGAAAACTACACTGATATAATAAAGTCAGGAATTTCATATTTTATTTTTTTGATTGTAGATCGTTAAACCAACCTAATACTTATGGTAACAAAGCGTATTATTATTGTAAATAAAATATATTATACAAAACACGAATACACATTTGTAAAAGTATGCGACGTAATATTGACGTTTGTCCTTCTGACCCATTGGCTGCAACCACACGCCATACGTGCGTGTCCCTGGGAGGAGTATCTCGTGTCGGTTGGCCAGAGCTTTCGTAATATTTTCACATTTTCTAAGTATAATAAAGGTATACTACATATGTATATGTATATATGAAATATAGGAAATTCTAAGGTGTGCAGCCCGTGTGACTTGATAGGGTTATTTTTTTTACCGTAAATATTAATATAATAACCTCTTTTCCGCTGTATCACTCTTTCTTTCTCTCTCTCTCTCTCTCTCTCTCTCTGTGTGTATCTCTATCACTCTCATCTATAATCGTACCACGTATGCCGTTCAATTTACAAGGTCAATTTTGATTTGTTATGTAATAACCTGGTGATAATAAATAAAAACTAACGCATGCACAATTTCTATCATAAAATGATGTAACACATAATGTTTGTTCTATTTTTAGCACTATCAAGGTATTTTAGAGTAGCATTTTTTACTATTTTATGTGGCATAATTATTTGTTTTTACATTCAGCATTTTAAGTTGCTTGTAGAAATAGCTTTAAAAATGATATATGTATATTGTATATACATATATTTAATACCGTAATTAAAATTGTTTCGTTGTAGGCAAAAATTATGTGTAAAATATTTACAAACGTTGTTTAAAATAACATTCTCAATAACTTAAAAAAAAAACGTTTTTAGAATTATTGATAAACATACAATAAATTAATTTATGGGCTAAAACGATAAACATTAAATAAAATTTGACTTTATAAGCGTATTTTTCAAATTTACAGTTCAGGATATTAAGAAACAAAATATATATCACCACAATATGTACGAGTGTATTATTTTACACTAAAATTATTTGTCACTATATTTTATTGCGGAATATTAGTCACACCTTACCAATTATAGTTATTAAATACATTATTGCCAGTGCACCTGTTAAGCTGGTGATATTTATCGATATGAAAATTAAAATAGTTCATTTCCGAATGTTGGCGAGTGTATTAGGTATATTACATATTGGATAAAGTTTTAAACTATTTTTCTTGGGGAAAAAAATGTAAACAGATGATTATAAAAAAAAAAAAAAATTGCAATACTATAAACATAAACTACTTTATTATTTTAACAAATATTTCATGGCCCTCTCAGTCACACCACAATGAAAAACTATAACCACGTCCCAGAACTAGATAATTTATTAAGCTTTACAACTGTTGGTAATATATATGTATACATAACGTATATAATAATATACTATATGGTATTATATAGCTAACCATTCCAAACCAAAAATCTTACATAACTGCAGCTATTGTATATATTTGACATATGACAAGACGTGATGCTTGCTATAATGTTAACATAGTAAAATAAAATGTTAGTACGTGTTTCTCAACTTTCAAAATATTTAATATTATGGTAATTATTAATAAGTTTATAAATAAGGTTTGTCGAATCATTTGCTTATCTGATACGGACAACTTATTGATATTTAGTTGTTTTCGAAAATTTAAAAAATGGTACGACCTATAAACAAAAAATAAATATACTTTTTTATTTAATTAAAGTAAAACAATATTAAAATGAATAAAATGTATATCGTTTAAAATAACGTGTTTGTATCATCTACAAGCTATACACGTTGCTTATATTAAAAGTTGATGAGAGTAAAAAATAAGGATATAGCAGAAATACAAATTAAAAAACCTTCTTGCGTATAATATAACTATTTTTATAAATATAATATTTAAGGTCGTTATAAGAACGAAAATTGTGCTGTAGGCATTAATCGGCAGTCTACACAACTTATTACCACATTTTGCCGGGTTAAAAAGTATGCAAAAAATAAATAAAAATAAAATAATACAAATGAAAACTGTGGATAAATATTATATATGCTATATAAACTAATTTGTTATTTTATAATAATATATATATATATATATATATATGTTAAATTATTTTAATGTATGACGCACGATCGTCGTTGTTACTGCACGTGCTACATCATACGGTTATCCCAGCGGTAATGCAATTCAGATATTATAGTAATACGATAAATAGTTACGATTTATTATAACGTATTATGTTATTGAAACGGTCGAAAAGCTCGATGATGTTTCGTGTTGGACGGTGGCGTTTACGTCAAAAATAAGTAGTGCCCGATCGAACGAATGAAACGCGTTTAGGCAGACAACGGTAAACTACGCGTACCTATACAAGTTTTTTATTATTTGCATCTGTAATGCACGAACACGCTGTTTCGAATGGGCGTCAATATAATATATGCGATAGAATCATATCATATGTCACATATATAAATATATTTATATGTAATATCGTCAATGCATCATTTATGTATGTTGCATATTATAATAAACATATAAATATAATGTCACACAATAATATAACGTCTCGTCGGTAAATAGTCTGGCGTGTGTATCGCACTACATGTATAATGTGTAATTATGTGTATATTATACGTGCGAAACTCGACCAGGCCGAATATATGTCGGATTGGGGTTGAAATCCTTAACACGTCGGATACAGTAGGTATTGTAGATATAGCGATTTTGTCCCACGACACCACACACGTGCGACGACCAAAAGAATGTCGTCGTGCCGACAAATGCCGCGCGAATGGCAATCAATGACAGCTCAAAAATAAAAATAAAAAATATTTTCCGTCTTCGTTCTTCGTCTTTAATACGACAATATGTGCGCGCGTGATGCATAAGCAACGAGTGTAAAAAAGTGTAGTATACATTTGCGGACAATTTGCGGTATCACTTTTTTTTTTTTTTTGTGGGCGGCCTAAGATCGACACGAATATTATTATACGGTTTTGCGTCTCTCGCTGTTTGAAAACTAATCAAAATTGCAAAGAAGACGACGCCGGAGTGCGTTGTTGTATTATTATTATTATTATGTAGGTACATTATTCGATATCGCATATATTATTTCATGTAGTAATGACTTTATGCGGTTATTTATTGTTCGTGCGCACCGAGAGATTCCCGCCATCCGTAGGCGCGCGCGAGCGTGTGTACGCGAGTGTGTGTTGTGTGCGTGTGTTTTTTTTTAATTCTTCATGTGTCATTTTGTTTTCTTCAGGTTTTTCGGTACAGGCGGCGGGTTAAAAGCCATATTGACCTCCGGTCCATTAGACAAATTGATAGGAATGACTGCACATCATACCGACCATATCATATATTATATGTATATATATACTACTCACACGACCGCCGAGTCTTAAGTCCGTATACATATAATATATATATACTCGTCGTATACACACACACATGTATATATACAATTATTATTATTATTACATGTTATGTGCTGTGCGACGACTCACAGTGGTGACCTACAGCTCTCTCACTCCGTGTCTCTTGCGAGGGGGCGCGGAAGTATACCGGACTTGGACGATAACGCGCGCGCGGGGTCATTACACATATATATCATAGTATACGTAGGTACATATATATTTATAATAATGTCGTGTGCACGGGGCGGGGGACCTTCTGGTCATTAAAAAGGAAGAAATATTAATAAATAACGCCAATTGAAAGATCGTACATTTTAACAAACAAAGGTCACACATTCATTCACTCGCAAACGATGATGATGCTGCACGGGGACGGTGTGCCGTGCACCGTCGCGCGCTGTGATGACGGCGTGTTTGTGTGTGCGTGTGCGAGCGCGTTTTCCGTGTACATATACCAATAAGATGTTGTTATTGTGTCGTACACGTATAGCATATACGATAATGTTCTTATTAATTTTTTATTTTTCCCAATTGACTTCTTCACGGAACGCATTAACCGAGCACCGACGCGAAGAACAGTATGACGATGCGTTAACCGCGGGTCACACATGATGATATTAATGTTTATTAAACAGACGTGCGACGTCGCTGATAATAACAATAAATAATAGTAGTTAAAATTATTAAAAATTATCGTAGTCGTCGTTATAATTATTATTATTATTTATTAATATGATAATATATTGTTAAACGCGGTCGTACAGTAAAATGCATCGAATACGGGCATAATATCGTGTTGCTGGGCGTGTAGTGAGTAAGATGCGCCACAAACCTGCACTGAAATTTACAGACGGAAATATATTAATACATTATATTGTACAGCGGTAGATTTGAAAAGGAATAGTATGCATAAATAGTATATGATATAAGTCATAAGGTGATCTATTTGAGTGTATTGTACAGGCACGGGGATGCTCCGCAAAATTTTAGTCCACTACTCCGGTAATCTAAACTTTAAATACGTTTAACTGACCATAAACTGTTCGTTCGAGATTTGATTTTCTGCAAATCTATACTCTAAAAAATATTTTACTTAGGAGTATTAAATAAAAATTTTTGTTTTTATTCCAATAGTAAAATTGAATAATATTATAAAAATAATTGTAATAAAATCATCGAAAATTTAAAAACTTTTCTAAATAATTTGTGTAAGTTATGTAATAGGTACTCACGCGTTCATGCTTCACCACGGGGGACTTTTAAAAAATAAATGTTTTTTGACTCGTCAGATATTATGTCATCCACGTCTGTATACGAACCATTTGTATACTAATACGTCACTAAGCATGAATTATAACGATTATTAATATTATTATACGTATATTATATTTTTTATTGCCTGTCGTCTAAAAATGTGTATAGTGCATACTTGCTGTTGTGTTTTCATTGCTGTATCGGCCAAATATCATTATAAAACCTTTATATTTAAAAAAAACAATAAAACAAGTTAAACGTTTTTTTTTCAAGTTAAAAAACCCCTATATTCTATTATTAAATATTAAAAACATTATTATATAATATTACAAAATAATTATATGGTCATTTGATATTATTCGTTTAAAACAATTGAGTTGTAATAGGTTATATTATTATAGCTTGTTGTTTTGTAACAGAATTAGAATAAACAAACTCTAACCATTATTTTTTTAGGTACATCGTTAACCGTATTCAATAAAACAAAATTGAAAAAGTAATAAGTAGGTATAATTAACATAATTTTGAACTTCGTATTACATTAATTTAGACATTAATCAATGAAATAACATAGTATACTTTTTTCAAACAATGTTATTAATATTAAAATGCATTTAATTGAACTTAAATAGTATAAGACAATAATTATTATTGCATAATGTGTATGTGTGTGTATTTTTTTTTTATACATTTTCAACCAAACGGAATAAAAACTGAAACCTAATATAAGAACCCGTATGCGTGATGTCGTTAGTTCAGATCCGGGTTCAATTAAAAACATTTTTAATAATACGTTATGTTATAATAATAATAACAATAATAAGTAAATAAATTATGAATGAAGTATATATTCATTAACAGTTAATACAGAGTCATAGTCATACATTGTAGGTAATTATATAATCGCAGCATAGTATTTGTACTATAGACTGTTTTTAACTCTCGTGATTGTGTTATAATAGATTTTTTGGAAAAATTAAATGAAAGTTTAATGTAGTCGAAAATTAACGAAAAATTTAAAACACAATTGATTGTTGTGCTGTGAAGTATATTTTAATTTGAGATTATTTGATTTTTCACTGATAAGAACAAACATTACGCAGTAGACTTGTTTGAAGAGAAAAAAAACATTTTTTTTAAAAACAATTATCAAAGCCCTTTAAAATCCGTACATAAAATACCATAAAATATTAACTATAGCTATATTCACGTATTATATATAACCCGTGTGACGATTATAGGAATTTTGACCCTTTTTTTTCAACGCAGACGGTTCGGCACCAAAACAGATTTATGGATCGCGGGGAGTTGAGCACATGAACCGAGTGTTTGTGTAAGCTGCAAAAATAAAACCATAAATTTTGAAGTGGCTGAAAACACTCAGGATTATCGCTAATACGATTGCCCGTATCCGTGCGCCGTAAATTTTAATGTCACTCTACATAAATTCATATTTCGTCATCGGATTGGTGTTAATTATCAGACTCGACAAGTCTACGATTTACAGTTTTCCTTAAACAAATACTGTTTCAAAAGTATTTTTTACCGTAAATCGTTTTCGATGGTAATTAATGACGTGTCACGGGGATGCATATTTAGTAGTCATCCGTGATAATAAATACTATTAAGTGACACCATCAATGATTTACAAGGTCTAGCGAAAATCTGCAAAAATATGATTTCAGATGGGCAAATAAAAATAATAATAATATACAAATAAAATGCACCACAGGTATGATGATGAGAACGTATGAGACCCACTCGAGACTCAACACTCTAGCTTACCCAAAAATCGCGTTCTTGTATAAGTTGCATAAATGTAGATGACAAAAAAGTCGAAACGGATCGTATAATACTATACCTGGTTCACGGTCAGTAGAATACACGGACTAGTCAAACGACGACGAGTCATACCGCCGCACAGGACTATACGGGAGGTCGGCGAGACGGATAGGAGGAAAAAGTCCTTATTCCTTAATTGTGACTGTGGGGGAGAGGTAACGTGATTATTACTGCGGCGGCGGCAGGGGGGTGGGGTTAAGGTCGTGTGGGGGCTATAATACAGCATCATAGTCGCCCGAGAGATGCGGGTACCGTTTTCGGACCCTCATACGCGCGGAGGGGAAAAACGCGTCGAGGGCCGTTTTGTTTTGTTTTATTTTTATTATTATTATTGATAAATAAAAGAAACCGCGGAGACGGGTAAGTTGTAATGTTATAGTGGGCGACGATCGAGGGGAAACGATATATATATATATATATATATATTCGTGTAATGTGTGTGTGTCTGTGTGTAAATAATAAAACGCCACCGCCGCCGCCGTCGATAATGTTATTATTACACGAGCATTACTATATTTTCTATACACACATGTGTACACATCTTGTGCATAAGTACGTAACAAAACGAAAACGGTAATAATTTCGGTCTGGCCACGCGGGCGGCCAATTAATATTCATTGGTAAACAGGACGATAATAATATTGTAGCCGCCGCCGCCGCCGCCGCCGACGACGACGACGTTTTAATCGGATTTTCAGACAATCAATTCGCCGATATTACGCGCTCCCGTTTACCCCGTTAATCCAATCACGTCCAATTATAACCCTTTCAGTGTTTATCCGCGTCTCATCTACATCATTATGCACGTAGTAATAGTACACACGCACGCACACATATTGTGTACACCGTACGTAGGCATAATGAACGCGGTTCGTCCCCACTGTACATGAAATTTCTATAAAAAAAATAAAAAGACACGGAACTTATAATATTATAACATAATAATGTGTATAGTTTGACCTCAGCGGCGGTATTCCCTGTCACCGCCGTGTGCAGTCCACCGTAAAACATATATTATTATTACACACACACACACACACACATATTATGTGCAATAGAAGGTATACACATATCGTACACTGTCCGTTGCATAATATATCGTATACGTACATGTGCCGCAGGGACCGCACTCGAACAACAATGGTCGGTTCTTCCCGCCGGACACGATAATTATTGTAAATTATAATGTAAGTACGTGCGCCTATATATATATATATGTATAGTATATATTATATACACACACGAAATTAGTGTCGTCATCGCCTGACGTCCGGGCCGTTTGCAGCAGGGCGACGGGTCGGGTCTCGAGACGTGCATCAACACAGCAGGTCGTGTGATGAAAATATTATATTTCGCAGTGCATAGAGAGGACCACGTTTTTTTCTTCACGAGATCGCGGTCAATCAGCAAAGGATTTTTTTTTTTTTATCCAAAGACAATTTTTTGATTCGACTAGAAATGAAATTAATGATTTTGTAACAGAATCCTGTTGTACATTTGCTAACGCCTTTACGATATGAAAAATATCACATACCTTATAAATCAGTAGGAATAGGCATCTAACGAGTGACAATGGAGATGTCGAGAAAACTGTCAAAACATCAGGAATGACAGACATAGACGTTATAATATATCTATTGAACGATCTTTTTCTAAATTAAAGATAATAAAAACTTGAATTTGTTCTATGATAAATTAGTATTTACTGGAAACTGGAACATTTAATGTTATTATATTGTCGAGTGGAAAATATATTGATTACCTGAAAAAAATTCAAATAGCTATTTATAAATAGTATTACAAGATGTGTTATTATTAAAATACACAAATAAATAAGAACTATTAACTTTTATTATTTAATCAAAATATTATTTAAATACAATATTGTACTACAATAATTAATAGTGTAAAAATTTAAACTTACTAATATTTAATGATTGAATAAAATTTGATAAATGCAGTTAAATGTGTAAGAAAGTCAACGGATTCAATATTTTAAAGGGTGGATGAATATTAAAAATATGTGTTTATCTCGCTCCTCCTCCCAGTAAATATACCTGTCACCACATCATTCATATAGAGGTGACGATGGTGGTGTTGGTAGTGACGGTAGAGTTTTCAAGACAAACGCTGATGATTTTTTGTCGTTGTTACATTGTACTATAAAATTGACTTATTGCCGGACATTTTTTACCATTTTACTCACAGTTTGTTATAATTTATTTGCTATTGAATTAGTAATGAGCAAAATATTTTTTGTTTAAATGCAATAGAATTTTAAGCATAATAGCACTATTATTATTAATGGGTAATAAATCAATTTAACGCGAATATTGCTCGGTTCTGACTTCATGCTCGTACGGTATGCATAATACAATTATTATAATATGTTATTATGATCGTTTACTGCCATATTTTCATTGTGTCGTTTTATATGTCTACAGATTAGTTCGCCACACCAGTCCTTGGTTTTAACGAATCATTCAACGTGGATATTGTGTATCGATTGTACAAGACATTTGTCAACATTTAAAAATACAAGGTTGACTTCGATATTTTGTACTCGTATTTTGAAAAAAAAAAAAAAACAGATTCATTAGTCCATTAGTGTTGTACAGTAGAATAAAAACTAAGTATACAAAAATTTTGTATTTTTTTCGAATGTATAAATAATTTAACCATTTACTTTGTTTTTGGACATATCATAATATATTATACATCGCAGTTATGTGAAAACACTTTAAAAAACATTACAAGGTCAGGACGTGTATAATATAATTATTATTTACGATAAACGTATATGTTTAATAATAATATGGAAAATCAAAACATTTATTTTTATCAAATATTCTTAAATCGCTTTTGACTCAACTATATTGGGCTATATAAATATACGAATAATATACCGAATACGAATACGCGGCTATAATAAATAATATAATATATTATCTATAGTACCAAAGTCTTTTATTACACAAAAATAAAAAGAAATATTTAAATTTTACTTTTAGATATTTTTATAAAAAAAAAATTATATGTATGTATTTTACTTTCTCGTATTATTGCCTAGTATTTATTTATTTACGAGTTCTATCGGCGGCCCGTGTAGGTATAACATTATATTATTAAAATACACCATCGAGTGTATTATACGAATTCAATGGATATTCGTTTTGTAAAATAACAGTATAAAATTATATAATATTATTATAAATATTAAAATACAAAACGATAATTCCGCAGGACCCTATATAATATATTTCCACGAAAACCGTTCCATTCGCTCAAATATTATTGTTAATATCATAATATAGTCACGACGCTCCGACGTTCCGAACGAAATGCGATGTAAAACGTCGGGGCACACGCACATGTGTGTATTTTTTAATCGACCAAAAGCACGTGTGTGTGTGTGTGTGCGTTTTCAAAACGTAGATGATATGAATATTACACGAACTGGCCTATCGGTCGGGTTCGCGTGCTTCGCAAGACCATCCTATACGATAGGTATATAATGCAATATTATGTTATACGTAGATGTTATGGTAGCGATGTGTGTATCGGTGTAGTAGACATTATATATACACTGTCTATAAATACCGTGTGGGCAAACTGGATCGCCTGACTTATTGTTTCTATTATTATTATTATTATTTTTTTGTATTGTTTCTAGGAAACGTCGTTGTCGTGTGTGCTTTTTTTTTCGCATTATTGTTACAATAACATTTAAACAAGAGACTCGCCATACTCGTCTTCGGTCGGAATTATTTATCAGGTCGCACCTGACCCGAATTCGCACGGTGAAATATTCATATCAAAAGCCCCGGCGTCGTCCGAGTCCCGAAGCCACTTAAATGTACAACGTGACGTGATGCGCCCGTGTATAGGGGTGGAACGGTCGACGCCGCCGGGCCGTAGATTTCATTTGTTTCGCGCGTATCGCGTGACGCGACCCTCGCGTAACATCGCTGCCCCTCCCACGCGCGCATCCGTTTCCGGCTACCCTTAAATTGTACACATACACACACAATGATAAAATAGTTCCTCGATAAGTACACGTACGATTTTTATAACATAATATGGGGAAGGCGGGTGCGCGAGACAGAGAACGATACTTAATGCCGTTATATAATATCGTCTTTAGTTATAATAAAAACACTAATAAAAACAATTGTGACGGTGCTTTTCGAATGTCCTGTACGCCCGCAATCGTGTGATTAGAATACTCGACTTATTTCTTTCTCGTTTAACGTGTTCGTCATATTTTAGGTTGAGTATATAAATAATACGCGTGTATCTATATAGTGCTCCCTGAGTTTTGTAGCTTATAAAGAATAAAACTTTTACGAGCAGCGTACATATACATTATATAGTTTTATGTTTATTTAATTTCATCACAAAGCGTCGGCTGTAAAATATATCTATGCGTCCGATTTAAAGGATCTATACGAACTAAAACATATTTTCTACGATCACATAAATATCAACTAGACCATGAGAATATAAAATTACCTAATTGATTTTGTCTTAAGACCCGTAAAATAGAAATTCGTTTCGATAATGTACGAAAACAAATTGTCTCGTTTGTTAAGCAAATACAATTATATAACCTTCAGTAACTTTCAAATGGGAAGGCGCAAAACCGCAATACCGAATTTACTACTTACAAAATATAGACTATAATATGTTATAATAAAAAGGTACGATATTTTATTACTAAAAATGGCGATTAAACCTATATATAATATATTTAAAAAGACGTAAATATTAAAATATGTATATTTTTTAACATATAATAATATTGTAATAAATTTATTAATTAATGTTTTCTTACATGACATATTATCTATAATTTAGATACTTAATATTATGATATTATTATCAAAATAATATGTTTGACAGTTTGACTATAGAGACAGAACGCCAAATGTACCTATTTGTCGGCTAAGAGGGAAAGGTATGTAGATGATGGTATATACATTATACATATATATTACACTAATTCTCACTAATATTTATAATTATACTGTATATGTAATGAAATGTATGTTTTAATAATCATTTAAGTGTTTATTAATAATACGCATTCACATTAAAAAAAAATCCTACAGCGGGAAATTATACGTAAATGTTTTTACCCGCGAGGAAAATTTCTCTTAAACGATAAGGATAAATGAGGTAGGTAATAGAAAGAACTGCGCCGCTTTTTTAATAGTCACAATATTTCTCTCAGAACCCGCGTACACCAGCTATACCCCACTGAGAACGATCGGTTACTACAAACGCCCAGAAACATCTCTACAGGTGATGAAGATGTTAATGTAATCATAATATTATAATGGGAAAAATAAAAAACCTCGGCCCATTGTCGGCGCCCTTCGCGAACTGAGTATTATTTTCTTTATGATTTTTACGACCCTAAAACTATATATACGAGAATAATATAATATTCGAAACTAGTTTTCGTTTTTACCGACCGGCCCCCCAAAAAAATAGCCCACGTCGAGATTTTAGTGTTTATAATAACCGAAACTGTCAATTTCGTACGGTTGAAAATACGGACAACGCAATAAAATTATATTAAAAATATGTCAAATGATATTTTATCGGTCGGTTTTTATTTTTTTTTTTTTTGTAAGAAACCCAATAAAATTAAAAGTTAGATAGCTATTCGACCGCCGAAACGGTGGTAATTTTTATATGAGATCTAATAAAAAACTGATTAAAAATTGTAATATTTTATTATTTAATCATTTGTACGTTATTATGTATAAAAAAAACCCAGTGTGTAATTATTACTATTTAGTTTCCAACTGGTTTAACATTTCATAACCATTAATTATATGTACTATTTGTAATTTGTATATAATATGTAAATACCTATACTAAATACTAGATATATAATTCAATATACATAATATAATATCAGTTATAATTTATAACTTATAAACAATGATATTAATTTTTCGTACAAATAGCTATTATGTATCAAGTAATTTTTCAAAAACATTCAATAACTTTAATCATTGATCGGGAATTCAATTGAATTTCGATATAATATTGGGTATAATTATGAAACTTTTACAATGTATTATATATACCATTGTTTTGAATAATAGCGTTTTATTTATTTTCATTGTTATTAAATACCAAGTTTTAAATATTAATTTAATGTTTGAACTATATACTATATTATATTATTATGTATACAGATATTAAATAGAAACTATTATTTTTTTGATTTTTAATCAAGAAACTATGGTAATTGTTTTTATTGTTATTAAAAACAAATTGTATGTATTTCATGTATTGTAACCTGCCACTGTTAATTCTTCCTAGTTTTATATTTTATTCAGATATTAATCTTTTTAAATCTATTAATTTTCATCAGTCAGTCAATCCACGGCTTTCTCGTCATCGTGTTATTATAAAATATTAAAATATGACATGACGCTTTCATTTGCACAGACAATTGTGTGTAACAATCGTTAAGACGATTAACGTCAGATAAAATAAGAATACATTTTACATTTTTAGAAAAATAGTATTTTTTTTTTTTTTATTGGTTATTTTTTTTCCACAGTACAGTAAAACGGTCTTCCGAGATTTAAGCGCTTGTTAATATCTTAATATTTGTAATAAGACAAGTATATTATTTTATAGACCAAATAACATATTGTCTATAGTATAGGTAAACATAGAAAATTTTCATAATTACAAAATAATAATATCGTTCGATAAAAAATTATACTAATAAAATAATAATACAGTATAACATTTACGATGTATAAACTATTGTTCATTCAATCGATATAATTATACAATATATTTGTTGAAAAAAAAATAACACGCTGTGGTTGCCGAAGTACGAGCAAAAGGGTTTATTTAAAGCTGACGTGAACACCGTTTGTATATAGTCTATCAATAGGTATATAATAATTATAATAATATATAGACACGCCGATCACCGCGATAAATAAATGAAAAAAAAATATATGTCATAACGTTTATATCGAATACGAATAATAATAATAATAATAAAACGGCCGCCGTCGAGTTGATAATCCACACGTTATAAATCGTTCCCGGACCTGTTTTGATATTAAAAAATTCTTTCGGTTTGGTGGAAAAAAATAAATAAATACACGCCGTGACTGAACGACTGAATTAAAATAAATAGGTAAAAAGAGATTAGGTCCAAAAACCGTATACACCATATTATATGTATAGTAGTGAACTAATGCCACGGGATTTAACTGTGACAACACATCTGATAATGAGCTGAGGTCTTTATTTTTTTTTCCCCAAACGCGTATGCCATTATTGTGTAAATCACCGTCGGAATAAGAATGAATAGGTAAAAAATAAGAAGAAGAAAACAGGTCCGCTGCAGCAGCAGCAACAGCAGCAGTGTGTCAACTCGGTTGTAGTGTCTTAGCACTTAATAACGCACACACGACGATACTTTTCGTTCCGTGTATGTACATACATACATATATATATATATATATTTATACTTACACGCATTCACACGCACACACAACAACTCGCTCCTTATACCTATATACAACAACCATATGTATGTATGTATGTATGTATATATATAACTCCGACGGATTACAATTCAATTATATAGACGTTTTTAAATAACATCGTTTAGGCTTACAAGTTAATGTATTATTATGATTATAATATTATATATACATAGGTGTATAATGTATTTATTTATTTTTTTGTTTTTATTTCTAAATGTCTTTCGAGTCTAATAGTCCGTATAAATCACGTCACGACCGTAAATTTGTACGATTCGTCTTGCGCATGCCGCGTCGCCGATATTCGTATACCTAGCTACTTATACATAGAATTAAATTATAAGAAAATTCCGTTCTTTTGGTATCCAGTTTTTCGAGTTTGTTTTCATTTATAGCGATTTGACGAGTTCCGCGTCAAACTGATGTGCTGTTTTATTGAAAATTCGTATTATATAATAATCGATAAAAATATGCTCTCAGTAACTTCTTCTGTATAGCACTAGAATACACCGTGAGCACACGATTTTTGGTATTGCACAGAAAAATCACATTGTTATATTGTATACTCGTGTATTCTTAATTTTTGTCGAACATTTTATTATACATATATATTATACTGTCATATACTAATAATACACGTATAATAGAGACGACGGCGATCGCTGTGATTTGATGAGAGGTGACTGGGTGAGGGGTTACCGGGAAAATAACACGTGGTTTTAATGAGATTAAAATCTGACATTTGTAATGGCCTCGGTGGATCGTCTTAAGTGCGATTAGTCCGTGCGCGTGTGCTCAGTGTGTACCGTTTCCAAAGCGATACCCAACGAATTAATTTTCTTTTAAACGGGATATTTAACGATTAGTTACCGACAGTTGTCTTTAGCCGCCCTAGGGCTTAACGATTTTATCGGCCGTCGATTGGACTACGTTGTATACAAAACGCACACACCTAATGCACATTATTGTTGTGTACAGAAATATAATATATTATCGCAATGGAACGTGATCGGGTTTTGATTTGAACAAAGCCGCGGAATAACGTGCGATGTCGTACGAGATAATAATATTAGCGTTTCGGTCGTGTTTTGGAGTTTTTCGTCGCAGTGGTCTGTATAGTATTATAATAATATGTTTTTTTCGTCTATTTGTAAACAATAATAATAGTCAATATCCGACTACGCTTTAACGGCACATTGTAACAATACTGTGGCTGACTCACTGGCTGTGTTGTAAATAATACATGTGCACGATATGTACATCTGCAACGAGAAGAATATGCATGCGAATTATATTAGAAATTTGTTACAAAATGTATGTAATAATAATATATAACTACAATATAATCTGTTAATTATGCTTATATCTAAGGTATTTTCTGACGATTTACTTTTTAAATAATTACGCGCAAGTTATTTTTCGACTTTCACGCCTTCTATAATTTTACACTCATTGTTTCGTTTGTGTTTGTATACCAAATCGTAAGCACTGTGTACAAGTATCTGCGTAACCTGCAGTCATTGACATATGCTATAATATTGTTATAATGTGTCAACGATTTTATCACGTTAATGTATAGTAGTTGTATACTTGTATAAATGTACCTACATTATGTCATTATATACGTAATGTTCATTATATTATATTAGGTACCTATCACGATCGCATGTGTAAACAAATAACGGTTCTGCTCTACACTCAATTATTTAAGCAAGCTTTTAAAATATCAACATTTTGTTTTGATGCCAATTAAAATAATTCAGATAGGTACTTATATTTATATTAAATACTTACGTCAACATTTCCCAATACATATTAATACAAATAATATTTAACCTATGTAACAAGAAGTAATAATCTTTAAATTGTGTTGTTAATACACCAAGAGTTTGTCAAATGATTCATAACAATATTATGGCCATTTCGAATTTCCGGACCAGCTACATATCGCAAAAAATAGTAGTCAGTGTTGGAAATGATTTTGGAGACTTGAACGCTTGCACGGGTCAAACGAAATAACGATAAACGCGGGAGACGGGAGTTAAGTTGAAATCATATACGATGCACACATTATTATACACATTATAGATCATTACGCCGAGACTATATATATATATATTACGGTACATGTAATGTTATATATTATATTGAGGAGATGCTCGTGGGTTATAAAACTATTTGCAGTGTAGTTTTCGAAACACATTAATGATTTATTTATCTGTGTATTATATTACCGAGTTAATGGTTGTCTTGTATACATCTACCTATGCCTAACACAATAATGAAACGACCGTGTAAAAACTCAGACGACGGTTAAAGCTCATAAAGTGTGTACCGCGTGCACTATTTTAATGACAACAATATAATAATGTGGTCGTTTAAAATCCCATGCCGCTATATTATATATACACGTCCAATAACATTTAAATAGTATTGTATAATTACATTTTGCGCGAGAACATAAATACTATTACTGCGGCTCACACTTACATTATGTTATTACAATACTTGCGGAAGATATGTATACGACGGCTGCTGCAGCTATCGAACGCGTATATCGATATCGCAGAGGCGTCTCGTCGTTAAATACACGTATACCTGTGCGGTATAATATATAGACATCACGATGTCGAACGGTATACAATACAAGTACGTTTCAACCGTGTTACACGTAGTTGCACAGGAGTCGGGAAACGACTCTATAGGGTCCGCGATGGGCGTAAAACCCGGCCAGAAGACATCATTCGGTACGGTTTTCCTCCCGGTGTTAACGGCGGTGCATTATGTGTACGAAGCCTGCGGGACGTTTCAATTCTACGCGCGTACGCTTATAATATATTTTTTGGACAATGCGCGAACACGCCCATCACGCGTAATCTATATGCGTGCTTACATATGTATATCATCATCGCCGTGCACACGGGTTTGGGACGCGCGTATTGTGTACGGTTATTGCGGACGTAACGCAATATATGACTGTATATACGTAACATATACGTACGCGCGTGTAGTGTGTACGGTATCTATATACATATGTGTATTGTACTGAACGCGTCGTGTACATACATCGAAGTTCGGTGCGAAAAGAATATAATATAATGGGAAACGAAATTACACACACGCACACGTCTAGCCCTCCCGTGCGGTTCCTAGAGGTGAAAGGATATTATATACATTGTATGTGTGGGTATGGCCGACCGTCCTATAAATTAAACGTCGGAGGAGGATACGGCCGGCGGTATATATAGATAGGCGGACAGCGAAGGGCTACTGGTTGCGTTTCGCAGAGCAGTAGCTGGCTGCCGCTACCAGACCAACCCCGTTGTCATCGGGTATTATGCGTGTACACATAGTAAAGCGTATCCGCTGCGATCGTATCTGCAGTTTTATTTATACAGTATATACGGTATAAAGAAGAGAGGTCTATTATGCGCGCACACACTTATATACAAGTCTTGCGGGACAGTAGCGTATATGATCGCATATAACGGTGCATGGGTGTATCTCCGGTGGTCGCGACATAAACCGTTAACACCCTTGCGCTGCGTCAGTTCAACAACAGTAGTCCACGCACATATTATATACATTAAAATATAATAACAACATAACTGTAACGTTTTTATAATACGAGTATATATATATATAGGTGTGTGTGCGGGGAATATAATGACCCGTGTGGACTGTGCGATGTGCGTAAATGTGTGCGTTTAAGGCACTTTCAATTTCATTTTTACGTATATAACTGTTCAAATATATTTCACGTGTATAACGTTTTAATGTATAGCCTTTGTCAGAGCCGCCTTAAAATTTAAGGGAATAAAATTCTCACTATAACGGTATATAAACTAGGTCAACGAATAGTACGTGGTAGGACATTACGCTTCGCAAGCGTGCGATATATCATCATCTGGACGACAGGAACAATGGCTTAATAGACACCCCCGGGCTCTTTTGGCACACACACCAAGTCGGCCCGCAAAAACCCGCACCCTGTCTCTCGCACTCCCGCGGCTGTAGTCCTTTTGTCGGCTATAGCTGCTCTCCGAGAAAATCACCACTGCGTGCGATCCATATGTGTTTGACTAAAATAGTACGCTACACGCGCACACACACACACACACATACACACATGTACATCGGACACATTCTTTGTACACTGCCCCGTCCGTACAAACTGAATAATAATAATAATAATAATAACAATATATAATAAAACAACATCAACAGACAATATATAATATGTGTACATATTATTCGTTGATCGACTACCAAAAAAAAAAAACCTCGCCCGTTCTGCTCTTATCCCCCCACATCATCTATTATAAATATTATTCGTATTGTACCAATAACGCACGTTTTTATCTGATTACAAGACGACACGCATGTGACTACATACACAAATAGGTTAAGTATAGTGCGAGATAATATATGAGTGATACGACCGATTAATTACTATACGACTATATTATATATGTGTGTATAATGTGTACACTTATAACGTCAATGCAGGCAGATCGAAAAATAACCCGTTCGCCCTTTATACATATACAGGTATGTGTATGATGAACGTACCCTTATTCCTTCGATTGCTGAGCTACAGCTGCATCACCGCGGTCCGAAACAATATACACTGCACTACCTATACAGGTTTATTGCAAAATTTCTGCTGGTCATTGTATAAAATTATTATTATTATTATTATTGTTTATAATAAATAACAAATCATTATATCGGTCTTTAAATATACGAGATTAAAATATAAGTAATGCAATGTATACATATATATATTATTTACTAATAATTATCGTATTGGATACATTATTATTTATTACGTTTAAGCGGCTTAAACCTAAAATTTGTTTACGTTTTCACCTTTGTGATTTATTAAGGAAAAGAAACATAAGTTTTGCCATATCGTAATAAATCGATAATAATTACAAATATCATGGCTAGACTGATTTATTCGTTTGCTAGATTCGAAAAAGATATTATATTAATATTTATTATGTAAAAAAAACTATTGGCTATCAATGCGAAAAAGACGTTTATAAAATTATACGACTGTTATTGCATTTGTACAATTATACTATATATAATATATGCCTATAAGCTATCCATCTATATAAATTATAAATATGATTACAACAATTTTTGTTTGAGAGTAAAATATTATAATGAGATCTTGTTTAATCTAACAGCAGCGGAGGCAAATGTTACCGGACACCATATACCCATATATATATATATATATATATAGTTGTATAAGAAAAAGAAAGAAAGGATTACCGGAATAATCGCGTTGTTAGTAAAAAAAAAAAGGCATATAAAAATAAAGGTGATCTCTAGTCTGCTCGGAGTATGGAAAAAAAAATTTAAAAATATCGACTGGTAATTTATTAATGTTTACGATTGTAAATAACGCGCGGCGGACACGGAATATATAAAAGAAGACGTTATATTATTGCAGTGAGAATACGCGGGGAGGGCTCGGACACCCGGAGACTTGACTTATGACCGACTCGAAAGATTAATAATATTATAACGCTCGTTGGCCAGTGATGCGAAACGTTTGCGAATTTCTGTGCACACGCTATACTTATAGATATGCTGCTGCAGAGTGGTAACAGGCGCGTCGTATATATTATAATAGCTAGGTCGTATTAATATACATTTATACACCTATACGTATACGTGTATATATACCAGCACATCACACTGCAAATGGTCTCGCGGTCTGTACAGCCAGTGCTCGACGTCACAAATCCGATTTGTAAATCAAAGTTGAGTCCTCCACACGTGGTTATAAATATACATATATATAGCACGTCATATATGCCACATTACAACGTGGTCATTGTCGGCATTTGTATGCATCAAAACAAAAACAAGATAATAATATGCACTTGCGTACGGAATATAATATAAGCGCCCACGCCTCGACGGAAAAACGGCTTTTTGGTAGACACTGACTTGTGTGTGTGCGTTGAGCGCGCGCGCATTTTACCGTCCGCGGCTGGTTCGGCCGGAGTTTGACACATGTCTTACTTCATTAGAAAAGGTGCTTTAATAATCTGGTTGTCATAATGTGTTTGCGGCTATCGTTTGATGTCTTTACAAACTGTTAAAATATTCTAATGAAGTTGTTTCTGTCCGGTGCAACGGGCGCGCGCGCTTGTATATGTGTGTGTATGTGTGTATTATGCATCATCGTGTGTGTGTGTGTGTGTACGCGATGAGGATACGAGTGCGCGCGCACGCGCGTCTGGAAGACTCGCCGCCGATATTATAATAATGATAATAATAAAAATAATAATATGTACAAGTGTCTGTATGCGCACACATGCATATATACACGTATATATAGTTATTATACGTACGGACAGTCTGCAAGAGGAGGCGGCGGCGTTTAAGTCTCCGGGAGGACGACCCGACAATGCCTCCGGTTCAGACTGACGCATTTGTAATATCATCACGCATAAAATATACCTATATTTTTTTTATGTATATATGTGTGTGTGTGTGTGTTTCTCATAGTCTATATATGCGTGCGAAATGATCTGCCATTTTGTTTTCATCCGCGACCCGCGGAGCTGGAATTATTATTATATTTTTATTAAGAAAAAAACAACGGGTTTTCTGTGGAATTAAATGTCAAATAACAAAATTGATGTGTCTTGTTTTCAAATTATGGAAATCCTTTGTCGGGAAAATGTTATATATATAGTGTACCGATTTCTCGACTTCACGCTTGTATTCGTAGTGTATATAATATAATATTATAATATATATTTTATATAGTATACGTCTCTGTGTAAAAATGCAGTTTTATTATATCTATACAAGAATACAAAATTAATTGTATGCTCATTTTGGCGTCAAAACACTTGAGAGTACATTTC
The DNA here is from genome assembly GCF_003676215.2 of Rhopalosiphum maidis. Lineage (NCBI taxonomy): Eukaryota > Metazoa > Arthropoda > Insecta > Hemiptera > Aphididae > Rhopalosiphum > Rhopalosiphum maidis. The sequence continues at coordinate 7,220,853 of NC_040878.1, forward strand.
GTTAACGACTCCGCGAGCCTTAAGTGTTTTAAAAGTGGCTTGTGGGATATACCGTAAACGTTGTAAAACGATTTAGTAGGTACAATACAAACATAATTTCTATAGTAGGTACTAGGTAGCTGCTATTTACATACGATCAACGATATTATTTATTATTATTACACGGTAAATAAAAAAAACACTGAAACAAGTCAGCGTTATGGGATAATTCTGAGTTTATATTTAATATTTTTTTGAGAACAAAAACCATTAAGACGGTAGCACAACTGTATAATCAAAAATAAACAAGGTTTTAAAAAATACGAAAAATACAATCATCGTAAATTTCGAAACTTTATTGAAAACCCCCGGAAATGCAATGAAATATAATTACATTAAATTATTTTGTTTGTTTTTTTTTTCTCTTTAAAAGTGTAATATGTATATTGTATATTTATCCAGATAGGTACGTATGATTTTCTTATCCGCGGTAAATGAGAAAAAATTATCATATTTGTGCCCAGGGTAGCATGCTACTGGATTTTGAATTGTATTCAAAATATAGTGTATTGAATTTAAGTTGATTTTTTAAAATTCTAACAAAGTAAATCTATCTTTTAATAAATTTTTAGGCAAGTTTCCTTTTAATACTTTTACATGTTTCTTAGAGAATTGTTAGGTATATATTATGTGAATGTAATAAAAAATTGTACATTGCATGTTTTTACAAATATACATATATATATATATAACGAGAAGGTGACTAAATAATATAAAATATCATGGAAGAAATATAGAAGTATGGGAGATAACTGTACTATAATATTATTGTAGATATACAATCACCGTAGCCAAAGTAGTAGATAGATAAAAAAGGATCCTAAATTTATATTTAAATGAACAGGGTTTGGTTTCAGTTATTATTATAGGTTATACTGAATCTACTCAACTACGTTGTACCGAAAAAGTATATAAATTAAGTTTTGCAATAGTATAAAGGTGGCTATATCATAGTTGTAACATCGAGTATAATAATATGAAAGGTGTTGATGTCTGTATGTCTGCCATATCATAATATGTTCTTATATGATGTGTATTTACAATTGGCAATTAATTGTGTGTGAATATATTATGTTACATTAGTAAGCAGTTAATAATATTGTGTTTGTGTTGTATTATACAATGTACATAATGTAAAGTTTATTTTAATATATACATAGACACGTATAGATATCATTATGTAGCTATATAATTGTTTCACCTATTTTTAGGTTTTCATTATTAGATAGTTTATTGACACATTTTATAATGATTTTGTTTTTACTGTTCTAAAAAAATCAAATAATTATTCATAAAAATTAAAAATACTATATTCTACGAAAATTGTGTGTTTTCCACGCGAAAAGCTATTTATGATCTCATCACCGCTGATAATAATATGTATTTATAAATAATATTATTTATGAGTTTGTTTTTACTAAGAAACCTAATGATATTTTTGTATGGAAGCAATATAATTATACAACAGGAAGGAAATTTTAATATTATTACAATTATTAAGTAAACAATATAAATTTCAATCATTTTTGATAATTTTGTGATGTATAATATTTATAATCTTTATAAATAATGTATGGTTTTTAGAGCTTTAAGAATTTACAATCCCATATAGTGATCACCAGTTTTTAGGTATAGACTAAGAAAAGTTTACCAGCGTTAATCGTAGATTACAGGATACGAAGTTAAAATAATGATTTGTCAGAATTTATTATAAATGTATTATGCTTATAGCTTATAAAGGATTATTATTAACCTAATGCTATAAACTGTTAACATTATAATATACAAGCATTTTCACAACAAATCAATCGACCATACTAATTATAAAATATTTAAAATAAATAATATATGTATATTGAATGTTGATAGATATTAAAATGAATAATAACAACCGTTTTTATTAGGCACGTGAAACTATATAATATAAAATAGCAATCTATGCGTAATAAGCATAGGCATATACATTGGCGTGACTTTAAAATCTGTACACGATTGCAAAATGTTCGACAGCCCCTCTTATTATTACTTATTACTTAGAGAAATCTGAAGGAGGGAGGGTGTATTCGTCTCACTAAAATTATTTTATACTTTTTTTTTATTGAATATTATTTCATTTATGGAAAAATGAATAGACCATTGTTTATAAATTTTATTAAAATAAAAACACTGCATTACTTCGAGCCCCTTAAGTAAACGGGCACCGTCTAATCGCAAAAAAGTTGCGCCGCTGTATATACATACTATATACTCATACATTATATTAATGTAAGTTATCTCGCGTATCTGTTTTAAAGACTAGCTGTTTAATGAGCGGCAACAAGTGCGTGGTATAAATTTTACGGTCGGCCGGTAGTGCGGCCAGGCTTGTTTTGGCGTTTTAACGTGTAAACGTTATAATATATTATCGTTCACACTGCAGCGCAGCACATGTATAAATAAATAAATAAATATATATATACATTTATTCGTTTGTCCTTTGTGGTGCCGTGGTGGTGTGGGTCGTATTCGTCTGTAGTGTACCTATATATATATGCGTATATGCGCGTACGAATACAATACGGGTTATTTCGCATTATCTGACGAGGGCGTTTTGACGTTTTCGACATGTATTATGGTTTATGTATATATAATATGTAATTAACTGCTCGGCAACGTGTGCGTGTGTGTGTTGTGTTCAATGACAATCGGCGGCGGTGCCGTTTGAAAAAATAAAAAGGTTTTCCATCCAAAAATCAGCTAATTTAAGCAAGGGACTACGGTAACATGAAACTTTTGGGATCAGTCAAAACCGTACCATACCATATATACGGTGGCGAACGGTGAAGGGTGAGACCGCACCGCATTTTGCCATTACACGCGGCGCGTATATACTTGTGCCCAATGTGTACCCCGATATGGGTCCCTCCGACGTACATATAACACATAATATATAATATAATAAATAAATAAACGCAAACAAAACGCGGCGGCGGTCGTAGTGTTTCGGCGGAGGCCTCTCCTCGCACAATATATAACGCATTATTTCATAGTCATAGCTCGTAAATAGGTATAGCGCACATGATATAATACAATATATATTTACGCGCATCTTTCCATTTCTCCGACAACCGTACACCGCGCCGGACGGCGGTGTACTATTACACACACACACGCTCGTAAATATGTGTGTGTGTGTTATATACAAATCGGGACCGCCGCCGCACCAGAGCGGAGTAGCATAATACAGTGTTGAATTACAAAATGTCGAGAGAAAAAAATAAGTTATCGGGAGGAGAGATTACAATATTATTACTGCGCGGCGGCGCGTTCGCTGCCCGCGACGTGTCCGCGCAAGGGGCCCGCAGGACCAAACCGTGTGGAAATTTACAATGAGCGCATAAACTCCTCTCCGTCAAAACATTGACGTTCCGCGCGACCGCAATATTTTGTTGTACGCGCGTACCGCCGTCATACGGACGCGATATTTGTATATAACAACACCGGCTATGTGTGTGTATACACTACGCGTGACTCCGAGCGAATTCTATATACGTATATATATATATACACGTGGACTCGTGCGCGTGTTGTGTGTATTGTTGTGGATAACGACCGAATTGTTGTAAATGCATGTTGCTGTAATGACTGCGTTTGTTTTCGGTGAATCGAGACGATTTTTTTTATCGACAACGAAATTGTCCCAAGACGAAACACTCACTCATCTGTCTGTCTTCATACGCGGTTTCAATCTGTAGATTATCGGTATGCATCCGTCCAATGATTTTCTCTACATCATCCGTTTTCTTTTTTATTTATACGCGCACGAGTCGCATTCCTAAATATGTCCTAATCTTATTGGTCTTCCTCTACACGGTCCTTTCCCCTCTACGCTTCATCTTATAATCAATTTTAACAATCCTTCGTGTCTCGTTATATGTATGGCTTATCCATCCGTTTCGTCTTCCAACCACATTTTTTCATACTATGACTTTCCTTCTGATATCTTTTCCAGTACATCTCCATTAGTTACTAATGTGTCCATCTAATTTATTACCAATATTCTGCTATAGAATCACATTTAAAACGACTATAGTGTTTTTCGTTCTTCCACTGATATTATGTCTAAATTTCGCATCCACACATATCATATCTAATGCCTCCAATAGGCTTTTTCTTGTTTTTTAAAATTAATGTTTCCATTACATCTATTAGATAAAATACATAATATGATGCATTTCAATCAAAGTAAATTTTGGTAAAATAATCTGACGAAGTTAAATAATTTATAACAATTAATGTAAATAAAATAAAAATAATAACACTAAAATTTCTACTATCGTCTTACATAATAATATTTGTATAGGTATTAGATAGGTACACCAACTATTGTATTAAAATCTTATTAATCATACTTTAATGTTATGAAACACGATTGCTCTGCAGAATAATTGGATTTAACACATAAGTACATACGTCATACATATATGTGTATGATATATATATATATATACTTTAACAATATAATCTACATTAATGTTTAATTTTTAATTCTGTAGTATCTTTATATTTAAATTTTTTTTTAATAATTCATTTTTAAAATCCTCTTATATGTTTTCACAAATGTAGACGTTTCTATTTTGTACGATTATAATACAACTAAAATACTAAATGGTTGATTTATTTTTTTAAACACGTTTATTATATTGCAGTTACCAATGTATTGCTATTAGTTAGCTTAAACGTTTTAAATAATATATAGTCACGTGTAACTGTATAATATCACGGATTTCTCGAGTAGGTAATAATATAATATACAAGTAATACGCGGCTTCCATTTTAAAATGTTGGGACGGTGAAGTGCAGCTATAATCAACGAATATCACAACTTCACAATATACTCACAAGTTAACAATTTATGACCATTAATTTAATGTTTAGATTGCAAACGCCTTTTTTATGCCGAAAATATGACGTTTACGCTATAAAAGGATTATCCTAGGAATATTTCAATAACAATATGTCATTAATAAATAATAATAAATTGTACGTTTAGTATAAAGTATTTAACTCATTAGGTATAATATGATTGTTATAACATTATATAATATTTACGTATTCGAGACATAATATTATTATTAAACCTGCAATTATTAATAATAATTGATAGCTATTGAAAAATTGATTCTATCGAAGATATTTACAGCAAAAAAAAAAAAAAAGAATACTTATAATATATACATATACATATAGTGCCAATTTATGCGCGGCAATAAAGTATTTTATAATTTTATACAGTTTTGATAAAATACAAAAATATAAATAATATTATTAAAATATTATTGTTGATAAATTTAATTGAAAAAGGAGTTTGACACTTTGAAGTAAAATTAAACATCTATCTAAGATTATTTAAAATAGATATTATATACTAATGGGTAACTGCGTAAGTCGTGTGACTTCTGCGATTTAATTTTTTAAGTTTATTTTATTTTTATTGTAAATTATACACTTAAATATTTCTTAGCAATAATGTCGTTGTGTAAACATATGATCCGAGAATTTATGTCAATATTATTCATTGAATTTAAGGGCTCTTTAAACGGTTTTCATTCCAATATGATAACATGAAACCAGTTTGTTTTTAAATACAGTATAGTTACTTATGTTTCTCCTTTCAACACCATAATATTATTTCATTGACGAATTAAATAACTTATGTTAAAATAGAAGAACGCATCACAAATAAATTTAATCGTAAGACATTTCTTAGAATTTTTTGAAAATATTTTTAAACACATGCCATTAATGTTGACATACATAATAATATGATTTACTCGTATTTGAACGATTTGTATACTTTAACCATGCACGCATATATATATATATATATATATGCAACCTCAACGCACTTAAACAATTATTTTGAATTTCGTATAACGGAAAATCAAATTCGATGAAAGCTATAAAATCATATTAACAGAACACATAATCTTCTCGTGACACATTTGATATAAAATAATCACGCAGGTAAACGTATAGCATATGTTGGGCACAAAACGCAGTACCTATTATGATTCACGTTTTGTTTTCAGTTTTTCATCGTACTCAATTCGAAAATCGATTCACGAACGAAAACTGCAGCCGCTCCTCGAAAACTCTACCGTCCCATATATAACAACATGACCGGCTATAAACAATTATTATAATATTATCACTCTGGCGGGTATAAGCGGACTTTCTTCGCGGTACATTCGATATTTTATCTGATTCCGCAGTCACGTCAAACACATCGCGTTGTTGTACGGACATCACGCTCGGGACTCGTCGGGCACTGGCCGCACGTTAAAACACGGCGTGCGAGCGTGGAGTGCGTGCAACACCTTTATTGCTGCAGCCAAGAAAAGGCAATTTTTTTTGCCTGTCAAATTTTCAAACGATTACTATCAATCTCTGCGCGTAAAAACACATTATAATACGCATTATTGTTTGAACTCACCGGGCGAGGACTATACCTCCTATATGTATACGATATAATGTATAATAATTTATTTATACAGGTAGATACACACACATATATATATATATATAGGTATCTACACCCATATTTATACATGTTTATTATGTAATGTGTATTGTAACGTCAGCCGGCAGACGTCAGCGGGCCATATAGCCTGTACAGTGCTTACACCCATATTTCGTGTACATATAATATTATATAGCTGGTGAGAATTTCACGTCCTACTACGTTTTGTACAAATTACATTCCGATACACGCGCGCGCGTACATGTACATAAACTCGAAGTATAATATTATATATACACACACACACACACACACATACAATATGATGATATTATACACACGTCTAATGCGCAATAATTCAGTCAACGTGTTTATTCCACAACGCCTCGTGTGTACGTTGTATATACTCGGCGGCGGCGGCGGTGGCGGAGGCGATGGTAAGCGGTGGATGCATCGATGGAGAGGGTGGTAGTGGTGTTGGACGTATACAGGGTGTAGACTAAGTATACACATAGATGAGCGGAACGGTGTGTGGCCGAGGGGTACCCCGCAAAACGCTGGTCCTGCACTGCCCACTTGCGGCCTGTCGAATCTAAAAATAAACCATTTTATTTTTATTTTGTACAACGAATTACTTCAGAAAAATATTTGTTTAGGAATACGATATTGGAAATTAAAATCGTTGTACCGTCGATGATAACATAAAACAAGAGTGTAAAAATTAATTAACATTTTATCAATAATGTCATCTTTCAAGATTATCAACGAAATTTAAGTAGATATTGCTTTGAAATAACGAGCTTTTCGGGTCAAACAAAAATCACCCTGTACACGATGTATAATGTTTTGTGTACGATGCGTGAATGTGTATAGGTTTTTCGGTGCGTGTGTGTATTATAGAGACGAGAGGAGAAGCACATACAGAAGAGAAAAATAACACACGAGATTCGTCGAATGGGTCATTACGTACTTCTTTAACTGGAACATTACTCACATTATGTATCCTTTTTATATATTGTTACAAAGATATGACGAACTGTAGGCGATACATCAGCGCACGCCGCTCGCGTCATTTTTTTCTCGCGCTTGTATGTATATATATATACGACGTATACACCGAACGACGGGGGGCTTAACACCAAAATAATATGCAACGGGAGTCAAACTTTTAGTTCACCGTAATAATAATAATAAATAAATACCATTCCCGTCTATACACACGGGCTGCGGCGCGCGTGCGTGCGTTATATTATATACGCGCATAAGTCTAATTCGTACGGCTGCGGCTGTTCTGTTTGTGTTTCGAAACGCGTATATATATATATACGATCGGATGATATATTTGTATATATACGAGTATATACCGAGGTGAAAGCAATTTGTCGAGTTTTATTTTTTTTTTTTAAACGAATCGGACATACGCCGTTTATTGAGCAATCAGAACGACGTGTTCGGCGCGACTCCACACATCCTCCCCGCGCCCATTGTATATTATACATACACACTATATACACATAGTAATATAATGATATGATAATACTCATCTCTTATAACGTGCGGTGTTAATCAATCTTTCGCCAGTTTTGATACTTCAATTGTTTCCCTTTTCTCCCACAGTGCGCGTGCCTATGCGTTGAACGTCTTCCTACCCATTCGCATTGTCTTCGATGATATATTTTATTATACATGCGACCCCGTCGTTATTCGTAAACGCTCTCCTTCTCGTAGTATATCATCTGGATGATAGCTAGTACGTATGATTTGACGCTATTTAGATGTTTGCCGACGAATAGGTATGTGTTCATTATAAACGCCTAAAAGTTTAATATCACGGAATTAAATATACCACGAACACATACCCTTCTAACTAAATGTGATACAGCACCTGCCCTATATGAGCGTTCTGTACTCCACTGCGATAAACAACCATTGGCGTATAAAAAAAAAATAATAATAATACACCCGGCAAAGTGTGTACGTCTATGTGTATTTAATACAGATATAATTTGCCCAAGCGATTCCATCGGTCACGGTATGCGTGTTTTGTATAATAAACCGTTGCAGATATAGATCTGCGTATCATATTCGATGACGCGTGACGGTCGACGACGATGATTTAAATAAAGTCAACTTGCGTGATAGGTGTGACTATTATACATATATATTCCGGCCGAGGTAGCATCGACATTTTGGTTAATTCAAATGATTATGTACAAAAAACAATTCAGAGATCGATCGTCTTCTGATTTGATATAATCATCTATTTCGTGTATATTCGTGCACTTGGCCGCTTAGATATAATATGTGTTTTGTTTTTTTGGCCATTTTCCACGATTAACGAAATAAATAACTCATGCTTGTGAATGGTACGGACGGCACTCTGTTTAGAATCTAAAAAACGTACGTATACAAATAATATTTATTTTTTAACGGGACTAAATCGTAAACTGAAGGATGAACCGCGGACTCCCTGCACCCACCGCAGTTATTGTGCCGTCGTAGGACGCCAGTAGTGTTATAGATGCATTTCGACGGTTCGGCAGATAATAATGATTATGTCGCGTAAACATTGACTCTATGCATAAATTAATGTTTTTATTTTTTTTTTATGTAAGTGTTACTTTTTGAAATAGTTTTTCAGCGGTCATGAACCTAAAATCGTCATCATAACAATGTATTATAAATCACTGATCGAAGAAAAAATAAACGTGCAGATATTGTATCATAATATTATTTTATAAGCGGTGGATTATATAACACGCAAAGAATAATAACTGAAGAACAAGATGTGTGACACACTATCATGCGTTATTATTGTTTCGTGTGAACACGTGGTCATCTCGTTTTGTAATTATTACATCGCGTAGTAGGTACATACGATGATCCCGGCAACACTATTATAATATGATGATATCGTGATGCCTCGTCATGAGTGTATGACAACGATGATACAGCAGCTATAAACGCGAGTACAGAGATGAGTTTTGTTGTGCGCGTGCACATATATATATATATATATTATGTATAAATGTATATAAACATATATTATATTATATACGTGTATAGTTTCCTCCCGCTGTAGGGCGATATGTGTTTAATTGGTTAAGTCCCGAGCCGACAGAAGTGCCGGACAGGTTGATTGGCGAACCGGTTTTTGTTTTCCCTGCGATGTTTACAACGATCTGAGCACCACACCTTTGGCGGACCAATAAGAACAAAAAAATAAAAAACATACACACACGCACGCGCGCATACACACTCACACACGGGCGTTCGCTTGCGCGTTAATAACCCTCGTTGCCAGTGGCCGTTTTTTTTATCGTGTGTGTAAAGCATAATATTGTAGTTGTAACTTTGTTTCATAAATGCATCTTGTCCATGAGGTACGAACATTTTTTAAAAGATTAACCACTCACTTCTTATGGGACAAAAATCAAATCAAATGATTTCTGTAGTGATACAACTTTTCAATATCACTTATAATAATAATAATAATAATAATAATGGCCAACTAGAAGTTTAAAAGTTGATTATCGATGTATATATTCATACCCGGTATATAGTGTGCGACCTCGGTAACTGCGTTAATATTATTAGATACTATCATGATAGATCCAAATACGGACCGAACGTATTATTATATTAATTCTATGAATGTATTTTATCTTCAGAAGCTGACATCGACTATAGATTGTATCATTCGTAATCATTTAGCGAAAAAGCAATATTACGGTGCATAAAAACTAATATCCTAATTTGTGCTATATGTTTCTGATAGAACAGTATAAATGCTTTTTTTTACATTTAACAAATGTAACTGCACTCCCTTACACGGTTACCGCATAAAATGATAATGTCTTCGGAGTTTCGAGTACTAATGTATGTAATATGTTGTCCATCTATTGATATTGCCATATCTAAATGGTTTTTCTTATTTAAAAGCATTTTTACAATATTAAACTTATTTATATTCGTATTAATCTACATGTATAATGTCCTAATATACATAAGGACACGAGAGAAAAGAAGCATTTCAACCAGTAGCAGCTGTGCTATATAAATATAAATACATATATTAATATACAACACAAACTATTAAATTATATATTATAATAGTATGTGAAATAGTTCGCAATAGACTGATACAACGATAACGCACGCGTATAATATGATATTTATATATCGTATAAACCGCTGCACCGCCGGCGACGAGCTTATTGTAAATCCATTCAATACATTATTATTATTATATTAAACCTATACTGTACAGAGTGTTTATAAACAAGCGCATAAGATAAAGAGAGGGTGTCATAACTCGGATGCATTTCAATGGTATAATAATATCACGTTGATGGATTATTGTCGTCGCCGTTACGCCGCGCGTATATTAGTTCGACGATATGGGTAGGTGTACAGCGAACGGATTACGAGCGAAATAAAAATACATACAATGTAATGATAATAATAATAATAATGACGGGCTGCATTGTGGCCCGCTCGTTCATTATTTCCTTGTCGATCCGGACGAGGTATTTTCTTTCTTTAATTTTTGGAATACCGTATGAGCGCGCATTGCGCGGATATAGCTTTTTTTCATTTCTGCAGTTTTTTGATGGATTCGAGCTAGTCGATCATCGTCAGGGGGTCCGTCTGCAGTCGATGGGGGTACCCCCGCTTTCACGTGTCAGCGGGTATCACAACAACAACGACGAAATAATAATACCGATATTTCCTTCACCTGCACCACCACACAGTCGCATTTAGTCCGCGAGCTAATCGGCGGACAGGGTGCGTGTGTGACGTGCATATACGAGTAGGTATAATATACGCATATGTACATATTGCACGATGACGGCTCGGGCAAAAGCCAGCTGCCGTCGGAATAATATTGTTATGTTTTTGAGATCGATCGCGCGTCGCAGGACCCCCGAATCTGACGGGCCTCACTATAGCCGAGCCACACCCTCGTGCCTATATATATATAAATGCAATATGCATATTTTGTAGCATTATTTTTTTGATTTTGTTTTCCCATAATGTCATAATAAAAACGCGGGCGTACATCGTACAATAAATAAATATCGCGGTGCCGCGGCGGGTAAAATACCGACAGTAATAACAATATCATAATAATAGACACGTATATGTATATAGCGATGTTACGATTCAATATAATATTATGTATGTATACGCGCCGCGCACCTACCTTATGTGTATTATAATATATTATAATATCGTTAACGCGCGCGTACGGAGATAGTCATCTACGACATCAATCAACGAACGGACCCGTCACGACTATGACCCTATAGCCGCTACACATACATATATACGTAAGATGTGTATATCGCGGCACTGCGGTTGAATATATACCTATATAATACAATAATGTCTTCCGTCTGTATACACATATTAATATTAATAATAATATATATATATATGTGTATGTGCGTGTGTGTTATTACAAATCGGGACGTCTGTATCAATAAATATAGGTGTCTCTGTATAAGGGTTGTTGGTATTTCAAGACGTGTTTAAGGTGATCGGTATTGCCGGAGGAATCTAGAACAGCGTTTTCCATCTAGGAAAATATGATACTTGTTTGAGAATTACGTCGGACATTATTGTTTTATAAAAAGGTCACAAAAACTATTTTAAAGACGCCGGTGATTTTTTAGTTCTACAAACTGTTCTGGATCAGAGGTTTCCAACCCTTTTGCATATACGTGACCGTTTATGTCCACATGTGGATTGGACGCAACACCAAAAATAGATTTTTACGACCACACTACGGATCGATACCCCTCAAGGCAGGGCTTGTAAACGGTATTTTCGGTAACAACGCGGTAATTACCGCGCGGGTATTGTCAGATGCCGAAAATGACGCCAACTCTACACACCGTGTGTCACGAATTCGTATGCGTGTTAAAATTTTGAAAAATCATATTGCTCCGTTGCTGCGATGCCGGAGGGATGGGTGTAGGTCACTGGCAGTTTTTGTTTTCATCGGAATACACTACGCGCAGTATCTATTGCCGTATTAAAGTGTTTTGCGTCTAATAAAATATACACCACAACCGGCATCTCGCCGGCCGGCTCCCTAGCTACAGCAGGGTTCCGAGCCCGGGCACTCGGTTTCGTTACAATTATACCCACATGATAATGTGTGTGTGATCGATTTTTTGACGCGACCATTAATCTAGTATAATATAGGAGGAATACGGCGTGTGTACCGTATCGGGTCACACGGTCTCTGTATACAGAGTTTTGTCTGTACACAAACAAAATATATCCTTTTTCGGCCCGTCGTGAAGACGGTCACATACACACGCGTACCCCACTTATACGATATAGCTATTATTACATTATCGTCGTTGCGTCTTCGTCCGGTATTGACCGCAAATCCCATAGTCGTGTGTTATTGACTATAAGTATAACACAATGCACCACGACACGCTATAATATAATGTACGTTTATCGGTCGCCATTGTTTACCGGGGGATGTGTCCGTGCGTGCGCGTTTTGTACGATATTTTGACGTGGGAGAGACGGTTTGACAAATGGTCTCCTCCGGGTCGTTATAATGTTGTAAAACGGAGATGGCCAAAAATACACACACACACACGGTTCATCGGTCAAAGTCATCGCAGGCGGCGGCGGCGGCCACACGCGCAGATTGATTCCCATGGAAAATCGAAATAATTTTACTATATAATATTTTCGTACGTGTCATTGTCGTGCTGCGGCTCTCGGGACTATATTCACGTATAACATGATGTTATATAAATATATATATATAGGTATAGTATATACGTGTGCCTAATATTATATAATATACCTACCCGACATTATATTATTATATCATGTTATATTTCCTTGTATGTGTCGACTGCGATTGTCCGGATTTGTCGTAATAATAATAAATTATATAATATTATTATTATGTTTATCATACGCGTCACGTGGGAACGCGTCGGCCGACATCGCTGTGTTGTTGTCCTCGTGTTTTGCCTAGGACCCGACGCCACCTCCGCGCTCCGTATGAAATCCGCCGACTTCTCGCCGCACACGTACAATAATATGCATTATTATATTATGTACACGTCGATTTTGACGTGATTCTCTTCTTTATCATCTATATTATACGACGGTGTACCGTGTACGTGTTCCTTGATGTCAGCAACCGCCGACACACGAACACGCGCGGCTCGTGCGTACGAGTTGCACGTAAAGGCTAAACTATCGTGTCGATATGATGGAATAATGTTATTTCAATAACTCGTCCACTGACTATAAATTCAATTTAGAGATAAAATGAATTATGCGGACTGTCGCTCGACAATAAGCGCACTCGGGGGGGGGGGAAGCGTTGATAGAGTTTATATTTTAGATGACGTACCGTAATTTCGGAGCAATAAGGTTGTATATAATATTTAAGTATACGACAATATAACTAAGGGAGATATTATAAAAAAAAATAAAAAATAGATATATTTTTTTATTCATCGTTGTTATTGCGATTATCTAATAATATTTTATTCTTACGAGGTAATTAAAATGATCGTTATAATTCAAACCGTACAGTTACAAGTAGGTAATTACTTTCATTATTTGTGTTACATTTATATATTTTATACACGTCGTGTGATTCAAATAAACAGAATATTGTATACGTGACATAATTATAATAACCTGTATTTAATTAGATAATTTAATATTTTAAAGGACTTTTAAAATTTAGAATTAAAACTGGCTATAGAGGCTTTCACCTGTGTTACGTATTTTATGCCGTAAATCTCTTCGTTTGTGATCATCAGATACCTATACAATTAAACGGCTTTTGTAACAAAATTTAAAAATATTAGTTTATTTTTGAAATGTCCTCAGCACAGTTTAAGGTAAAATACGAATAACTTTAGAAAAGATTGAGTGCAAACAAAATCCTCGATTTTTCACCCGAAACGTTAAACGAACAGTACGGGAGGACATGTTCTTATCACATTAATAAAAAATAATATAGTTACACGTTAGGTTTTTAATTTATTCTTATAGTTATGTACTTAATCGTCTTCATCAACAGTGTTTATCATGTCAATGCTCATTATTTTTAAATTGATTTTTTTTTTTATCTATACTATGATTTATTTTTATGTAAATATATTACTATTAATTCCCAAAAAACTAATTGACCGTTCGTATATATATATAATTCAATAAGTGTCTATGTATATTTATTTAAAGCGCGCATATTTAAATAACACATATTATTATAGACATAGGTTCCTTCCATAAACGTACTACATAATTATATTGTATATTATGCGCGTACGATGTATATTATAATATAAACGTGCGGTGTATCGGTACAGAGTTTATGATGATCGACGTACTTCCTATGTGCTCTTCGTAGGAGTACATATATTTTATAATTTATCCGATATGACCCGCGTGTTACCCTCAACGAGTTGTATAATACACGCATAAATATACGACTATACCTATACATATAGGTATAGGTACCGGGTGAGTATCTCGGTAAACTCGTAAATAGAGAAATCCGTATTTATACATACGGCGCGTACAGCTGGTTATTATTCAGCGGATAGGTATAGGATATCGACCATTGAGAGTTCGTTAAATGTAAATTATTCGTGTAATCGAGCGTGTATAATATATATATATATATATATAATATTAGCTAGCATATGATTTTGTTTTATTTTTTAACATAAATATTATACGCGTGGGGCGTTACGATGATTTGTATATATACAAAACAGTGAAAAATCACACACTGTTTGATAATATTAACGTAAAACGTATAGATACCTCACTACCATCATATTATGTATATAATATATGCATTCGATACAGGTAAAATATGATAGGCAACAGCTGATAGATTTCAAATGTCACGTGGTACACCTGTAGCTTCCGTACGGAAAGGTGTAGTTGATTAAGACGCTCTCTTCGTATACCATATAAATTATACCTGTATTGTGTAGAGTGTAAGACTATTGTATTGGAATGGTCTCACTATTTTTCTAATTTCGTTTATACGTTCAATTATGCGTACTACGTACAAGTTCTTTTTGATACGCGGTCACATACGGGGATATGTAATATGTAATTTATTTATTTTTTCATTCCGACTGCTATAGTAGTATAGTATAGGTATATATATATCGGATAAAAAAGTTTTGTTAACTCGCTCAAACTTGAAAATTTCGATTTTAAAATCATTTTATTTTATATACTTATTCGTTAATTTAATATTTTGTAATATCATTTACAAACATTTTAGAATACCTACTAGCAATAAATATCTATACTATACGTAATATATATTTATGTTTTACAGAAAAACAATCTAGATTATTAAAAGTCGGTATGTAAAATATCTAATGTCAATGACTTTAAACTATATACAATATATGACGAAGTGAATTTAAAGATATGACTGTATAGCTGCTATATAATGTAGACAACAAAAAGTAGTGTATAAACTATGATGTGAATGAAAAATCAAATTTTAAATACAATCGTATTTCATATTATTATAATATAATGTTTCATATATTAAAAACTTAACTTTCGTCATGGTCGATATGAAAATTCGAATCGAAAGAAAAAAGACTACCGCGACGTGACAGAATTAATCGCAGAACGTTTCGTTTGTATAAATCAAGCGTGGGGGGAACGACGTGCTGCTGAGTTCGTAAATTATAATATCATTATGAGGTGTGTATATAGCTGTTTGCTGTATTAGTAGTAGTAGTAGTAGTAGTAGTAGTAGTAGTATTTGGTAGTACACGAGAACACTATTAACCACTTTTAATTGGGCTGCTGCGCTTTGCTAATGGACCGGTGAGTAACCGACTACGAACGGGACACGCATTTATTTCATCGCGGGAAGAGAAATAGAATATAATATATTTTAAATATTTGTTTAAATGTCCATTTCTAAACGACATAATTTAAAAATTACAAAGTAAGCGGATCACAACAGTTATAAATTGCAGCTACCGGGTTATAGGCCACCGTCAACCCGCTTTAACACTAACCAACGGAAAATACCAAAATATCCATTTGTTAGTATTTGACATAAAACCGGGTTTTCCACTAAACCGCAACACTAATGGAAGAAATCTTAAATGAAAAGAGGAAAGAATGTCAGAAAGCTATAGAAGAGATAGATGTAATACAATTAACAAAATAGTAGCAAAACGGGTTCACTCTCGTCCAAAAGTTAAATTGCGGAAAACAGACTTATCAACACTGCATAGATAATACTAATTATAACTGTCAATGGAGTAATCCGTAAAATGCTTGTCAACGAAAAATTAAAAATTTTCAAACAAACACAGTTTATCGCAGAATAAATAACATGAAACAACTACTTCGAAGATCGTTTTACTGTAGTAAATTAATACTTAAATTAGTCAAATTGCGCAATAAAAAAGTCTAAATCAAGATAAGTATTTTTTTTTTTTTTTTTGATCTGTATGACAAATTATATAAAAAGTAAAAATAGTAGCATAATAATACTCAATTTATAATATTTATATATTTCACGTGACGCTGTTTTACTAATATGTCTTACATACATTTTTTAAACCCGTGTGAAGGTTATGCACTGTATTATATTACAATACAAACACTAAAGGTAAACGTTGTTCCTGCAAGATAATCGAGAATTATTATATAGTTTTATCTTTTACGGATTACGGCGCGTTTTGTCGTGCCGGATATGAATTTAGTCGTTTTGTTGAAGTTCGGCCGCACTATACATTACACTGAATCTAAGTACTCGTGTATGATGGTACAATAATAGTTGGGATTATGTCGTACCTACTACACAGTAATATATACCAACTGCGAATCGCGGAGACGAAAGTTTTCGTTGTAATTTGACGAATATTTATCAGTCTGATTTCATTAGTCATATCTTTAGGAAAACTGAAACATTTATGATTTATCTCATCATAAATTATCGATAAAAATATTAAAATTGGTTTACAAACATGATTTAGAGTATATTATTATATTTAGTCATTACATACAATTACTTTTACTACAGTAACTTCACCGGCGTTATTTACAATATTGTAATAAGTTCATAAAATAATACATTTCAATGATAAACTTCGGTTCATAATATTTTTATTATTTTGTAAACTTTCTGCATTATTTCTTTCTTTATGGAAAGTATAATGAATATAATATTTACTTTTATCAATGATTTATAATGTAAAGTTGTATGTTTAATCAATCTGTGTAATATATTAATTAATTATATATAAATATATAGTATTATACTATTATATAATAGTGCTTTTTACGAACATTTTGCATATTATCGTATAAGTTTTCATACATTTCTGATGTAACTAATATAACTATATTTTAAATTATATTTGGGTGTACAGAAAAAACACTTAAAACAAACTCGAACACGCGAGGGAAGATTCCTTAAACGCTACATGGTCTAAAAATACAATTAGATATATTAGTCGACTTGACTTTACAACTAATACAAACACACTGTTCTCGTTTGGAATTTGGGAATATTAGTATGAGTATATGTAAAATAGCACTCGAGTTCGTTAAATATTTAAGTTTATATTTAATTTATCAAGTCACACGACTTACACAATTGTAATAATTGTATGTATTAGTACATTATTCTATATGTGTATATATATATATATATATATTTTATGATATCTACCTACCCATAAGGTCATAACTCTTTATTCGAAAACGATTCGACTGTCAGCCGTCAATATGGTGTTAGTATACATTATAAAACAAAACGTTTTATCTCCTATAAAGCTGCAGTACGACGATGACGCGCGATCCCGCGATAATGAGATTATGATAATAATAATATATTATCACTGTGCGTTTTAAATTATTGTATTACACGTTTGAGTCGCTATATAATATAGTGTATTATAGAATCGTTGATGAAAACAACGTATGTATACATTATATACAACACACATACGTTCCGCATACAGTCTGCGTGTTATTCCCAAATACATT
Source organism: Rhopalosiphum maidis (assembly GCF_003676215.2). Classification (NCBI taxonomy): domain Eukaryota; kingdom Metazoa; phylum Arthropoda; class Insecta; order Hemiptera; family Aphididae; genus Rhopalosiphum; species Rhopalosiphum maidis. The sequence goes on from NC_040878.1 coordinate 7,239,442, forward strand.
TGAACCGATACATTAATCCTTTCGTCGCTTTGAAATGCAAATGTTATGTACACACATTGTACTGCGCACGCACGCAACCCTTTTTGCCAGCTGATATAAATTAACATTGATTTATGATTAACTGTCTGCCACATGCAACAACGCATGTAATGTGCAGCGCCTACTATGATGTCTATAATAATACTGAGACACGTACGCGTGTGTATTACACATATTACATTATTATTGCAACAATACGATTTATTTCTATGTATTAATCATGCGAGACATATACATTATATAATATTGAGATTGAACGAATAAAAACCTATCGTTCGGCGTTCGATAAGTATATAATAAGTTATTATGTTTTCATATTAATAAATATAATAATATTATATGAACGCACTAAATGTTATACAACATACTTGTTTATTTAAAAAAAAAAAAAATACACACCATAAATACACAATCAAGTAGAGGTATATACAATATGTATATCGACGTGTTTTTATATGTTTGTTTTCAGATAACTTGTCGAACGTCTGTGAAAAATTCGTAGCAGCACGACTATATACCTATATATATACTATCTCTGAATTTCTATTGTCGATCTGATGTGTTCGAAACAGCCGAATAATTGTACAAACAGGTAGGCTGTACCAAACGAGACGGTCATTCAGTGTTGTGCTTTTTTCGACGTTCATTTCTACGCTGTACTGATATACAATAATTTCATATCGCTCAGTCATCGTGGTCCACGCAAGTAGCCCGTCAATATGTTCGTTGTTTTGTTATAGGACGAGTGTGTGTGTGTGTGTGTGTTATTAATTTCCATTCGATTTTTACGCAAAGATTATACAGCAACGAAAATTTCAACAATATAATAATATCACACACGCCTACCTAACAATAATAATATACTATGTAGTCACAATAGTTTGTTATGCACATAATAATTATGATTCTCGATTCGCGCGCGCGTGTCTTGATGATATTTTTTTCGCGAGATTATCGTTAAAATATATGCATCGAATACCTCGGAAGTACTTTGCGTATACTGAAAATTAAAACCGCGTACAATATTATAATTGCGTTACACGTGGAATAACACGGCCGTTGGCGCCGCAGGCGGATACTTTTTTTAAATGATTTTTCGTTCTAATATCGCCGGTGTACGTAGGCGCGACGTCAACATTAAACGTCTCGTCGTACAACTCGTACACACATACATACCTACATATCATATATAGGTATAACTAAACCTACATGGTGTACCATGTAATTCAAATTGATATGATATGATTTGCATAGGTATATTATTATTATTATTCGTGTATAATAGTAGTCTATGGTCGTGTTATGCGGAGCCGCGATGACTAATAAATATAATAACGAGCTGTGTAAAAACGACGGTGGACGGTTAATTACTGTTATTATTACGATTATTACTATTATTACTATTATTGCGTCTGTATCCCTGCCGCCGCCGCCACCGCTGGCCGTTATGGTGTGTGCGACCCGGAGGATCTCGGCGGTCGTTAATTGAAACAGTATAACCCTAGTTAACAGCTTGACCGGAAGTGTATATAATAATAAAGAATATACGTGTGTGCGCTGTGCAGTGTGTGTGTGTGTGTGCGTGTATGAGTATCCTCCCGGGTCCTCTTTAAGCGCGCGCAAACACACGGCCACGTGCGTCCAGTGTCAACATCGTCACCGCATATTAGAAATTAAACACACACACCACAGTGTAGGGTTAGTGTGTTTATGATCATTATTATTAAATACGTATACGACATGAACCCAATATGCCCGCACGACGAAGACGAGAAATAATAAATAATCAAATTAAACGACACGGTCTTATATATTATTATCGTGTGCAGTCTACTGCAGCCAATATCCCCGTTGTGGTACATACAGTCGAGTCGCGATAACTCGAAGTTGAAGGGAGATAAAAATTCGCTTTGAGATATGAATTATTCGAGATATCTAGCTCAAATTTATATTGATTTATATATCATTTATATTTCCAGAAGAATAAAAAAAAATTCGAGTTGTCAAGTTTTTCGAGTTATTGTATTGTTGTTATGCATATTTTTGTGGCCGCTGTCTTCTCGTGTTTGGTCGTTTCGTTGGGAACATCGCCGTCGTAGTGTTGGCAGAGCGGTTCGCGCAAACACTCTCTCCGATAGAGGTAAAAACGAATAAAGCCGATGCAGATTTATCGTATAAAAATAATAAACGTTTATCTGCGCAATATTATTATTATGCATTATTTCTTTTCCGCCGTAACACGCGTGAGTATTTCGCGAACGCCCGCGGCTGTATAATATAGTCGCGTTAATACGGACGATTTTAATTGGCAATTTATAACGAGCGTCTTTCGCATCGTTTTCGTCGAATAACACGTACCTACGAATGAACGATATTATTAACTGTATAATAATATGCACTATATGCAATAACGAAATAATTATTATTTAAAATATATACTTTGCGCTGTGTAACGTGCAAATTATTATTGTACCCATCTCCAAGTTATGTACCTACACCACCTACCACCGTATAAATATTTATTGTTTAATCGTAATAAAGTTATGCTGTACGTACATAGCTGTAGAATATAATTTACTGTGTAATTATATAATATATTATATGACGTGTAAATTGTAAAATGAATATCATATAGAGTGTAGAAATTATATGCATAACAATATATTAAATTCAGTATTGAGTCTTGATAGGTGATAAAAAAGTAATCTAGATAAGAGCAAAATAATTTTATGAAACGTTATCTAGATATAGACAAATATAACAACGTTATTATCTATAATACACATAAGTAAGTAAGTACTAATTTTGCAATATTCATTCAATAGATAATTAGTAATTCTTGCATAATTACATGAATTAATAAGCACTTACCTTTTTTGAATTTTAGTCAACAGAAATAGAGGACCAGTGTGAAAAATTATACTGCCCCACTACTGCCATCGATTGATGATAAATATTCAAATATTATTTCCATCGAGAGGTCTTCTTGGCTTGGAGCTGCATTTTACTGAAACCTCATTGTGTACAAAACTCAGTTTAATAGCCTAAACTACCTACTACCCGTCGGTTGACTTTATTGCCTATAAAGTCATACAAATTTTAGAGTGTTAGAAAATGATGTAATATGATATAGATATTTGAATAAACATTATGATTTACCTACCTATAGATTGTGAATATAATATGGTTATGGATGTCTAATTTGTTGGCGTTTTAAATTTATAGATATGACTTTTTTTATCTGAGATAAACGTTGAATAGATTGAATAGATTGAATAGATTGAACAATAATTATGTAAAAAAGACACGAGATATGAGTATTTACTAATTAAATAATCTCAACACTTGAGTTGCGATAATTGCGTTTAATGCACCTGTGCAAGTGCGGGTTACAATGATAACTACCTATATTATTATAGTGTACATAATATTTATATTTACAACATCGACGTAGACGTACTTAAAATAATATTACGTATATACTCACGAAGACGATTTATCGGTCTGCTGTACTCTGTATATTATGATGTAGGTACCAGATAATTTATCTACACAGTATATTTATACTCTTCAGCTATTTGTCTAATCCATTAACATTCGCACACTTATATATTATGATTCATTATTATAGCTGCAGAGTATATATATATATATATATATATATATGAGTTATATATTGCTTCTACAGTCATCTCGTACATAGCACAACAACATTTTATCGTATAGTACGGTATTTAATCCTCTTGCAGCCGAGATCCGTGTACTTGGCGAAGGTCCAAGTATGTGCATAATACGATAACCAGTCAACGCACACATTACGTCGCTTTTTTCCATTTTATTTCAACAGTGCGCGGCTTCTGGATTCTACATATCATATGTATATGCAAGATAGTGCATATTGTGTGTATGTTATTTGAACGTTATAAGTTGGTACCCAAGTGTGCATATTATGTGTATATATGCGTTCACTGTAAGTTGTTGATTAACTATGAAATTTATGTGTGAAATAATAATATTTAATATTAAAATGACTATATGTTATACTGCAGTGTCGGATCCCATACAGTGTAAGTAATAGACGATATCGAGATAGAGATATTATATCGTTGAGTCATTCACAGCCAAACACCTGAAACGACTGCGATCAAATATAATAATAATGGAATATGATATTATACGCGGCACGTACATCTAAAGTAATAGGGACACGATGACAAAATGCCGCATATGTACCGAAAGATATATAAATCTAATATATTGCAATAATCCGATTTTTTTTTAACGCATCTTATACATGCTTTATAGGTGTACACTTTTATATTTCGTTGGCAAGTAAACATATATAATATACGTGTATGTATATACGCTGCGGGTACACACTATACACGTATACGCGCATGGACAAAATGTGGTGAAACGGAGAAAAAACCCGTGAAAAGGATAATAGTAATAATAATAATAATAATAAAAGGGAGAAAACGTCACTATTGGTCGGTACACTTTGGTAAACCGATATAGGTACACGCCACCGCTGTAAAAAGGATTTGAAGAATAAAGAGTGGAAAAATTGGCGTTCGTATAATAAAAATATTATTATATATGGGTAACGTGTACGCGTATAAGTAGTAATCGGAAACGCCGGTCGGCAGGACGACGGGCCTTTGATCGTATTTATACAAAACAATAAATTGAACGTTGGGGTTAAAGAAAAAAAAAATGCGTTTATAATAAAAAATAATAAAATAAAAAAAAAAAAACTGAGACGATAATATTGCAGCGTCCTTTGTGCGCACAGGACTTCGTAAAATCTTTCGCTGGGCGGTGTCGGCGGTCCTTTGTGTGACACGCGGTTGAAGGATATATAATATACGTACCTACGTATATACCTATATAAATATTGTATTTGTGCCGCGGTCTTTAGATTTCCTCCCTCTCGATTTGATTTAATTACTGTTACGCGCGCGGGTACACCTACCCTAAAGATCATGCTATACGTTTACATAGGCGAACTAGGTAAGGTATACGCGTACGTGTACGCGCGGGAGTGCTCTTCTTTATCCTGAGACGAAAAAAGCGCCGCGAATGACGTGTATAATAATAGGTATAGGCACAGTATGAGTGCTCTCTCACTAAGTAGTACAATAATAATACTATATACATTACATATATTATATTATATATATTCGGGCGGCAAAAGAAGGGGGCGAGGAAGGAAGGCGCACATCCTTGTCGGGAAAATAAATTTCAAAATACATGTATGTAAGTTCATACACTATGCGTGTATTACAATACGTCGGTACACACGACATTACGGGTAGGTATATGTGCGCGTATATCGGGAGAACAATATAAAACAATAATATTACGTGCGCACGTTGCAGCGCATTCGGTGCAGCAGCAGGTCGTGACAGGTGTCGAATGAGACTACAGGCCACCAAAACAATGGAGATTCGGTAATAAAAAATTATTATTATTGCCTATCGCGACGATGCTCATCGCGTCTTCATAATATAATGTATAATGTACGAAATATGGGTGCGCGTCATGGAAAGGAGTGAAGGTATTTTGTACATAAGCAGCCGCCTACGACACGCCAATAATGGCGACTGTATGTTGGTCGTACCGACTGCGGAATTCGTTTGTAAGACGTTTATTTTTTTGGTTTTAATTTTTTTATGTCAAAGGAGTTATCGTGAGTAACACAATGTGGCGTACTTTTTTTTCTACTTAAAATATTATTCCCTTGTCGCTTAACCTCTACAGCTAACTCAATTCCTTATTTTCGACACAATGTATTTTTAAGTACACGTACAAGAATAACCACCTTAACATCGTAATTTACAATATACACTTTACAGTCACATACTTAAACGCCACACGCACTACAGACATTAATATTATAATCATTAAAAATAATCGTAATATATTTTGCGTATTATTATTGTATAAAAAAATTAATTTTAACAATAATGGATGATGGAATACGATAGTATGCAGTAAAATATCAAAATTGACCAAACGAACCTCGCAGAAAAATACATCATTCTTATGCAACAAGTAAGATTTAAATACTACAACTGTGTAGTGCTGTCGTATGTATATTAAGAATTTTTTAATTTTTCTATAATACTAAAAATATATATATAATATAGTCAATAGACTGTACCCACTACTGCAGTACATGCACTGCATTAGAATAACTTTTTAATACAAATCTTTTACGATACCTAAAATAAATGTAATTAATTGATCGCTTTAATTTTATCTTCAAACACAAATTATACAACTATAGTTCAAACAATTATGTTTATATAATAGTGCACGAGTATGTGAGTAACTTATAAAACTAATAAAAAATTTTATTTTAAATAACCTAGGTATGTACGTAATTCTCAAGATAAGTTAGGTTACGTTTTTAAATTTGTGTTTAATTATAACGCATTTATTATTATTGTTTTTAAATTTTTCCATCATAGTACGATTTTCGTCGTATCGCTGTTATAACATATATCCTATGCCGTAAAACATTTTACGATGTTTGTATGTATATATAATATGATATAGTACAACGTGCTCAGGCACGTAATTTAGGGGGGGGGGAGGCGATAGGAGCATAACATCGTAGTATCTAACAATTAAAAAAAAAAAATATTTTTTAAGTCTCAATACTATTCTGAAAAAGATTAATCGCCACCCCAAGATAAGCACTTATTTACGCGCCTGGACGTGCTCACAGTAAAATATTGGATTCTTATCTGTACGACTATATAATAAACTCTATTATTTCTTTATGACGATATAAATTGCAGTTTAATCGTTTAACTTCGACAACAATGTATGTATATAAATATATATACATATATACAGGTAGTATTGTGTTCTACGACAATACCGATCAAACGGTTAAAATCAAAATATTATAAATCACCCGTATTTTTCGACCCGTTTGGAAATGGAAAAAAAAAATTTTGGTTTGAAATCAAATCGAATTTGCTTATTGTTGTGTGCGTATACATTATTATGGCGCGTATATATTAATCTATTATACGTAGAAGACTGCTGGCCTTTAACGACGACTGCAGCAGCAGCAGCAGCAGAACAACGTCGCTCGCGTATTTGTGCGTTGCAGTGCACTCACTTCGCGGCGGGTGTCCCGCAGCAGTGTCCCGTATATATAAATATGTGTGTGTGTGTGTGTGTGTGATTATAAGAAAAAGTCGTTGCGAGCATATACACGCGCGTCATATACGTACGTATACACGCATATTTTATTTGTGTATAAGGGTTGTGGAATTCCGAGAGGAAAAAAAATATCGAAAACGCATAATATGTGTTATGAAATTACCGTCATCGGTAGTCCGATTTAACTACAACCGCGTGCTCGCGACGACCCGTACAGCACACACGCGCAACGCACACACGTACGCAATAATAATAACAACAGTGTAGCAGTACAATACACGTGCACATTGAAACGCTGTGCGTAAAACGGGTCAAAGGAGTGAGAGAAGAGTGAAAAAATATAAAAGTAGTATATTATTGTGTGTGTGTGTATAACTGTCTCCATTCCGGAGCGACACACACGTATATATACATATATACGTATACAACAGACTCGGGGGTGAAGCGAAAAAACCGAATAAGTGTATAATATTATGTATATAAAAACGACAGGAACTTAACGACCGGGCCTCGGACGGACACCATCGGGGGCAGCAGCAGCAGCAGTGTTTTTATAACACTGACCGTGTAATTCGACGAATGTGCACCCGCTCGCGCGCGCCCAGGAGTCCCGGTCGCATATTACTCTTATTATTATAAACACGCATATTGTATACAATATAATATACTATATACGGCCAGCACATATAATATAATCCTTTCTTTTCAATCTTCTTCTCGTACGCGTTATACTATATTATATTATATGTTCTTGTTATATATATGTGTGTGTGTATCGACGCGCTGCGTGATAGCTTCTGATTTATTTTATACGCGCGCGTATATTATTAGTTATCTATATGTGTGTAGACCACCACCGCCGTTGCCGAGTGGAACCCTTGCAACGCAGTCGACTGATTTACGGGAGACGTTAACGACCGTGGCTAGTGCAGAAGGGTAATTCGGGTTTTTAGGACCGCGGAAAAAAAAGAAAGGTTTTACGCTCGTATTATATTATTGTATATATATAAATGCTCGCAGCAATAGGTACCCTGTGTGCGTTCTGTTACACTGTTATTATTATTGATACGTATTTAAACGCGGGGCTGACCACCGCCGGAGACCTTAACGCGTTTTTATGCGTTCGGACACTCTCGATTTCGATATAATGTAACGAAACCCGCCGCGCGCGTGCATCAACCCTTCCACGCAACCCGTCGCGGTAAATCATCGCCACTCCCGTGCTACCAGCTATGTCCATTTAACATAACGTGTGCATCGTATAATAGAATGTGCGTACGGTTTTTTTGTTTTCTTAACGCGCTCGTAGTCCTTCTCATCCTCCTCCGACTCGTGTATACGAGTGAGCATATGATATGCGTTTGCGACCCGAACAAATTGAATTGGAACTGGTCGCAAGTAGGTCGGCTACTAGGTTGCACGTATTATGGCCGTATTAAGACACGCACATATTGTTAGGCCCGCGGACACCCATCCGAAGAGGCCACCGCTGCTCCCGGTTTCACGGTCCGTTACCGGGGCCCCGGGGGTTGCCGCCAAGCCGTCACACCGCGTGCGAGTCACTTAAATACTTTTCCTTTCTCTGGATTTTTTGTTTTTTTTTTTTTTTTTGATCGCGCTCGTGCGTCTCGGAATGTGCGAACACGCATTTCTGTACGGGAGATGCAAACCCTATAGTATAAAGGTATACTATATATTATATATAGTTATAGTATATACCACACAACGATACTATATATATATATATGTATTAGATAATAAACTTATAGCATATATGTGTGTGTATGCGGCGTGCCGCAACTTCGTCTGCGGTACCTATGTGTGGAGAACGGTAACAAATAAATTATAAGAACATTAAGAACTGCTAATAATCCGATCTAGAAATTTTAAAATACGAAATCGGCGGCGACTAACCACGGTTTGTGTTTAGGTCACTGTATAACCCGTAGTAGAATTCGAGATCCGAAATTAAAATCAGTGATGAGCAGTGATGAGACAGTGGTCGTCGGATGTATAGGTACAGTGTTTACGTATAAATAAGATCTGAAAATAGTTATTTTTGTACTTATAATCGACAATGCGTATATTTTCTAGGATGGGTACTTATATTAGAGTACATATGGAACTAAATAGAATACAAAACTATGTACTATATGATAATGATAACAATCGCCCTATAAGCTATATCCTCGAAGTAAATGTGAAGATATTAAATGTATATAATACCAATTTAAACAAACGGAAGTTGTGCTGTCCTTGGTTTCATCCGGTTCGACATCGTATAATGTGTACATTGATGAGGGTTGTGAAAATAATGATATATTATATTATTTAAGACGCGATTGCTGTGTGAACTAATACACGTAGAACGGAGATATAGGTTATGTAGGAATGAGACTATATAAGTAAATTCACGAAATAATACACATGCACAATTATAATTGTAAAACAGATATATATATATATATATATATGTATGTACTTATTTTGAGGGGCTTAAGCCCTATAACTAGATCTATTTTTCATCAGCTTTGTTATTTATACCAATAAAATGGACTTAATATTTAAAAAAAATGAATTTAATGGGGGAGGGGGCTAGTTAAATATTTGGTAGGGCTTAGTTCCCCGAAGTTTACCAATGAATTTATGTACAATATCATATACAACATGATAAAATAACAGTATATTGTCATGATTAACTCGATCCTTTTTATTGATTTTTGGTATAGCATGAATCAAATATATTATGAAAATGGGGTTGGTAGTGCTTGAGCTTAAAACCCAAACACCCACAAAAAAAAAATATTAGACCCGTTAATTGTTTATACAGTGAATTGAAAATACATTTTTTTTTTTTTTTAATCATTAAATATTACCTAACATAAAATGTTTATTTTCAAAGAAAACATTGACTCATTAGATTCAAACGGGGGAACGAGGGAACGGAAGTAAACAGGTTACTTATTTTTCTAAAAATTAAACAGGACTATAGCCCTCTTGGTGCATTGTAATTAATCGATAAAATATTATTATCGAAAGCTCATTTTAGATTTGTATAAAGGAGTTTTTATTCAGAAAAGTGTAATATTTCAAACGATTTACCAATCGTGGTGATAGAAAAATTGCAGGACATAGATTGAAGTCCCCCTCTCCTGTTTCATAAAAATATACAACAAGTTATGCTCGTGAAAAAACAGTACCTAAATACAGATTTCAATATATCGACGCTGCAGAGTATAATAATTTTTCATAAAACACGTAAAATACGCTGATGGATGAATATATAGTTTCGTCTGTGCGAAATTGATATGTGTAAAAGTAAACGCGCGTGACGAAAACTTCACTCGATTCCGGATGTGCATATACCATACACAACACATACAGGTATATACATATTATAGACCGGCCGATGATCGATTGATCGACGGCATACATATTATTATGTGTATTAATATTGTACGTGATTATTACCCATATCGTTACGAAAGTCGTTTTTCAGTACCGATAGATCAGCACAATGCGCGTTTATGCGTTTTACCTATACTGCTGCAGTGTACGACGCAATGACATACAATATAATATAATATTATATATTTTGTTAACCAACATCTATTGAATTCGCCTTTTGACTTCGCCATCGGCTACACCACTGCAGCAATCGCTGTGACACGCCGCGACCTCGTCGTGTGTATTTTAACGTTAATTGTGTTTTACCCCAATAATTCCCATGAGAAAAACACCCTTAAACGACTGAGCACGCCCTACATATTTAATATAATACGCATAATAGTGTAATATATAACACTGCATTTTCCGTCGTTGGTGTTCCGACAAAATTAGTGAAAACATTTTCGCCGCGCACACGTACCTTATATATATATTATATTTGTGTGATTGTAGGGGAGAGACGATATACAAATCGTTTTGCGGTACTCATCGTGTACATAGCATAATGTATATCATAACGACCGAGAGGAAATCGCTCAACATATATTTGCATTACGCCATCTTGATGTATATTATACTCTTACTTATACTATACTTTAAAGTATGTTGTTTCACTGCCTGTTGATCCGAAGCAAAAACAATTCGAGTATTTTTAAATTGAAGCATTTCAAAAATATAACGTGAATTTCCAAGTAGAATATTGTATCATATCTATTAATCGAGTTATAACGACGTATACCTGTAGTGTTTGTATCTGTATACTGAATTGTAAAAAAATGTGTTTTTAATTTTTTTTTTTTATAAAATACAAATTAGCGTAATATGATAGTTACTGTAAATAAATACATAATTAATAAGTACCTATATTGTTTGACGATTACATTTATTTATTTAACTATACCTATATTATTGTAAATTTCTGTTAAATAAAAAAAAAAGTATATTTTTTCTAAAATACCCACGTAGGTATAATAAAACCTATAGTGGTAAATGTTTTCACAATATTGCTTTTTATATAGCTAATATGTTATATTTCTAGATAAATAGGTAAGTACCTAATACCTATATTAAGTGGATTAATGATTATCTCTTGAACAGTGTTATAGAAGTAGGTACATTAAATGATGATTATATATATAATTTAATATAATAAGTCAGTTGGACCTATAGGATTATACACGTCCATCTTTATCCGACATAACAAATAATAATACTATAAGTATAATATGGAAAGGTCGCCGCTTTATTATTTAGCTTCCAACTGTCACTGCGTGTTGTAGGTAGTTTTAATTTAAACATTTTAAACCTTGAAAACTCGGTGACATTATTATAAATTATATTATTATATAATAATATAATGGGTGTCCAGAATATAAATACAAGCAGTTGTTCGTATTATATCATCACTACTGAAAAAAAAACACAACGATCCCAAACTACGATAAAAAAAAAGAAAAAAACCTTTATTCTACGAATTTGATGAAACGGTTTTTTTTATTTACCGCGTTAATAATATATACACGCGTTTTATGGTAAGGTATGAGAGGTGTCTTATTGGTGTTGTACACAGGTATAGGTTACATAAACAGACCTCACAAGTCACAATACCGAGTAGGTGTAGGTATTCGAGAGTAAACGTTCGGAGTAAAAATGGTTATTATTCAATAATGTTATTCTGGTGCATTTGCCCTTAAATATAAATATATGTGTTTTTTACTGTATGACAAAATAATAATTATTTCATTTAGATAAGTAGACACCTAATCTTGGTCGATCACTGTGTTTATACGAACGTTTTTTACCGTCTTAACGTTTATAAGTATATGTGTGCGTGATTTCAAATTATAATTGTTACAATCGCCTATAATGTTTTCGTCAATCGTATACGATAATAATATTTATTACTACAACTATTCAAACACATTATTATTATTATTATCATTACATGTATATTTATTATAATGTACGAGTGTTGGGCGCAGGAGTGTTCTGTAATAAACTTGCGGCACACAGACCGAGTATCATAAATAAACGTCGTTTACAGTCCGATTAGGTCTTGTCGTAGATTTTTATTTCGAACCCTCGATTATAAACACAATGTTTGCACTATGGAGGGGGTGGTTTTTAAATTTTTCGCAAAAAAAAAAAATAGAGCGATTCCCCCCGGCCGGTCGCTACCATATTATATAGTTGCTGCGAGAACATACACGTATTATTATCAGCGGCGAAAATGGTTTTTGTTAATATTTTATTTTTATTTTTTTCCATCATATTAGGTAGGCACCAGTTACGTATTATTATCGAAGAATTAATTTTGTGTTTATTAAATCCTTGCACTGCGATATACGTGTCATATTAAAACGAAAAATCAGTTTTAATTAAGATATTAAAAAAGAAATCACGTACCAGTATATACTGTGATTAATCTAATAACTATTAATGCCTGGATGTCAATCAGTCGTCCTAAACGAGTACTGACTTGATAGGAATAATTTATAATTTAGGTAGGTAGTATGGTCCGGCGTGTAGTATATGATATACCTACGCGCGCGCGTGAACGCAGAGTTGTGAATGTATAGGTAACAAGTGAATGTAGTTATTAGTGTTGTAAATTGTAACGCGTGATGTTGGACGTACGAGTATTACGCTATGTATATTATACTGTAAAATAACGTGCGTTTATTATATAGTACATATCTGTACGGTGGCGTTATTAGTATAATATTATGTGTATGTATACATACATGTATATAGGATACTTACAGAAAAACGGAATGTCACGCGTCGGATGCAATATATTATTATTATTTCGTTTTTTATTTTATTGAATTCAGAATCTGTATCTGTTCAGTGTGTTCATGCAACGGTAACTGTTTGTCGTGTAATAACAATAATAATAATATTATTATAATTTATAACATATTGTACAGGTATGCCGACTTAAATAATACTGCTGCTTTTGTGTGTTTGCGTAGGTACCTATATATATATAATATTGTGTGTATAAATAAACGCAGTACAACTGTTTACAAATCGTTTATACCGCACGTTACCACATATGATTATATAGTAACCGTTACTCTCGTGTATTATTATTATATTATGTCTTAATAATAGTTACTTATTGTTGTTGTATATAGGTACAGTGTATTATGTACGCCGCGTTTTACTTTGGCTTCGGGAACGTCCGACAAGTCCGACGAACCCGAAACGTTTTGTTATACTATATGGTATTATTGTGTTATTACACCGCACTATTAACGCGTAAGTACACTAAAGCTTAAAACATTAAAAATAAAAAAACAACAATAAATATAGGCTTTGTGTGTGACATATTTTTCTAATGAATAATGTTAGGTATTTATGAGTGTTCAGTGCGACTATAGGGAAAATGTGAATTTTGGGAAACCCTGTGTGCGCCTTCTTGTTTTTAGTGTTTTTTATTGTACAATATCATATCGTTGTAAAATAATATAATAATATGTAACAATCGGTTTGTTTTGTACTCGTTATGAATTCGTGCACAGCACGCGGACAAGGCATAGAGTTGACGTAAATAGTATATACATATTCAGGTGCTGCCTCTGTACGCAGAAACATCAGTGAATTACATAATTATTCCGTCGTGGTTCCCGATGTATAAACACAATTATTATAAACTAGTAGAATAAATATATTGAATAAAATCACGATTCCACTCTTGAAAATTATTTTGGAACGTAAACCTAGTTATGTTTAATGTGGACAAGTCGGTTTAAATTAACGGCGAGAAATGTTTTTTCTATATGTATGTTATAGGTATAATGATCGAGGTATCATTTTTATATACGTATATATATATATATATATATATATTTATGAAAAAACATATCTAAAAACATTCTGCAACGTACAATAAATGGTATTTAATGTACGAAATATTAATATACACGTAATAATATTATGTATAGGTACGTATTATATTATTGCTTTCCCGTTGGCATTAGTATTATTATTATACGCATGCGTACAATATACATACAGTAATAATTGCCATGATAATAAAGATGCATAAATATTATTTTTTGTCATTCGTCTATAAACATATTTAAAGGTATGTTTTTTATTTCTTGTTAAACATTCGGAAAAAAAAAAACATAAAAAGTCATCGCGTTATATTAGATAACTCTTTAAAATATTCAATTACGGCATATATACCTATCAAGTACGATTATTTATTTATTTTTATTATAATTTAATTTATTAATGCAACAGTTTAATAAGGATATCGCGTTATTGGTTTATTATGCATACGCGTTTATTTCTCGTGTTTTTTCTTTAATAATATTTGCTTAAAACGGAATTTTTTTATTATACGTATCAAGAATTTAAATTGTGTTAAATAAATTACAGCACATATGTTCACAATATAACGGATGATATTTTAGCGATTTTATTCGATTTAACATAGTTGTGAAAAAATCTTACCAGTCGGGCGGAAGGTATAAATCGTTTATAAAAAATTTAAAACACGCATTATCAATACCTATTAAATATTAATTAAATGTCTACGATGCTCTAGGTACGTGCATATTATTTTTCTATAATCTATTTAATGTATAATATGAATACCTATCATTATGTTCTTTAAAATTTAATTTAAATTAAAATAATACCGTTTTCATCTGATGTACATATGTTAGTGATAATTAATGATATTTGGAGCGATATTTTTCAGTTTGTTGACCACCTTCGTGCATCCCATTTATTTTATAACATATACAAATAACTATATGTAGCTACTGTAACGTTGGTATATATTTAACGCATACACGTGGAATCCGTTTAAGGTGCGGTGCTGTACATGTACACTGCAGCAGGGTGTCCGTTGTTGTATCGCACGAATATTAGAAACACGCTTTGTACATAACTGTGTAACTTCAATGTCAAATTGTCAAACGTGTATATGCGCGCGATGCGCCCCCTGCCGTACGGGTAGGTACGCGTATTATTATGTGTATGGCCGACAGAAAATCCGAGAAAAAAATCCGCCGCTGTGTATAACACGATATATTATATGCGACAAATTTATTATGTTGTAAGACTGTGTGGGGGTACGCACGTACCGTTTTCTATTACGCGTTCATGATATCATTTATACGAGATTGTCGTTTATTCGCGGTTCGTATACGCCGACCTTCGTGAAATAAACAGTCGTTATGATTTAATAATGATTCGCACTGAAATGGTGTGGATCACGGGCCACACTGTAAATGATATATATTAGTTCACTTTATTATATCAACCAGATTCACATACCGGTTATCATCACTTAGTAACCACCACTTTTCAGAAATTTGGTTCCAAGCACTACCAATGCATTTTCAAGAGGACTACGTGCTACCCGCAAGCAAACGGATCCATAATGTAACGGTCGAAAGAATGCGCGACGCGCTCGTGTTGTTTTTAACAAAAACGGTGATAAAATCGTCAAAACGTCACAGTAGTATTTGTCGAGCGGATCACGTTCATAATGTGCTTTGATGTCTATAAAATTCTGATAGATGTATTCATCGTAATTGTGTTTTAATAGTTTTTTGAAAAACACTAGAAAAAACAACTTGGAGTTTACTGAACAAATAATTATTTGATCTGACAAAAAATTGCCACGCTTGAGCAAAGATATTTCGTTTTCCTCCAATCTATACGAGGAGATAATACAGTGACTGAAGTACTATCGTCACGGCGTCTAAAGAACTCGATTGCCCAGACTTGGTTTTTCACTTTTCAATAATTACAGACGGGTTTAGGACCTACTAAAAAACATGCGTGTATGTTATCAGTATAATAATTATGCATAATGCGTTCAGTTCCGACGGATTCCTATATAACGATGAATAATATTGGCGTTGAAATTTTTGGATAAGTATTTATGTTAATTAACACCCATTTAACGTTATGTTCATATAGTACACCTATATAATATACAGATAAGCATATTATGTACGACTTTTTGACTGCAGTTTATTTCTACATATTCATTATTATTAGCTATAAAATACTTAACACGTTGTTTTTTAAAATCGATCATTTTCTGTAACTGCAGCGTTTATCGTACAAATGATATAATGGACACCTATACCTAAACCAATAGTAGTGGTACGCGTCGAATATGTGCGTAAAAAAAAAAAAATCAAATCGTTTGTTTTCCTCTTTTGTAAGTACGTACGTTGAAGTAGATGACTGATGAGTGTATAACCTTTAATTAGATCCTTTTTGGAACACCCACAGCGTGAACGCACCAATATATCACAGTACGCGAAATCCAATTGTAACGCGAACATAATAGGTACCTACCTCTATTTAGGCATGGTACCTACGGCAATAATTTATAGGTAGGCGATGTAAAATAAGCACGTAAAAAAAACCGTATTGTGGTTTTTCTCTTGTGAATATGTAGAATAAATGACGCTACTGTACAAAATCTGATTGTAATACAATAATAACGAGAATAATATACACCGCGAAAACTTAAATTGATACATATAGGGTGATTATTTTATTGAATGACACTCATTATTTCAATATATATTTGTGTGTTTTACAAAATGTGTTTATCGCATAATGTCCTGTCGAAATAAGACAAACTTTTTTAAATAGACGTATATTTTAATATTTTATGTTATAATTTTTTTGAAACACACATTTTTAACAGTTTCGTATTTTGAAGCAGAATAGTTTTCGGAGTACATTTCGGTACATAGAAATAAAATTTGGACTGGTAGCTATTATGAGTTATAATAATTAAAAGTTTAGATGACCGGACTAGTAGACAACCATTTTATGTGGTATTTGCCTCACTTAAACTTCAAATAATCATAACTCATAAGCCATACTTGTCCGAATTCCGATTTTCGTGTATTGAAACATATTCAGAAAACTATTCTGCTTTAGAATATGAAATAAGAAATGTGGGTATAGTCATTCAAAAAAGTAATAACTTAAAAAATATATTTATTCTTTATAACGTTATAAATGTTATAACGCATTTTGAAATAATATAAGTGTTCAACGATAAAATAATCACCCTGTATATTCGTGTAAGTCGGTATCAATATTATTATTATTATTTCTCTCCGGAACTATATTGACACACTTATTAATGTGATTTCCATGTCAAACATTCACGGTGTGCCCCCCCGCAGTATATTTAAAAAAAAAAACTGTTTGCTATATTTTACAAAATAAAATGCGGTCCAATAGGTATAATACCCGGTATTAGTTGAGTATAAATAACAGGATTATCCCTAATATAATCAATCAAATGTATCCACTATACACTTATATTATATTTATTATCTACACGGGTACCGGAAGTTAAACAAGAAATAACCACCATACCTGCACACGGTTGCTTAAACGTGGAAATATATATCCTATTATACACTGCAGAGTCCGTAGAAGACGTCCAATTTTTTTTTTTTTTCGTTTTTAATAATAGGAGTACACTGATAGGTGATAAATATAAAAATATAATACATACACCACGACCCATGAGTACGTTACAATATATATAGCTACCTGGAATAACGTCCGTTAAACATTTTCGATCGGATTTTTTTTTTTTCATTATATATATATATATATATATAACCTCTCGTTAAACATTTAAATTATTTTCGTCTGCATCTCAATTCTTCTCGTCTGCTATTCAATGTACACTAATAGTCTGGACTCGCTCGTATTTATTATATATATATATATATATATATAGGCGCAAACCCGCCGTATATAATCCGTTTGAGGGATTGTAATACGCGCGCGCGCCCATTCATTGCCAGTTAGCGTTAGTTTATCTGCGTCGAAATTTGATCTTTTTGTGTGCTCGTTGAGTGTACACACACACACACGCAGAATACTAGTATTCTTAGAATTTATTATCCGCAAACGACAAGTCAAACAAAACACTCTGACGTGGATGTCCGTCAAGTATTTATTTTGTTTTTTTTTTTTTTTTTTTTTGTAAATTCAGGATACGCGTATGATTTTATTAATGCACCGGTACATACGCCTCACGCGCTTAAACGTGTAGATAAATACATCAAATTCGTTTATCATAATAAAATATCGTTTATTATATTAATAATAATATATGTATAGGCATATATAGGTACCTATATTATAACGATAACAATTAAATAAAAATAATATACAATAATAATATCGAGTAGGCACATAATAATATTCATAAATTATTATATTACAATACATATTATATAATAACCGATTATATAGACGAGTACATAATATAAAATATATATATAAATACTATTATTATTATTATTTTTTTTTCGTTTTAAATTTTTTTCCTTGACGACGCCATCGAATGTCGAATTCGCAAACGTATATAACATAAAAATATCAATAACAATCAAAATGCACCTATTTCCTAAAACATATATATATATAGGTAGGTACTGCATTTACTTATATTCTAAAACATAGTAGGTACTATACATCATAGTTGGCCGCCGTATATATGGTACATATTATATATAGTTATTTTAAGGCACTTGTGACATGCTTGTTATTATAATAATACAAATACGTAATAACATAACTATATATACATATTATACATACATATAGGAAACATATCCATAAGCATCACGCAAACTCTATCATTGTATTACAATATAAATGTACCTAAATGTACTCGCGTATGCGTATATACAAAGGCCGATCTCGTGTGACTAGAACATAGACACGTAACATACATAATATATTGATATTTGCTTGTGTAAAGTACAGATGAGTTGAAAATTCGAGACGTCCACTCGTGTAACTATTCTCTCGTTTGCATCCGCGATGTACCAATATTATCATCAGCACGAGTATAACGAAATAAATAGAAATTATCTCCAACACTTATATATATATATATATATATATATATACACGGCGCACATATCCATTATAATATATTATACGCGTGTACGTCGTAACTATATTATAATATGTACATATAATGATAATTATAGTATATAATATGGTTTCTTTTCGAGAGAGATCAACTATATATATATATATATATGAAACGAAAAGAAAAATGAAATAGTGACGTATATATACCTAAAACAGCACTGTAGGAATCGAATAGCCGGAGCAGCGTAAAAGTCGTATTCACAATAACACGTAATAATATTATATGTACACGTTTGTATAATATATTTTAGGTATATTATACTTAGGGTAACTTTGAAAAAAAAAATGCATTTTTCTCTCTTTACTCTTACTGCTGCTGCAGATGATGATGGTGACGGCCCATGGTGGCCTGGAGCAGGGCGCCGGCGGCAGCGGGGTGCATGACGGCCGTGGGCCTCTTGGGCGGCACCTGCAGGGTGGGCCTGAGCAGCTGACTGATGGAGTAGCCGGTGGACGCGGCGGGCGGTGACGGCGACGGCCGCTGCTGGTACGCGCCGGCGGTGGACGTCGCCACGGACGGTGGCCAGAAGTACTGGTGCAGGTAGTCGAAGCCGGCCGCGGCGGCAGCGGCTGACGGGTAATCGGCCACGCCGGGCCAGCCGGACGCGCCGGCGGCCGGGTGGTGCGGCGGACCGCCGCGGTGGTGGTAGAACGCGGCGGCGGCTGCTGCGGCTGCGGCGGCCGCGTGGTGGTGATGGTGATGGTGATGGTGCGGCGACGGCGGCATGACCACGCCGTGCGGCGGCATGGGCGGCCTGTACGTGATGCGGTGCCGGGACGATTGCGTGGACCGGCGGCGCAGCTTGCCGGTGGTGCCGCCGATGTACACGTCGCTGCTGTTCGGGTCGATCATCCAGTAGTTGCCCTTGCCCGGGTCGTCGAAGCTCCGCGGGATCTTGACGAAACACTTATTCAGCGACAGGTTGTGCCGGATGCTGTTCTGCCACGCGGGCGTGTTCATCCGGTAGAACGGGAACTTGTTCATGATGTACTCGTAGATGCCGCTGAGCGTGAGCCGCTTCTGCGGGCTTTCCGATATGGCCATCATGATCAGCGCGTTGTAACTGTAATTGGGCTTTTTGTTTTTGTCGTCTATCGGCGGCGTCGCGGCCGCGTCGTCCTTACCGTCTTTGGCGCAGGCGCCGTCTCGCTGCGGCGATTTGTCGCCCTTCGGCAGACTGTTGGCTTCCTCGTCGTCGTCGTCGTCGTCGTCTTCCTCTTCCGGTTTGATGTCGACCGCGGCCGGCGACGTCGGATGCGCGCGCCTGTTGTGGTGCTGGTGGTGATGGCCACCGCGGTGATGGCGGTGCAGGTCACCGGGCGTCGGCGACGGGCTGCCGCCCGGCCGCGTGCTGTAGTCGACCGGGGCGCACAGACAGTCGTCGCCGCTGCAGTCGCTGGCCTCGCTGCCGGTGGTGAACGACCGGCTGGTCGACGGTCCGGGACTCTTGCAGTCGCGTTCGTCGTCCACGTCCAGACGGCCCAATATGTGGTTGATGGTGAAACTGGGTCCGTTCAGCGATTTGGTCACCATTTTCGGACGATACGTCTTAAAACGCGAAATCACAAATAATAACTATAGGAAAATATAAAAATAAAACGATAATGACGAACGGCGGATAGTGTCATGTGCGCGCACGCGATCAGAGCGGCGGCGTCGAGCAAACGATACGGACCAAACGGACGTTATGGTTTGGAAATGAAAATCGTGCGATGCGGAGAGCGCGCGTGCGAACAAGACGTGCTGTGTCAGAAGACTGATCGTCGTCGTCGTGTACGGTGCAGTGGTCGGTCGCAGTCTTGCCGAAGCGCGGTCCCGGCGGCGGCGGCGGCGGCGACGCCCGCCCGACGACGACCAATGGCAGTGAAGCCACGCCCAGCGACGTCGGCCCCAGCAGTGCGCCGCGCGGCGCTGCCGTCGTCCCGACACCATTTGTCGCAGCTGCGCCCCCTTTTTTCAGCGGTGTGTGTATTGTATTATATCGCATATTATAATATATTATTATTGTCGTTCGTATTGTGTTATTATTATTATTATCCCTTCTCCTTTATTTTTTATGTTTTCTGTTTTTTTTTCATCGTCCGCCCGCCATCTCACCCCGTATTTACGCGCTCACACAGATATATATATACGCGAAATATTATTAATATATTGACGAATGTTGTTATGCCAATATTGACACGGATATGTGTTGGTGCGAGTGAGGCCCCCGCTTATATTTTAATACCGATTCGGGGAGGGTTTATAATATATATATATATATGTCATGATATATTCATTTATATGGTTAAACTTTATGTTTTTCGCAGCGGTCATGTTCGATGTTTGAAATGAGAAATGTGTGACAAAAAAAAAAAAAAGAACAGTCAGGATTATACGCATCTATGAATTTTTGTTTCGGCATATTTCAACAATACATATATATATATAACTAAATTACACTCACAACACTCGATCCTCCTCGGTTAAGTCTCATCATTGGCCATTACCTTACACATACACCGCAGTATATAGATACCTATGGCAAATTCGAAATCTCTAATTACCTATACAGTAGCTGCGTGTGACGTTCAGTTCGTATATATTACGTCTTTAAATTAATTGTTTTGATTTTATTATTACATAATGTATAGGTAATAGATATATACTTATTACTTATACATATTATTTATTTATTTATTCTACAGTCTATACATACAATAGTATAAATGCAATTTTCAGAATAGCCTTATATAATATTATTAGCGAAACGTGTAATACCTGTATACTAATAATAAGCGAATGCGGATTATGATTTATTCTTTTTGTATATACTAATAGTTTCCACATAATATATTATTATATATATAATATACCATCCATGTATTATTCTATAGTATAATGTGTATAATTAATTTTTTTTATAGATTATTATAGTATAGCGGTAAGAGCAGATAGTATTACAATAATTCAGCAATACCTATTATATGAATTCGACTTATATATAGTGCTATGCAAGTGACCTATAAACCTAAACCTACATAATATATTTATGTAGGTAATATAAATAAAGAATAAAAAGAAAACCGTTTAAAATGTCAGATCAATTTTACATTAAAACTTAAAATAGCTTTCACAAACTGCATTGTAATTATAATATATATCGCGGCATACATATATATTATGCTTAATAAACAAAAACTCACCGTCCGTTTTAAACTTATCAAGATTGAGACGAATATATTTCAACTGCAGTTTCAGTTTAATGACAGCTTATAAATGTATACAACATATATTGTATAGTAATTCAATGTTCAGTTGTTATATGATGCATCTACATGTATAATTATCAAGTGTGATAAATTTGTTATTTTCGCACACTTAGCGGTAAACAATATAATATACGTTATACTAGCAAACCGAATATAATAGATCATTCATCGCAGACTCGATACGCGCTGCAGACAAATGTGCGTATACACACATATATTATACAGAATATTAGAATATATATATATATATACAGGTAGTATAGGTACCCGGGTACGGGCCGCGAAAAAGAAAAACGGGGTCATAATAATATAAGTATTATATACGTATACCTACGAGTATTAAACGACTCGATGAACACGCGAGCTTACGTCCTATATTGTATTAATAAATTGTAATAATAATGTACATTATGCAGACGTCCTGCATTGTTTCAACGCGAACACTTTCTGGTGTTACAAAATATCATACTTTTAAACATATTGTTATAGGTCAATCACGGTGTGGTATATACATAGAGGCATATATATATATATATATATATATATGCGCAGTGCGCACTTAATGTTATTTATAGTTAATATTATTCTACGCAACAAGTTATTTACCTATAATAGGTAAATACATACCCGATACGTATGCAATTCATTTCTCACCGTGTTTGTGATCCTTGCAAATAATGTTAAATTTGTTTAACATCATTGTTATTTGTATTTATATTGTATACGTAGAGTGTAACATGTATATATTTAATTTATAGATTCATGACATACAATATATATGTATTCGTCGTTATAAAAGTAATGCAATTTGTTAAATTCACGTTAAGAATTTAAAAAAATATTATAAAATATATATATATACACGAATATTCTTACAAATTGTATAAATGGGTATATCTTGAAATTTGAATTGGAACAGGTCAATATAAATTACTATATGTATAGGTATAATATTAATAATATTATGTATTATATAGCCATATATAAGAGGGCAACATCACGCTTGATGGAACACTACATATATAGCTTTCTGAGATGATGCTTTTATTATTTATTCAATCTAAAAACATTTTTATATGTTTGGTAGAATAATCATTCATAAAATATATTTCAAAAATACTTTGAAGTACTCTGCAGTCTATAAAATATATAAATACGTAGACATTATGGGCAGGTATGTATAGGCATATACGTCAATAAAAATGTCACTCGTAGGTATTACATACATGTATTTATAGGTATCTAACATATTCGTTTGAAATCATAATAGGATACGTAACAATATATGATACCTATATGGCTAGGCAATTTAAACGGCCAATAAAATTTCTCTGTGCGAATAAAATCATGTTATTTTGCGTATGTATTTATACCTACTTGCACTTATAAAATATTATTACATACATGGCCTGCAGCAAATATACGACACGATTTCCAACGTGTTAACACGTTTATTATATTCAGTTTTTTCCGTTCGTTTTTATATGGTGTTACGCTTTGGAAATATACATATACGGATTCGCGATCGTATACCATTACAGCATATTTCATGTACATACACGTCATATATATTATTGTATACAATGGCAACGCGCGCGCGTAATAAACCCTCGACTGTGGGCACGAGAACTGCACGTCGTATTATATATATATATATATAACCGTAAACCATCATACATTTATATATAAATATATATGTGTGTATAATAATGATACGGTCGCATTGAGTGTAATACATGATAATATAATGCGCGCACACCGCAGCGGCGGTATTTTTAAAACGAATAAAATAAAAATATAAAAAAAAAATGTATATATCCCACTAGCAGATGTTCGATGCAGTTTGCCGATAAATAATTCGGTGTCACTTTGCGTGTTAGGCGGCCCAAAGAACCGTATAGCGCGCGCGCGCGTGTGTGTGTGTATGAGTGTGTATACATATAGTAGTCATCGTGTATACAGTGTACTGCACACTGTGCGAGGTTAATATTCTGGAAAAAAACAAGGAGAAAGAGAAAGAGAGACCGGGTGAGTGAGAAAAAAAGTGTCTATAAAAACTTGAGGACAATGTTGGATGTCATCGTTGGATTTGTCGGTGCAATATGTCCTATAACTCGTTAAAGGAGATGTTTTTTTAAAATTGCACGTATAATACTCTGTATATGTGTGTACAGGTATATACTAAGAAATATAACATTGTCACGGTATTATTATATTATTGTATACTATGTAAACTGGAACGTTAAATTTTACGTTTGGAATTTTTATCGACGAATTTAAAATGATATGATGAAAGTATAATAACCGCAGTATGTATAGTGTCGTCGTCACTATAATAATTCTTTTCAAATTTATAACATAAAGTATATTATAGATATTTTATAGGTATATGCGTACAATATCGTAATGCTCAACACGTTCGTAAAACATTCAAATACAACATCCGAACTTCGATTTGTATAATATGATGCTGTCATACAACGATATACAACAATACTCGACCGTGCGATGCATGGCCGTCGAAATATTTTGCTATAACATTAAATCGAATATTTATATTTATGTATAGGAACTATTATGTCGACCGTTGTAGCACCCGTACACGGTCGTATAATCTATATATATATATATATATTATACTAACAATATTTATTAATATATATATATATTGGAGATACATATTATATATTTATATGAATATACTCGCGCAATGTATCATAACATATATAATTTATCCTTCACGGTGTATTGTACTATGTATAGATGTTTATACACTTGCGAAAAAATAAGGATAAAAATTATTGAAAATCGCGTAATTATTATTTATTATGCCGATACGCTTGGTGACTATAGTGGCACATGCATACTTACTTATATTATATATATATATACAATATATTTGTATACTATATGAATCGTATTTCAATCGTATATAATATGAAAGGTAAATATATTATAGTTTTATGTTATATTGTCTTTGCATCAGGAATGATTTAACGCATGCTATAAAGTACATCATATTCTATGTACAGTCGTTCAAAACAGATAATAAATACTGTCTATATATTAAACTATTATATTGTAAATAATAAATACACCGGCTGTAAACATGCGGATTTATTCGTGGATATTATAGTAATATTATTTATTGTACTTGCATAGATATAAATAGTTACGTATTTAAAACTTGTCGTAGGTATATATATAGTGTCGAATGAAACGCAAAACACATATTTTGATAAAATTTGAAATAAATTCATGATAATATATTATATATTACCTATAGACTATAACGAGTTATTATAGCAACCAAATAAACTTGTACATAATTTATTCTTAAATTATAATAATATAGGTACATAATATTTTTATAATTTCTATTGACGGCCGACAGACAAATTTAATGTATAATTTATTATGGTAAACATTATTATACGAGCAGTCTCGATATCGTAACCCGGTCAGTGTGCTCGATGTAGTCCGTCCCTATAATATACAATAAACCGTATAATATTGATAAGTATATTAATATGAGTGTATCACATTAATATTATACAGTAGGTGTAGGTACGTTTTATTCGTGAGCGGAAAATAACTACAAAATACCTACAATAATAATGATGTAGGAACATCACACTGTTGACGTACGTTATAAATATTATAACTTATAAGTTATAATGTTTAGTCCACAAATGATGATGCCTATGTAGCAGATCTCGCGTGGCGAGTATTATAATAAATTGATTTTTTATTTTTTTGCGAGTAAAACGTATAACTATGTGCATTATACAGGTCAGACCAAAACAGTTGTTGAGGTATACCTATAATATATATTAAATATAATATTATGTCATTACCTTTTAACCACGTGTATTTATAATATTATATACTCGTTTTTCATAGGTTGTTTATAAAAAATAATTATAATTATTCAACTCTCGTCAATAGGTTCTATTATATACTATAATATGTACGTATTTTAATTCGTTTTGTTTTGAAAACAATATTGTGTTTACACTGCGTATACCTTACATACTGTATTGTATTTCGCAGAGGGATATTTTTTTTTCTGTCTTTTGAGCGTACAGAATAATAATAATAATTAATGATTGTGTACGAAAACATTATATTATATTGTCACGACTAATTGTCCAGTTTGCACGTAAATATATAATATACTTATAATAACGCTGCGAATTCTGTTATAACGACGACTAATTTATCGTATTTTCATTGATAATATTTAATATCACATAGGTAATTATTACTATATTATTATCAATCATTACAGTATATCGTATTTTCAATTTGTAATGTGTGTGTTAGTTATACTATACGTATATGCGTTCGCGAACGGTTACCGTGCGTGTGCATATTATTGTGCCTATGACTATATAAACTATTATACACATATTAGAGCGTGTGAATATATCTGATCTTAACGAGTGTAATATGTTTATGTAGGCATATACAATCATTGGATATTTTTACGTATAATTACTTAATAGTTAATATTATTATTGTCTTTCCGGTTCGTTTAACGATCGCCCAAATACTCGGAAAATATTATACTTCAGCTCATATGCAGGTAGTAAAATTATTATTTTCTCACGCACTGCAAGTCGAATCAGCTAAATATTATTATATCAATTACTTACCTCCTTTCCAGGTAAATAATCTATCATATTATGAAAATTATAAAGTTTTCTGTCTGTGTGAAATTATATAAAAGTTATAAATTTTCTGATTTTACTCTATGCCGAAACTCGGAAGTACCTAATAATATATACACTATATAGGTGGAAATCATATAAAACATAAAGGTATGTGTAAATACTTACGCTGTACACGAGTTTTATAATAATGTTTAATAAATACACATGTATTAAAGAAGGTAGGAGTTTGATTCAGTTAACACGATGAATAACCTGAAATTTAAATTTTCTTTTTTAATCTCTATCATTATAATTTATTATAATCATAATATTTAGTTATTATTGCTACCTACCATCATCTCTATCTGTAAACATCTCTGATGTCAGTACGTTATTACCGTCGGGCGCTGACGTGCACTCATATAGTAATATCATTAATTACATATTTCGAAAAACGGTCCGACAGTCGGGTCACGGATCTTAGGGAAACTATAAAACGCAAATAAATATTCTACATTGGCCAGTCTCTTGTGTAAAGGTTTACTCCGAAACACTATATGAAACACTACAACGAGATACAAGCGATGTTTTTACAATATCTAACGTGTAACATAATAATAAGTACCTATTAATACCCTCCATTTAAATTTATCTCATACATTTTTTATTTATAATGGATATATTATGTAGTCTTACCGACTTAACGAGGTTAGTTTATTTTGTATATTAATATTATAGTCTTGATAACGCGAGACTCGTCCCACCTCAAATAATTTCGCAGCAGACATACAAGTGATGGATATCCGGTTTACTTCCATCTTCTACAATGCGAAAAAATCCATAAACAATACCCATATATGACTATAATATTATAATTTACACGCGCGTGTAATAATTCGTCATTTACCTACCTATAATAACATATTATTATGTTGTTGTAACCACGCGCTTGATGTATACAGCAGGTACATATTATATGGTAGCCAACTACTGTCGCGTGTGTGTATAATAATAATATGATGTAGTAACCTTATGTCGGCTGTCGCGCGCGTAGAGTAGACCAGTGAATAATGTGCACATGTATGTATACCTGCCTACGGTCGTTTTATCGCGGTTATTTATTACTATTTATTGTCTGGACGACTGCAGAGATGTTATTACTATTATTATTATTATTATTATTATATTAGCGAATATTCTCGTCCGACGTTTTTGCGGCTCAGCGTGCCATTTCTTCGTTTTTATAACCAAACCTTACTCTTCCATCCTTCTACCCCCCCCCCTCCTCCACCGCGTATACTCCGCCTACCAAGTGCTTCTCCTCTTCTCGTTATATATATTCAGCTGCCGGGAGCAGCACACACGATAATCGATCGCATATAATAATAATAATAATAATTGTCGCGCGCGACGTATAAAACGATAAATTATCCGAGAATATTTTTCACCGTTGCCGACGTTGCCGTCGCGTCAGATTGCCATCGTCCTGTCGCCGGATCGCCGCCAACGGTCGTCGCGTGCACAGTGCGCCGCGTAGATCGCACGCGATAGGCATATTGTAGGTACCTCACACTTGTTAAATACCTGCCTATACCTTTTACCTATACACACAATATAGAGATATATATAATATGAAATAATGTATTGCTTTTGAGTATATTGCGGATACGCGATACGCGTGGCCTACGTCTCGTACTTGCGGCACGGCATAAGTGTGATGATGCCAATAATAACTATAAGACTTCAATTTTATAATCGAAAAAATACTTTACGCGTATTGCGTTATCGTAGGTTGATAAAATTATCGGGTAATGCGAATAGTTTAATAATATCAAAAAAAAATAATCGCCACAAGCAAATAATATTATTACAAGCTTTTTCACGTGAACACTTATTTAGTGAAAATCTATTCTTTGCGCATATACGTACCTATATCATCATATAATATTATACTAAAATGAGATCTATTATTTCCATTTATTAATTTCGTAACATTCTATTCCATTTTTCTTATACAATAACACTGTCACTGTCATGTATATACAAAATTTTATACGATTCAGTGTGTACCGTAAATTATTACACATAATATTGGTTACCGTTACTCAAAACGTTTATAATGTATAAATAATTAAAATCCCATTCGGTTTTATGATGGGAAACAATCGGTCGATTCATTCATGACGTTAACCTTATTAAAAACTTGCAACTACAACAGCTAGTTGTCAATCATTGAAATGTCTATAGAACAAGGGTATTCGCTTGAAGAAAATTAACATTAATTAAAATGTAATAAATTTAACTTACAGTTATATCATACTATATTCTAGGCCTGACATTATATGACATTTATGCGCGAAGAACGATAGTAGGTATACGTGGTAGTATATATGTTGACATTGTATTATACAGCTTAACGCATCACTGATTACTGGTGTTTATTTTTTAAGTATCTATTATAATGATTTGATATGTTATGTATAGTTACCAAATTAAAACCGGGCGTTTTCGCACGATTCGCGTAAATAAGCTATACCTGTCATCGACCGTTAAAAAAAACTCGTTTGGTCCAATTCAAATCATGAGTTAAAATAATTATATAATAGTAATGGTATAACAATAATTGTATTAATCGTGTTATAGCGATTTTGGTCGTCCCACGACACTGTACAAATGTATTTATTATTTTTATTTTTCGATCAGCGGGTTCAGCGTTACCTATATAATATTATATAGTTTAGCTTACACTAACGAATTAATTTATATTGGCTTATATTACACTCATTTGAGCAATTAAAATTGTTTTTCTAGAAAGAAGCTATTGTATTTATATATATAATACAAAATTCGGTTGTGTCTTAAATGTTGTCTTCAATGTGAAGTTTGTTTATGGTTTTTACGAAACGTTGACAGTGGATTATAATTAATGCGCTGATGTTTGACTGTAATTTGTAAATTGTGTGTCAGACGTAATGAAGGTTCAGTCTTTCCCATCAGGTACCCATGTGAGGTTCTCGCGGGGCGATTGATACTGAGCCTATTAACGTATGACTGAATATCTATAGATATTTTTGTAAATTTAATCCACAATTTAACATTGTGCAGTGTGCGTCATTTAGTAATCATTTCTCGGTAAACGTATACAACATGAATGCTATCGGAAACATATTTATTGTATATAACCAGCAGAAGATTGAAGTAACCTATTAGAATTTATAACGAAAATGTCATTTTATAGATAAATGTATTTCCTATCAATGGAGTGTACAGTGTCACTACAAGGGTATACCGCCCTTAAATACGTCACGTCTACGCACAACTGCCTATACCACTTTGATCTTTGATTTCGCCTATAAGATCTAACCCGAATTTGGTACAAGTTTGACATGATTTTCAAAAGATCTAAAGCCACGGGAAAATATTCAGCTTAAGAAGATTGAAATTAAAAACGTCATATAGGTACCATTTAAAAGAAGTGAAAAGTATAAAAAAAAATATATATGGTAAAAAACTGGTGTCGAAAACATAATACATCTGACCTGCAGAAAACGAACGTCTGCCGTTGATGGGTGTAAAAGAATCACACCTCAGAGGTATACGTACATTTATGGTATGCAATAGATATGTATAGGCACCACCTCTAATGTGCAGTGTAAGCGGGCGCGTGTTAATGTGTCGCGGTGTGTGTACCTATGCGCATATAGGTATATATATATATAATAATATATACGTGTGTATTATAATGTTGTAACGTCAACGGGGCAGTAGCTGCAGCCGGTCGTTTAGGTTATTATATTATATTTTTCGGTGGCCGAAAGAGAGATATATTATTATATATTATATTATTATATTATACGCCGCAGTCGTGATGTCGGCGCGCGACCGCACAAAAGAGAGGACCCCAAAAACCGACTTCTGCCGCGGCAACAGCTCACCGCTCTCTCGGCCAACACCGACAGTCAATCAGCAGCGTTTCGGGTGCGGCGTCGCACACGTTATAACGATTATATATAATATTATATTTTATACATTATTATTATTATTATTATTACCGCCACTGCACCGCCGCCGCGGCCATTCGCGCGGTTCGGATCACATTGTGTTTTCGGTGTACATATTATATTTTCCGTGCATTATAATGCGTATAATACACACACACACACACACACACACAACCCTCGTGTCGAAACGTTTCGACTGCGCGGGGTGAACACACAAACACTATAATACGCGTATACGCTGCGAACGAGAGTGGTGTGTTTTGATACGTCGGTGAAAAAAACCTCCAGAAGTCAATTTATTATATGTCGTGCCCGAAAAATGTTTGCGGATTCCTCGGAACGCCGCGGCTTATCTTATAATATTATATATGTGGCGGCGGCGGCGTCGGTGTTTGGCATACAGCCGTTGTTTTCGTTGCACACGCCCCCGTCAGCGCGCACCCGAGATGTGATGGGGTCCAGTTGTGTCAAAGAGGAAAGTGAAATGCCGCTCCGTCCGAAAGAACAACATAATCGCATAAATATCATACACACACACACACACACACACACACAAACGCACAGCGTATAATACCGTATGTGGGTGCGTATATCGTACACGTGTATGTACGACGCGTGTGTGTGTGTGTGTACAAGCATCGCGGATACCGAGAACCGCAGAAAAGAGCGCGCCAAAGGCGGCGGCGAGCCACATGTTTCGGGGCCGTCCGGCTACCGGCGCGGCTATCGAGACGTCGTCGTCGGCCCCCGGGGGATACGCATATATTCGTATATTACTATTATTATAGTCGTCGTCGTCGTCGTCGTCGTCATTATTCTTATTATTATTATTCCTCCGCATAATAATAATAATAATATATTGTAATATTATTATTGTGTGTGTCGGCCATCTATAATAGGCGCGGCGGTGGCGTCCGATTTAAACATTATTATTAGGAGATGTACGACGCGATGTGCGCGTGCGTTTATAATAATATATACCGCATAATATATGTATGTGCAATACATAGGTATTATTGCACGTGATGCTGTGTAGGTGTGTGGACGCACCGGAACTATACCCATTTATATAGTGTCGTGAAGACTGCACTTGCTTTAAGAACGTGTGTGTACAGGTATGTTCGCTTCCGGTGCCGGAAAAGAAAGTATAGTTGTATGAAAAAAAGACGATATTCGTAGGTGCTGCAGCGTGCACGGGATCGATGAAGATATTTTTCCGAAATGATTGTGACGTGGCACCTTACGTTATTTTTTAAAAATATTTTTAAGATATTTGTTTTTTTTTTATTAGATTAAATACCATTGAAAAAATTACATAATGAAAAATACCCACGTCAAACCTTTCAAAAAACTTATATTTAAACAATTACACTTTAAAAATAAATATGTTGACTTATATATTTTTGAAACGGATGGGAGGGGGTATTAAATTCTAGCCAAAGGCTTTCTTATAATTGTATAACAGACCTGGTGGTGCCCTCTATTGGTTAATTTAAATTACAAAAAAATTGTTAAATCAAATTTTTGTTGTTTTGGTAAGTCGAGAATCGCATTTTTTTCGCTTTATTTATAGGAATACTTTCTACGTATACTAATATGTATGCGCTAGACAATACAGATTTTAATGTAAATATGAATGTTTTTTAAAATTATAATATATGTATACAATTGTGTATTTTTTGTCCATTTTAATGCATTCTTTTTTATTCCGTATCATATATAGTCACTATTATAATATTGTTTAGGATACCTATAATACGACTATGTTATATTAACGATTTTTTTCTAGGTTTTTAAAAACTTTGGATGTTGACAAATGTGTTAATAAGTGTGCATTTATTATGGTGGACTAATATAACGGTGAAAAAAGAATACTTTTACCGAACATGTACCTTTAATTGTTTACTCGGAATATTTCTTAGAGGGTCGTGTCGATGGATATATTAGCCCCGGAGTTTGTTTTAAGGGTGATACATGATAATAAATACGCAGGCTCTGACGCGTCGGCTCTGTTGTACAGACCGAAAAAGATGTCGCGTCTACATAACGATTGACAAAAACCATAATTCATAGTTTCTTTATGGGTTATTTAAGGAAAACATTTTTTCTCATAAACAATTCCGGTTATTAGTAATATTTTTGTTTATTTTTAAAATGTCTTTAAACCGTTAGAATTTTATGGACGCGTAATTTGTAGAATATATTATAAACACTATATGACATTAGGTATATAAATATAAACTAAAACAACAATAACTAATAAATTATCAAACTTCTACGTTTGTTCAACTTAGACGATTTTAAATAAAATATAAGTTACGTATTTCATTAGTAGGTATTTAGTTAATTTATCAATAATATAATGTAATACCTATCATACATTATTAATTATAAATTAATTTATTTAAATTTTTAAAACGAAGATACCTACTGTAAATCTCATTATATTATAATTTATAATTATAGTAATAGTAATATATAATAATTATAATGATATGATAATATTATAAATGTGTGGTAGATGATAACCTCGTGTATTTAGCTATAAATAATGCACACTTAACTATAAAGGTACGTATTATTATTTTTGATGATATTGATGATACATTCACTTAATTTCAAAATAAATTAAATTTGTTGTACAGACATAAAAAACTAAAGAAATAATGATGATTTACTATATTATTATTTATTATGTATTTGTATAACCTAATTTACTGAAAATATTTATTCTGGTGTATTATAAATTATAATAACGTGAATACGTGATATTTATCTAAGTCATTCATATCTGTACACGAAGTCTAATATATATATTATATGTACCTACATTATACATTATACTTATTAACTAAGGAACACATCAATTACATTTTTGTTTAACTACATTAAAAGTGACGAGTCAGCGGTAAAAAAAAAACCTACGCTGCAATTTTTTTAAGTGTACAGAGGCCACTTCACATATTATTTGTATAAAGAAAAATTGGGACATTTTGCTCTCATTATTGTAATTTATTTTTATTCATATAAAAATTATTTCGTTCTTATAATTTTTTAATTACACCTACCATAATATTATAATACCTATCTTAAAATTATTAATTTTGTTTTTCATTTACCTGCGTTATTACTAGAGTAATAGAGTAAGGATTTTTATAAACTAAAAAAAAAATCATCTTATATGCATTTAAAAATATGTTCTTCTGCTCAAAAAAATTAAAAATATGCGAAAAAATGGTGGATATACTCTATATTACACAGCAAATTACTTGTTTTCTTTAAATATTTTATTCATTTTAATTATTTTACATTATTTGAATTTCTACGTATTACAGCCAATATAGATCTAATCTAATCTACCAACTGAAAATTAAAATAAAATCTCTATCGACTTTTTTACACATCCAGTTTAATATAATATTTGATCTTAATTCATAAAAAATATTTACAAAAGTACGTGATTTTCGATAAACTATAAAAATAATTACTAAAAACGTTGAGCATTTTATCACAAACGTTATGAAATGCATTGTGTACTTACTGAGCATACATAAATAAATTTCCCAAAAAAAAATATGCAAATGTATTATGAAAGTCTTTGCTCTGGTTATTATCTAATATTGTATTGAGTATAGACAATAGACTTACCTATGTAGTCTATAGTATCGTGAGCTATTATTTAATCTGTTTATTTGATGCTGTGCTCCCATCGTCGAACCGTATGTATATTATTATACCATTGATGAATTAAAAACAAAAATATTATTTTAGTTACGAGTAGTATACTTAGAATTTAATTCACAAGCATTGCTTAAATTAAATTAAATTTAATGTATTAAAGAAAAATATACCTAACTTAATTTTGCATTTTAAGATTTTGTATTATCTCGACTACTTTATACGGTTCAATACATATTTATACATGATATAGTATCTAAGCAGAGTATAATACAATACATGTCATATTATAAATATTATATAATTTAGTTGATACCGGGTAGTGAATATATAATATCAATACTACCTTAATACCGGTAACATAGAATTTACATTATTAGAATATATAAACATATAATATAAATGCAAATTTTCTCCGCGACGAATTAATAAAACAAAATATTCAAATCTTAAAGTTATTCTATTATTAATTATACTATATTTGAAATGTAATAATAAATTATTAAATTACACACTACTATGTACTTATATAATACTCTCATCTGTAGGATCATTTGTATGTTAGCTATATTTTGTTTTTTGAATATTTAACTTTGTCCTTTTAAGTGAATACCACACCCAAAATATGGGATGTATATATATATATATAGGTATGCCAATCTTATGTTTAAAAAAAAAGTATATTATTTCAATTAATTTTAATAAACACATTTAACAACATATACACGTTTTATAGTGTAATAGGAATTTATATCATTTCGAAAAGTTTTTGTAAAAAACTAAACATCATAGTGTTAGAGGTATGCTGTAGCTATAAAATGTAAGTAAAACACTTTTTTTTTCACGATTATATCTATAATGACATCATATGCTACAATCTGTACACATATATTACACTGTATATATTTTACAAAAGTACTTACCATTAGGCACCAAAATGATTTTCGATTTCACTCTTGCAGATTTATGTGAGCAATTTATGTATACGTAGTGTAGTGGTACGATCGGCTTGCGACTTAACGAACCTTTTTTCCCCTGTTCATCCGACTCTCAAGTGGTATTTGACCCGACCATCATTACTGGTTTTCTTCTACATTTTATTTTCGTTCGCGTTCAACTCCCCTGTGTATTCGGTAGGCGTCATATTTGCCGCGAACGTTATATGATTATTATTATTTATTGTGTTTATAGTGTTATCTGCCCACACATCATAAGAGTATTGAGAAAAATACAATATTATATACACAATTTTTGTCACCGACCGACTCGTGTTACCTACACGCCGATAATGAGAGTCGATTTTCACTCTCAAAACACACAACTCATATCGCGTATCGCGTGAGTTGCGACGTATTTATATTTATTTTAATAACCATATCACACGGCGTGTATATAACCACTATAGAAAATAATAATATAATATCTACCTATATCGGTTATTTTATATTTTATGTTGTACGACGTAAAATTATATTTTTATTCGCTTATATATTATATTTGCTCGAGTCACCGTATATTTAATTCCCGACACCGGTTCAATAAAATAGTTTCAATGCCGAATCGAAAATGTTCGAGATAAATAGAATCTGAATCCTGAAATAATAATAGTATTAATAATTGGTAATACAATTATTCGCGATTTTTAGCCCTGAATCGGGATCACGTTTTTATGTTTGGATTGCGGAAACCAAAACATCATCAGTCATCTCTCGCGGCGTACACCACGCACTGCAGTTGTATCGCTACAATCCGGGATGGAGTCTGGGAGACGTGATGCCGGTCAGGCTCGTCTAGAAATCTTAAACGAAACGATACGGAGTATAACCGTGTACACTATGATACGTATACGTAATCATGTAAGTACGTTGGCCTGTGCTTAGGTGGTACACACGCACAAATATAAAAAAAATAGTTGTGTACCTATTTGTTAATAACAGCAGAAGGCGCGTGTAATAATATGCCGACGCATGCGCCGAGACCGCGCGCGCACGATGTCCCGACAATAGGGTTTGTCCTGACAAGGGTCCGCAGCAGTCGTATTGTTTCGGACTGTCCGAAACTGAAAAAAAAAATAATTTCAACCGCGACGTGTTAATACATATTATAAACATAATAGGTATACGCGTACATGCGCACGGTCCGCTCTGTACATTACGATATGTATTATGTATAATAGTATGATATAATAGCGCAATGCAAGTGTACATGATTATAATATTATACTATATTATAATATATTACAATATATTATACGTATACTGTGGCGGCTACCGCTGCTGCTGTTGCTGACCCCCGAAATCGTGTCTGACCGCTCTGCGCGGTATACACCATGACTCGAGCCAAATGGTTTTTCCTTTTATTTCTATTATATATTATATAATAATACGCGTGTGTGTATAATATTAAGAAAAAAAAAATAGACACTCGTGTGCGCTCGGAAACAAAAACATACTACAATATATTATACCGGCGGAGTATCGAGTGGCGATTAGAAAAATAAAACTACTGCGATACCTGACAGCCGACCTGTAAACAACCGAGTGCTGCAGAGTTTCTCGGACGACCACGACGGGCTTCTGCGGCTGCAGCATCTTTTTGGGTCCGCTACTGCCACGTCGATGTGTAAACACACCGTCGCCGATGACTTAAATATTATATACGTGTACGGTATTTAGTTAGGTACGCCACTTGAAGTACGCACGTCGTCGTCGCCATAGTCGTTGTTGTGTTATTATTAATTTTTTCTTTTATAATGATTCGTAACTTGTTCATATTTATATATATATATATATATATATATATTTTTATGTAATATGATGGTGTGCGGTAGACCGTGTTTTTATGTTTCTTTTATTTTATTTTTCCACCGTCTAAAGAGCGAACGCGACTCCGTAAGAAAGTTATCAAATCATGCAGTTAAATGATATCATTCGAACATAGGACGCAATACGAATACACACAAAATACAATACACAAGCACCTTTGACAAAAAAAATTTCAAATTCAGTTTAAAATCGCGAAACGCGTTTGTCGCTAAAACGCATACCAATCCAATATTGTTGTTTGCCGAGTGAAGACTGTGGTTAAAAATAAAAGAACTTCTCTATTATGCATTCGCGTGTACAATATTCTGTCTGTAACTTTGTCCACGTTGAGTTATTTAATAATTTAAACACTGTACAGAATGTATGAAATATTTTTCATTGTGTGAATACCTAACATAATCTCTTGTGCCTATATACTTTGTGATCGTGGTGCCAAAACATGAAAAATAAATGACTTTAAATAGGTCAAGGACCACCATGTAGGATGGCTATTATTGTGTTTACGATTCGCACATATAATAATAATAATAATAATAATAATAATATATTGTTGTATGCAATGCGTCCTGTATGTCCTATGCGATATTGTCGGGTCACAGCTAGGACGCTGCAGCATTTGTTGCAGGACAAAAAGAAAAGGTGTTTGTTTACCCATGTTTGGCCCATAGAGTGGTATAAATATAGATCGTTTAGCTTCCACAAAGCGCGTAGGTACCTAGACCGTTTTTGTGTACTCGCACACAATGGAATCGAAAACGGTCAGAAAAAGAACAATTTAATGTTATGTAGGTATAGGAGAGGCCCAAAGGAGAAAAAAAAAAGGAAGTCGCCTTAGGATTTTCTTATACATAATTGTTTATTTTGACAGCGGACCATACATACATATATCATATATATATATACTTATATCGTATCGAAACGATGAAGAACCGTTAGGGTTAGAATGATCGTAAAAAAAAAAAAAAATTTCGAAACTAAATCGTCAAGTGCAACACTGCGGGTCGGAGTGATAATAATATTGTGTATATTATATTGTGTGTGTGCGTTTCGTTGATTTCGTGTTGTACGTGTCTCGGATGCGGCTACCGATATTATTATTTGGCAGCGGCAGACGACTATACTACGGCATCAAGTGGGCACGGCGCCTTTTTGTTTTTCTCAAGAACGGGCGGACGACGTGATAGACAACAGACAACAAACATAATATACACGCACACAATATATACATAGTGCGTACATACGCGTACGTACTATATGTCTATGTGCTGTACGGCGACGGGTCTAAACCGGCGTGCTGCTGTTATACAGACGTAAACATAATTAGGGCGAAACTATAACTACGTTATTCTTTTTTAGTTTTGAATATCTCGTTGTAGGAATAAAAAAAAAAAAAACACATGCCAAACACAAACATTTCGACTCGAGTTTGTATTCGAGATCGGCACCTATATATACGTGTATTTTCGTGATCTTGTCTTGTTATAAAACATGATGGAATATGTTGGTGTACACATCGTCTTCAAAATCCAAACAAAAACCAACGAGACGACGAGACGTGTGAAACACATTGAGCAAAATAACAAAAAAAAAAAAATACGAAAAAATACGAATTTATTATCTTAAGCCAAACATACTACCACCACCACCACCACCACCACGCGTATATCCTACAT
Organism: Rhopalosiphum maidis; assembly: GCF_003676215.2. NCBI lineage: Eukaryota > Metazoa > Arthropoda > Insecta > Hemiptera > Aphididae > Rhopalosiphum > Rhopalosiphum maidis. Next base: position 7,279,158 of record NC_040878.1, read on the forward strand.
GATATGCAATCGCCAACCGTATAATATTCCATTAGCGAATTGTATAAAAATGAAAGTCCCTGTATATTTTTTAAGGGGTTAGCACAATAATACGGATCGAAAAGTACGTATGAGTAATATGATTTTATTATAATCATTATTTTATGTAAATAAAACTATAAATTACATGTATTTTTTTAAACGTACGAACCTATTATTTGTTTGAAATTTGTAGTCTTAATCAACATAGATATTATTATTTTTATAGATTCTTAGCGAAGCGATAAAAATGTAATGATTTAATAATGATGTGTATTTGTATACACGATAAGTAGTCGATAAAAAGCTTAAAGACTGGGAGAGGTTTTTAATAAGTAATAATAGGCATTGAATCTGATTTTTACTTTAGAAAAATCAAAATTAAAAATGTATTTATTTTTCAAAGCATTTCATACTAGAACTAAACATTTTAAAACAGTTTTTTTTATAGAAATTTGAAATTAAAATTTGGATTAAATTACCTATTTTAATGATGAATAAAGATGATAATTGTATTTTGAATACATTATTCGTGGAGACTGAAAACTTTTCGTGTATATGAACTTTCCTACACACAATGACTTTTCCATAACCTGTAGATTCATATCAAGATATTATTTATATTTATACTATTTACGAACCTACTCGCGCTGTTTTACGGTAAAATGGTATTAACTCAATTCACAATCGTTAATAATAATAATATAATTAAATGATATTTTTAGAAAAAATTAAATAACTTGCAGGCTTATACGGTATACCTACTATACCTAATAATAATAAAATGCATTACTTTAATAAAAATATCAAAAAAAACGTAATATCATGAAATGAACACAAGGCATAGTCTATAATATATATGATATATGTATCATTGAATTCAAATTGTAACACATTCATTACAGTGATCTACTTGTCAGTTGGGTTAGTGGCCATCTACCATACAGCAGCACGGAACCCACTTGTCCGAACAACCAAGGCCGTAACTGGAAATGTGGGGGGGAGGGTTTAAGCTAAAAAAATTGTGGTTTGATTAAAATAGAGATTGAAATAGTTATTTTACTACCACATAATATAACACGAAAAAATTTCTGAGGGGGGTGAAACCCCCACCAGGTACGACCTTATGAACACCGTTTATTTCTTTTGATAATTTTCACGGATAATTTTACATTTTAAACGATGACAATTTAAGTTTTTAATATTATATATTTTCAGTTGTTTTATTCTTTTATTTTCATTTAAGCATTTATTAAAATGATTAATAGATAATGGTATTGATTGATACATCTGTAAAACATATTATAGGTACATAAGTCATAGAAGACATAATATATTTACTGCAGTCATCAGTTCATAAGTTAAATTCGTTTAATGTTTAAACACTAAACCATTTACTCTAAACATGTTTAAATAGTTTAATAATTATGGTAAATATAAAACAAGAAATTAATATCTTATATATATAAAAAAAGTGATTAAAAATCGTATAAAATATGTAAGTGCATGCGTTATACTTTTGACGCAAGCCAGTTGTGGAATCTGATTTCCTGTTTGATTTCGTGAAGCTTTAGCGTGTGATATACATTTTATACAGCGTGAATAGATTAAGTATGATCTATTATGTATGTAAATGGCTTTAATTAAACATTCTAAATTTACATAACGTGTATTTTGATTATTCGTTGTGAATGACATACCAATCATGACATAATTTTCTATTATTACATACACTATTATTTGTAATCGACGTACTAAATAAAATCCATTTAAAATCAAAAATATCATCTCTATACGTTCAAATTTTAATAACAATAATATAATATATATACTTTCGATAGTCGTATTTTTATTATATAGGCATCATGGCCACTTGAGCGATACCCACAATTTATTAGTCCTCCCCTATTTTATCTCAATTACATCGGAAAATTTTGTGAGTATGGTTTAATTTTAAAGTAATTTTAAATGTGTTTTTAAAATTTGTAAGTTGATTCGAAGAAATAGCTAAAATTAACTGTGAGGAGCCCAACTTCACAGTAGCTCCTCTTTTTATTTCAGGAATGGGAACATCCGAAAATAGTTGGTGTGGATTTGTTGCTTTAAGTTAATAACGGTCACAACTTCGTTCCGAGGAACTTAAGAATTCAAAAAAACCAAATTACTATTACCTATACAAATAAAACTCCACAACTTATTGTCACTTATAACAACCACTTTTTTGTGTATAATTTATAGAAGTCAGTGTAAACCAATGAATTCATAAAATCGACTTAAAATTATTTATAAACTCTGTAGAGAGTTGCGTGGGATTCGAGCTTTACACCTTTCACAGTCCACCCGGTATTATTTGAACAAAGTGCACGAACTTAACCATGTTTGACTTATCACACACGCATAGAAGGTAAATCGCGACGCCGTGCGTTCGGAAACCGTATGAAATCATTTTTAACACGATGTTTTGATCCAAACTCGATCACGGTTACTTGATCGGCACGTCACGTCAAACACGCATCATAGACATGCGCATAATGTAATATCATATATATACAAGGTGCATGTTATAAAATTATATTACGGAACGCGATGGTCGAGATCGTATCGTCAATCGGTTCCCCCGTCGATATTTACGCAGAAATAATACTCTCAGCCAAACGATTTTCAGGGTATCCGTCTATTGTGCCGTGTTATTATTATACAATACTTTATTATGCGTATATATGCATTATATCGGATACCCATTCCCATATGCGCTGTTTGCGCGTTAAACCCATCGGCTTCTTCGCAATCACGGTCACAACAATATAATGTCACATATTTTCTAACGTCGTATACCTGCCAACTGCAGTTGGTTGTTACCGATACAAGGCAAAGGGATCGCAAAAGGATTTCACTTATAAAAATAATAACGTGTATTATACATCATTGTACGTTGTACGGCTCCTGCTGCCATCATAGCAGCTACTATAATATACAATATAATATTATGTACATACGTGCATTATTATTATTATTATTGTTGTTGTTGTACGCGTATACCCGGCAATCGGCAGCCACCTCGCGATGACGAGACGTTCGCCGCCGCGGAAGAAGGGATTTCGCGTATTTTTATTATATATACCACGCGGAGTACCCGTACCAGTCAAAACCAATCAAAATAGCCGTCGATGAATAAAAACCAATCTATAGTAAAAATAATATCATGTATTATTGTGTGCGCGAGCTGTATAAACGGTACACGGTGCCGGGCCATTGTGCGTCGTGTGCGTGTGTTTTCGTAACTTGCAGAAAATCTATAACAACATTCGAAGGCGATTTATCAAAAATAAAAACGAAAATTGGCAACCCGGGGCTCGATTCCGACTCGACGACGATCGTTCGGAAACGTCGGGAGGCCTTGCCCCGCCGAGTCGTGTGTGGCAACGACCGGCCGCTACCGATATAAACGTCTTGCGCGCGGAATTCATTATTCACAACGAGGAGCACATGCGATGTACAATAATACGTACGCCTAAGAGTATAATGTGCGTGTGTGTTTGTGTGACTTCCACGACGTTGTATTATAACGTATAATAGTGGTCCGGTTGCGCCACAATTGGATGTTTAATTGTGCGCGCGCGTAACACATCGCTGCAGAAGAATCGGTTGATAAATGATGTTGGCAGCAGAAGCAGCAGCAGCAGCAGCAGCAGCTCCACCGGGCTAAATAAATCGGTAGGAAATAAGGAAGCCCGCGGGGACCCGAACCAGTAGGAGACGGACTCGGAGTAATTATTGTAACATACGCAATATCGTACCGTATTGTGTATAATGCAGCAATAATAATGATAATAATAATAATAATAATAATAGTAATAATACGTGCACTGCGTGGACGGTCCGAAATCGTTATTATTATATTATATTGTCGCGATCATTATCGTACACAATGCGACCTACACTGTCCTTAATGGAGCCGTGCAGCATGCGTTGCGCGTCGACGACGGTGCGTAAAGAATTCAACAAATTTGGCACATTTATCAAACGTGCGAGCTCAAAAATGTATACGGTATAATGCGAACTCGGACGATTCCGACGATTTATATACATTATTATAATATCGTTATAGACTGCCCACGATCGCACACCCTTTTCGGTTTTCGGTTGGCCCGGGTCATCAGTATTGATAGTCTATAGTGAAAATCGTTTAGAAAATTATTTAAATCGCCTTCGGTATATACTGTATGAATTTTATGCTTGAAAATGCATAGGTTTCCGTGTCCTGTATTGATGTATGGTTGTGATGTAGTATGCTGACCAGTTGCGGCAGTTCAATGCTAATATGTATTTTTTTGTCTATACACACATAATGCATTTTGGTTGATTTTAAATTTTTCTTTAAGGTATAAAGTACTCGTCAAAAAAAAAAGAACAGTATTAAGGCGATTAGATGAATCTGCAAGCCATTACTTACCTCGTGTTTTGACAAATGTACATATCTACTTATTTTTATTTTTTGCTTCAATATATTTAACAGTTAATAATATTGTTAATACTTTATTTTCAATCTGTAGTCTTAGAAAATCGATAATTATCCATCAGTCAATAATCAAAAAATGTACAGTACACGTATAATTCTGTTATTATCATATTCTATAAATATAATGCCTAATATCGATTTTTCCTACTGAAACTTTATTTTTGCTAAACGTATTGTATTTTGAATGTAGGTGCTTATTTCTATTATTATATAAATAATCAAATATTGATTCAACAACCTATATTTATTCAAACCATATAATATATTTATAAATATTATTAATTATTATATTATACCTAGGTATATAATCTAACATTTCACTTCCCTTAGAACATTTCTACATTTATTTTAGAAAAATAGAAACAAAATATTGCATTCAAAACATTTGTTCACGATATTGTGATGTACACGTCTTATATATTATGCATATAGCATTATATACAAAAATGTTGCACACAAGTAGGTTAGGTTGGCACTGTGAATTAACTATTAGCTCAGTTATATTTTTATATCATCAAAATTGTCTTATTATTTATATATACATACTATACCAATTTAAATCAATAAATATTAGCAATCTAAATAATTATAATATATTATGCAACTACATATACGTTTTAACTTAAAAATTCAATTACTATCAATGATTTATGTGCATTTGGTTTTATTGGCTACAAATCGATAAATTATGTATTACCTAATGATAAATTATTATTAATTAAGCTAGATGATTTCTTGTTATATTATGTACAGAATTATACCGATAGCTAACACATCCAATAAAACATAGAAAAACTATATTGATTGTTATACAAACAAATATGATATTATTATGAGGGTACGTGATGTTTTATTTCGAATCAGCCACGAGATAAACATTTTATGGGTACAATATCAACTTAATCACATTAAATATTTATCATCGTGGCTGAGATAGTTATATTATATTATGCAGCAGTTATATATTCAGACACGTGCGGGTTCAATATTATGTAAACGAAAATACATACATATTTTGCAGTACTGGTTTGAATAATAATTTAATTTATAATTTATGACGCTGAAAGACGAATACGCTTCACTTAGCAGTTTTATAGGGTACGGGACATCGATTCTCACCCTTATAATAACCGCGGTCGCCGTCGAAAACATTTTATAGTTTTTTTATCTACTCTAACCAAAGCCATAAAGTAAACATTCTATTTTCTAATTCTGAATTTTGTTGCACTAATATAACCCTAAAGTTGATTCGTCTGAACTACGAATCCAAGACCGCCGGAATTACAGCCTGCAGGATACATGATATATATATATATGTTTTTAATTGGTTGAACATTGCAGTGATCATTGGACGATAGTACCGTCTCGCTCGTCTCGGAACAGGATTACATTTTTAATATTGAATGAAAATCAGTTAAAATGACGGCACACAGTTTAGTGTTGACATTTATTAATAGTTTTTAGATAACATTGTTATAATATGTCCGGCTTAGATGAATCAGTGAAAAAAACGGAAATGGTCTTTCAATAACTGCCATTTGTAACAGTGTAAGATTGTCGATAAGAATTTAAAGTGCAACACATGTGGCCAAACTGTAAGCCAGTATAATAATATTATTACAAGTGTCATGTATAATGACGAAGTAGAATAGGTAAAAACAGAAGTTTTTAATTACAAACAACTAACTGGTATTCTTAGCAATACTGCAACTCGTCAGCAAAATGCCGCAACATATGGAATAAATTGAATTGAAATAACATATTTTTTAGATAAATACAATTAAAATCAATTAAATGTATTTCTTACACTTATATTATATTATATAATAGTCTATACAGTTTATATTATATTATACCAAAGGGTAGTTTTTTCAACGTAAAATAGTTTAAAATCTATTCATTATTTCGGTAATCGGTAACTATTAATATATTTCGAAATAAAAAATTCAAAAACTTAAGTTTCAGTGTCTTGTTTATGTAAAGAGTACGTCTTCAGTTTTTACTCTGTTTCTAATACTATTATAGTAATATTTACTAAACTCACAGCGTTTTTATTTACTATGATTTTTGATTTTCAAAATAAAATCTTTGACTTGAGGTTGTATTACGACTCAATTACTATATAGAATTAATAATACGTACAAATGGTTTTTATAGATAAAAAAAGTCAATTTTGTTTCCTAGATCCGTCTAACCTAATATATATTACTAACCACCTAACCACATCATATCGATTCTCCGTACATGATATTCGATGGTCAATATAAGCGATTTATGGACGGTTCATCGCGGTCAAGGGTAGGTCGGCGCAGTGCGGCTGTCCGTCACGAGCCCGGAGGACGTAACCTGTTGACGGGACAGATTGATTTCTGCGAATTTCTGCAAATACCGGTGGTGGATCGCTGTAAGAGTGCGTGTTCATATTATTATTATAATAATTTTGACTTTTGACACCGGTTGTTGCCCAACGATGACGACAACTGACGCACACGCACAATGCGATGACATTGTGTCGCGCACAAAGGCTATCGGAAATCGAATGAAAGAAAAAAAAAACATCAAAACTCGTCTTTAATAATGTGCTGCTGCTGCATCGTATTCGGTGAGCATATAATAATAATACATACGGTGGTGGAGGTCGTGCGTATATATATCGTGTTGGCGTTATTACATATTGCTGCATATTATATATATATATATGTGTGGTAGTCGCAACCCGTTCGTTTATTATATACGTATATATCATTACAACGGAAGCCCCCGCGGCGGGTGGTGGCGTGTCCGTCGTCCGATTGTCATGTGTTATTATTATATTATTGTATAATATCGGTCTCGGCCTCTTGTCGACGAGGGGCGGCCACGGGAAAAAAAACCCCCAACGAAATACGTTTTACACGCTACACGTGAGCAGCGGCGTTCGGCGGGTCCTCCCGAATTATAAATAATATTATATTATATTATATATACGTTTTATGGGAAAACTGTGCGAGACTAATCGAAAACCGTCCGCGCTCGCGGAGGACACACGTCAATAATATTCGTAAATAACTTCCAACAACGCGCTACGTTCGTACGGCCATTCTTCTCGTTATTATTCTCCGGTCGTGACGATTATCGCTTTAATAATATTATAATAATATATTATGTACTATGTAGGAACTGACGTACTGTATCCTCTCGCATCACGGCGAACGAGACAGCCCGGGCTTCTGCGCCGGAACGCGTTTTTGCTACCTGCCTTTTTGCAGAGGCCACACACGCACTCTACGCCGACCGCGCGATTTGACCGTGTAGTTATGCTTCACATTGTACACACGATGTCGTACATAATAGCGGCGGTACGTCCGACTACGTTATAGATTGTATATATATATATATATATAGTGTCGGACGCGCAGTAGGACGCGCAATCGTATTCACGCTCCGTGTAATGTATAAGTACAATGACGCGTATATTCGGGGGTAAAAGCGGGTCCAAAGCCCACACCGACGTGCTGCTGTTGGCGAGGAGACATCGTCATCTTATCTTGTACAGAGCGCTTTATATTATAACGATATTGTCGCGTCCATATATCATCGGTGGCGATTCTTCACGCGCCGCGTTCGATTTCACGCCCGTTCACCTGTTGTACGCGCCTATAGTATAATATTATATTAATAACGTATACGTTTATATTAATAGTATATATATAATATAGGTAATATACGACCCGCGCACGAGTGTTATATTGTTACGTTATGATATGGCGTATTATATTAGCCGGATCCGACCGATAAAAATTACCCCGGCCATTCGAAAGCCATTTTTCATTTTAAGTACCGCACGATATTATTATAAATCGACGCGGTTCCAATTTTCAACGATCGATATACTCATACGCACGACGACTCGAAACCGATTCGATCGTACACGTGATACGCGTATAGATATTATTCATACATTTACGTGTAACATGTCGAAAAAGTCAATCAGTCGTTATGGTATACAAACGTTTCACTATATCGTTACGGTTTTACAATTTTGTTGTAAATAGTTCGGTGTCTGCAGTAAGCCGATACACGTACCGCGTCATAGATATGCCTGCGTATATATTATATATGTTTTTGTTGCTGCAGTGTATAATACATTTAATTAACGCGAAAATTGCAGTTATTCAATGAAACGTAGATCGTGGATAATCGAGATAGTGTGCGATAAAGTGTATTTAATAATATGTATATAATAGATAAGTACCAAAACACATGTATATTAGATAAATTATTACAATAAATATTCTTATTTTTGTGTACGAACGACCTCTGCTCACAAATCAAATAAAGCCTATATCTACACCACTAGCAACTATAGCTATAGCCAGCTGCATCACAGGCATTTCTATAGTCTGTAGAATCAGATTTAGTCAGACTTCGTTCGTCTATAAAATTCCACTTGGATGACTTATGAAAGTCGTGGATTTCGTCACCGTCATATCGTCGCTTACATATAGGTAAATTCCGAATATAAAAATTAGCTTATGGTGGAATAGTTAACTTATTTGAATTAATTAAATATTTTTATTTTAAAAGTATAATTTAAAATATATCTCATTTAATCGAATTAATAAATCGTGTCGATCGATATTATTAATAAATTCACCCCCACATCACCTGACGTGTATAAATATGATTTGCCACGAACAACTCTGTATTGTACTTGTTATTATAAACGCGACTAGGACAGGATGAGTTATAACGAATTTAATCGTATATATAAAACAATATAAGTTAGTGCGGTTGTCATCGTCAATTATTTAGTTCTTCACATTTCGGTATCCACGCAGTATTGTTGGCACCAGTATTTCTACTGATTTGCCAAGTTTTAAAATCTTATCGAATTCTATGAACTTTCTAACTAAAATCTAAAGCAGCTCCTATAAAATTACTGATGTCGGTTGCAATTCCTTACGCTACACTATTATAATTATGTGCCAATGCCAATATCTTAACGGTCGTTTTATGCATAATATATATATTAGCATGAGAAATAAATAAAGTTAATAATATAACGCATCTAATAATCGATGTATTATATGTAGTATTTGGTCCATCATAGTACATAACAATATAATATACATGTATATCGTCAGTTTAACGAATCCTCGGCTATTGTTGATAAAATTCGTGTATATATTACATATGATATAGATCAAACGAGTGGTCCCTTGGACGCGTTTATGTGTGCACAGATTTCACTCGGTATAATGATTATGTACGACGCACGCAGCCATTGTTTGCCGGTGTCAGCTCCACGTCCGAGTCCTGTTTCGTGTATAAAATACTATTATCTTCTCCGAGAATTACCACCCGCAAGATACATCGTACGCTTACGGATATACAACGGACGACGACGATTTCATATACATATGCGTGTGTGCGAGTGTAATATTAAATTGTATAATAATATTAATATCATCGTATACGCACACAGAAAAGGCGGATTTCTATCGCGGAAAGAGTGTCCTAGACCGTGACGGTACGGATAACGGCCGGCGCGTCGGGAGAGAGAGAAAAAAAACTAAACGCGCGCACACGATCGGAATCGAACGAATACGCACTTACCCTCCCGTGAAAACGGCCGGCCCGTTTTAAAAAGCTCATCGATGCAGAAGCCAACCCTCATTGTTTACGTTAGACACTGCAGCGTGTGTGTGTGTGTGTGTGTGCGCGCGCGCGTACACATAACGCCGAAATGATGTCCGCACGTCATGTATACGAATATAATAATATATCGTGTGAGTCTATATTATTATTATTATGTATACGCTCCGCGATTGCTGTCACACCGCGCGCGCGCACACACACACACGCATATAGATATATATGATGTATTATGATATACGATTTTATAATAATAATATGCGGATATCACGCGAGTGTGCGTACGCCGAGATTGATATTTTTGTTTATCGTCGCACACACGCACGCACGCGGACGGACCAGCAACACGTGCTTTTTCTCGTATTCTAATACGTATTACGCGCATGTACACATTGTAGTTGTTTGCGTCGGCGGAAAGAGGCGCGTGCCCGGTTTTTTCTCTACAATTATTCACCGCGGGGCGTCCCCTCGCTGCAGCATCACGCTGCCCGCGCCGATCGCTGTGCTTGAGGGTAAAAATAATATACGATATACATAGTATATAAACATATATTATAATATTGTTACGATGCATACATTATATAGTGTACAGTGCGAGCCGGCCAAAAAACAAGACTGCGCGATAGGAACTCGCGGTATTATTATAATATATTATGTGTTGCTAGCTGTTTATCGGGCGTTCGACCATAGATACACTACGGGTTAACGAGAGGGGGCGCTCGTACTCTACGTTATTTTTCTTTTTTACAATTTTTACAATCGGTTTTAATAACCCTAAAATGTATATAATATTATTGATTGAAATAGTGGTTGTTCAATATCGACATCATATAACCATTTAAACGCAGTTCGTCTTATGCTGTATATTGTTATAAGCATGTGTATTGTGTATTAAAAAATCTGACGAATACGACGATGCACAAGCACACGTAATAATAATATTATGTATCGAAAGCGTATTTATAAATACCTATACTATAAATACTTTATAAATATTTATAAAAAATGTGATTACATTTTATCAGCGAGATATCGAATTCGACTCACTAGTGTATAATGTATAAGTGGTATATACCGTTCGTCAAAGTTACGGCTTTAAGTTTATTATTAAATTTTAACAAAACTACTAAATACGTACTAAATTAATATGGTATATGCGTGATCTGGCTGATACCTAATATTTAGGATTAAAATAATATTTATATTTATTTGACTAAATAAACTAAATATACACTAATGCACAATTTAAAACCACAAAGGATAAATAAACTGTTCATTTTTCGAATACGTTAAAATTAATTTTGTATATATTAAAATAATATTAATTATTAACAATTGAAAATATTTTAAATAATAACCATTATTTGATTTACCTACACTATCGATAGTTAATTATAATAATTAATAAGTGCAAGTGATATTGTCTATAGAAAACTGTTTAACATGCGAAAGTCTTTATTTGGAGAAGTCGTCAACTGACGAATAACAATATTCTTGTCTAGCTTTTAGGGTTTTAGATAAAAAAGATTACGCGGTGAGTAGATCATGTCACCAGTTATTAAAGTTTATTCATAAAAAATATTTTGTTTAAAACAAAAAAGTATTTTAAAATATTTCAGATATGGGTCGATAAGTATTTTATTAACTTAATATATAAAAGCAATTTTTAAAAAAACATATTGAAATTAAAATACGAGTTAATTCTAATCTTAGAATATATACGTTACCCTATTGGCTATTGCCTATTATATATCAAGGGCCGTTCAAATTGTACGTTATAAAAATATCGGGGAATTAATATTTATAAGAGTTCTTATAACATAATACAGTCCCGCGCGTTTATTTATTAAGATTTCAATAACCCCGAACCACACGCGTACAACTACTGAACTATATTATTTAAGTATAATATGGATTTGTTTATTTGCAGGTTCTTAGCGCGGCGAACAATACACTGTTTAAACCATATTTCAAAAGAAAGTTTGAAGTTCATATGGAATGAAACATAATACAATATGTGCGTGTGTATATATATTTAATTATTTATATAAAACATCGACAGGAAAAAAAAACTAATAATAAAAAAAAAAAAATTATAATCAAATATATATAAGGTCACGTGTGTTATACTAATATTCTTTGTAAATAGGATTATTATGCGCACAATATAAAGTTTCGCGTGTTATAATTATTTACAATGTTTTCTATATTAAATATATTTATATATATAACTTTAAGAAATGATTCACGCGTAATCTTTTTTACGGTTACGTGATTCGATTTTTGTTTCCAATTTATGTATAATAATACAAGTTTTAGTGGTTCCAGAGATAAAAAGTACATAGCATAATATATGCATTATACATTTTTTTTTTTGAAATTGTATTCAGTGACGTGCCAACGAAATCACTCGACTTAGTTATGTGTGACGTGTGTGTTGTTTTTACGCGTGCCGGTGGTGATTTAATCGGGAGCAGACGATTTCTCACGCATGACCTGCCCGAGGAAACATAGATAGGACAGGAAGTTGACAATATGTCACGATTTTCAGGGCGGCGAACACATTTCCACCTCGAGGACACATCTCGTGTACACATATGATGATGGCCTTATATATAAGACGACCCGGCGTACGTGACTGAAAATACACGAGCCGCCAATTATATTGCGATATCTCCGAAGACTTCGAATTTCCTGTCAGCTTGTATACATTATTGTTATATTATATTTTAAATTACAATATAATATGTATACCCAGCAGATGTCAAACGGGATAATAATAAGGACTATAGTGAAAAACACTTAAACCATGACTTTGACGATGTGTTGTTTCATAATATATGTCATATACGTAGGTATACTATATCTTAATTTAATTATTTAAATATAACTTACCCTAAAAAGGTTTAATTAGTTAAATAGTAATTATTAAAAAAATAATTCAGATGAATTAACTAGTTTTAACTAACACCGCAAAAGTTTCAAAGTCGTTTATATACATATATATGTATAGAGTGTCCCATAAAGTGCGCAACTTTAAAAAAATTAATAACACAGTTATGTATCAATCAAAATGTGTTTATTTTTATATATTTTTCATTCAATATTTAAATTAAATCGGAGTATTAGTAGATACTAGAAACGATAAAAACAGGGCTGCAAACAAAATATTTAAAAAATGGCGGCAGATTCAAAAGTTGCGCACTTTATGGGACACCCATTAATAGAAAATAGATTATTTTTCGAATACGTTAATATATTTATAATTATTGTGATTAAAACATTTTGTTTTTGTAGTTTTTCAAAATATTAAAGTATATGCATTGGTTCAAGGTACACAATACCAAAATTAATTTACCCCTATTATTAATTTTAGTGATTTTTTATTACAATATAGATTTTTTAGAGTCATACCTTAAGCGATAGAAGTGCATCAAACGCGTGTATATAATATATAATATATAGGAAGTTTTTCAAAAATATCTTTCGAGTGGTCATATTATTATGTTGTAAATTATTTTAATCGTCGGAAATGTCATTATATTTGCAAATGAAAATGCCATAAAATACCATAACTACATATTATATTTAAACAGGGCTCGGGACTTTATGCGTTTAAAATCTTAAAAATATGCACATACATATGCACCAAAAAATATTAAAATATGCACTTTAATACGCATTTATTTTTAATTAATTACTTATTCAAATTTAATTTAAAAAAAAACATATCTCGTACATATTATTAAAAATTTATATTTTATACTTACTATATTATTAAAAAAAAATGTCAAAATGTCTAGCAATTACAATTTTTATGTATTAAAAATGAATCATTTTATAATTTTAATTATGTACTACCTGCGTTAGGTAAGTAAAAATAATATTGTCTTCAGAGCTAAAAATAAAATGGGTTCCCCGTAACGCTATTGACTATCGCCTATCGGTATTATTGCTGACAAAATCATGTAGATAAAATTGATTAATTTACTAAAAATATGATTTAAGACTAAATAATCAAAAATGATTTTAAAACATGTAATAAAAATCAATGAATCTTAAAAATATGCATTTGTAGGAAAAAATTCCAAAATATGCAAACATATGCACAATAAACTTTTAAACTTTAACTCCAAACACCACTACACAAATTTGTACCAGATCAGATTTATTCTATTTACTTCCCGAACAAATATGCAAATGCATAAAGTCCCGAACCCTGTATATAAATATATATTATATAGGTTTATTATAATTATTTTATAATACTTACGAATATACAATTAACTGCAGACTTTTGTTGGACATCCCGTTAAGGACGAGTGCAATAGTATATTTTTTGTACACATGAATTTCTTAAGTCTCAAATTAAAAAAAAAAAACGTTGTCACACTGATGTATCATTATATGCGTAACATGGCAGCAAATCTATATATCGGATTCTTACATTATAGTATCATATACTGTTGATTTTTAATTCATATCGGTGAGAATTGACAAAATTATCGCATTTTTCGAGGAAAATAATAGCAGTGCTTGAATGAATTTTTATTCATATGTATATTTTAAAAAGAGTAATATGGATTTTAAATTTTAAAATCATACAAGTATAGGGGAATTTTAATAACTTTTTTTATATTCAAATTAATTTTGTATAGTATATAATATAAGATATTATCGTTGATTATAAATCCTACGCTCGGGTAGTTAGGTATTCTATAACTAATTAACTATACGAAATACATTTTATGAAAAAAGTTCTTCACTCGTGCACGGTTTATATTATCCTCTATGAATTTGATAGCTCTGTAAATTTCCTCGGATATTGGCTATAGACGAATTGTAGATGTACCGGTATAAGCTCGTGGGTACGTAGAATGTCGAGTGTATTCGTTGTGTAAGACAAGCGACGGCACGAGGGTACACGGCGGGTTCGACGACGTCCTCTCGATCGCGAAACGAAATACGCGCGCAGCAGAAAAATATTAACAATAATAATAACAATGCTCTGACCGATTCACACGGCATTCATAACAAGTCGATTTTCCGGAAGACTTACTCGCCGAGTAAATTACTATACGCTCGGGAGAATCGTTTCGCGGGTCCATCGGCCGTATAATCGATCCGCGCGCATACTTTATACACGTATAAATAGGCGTGCAAATTGTGTACATTACACCGAGTGTAATAATATATGTTATATACATACAAGTGTTAATAAGAATATCGACATAAGTGGGTTCGCACGATAAGCAATAATATAATATAATAATAATAATAATAATAATAATAATACGCGCCGCGCGCTAGGTATATTACCTATTATAGGAGCGGTATATGCTATTAATGCGAACTACTACCCGTCGCGCGGTTCAGCGACAAGGATAAATTTCCTATTCGAAACCACGCGCGTCACCGGATCGAATCGCATTACAATCGCGTACGCCCGGTAAATAGTAAAGTTTCCGCCCATGGGTGGTATGTTTACCGTAGTAGCTACCTATACACCATACATAATACATATTATTATGTTATTTAAAAAGCGTACGTCGACGACGCTCCGCGGCTGTTGTTTTTCTCTCCGCCGCGGGACCCTCTGCGAATCTGGAGCCGGAGCCAAACACACGCATGTAAACCGTATAATAATAGTATAATAACGATCGGGGCCGCAGTGGTCATTGTTTTTGTTCACCGGCGGACTGTGATATAGTTTACGGCCTATTACACCTGAAATATATATATATATATATATATATATATATATTCGTACACGATATTATTACATACGCACACGCGGTTCGCGTGGTTTCGCAACGAACCGGCCAGAAAGTCGCAACGACCACCGGACGTTTAAAATGTTTCGTTCTCACCGCGGTACATGATATACCCGAGTTATAATCATATAATAAACGGTATAAACCTACCTACAGTGTTTCCGTTCTTATGTGTAAAATATGTATCACTAATCTCAACCAAAATGGATAGCATTGTAGTAATGTTCTAAGTTTCAAAATAAATGGATTATAGATGTACAGCCAAAGGGGGATAATTATCCGAATTTAAAATACGAGTGTTAATATTTTTTTGAAAAATCGATAAAATATGTTTTCATACATAAAGCAGCTGGAACTCAGCTGATCGGTTTTGAGTTTAAGACTACATAGTTGATGGATATGAGTACAAAAAATGTTTAATTCATAAAAAAGAGTACTTCATGCAATCGACTTCGATAAATTAATAAATATTTTATTTAATAGATACGTAGAACATTATATTTTAAGGTTGTTTTTTTCTCTCGATTTGGTAAAATTATATTTTTTAACAATTCCGTTAATTATATATAAAATTTCCCGTATCTTATAAGAAAATCGAAAGTTTCTCTGTTACTATAGATTCAAAACAATGAATTTAACCGTATGTACTGGTAAAACGTATATACGCGCTATAATAGCTACCTATTCGAATTTTGATTAAAAATTATTATTAAACTCAATAATATTCTAAGTAATAAAAAGTGAATGTGTATATTATTATTTATCTTCCACGTTTTCAAACATGCTCATCCTTATTTTTCTTTAACCATTGTTGAAGAAACCATTTAATCGAATTTAACCTTATTGAAAAGAACCTATAATACTTAAGGTTTAAGGTCATATACCATTTAAAAAGTGTCATACGCGGTGATATGAATTCATAACTTATTTTTTTGCAAATGAAACCAATCTGTTTTACTCAAAATCTATAAATATTCTAATGTCTGATTCATATTATATAATATATATATATGTACCTACTAAAGATAAAATATTGTTTTAGTTAACTGTAGGTTCTATAGTATAAAACAGATGTAGACAATTTCTGATCTAGTATTAGTTATACACAAAAATTTTCAAAAATTATAGAATATTGATTGATGTTATAAATTAATATAAATACTTAAGTTTTCAAACCATATCATGCCTCTATATCTTTGAAATCTTTTATAGTCGACCTATTATCGACTTAACCTATTATCTTTAACATACAAAATGATTAACTCGAAAACTATTTGTTTAAATTTTATTTAGCATGTATCGTTATCTTAAAAAAAAACTTATTATTTACAATTTCCAAGATGGAAAAATTATATACGAACATTTTAGGTATTTGAAAATATAGACTTAAAGTACATATTTTAAAGTTTCAAAAGCCAGGATTTAAATAAATTATAATTATTACTAAAAGAAAACACGAAGACGACCATGCTCGGTGAATCACCTCTCATGATAATATAATATCATGTCATGTACGTACATTATAAAATCGTAACTATGTGCCATCATATTCTCGTTTAACGCAGCCCCGAGCGGAAAAAAAATATTACACACAACAGTCATTGATGGTGATGGTACACCTATACTCGTATAATATATTTAACGTATACAATAATAATAATAATAACAACGAAGCGCTTGTATGCGCGTAACTATACGCATAATATGTTATGTTGCACGATGTGCTTGGTGAAAATCGCGATCGCGACATCATTAAATCAGACACTATAATGTCGTCGTCGCGGGACACAAATCGATCGTCGTATTCACGTGACGGCACATGGTACTTTTACATTATTATTATTGTAAGCACCACCTATACTACTACACCTATACATAAAAGTAACACTCGCGTCGGGCTCGACCGTCGCAGGTGCGTCTCCGTCGTACATATTATATATTATATCATCATATGTATAATATAGGAACGGTGGTCGCGACGGGCTTATTAGCTGCACCTGACGTGCCCCTCTGTATACGTACCTATATATACGTACGACATACACGTATATACCTAAACTATATATATATATATATATATATATATACGTATTTATAGATTTAACGCACCGCACGAGATTATGTAGTATAGATAGGCATACGTTGGTGAATGTGTGTGTGTGTGCGCGCGTGGGGTATATATGAACCACCACCGTGTCGTAGTTGCGGCGCGCGCGGTCGTCGGGGCACGGCGATTTTCCGGACCGAAATCCGACAAACGACCGCGGGGGTACAAATCGTTTCACTTTCGCCCCCGTCCGAAAATTTGTAACCGGCTTTTGTTTTCCGGGCGGCGGGTGGCCGAGAGAAAGTGCATTTTTATTGCGGACAAATTAATAACACAATGAACGAGCCGAACGATATGACGTCTCCTTTTGTACCACACAAGCACACACAAACACATACACATAATTTCGCGTTCGCTTTCTACGAGAATTACAAGTACTGGAGTATGCACACCCCCCCCCCCCGCACGCGCTTATACCGCATATACATGGACATATGGTATAACAATAATAATCATATTATGGTATTGTAGTGTAATGTTTTGTGTGTCGAATACATATATATGTATTAGTAAGTCGTCGTAAATCTTCAGGCACGAATCGGTGCAAAAATGTGTCTTAGCCGATTTTTCGATACTGAGTCAGCTTTCTAAAACCGCTCTACATAGTGCGCACTGCGCGAACATTATAAATGTACAACATTTCATTGTTATTATCATCGCCCTCGCCCCGGTGTTTACCACGTGCCGTACGCATTGCGGTGGGTCGACATATCATAATATTACATTTATTTACGTACGTACCCGGTGAAATCAAAACTCGACAATAATAGTTTTATTTTCACTTTTATCCAATGATAATAATTTTGGCGGCCAGAAAACTGTCCCGAATTATCTTCAGTTCCTATAAACAATATACCATAATATTATGATACGTTCTAAGTAGACGTTAGTATTTTTGCACCACATTTCTCAAATCCAAACCTCTCTTGAAGTCTTGAGTATAATATATCAATATGTACGTCGAATGCATCGCTGCGGTCACTATTGGTGAATGATGGCCAATCGACCAGACTTCGTTTTTGGAGATCATGCTATGATGTCTATATAGGTACCTGCTACATTATCGTCAATTGCTTATCACATTAACCTACACATAACTTATAGTTCCAAAACGTAGTAATGTCAAAATAATGATTTTTAAGGATAAACGGGGTATTTTTATTTCCTTTTCTTAAACCAATAACCAATATGTAAATAGTTAACTGAAACCCAGTAAATGAAATGTATACTGAGAATAATATAATAAAAATAAGTTATATTCATTTTTTAAGTAGGTACAACTGTATAAACTCCATTTTTATTTAAAAAAGGCACCAATCACATTAACTAGATATATTAAAAAGAATTATTTCTGTAAATTATTTCAAAACGAAGGTATTACAGTTTGTGCAGGTTAGGTACACCAAAACGTAGGTACAGTTGTCTATATTGTAGAATGTAAGCTGCATATATATAGAAGAAATAGAATACTCGTAGTTAATCTAAAACGTAAAATTGTTAGAAGTTATTTTTACTTACAAGTAATTTTAAACAGGTACTTATTCAAAAAAGTATATAATATTAATCTTTTTGTTGCATATATTTGTTGAAAAAATAAATATATTTAATGTATTGTATAACATGTAAATGCAATTTTTGACATTTTAAATGCATATTTTTATGAAATTTTGATCATTAATATCCGAGCTCTAGTCACCTTCGAATAGTTTATAAAAATAATTATTTTTGATAAATACTTAATTATTGGCACTTTCAAATAATGTATTGAAATCCCTAGTACATTTTGGCCTAAAATGACGAGAAAAAGTCTTCTAATCTTAATTTTGATTATTTAAATACCTTCTATATGTAATATAAAAAAGTTCTTTTCGGATAAATCAAATATTATTGAATGCTGATTTAACTAGAAAATAGTACTATTGATCTTTTCCGGCTTCACTGCTTAATTTCCATCCTCTTTTTTCAAAAGAATCGATGTTAAATTAGATTTTGTAAATTTTGGCAATAGAACTTTTTGAATTTTCACCCCTCAATTAGAAATTATTATGAATGACTAAATAATGATTGATCGTCCTAAAAGTTGAATAGATTCCAAATAGGATTTATGGCCTACATAAAAATGTACGTATTAAAAAATATATTAAAATTACGTCACTGCGGTCGAATCCAGACTCCACCTCACTGAAGATAATTTAATAGTATGTATTGCATACAAACTTTCATAAAACTTATATTTATATAAACATTGCGTGTGTGATAGTTTTTATAATTCCTAAACAATGTTTGTACTTACCAAAATATTTCTAATAAAGTACTGAAATAATGTAATGAACGTTATATTTTAATCATTAACTAACAACTCGAGGAATTGTAAATACTCCACAGAAAATGTACACAATGTTTACATAATTATTAAGAATTATTTCCCGAATTATTATCAATGTTGGTGACATTTAATATTACACGTCATAATATAAATTTGCCATAAATACCATATTATAGTTAATTATTAAATATTAGCTAGGTATAGGTAATAAACTACGACGTTTCAGAAAATATTTTATAACGGCCCTTAAAATCTTAGCCACGCGTTATGTAGGTAGGTACGTACTCATCGCGTTAAAGTCGTATAGGTAATAATATAATAATATACCGTTTAGTACGGACGACTGCATCGGCAATTACTGCACATTATTTCTCACACCGATCGGTTCGGATTGATTTTTTGTTCTCGAAGCCAGTCGGTGTCATGCGGTTTTAAACTATATTATTATACGAACGGCGGATCGTTAGCGTAGTTATACAGGACACGTAAAAAAAAAAACAAAAACGGACCAGCTGCGAATAAGAACAGTCGCGCGTAATTCGTCAACATAATATAATGTAATATAAACTGATCACGCGAAGTACTCGCCCGGAGCAAAACGGACCATTGTTTATTCCTCTTACAAATCAGCCGTTTCGTTTGGTGTTTTGTACCCGAGAAAAATTTAATAATACTGAAAAAAATGCCGTAGTGATTTTTCCACGATTTTGGAGTAAAAAAATAATTCCCGCAGAGACACCACCCTCTGGCACGTATGACATTAAATACGAAGCGTATACTGCATTTACTTATGTATACATGCGCGATGTATAGTTTACTTTATTTGTATTTTAACAAAACGATAAAAAGAGATTAGCGCTCGTCTGATCGATCAGAATCGCGGACTATCGGTCCAAATCCTGGTATATTATGATACCCGACTGTAATAATATAACATTTATTCGGCTAGTCCGACTTCCGTCCGTTTATACACAAAGTGCAGTCCATACGACGGATTCGGCCCCGGGGCAGTTCACAAATAAATATACATATACAAGAACAGCGTGATTCTACCCCTATATATATACATATATATATATATATATATATATGAATGCGTGTGTATTGCATATATAAAACGACGTATACACTATATTATAGTACCTACTGCTACAAAAGGCCGTCGTTGCAACAACAATATAATAATAATTACTTTCACTTTGTCGCACGCAGTTTTACCCGCATTTCACGGGAAACGTATTATTATTATTATTATTATTACATATTATTATACTCGACAACGATGTGATATTATATTATTATTATTATTATTGTGTTAACGTCCTACGTGCCACATGTCTAATGCAATAAACAGCGCTGATGGCTATTAAAGTGTCGAGCAGGAGATTAAATCTACGCACAATAAGACCTCTGCAGTTGTAGCCTGCATTGACGGACGTTTCTGCAGCCAAAACGCGACCTACCGAACAACGCTCGGCTTCATAACAAAAATATTAGTGCGAGATTTAAATCATTTTTGTTATAGGATCACCACTGCGGGTTGGCATAAAGAATATATCATATTATTATTCGAATCTATATACAGTACACACTCGGTGAAATTGTATTAACCTTACTACTTGCCTTCTATACCTACTAATGCGCACATCTTGCAAGCTACTTTAATAGTGTAATATTTTTGTATCGCGGTCGATACGAATTATTGAATTTCATTGTATGTAATACGCGTCCCTTATTGTTTTTTGACATTTATTTTAACGCTTTAAATGAAAGATTTTTTGATACAATAGTCAATAACGATATAAAATCTTTCAATACAATATTTGAACAGTAAAACACGGCATAGTATTCCTAAGGTTTTTTTTATCATCCCATTTACACTCCATCTAAAGTACCTACAAATATTATACATATATATAAATATTTGCTGATTAATATAATACGATGGGCATATTCTATCTACTAAATAATTGTAAAGTACGTACTCAAGAGTCAAGACAGACTCCTCAAGAAGCTATTCACAATGAATTACTGCAGGTAGTTCGTTCGGAGTTAACAATTTAAGCTTGAATAATTATTATTTCAATTTCGTACAGTATAGAGATACTTAAAACTAAATAACAAACAGTCCCATTAGGCGCTGTATGCAGTTAACATAAATATAATCAATTAACGATATTATGTAAATAAAATCTTGATCGAAATAATATATATATATATATAAATTTATTTCCATCATAGATTAATTATGAAGTGAAACACCACTTTCAACAGCTAATGCAATTTATTTTTCAATATTAAAAGTCACCAATATTATCGTTTCGTATTCAAGTGAATGTACGTAATATATTATATTTTTAAACTAAAATATAATTAATCTGTGTGCCAATGTGAATGCATTTGGTTTGATTAAGTTGCAAAAAAAAAAAAAAATGTTGACAAAAAAGTTGTACCTATTATATTGCGGTGCAAATGTGCACGGGCTAGGCTAAAATAAATGTAGTGAAATATCTTGTCATAGCATTCATATATATTATATACGCACAATGTAGCACACATATTAAATAAAGGTAGTAATAATTTAAATCATTATTAAAATGAGCCAAACGAGGATATTATTATTAACGGATTAGCGTAGAAGTATTTAATAATAATACTGATGTATTATATATTTATATATATACCATTGATTAAGAATGCCAAATCATGATCAATCTTAATAAATTAAAATTTGTGTTTTATATATTATTAACAGATTCGTATCACGCGTCAATATACATGATACGGTGCTATTATATTTTTAAGGTTAGAATATATTATTCAAACTGACGTGTTCACTGAGAAACACCAGAATGTCATCACGTTCAGTCTCGGATATCGTGGCCTATCTACGACGAAGTGCAAATGTATACAAGTAATAGAACGCGCATTAGATACAATGTGGTATCACAAAAAAGATTGTTGATGTAAGTGATATTTCTAAACAAAAATATTGCAGTTTAATATAGATGAATACAAAGGTATAGATTACGGTAAAAAAAACTCGGGAGACATACAGTATAGGATCAACATTCACATCGTCGGGCGGAGTTGGCGTCGGCGTGAAGGGTGAATGGAATTAACAAAGTTTGTCGGCATATAAGTGGTGCAGTGTAGATCTATATAATACTACAGTATATATAGTGATGGAGTTTGCAGTAGACACGCAGTGTCTGAAACAACAAAAGCGCACAAGACCGTGGTATAGGTATGCGATATGTATACATATATATAATAAATATTATAATATCATGTATATAATACAATATAATATAAAATGTAGAGAACATATTTTATATAAAGACTGTATATGCTATCTTATATGCATCGGGCGTGTAAACGTGTATGGCGTGCTTAATGGGCTATAAACTATATACATATAATATGTATAGAATGTACCTATAGACTATACGGTCGACGCAGTTTTCACACCCAATTATATATTCGCTAGACCGATTTGCATTTAGGACGCAACGACGGACGTGTACGGTCGCCCATGCAATATACACAATATAACAACAATAACTATAACAACAAATAAACTTTAAGTGCGCATTCGACTGGAACGCTCGTCCGCGAGGAAAAGGCTCGCCATCGTCGTTTTCGCTAACGACCGTTTCGAGACGCGACTGCTGCGACGGCTGCCACGGGTACGGCGCGTACGCGCCAGAGGACAAAACAATCGTGTCCAGTACTCCAGTGAAGATGCTACTCAAAATAATGATTGGTTCGTCTATACATATATACACATAGGTACGCACGGGGCTGGTAGCGAAGTGGTCCCTCGTCGTCGCCGGCGGGCGCGGATAGAAGACCGACAGACGAGGGGAGAGCGCTTACCTATATCTATACGTATATATATATATATATATATAAATTATAAAGAAAAGTATATATGTATACATCGAAAGAGGGGAAAAAGTGTTTGTAAGCAAAAAAAAAAAAAAATATGAAAGAAACAAATCCACTTTACCCCCTCCCCATTCGGTCATACTTCTTTAGGTTTCATTATAATATTATTCTTCGACAAAAGACGAGCGCGTATATCCTGGTGCGTGTACAGTATAGAGCCGGTTAACAAGTGGAATTTTAGATTATTATTATTATTATTTTTTTTTTTTTTTTGTCGTACTGCAAATGATTTTTCGTACGCGTAACACACAGATATATATATATTATGTACAAGAGAAACGGACTGACAGACACGTTTAACGGAACGACCAAGACCCCCTAGAAACGTCGAGAAATTAACTCCAGAACGTATCATCGCATTCATGCGATCACCGCGCGGACATGTGTCACACACTCCAGCGAACACGAAGACCCCGAACGTGTGACGTGCGCACAACGCGCCAAACCCCGTGAACAGAAGAGACGTGTAGGTATACATAGGTATCATAATGTATAATAACGAGGACAATATTTTCGCCGACGTGCAACATACCATTATGTGCGTGCAGACGGTGGAAAGGACCCGAAATCGGTAGTTCGCGACACGAATCACATAAATATATAATAGAACATATACAGTAATATATATATATATATAATATAACATATCAATGCGCGTGTGTTACTGTTTTTTCGATTTTTCGCTAATTTCTATTCTTCGCTCGGAATAGGTTTATTTGCACCAACTCTAGTGGAAAACTCTCGAGTCGACGGCGCTGCGACACATTATAAAGTTGACACCCTTTGTAGGCACAGTCGAGACATGGTTTTTGCACTATGGATAAATTATTCATATATTGTAATTACCAGTGCGTCTAAAAATATTTATATTTTAGGATAGGTAAAATAATGTGCAAACCAAAAACCGCACAGATCGATATATCGATCACTGAGTAGCCGGTTGAATATCTTTTGCTTTCAAAAACAAATAATATCGTTGCATTTAAAAAGTTAATAGACGATTTGTAATCAATATTTCATAATGGTTTCAGTATTTATGCGATACGTCATCGCATGTTCGAGTGATGGCAATAAAGAAATAGACAAAAACGAGTTTTTATTATTGTCAGCTGTTTATTGGGCTAACCATTATTGGTTCGTTGCACTGTACAATACTGCCCACTACTCGATACGGAACAATAGAAATCAGTAGTTGCACAATATCGTAACTATTATATACGTGTTGTATTCCTGTTATAATAATATGTATTATATGTCAACAGATAATATCGTTTAAAACGTTCGTCACATTATCGCAATCGAGTGCGTATTAAGCGGTACACCACACAACTGTCTACGGTAAATCGCGATGCCGCTCTGTACATTTGAAACGCGAACGGTATTGGGCATAGGAAAAAATCCGTTTTAAGCGTACAATAATTGATAAACTCCCTTGTTGTAGGCGTACCGGTCGTTCGCCGGTTTTCCGTTCAAAGGGTTTCGATCGCGCTGCGCGTACCTTATGTGCCCGTATGCCGTGAACTAAACGAGTTTCGTTTCATCGGCCGATCGCCGCCGCGCACCGAATATATATCTATATATATATTAAGTAGCCGTCGCACGCATATTATCAATTAGCCGTAGGTATATATGGTGCACGGTCAACCCGTGACGCCCGCCGCGACAGCACACACACACGGGACACCTACAGCTAAGCATAACGATATAATCTTCGTCGTCGTCGTCGTCGTCCACCGACCGGGTGCGGCGCAGTAAAAACGGTTAAACCGCGTTGACGGGCGCTTTATTATTTCTACACACACACACACACACATATATATTCACCTACCTACCATATTATTATATTGTAATATATATATATATGTGTGTGTGTGTGTATAAATTGTACCGTACCGCGCTGAGTGAGCAGTCACCTCGTTGCTGGGCGATTTTTTTTTGGGGGGGGGGAAGCGACGAAACGTAATAATAAAAAAAAAGTATATAATAACGTGTATTACGTTGTATGGGCGGTGACGGAGGAGACCCGGGAAGACCGCGACGACGTTCTCGGAACGCGCAGCACGCACGGCGGCGCGGAAAGACCGCGCGAGTTTTTCGTGACGCGCGAACAATGGCCGCCGCTTAAAGTCAATCGGTTACGCGCGGCGGCGACTGCCCCGGGGCGCGGTAAGTGCCTATATATATATATACGTACAAGCATTTAATAATATTATATTATTATATTATCAAATCGTACGATATATGACGCGCGCGAGTATCACACACTGCCGTGCACGACGACAATAGTATAACACTCGGCGTAAACGCTTTTTACTTTTCTTTGGGATATTTGTTTCGCCCCGGCCGGTGGTCCCCGACCCGGAGGGCTTATTCCGAACCGCCGCCGCCGATTTTTATTACACGCTCGTATGAAACATTATTATTATTATTATTATGTAGTACCTATATACCGACATCGACCGGTTACCGCGGCTGGTGCGCGCAGGTACACACCGCTGCCGGTCTCGCGCGGCGTATTAATTCCGGGGCGTGTTCGCAGGTCGCGCCGTCCGGTTTCACGTTTTCGACACCTATTTATACACCTATATTTCATCGTTCTTATTATTTTTCGTTTCTCTCTTCTCGTGCGCGCACCGTACGCAATAATATATCGAACGAGTTAATTTGATACAGTTGCGCCCCCGCGGTGCACGTAGCGGCGGCTCTCGGTGTGCAGTTCGCCGAAAGCGAGCGGTAGATTCTTTTTTACGATACACGACATATATGTATATAGGTACACCGCCTATGCCCACTTCTAACAGTTACGGCTTATGATATTTTGGTATACGAATACGGCCGTGCACCACACACCGGCAGGTATGCGCGCGGGCTGCAGAGGACGTCGCGACATAACAATTTTCCTGTGCGGCTACACTTGTTCAGCACATTCCGACGACGATTGCTTACTCGTATATTATTACTTGCTCTATTTGATTTATAAGCTATTAATAGCGCATAAAAATAATCGTGAAAAGACTAAGACATTTTCCATCAGAAACAATTATTTAAAATGTTCAAAGTACGTACTTAACGTTAAACTTCTGTTCCAAAGTAAATCCCTTCAATTTAATTATTGAAAAAACAAAATTATTAAATATATACAATATAACAACTATGTAGCATACGAAGCGATCAAAATTTGATAATACTTCAAATCCATACTGATACCACTAAAGTATGCCGTTATTACCAACCGCATCAAAGTCAACCTAACCTAATCAGCAAATCAACATATGTACTTTATAAGTACGTGGTTATATAGGTATATACATTAGTTTAACAAGTTCAATAAATTATATTACATAATATTATAGGTGATTGAAGTGATATGTAATGCTATATACTATGTATTAGGTAATAACTAATAACAAAAATAAAGGTTCTGATTAGTTTCTCTCCTATCACCAATATAAGAGGTCTTCCTCAGTGCTGACTAATGAACAAGGCCATTATATAAAATAAATCAACAACTTTTATAATACTGCCTTGACCGAAATAGATAATATTGTTGTTGCAATATTATAGTAAACACATACACTTTATTATATTAAAACGTTTTAAACTAAACTAAATAGAGGTTCGTCTTACTCGATCTGTTATCGTCTCAAGACCTAGTGATGTATTTATTATATTCTTATAATCAAAATACTACGGTAGGTACTATTTTATGCGCATCGCCGGAAACCGTTTATCGGTAAACAGTTTTTTTTTTAAAAGTCGAATTGATAAGTATAAATTTCATAATAATTTACAATGTCATAATGTTCGCGTTACAGAGCACAGTGCTGTTGACCCTATCATTACTACTATTGTGTAATAAAATATTAAAAGTAGATATATAAAACAATAAACGTAATTGAAGTCGAAGGTCCGGCATGCGTGTAATAAAATATATCGTAAACTACCCATACCTATACTGCTGCAGTATATAAGAGCAAATCATAAGATATTTAAATAAATTGTTATTTAAGTCGTGACGATGTGTTTCAATAAAAAAAAAAAAAACAATTGGCAAACATTTTGTACGATATTGACTGCAATTTACTCGCGATAACAGTACTTATATTGTGTATAATGTATCGTGTATATGTAGGTACCGTGTTATTGTTTGTAACGTTATGATATAAGTACGTCATATATAGAAGTATATTGTCTATAGTTTATTCTCGTGCCCTACATATTATATATAAAATATTGTTATTGTTGTAATATCATTCGACGATGAATGGTATTGTTCTTCTTTGCTCAATTCCGAATTGAGGTTTATTTTATATATAGGTACGTATATATTATATATAGAGCACGCGCGTTTGTACTTTATCGGATGATATTGAAACTCGACATTTGCGCGCGAAAATATAAGTGTGATAAGAAAAAGAGCGTCTCACTCGTCGCCATCCCCCTAAACAAAAAAAAAAAAAAAAAAAAAAAAACAACAATGGTTTATTATTATTTTTCACGGCGGATACGTCCGTTTGAGCGGTTCGTGCCTAATCTTCGGGATCCGTTGTAGCACGTTCGCAATGAACCCATGTATATATATATATATGTATATTATAATAATAATAATATGTACCTATATAATATAAAGTATACACTCGTGTGTATTGTAATACGTATAGTGTGCGTGTAACAAAACGATTCGACGGCCACTACGCGCGAGTGCTAACAAAAAAGCGAATATAAAAAAAAGCTTTGTGTAAAGTACACACAGAAGCTGTAAAGTGTGTAGAAAAGGTGTGGCGGGCGGCGCGGGCGGCGCGAAAGGGACGCGGCGCTAAACAATGGGATGCTGTGACGGCGGAGGAGAACGCATCCGTGACCGTAATAATAGACCCGGTCCGCCGGCACTCAATTACTCCAATGTTAGGATCAACATGATCGGCTTTTCGTTATTATTATTAGTGACAGACTGCTCTCTTGTCATGCGACGAGACACTCGACTGTAAAACAACAGCCCCGTACCGCGGCTACAGAGGCAATATTAAAATATATACAATATACCGCGTATGTGTTTATTATACATATACATCATGTAGAATATAGGTACACTACGTACGAGGAAACATTGACGTTGCCAGCACATTTTTACGACAAGAGCTTTTGTATCGTTATTATTATGCACTTACGCCCGCAGAAAATGTTATATTTTTGACCAAACAACGACGATGATGACGCATTTAGGTGTTATTATAGAATATTGCTTGTATTATGCTATACGTTATATCTTTAAAAATTTACCGTATAAATTATTTTATACATATCTATCTCACCTCTCTCTCTCTCTCATCCACATCTCACTTCGTCTTATATTTCATAGATTCATTTTCACGTTTTCCGTCCGTTTCATAAGATTTCCTTTAAAATTGTTTTTAAATCAAACGAGCAATTACAACCACCACCCTGCGACATAAAAAAAAAAAATAATATATATATTAATCATAATATTTTTTAATGTTAAATGAAACGGTCACGGTAGGTATCACATGATGTAGGTATACAACATGTTTGTAACTTTATGAAATCAAGAATTGTATTTATTTATGTGCTAATGCATACGCCCACAAGGGATCGATACAATAATATAAAATGTAAATATAATACGATACACGACATAGTTTTATATTGAATAACGATTCCTAATAAAATATAATTTGATAAATATTGACTAGCCCTATAGGTATTACAACAAATTATAAATTAAAATTAAATTAGAAAACTTATTATACGCTAATTACAAATATAAGTTTCAGTTTGAAAAACAGTCACTTGGGGTATAAAGACTTTTTTTATGGAATAAATCAAAATTATTGAACGTGTTACGTATATTATATTCTACTGCGGAAATACAGTTTATGAAATTATTATTACAGTCATAAGAAGTACGGTGGATTGGAATCGAGAATGTAGGACAAGAGCGCGATAGGTATTGAGAGACATGTGAATGCAACGATCGTAATAAGTTTAGATGTTTGGACATGGAACATACACCTGCTGAGTGCAATAAACCTACGTCTGACGGCAGGAGAATATTCTAAATTAAGATTGGCCTGGATGGTTGTTAGAGGTATTCAAGGTAGGGAAAAGTTAAAAATGTCGCTGTCTCAATGAGTCGTACGAATTGTAAATCGACTTGTATTATTTAACCGAGTGTATAATATGACTGGTTATGATTTTTAATATGTGATAAAAGTATATATTGTTTTGAGATTGTAACGATTCAAATGCCATACAATTGATAACGTAAATATACAATAAAATACACCCTGTACATAACTTCTATCGGACGTTTAGAATAAATTTCGTTCATGATGTATAATATACACCGCAGCGAATCAAAAACGCGATCGAGTTTCGTACGGGGAACTGCATTAAATAATGTCATTTCGTATTATATTTTATTTTGTCCACGTCGATCTCCAGTAACAGCGCAGCTGCGCGATCGACAACCGACTGCGTTTTAATATATTATATACACTAGATTTTTGTGTACATACACCGTATAGTGTATTCCATTATTATACACAACAATATGACAACAACGTTCCAGTAAGCGGGTGGAATTAAAATACCATTTACTTAATAACCGCTGTATGTTACATGCCCACTCTGCTCGTTCATGACGATGACACACTCTTATATTATGTATTATATTATCCTATAAAACAGTACATAATATTATAATCTGTATGACATACGTAGTTGGTTATTACACTTGCATCGTCTATAATTATTTTAATATGTTTAATTGTAGACGGTGGTCAGGCGGGCAACATGAACGAGATGCGCTTAAACGGTATGATGTATACGCGTGCTTAATAGTGCACCTATATATACAACACACGTAGTAATTATCATCGACTTTTAAGTACACTCCGCACAGTGTATGATATTAAATATTGTTTAAAAATGCCGTTGCATAAATGTAAAACAACAATGAGCGGGCTACGAGGTAGATACCTAAATAACCTAAATATATACGTTTTATTAAATAAGTGTGTTACAAATTTGCAATAATTAGAATTATTTCGAGTCTAATTCATTGATAATGCCGACATTATTCATGAAAAATTATTTATGGTCTTTCCTTATTTTAATTTTAATAGTTAGATAACTAAATAATAATAATAATATAATTAAATTAAATTAAATTTTTAAATTATCTTTTATAATTTAAAAGGCATATTTAATTGACTTATTTTATGTACCTATACCCACATGTGTGTCGTTGAAAATGTTATAAAATTTTGTTTTTAAACGTTAACATATTTTATATTTATAATTAATCTTTAGAAATAGAATATTGGTTTTAAAAACTTTGATGTACCAATAAGGACGTATAACGTTTTAAAAAAAATTTAATACGTCACATTAGTTATATTTTAAAAGAAAAAAAATTGATTGTGCAGTGAAAAAAATATGTGCAATACGACGTGTCAGAATTTCTCGAAATGAAAACGTGAAAAACAATACGAGTGATAATTAATTATATTGTGTGCGCGTTCAGTCGATAGGCCAAAAGCGCGCGCCACCTCACCCTTAATAAGACCGTACCGTCGGAGACCGACCTTAATCTGTCCACCCCGCTGTAGTATGTACATATATACATTTGTACATATAGACACAATAACTTTTGATATTACTATTATTATTATTATTATTATAATGTGTAACACCTACCTATGGTGTTGCAGTGGTATAACGCATACGGCTGTCGTGTCGCGTTTCGGGAGCACGCGGCCGTCATTAGCGTCGTATTATAATGTACAGTATCGTCGGACGGGGGTGCGGCATAATAATATCATCATTATAACGACGCGTCGTCGAGCGCGATTTTTCTGGTCGTGGTGTGGCCGGTTGACAGTAAACGTGACTAAATATGTATATATAATATTACATCATCCGCTCTTGTACATATTATTATTATTATTATTATCATTATAATCATCGTGCCGGCAAGAAACGCGCCGCTCTTGCAAACCGAATATTGCTGACAGGTTGTTAAATTCTCTCGAGAAAACAGGAAAAACTGTCAATTACCGCTGCGACGGCGAAAAGCGACGGTAATGCTCTAATGTCTGCGCGCAGTACAGCATCGTATCTTACGTATATAATAATAGTAATAATAATAATATGTACATCCCGTCTATGATTATTATTATTATTGTATGGCACCGCTGTAGGTATATATATATAGGTAGGTACTATTCGTTTGCTGTGACAATGACGACGTCAATATCGATTCTTATATCCAAAGTATAGAAATTATACGTTATGTTATATATCTATAGTGATATTATACAGAGTGATTCAACAGGCATATACTAACTATTTTCACTTATGTTTTTGGAAAAGTTGCAAGTACCTATATTGTATTACGGATAATTTTTATGCCATTTAAAGCGTTTCCTGTTGCAATACAAACTTATTTTTTAAAATATAATCATCACTATAAATGTATATTTTAAAAATGTCGAATGAAAATGCACAAAAATAGTTTTTGAGTTGTTGATGTTTGTGTAGTAATAGGGTACCTACATAATAGTCCTTATAATATAGTATAATAGTTTCACATAAAATGATAATTCATTAATATTAAATCATCATATTATCGATGAATTTTATCCTTAGTAGCTACATAAGGTAGAATTGTTCGTTCAAATAACGATTTAAATACAGTGTATATTATACACACACACACACACACACACACACACACATATATATATCAACATTTTAATAAAAATATAATCTACTTAACTATTTCCAGTTAAACAGTGACTTCAAATATTTAAAACAAATATATTTGTACATCGATGTAGCCAACTCTTAAATATAATAAAAAATCCAAGTGTCTTAAAATATATCTTATATGAGTGTTACAAGTATAATTAAAAATTCCAAAAATCTGAATTTAAATTAATTTATTACTATTGAAAAAATTGGAGGTTAGTATACTTGAAGAAACACCCTATATAATATTATACGTTCGATTCTTAGTTCTGTATCCACATTATTATATTGTAGATTCTCTCTGTCAAATCTCGCGTAATGTTGATGTAAGCATTTTTATTTAATTCTTTTATTTCTACTCAATAGTTTGACATAAATATTATTATTGTATGTACCTATTGCGCATACCTTTTACAATATTACAGGTTTTTTTTGTGTGTACTTTACGTCACAATTGCTGTATAATAATGAAAAACTTTTCTATACTTGAACGTAAAAATTTAGACTTTAAATGTTGTGCACGATTTTTATTGCATTTTCTGTCAACATTTATTTTGCTCGTGACTAATAAATTTTATCCTACCTAAAATTTAATTATCTGATAAAGTGATAAAATGAATATTATACTTTATTTTTACTTTTTTTTTTTATTACATGTAACCCTTGGCAGAAAATGAAATTAGGATTTATGAAAAAGTATTTACAATATAAAAATATACAAAAAAGAGATTAATTTAATAAACTTGTATACTGTGATTAATTTTAAAACTTATTAATTAACTCTGAAGTAATGAAAAAATCAACTACTAGATTTGTTGCATCTTGGGAATTATTCAGTGGTCTAAAGATACCTGTGTTTAGAATAATTTGATTTATTTTCGGAATTCTTCATATGTAAGGTATTCCATTAGTACACTCGGTAGATACTTTTATGGGTCTTTTTTGTTCATTGGAAAACTGTGGGATATTTGAGAACGACCGATGCGAAAACATAACACTGTCAACATATTCATGTATATTAGATTAATTAACATAAAACGTTTAAAATTAACTACTCAGAAATATTTTTAAAATCACTACAAAACAGTAGAACCCGAGTATAGACTCGATAATTTTGCCAACCTATATAGAGTTATAAATAATTATTTATTAATACGTACTTTCTAAATTTATAAAAAAATATTTAAATTCATGTTATTTAAACAAAAATTGTAATGCGAGTACATTTCTTGATTAGACTTTTTCCACAAACAATTCCATCGTTGCACACTACTTCGACGGTATAATACCTTTTCAATGATACAGTAGGGCCACAGGGTATTTTATTAATTTCGATTTAAAATTTTAAACACTTTTCTTTGTAAATTAAATAATAATTATAACTTAGCCGCATAATGATGTGGATATGCCTACATACATGCTACGTATTCAATCACAATAAACGTAAACACAACGATGTTAATACTTGTAAAATGTGTAATCAGTACTACAGCAGTACATGTTGTATATACTATTATGTATATTATTGTTATTATACAAACACAATATGACGTTAGCCAGTGGTAATTGAGACGTATTGCCATACACTGTACCGTGTGCTTTGACGAACGGGGCGACGTACATCGAAAATATACAATCAGATAAAAAAAAAAAAAATTAAAATTAAAAACGTAAAAAGAAAAAACAAGCCAGCCCTGTCATTACGGAGGAACACCTACCGTGAGGTGGAAAACGCCCGCTGTATTAATGTACGGAAAACGCGTGTCTCTGCAATAATAATGACTGGTGTAACTAAAAATCCAACGCAGCGGGTCACCGTTAATAACAACAGAAACAAAATCATTGTTTGTTTAGCTCCGTAAATTCACAGTGTACGCCTGCAGACGGCCTCCTGGGCAAAAAAAAAATAAATAAATACAGAGAAAGAAATACACGAACCCGCCCCGTTAAAAAAAAAAAAAAAAATGTTCATAATGTAGATGTAACATTGGCCGCCGCCGGTCGACTTTAATTTATCGTTGTCCGATAATGATTCATTAGGAGATAACTGCGAAATTTATGTCGTTACGAGTGCGAATTATTACCGAGTACTCGCGTCTTACGGGTACCTTATACAATAATCGAATACACGCGCGAGCGCCGGAATATAGGATTTAGCCTGCTGTGGTCCCTGTAGAATACTATTGAATTATTATATCTGTCGCGAGCATAACACTTAATATATTCACGCGAACTATTTCTAGTCAAGCCATGAATGGATTTAAGTCCGAAAATAAATGTAATCAGTTCCGGCGGAATGCGATTCGATGCATTGTAACGATATTATGTACCTACTTACATCCGATTTTTAGGTATCGATGTTGACGTGTACTCATTTGTAACTTGCTTGATGCTTCGTGATACACACGTATTATATTCAATTTGATTCGATTTGAACAAATATTATTAATCCGTAAAATGGCTTTGTTTAACGGTGTACTTCATTTTTTTTTATCGTATATGTATTATATAACGTTCGTGTCGAACTCGGGTCGTCTGCAACGTACAGAGAGGAGCATATAGTGATTCCACCATTTCCTCGGTCGGCGAGCACACTATAGACAGTCAAAAGTAAACGGACTATATTAAAACATCAGATATACTATGAAACTCTTCTGAGTTTTTATAATGATATGACAAAAATTGTGACGAGAGCATCAATACTGTTTTTGCGTGTACACAACTACGGTAAGTTTATACGTTATTTATAGACATATCACATAATAGTGTTATTGGTACATTCTCAACTGTACACACAGCGATAATTGAACGACTATGGTATATTTTTCGATCGGACATAGCAGAAAAATCAAATATGCCGCCTACCAAATTAACTCCTTATTATTTATATTCACGATGGTATAATGTACCATATAGAGGTCAGTCATGTAAAGTATTCAAATACCAGTATTTAAATACTTTTTGTAGTATTTTTATAGTATTCTAAATAAAAAATGTTTAAGTATTTTTAACAACATTTTAATACTTCTATACCATAAGCTCTGTTTTATTAATTATTTTTTACAAACATTTGACAAAAATGTTTAAAATTAAAAAAACGTCACATCTTATTTTGTAAGGGTCCTGTAATGGGTTATTTTTAAGAAAAATGAAAATGAAATGGTTTTATCAATATTAGTTGAAATATGTATAAACGTGTATTTATTACCTCTAAATAGTCAGACATGTTATAGTATTTGTGAAATTGTTCAAATCCATAATAAGTAGTATCATAATTGGTACCTATTATTATACTGAATACTGATATACAATATACATTATATATATTATATAGTATACAATTTAAAAAACTTGTATTTGTAATCAAATGGTTACTTTGTAAGTGTTCGTAAAATACATTTTTTATTTTAGTATTTTAAGTATTCTATTTCATACTTTTTTATTCGAATACTAGAATAAGTACCTTAATACTTTTCAAAAGTATATTTTACAAAACTGATAGAGGTTTACCCGTCTAGGTCCGCGAACAGTCGCTTTTTTGACGATATACCTATATCGAACTCCACTGCAGTCAGGGCCGTATTAACCTAGGTATAAAAGCAGCGTTTGCTCCAGGCTACAAATTTTTAGGGACTGCAAAAGATTTAAACTATCTATCTGAAAAATGAAATGTTGCATTGGTTTTTATAAATATTATTTTAGTTCAATACATAAGAACATTTTTAAAAATAATTAATAAGTAAGTTAAAATCATTTCAATATTCATTATTTACTTTTGTGTATTGTAAACTATTATAATAAATTATTTACACTTGAAGTGGTAAGACCGCCGTAAAAATGAAAAAAAAAATGACTTATTAGTGGTTCGCAATATAAAAAAAATTAGAAAAAAAGTTGAAAGAAGAAAAAGTTATAGCGTAAACATTACAATTGGACAACATTTTTAAAAAGATAGGTTTTTGAAATATTTTGTATCTAATCATAAAAATATTTTTTATACACAGAATAGATAACCGTCTTCTATTATACATAGTTAATAATTATAAAATAAAGTAGGATTTTTGTACATGCGTTGACGTCACGTAAAAAACATCAAAGATTTCGAAGAAGAATTAATACAACTTAAAAGCATTCTAAAATCTGATTTTCCATCAGAAGGAAAATTATCTTTGGCTTCATTACATAAATTAATTATTACATCGTCTGATTCGTCTTTAGAAACATATAAAGGTGAAAGATAGTTTCTGTATTAAAACGCGCAAAAAATAATTTGCGATCGTCTCGTGAAACAATGTCAAATTTGTCAATGTTATGAATTGAATCTGATATGATTCGCTACAACGAAATTTAACTTATTAACGTTTGCTTGTACATTATATTTTCAATCAGAGTTAAATTTCTTTTTAATAATTGTTTATATATGTGTATTTAATATTTATGGATAGGTAAACAAATTATACTAACAAAAAATGTTTTCTGATTATGAGGAGAGGGGAAATAAGCGGCAAAAACTGTTTGTTCCACCGCGGTATTGGACCTTAACCCGGCTCTGACTGCAGCTTATAAAATTATTATTAACACACAGTACTCGCGTATAATGATATAATATATACATATATGCAACATTATTGGCGTCGCGGCATATCCGGTGCGTAAAGTGTCTCGAGAGCGGGATATACGCTCCCGGATAATATATAAGAGATTATATATTATTATTATTATTATTATTATTATTATTATGTCGTCGTCGTCGTGTTAACGAAGTGGTCGGTTGCCCTCTCGCCGGTCGAGCCGCGGTTTTTTCTCCGTTTAAAAAACGTCTATCTTCTCCGCTCGTACGTGCTTTAGTGGACGGAAACTCGCACACACACACAGAGTATTACTTTATGTATCGGGCGCGCGTGTAGGAGACGGACGGTGGTTCGTGCGCGCTGTATAATCCGTGTATACACCGCGCGTATACGTTGTACGCTGCACGGGCACGGCGTTTGTACAACTCGTTCAATTTGCTCTAATCAAGTGGTGCCTTTATTATTACATCAGCTCGCGTGTGCGTATAATATAATACAATATTATATTGTAGCGCACTTTCATAAAAAAAAAAATAATAATAATAACAATAATGATGACGGTATATATATACAATATTATGTATATACGAGACCGCGGCGGCGATCGCTTCGTGTTGTTGCGCCCGTTTAAATCGTATTGTACAAGGCACGTCCGCCGAAACGTGCGCCGTCATTTCCACGTCGGAGCCATTATAGCCGCGAGTGCGTGCGTACCTATATAATATTAAACGTACAGTACATAACGTTATAATATTATATTATCGTATACACAGCAGTCTACGGCGGGCCGTCCGTCCTGCGCTCCTGCAGGACCGGCACATCGCTTTTGTGACGAGTCGCACTACATCACACACACACACACACACACGAGGTGTATATAATATTGTAATACAACAGCTATAGGCGCATATATATGTATAATGTGTACACACAGCACAGCGGATGTGTCATCGGATTGCCTCTTGTCTCTATACACCCCATCATGACGTGTGTATAAATACAACATATTAATATGTTATATGATGGGTCACCAAATGGCTGTCCGTCGGCCGCACACGGCCCCCGAATACATTTTATCCGGCCCGCAGACGAACGATAAATTACACAACATTACATGTGTTATTATTGTAAATCATTATTTTTGTTAAATATTATTGGTCTTTGAATAATGTAAATATGTACTTGGAATTTTGATGGCCCGTGAAAAATTTTCAGATCCCTAATGTGGCTCTTCAAAAATATTAATTGGGGACCCCTGTGTTATATTATACACGACGGTCCATAGTAATACATTGTTGTAGAGAAGGACGATATTCGGTTCTTATTCGGCGCTGATGTTTACTTTTTTTCTTTCACTGTCGATTTTGATATTTTATGAGTTAGACACGTACGGTGTTGTCATGATGATAATATGATATAATAATCGTTATTTTTCTTAGTATGTTTTCTGATTTTTTCGACCTACTTTTTTTTGTCTAAAACGACGATTAAACGAATTCAAACACCCATTGACCAGCAAAAATTAAACAATATTACGCCGATACTTCATCGTGTATTTCCGTTATACACGGAGTTCTATACTCCAGTACGATATGATGACAACAATTAGTTTATATAATGGAAATATTAGGAAGTAATAAATAAATAGTTTTTAAAATATAAATTATCTTTTACAGAATATTATTATAGTAGTCCCTAGTATTATTCATATTAAAACCAAGAATATTCTCAAACTAGCTGACTGATATCGAGTGATTTCGTTTCAGAAATATTATTTATAAGCATGAAGGGGAAGTGTTTTTTATGCCCCGGAAGTATTACGTTAATTATACGCGTATATTCACTCTGTAACCGGATGACACGCGTGTTCCCGCAGTGATCTCTAATCTCCAAAGATGCATTATTATATTTTATGCATGTATACACAATATATTATAAATATTTCTTAAGAAGACCACTATAATATAATGCTTTATAGACGAATATCGTGTTATACGCTTATTACGAGTTACGATATAACAATAATAATATAATGTTTTGTTGTATAATAAAATATGTATGTATATAGTACCTATGCGCACTACGAAATGTATAAAATTATTTCTATAGCGTTATTATTTTGAATTATATTGTATTATGATACAAAATGTTTTTTTTTTTAAATTAAACGTAATGAAAAAACAATTGTCCAAGAAGCTGATCAATCAATATTTGATATTTCGAATACTTAACCTAAATGTATCTATAATATAGTTTTCTCTATCAAAACGTCAAACATTAGTCGTTTTACCTCGTTATATTTTATAAAAATATACATATGTATATTATATTTTACCAAAATGTGGTGGTTTCAAGTTCCAGTACAATGATCTATAATATTATGGTTATCCCGTCACACACACACACACACACACATACACAGTACGAAATTATTAAGTCCCATAGGTATTTGCTTAATACAGTTTTATACTCGAATAACAACGTAGGATCCAAGGAATACTCGATAACTATAGCTGGTTTATTTTTTAATATTCCTTATAACTTATTCTAATTTCTAAAATTCTTTAATAGTTCCCCTATCATATGTTTATAACTAAACGTAAGAAACATGCTTGCTTTTTCCTTCCAGTAAATTAATTTCTCTGTGCTCTTCATCTTTGTTATTTTAATTTAGCCTTTAGGTATATATTTTGTTGTACCTTTCTATGTTTTGTATTTTTGTTTCGCCACTAGTAATAATAAAGCAAAATAATTCATTACATCATTATTGGACGAGGTCAGGCCATGTTATTGCGGGTGTAAGTTTATATCAGTCAAGATTTTGATCTGGAACCAGTAATTTTAGATTATAAATAGAATGGTGTATTGATTTCACAATGATGTGTGTAGTGCTTGTTTATTTTCTCGTGACTGTCCTTGCGTTTTGGAGCAATAAAAATATTTTAATATCGTTTCTTATAGCAAATTGGATTTGTTTGGTACTTCAAGCGATATTAAGTAAGAAATGCACAAGACTTTTTTAAAAATCAAGAAAAATAAAAAAAAAAATTATGAAAAACTGAGAATATATACGCAAACTTTTAACTAACTAGGTTAACTTATTTTGTTGTCATTCAGTGAATAACCGCATAGGTACTTGCATTTTGGTTACGTCTTGGCGTAATTTTTAAATTATTTTGACACTTCTTTTGAGCAATTCATAGAAATGTGAAATTTTGTTTTTCTATAAATAACAATGAAAAAGTTTACGTACTGTTTTAAAAATGTTGAAATGCATAACACGATGTAAGTTGTTAATACCAAAAATTGAAATGTATATTGGTACAAAATAAAAAAACAATAATGATATACATGCCGCTATTATCATAATTAATTAATAATATTCACATAAATTTGGTATTTTCAGTAAAATTTAACTCAAGCTACTGCAGTGCAAGTAATAGTAAAATAAATTATTTTAACAGCTGCAAGATTAAGATAGAATAAAATGTACTTGGACAATTAGTAATATACAGGCTGACAGACCATTTCAACTCACAATAATGTATTATTACGTTCTGGAGTATATTCATTACTGTAACCTACTCAATGGGTCGTATAAAATCTACACTTACGACTATGCTTACTATACTTTGTATATACATACTGTACAACAGAGCATTTTTTACTTCCCAGCAAACTTTTTTTTTTTTTTATGTAGTAATTGATTTCTATGTCAACATTTCAACTAATGGGTGACGTCAATTTTAAAAAAAAAAAAAACATTAAGCAATTCGAATTATTCAAAAAAAAAAAATATATCAAAATATGTCAACAAATTCACAGATTTTCTTTATCCAACACAAACTAAATATTATCTATTTTTTATTTATTTCATATTATTTCACGTTGTTTACTTATTACTATCGATACTTCAGCTATAAACACAACACATGCAGTTCATAACATAATATTATATGTATATATCAGAAGGTATAGAACACTAGTCTTATGCCGCCTTGGCGCGTGTGTCGCGTGTGTGTATAACACAACATAATCGACGCTATTAACATTGTGCATTAATATGTGTGCACTGTGCATATCGCGTATAAATATTATAATATTATTATGTACTCGCGGTGTATAATATTATAGACAACACACAAACACACTGTAAAATATTTTGTTCGAGACCGCGCGGGTTTCGGCAAAAGGGATGAGGCAGCGGAATAAGCTTCGTAACGATATCGTCACGGACCGCTTTTCCGGCGAAATAACAACATGAGCAATTATTGTCCACGCGGCGTCGGATGTGTATTATATCTATACATACATATATATATATATATATATATACATTATATGGAAACGTTGACGGCGGCAGCGGTGACGACAACGGAAACGGACACGAAACGGTCTCGTTATTATTATTGTATTATTTTTCGCCGCCGCCGTAAGCCTTTTGTTGTTGTCGGGCAAAAACAAGGGATTGAAAACTAATTGATTCAATCGAACGTAAAACACGCCGCCGACGACGTGGACTCGGGTACGCGACTCCGCTCCTTTCCACGCCAAAAACTCCCTTTACAATCGTATAAAATGTATACCAGAAATAATATACAATCGCGAGCATACCGGTAACATAATAAAATATATACGCGCGGCGGCGGGTGCTCGTCTGCGCCGCCGTTAGGCCTTTTCCACTCTTTTATTTATTTTATTTTATTTCACCACCGCCGTTCTCCTTTTATACACCGACTGGCGGCCCGGTATTAGTGTATTTTGTGTTTTCGCACTGCAATAAAAATGTTATACATCATACGGTGTGTACTGCTATCGCGCAGACGTCCGCCGAGTTGCAGTTTTTCCGACGTCGTCGTTCTACATAACATCGTCATCGGTGCAAATGATGTTAAAAGGGTATTGCAATACTTAAATAAATATACCAGCTATACCATACTCGTTCCTGTAACGTCCTTATTGTTCACGAATCGTCACATACATATATGCATATTATATACATATTTTAATTTACTGCATTTCATTTCCGGCGAATAAATGGTGAGGTTTGGCGTGGCAAGTTTGACAAGTGATTTTCTTCTCGTCCTAAACGTAATGGCAAACAGCTATGTGTATCACCGCACAGTCCAGAAAACTGTTTTGGCATTGGATGATTTCACACCATTTGTTTTGTTCTACGCCGCATAATTATTTCAACGAATAGAATTGATATTATTTCAAAAATAACGTGACAGTGACTATATTTTTTTTTTCAAAACCAATGAATAAGAAAAGTAAATGACATTTGGTTTTTCTTTGTATTGCGTTGATGACTACGAATTAAAGTTCAATAGAATTATACGTCGTCTATGTGTATGCAAGTTATGGCGAGGGTGAGTACCATTCCCCGCAGTATTTGACGCGAAAATGTATTTTGCTTATTTGTCGTCATTACAAGCACCGTGCACACGGTCATTTGATTGGATTCGCGGAATAATGTAAAAATATGAGATCTGATCCCGTCATTAGGTATTCAATTAAGTCCCATATAGCACTGGGAATGTTTTCTACTAATAACTCATTTTGGAGAAGATAGAAATTATCATGTAAATTTTGAAAAACTGAGTCAATATAATTTATCAATATTAAATTATATTAATGACTTATTTTATAACTTCCAGCTATTATAGTAATAG
Source organism: Rhopalosiphum maidis (assembly GCF_003676215.2). Lineage (NCBI taxonomy): Eukaryota > Metazoa > Arthropoda > Insecta > Hemiptera > Aphididae > Rhopalosiphum > Rhopalosiphum maidis. The sequence goes on from NC_040878.1 coordinate 7,322,508, forward strand.
TTTTGGTAAAATGATTTCAAAACTTTAGGTGACTATATAACTATTACGGTAAGGCTTTTTTTTTATTAATATAATCTTTCTTAGCTCTCCTTTTCTATTGAAGAAATTGAAAAGAAAGCGACGAAAGCGTTGTTCTACGGTTTCCCTCTATTGACCATAATTAAATTAATATATATATCGGTATTCAGTAAGTTCCATAAAGTAAGTTCGTAAAATCCATTGTACCAAAATATAATATTATAATATATATATATATATATATATATATATATATATATATTAATTAATTAGTAAATGTTTTATTTACAATATTACAATTTATATATTTATATGTATATAAAATGCGTCATATAAGCTCGCGAGACTGATTGTTGGCTATCCTATTATTCTGATACTATTATACTGGAAAATTAAATAAAGTGTTATTCAATCGCAGTTATGATATCGTAGACATTATGGGTTATATGAAAATTTTCGTTCACACCACAACTAAAAAAAATCCGTGATGGATAATCCGTCCAATCCAGGTACCTGGCTAGCTATCTATTTTTATTTTATACGTTCAATGAACACCAAGCTAAATTAATCAATTTCATCTATGACTAGTTCTATTTCAAAATAATTAATATAAAACATAATAAACTCTTCCCAGTCCTCCCGTAGATATAATTATTCTTTTATTCATACTTAATAGTTAATAATCAATAGGATTTTAATGCAAGCAATTTATCTGTTATACAACTAATACATATTTATATAAATTAATGTATATCAGCACTTTTAAAAAACCGGTTGTTTTTATTTTTACTTGTTAAAAATTGTCAAGCATTAAATTCAATATATATTTCGATTACCGTAATAATGTGTTATTCTCGTTATTTAAAAAAAATCAACTACTGCTGTACACTACGTTATTGTAAATAAATTACTTTTAATGAGTTCTTGGATTAATGATAAAAGGAGTGTCTGCAGATACAATAAGTGACGCAGCTCTGCAAGAAGAACCTTCAATTTATCAGATTATTTGCTGTTGTTACAGGGATAACCTCTTCCAGCACATTCCATGCCATTTCAAGTACGGTATGTACTTGATTTCTAGACCACCGCCGGTGGCTGCTATCGTATATTATTATGTTCAGAAAATGTCTCGTTCGAGTCGTTTGACAATACGGTTAAAATAGGATAATTTATTTGAAAATCATAATTCGTAGACTTAATTTTTCCAAGCGATTATTTTTAAATCCACGTCCCGGATCAGAGATTTTTTAATATTTAGTACATAATTACACATTCATTTTAACGACGTTAATATAATCTAATTAAGTATCGATATTTAATACATTTTTATTTGTTGTTACCAACAATAAATTTACTATGTCCACATATTATAGGCATAACTTTAAAAACATAAAATTATTATTTTAGCTCACTGAAATATTTTTTAGTCGTACTAATGACAACTAAATTATGTTTTAAATTAATTATTAATATAATTAGATAAAAAATTTTTTTTATAATTTATTAAAACAATATTGAAAACAAAAATAGGGACTAATAATAATCATGTTCTTTTAACAATTATTGTAATTACCTAATTTATTTTTAGTAACTTAAAATTTTATGAAGTATTTAAAACTGTTTAAAAATATTAATAAGAAATAATTAAGAAAACTATTTTACCTATAAACAGATTAACTATTGATTTTAAGGTTTTATTTACAAAAATAACTTGCTACATGATAATATATTTTTATGTTAAATTACTTTGATTTATTCAATAAAACAATCATTATGTTTGTCTGTAAAATCGTATAGCTTTGTATAATAATCACAAGATTACTCGTAAAAACCATATTTAATAATATATAAGCTATGTGAAATTACTTGTAAAATTCAACACAGAAAATTGACTTATCCGTATAAATAATATGTGGATAGATACTAGATACTAGATTTATTAGTATATTTTTATGCGACCCAATTTACTAGGCTGGTTGGCCTATGTTGAATCATTTAGTGAATTGTAGAATTATTATTATTAAAAAAATTCAAAGATAATATTGAATACAAATTTTGCTTGTTTATTATGTAGGTATAGTTCTAATGTTATATTTTATTTTAATTAATATGTCGAATATAGGTACTTAATTATAGAAATTTATAAAATATTGAAAACGATCCAATATAAGTAATTCTACCTCCAACTAAATAATCTATAATATATTGTGTTTTATCGTTTTAGTATATTATAATATACAACTTATGCTACGTTATACGCTTAAAAATAATTGTAAAAATAATATGCTGATTGAATATTATAATTTATAATTAATTTTATGCATTGTATCAGATTGTATGTTAATATTGTCAACAGTGTCTGATTAATATTTTGCTCACGTATGGTATATAAGTTAGCGGTTTCCGCTAAAAGCATACCTTTCCATTTTCCCGTATTTACCGATTTATTCTTTTAGATAAATAACTTCATTAATTTCTCAAATTTTCAAACAGTTTCTTAGTTTGCTTAAACATCCTAACATTCAACAATTTTAAAACAGGTTATATGGCCATACAAATTAATTTTATTCTTAAATCTCATAAAGTTTAACTGTACAATTTAAAAATACAATTTTTACAACTGTATGTGTACTTGTATATTTATTATTTATGCATGTAAAATACCAAAAATATGTTCATAATATATACATTGGTTAAAATGACCAAAATAAAAAGTAAAAAATAAAAAATATGTAAATATGTTTTAAATTAAAATACAATTCTGAATAATTGTTGAATAATACATATTATTATTTTCCTTTTATTATAAAAATAATAATGGCTACTAGGGGTACTGTCTACCAGCATTAACTATTATATTCCCTACTACATATTTTAACAACTAAATACAGTGTTGTGGCTCTATCTAGTGGATAATTTTAGAGAGCTGGGTTGTTCATACAGTTTACTGTAGATCTCGCGATCATTTATAAAAAATAATAAAAATTATTACAAAATATTAATATTAAAATAAAACATTAAATTTGCCAGGACCTAATAATAATAAGTAATAGATAATTATAATTTCCACTAGTATTATTGATTTTTAACACAATTTAAAAAATCCAAATTATTTGTGTGTGTTTTTTATATTGGTGAGATGTTCACTAAGACAAAAAGCAAATGCAAATATTCTATTTAAAAATAATCTTAAACAATAGGTATTCTTACATAAAAAAATTAGTTAATATCTATCTTATACATCTTACCTATATACTCAACGTTATTAACAGCACGACGAAATTCACTGCAGTATGATCATAGTAGTGCACATCACCAACGTGCAGCAGCCTATGTTGAATCTTCCAATTTTAATTGATAGATCTTTTTTTCATTTTATGGCAAGGTAGGTACTTATGAATAATAATAATAATAATAATAATAATAATAATGAGAATGTCAGTCAATGTAAAGTGGGAACTACTCGTACTATAAATTAAAATACACAGGCGAAAATGAAAACATATTTCAGCATGTTGTGCATAATGAGATGTACCTTGTCTATTTTGTCATGACATTTTTAGTTTGAATTTTGACTTAGATACATAAACCTATACTAAAGTACAACTTTACAGCTTTATATCGACTATTATCTCGAGTCACTCGGCACTATTTAGATTTATTTTAACATTCTCATCTGAGGTTCACTCACTTTAATTCGAACCGCTTTGTTGTTTACATATTTATTTTAAAAATTAAAAAAATGTATTTAAATAATATCTATTTTTATTTTTTATATACTTTTTAACTAAATTATCATTATGCGATTTACGCTTTAAAGGATTTTTATTATTATTATTATTATTATTTTTTTAATCTTAACTTAACATCAATTTCACTTAAAACTTTAAAGTTTACCTACTTTATATGTATAACACTAATGTAATAACTAATAATATTATTATGAACGTCACGTTTTACCTAAAAAATTATGTAAATCAAATAAAATATAATAATTATAATCTATTAATTTTATATCGAGGGGTTTTGAATATAAATATTCAGTTTGGTAATTAAGAATGACTGAAATTTAATTCAGATCGTAACATTTACATATTTTTTTTTTAATTTTATAATATTAATCTATCGGTAGGTCATATACAGTACTAAAAATTATTATAAAATTCATCTCTTAATAATTGCTTTTACTTTGAAACCTTAGGTCTTGAATATTGATCAATGTTTTATCCGTAATGCAATATTTTGTTTTCTACCTATCTAGACTTTTTAAGCATGGCAAGTGTACTTCTTTATGCGGTACAATTAGTAGAAAACAGCAGTATAGAAACAAATAATATAATTCAAAAATTGAACATAAACATAAGTATTAATATTACAAATTGTTGTTTTAATTATAATATCTATCAAATTTTTTCCCCTTTATTAATATGATAAATACGACACTCAATAATCCAGCTATGAACGTGAACACATGCAACCAGTACAAATCTAAAAACACAAACAAAAATAATACAAATGTCGATTTATCAGATATTGTATAAATCCTAAATATATTGTAATAAAATAATAATATGGTACAATTTTAAATTCTATCAAAGTGAAAAGATTTTAAAACGCTGTAGAACCTTAAAATATTTTTTATGCGTTGTAAAACAGCTAGTAAATTTATATAAATTCACCATAGCCCGTTGTAAGTAATCGTTAAAGTTATTTACAAAAAAAAAAAAAACCCCTATATACGGTATATACCCATTGTGTCCTTTGAATTTCGAGTAGAGTTAATACATTTTTAACGTTATAATTTATTATTCTTCTAGGTCACTTTACTCGAAAAATTACACTTTCACTTTCAACGACTTTAATAATAATAATAATTAATAATTCCGAAACGATATTTAAAAGGCACCGAGTACAACAAAGTTTTCAGACGTCTTAAAACGGGAGATCAGATGTCAAAGCACTGCAGCAGTGTTATAAATTATTATTAAACATTGTGGATATTCATCACTATATAATAGTATCTGGGAAAATAATACTTGGACGCGATAAATCATAAACGTCCAACCATTATTACGAATACAATAAAATATTCGTTCAGCCGGTGTACGCGTGTAAATAAATTAATGAAATACATAGATAGGCGCGTGTTTTGCGTTTTCGTATTTTTACTTTCGACTTTTTATGTTATGCATGTTTTCGAATCATTTTTCCACGAACATTTTACGATGGATATACGCGTACATTATCTCCGATCCGCCGGGTACTATTTCCGTTGCAGATAGTTTTACCCGTATTATGCTATGTCAATATTATAATAATATTAATGTAGACGTACGGAATTTGGGGAAAGCATACAGTATGAAGTACATGCAACTTTCGCACGACGTTTCCAACAGGCAGATAAGACCAACGGCCATGCTTTCCGGCAGCGGATGTGCATAGTCCGCGGCCAGTTCATATAGTAAACCCTGCGTGGTCCACGACAACGGAAACGCAAACATGACGCCAAACACCAGGGAATCTGAAAACCGGTAAACTTTTATATCGTCATAGTTATATAGTTATATCGTAATAATCATACCCCAAATTAATTTAAATACAATAAGACGTATATAGGCGACCGGAAACGTTAATAACTGTTATCATATAATTGATCGACTAAATTCCGTGTCACATACATTTATGGACAGATTTGACGTAACCATATTAATTTATTCTAATCCCCATAGGCATATATTCGCCAACATTCAGAACGTGAAATCTCGACGAATCCGCGTATATTACAGAGGCCACAAACGTCATAGGCATATATATATATATATATATGTATATATGTATATGTATATAGGAAGAAAGTGATTCAATTCGTATACATCTCTATCTTTAGACATTAAATTGTACGATCCATAAAAACGGGCGGTTTTTATTATTATTGGACCACACCATACGATAACTTACTATTGATATTCGATTAAACTGTATCAGAGTATAGCGTTTATATTTCTGACCTATCTAGACAGGTAAATTATAATATAGTGAATAAATATGTTTAGGGATGCGCTAATCGCAGACGTTTTGGGAACGCTATATATTTATATGTATAATATTATTATTAATTTCGTTATTTACTCGTTCTCCTACGTAGACTTTTGACACACAACGCCAACACGACCCACAGCATAAATATCGTGGCGAGACAGTGGCACAAAATCCCAAGAAGCTTGCTGGATCCCACTATCCGATCGGCCAACCAGCAAACGGACAACGATAGTACGCACGTGTGAATGATCATCCACAATCGGCAATCCTTACCAACAGTCTACATCGATGACGAGCAATGTTAAGTACAAATAAATGATAGTAAATTAATAACAATATTTCATTTAACATTATTATTTTGTGATCTAGACTCTCGAATCAAAAGCTATGAATAAAAAAATGTTTTTTTACAATTTAAATAAAAAAGCCTGATGGATTTTTAAAAATAATCTAGGTACACAGTTTTGATGATACGCTGTTGTGTTATACATTTCATAAAAGTAGCTGACTACGTTCATTAAGATTCCAAGCGTAATATTATATTGACGGTTTGTATAAATATTGCAAAATCTGTGGTGGTCATGTCAAACTATAATTTCAAAATAAATATTGGTCGGAAAAAATTAAAAAGACGTGAAGTACCTAGTGTTTTTTACATTTATTAAAAATGTTAATATATTGTAATTTTAGTACATAAAAAGTTCTCAAAATTCTTTATAAAATCACAATTCTATAAAAATCCATTAATACTTCAAATTAAAATCGTTAAAACCCATTCACAATATTATCGAAAGCATCGCTTTATACAAAATTAATGAAAACACATTAAAATCAGAATAGTAAAAGTGTTTTTATTTTTTTTATCGAATAAAAGGTATTCCTTGAAAAAATGGTGGTATTGTGTACGAGCATTTCATTACAAGAGTACGACGAGATAGTGTATATTTGGATAAAGCTCGACAGAGCACTGTAAAGCCAAATGGGTAAATAAACACTTTAGTGTATTATTATAACGAGGTTCTTAAAACCAATGCAATGAACATTGCTGTGTTTTAGTGTTTATTGCGTAAAGGTAGCGTTCTGTGTTAATCAAGTCTACAGGCGTATTTTATACAGGTACGTTAAATATATATTTTAATGTAAGTTAGGCAACTATACGTTTTTTTTAATTAATTAATAAATATAATACGTCGAATGTGATCAATACTACACCGCAAATGGCGCAAATAATATATATATATTAATTTTCCAAATTAAATTCAAAGAAGAAGTTTTGTAGATGTAGATTTTTTTTTTATTAAAAACATATTTGACATTTAACTATAAAATTTAAGTACCTATATTATTAAAGTAACAATTTATAATTTTTTTTAGTGTTTCGCCGTAACGTTAAGCCTCAGGGCCGATTTATTGATGGCATAGTTGTGTGGTATTTTTTTTAAGACAGCTCATATAGTTCATGTATAATATTATAATATAATAGTTATAGTAATAGTTTTGTTTCGTGCAGTTTTGTAGTTGTCTGTGGGGCTGGTATGGTACAAATTACCTGAGGAAAGCCGACTTTAGAATACGTGATGTCGATCATTTGATACCAAGGCCAAGAGAGCGCATTGGAACACGCGTACGAAAGAGCGACGTAGACCAGATCGGAGTTTCTGTAAAATTTTAAATTATTTTCGTTCGCGGAATATTTTAATAATCTTAACAATTTATCGTAATAATAAGTTTGATAATAGGTACTGTATCGACTTGAAAACTGTCTGCAACAGAAACGATGTGGATGGTACATCGCATTTTTGCTTGGTTTCCGTCGATTGATCGCAGTGTTTCCTCTTTCTGGGTTCGTGCGGGAACACGAAGTATGCGAATAGCAGGCAAACAAGGTTAGCAACAAAGGCTAGAGAGATAAATGAAAAACATCAAATCAGTACAACGCATATAATATTATTATATGATGCGATGACGGTGGCTAAAATATCTGCGCACACCGCGGCGCACGGCAATAATAATAAAATCATACTAAAATCCCACGATATCGACCTATGTCCTAAGTCTATCTATTGTAAAATACATATTGGTATATACATGTCAACGACATAATAATATGCACTCACACAGATATAAGATAATGATATTATTGATGCGCATATCTTCACTTGTTACTGCGGGCTGAGGATACGGCTGTTCTTGTCGTAAGACCGTTGTCACTAGGAGACCGGCCGCCGCGCCGGCCGCCGAAGCACAAGTCAGAAATCCTAAATATAATGCGTTTATATAAATATATATATATATATATACAATACATATACAAGGTGTGATAAATTTTATGATAAATTTAATTAAACTTTAACTATTTATCGGTCGTTCGAGCAATGAATTTTTATTTATTATTTTTTTCATAACTATTACGATAGGTATTTCGAATAGCATTCGGGTTCAAAAAAGGTAATTTTTAAATTGCACGTATTCCGATAATCACATAACACCGATATTATACCAAACAAAAATCAAATCTTCTGTGGTTGGAACCCGGGAGGGTAATTTATATTTTAGATTCTGAACGGGGCGAAGAATAATCATTGATTTTACAATAATGTGTTTTTTTATATGTAAGTACACTATAAGTAGCCGATGAAGTCCTTCGATTTTAAATGTTCAGGGTATGGTTTTAGATAGGGGATTGGATCTAGTTTGTTCTTAGGAGAGGTCAACATTTCTTGTGTTTCTTTTAATGCAAATCCAATTTTTGACGAAATATATTTTATTCTTTTGGTGATACTCAAAAACAAATTATTATAGTTACTTGAAATTTTCATTAAATATTTGTATTATCGTTATTTATTATATGATAAAATATATTTTAATATAATAATTAAATACTAATATTATGAATTATAATAAATGCAATATTTTTGGAAAAAACTATATCAATCTACCGCAGTACAAAAAGTAAAATAAATTACTTTAACAGCTATGCATATCTAAAAGCATCACTAAATATAATTCATGGTATAGGCGATAAACCGTCTCTGCTAAGAATTTTTTTTCGTACCCACTCGGATCTCTTGATACCTGAACGATATCCACATTATTCCTTTTTAATATTTAATATGCATTGTTTTGGTTATAATAATAACATAAATCTATGATAATTTATGTATAATAATATGTTAATTTTATGGAAACTGAGAAACGATGATATAAAAATGAGTTCTTTTGAAAAATAAATAAATATTTACAATTTAAATACGAAATTGCACCGTTTTATTGAATATAATCAGTACTGTGGGATCTATGCATAAATTTGTACACGGAATATTAATACATGTTGTTTTTTTTTCTGTATAAGTCTAAAATATATCAATAATTACCACATGATTATTCTACAGTCATTTTACCCCTAAAATTGCCTTCATTAGCTGACAGTAGAGCTGAAGACAATTTGGGGGTTTTTTTAGCAATTAACAATCGGGTAACATTTATTTTCCAGCTCGTTTTCTTGACATAATAATGTAAGACATATCTATCCTATCTCTGTACCAGTATGCATCACTAACTAGGCCATTAATCAACTTCTAGTAATTAATTTAATGATGAGGATTATCAGTGTATATCAATTGCCGACTATATTTCTGGTAATCTTTAATATTGTTCTTACTTCCTTAATTATTTTGTAATATTTAATTTTAGTTTATTTCTTGATGTACATTTAAGATACGTAAATTCGTTAAAATAATATCGTTGTATTGTTTAACATTGGGCTATCAGCTCCCCGTCTTTTTATTAATTAACTAAAGTATACAATTTATCTTCAGTTACATATTTTTTTATATTGCGTATGATATAATTAAAAAAGGAAATTAACTGAATATTATTTATTTATTCAATTGCCTGTGTGGTACTACTAAGTTTATTAGTAAAAAAAAAAAAGTAGTTTTCGATTTTTTACCTGTTGCCGTGTTTCTTTCGCCGGTCAGGAAACAACAAGTGGACACGGTGACCGTCAAAGGTTTTACGACGACCGAAGCACTCGACAGAAACACGGCAGACACGTGCAACACACTGTGTAATGTAATCATATTATTACGATACTCGTGCAGTATACATGTCATTTATATTGATAAGTATAATAAAGTACGTTAATAAGTCACTAATAAGATTATTAAGAAGTTAATAAGCAATTTTTATATTGTTTTCTTCTTATTTTTTTATTTTTTTTTTTTTACTCACAAAGTCGAATCGCCGATTGTTGACAGACACCGTATACCCACTCCAAACGACGACAATGCACAAGAACACAACAGACAGGTCCGGATACCTAATGTTTGTACAACTCTATTATACTGCGATTAAAAAGTGTTTTTTTTAAAAAGATAAGTTGGAATTTATAATAGACAACAGAAGGTTTTTTATTAAACTCAATTTATGTCGTCTGCAAGGTGTCTGGGAGCATGTCATTTCGGACATTTATAGTCTTATGGAGACGTATTGTACACCAAAAATCAATTCCCGATCTCGTATTCACAACGGTCGGTGAATATGGTTATTAAAAGGCAACTACAATAATTAATATGATTATTTTTTTTAATTATTTCGTCTTTTGTAAACGCCTTGTATTATCACTATAATTACAAAATAACGCCAAATTTAATTAAATTACGTTCGATATACCAGTGTGACACTATATATAGGTAGATGCAATCAAACAAACAGACCCAAGTTAAACAGTTATATTTTTAACTTTATTTAATTGTCATTAGAAAAGCTATTTTAAAAAGATAAAAGACCATTGGGTTGTGCAACAGGCCAACAGCCGTGCGAAGCGTATACAACATATTAATATTATTTGTCGCATGTGCAATTTGCAGAAACGCTGCAGATGTGCACCTATTTATATATCATTTTTAACGACGAATTATGCAATTTTTTTTTCAAATGATGTAATGTACTAGCAAATATAATATGTCATAATACGTAGGTATAAGGTATTGTTATCCAATATTCGTTTACAATTTAACTGTTGATTGTTTTTATATATATATATTCGCTCTCTGCTTTTTCAATTAAATTACTTAATCAACTTACCATACTTGTTAATGCCCACGCAAGCTGGAATCGTTAACAATACGCCGACGACTATGTTCCAAATAGGGAACAGCGATAACGGAGTCTGAAATCCTTGTGATAGGACAATTGAAGTCGGTTCAAAAAACGGTACACAAAAGTCGCGCGAAAACATCTGCAAAATATTTTTAGTAAAATTAATCTAGTCACATTTTTTTCCAGACGTATTTTGAATTATTGTAGTCACGAGTTTTCGTACTTAAATTCGGTGATTTAGGTCCAAACAATAAAACAAACTAAAGTATGCAACTATTTAATATTGTTGTTATGAACATTTTTTTATGAACAATAATTCATAGCAGTAGGTACTTTAAACGTTTATACTTTAAAAGTTTAATACAACTTTTTACTGTAATTTATGAGAGTTGCGCTGCACATTTTATTGCTTTGTACGTTATTATTAGCATTAGTTTAGGTTTTTTTCAAAGCGGATTCGAGTCATAAATTCACTGGTAGGTATATATAAAAATTGGTATCGTAACATTCTTTACAGTATTATATTTTATTCCAATGTATCCGACGCGTCATACTGGTGCGATTATACCCACACGTATACATTTTTTTTCATTCCCAATAATTTATGTTCGAAGAATTAAGCGTTTTAATAAACAATAATAATTGGTACATTGTCATTTATTATCAAATTTAAACACATACTATTGTAGTATGTGTTTAAATTTTCTTGTTGTATCCCAACGAGAGCCCTTAACTAAAGCCATTAGTACCTTTGTGACAGCGCCTATATAAAAAGGAATGACTCGTGTATATTCTTATTTTCACTATAAATACATGAAAACTTTGAATAAAAATTATTTTCTAAATATTTTGCGTTGACAAGTCTATAACTGCCAACACTTGATACAACCATAGTTTTTTTTTTTTTTTATCGATTTTCAGTCAGAGATACAGCACCTCAGAGAGACATTGCATAATAGAATTTTGCTTACCTGTAAGAAGAATGTGATCGATAGTAAAACCACAACTAATACTCTATGTTCGCGTTCCGGAACGTTCGCCGGAAGTTTTGTCAAATGTTCAAAAGACAATTCTGAGTAACACGGCGTGGACTGGATGTCATAGAAATCATTTTTGTCATCGGCACCAGCCGATAAATTCAGCGTTTCCGTTTTTCGGTACACTTCCTTAGAAATATATTATCATTGTATGAGGTATTGAAGCACTGTATATTAATGCATTTATTATATTCAGGTCAAAATTTGTGTATATTATTGATTTTTCGATCAACTAAAAACGTTTAACTAAATTTAAAAATCAAAAATGACACGATTTGTAATATATTTATTGTCACGAATGTGAAAAAAAAGCGTATAAAATAAAATAAATATTATTATATAATATTGAAGTGTAAGAGATGTATCGAGTATAGACCACTTTCGAGATCAAAGAAAACTAGCTTTTTCGCGCGTGTAACGTTGCTATTATACAGTGATAATATATTTATTTATTTTAATATAATTGTATGAGCCCTAACTTTAAGAATAGTTTTATTTATAACATAAAACCATTAGGAAAATAAAAGGCTGATAATTGGAGACACAAATGTGGAACCCATATTATCTAGCTTTAACAGTCGGATAATGAAAGAATTTACCAGATAATTATAAAATAATATAACGAAAAGGAGCAGTGTTTTTATTTGGACACTTAAAGAATCAGATGCTTATCTTAGCTAATACAAAAAAAGCATTAATAGCATTAGAAAAGAGTTTCAAAAGAAATTGATGTCTGGCCGCGGGACAGTGAACGGAAAGATTGTACAAGCCAAGAATTTTGGAGCGAAGTCATGGGAAAGGAGCAGTACGTCAAAATATTCTCTAAACACATTAATGCAAAATACAGATTTATAATCAAGTATTCAAGTATAGACGTAAAAAAGAAAAACGGAGTGTTTTAAGAGAGACGGATAGTTAGTACATTGCTGTTATCTTAATGCCATAATTTTTCGTTTATGAGGGTGCTCTAAAGACTGGAAAATCACAATCACAAAGCATCATGTGATTCATAGATCAAAGAATAAAACTTTTATTTTACATATTTTATGTTTCAACTTTTGAATAAAAAAAAAACTTTTGAAAAAATAATGTTCTTTATCTTAAAATATTATCTGTGGTTTTTCCACAACATTTTTTATTAAAACTAGTCTGTATAATATTAAAGCGCCGAATTTCTTTCTATTTTAGATAACGTCAATTAAGAACCGTTATCTTTAATAAACATAATATAAAAGCCAACATTTAATTTAAAACTTTTTGTACAACTTAATCTTTTTTTTTTTTGGCATTTTTGATTATTAAAGATAAAAAAGTAGAAAAGTGGGTACCGCTCAACTGTACGAATATTAGGTGTCCAGCGGGTAACTGTAATAGGTGTGGCGTGTTAAATTTAAATTCAATGATATAATACCATTGAATATGAAACAACGATTCTGAGAAAAAATAGGTTGTCAGGTTAAATCACTTAGTATATTTTATGAAATAACTATTAAAATAATATTTATTTTACTGTAGGTATTGATATAGTTTTTTTCGAAAATTTTGCATTTATTAAAATACTATTAATATTTAGTTATTATAATAATATACACGTATAACATATTATATCACGATTATTTACTTTTAAATTAACACCTCGCAATAATATAAATATCATAAAACAGTGTGAATATGTCTATATTATAATAAGATAATATCTCGAAATGAAACAACATTTTTGAAAATGCCATTGCGTATATAGTAAAATTTATGATATACGTAAAAGTTTTAACTCACCACAAATAATGTTTCGTGTATTATAAAAAAATAATAAATATTACATAATTCATTGTTAAATACGATATATCGACTAAATTTGTACTACAAAAATCAATAAGAAATAATTGTGTTCCTATATTTTTCATATATTTTAATTCCAGTATGGATAACGTCATATTAAAGATTTTATAAATTAATTAATATAAAATATTATTTGTGATATCGTGGAAAACGAAAAGGCAGACCTAAAAGCAAACAAAGTAACGACCCTTCCACTTACCTCTCTTACACCGATAATATCCACAAACGATGTTCAATTATTGATTAAAATCAAATGCCATTACGTTTGGCAAGGAAGCTAGAATTTACAAATTACCTAAGTCCACGAGATACAACAAAATATATATTCTTGGCCAATTCCACCGGATATGACAAAGAAACTTAAGGTAAAAATAAACAGGATTAACATTGTCTCTTCACAAATATCATACAGCTTCCTCCTAATGGACAAAAAAGACCCACCAATTTGACAATGTCGACTTCAAAATATTATCTTCAAAACTAAATAAACTTTCAAATTAATTGATTATTGTAAACGATTTATAATCCCTTATTTTATATTAAAAACACTTTAAATTAATTTTGTAAGCCCCAATGACATTTGCTGCCGAGGGTTAATATGCATATATAAAATAAAAGTGCGCCTGTATATTCTTAATAGTTTTATACAGATTTAATAATAACTTATATGTGGGATCTTTAAATTACATTTCAAAGAATTTTGACCCAGCGAATAATTTTTTATCGACTTCTTCTCGAAATTGTTTACGAAGAATGTTATTATATACGGGTGAATGCCTATGGTCATAAAAATTTGAATTTCAAATGTTCATAAAAACTTAATTTGATTTTTCAGTGAAATATTGTTTTATTATAGGTTGCAATACTTATAAAGAACCATGAATTACATTTTTAAATATTAGTTACAGAAATAACATTTTTTTTATGAATTTCTATCTTCAAAACATTTTTTTATTTTCAAGATTTTATCGAAATTTTAACTTAAACTGCTAATCATAAAAAAAATATATTCACATTATTGTGATGATAAATTTTCGATTTTTTTTAATTAGAAGATTAGTTTATTAAAAACTTTTTATTCAATTTTCAAGCATTTCTATCCATTCATACATTTTTTATCAGTATTTATATAAAAAAAAAAAAGTACTAAAAAGAAATGAAAACTTAAATTTATTATCTATAAATAGCTCAAAATGAATCAAAATATTAAAAAAAAATAATGTATAGATAATGATTACAAAACACACATAATTGTAAAATAAATAAATTTATCGTTCAGCTAAGAATTTAAATTATTTATCTATACTTCAGTCTTATTTATAAATACTTAATAAAATAATTATTTGAGTTAGAAAAAAAACTATTAATTTTAATTTCATTTTTAAATATTATTTTTAGTTACTAATAGGGGAAAGGGGGTAAACATGCTTTTTAACATTCTCTTAGAAAAAAATTTAATTTAGCAATAATTTCAACTTGAAAAACTTTTTACAAAAGACTTAATAAGATACCTAGCCACCTACCTTATCCACCTAGGTACATTTATAAATACATTATAAAATCAACGAATACCGTATAATATATACTATCATTTTTAATGATTTAAATTCTCAGGTGCTTAATATGATTATTTAATTATACTCGAAGTCTTTGAAATTTCAATAATTAAAAATTTAATATGTGATTAAAATGTAAAAATTATTCGAAGACGGTTTAAAATACTATATTGCTAAACTGTCGAGCTATTAATTGCTGACAGTCTCGACGGTTAATTTGTAATAAATAATTATACTTATCGATCGCCATTGCGTTACAGCCCACTCCTATCAGGACCGATCGATGGAGATGCTGCATGTATATTGTATACACTACAGTTAATTGGGTTTGAACATTGAAATAGAGAACGTCTCGTCATCATAAAAGTACATGGTATAGCACTGAAGTTATCCCCAAGTATATAAATATATACATATATTATATTATAGACAAGTGTAGTCATCATGGAACAGAGTACTCTGTATTGTTGACTTTTGTGTAATGCCGTTAGTAAAATGTCTCATATTTTTTTGTCCACTTAACATACAGACTTGTAAATGCCTAATAAATTATGCAGCTGTATATTAAAATGATATGCAAATGAACATTTCGCTTTCTATATAAAGTCAGTTTATTATTGTAAGCCAATTAACATAATATAGTTAACAGTTTTTTTTTTTTTTTTCTCATTAAAATAATTTTATTAGAACTCAGTAAAAATATTTTAATTAATCATTATTTTATCATTAGGTATAAAATATAATTATAATTTATTTATATTGTAAAAAATAAGAAACGGTTATTATTTTAAATTAAACAAAGGGTGAATATAGTAAGTTAACCGATTGGCTGTACAGTAGCCTGCTGAGTTGTTACGTTGCAATAGAGTGGAATACTTTTATAAATGAGTTGAATTTGAATTCAGTGATAAATCTATTGCATAGTATGAAAAACGATTCTGAGCGAAGGCTTAAGGCTGTAAGCTTATAGGTATTACTAAGTTTATTTTATATCAGTTTTTTTTATATATATATATATATTGCTATTAAGGTAATTTATTTTATTACTAGTATTACGATAAATTGAATTCAGTTTTGCTAACAAAATTGTATTCATTATAATATTATTATTATTAATATTTCATTGTCATAATATTTGATATGGAAAATTGAATAATTGAACTTTTTATGTACCTGTTATACATCATAACTATAATATTTGCAATGTTATGTAGTATTATATTAAATTCATTGTATACCGTTAAAATTATTGTGTTAAAATTTCATGAGGCGTAAAGTTTATAAATTAAACATTATATACCTAGAAAAATGTATATATTTATCATATACCGTGTTCTTTATTTTCACATTCAGTTATTCATTTTTTAATCTTTTTGACAAAAAAAACTATAATTGTTATCAAAATCTAAAAAATTTTTTTAAAAAAACTCAAAGATTGTCTAAACGAAGACAGCTTTATTTTTTCATAATCAATGTTATTAAACAATTATTTTAATAATAATATTAAAATGTTAATAAATATTATAGTTGTATTTTTGTTATACCCGATTATATTTTAAAAAGTACTGCAAATTTTCTATTTTGACTTTTTAAATGTACCAACTACTAACAATAAAAACAACGAATAAAAAACATACATCATTATAAATTCAATACGTTTATCGCTGTACTCAGAATCAAAAAACACATTTAAGTATAAGAGGACGTCTTTTATTTACCTCTTGGGCCACATATAACAGATAAATTTCCCTAATAATTAATGAATTTTGTAAGAATTATTCTTATTTTAATATTTTTTAATCATCTTGGAGTAAAATCGTCCATTAGAAAATAGTATTATACGATTCGACATTTACTATAAATGTATTTAAACATTGTTATCAACAATATCCATTTAAATTAACAACAATGTTTTTTGTTTTTTAATTCAAATAATAATAAAATATAAAAACCAAACATGAAATCCTCAAAAATATTATTTTCTATTTTTTTAACAGACGATTCTCACTAAGAGAAATATTTTGTCTATTTTGCGAGTGGGTCTGAAAGAGAAAAACAAATATTACGATGTTATCCCATAATAAATATTATTTACAGTATATGTGACGGAGTTATTATTTTTCGAACAACACATTTAATTTTCTATGATATCGTTAGATGACTTGCCAAGTTTCACATTAAATTGTATTAAAAACCTCTTCGAGTAACTTATATAGTTGATATAGTGTTAATACACGTAATATATTATAGCAACGTCAAAAGTTGTGGGAACAGTTACTCTTACAACTAAACTATGTTAGAAATTTTAAATTCGTCAACTACCCATTATACCTCGGAATAAATTACAGATAAGATTTCACGGACGTAAAATGTCTACACTTTGTACAGGTATCGCTTATGCAGCGCATAAACGCCGTAAACACATCGAATGGGAATATCAGAAACAATTTTAAATTGCCTATCTAAACGCCGTGTTATAAAAAATATTATTTCATTATTTTAATTTTATTGAACACAGTTGGATTTCTCCATGATGCAGAATAAGTTTAGGTTAGAATAAGCGGCGTATTCGTTTGCGATTTTACCGATATACGAAATCATTAATTATCAGGAATCGAAACGATTCATACGATTTGTCTAGACAAATAGTCTTTATTGACAGATTCGACGGCTTCAATTTAACGATTTTGAAAAATCATTCGTCTGCAGCCCAACCCCAGCGATTAAAATACTACCTGGGCTCGTCTGTAAATCTTATCTGCGCGGACCGCCAAATTGATTTCCGTTTCCGTATTCGTCGATTCGTCCGAAGAGCAGACGCGGTTATAATAAGCATTGGACCACTCATATAACCTTTCAGACTCCATTGTGCATACGTGGATTGACTTTCGATTTTTTTTCGTCGGAAAAAATGAACGATTTGGTAATGCGATTCGCGCAAAACGGTCGTTAACGCGACATAATAATATTATCATCGTAAGATAACGCAGTACTCGCGACGAGTATGGCTTTCGCGGTTTTGTTGCCAGGTTCACGTCCGTATACAACACATAGAGCACGACATAACCTACAGCAATTTTAAATTAATTCGAGCTGTTTGTTTTTTTTTTTTAATTCGCGCACAATCCATCGCGATCAGCTGTAACCAATAATCAAATTCTAAAATTTTATACTCACAGTTATTTACTGTCACTACGTAGTTGTGAAATATAACTCCATTTTATTCGTGAATAGACGCGTTCGGTAGGCCTTATTGATAAATAATTGTTATCGTAAAGTCATGATGTTATTTTCGGTGTGTAAAAATATTATCCGTAGTAGCAGTTGTAGGCATATTAATCGTTTAATTAATGATTTTTTTTTTTTTTTTTAGTTATTAATAAGTAATATAAATTATTATTTATTGATTTATAAAGATATGCCACGAAAGCAAAATAACGAAAACGATAGTGTCGTATATTATACTTTTATTAAAACTACCCCGCAATACAAGACTTCTAGGAATCGAACACGTATTACGTCTATATATTACAATTTATATTGAATTGCGGAAACATAAATTATGATCTGGTCTTGGTTTCTGTTTAATGGAATTTATGCACGTAAAACGCGTCAAATACATAATACCGCATACCGCAGACATGTCTACGGTTAACCGCTTGGCTTAAAATCGATATAGATAATGAACTCCGAATAGATTCTGTAATAGTATCATAGTCGTAATAGTAATAAGCAATAATACATAGTGATGATAACGCGATGCCGGATCACTGGTCTGGACCCGAACACGATATTTGAGCTTATCGGCCGTTATAAGTGAAGGCACTGCAGACTTTTGAAACCGACAAACGTAAATACTATTCGATTAACATTTATCGTTCAATAACTACCGTCGTTAATGCATTCTCAATTGCGGGTTCACGCTGCAAATGAGCTATCCGGCATATTCACTTATACTGAAGCGTTTTCAGTATAGTTTTTAATATAAAGCAAAATCGTAGAACTGAACAAAATCTCTGATAAAATTCATATTAAATTACCACTGGTTAAACGTGAAACTGTTAAAAAAAAAAAACTCATTTTGGAAATAAAAAAAAAAAAACAATTACGCGCGAACTTGTGTTTATCGTATAGAAAACAAAAATCATCAATTGTAATATTTTACACACGAACGTCAGGTTATTGTAACAATAATACGAAACAATTAGTAGTAGAATAATAATTAACTGAAAACCCCCGCCACGGTTTTAGACGTGAAAAAATATCGACGGCAGTTAATTTTATGGTTAAAGTATGAGTATTTTTTTGTACCGCATATCATAAACACATACATTTTAGTACCAATGGATGAACGGTGCGTTTTTTTATTTTTATCCATCTTCATCATAAACTTCTTGTCCGTAACTAATGAAGGCAAAAAATTATACATTAAAGGTTAGTAATATATATAGTTTATAGTTTTATACGTTAAACGTGGAAATACATGTTACAAAAAACAGAAAAATACAATAATTTTGAAAAAGGTATACCTTTTGTTATTGAATTGATCAGTATGAATTGTTCGTTATTTGAAGCTATTGGTTATAATTCAGGATGTTGTAAATAATAATATCAAATCATTTTCGTTAAATTCGATATCGATATTAGGTTACTAACACCAAGTCGACTAATTTAAATATTATTTAATAATATAAAACTAAAATTATACGCAAAAAATGTATTAAAATTGCGTACAAATAACTATAAAAATAATATTATAATAACTGTTGTCACAATATATTAAGTTTATTTCTTATACATTAAATAATAATACTTTAATTTCTAATTATAAATATTCGAGTTAGTGAGTACACTATTTTTGGATTGTCGACTCTTCAAATTTAGTTTATGTAGGCTGAAGGTACGAATTGAAATTAAAGTATATTTGATTTGGACTATCTACTTACATTGAACATTAAGGCTCGATATTTTAAATGCATATCTTTATTTCAGATACTCTTAAAGTTAAACCATTTGATGATCGCCTTGAGCCAAAGAAACTTCAAACAGTTGTTGTAGATGCATTGACCGCGAGGTACAAGAATCGGAAGATGATAGATGTGTCTAAAAATCGTTTTAAATTTCACATGGTATGGAGGGGATTTAAAAGATTTTTGATGGAAACAATTTTAAAAGTTTTTTGTCCATCGATAGTAAGAGATTTGAGATCAATAAAATTACTCAGAGAAATGGTTTCTAATGATGATGTTGTTAGAAATAAATTAAATTTTGTTCTTCCGTTTGATAATTCAAAATCGACTAAAAAAGGCAATAACAAAGATGAAAATAGTGATGAAGATAGTGACAAAGAAAGCGATGACGAAAACGACAAAGAAAGCAACGAGAGTAAAAAGCGAAACAAAAAACCAGTTATAAAAGGCAAAAATAGTAAAACCGAAAAAAATAGTGAAGAAGACGACGATGATGACAGTGACGAAGATGATAGCATCGAAGAAGAAGAAAGTAATCCGAAGAAAAGAAAAAAAACATTAGATGATTTATTTAAGTAATTAAAATTAAAAATTAAAATATTTTTAAGATATAACAATAGGTACTGCAAAGTATTAAAATTTGTAAACTTGTAATAAATTATGTTACTATAACTTTCACGAAAATCCAATATATTTTATTTCATTCGTCACTAAAATTTAAAAATATATTTTTTTTAAAGTTCAAAGAAATTTTATTGATCGTTGAAAATACTGACAATAACTCACGTAAACGCTGTATAGTAGAACGGAGATGCTCAGATGACAATTATACTAACAGATCTTTTAACTAAGTGTCTAAGTACCAACGATACGACGGAGTATAAATTGGTTAGTATAGGTTAGGTAATTCATTCCCAGGAACGTTATTTGGCGGTAATTCCGGAAATGTTTGATAATTACCAGAAATATCGAAAAACTAACGAACTACATTTAATATCAGTTTAAAATATTTACAGTAAAAGGTACATCGCTATCTCCAACCATGTTCTCTAGCGTGTGACAATTGGCGAAAGAGGTGATGGTTTTATCAGTATAGCTTCTTTTTTAAACAGTTCAACGCTTTCAGGATCTTTTAAAAGTATTTTTTTTTATGTTTGCGATTATTTCATAAAATTTTGGGAAAAGAAAATAGAACGGATTTTTACTAATTTCCGACGTAGTCTACGAGCCAGACAAGTCATGTGAACCATTTTGGAGTAAAATGCTTTGACAGCATTTGTTGATTTTACCGTGTATGACTTAGCGTCTGTAACGAAAAGTAATACGTTATCGTGTTGTGTATACCATCACTAGACCGTAAAGAAAACAATGCGTTATCGAACAATTTGCTAATTGCAGAATGGTAAGCTTTTTTCTAAAACTTCACGTGAAAGAGAAAATATTTCTCCGATTTTATCGACTTTAGAGTACCAATGACTGCAATGCATTGGCAATGTATCGTCCGGTAGCATCGGTAGATGTCATCAACGGACACCCAAATCTTTTTTCCCATTACTTGATCACGTACTTCGTTCATTTTGTCTTTGTAACATCCATAAACGTACGTTTTTCTTAATAACCAAACCGAATGTATATAATATATATCTTTATCTGTGTATTTTTCGATAAACAAATGGATATGTCTATAATATTGGACAATTATTGTTGAGATTTTGATTTATTCTCATTTTTTTTTCGATTAACAGCTCGGATGTGTTCATTAGTTTTTTATATGTTGTGTGACAGTAAAGCGCTTTACACTGTTGACTATAATCTCGCATACTTTACAAAAAATAATTCCTCCGTCAGATGCAAAGATATTTTCTCCAAATTCCGCAACATTATATTCACGTAAAGACGATTGTAGGTATTTTTGACATTTTAATATAGAAAACACGAACACATCACACAATTGCGAACCACGCGGTTGTATAAAAACTAAAACGTTAGTCCATTACCATAGTTTTTTTTGTAATTGAGATTTATCGACGATAAACATTATTACGATAAAGATTATCGTATTTGTACCTATCTAAAACAAACTTTGTCTCATTATAGCGAGATATCGTGTTATAGCGGAAAATACGTGTAGTTGTAATAGTTGTATTGTGTCACGTGATTATTTTTTTCTTTTCACGTCCACGATTTTTGCGTAGGACATAGCGGTATGTAATAATGTTAACTTAATATACTATTTTTATTTCAAAATTATATTTCTGAAAAATGGTGAAATATGTACGATAATTAGAAATGTACCAAATATACGAAAATATGCAAAATCAAATTTCACTTTCTAACTCTTTAAATTTAGATTCGAATTTGTGGTGTCTCCCATAGCTATTTTTTTAATTTATCAATAGAAATATGCAAATGCATATAATTCCGGGCCCTAATAGTTATAAATATTATTTAAGCAATCATTTATTTCCGGGAACGTTCTGTATTATTTTCATAACCCAAAGGTTATGTTCCTGGGAATTTACAAAAGCGCTAACTCTACCCATAATATTGGTATTATTACCAATATTTACTTGTTTATACAAGTAAATAAAAAAAACAATATTGTTTGTAATTTTTTTATGTATAATATTCACTTTATAACAAGTTTTGGTAATTTATGAATATTTAAAGATTTATTTCGCTTAAAATTTATATTAATAAATATATAATTTATATTCAATATATTAGATATTTATGAGATTATTACGTAAGTCAATTCACTGGATTTACTCGTAGTATTATTGACTTTGATCAACTGTAATGATAAAATCTATCTCTATAAGTAGATATTATATATTTTTTATAATATATTTGAAGTGTTCTGTGTACCGATCCAATTTTTAAAATGGTACGTTATGGTTAACTGTGATTGATAAAACAAAACACTATAATAGATACCAATAAATAGTTCAAACAATATACACTAGGCTCTAATCTAAAGATAATGATGGCTAATAATAATACAACAATTTCAGTCTTAAGTAACTTAAAAATATCACGTGATTTGGCTTTTTTTTTGCCCGTTTTTTGTCGTGATACAATATAGATGAAATAAAAATTAGAGCATTAAATATACATCAAGTATTATCATTATTATTCATTGCTATTGTAACAATATTCGAATCCCTACTAATTTATTCAAACGTAATACAATTATTATAAGTTGGTTTGCGCGGATTGCTGATAATTACACTTTTTATAATTGATGAATTCAATCATAATATTATACTTAATGTTGAAGTATTTCCAGAAAACTTAATTTCAATAATTGCCTTTTAATGGCCAACATATTTATATATAATTATACATGGTGATACAACAAACGTGCTAACAGTAATTTTTTTTCTAATAATGAATTTATTCCAACTCTGAATTGTGGAATTTTTAAATAAACTTCAAGTGAATTTTAAAAAACTGATTGAGATTTGTTCGTACTATTTTAGCAATTTCATATGGCGATACACACTTTTATTTTTTAAATGAAAATGCCTCTTTTCCACTCTAAATTATTTAATGGATTAAATAATTTAATGAGTGCTTTAGGTAAACTGCAATCACTAATAAATAATATATAGTTAAAATGTATTTAATCTTCGTTTTTATACCAATTGTTAGATAAAAATAGCATACAAATTATACTAGATCATACGCGTGTTAATACGACTTTAATTTTTATGTTATTATATTTTTTTTCGTCTTAAGATATATTCTTTAACATAATGTTTCATTTTAATATTTTAACTTATAAATTATATAAACTTTAAACATGTAATTTTTGCTTCAATTTTTTATAATAATTACTTAATTACTAACTAAAAATTAATGTCATGCCTTCTTTTAAGAATGCAATTAATAACCTAATGTTTTTTATTAAAAAGAAATAAAAGTACTTGTAGTTGTTATTAAAAGTATGTTGAATATAAAAAAAAAAAATTGAAAATCTATTAAATGGAATACAAACAGACAAACATAAAAAAAGAACGATAGAGTTTACTGACAAATACATAGCAAAATGTAAATATTATTATACATATAATAGAGTTTTAGAATTTTATATAATTTTAGAAGCATCACATGATATTTAATTGGTATCTGTTAAACTCTCATTACACTAATAAATTATGTTTACGGTAATTAAAATTGTTTTTTCATAATATCATCATATTATATGACTTGGTTAAATAGATATTTATGTATGTACAGCTAGTGTAATGGATTTCATACTAAACAATATAACGGTATAACCATGAAATCGTTAATAATTGTGTTACCTATTCTAAAAGTTAGTGTTATTGAATTGTATTTTTATAACCAACTCTTTAGTTAAACAATAAATATTCATCAAATTATCGGCATTTTTTGTAAATAATTCCATTTTCAAATTTTCTTCATTTCAAATTCAATGGAGTCTAAACATATATCCAAACAAATTAAAAACATGTATTCAAATTATTATTTCTTACTCAAAATCCAAAATAATCATTTAAATATTAAAGCCAATATTTAAAAATTATTGAATTTTTCTATACTTAAAAAAAAATTTTATATTTTTCAATTAAAAACAATATGGAAACCCAAGAATGTATAAAAATAAAACTCATGGTGAGTACATTTTATTAGCATTGCGTTTTGAACTCTAATTAGGTACACACTTATAATATTTAAGTAATTAATATTAATATTGGTAAATTATCTATAACAATATACACAGCTGCGTATTGCTATTTTTAACTTAATTGTATCAAGTTTTTTTGTCGACAAAAATTTGAAAATGTTTTCATCCATTATTCTACTAAAACTCAAAAGAAAAAAGTCCAAATTTTATTTAAGTATGTTATGTAAGAATATATAAACTATAAAGAAATACACTTTTATTTGTGCCACTTTAAAAGCCATATATCATCATTTTTATACGATAAAAAATTTAGAAAGATTGAAAAAATAGAAGAAGCGATCGACTTGTTTCCGATAGAAAAGATTGCATAAATAATATGACCACATTTTATGACGCCTTCTATTAAATTTTGTTGGCAACCAGATATGATTAACTGAGATGGGTGAGTCCTTCACCTGAAAGTATAAGTGGAATGGAAGTTTATCTGATTAAATTTCTCACGTGAATAAAACAATAATAATTGGGACAATGAATATTAATGATTTTTACATATTTTTATTATCAACTAAAATATTAAACAACTATATTCTACATTAACAAAGTTTTATAATGTATGCAATTTGCCTACTACTTATTTTCGTGTTAATATTATAATATGACTATTGTTAGCAACAAAAGTTATACTTAGCTAATCCGAAAAGTCCGAACTTATCTAATTCTTGTATCAAAAAAAAAAAAAAAAAGAAAACCAGAAAAGTCCATTTAATATATAAATACTATACTTATATATTATAATGAGCTGATATAGTTGTTTTACCAACTTGTGGATTTCTTTTGCTTTATTTTATTTTCAAAAAAAGGGCTTCCTTAGGTTTTAAAACCCTTCAAGTGAGTTACTTCCATCATGAGGCACAGTGGTTTGAAACTCCACAAAACTAAAAATTAGTAAGTCGGTATGTTCTAATATTATATTGTGATACCTAATTATTGTATTTTAATTTTGTATCTCTATGTCGAAAGATTTGTTGTTTATTCGGCGTTTTTGATATTCAAGTAGTGGCACCTAAACCGGTGTTAAATTAAACCAACAGATTATTTTCAAAAATTCACTGGTTTTGTTGAATTGGGTGGATTTAGTATATTTGGTACCACATTTTTTGTGCTATGTACATTGTACATACATACGCCATAATCTTAGTAATTTGTATCACGTTAGCCATGTAATAATATAATATCAATATAATATTTAATAATATATTTTCGTATGAAATTGTTCAATATTTTTTTATTTTACCGCAATTCATTGTCGCAGCATAGACAACAGATCGATCGTGAAATATAATATTATTGTTATTTTTCATCGTGTCTGGCTTACATGCGGGTAATGACATTTTCGGGCCAATCAATTTGTTTATTCGGCGACGGTGGCTCATTGTCCGTAAAATTCTATAAAAACGTAGTGGCAATGCGCATGTTGCTGGTGAGGAATCACGTAATTTACGCTGTATACAGGGCGAGCCGTTGCGTCTGAGTCTCGACGGAAAGGCCATTTTCCCAGAGTGCGAAATTACAAGGGAAATACGCTCAAATCGCTCACATTGTATATTGATTGCATTACTATGATACAACACCTGATGTTATAATATGGTTTATTATTATAGTGCGATCTATTATTACACTGCGGTAAGTGGTATGATCGAGTTCGGCACTGTGCATATAATATTATAATATAGGTATGTCATTTAAACGCAGTTTGAATAGGTAAATTTAAAAGTGATTTTATATAAACTGACGGTTACATGTACCATGAATAGTCATCAATTATACGGGTTGCCGAACATTTAAACCTACTTTTCAGAGATAATTTATTCGATTTTATTAATCGCGTTTTCAAAAAATTATCATTAAACGGGGAAATTGACATCAGATCATTTCAAATTAAAACTCGACCGGCAACTGGTTAAGTCGTGTTAGGTCAGGTATAATAGGTATTTTGGGTATTAAGCTAGATTTTACATTTCAGTACAATATTATAGTATTCGTATATTTACCAATATCGGTGATATTAATTTATGAAAAGAAAATTAATACATTTCAGTAGTTAATATTTACTCATAAATTAATTGTGAGAACTATTGTAATTTGAAAAATTTTCCAAATTTACAGATCAGGATCAACTAAATGACAATTATATATTTTAGCTGATATTGGTATTATCAGCTTAAAAACAAAACAAATTATGGGCCCAATAAAACCTGCTAAAGCGGTAAAGATGAGAAATATCACGGATTATCTCTGTCTCATTTTTTACTATGTAAAAATAAAGTTTAAACAATAACACTCAGAATTGTATAATTTTAATGCAATCATTTATCTTCACTTTCAAATAAATAACGATACGTTATAAGAATAACTTGCAATGCTATTTAACGTTGGATCGCGTCGAAATCAGCTAAACGAGACGATTGTCCAATACACAATAATATCGATTTTCATTCGTACAAATTTTTTTTTTAAAATTGATCGTTAATCATATTTTATACTTTTAGAGATACAACCTTTTAAAATGTGTTCAACAGTTTAACTCGTAAGCTTGCTATATAAATATATATGTTGTTTGTTTTATGGGTGAATTCGCCGAATCGTATAATATGTTAGGTATATATAATCGTGTCGGTTTTGAAGGCAAATATTTATTTTGCTGATGTTCTTTGACACAGCCAACGATTTTCATTACTAAATAGGTACAGTGAAGTTGCGGCATAAGCTCGTGATGGTAAATAAACTAAAATGTAAATTTTATATTTGCATTTAAAATATTAAACGCATGATCCTAACGGGAATCAGATAAATGATCGCGGCATAATTGATGCATCAGAGACTGTTAAGGCACGCCGACTTCGTGATACGTAGTTGGATCAATAATGTGTATAAAATATAATACATATCGTCCGAATACCTCGACGAGCGCGACGCCGAATCGTTATAAAATACCATTCGCGAGAATACCCGACCAATACGCAAAATTATCTGAGACTTAATTATTGTACGTATTAGTAAATATAACCTTATAATATTTAAATTATATGTAATTTATATACGCTTGAAGTTTAAAACCGAATTGCAACAGTCGCAGAGGATTAACTATAAATAACAGCGAAATGTATAATATAAATATGCATACGAGTGTGCTAACCACGAGTCATAAGAAGAATATTATTTTATTATTTATATTTTATCGTTGTAGCGAAAAACGAATAATATAAATACCAAAGCCCACCGCAGTTGGCTACTGTATTAGTTATTTAACATAAATGTTTATTTATATTTCATGTTCTCGTGTTCGATCTGTTTTTATTATTATTGGTCATAACCCTTGGAAAAATTGGCCATTGGGTTTGGTTTACAATTATTATTATTAATAATCATCTGTATAAATAGTATATAAAGATAAAAATTTGATTGAGTATAGACTGATGGCAGCGACGGATTTTACAGTACCGGATATGTACTTATATGTATATTAAATTATTATCTTATTAACATTATATTTACGTATCACAAAACAAAATAATCCCTGTAGGCTTCCTAGCACCAAGGGAACGATTTAAAATTGTTTTTTTTTTCAACTATTGTTTTATCGCGTGCACCGCCGTCGTTTATTGATTTTTATTTACATTTCGCGCTTATACCAGCGTTTAATTTAAGCTAGTCGGAGCTGACTATCTAGCTGTTTATTAAGTGGCGAACGATTAAGGAAATTTATAGTTACGTTACGTGACAGCCTTTATCGGCTTTATCACACCTTTATTCATTGTATAGTCGAATTTTAATCATAATTTTTATTCAAAGAGAAAATCTTTATTTAGATAGTATATTAGACTCCGAATTTTAAGCTAACTTTAATAACGCCAAAAGAAATTAATTTTTAATTTTGAAATACTCAAAATGTGTGATAAATATCTGTTTTATTAAACTTCTAAAAACAGAGGTTTAAAATCTATGTTAAATCTGACCTGTATAAAATAAAATAAAATTATCATCATCTAAATATTCCGCAAGTCGCGAAAGATTTTCTGTGAGTCAAATTTTTATATTAAAAACGCATCGGCTCCGACACCCTTTTATAGCCATTAACCACAGAATAAATAAAAAAAAAAAATAAAAAAAAATAATAATAATAAAAATGTTGGCTCAATAATCAATAAATAATTAACTTACATCTACACCTGAACACCAATTTAATGTTCGTATTATTACATTAAATGTCTATAAAAACGATTAATTTAACCTTTAACCAATTTAAATGTATACTTTTCTATAACGTATTGTGTAAAGGCATAAAAATATCTTTTTCATGTGAACATAACAACCACACATCTGCAATCGTCACGTTTCATTGGTATAGCGCTACTACAATGCATTTTAACAAATAAAACATTTCGCAAATTTAACTCAAACTTATGGTAATCATATTTTGTGTGTTAAACAAAACTCAATATTAATAATAATAATAATAATAATAATAATAATTTCAACTTTTTCGACTAAATGTTACACTTGTATCCAAACAGAGCAAATACATACTCGTTACAATGACGTGCTCGTCAATCAAAATAATTTATTTAACAATATTATGGACATTAGTCTGCCCGTCGCTACAATGTTTCTCTCTGCTGAGTAAGTATATTATAATAATTTATCATTTACATAATATACAGTTTACAAGATAAGAATATATCAGCTGTTATGCTTAATATATGTTGTCAAAATATATGTAAATGTTTGTCACATTTTTTTATTTACACAATAATATTAGGTACACGAAATTACACTTTGAAATTTATCACGAGAAGACATGCAGCTATATACAAAAATATAACTTTATAACAGTACAAATATAGAAATATTTCAATGGTAACTCAGTTACTATTTATGTGTCAATATTTAAAAATACTTAAATCATTAGTTAATTTTATACTTTATACATATGATTCACTACTGGCGTCGTAAATAATAATATTGTGTACGATTAAAGTATTATTTAAAAACAAATAGGTTTTAAAACAATACTGTATACTCAAAACTCAATATTTATTATATTATAGTAAACATAATAATAATAAACTTTATTGTAGAAAAATAAACTCCAATATACATGTAATAAAATTTAAAAAAAACAATAATAATTGATTACAGAAAAAAATTGTTGTGACCAATTTGTTGGTTATGGTGGATGGCGTAGTTAGAATAGCTATTTAATTACAATGCCAATTTTAGAATAATTGTACTTATTTGTTTATTATTAAAAATTGTTTTGTTTTTAGACCCAAATTATATAATTCTTTTGACATGCATCCAATCACTTCAATGTATACCGATTACGTTAAAAGTGCCCGAAGAAAGTTACGACAAAATAACCAAAGGTATAATTTTCACACAAATATAATTATTTTAGTGATTATTTATTTCAACTTATAAATTAAAATTTACAACATTTTAATTACTTATGTGACTTATATGTGATGACGATAGCTATTAAAAACGGTGTTATTACTATAATCATTATTATTTTTTTCTTCTATTATATATAATATACTATTGACATGTTCATTAATTTGTTAAAGGGAGAGAGAGAAAGATTTAATACTCAATGATTATTTTTTTTTTTTGAAATATTATAGCCACTCTTTACATACAATACTATATATGTATAGTTTACTTTATAGCTATTACATAACTTATAAACATGTTGAGTGTACTTAGGTAAAAAGCTAATGAATGCATATAATAAATTACAGCTTATTGGGTAAGTAATATTTTAGAAATATTAAAGCATTGTTTTGTATTTAGCATTGTTTATTATTTCAGATAATTGTTAAAAATAGTATTCATTACCACACTGATATCTGATAATAAATCGTACTAGGTAGATAAATATTATCATGATTTTAGTTATATTAACTTGTTAGAGGACGTTTTATCCGTCGTGTGTATAGTTTCGGTCTAAGTAACAAATACTATTATGTTAATTTTACGTTTAGAGTAATCAATTATTTTTCCACAGTTATTTTTAATATTAGAGTGAATAAGTTGCGATCTTTTATTATTAACTATGAATATTGTCTAAAGCCTCGTGAATGTATTGTTTTGATGATTTAATTTTTATTGTGTGATAATAGTTATTATCATTTTAGAACCGTAAATTTCTATTATTATATTATTAAATTAATACAATTTTCGTATTAAACTTATACAATGGTATTAAAACATTTTTAACGTTGAAATTTCAATACGAAGGATTCGATCACGAACCTCCTCTCTCTATTATTATAGGTACAAATTTATATACTCGTAGATAACTATACGATATCTGCGAGAGAAGTGTGTTTATTTGAATTTATACTCACTTAACATTTAAAATATTTTACTTTTGCAGTTCTTAAAAACAATCCTAGTTTGTTAAATCAATTAATTGCACAATCTGAAAACCCAAACTCAAAAATTTCATTTTTACCTCAGAGAGGTAAATTGACTAATGGTAAATAATAATTACTATTATAATTATATTCATATATTATATTTTTTTATTAAATATATTTTGGTTGTCTACGAATTTTTATAGTTAGAAAGACATTTAACCAAGTTAGTTTATCACATATTGCATATGTGAATAAAATAAGTCGGTTAATGTTAAAATAAAAATAGTTTTTGAGAACAAGTTTTAACAATATAAATTTTTAAATATTTAGTATTCCTTTAATATATTAACTACCTGCTTAATATTTTAATCATTTTTTGATTAAAATGCACGAATCGTTTCAGGAATATCAAATTTTTTACCGAATTTTGGTACTGGCCTACCTACCATTAATAATCCTGTAACTGTTGCACTACCGACAGAAACTATGATTGGAGGTCGAAAATTCGTGTTGACTAATAGAGCCAGTTTATATGGAAATTTATTCAAAAAATTAGCTTCAGCAGTAACATCGCCAGTAAAACAATCATTAAGTTATTTTAAAAATTTGGGACAAAATCAAGGCATTACACAAGATGTACTGAAATTGATTTCAAATAATTTAAACAATAATAATGAAAAAGAAGTTGGAGAAGTAGTAGAAGAAGAAGAAGAAGAAGAAGAAGAAGAAGAAGAAAGACCAAAAAGATCTAAAAAGAAAAAAGGCACGAAAAAAAAGGTTTCAAAAACAAGTGACGACGAAGACGACGAATTGAGTGACGAGGGCGGAAATAAGGGAAACAACAAGAGGAAGAAAGGCGCGAGTAAAACAAATGCAAACAATATGAGTCCAGAAAAAAGCAGTGAAGAAAAAAATGGCGATGATGAGGAAGATACATCGGGTGACCGAGGCAGGAACAAGGCAAATGGTATAAGAAAGAAAGGTGCAAGTAAAACAAACCCTAAAAAAAATAATAAGAGTCCAGAAAAAAGCAGCGGTGAAAAAAATAGTGAGGAGGAAGGTGAGGATCCGAAAAAAACTAGCGGCAGTGGCAGTGGTAGTGGCGCAGATAACGGCAGAGGTGCTGGTAGTGGTAGTACTGAAGGTGGTAGTAGTAATGGTAATGGAAGTGGCAGTGGCAGTGGTAGTGGTGGAAATTGAGGATACTGAATAATAGCTATAGTTATACAGAAACAATAAAAGTCATAAAAATTAAAATCTAAATGATAATAATATGCTGATGGCGAATAAAACGAAAACGAAAAAATAACACTTATTATTATGTAGAAAATAATATAGAAAATTTATTAAAAATATTATTTTGCTAATATGAATATTATTAATCCGTAATAATAAATTATATATATAAGTATGACATATGACTTAAGAGGACGTTTCACCCGCATGTGTTGTCTCCGTCTTACACACGTAACACATATTAAATTTTCGTTCACCAGTTTCAATAGTGTGCTTTTAGTTAATCGACCTATTATCAAACTTTTAGGTAAGAACATTATCCGTGTTCTCTCGTTGGCTTTTTACGATATTTTAATTTTTAGGCGAGTTATGAGTATGAAATTATTAAATATTTGAAAATGCTCATAATTCACTTAAAAATTAAAATGTCGTAAAAAGCCAACGAAAGAACACAGATAACGTTCTTACCTAAAGGTTTGATAATAGGTCAATTCACTCTAATATTAAACCTAAACGCACACTATTGAAACTGGTGAACGAAAATTTAACATGTGGTACGTGTGTAAGACGGAGACAACACATGCGGGTGAGACGCCTCTTAATTTTTGGCATAAAATTAATATTGTAATAAAAAGAACGACTTTCGTATTTAACTATAATCATATTTTATAATCATAATCAAATGTTTTCACACGTTTTGTTGCGAATTCAAAAGTATACAATAAAATTTGTCAACACCTTAATTTCTT
The DNA here is from genome assembly GCF_003676215.2 of Rhopalosiphum maidis. Lineage (NCBI taxonomy): Eukaryota > Metazoa > Arthropoda > Insecta > Hemiptera > Aphididae > Rhopalosiphum > Rhopalosiphum maidis. The sequence goes on from NC_040878.1 coordinate 7,356,131, forward strand.
AGATATTTTAATCTGTATAGATAATATGTCCTATAAAGTTATCTACCTATAATTTGTACAATAAATAAAAATAAAACAAGACAACTATTATTTTAACAATATTGATTTATGACCATTGACTATTGTTTTACTAATATTATTGAATACTAAATTACTAAGGTATTCTAAGGTTGTTTAAGGTATTTAAATTAAGAGACAAAATATCGATTGTATTATTATTATTGTATAAATGTATACGAGTATGAGAACATATATCATTTAGGTAACATCCGTAAAGCAAGGAATGTATTGTACAAGACTTTTTTTTTGTTGTAAAAACGTCGTGAATTATGACTGTTTGCCGAAGGAGTCCTTTGTAAAGTCGTATATTGTAAATTATTTATATATCGATGAGAGTCTTGCCAAGACGGTACTTATATTTGAAGAGGTAATCTTAAGATTTATAAACATGGTTAATTCAAGAACTGAGTTTCAAATAAGATGATTTTTCATTGCTCTTGATTTTTTGTTACCAGTACTATCCGGCGCCTAATCCTCTAAATCTAAAAAATCATTTCAGCTTGTTTGATCATGTTTTACTGTTCTTTTACGAACGATCTTAATCTGAACTGTGCATTCACCGTGTGCTTAATATCTATGTGATTGGTTTATATAATATTCATCTTAACATGTCAAATAAGTGTCGAGAGCGGAATGAAAGACATTTAGACACCAAAATCCATACTCGTCACGCACGTCACGCTACGGCGCTACCTCGAGTCAAAATAGCTAATAGGTAGTTATAGTTGCAAATAGTTTCACCTTTTCATAGTTTCACCGTAAAACACTAAATGTCAAAAACTAAAAGATTAATATTTTTAAAACTTATGATACAATACCAAAATAGAAAAACAAAATGTTTTTTATACTAGTAACTGTTTTCGTTTCTATCAAATAAATTCTCACTAAGTCCTCAGAGGACATAATCGTGTAATAATTTATTTCACCATAATATTATAATAATAATAAAATATTGAAATATATGGTTTGACTTTGACATTATAATATAAATAATAATTTGTCACCTATAATTCTTAAATACTTACAACATTTTATGTATACATGTTTATTATATAATATTATTCTTAAAGTATTTATACAATTTATACAATTTATACGTTTTCTTGTTTTAGGACTATTTAATATAATAGTGACTAAAAACTTTTGTCAGTTTTCATTAACATGAGTTTAATTATGAAAACTATTTAGTGATATTTTGCTGTAAGTATAAATGTTTGAATGTACATTCAACATTTACATTTTTTTAATTAAAAGTTGTGACACTTTGTGAGTAAGCGATTAACAGCTTACTCGTTACCAAATACTAGAAGTTATACAATTTATATCAAATCGAAATGAAATATTTTTTCTTTAATTCTTTGGACATATTTTATTTTCGTTTATCGATTAACAAGTTACTTGTAACGTTACATAATATTTACATGTGGAAAAATAAAATATTTAGTGTTCCTAATTATCGAGAATTCGAGATCATTATTAAATATTATTATTATTGAAATAAACTATATCAAGTGGTGCGCGCGATAACATTTCTGATTTTATTTTTAAAAAACTCAATCACAAAGGGTGTATAATGCCTTGGGTATGTTTGACTAAGACTACAACAAGTAACGACATTTCCACTTTCATAAAATGACAAACTATAAATTGATGAATATTTATTTTTTTTTTTATTTTTGATCGATTAGCATATAAAAGGTTATACCGGCATTTTATTCGCATGTTATATATTATTCAATACATCTATTTGGATCGCGTAATAAAATATAATATGTGGGCTTATAGGATGTAAATATATTGATTTTTCGCCGGCATATAATATGAAAACCGTAATTTAAAATGATGACATCCGACCGAGCATATAAATAATATATAATATTATTATGTTGCTATTTTTTTAAATTAATATAAACAGGACATATTTAATGCAGGAATATTAATAGCAGCGGACTGTGGTGTTCGCAAGTGAGAAATGCGTTTTAATTTAATTTCTCGTCTCATATTACGCGCTGCAGATTTAACTACTGTATAGACTATATAGAGTATAAGTTACAACGTACAACAATAATAGTGATTGATAGTGATTAGCGATAATATCAACCGTATCTGTCACCAGGTTTTCACCTCACACATAGGTGAAAATTACTTGACTCGCCCAAACGACTGTTATTTTTTTGGTCAAAATTAATACCTTCGCTCAAACGACCGCCGCCCTTTTGTGTTGGCGACGAAGTGCACGGAGACTATACACATATATATATAAATGAATACAAAATAAACAAAGACGAAATATCCAGCAAAAGCTTGTCTGCCGATTAATCGATGAGTAATTTTTGTTTTTTATAACATAATAAAATGTTGAATTATATATTATTATACAGAGAATAATATCGAGAATACAGTCATTTCCATCTGAAACGTATCGCAATACGGATTGCGGCGAATCGAGTCGAATGGCTCGCAAACGGTGGTAAGAAATGCTACAGTATTGTTCTGAGTGCGGATTCACGGAAAACAAATCGCTGGCTCGTATGGTTTTCCCGTAGCGTTGCCATCGTTTCAATAACGAGAAGATTGTTACACGGCGGTTGACGAGTCTGGGCCACTCGGACAAACGCGCTTTACCCGTTACAACGGTGAATATTTATCATGATATTATATTTGCCACTATACGGATGTTCAGCGGTGCGACCGACGGATGCGACGAAGCCAACCGTACCGGAAGACGGACGTGCTAGACTTCGCGGGGGCGGCCCCCGGCCAAAGGCCTCGGGCGTTCAAAAAAGCCGGTCCGCGGTTCGGCCACATCGTTCAGCAGCAACATCATCCGTACGGACGGCACGAGCATCGTGACGAGGACCGCGTGGCGGCGGGTCCCGGGCCACGATTCCCGGCGGCCGCCGAGTTGGTCCACACAGTGTTGTACAACGCGCCGGAACACGTGTGGGCGGTTCCACGCGGAGGGCGCGCAGTATTGTGACGTGGACGCGGACGGCGGGCGGACAGTGATCACGGCAGCGACGGCCGCGGGAATGGCGGGCGGCTGATCGTCGAATCGGTGAACGCGACCCGGTGCGCATCCGGCCGATTGCTCGTGATGGCCACTTCGGAACGGTTCGTCCAGTCATTCGTGGTCGAGTTCAGTGCTCCCCGGTCGTTCGCCGTGGTCGCGTCCATCGTCCAGCACGCGTCCGCCGCACGGCGGCTGCGGACGACCACGGCGTCGCCCAGACCGGCCACGCAGCCGGTGGACGTCAGCAGTCGTCGACCGGTTTTCGGCTTTTTGTCGCCGCCGCCGCAGCTGGACATCTGCGGGAAACGTTCTCCGAGTACGGCCAAGTGGTGCACGTGCGCATCATAGCCGGTCACGACCGGTCCGGTAGACCAGCCAAGTATAATTACGCTTTCGTTACGTTCAGCGTTCACCTAACCCGACCGATCGAGCTGCGCAACGGCGACCGCGTCAACGTGCGCCCGTCCAGAGGCCGAAGACGACACTTACCCGGAGCGTAACACGACCTTTAGTCGATAATAATGATAATTTGTTTCAGTGCAACGCGAGTTCGCTGTTTTGTTCTGTTTTGTTTTGTTTACTTCGCACTTCCGATTGCATTAAACGAATGTTAAATCCAACTTATCGCGTGTTCGTCTATTTCTTTTGATTCTTTATCACTACGTCTTACGATATCGCCATAAGCGTGTTTAAATGTCTGGTCGCTCTGCAACGGATATAATATATACACATATCACGTATATTTTACATATCGCATATTACTATCATCATTTTAATGTGCTCCGAACATCGATTGACCTATTGTAATATCGCGAGTTGTACAGGCCATCATATGTGTACACGAAATATTGTATTTTATGTCAATGCGATAATTAATATTTATTAATAAGCACGTCGCCCAGCAACGGTCGGTTACTGCTCCGTAGCCAATCATTTTAAAGTCGAATATTTTCACAAAGCCGACTTCTTCGGAATTGTGACGGGAACCTGACCCGAATTCCCGTCTCAAAATGTGATACGTCGTGTACCGCTAAAAACCTACGCGCGAGCTGAGCAATCGCGACATCGCATTAAAGTTAAGCGAAGGCGTGCTCTATATTGGCTTATGGATTGAAAAACGTACTCATTATGGATATTATAATGTTAAATAGTGGTTTTTTAAAAATAAACTTTATCATAATAACTGGTATCGCTGTTAATAAACACAAAACTTTAATACGCGACATCCCTGTGGTGCGTGCAGGTGGCCGACCAGAAATTCTCATGTCTCCTTTGCTCTACGTGCATTTCACGTTTTCGCAGGAGGAATGAGCGATCTTTCTCCGCAGCCCACGACTAGGACCTCACGTCAAAAAGACCGTCTTACGACGATCACGTCCAGCGACAACCATAATTTTTGTTGTAATATTTTGGCAAATTGTAAATACCTACTGGCGGTCGAGAAAACCACGGTACACGACCAAAGTTAATGTAATGATATCTTGTGTTCGTGCTATGATTATAAAATATAAGACGTCCAGATCCCTAGCTACCAGATCCGAATTAAATTTTATTAATTAAAATTAATAAACAGGCACCTACTAATTGTTTAATTTTTAATTCTAATTATTTGAATAACACATAATATACGCTTGTTAATGGTTCATTATTAAAAGTCACCTGAAAAATTACACAAACTTTAATGTTCTCGGTGTTCTTTCTAATTTGAAAAATTTCATAGTCAACGAAAAATCGTGGTGATTTTATTACTTTAAATTGATCCATAAAATACTAATGTTTAACATAACCAATCGATTATTATTAACGGCCTGAATAATTATATTTTTAATTTAAAAAAAAAAAAAAAAACCAATAACATGTTTTTTTCATCATCTAATTTTATGCTTATTATTTAATTATTTGATTAAAATAAATAATAGAATTTCCGTAGTTTCAAATTGACATAAATGTGATTTGTTATGTTAGACATATATTATATTATGTAAGACATTATCGTGATAATTAATTTTAATTAAATCAAAAATACTGTTCTTATAGTTCAACAACAAATACTTTGTAATTTTATTTTTAATTTTCATCAATGGATTCGTGATAAAATATTATCGTTATGAGTTGGTCGCAATTACAATAATTTCAAATAAATTTGTCAATAGTTTTGGTTGAAATAATAATATTCAGCTGAGATTCGATATACATCGTAAAAAAGTATTGAATATGCAATATATATTCTATAATTAAATAATAAAACTGTTATTACTAACAATGGCATAATATTGCTTATAAATAACTATCATAAGCTATATAATATTGTTAATCCGACACAAATTTTACATTATTTTATTTGTTTAAAAATAAGTGAAAACTCATAGTTTACCAATAATTAAAATTAATTAATTATACATAAAAACTATGTATTTTATGTGTACACTTATCTGCTTTTATCACCCAATTCACGTACACTGAAACACTTATCGCACAGGACAAATACACTTAAAGTTACCACCTATATATAATACTCAATAAACTCAAGGGTTTTATTCAAAATAATCTTGTTAACACACATTTTATTAATTTAATTAATTTGTTATTGATAAATTAATCAAAGCTATAATATTTTAGTATCATATAAATGTATGTATAAGTTAATTCACTGAATTTAACTCATTGAACCGTTCATTAGTTTAAAAACCGTGATAAGTAATATGTTAATATGCGGCTTATATAATATGTTAGATGCTGTAATATTTGTACTCTGTATGTACTACTATACACGATTTATAGATTATAAAATAGCATACATAACCGTAACGTAAAATCCTTGTTTCCTGCATACTTGGCCTACAATTTGAAGTAGTAACAAAATTTTACTACGAATACTTATCATTTTTGCGGTATTATCACTTTGCAGAAATTTGGACACGTAAAATCCTCAACTCATATTTTATTTATCTCTTTACGATCATGCTTAGTATTTTCAATTTTAATTTCATTTACCTTGGTAATGTGAAATTTATATATCTTATATATTATAGTTAAAATATAAATAGCTAAGGATGGACTGTCTTTTGCATAGTTTACATGGACTTAGTATCTATTGCATGTATGTAATTGTCGACTTCGCACAACCTAAATATATCGAAATCACATGGACTTAATGAACGCGTGGACTTAATGTGTTCTGCGTATTAAGGAAAGTATCGAATAGAATTAGTGGACATTTTAAATTATTTATTTAATATTTTAAAATAATATTAGGACTTATAGTTGAGTACAGCATATTATTGTAGATATTCTTAAACTGAATTTTGTCTAATAATAAACCAGAAAAATCGATTTCCGGACTTGGTGTGTTTCGCATGAACGGGGACGATTTATTATATGCATACACTTACAGATTTTATTCAAATGTATATTTTTCCTTATTTCTTAATGTTACATAACATTTTTTTAACGATGTCAACTTGAGTTATTTTTATAGTTTATACGTAGTTAGTTTTAGTCACTAGCAGGCTAGTTATATTAATCATTACTCGTTACATAATATCGCATGGCTTGTCTGTTTAGAAACCAATTGTAATAAATATTTATTAGAAACATCAATTCCGATAAGATCCATTTTGGGGAAAGACGGTTATTAAAAAAGTAAAAAAAGCTTTCGGTGAAAAGTGAACAGCCATTTCAGATATAACGACGGTAATTTGCAATAATTTTATGTCTCAAGTATAACGGAAAAACACGCGGAGAACAGCTACAAATTACACTTTGAAAAACTTTAAAATGATTTCAATCGTCTGCAAAACGAGTCGGTTGTTCTGTGACTTTGACGTTTCGGGGTGATAAAAATCACGTGTTCGTGGTTTTTGCCGTGACAAAGGGATCACATATTGTTCACACCCCCGAGCAATAATACAGAGTAGTGGTGGTCAGCGAGTGGTGCACTAATCGGTCGGTCATTTGGAAACTCGAAACTTTCGAATTAAATCTCAACTGATGTCGACGTCGCGGCCACAGTGCAGCAGCTCGAGCTCTGCTCATTCGCGATCAATAACTCGACAAATTCACAGAATGAAATTGTTTAAAATATACATATTATATACATGTTATTATCGTCTGGGACGATTACCGCTTCGACACATACATTTGATGACAACATTTTCATAAACCCCCCTCCCCATTTCGTGACTACAACGTATTTTTATCGTGCGTCACGCGTTTACACTGCGTCTGAAGGGTCACGCTATTGCCGAATGACTCGGAACGCGAAAGTAATATAATTGCGCTTCGAGGTCTGGCCATACGACGACGACGACGACTTGGTACGTCGTATACCAAGTATGCGATATTATATGCACCGTGTGTATATATTATAATATGGTCATCGTCGTACGGCGCGTTACACCGCCGCCCCAACCCCCTCGGTTTTCGAAAAATATTTTCCGGAACGGACTCGACGGTTGTGCGTAACGTCACACACACACACACACACACACGCACACACACGCACCCACACGCACCCACCCGCGCACGCACGCACCCACGCACTCGGTCGTTCGGAAAACCTGCTCGAAAATCAATATACCCACACGCCAAACATACATATTTTACTCTTGCGTCACGTCGACCCCTCCGGGGGGTATGGGAGACAATCGATATGCCCGCCCGCCGCCGCGACGGGCATTCGGCGTAAGTAGCTGTGCGGCGGCGGGGTGGGGGGAGAGAGGGACGTGCTCGGTCGCGGGAGGCGCCCCGTAGCGGCCGCCGCCCAAAGTCGGTGCGTGTGTAGTCTGAACGGAAAAATCGACCGCCACCGCCGTCGTCGGGAAAACCGGGCAGTGCGCGCGATAAAATTCACGGCGCGTTCCCTCGTCGTCCGTGCTCGCCGCCGTCGTCCGTGCTCGACAACCGTCGCGCGCAACGTTCCCCATTTCGTACAGAGGTGTTCGCCGACGGCCGTCTTCCGCGAGTCTCTTATCGCACAGTAAGGCGTCGTCGTCGGGTTTCACGCGTTTTTACCACGGATTTCGGCCCCGACGAGGCGTCACGGTTTTCGAGCGCCGACGTCGTTTTTTTACTTTCGGATCTGTCGTCGTTGGTTTTTTTTTTCCCATTGCCACCCTGCGAGACCCGCAAATGTCGTTGGGCCGAGTTCAGTACACCGCAAATGCCACGGCACAGGTAAGAACAACCCATAAACCGTACACGCGCAGTACACACGATATCAGCGTAGAGCGTGTGTATATATATGTGTATAGACATTCGTATTAGAATTGTTTTATTACCTATTATATGATATTATATTGTCGTCGTTGTCTATATACAATGTATACTGTTTATTATTATCGTGTCTGTCGCCCGCACACGACCGATGCCGGTCGGGGTGTTATAATACGTCGTGGCGGTCGATGAGAGAAAATAAAAGCAGGTTTACCGGCGGCTTTGGATTGGGCCGGGTTTGAAGGCGTTCGCGAGACGCGCGGAAAACGCGAAAAATAATATCGCGGAAAGGACGCCGCCACCGCCGCCGACGACGACGACGACGACGACGTCTACGCGGACCGTATATAGGTCACTGGGCAAGGCGTGAGCATATATATATATATATGTATATACGTGATATTATAATATAACGAGACGACGCGACACGCGACGCGCGCGCATCACACACACGAATTCGCGACCTTCACTTCGTATTTGATTATTATGATAATGTCGTCGGGACTTAAACTCGAGTGAGAATAATCGCGACAATCGGTCTCCGACGAACTCTCGTCGCACCCGACATTATATATATATATATATATATATACGTCGCGCGTGGCCGGAAGAGAGCGGAATATCAACCGAATTTATACGGTTTATACATTACTATTGTCCGTCTCCGGCAAAACTGCAGATATTGATAACAGTAGTGCGCGCACACGCTCGCCCGACCCTTAATTGTTGATCGGCGTAAACACGACATTTATCGTTAATACACATCGTATTTTGACAATATTACGGGGATCGTTGAGTTTCTATACGGATGACTACGTTTTCGATGTGAGCGTTTGCATCGGAACAAAAAAAAACAAAACGAATAAATGCAGGATTCGTATACATACGTAGTACATGATATTGTCATACAGTATATTATATGGTCGAACGTCCGGTCGATTGACTGCAACTCAATCGTATCATATCGTACAATATAACGGTGTGTAATGTATATCGGCGTATGTGAGTGTTGCCGGCATCTCGTATAATATAATACGCGTGGTATATATATATATATATATAATAATAACGAGTATTATACCATTATTGTCGTACTACTATTGTTGTACCGATCGTTTACCAAATCGATTATCCGTCAGGCGCAGTATTCCATCCGGCTTACTATTACGCAGTAGCTATATGGTATAAGGTCAGGCACTTTAGCGCGTATCACATTTTGACGTAGAAATAAATATGAACTTCTCAATTTGTCAGAAAAATAAATGATGAAATGTACGGGCTTTCAGACCGTCGAATCCGTCCATTTCCGGAATCGTCCATTCGGATGGGTACCTACTGTATTTAATTGTACCTATGAGTTATTATCAACGCGATATAGGTACTTGTATATATAAATATATATATATAGAAAATCGCGTCGATTTTGACGAAACAATTATCGTTTTTACTAATACCTATATTATCCGAGTCTTAAGCTCATCTGTTTTCGCGTTTAATTGTTTTACGTGAGAATTATAGTATACGATTTACCTCAGTGTACGTCATTGACAAGCCAATCGTTGTTATAAACTGTACATGTTATTATTCTTAATTTAAAAAGTTTTGAAACGATAAACTTTTTTATCGAGTTTCCGAACAATTTGAATGTATTCAATGCGCATTACAACGTAGGTAATACTGACAATAACAATATAGATGAATAACGTATAATCACTCGGAGAATTGAATATATTTTCGGTTTTTTGGTTTTTTATTGTGTATGTCGAGAACTGGAGACAATAACAACTACTCTTGGTTTGCAGATTGTAATTGATAGCGTCTCATCCGGAGTTTGTACTTAACCTTAAACACCTATTTTGTTATTATCTACATATTCTTGTATATATAGGTCAAACAGAAAAAACACGCGTCGCGTATGTGTGTGTGTGTGTGTGTGTGTCGTCTGAGTGTACACGGACAATCATTATTTAAATGCACGTCATTATAATATTATATCAATATTTTGACTAAACAATTATGATAATGTACCATGGATGTTTCAGTACCTTCCACCAATTGATTATACTTGCGTAATATAAACAAAACAATGTGTCAAGTTCTACTATGTAAATAGTTTAAAACTCCTGACGGAATCAAAACCCATTCACTCTCGTGTAAGAAACAGCCACCTAAATCCAAAAGTAATTTTTTCTCCGCTATTGTTTTTTGTTTTTTTTTTTTGTCCGGTAATTTTTTACTCGCTATTTTGCTGTCTGTCATTTACACGCGGCTACCGTGCAGTAAACCATAAAAAACCAAACCAAACCAAACTTTTCGACGGGTTCTCTCGCTCTTGCGTGTTACCAGCCCCTTCTCATAAACTGCTCCAAAAGACAATTTCGGATTACAATTGATCAAGTGTAGCCGAGTAGGTACTTATACTATCTGTATCTTGTATGCATAATTCAAGGATTTTAAAAACACGCTATATATGAATATACATCAGGATTTTTTAGTTTATAACCGCATTACATTTTAAGCTCTCCAATGAAATGAGATTCTGTACTTTTTATACGTCGTATAAATTATAATATTTATATTAAAGATTTAAAGAAGTATGCAATGTACGAGTGTCTATAAATGAAAATTGATGATTTTTTGACTTGAACAATTATATGAATAATAAGTACTAATTTAATAAAAAATGCGTGGTAACATATATATATATATATAAATATAATATATGAAACTAGCTGTATTAGTTTTGACTTTGCCCGAATTAAAATTAATCTGTCTTTCTGTCGCTTTCTGTTTTGCTTCAATTAAAATATTATAACACAAACTGCACAGTTACAATCGTTCATTTTATGATTCCCCCCTCCCTGAATTCCTGAAATATTTTTTACGGTAAAATTTAAACTGTAGATAAGTTCGATGAATGCTTTTAAACCGACGTAAATCTTATGTATAGTTAAGATTGATATTCGTCTTAATGCGTTTAAGTACAGGGAAAATATGTCAAATATTAGAAAAGCTAATCATGATCGTCAATCATAAAATTATAAACACTATAAACATATCGTATAATATCTTGGTCATAAATATATTTGACTTTTTTTCCAAAATATATTTGTAAACATTTTTATATACCATATTTATATTAATTATAATATTATATAGTAGTATAAACCGTAACCAATGAACACCGTATAAGCTATTGAAAACTATCCACCAGTTTATGAGTCTAAAGAGGACAAGCAAACAGAGAAATGTTCATTTTTATGTATTTAGATAATAATATAATTTACCACTAATATTTACACACTATTAAGCTGCGCAATATCGTACAAGGTAGAAGGTGTATTATATATTATTATGAATTTAATCAAATTAGACGTGTTGCACAACTGTCAATTATTATTTATTTATTCTTACGTTCTTCCTAATGATATTTAGTTTTTGTCGTTTTCGGTTTTATAACTCGAGGATATTTTATCAAAATAATATTATTTCTGCGAGCGATTTTTTATCGAAATATCCCATATTTCTATACATTCGAAGATGATGGCTCAAATCCCTTTACAAATTGAAAATAAAACCTATTTCGATCGGATGTAATATTGTTTTCAGATCGTACAAAATCGTATTTCGTTTCCGGTAAAAATAGCAGCCGAGGTAAATATAATTTTCATTCCTATTTGTTTTCGCCGATCGGTCGTACTACCGTACTACTCGTATTACCTACACCCGTGATTTTTTTTTCGTGATGATAACAACCGACGACAGTGTAATAAATAATTTCTTAATGATCATTTTTAATTTTAATTTTCCTACTAACGATCGTGGTAGCCAGACGAGACAATCTTTTCTCCGATTTCTGGGTCATCGTCGTTAAGTCCGCGTTATCTTTCGAGCACTCGCCACCGTCAGGAGCACTATATCATATGGTATTATATAGCTACTGTGACAATAAAAATCATTATTAATCGCCCCGCTGGCCGTTATCGGACGTGTTTGTATTACGACATTCGTAGACGTACGCAATGCGCAATTGACGAATAACGACGATCGTAACGTCCATTATAATGATACACCGTATAATGTAATATAAATTAGTATAATATTATAATATTATATAGTAATAATCTCCAAACGTCGTATTAAAATATATTTTTTTTCGTTTTAATATACCAAACTATTATATAATAATATCGAGCACATGTTTGTTGTATATTAGAATTTGGACCGTCGACCGCGGTACATTTCTCGTATATAATTCATATATCTATATATACATATTGTGCGATGTATCCCTCCTGTTGATGATTTTTTTATTTTTCTATTCGCCACGTGTTCTATTTTGGGATCTCGTCGTGAGATCGGTCAATTGGTGAACAAAACAGTACTGCGGCAACAGCAGCAGCATCGCGTCGTCTCTTGTCCACACAATATATTATCATAATAACACTAATAATAAATGTCGTATAACGATACGTCATGATCAACGCGTGACGACAGTGCCGTTAGACGCGCGTCTGACGGATGATCGATAATATAATAATAATAATAATAATATATCATCGTAAACCGCATATAATCCGACCACGTGACGTTTCGTACGATCTTTTATACCTGGAAGGTGTTTTTTATTTTTTTGTTATTTTTTTACGACCGCGAAATCCCTATTTTTCCGCGGCGGGTACTTCCGGGCAACAGAGAGGTTTGCGATCCATCCCGCGCTGCCGGCACAGGACAATATAGAAGAAATCGCGTAGTTATTAGAACATTTACGCGGCGAACGCCGATCGATTTTTCGATTTTTTTTTTTTACGGTACGTAAACACGCCCCCACACGCAACAATAATTATTATATATTGTCATAATATTGTTTATCGCGTCCGAGCGAGTGGTTTGAGTGTACCGAGTGTCGCGAAGGGGCGGGTGGGTTTACATGCAGTGGCATAGTAGTTCTTCGAGCGGCGCAAAAAACTCACGGAAATTCGGTCGATCGCGAAAACGTGTGGACTGCACACATAATCACATAATGACATTATAATAATATGATCCGTAATATATCGTCGTAATGACACTATTATTATTTTTGCTCGATATTTATTCAAAATCCGTACTCAGACACACACACGCGCGCGCGCGCGCTGCCTTACCTGCTGCTACTACGCGCACTACTGTTTTGTGAATACACGTTAAAAAAAAATAATAATACGACGCAGACGATTTATTAATCGCACGGCATGACGGTGACACGTTGTATATATATGTCATAATATTATTATTTTATCGTTTTTCAACATTTTTTTTTTTTTTTTTTTTTTTCATGAACGCGTTGCAATAGTATTTTATTCGTTATGTTTGCACGTCGCATCAAACGCAAAACGTGGATCAGTGTTATTCATCCGGACAGCTTTCACGTCATTACATCGTCAATATACAATAGGTAGAATATTTATTGCAGTCGATGCACGCTATCTGACAAACTCATAAGTCATAATATTATAATCGAACCGATTCAAATGCACCCAAAGCCAGCGGACTTTTCTCTTCGATATCGTCAGCTGTGACTATATTCATTCGCCGTTGGACTGTTTGTAGGCTTATCAATCAATTATTTTTGATCGATGTCCTTTCTGATGTCACGAATAGTTTTCATATCGCCGAGTTAAACACCGAGGAAATTACCTATTAGGTACCGTTTACATAAAAACGCGATGAACACAATGAAAACGATTTTTAATTTAAAATTACAGCGAATAATATTGTACGACTGTACTATTCGTTTATGTGACGTGTTAAAGTGAGAACGAAAACTCTAGTATGGAGGATTAATTTTTATGACGAACAGATTTTGTCGTACAATTTTAAGCCTGCAAAGTACCTATATTGTAATATACACCTAAGTACATAACAATATCAGTACGTACCTCGCATTTTAAATTTTAATAAGTATTTTCTGTTTACACAGCAAGACGAGTAATATAAATGTAAAATCCAAATAAGGTAATATTTTAAGATTATAGCTGTGTCATGCATAAACATTAAATTAATTTCAGTCTTATAGGATATACAATTAATTTTTAATCATGTTTTAATATTCAGGGAACATGAATAAACAGCTACATAGTTATTTAAATTTTACTTATTTTACTTATTTAATTATGTATAAATGTACAATTACCTAATGAAATCACTTTTTAAGCGGTAAACGTACAAATAAAACACTATTTTAAAGTAATTAATTTTGTTAAGCACACTCATATAATCAAATACTAAATATAAATTGTTGATAGCAATATTTTTGGCTTCTTTATTAATGTATTAAAATCAAAGAACAAAAAGTCACAAAATGTATTGTTCTTGATATTAACGTTTTACGTCATAATGATTATTTTAATTCAACCGGCAAGGCAATAAATAACATATAAATAATTTATTCACACATTAAAATATTTATTAATATATATAAATAAATTTAATCCTACTTCACCTGAGGAAAATATAATATATATATATATACGTGTATAGCAGTTTTAGTTTATCTCACCCAAGTTCACGAGCATATCGGTGACGGTGCACTTTGCTTTGTAAACTAATTCGACTGAGATGAGCAATCAATCTTTGGTGGATTAGATATAACATTTAGTGTACTTTCGAACATGGTTAAAACTATTCTTTACACTTCTTTGATATATTTGAAAACATTTTCAGAAATTTGGTTAATTAGTTTTTAAGTAAATAATTAAAAACATGCAACTATTTATAGATACATCTATTTTAACAAATTGCAACACTATAGTATAGATAAAAAAAAAATATTCAATTTTTGTGAGTCAAAAAAAAAATTCCTGTATAAAATTCTGTAGCAACCTATATAGATTAAAAAACGAAACTACAAATACTCTCCTAGTCTCAAGGTTAATGTATTTAATAATTTCCAAAATTACCTCATAAACAATTAATTTTACGAATAATGACTAGAAACAAGTTTAAATAAAATAAAATTTATAATATACATATTTATATGTTATACAACTTAAACTTATTAAAATTAACGTTTTGTGTTTATTTAATAGTTTTTATTATGATTATATAATCATAAATATTTATTTCATAATTAATAATAACCATGTTTTTATTTTTGTTTAGAATCATCAACCAATCACTTACAGAACATGCTGAAAATACACAAGGGATTAAAAAAAAAGAAGAAAAATAAGAAAAATAAACATAAAGAAGAAGAACTTTTCAACGAAGAAGAACTTGAAAAATATCGTCGAGAACATCAGGAGGGAAAAGTAGCCGAAAGTGAAAAAGACGGCCAAGAAGAGTGGCAGAAATTTAAAGCAATCACTGCTGGAATTGATGATGTCTTAAAAAAAACACAAGGAGATCTTGATCGTATCAAAACAAACAGTTTTTTTCAAAGAAAACCTACACAGACTGAACTCAAAGCCGTCGAAGATAAGCTTGAAGCGGAAAGAAGAGAAAGAATAAAAGAAGAAGCCCGCCTAAAAGCTGAAGCCGAGGCTCTAACTGTCGCTAAAGCAGTAGAGGAAGCAGCGGCTTGTGCTCCAGTTGAAGAAGAATCGTCATCAGAAGAATCAGATAATGGTGATGATATATTTGACACTTCTTATGTCGATGTTATAACAAGTGGAGAAGTAAAACTTGCATACATTCCAGAAAGTCCAACTGAAGAAAACCCAGAGTTTGATCCATTTGATACATCTATAGTAGACAAAGTTATCCAACCTAATCCATCTAAAAAGAACAAAAGATATATAAGTCTTGGGTGTGCGGTTGAAGTTCTTTCCGGAAAGGAAGTTGATATAAATCCCGAGGTATTCAGGTCAACTGCTGTACGAAAAAGACCTAAACCTGTAAATTTACTATTGGAGAGTTTTGACGAAAGCAGTTCAATCGCAAAACTTGTAGATGATAAGCCATTAAAAACTTTGCTTGACGACGATCCAGATTTACCTACCGACGCATTACCGTTAACAATAGTTACTCCTATTGAGATAAAACCACAGCCGATTAAAAAAGAAAATACCAAAACTCCCGAACAAGATATTAGTCAAATTATCAACGAGTTTGATTCACCACTTATTTTATCTGAAACTACAAATACACAATTAGACCTTGATGACGATATTGATGACGAGTTTGCTGCATTAGCTGCTGAATCATTGTCAAAATCGCCTTTACCTGAGGACATAGATCCCTTTGATACGTCATTCGCAGATCATCTTGTGCCTGGAATAAACAATCTCAACATTGAAAGTGAACAAACCAACCAACAATCTAACGATAAGGTAGCGGAAAAAGAATTTTTTGAAGTCGTAAGACCACTAAGTCTTGAACATAGAGATTTATTGGGTGGGAGTACAACTGATTTATCAGTTATTGGACATAATCCAATCGAACCCCATAATCCGGCAACTGAACCAACTCATATTGATCCGTTTGATACATCTATTGCAGAAAGCTTGTTACCCGGAAAAGGAGAATTAAAATTACTTGAAAAAGAACTATTAGAAGATACTAAAACTATCAGTAAAAAAATAATTATTGAAGAAGACGACGATTTTGATCCAAGGGCTGAGGATATTGTTCGACCAGCTGAACTTAATCTAAAAGAAAAGAGAGTCAGTATACCAAAGGTAACATTTGCCTTAGAAAAAGATTTGTTAACTGACGACCATCACGGTGAGCTGCATGTAGCAAAACCATTGACTCCGTATTACCCACAGGACCAATCAAACGAAGACAATTCTGAAATCGATCCATTTGACACATCATATGTGAAACACGCGCCGGGAGAAGTAGAATTAAAACTGTTAGAAAGCGAATTAGTGGAAACTGAACCAAAAAGTACAGATATACTGACTGAAGAAGAATTTATACCTCATATTCTCCATACACCTGTTGAACCAGAGATTGCTGTTCCTGAAGAAATTGATCCTTTTGACACTTCATTTGCAAACGACGCTGTGCCAAGTCAAACGGAAATAAAATTATTAGAATCTGAATTTATACATAAATAATCATGGCGAACCCATTCCTAATTGATGACTCAGCATCTACCTTGACCGATAATAATAATACTTTTAATCCATTCTTAACTAATGCATCGGCAGAATCAGAATCTCATAATGATAATCCTTTCTTTTCAACATTCGGTGCTTCAAGCGCCATCCCAGACAATACAAATCCTTTTTTGGCCTTCACACAAAATCCTGAACCAGCTCAATCAGTGGGTGATCTTTTGGGAATTAATGACACCTCCCAAACTACTGTAATAGATGAAGCATCAAAAATGAAACCTCCACCGCCAAGACCAGCTCCGCCAAAAAGACCACCACCAAGACCAACACCACCACCTCCACCTTCGCACGAAGCTAAAGAACTAATTCTCAGTGTAACAGGAGAGATGGATGCAACTTCATCACATTTATTGGACAGATTAGGAAAAACTCCGAGTCCTACTCCAATGCGAGACCTATTAACTCCTAGCCCCACGCCAACAGCGGACCTATTAGGGTGTGATGACCTTCAACCTCCGATAAACTCTCAAGCATCGAGTCTTTTCGATCAACAATCCAACATTATTGACCTTCCTTCAGGATCAAAACCAGAAAGACCGAAATTCCCTCCGAAAATTGATTTTCTCATGGATGATTTATTAGAAGATGTTCCAATCAATGAAGAAATACAACCTGAAGAATGTTTAATAAAAAGTAGAACTCCATCAATCACAGAAAATCCACCATTACCTGTAGGATCACATCCATCTTCAAGAAAATCTTCAAATGAATTTATTTTACCAGTCAGAAGATTATCGCATGATGTTACAGAATCCAGAAAAATAATGCCTGATTTAAGTAAAATAGCAGATCGTAGAAAGTCAGATATAGGTCATTTCGCACCGATATTACCTTCAAGAAAACCAACCAGTCAAAGTGATCAGTCACTATTAGAAAGTAAATCTGAAAACATTATTCAAGAAATCAATGAACCAGAAGATAAATCATGTAATGAAATAATCAAAAATATGCCTGATTCTAATTTAGTACCTACTGAAGAAATTCCGGACCAAAAAGTAAAAGAAGAAATAATTCCTGTAATACCTAAAGGAATGAACAGCCAGTGGGATGAAGAAAAAAATGGATTAGATTTTGATTCTCAACAACAAATAGAATCTTCTAATCAGATTGAAATTGAGACTTCATCGAATGATACGAAATTAACGCCATCTGCAACAGACCTTTCACCATTAGAATTGACAGAAAAAGAAAATTTATCTTTTAATGCATTTTATGTAAATACAACTCTGCCAACATCTGAATCATTTCCTTCGTTTACTGATGGTGATGGAGTAGGAGATCACGCAGATATTGATGCATACGATACAAAACCCATACCACCAGTGCCTGATCCATCGCCTTTCCAAGAAGTACCTACTGAAGAAACTTCGTTCAATGCAGTATTTGAAGCATCTGAGCAAATAACGACTACTCCGTTCGAAGTTCAAAAACCACAACAAGTAGATGATACAGATCCAATTGTAACTACAACTGCGCCTGAGCCATTACCGGTATTGACAGAAACTGAAAACGATGATGCATTTGATGCTTTTGCTGCAAAGTTTGACGACTCTCAAAATGATTGTAATGCATCTGGAGCGGCATTCGATGCATTTGGAAGTGTTTCGGGAGGCGCTTTTGATGATTCAACAATGGGTTTTGGAAACGATGATAACTTTGATTCATTTTTATCAACACATCAAATCCCTGCTGCGCCACAATCAACACCAGCTAAGGTTACGAGAAATAATTCTGGTGAATCTTTGGATGAAAACGATTTTAACGTTTTTATAAGGTAACTACAACTATAAATTACAATTAAACTATTTTAATTTTTAAACTATATATTTTCAGACCTAAAACAGAATCTGACAACATTGATCAATCAGCCGTGCCTTCAATAGCTCCTCCGCCAAAAATACCAACAAGTCTATTTCAAGAAGGAGCGCCTTCTAGATTTAATCCATTTGATCAAGAGCCCAATGAAACGAATTATAAAAACCAAGGTATTAAAATAAAAATAATCAATTATAAAGTTCATAACATTAAAATATGTTTCATATTCAATTACTCTATTAGTTACATACTCTCCTCAAACTATTCCTCAACGAACTGATTCTCAAGAAACGCCTCCAAGTCCACTGTTTGATGAAGATGTCTCTCAACCCCTTGAAGAATTTCCAAGAGTCAATTACAACGGTGAAGGCTGGGCAATGGAATTAAGACAGCCAAACAAGAAAAAAATCACTGCTCACAGATTTTGGAAAAAAATATTTGTTAAAATCACATACCAGGGAGAAAATCCTGTCCTACAATTGTACAACACTAAAGATGACAAAGATCCTTTCCAAGAATTACCATTACAGCCCAGTTATTCTGTATCCGATATTGGTAAGTAACTATTTAATAGTGTATGAAAAAATTGTCTAAGCAATAATCATTAATATTTATTATTTTTAGGAGCCCAACAATACGATCAATATGGTAAAATATTTACCGTTAAACTGTTATACATATTCTATAAAGAGAAAGCAGGATTTAGACCAGGTCAAGTTACAAAAGCCGAAAGGCTAACTAACAAATTGAGTCAATTTGCAGCTTATGCTATTCAGGGTGATTATCAAGGTGTAAAAGAATTCGGTAGTGATTTGAAGAAATTAGGATTGCCCGTTGAACACGGAGCTCAAGTAAGAAATTAACATTTTCAATATTTAGATATTTTATAATAACTGACCAATAATCATTATACAGACAACGACATTGTTAAAATTGGGAAGTCATAATTTTGAAGACATGAAACAGTTTAGTATTTGTATCGAAGAAGCCTTATTTAAGCTTTCTGCTCATCGTGATAGAGCATTAAATTATAAAGTAGAAGACGTGCAAATCACTGCTATTGATGAACTATTTGTTGACCAAAATTCACAAGGATCAGTACTTAAACAAATCGCACGAGTCCGTCTGTTCTTCTTAGCGTTCATGTGTGGTGAGTATTTGAATGCATTTTCCTGTTTAAAATTATATTATTATTTGTTATTAATGATATTTTAGGAATGCCCGATGTTGAATTGGGTGTAAATGATTTAGTTCGACAAGGCAAAGAAGTGGTCGGCCGTCACGACATCATTCCGGTAGTTACTGAAGAATGGATTCGATTAGAAGGGGTTGAGTTCCACAATTGTGTTCAACAAGATGAATACGAAAGAACAAGAACCATAAAGTAACTTTTTACGCTTAATTAATTAAAATGTTTTATTTATTATTTCAAATTCATATAGGTTTAAGCCTCCGGATGCTTGTTACATCGAATTAATGAGATTTAGAGTCAGGCCACCCAAAAACCGTGAACTTCCATTACAATTAAAAACAACTATGTGCATAACGGGAAATAAAGTACTTATCTAATTTCATTCAAAAAGATACTTAAATTTTGTGATCATATTAACTTAGAAGTTAACATAATCAACGTTTTTAGGTGGAATTAAAAGGAGATGTCCTCGTGCCAGGATTTACAAGCAGGAAATTGGGACAAGTGCCTTGTGAAGACGTAGCCATAAGGTTTCCCATACCGGAATGTTGGATATATCTATTCAGAGTAGAGAAGCACTTTAGATATGGATCTGTGAAATCTGCACACAGAAGGTATTTTATAAAAATAAAATAAAACGTTTTCGACAACGATTTACCAATATTATGCCTATTAATTTTGATTTATTATTCTAAAAGGACGGGCAAAGTGAAAGGTATCGATCGATTCCTCGGTACAATGGACAATCTTGAACCCCATTTGATCGAAGTGACATCTGGTGAGGCCAAATACGAACATCATCACAGAGCTGTAGTATGGAGAATGCCGAGGTTGCCAAAAGAAGGACAAGGTATGAAATCGCGACAGTGCGACACACAATACTACACGTGCTAACCAATATAATATCGCACGTTTTTCTTCTCAGGCGCGTACACTACACACAACCTCGTGTGCCGTATGACATTGACGTCGTACGACCAGGTACCCGAGGAGCTGGATAAATATTGTTATGTCGAGTTCACAATGCCGACTACTCAGGTGTCACACACCACCGTTAGGTCGGTATCGATTGTAAACAGCGAGAAAGATTCACCACCTGAAAAATACTTGAGACTGATGGCCAGGCATGAGTACAGGTAAATTATTTATACGTTCAATATTATCATTTATTAAATTGCTGGTAGAAATATTACAATGCACAATATGTAGACGCGCTGACTAGTCAACTAGAGGTACTTTTCTCGAGACTTCTAATCGAATATCGTTTTGCTTGTATTCATTATTATTATTAATTAACCGTTTTTCACAGGGTGGAAATCGAACACATACACGGACAGATCGAAGAAAACCCATACTTAGCGGCGACTGCAATGCCCAGAGCCGCCCAACATTCGTCAGAAGCTAAACTACCACCACCCCCTGCGTCTGACAGCGACTCTTCTTCTTAAATGACATACCATTTAAATAACGAATGCTATAGTGCTGTATCCTGATTGTTATAACGTTATAGCATTTGTCGTAATTCAATTTTAGATTGTGATCTCTTCCTCTAAAGTTAAATTAACTCAACAATTGTTAATAATACATACTTCATACAATGTACATAATATATTTAGTTTAGATGATTAAACGCATTATTGAATAGATACTTAAATACGATACTATCACGAAAAGCACATTAAGTAAAATATATCCAAATCCACGAGCAAGCCGAATAAATGACTACTCATCACATAAACTATATTTATATTTCATCAACTCAACGTCGAAAACCGAAATTTAATAACTGTGCCGTTTGTACAAAAATGAAAAATTAGAAGCTTTCACGAGTCATTTTTTTTAGTAGATTTTTTTTTCCGTTCGTTGGCTTTTACGGTATCGAGTTTATAAGATGACAATAATACACGTCGATATCATTTTACGATATTTGTTACGCTCATTTTAAACGCTTGATGGGGTGTCTCATTATAATTACTAGTGAATTTTTGTATTAGCTGTAACGAATACGTGTTTATTTAATTTTTTTCATATTCTGCCCGTGTCGTACATGTGCCATAATAATTATAATGCCATAGGTTTTACGTAGGTAACAATAATACATAAAACAAAAACAAAAATCTGTAAGTATTTATGTTAACGAAAAATATCCATATTGTATATTACTGTATACTATACGTAAACAATGATAATTATTCATTACTTATATCTATAGTGTATTATTATTACTGTTATTATTATTATTTTTTGTTTTTAACGGAGTAATACGTTGTACTTATTTGTTTTTCGGTCATGTTATTCCTGTGTAAATAATTTTATTGAATATTCCGTAAAACTATAAGTCACACTTACACGACTATAATATTCAGCGACTACGAATTATATGTTAATAATATTATACATTCGTTGTACATAAATGTCGTAGACTAGCATAAACGACTTACTTGTCGATCGATTGTTGTTGTCTATAGAGATATTTGAAACAAAGTTAAATAATAATTTATTACCATAAGATTAATATTATAATCCGTGAATACTTACCTACTGTAATTTAAAACATAATTTAAAAAAAAAAAAACAATGTTATCCACTGCAACTACCGCGAGTCAACTGATATTATGCAGACCACGCGTGGCTATAATACTATAATAAATATAATAAAATTAAGAACGAAACTATTAATTAAATTGAGTATAAAATTAAATGTTTTTTTTTTCTTCTTCTGACCGTAAGACTATTGTATCATCATTATTAAACTTCGCCGACTCGAGTAACTGCAATTTAAATTTTGTGAAAAAAACGCCTTTACAACTTGTTTGGCTTTCATCTTAACATTTCGTACTATATACATTCCGGACGGTGTCATTATATTATAATATTATTACGTACTTATTACAACGCAATTTAGAATATTATATATCTTTCGATCAGCAATATTAATTAATGTTATTCGTAATAATATTGTTGTACCAAAATATACAACGGTGTGTCTATACAATACCGACTTTATTTTTAATTATTATATAATATAATGTCTTACTGTCTTGTAAAATGTATTGATCGTTTTTTGTTGCATATCACGAAGGTATCGAAAACTTTTGAACGTGTTATTTGTTATTTTTACTTTTTAAGACATGAAATATATATTATTGTAATAACATTTAACTATTAATATTACATTTATAAAAAAATATTAACTATTTATATTGTTATTATATATAGCTTTGATTGTTATAGTTAAGATTGAAAGGACAATACACGGCCGTACGCGTCTTCTCGTATCTAAATACTTTAAACTGAGAGACAAGTACTCGTGTATTTATTTGGGTTACCAAATTATCGCATATATATTAGTTGGACCATATTCATTATCCAATACCTACCGGTTATATTACGGTGTAGTGAATTTTAAATAGATAACTTCTTAGAAATGTATCCCGAATGCGGAAGATAACTCGACATTCCGCGTTAAAGTCTAATAATTATCGACATATTTCATGTTAAAGTATTTATATTTATATTATTATTATTATTATTATTATACGTACAAGCATAATATGTATTCTCAAAAATGTATTGTGATAAAACATTTTAGACGTTCCGTTATTAGAGTATATTATTATTTGATCGCGTCATCATTTTGTTATTCTTGACGAGGTTAAGTGTAATCGATTGCTGAAAAAGTAATTTACGCTTTCGATTAAAATAATAAAAAAATATATTGAAATCTTTCCAATATTTATCTATTCCACCGTGTTATTTTGTTTGCGGCGTACGAATACCTACGTATTTTATTTATGTTGTGTTTGAATGTTTTTGTTTTTTTTTTTATTAGTGTTTAAAAATGTTTGGATGTTCGTTATTATTTACCTAACTATTATTATACCTATCTATATTATTATTATTATTATTATCATCATCATCGTCGTACGAATCATTTGATTCCTATCACATGTAATAAACATTTTATTGTAAAGTATATTTTTTATTTAGTTCAGTATGTTTGTTATAATAATAAGTACACATAACGATACATTAATTAAGTGTTTATGATTATACTATGTATAAACGAGTATACAATATATTCAGTATTCAGTGTATAACTATATAAAACACATTTAAGACTATAAATATAAAAATAATTTTAAAACTAATATTGTTGTTCTGTGTTTATGTGATCCGAACATTTTTAATGTGAAGTATTCAATAATAAAAACTGTGAAATAAATGAATAACTATTATGCATACAAGTTACACTGGGCTGCAAGCATTGCTAAATTGTCTAAAATCATATTAATAATTGTTTAGACCGTTCATCAGCTATTCATATAGTTATATAGATATATAGATTTATATACCTACCAAATTTTGGTAGAAAAGGTAGTTATGATAATCTGGCTAATAAGTTATGAATTTATTTATGATAAATTGAGGTTGCGATTATTATTTTTATTTTTAATTTATTATACCTATCGACCCATGCGAGTAATGATAAACTTAATAAATGTATACATATTAGTTATATAATTTTTATGATTTTTAAATTATAGACATAAATATTTATCCTTATAAACTTTAATCAGAGTTTTTTTCCAAAACTGAGCTGCCGTCAAAGCAACAACTGAAAATGGATATTATATATTATTATGAAATAAATAATTCAACTAAAACTAAAATTATCCATTAATAATTAAATAATGTAAATACAACTGTAAGTTAATGACCTAGCAATTGAAGCCTTCGTCCTTAATAATAATTTAAAAACTGATAATTATAAGAAAGTAAGTGGTTTTAATATATTAGCTAATATTATGTATGGCTCTGTTTCATATTATTTATACTGTTTATTAATACTATTAATAACCTAACCTTAGTATTTTTTTAATTATTAATAGTTATTTACTGAATCATACGAGAACCATACGTTTTGCAAATAATTTATGTTTAATTCAATTTTCCAGCATAAAATATAAAAATTCAATATGTAAATTTTTGAAGTTTTCCTCGGTTGAATGCCGCTGAACAAAAAAAGAAAATACTAAGTTATTGAAAAAAATTATTCTACTCACAGAATTAATAAATAAAAATTACCTACCTTTTATTTTATTTCGACAATCTGTCCATTTCTATAAAACCATCTGTCTTAAATACGATTTATTCAAAATATATTAAAATATTAAATTATATAACATCTTTATCATAGTCTACCAAACTCGACGAGATATTGTTAATTTTACTTATATATGATTGTTGGATACACATTTTAATATTTTAATTTGGTGCGGCGACAAGTCCTGCGTCGTAACGTTGCCACCCTGGCGATGTACAGCAGGCACAGCTCCGTGTAAACCATGGGGCATAGATAATAAAAGATTTATTATTATTTTATTTATTATCTATGGTGTAAACTTTGTCTCTCCGGAGGAGCAGGTGACCGCCGATGCTGCCGCCGATACTGTCCTTTGTCTTTTACCGTCCGTCTAGCGAAGCAGTCTTTTGTTTTCGTTGGTCACCGCAAAAACCGTTGCGCCATCGCCGTATTCCGCCCTCGGATTACGCGCACTGAGCTCTCGCGCTCACCGTCGTGTCGCACACGTCCCGTGTCCGCGATTTTATTATTTGTATTTTGTTCCGGCTTTTGCGCCAAGCAAATAGCCCCCTTCGCTTCGTGCCATCATCGCCCGTCCGAGTACACGCGGTGCGACCGGAGCCGTTCGCGACAAGTGCTTCCGTCTGTTCAACGAAGTGCGAACACGGTTGACTGTTGTTCTCGCCGTATTACCATTTAACATCGGAATACAGTCAATCGAATCAACTCGTCAGTCTTGGGTCCGCCATACATGGCTTGTTGTAGTAAAACCCCCGTACGCTCGTTGGCCGGTGTTGCCCAACCGACGTTCGGTGGAGTGTCGCCGTCTGGTCGGTCCCTGCTTGCCGTTCCATCGATGTGCCGGGACAACGGCAACAGCAGCCGACGTCTGCCATCAGCCGTTATCAGGTCGTATACATAAACGTTTTTCTTTTGCTTATTATTTATTTATATTGTCATTATCTTGCTCGTCACCAATGTGGTACGGCATATTTTATTTTATTTTACAATTATTTAATCTAGCCGATCGGGTTGTGATTGTGCTATGACTCAGTGTTTCTCAAACTGTGGTACGCGTACCCCTCGGGGGTACTCGACATTTTTTGAAGGATACAAGTGTTTATAAAAGTTTGAAAACCCCTGCTATAACTGATTAGCACTAGTTATAAAATGTTTTATTTACTTGTGGAACATCAATACATTTATTCTAATATTTTCTATACCACTAAATATTGTTATTGACATCTTAGGGATCTCGCACTCAACATCGATCTTGTAGTCAAATACTTTTATTTGAATCAACCTTAATATGATACAGTCTACTCTTCCCATCCTACAGGGTTATCGGCAATCGACGTAAGTATTCAAGTACGACGGGTTGCGAGTAGGCCGTCGTCGTTGCGCGCGCACACACATACACACGTACAATCGCACAATGATTATATTTTAACTTTATCATTTCATTTTTTTATTATTCGTTGCTATAAATGTTTATTTTATGTTTTAATTTTAGAGCTGATAAAAACTATGCAAGTTAGCTTAACAAAAAATAATAAATGCTTAATACAAAGAATATATTTATAATATATTTATGTCACAAAATATAAGCAAGTGCTCCATAACAAATAAATAGGAATATTTAACTATTATGTTTTAAACTATTTTAGTATATATATATTTTGGTCTTTAATAACTCATTAAGTATAATATTAATTTTTATTATACAATGTAATGTTCATTTCATATGATTTACATCCAATGTTATAATGAAATAGTTACTTACAAGCAAGCACTTCAAATCGATTACCAAATTTAAATATTCGTCTCAGTTCTTTATAAACTTCAATCTAATTTAATTAAATTATTTTATAATATTATTAAATCTAAAATTTTTAATGATGGCATTCTTTTATTGAGAACGTACCAAATTTTTTATTTGATTTATTAAACTTTATGTTTTTTCGACTTTTTGCTTGTTTTTTCAGTTGTTGAGTTCAGTTTTAACAGCGATCTGCTTTGATTTTTATTCGAATCCTTTTTTAATTCATCTGGCAAACCATCCTTGCGTTTCATATAATGATTATCGTAGTTATTTTTTTGAATAATTTTTATTAAATCATCTAATTTATCTTCTTGTAAATCGTTATTTAATTTTTTTTTCAAATATTGTTTTGGTTTATTATTTCTCTTTTTTATTTTAGTGTTCGATTTTTGTTTTGATTGCTGACTTAAGGAGCCATCATGTTTGTCAATAACAGAATCGTTGATTGATTCTTCATTTTTTGCGTCGTATGCGTCCTCTGCAACCTCGTCCGATTTATTATTTAAATTGTTTTTAAATGTTTTATCTTTATTTTATGTTTAGTTTCAAACTTTTTCTTGGATTTTTTACTTTGAGATCCATGCAAATCATTATTCAATTCACTACTTGATTTCTTGTTTGATGAACTATTTATCAGATTTGTCTTTCAATTCTTTTTTCAATTTATTATTTGTATTCGCTTTTTTATCCGATTTGTGTCTTTTATAACTATTATTTAAATTATTATCATGTTTATTAGATACATCACTGTATTCATCATTTATTGAATCATTAAATTCTTCATCTATTTTATCAGTTGATTCTTCATTCAATGTATTACTTACTTTACTATTTGATTTTGACATTTTATGCCTTTGCTTTGGCAAATTAAAATAAAAAATCATCACGAAAAAGTGTCCACGAAAAGCGTTACGTAATTACCATGAATACCACGGTTGCTTGCCATGGAGACCCAAGGTTAGGTATATATGTATATATGTATATTTGAAATATGACGTGTGTTGACGGTGTCTTCACAAGAAACGTATCCAATGCACAAACGCTTGCTTATATATCCTACTTTATACACTACCGACCACTTCTTAGCGTTACGTCTCCTAATAACGTAACTTGTTAACATATAAATTAAAATAATTTTATAACAGCAACAGTCGTGTCTTTATTTCACTCTATGTTATAGACTATACGTTATACGTCATACGTTCCTACCTATACGTCATATGACGTATAGGTAGGAAAGTAAAGACATAAAATGTCTCACTTAACGTGGACTCGTATGCGTTATGATTTTATAGTAATAGTATTTTTGGATGAGGTGACAAACATATATACTGGTACCATGGGTGGATAGGTCTACCGGGAAACCAGGCATTTCCCGGTGGGCCCCCTTCGTATTTCGGTAATGGGGCCGTTTTCAGACTTTTTTTTTTTATATGAAGGCCCATTTTTAAAATTTCCCGGTAGGCCAAAAATAGCCTATCCGCCCATGCTCCACCATAACCCAAAAGCATACCCGATAAAAACAATAAAAAAACGTTTATATAATGAATTAATGAAGTAATTAACTTTAATTATAATTCGTTCAACGTCGAAATGACGTTTCTAATAATAAATAACAACTCATCAATGAATTCAAATTATTGAGAATAATAGTGCGAGCTACTTCACTACATACTCATGTAGCAAAATTGCTTATACATAGCGCCGACCAACAAATTTAAGTATAATACTTTTGTGTTGTTTTCTACTTTTTAAATTATTTGTAAATTCGTTAGATTCATTGCTGCATTCATTTTCAACTGAATCGTTTAATTGCTCGTCTAATTCATCACTAGGTTCTTTTTTAAATTTATTTTTTGACTTTTTATCCACTTTGTTATTCGATTTCTTCTTTTTATAGCTATTCTCTAAATTTTTAGAACGTTTGTTAGATACATTATTATTTTCATTATTTATTGAATCATTTAATTTCTCATCTGATTCACTACTTGATTCTTCTTTTAATTTATTATTACTTATTTTACTGTTTTCTTTTTTGCGGTGATGTTTTTTTTTTAAACTATTAGCATTCTTACTAGATTCATCACTGTGTTTATTATTTATAGAATTATTTAGTTCTTTATCCGATTTGCCACTTAATTTTTTTTTAAATTTATTATTTGAACTTGTATCCACTTTTTTATTTGATTTCTGTTTTTTATGGTTATCTTTTACATTTGTATTATGTTTGCTAGATACACCGCTGTATTCATTTTCAATTGAATCATTTGATCGCTCATCTGATCCATCACTCGGTTCCTTTTTTAATTTATTGCCTGACATTTTACCTTCTTTATTATCCGATTTCTTTTTTTTATAGTTATTCTCTAAATTTTTAGCACCTTTTTTAGATATATCATTATTTTCATTATTTATTGAATCATCTGATTCATCGCTAGATACTTTTTTTAGTTTATTATTTACTTTCCTATTTGATTTTTGATGCGGATGTTTATTTATTAAGCTATTATCATGTTCATTGGAATCATCGCTATCCTCATTGGTTATTAAATCATTTAATTCATCATCTGATTCACCATCATTTGATTGTTCTTTTAATTTATTACTTGATCTTTTACCCACTTTATTATTTGATTTTTGTTTCAGATGACTATCTTCTAAGTCACTACGATGTTTATCTAATTCAGAATTAGACTTTTTTTTTAATTTATCAATTGATTTTTTTCTAACATGACCGCTGGTTTTTTGTGTTGCATCACTGTGCTCAATATTTGCTGAATCACTTAAGTCTTCATCAAATTCACTGTTTGATTCTACTTTTAATTTATTATTAGGTCTTTTTTTGCGATTATTATTATTAAAACCATTAGAATGCATGTCTGATTGGTTTTTTTGAGCATCTTTTAATTTATTACTTAGTTTTTTATCAATTGTATTACTTCTTGAACTATGTTGTTGATGTTCATTCTTTAAATTATCACGAACTTTATCGATATTATCATATTTTTTTAGTTTTGATTTATTTTTTGATTTATCAATTAAATTTTTACTTGAATAACTTTTTGCTACATTTTGTGTATATTTATCAGAATAGTTTGACTCATCTAAACAAGATCCAGTTATTTTACTCACTTTTTTATCCAATTCATTTGACTTCTTCTTTAACTTATCTAATTTTTTATCCATTACATTTTTACTTGATTCATGTGATTTATGATGTAATTTTTCATGAGTTACATCTCTAGATTTTCTTGAGTGAGCATGATGAGTTTTTTCTTTTTCATGTTTCTTAGAATATTTCTTTTTACGCTTTCGGCCATCGACGTCAATCACCCAATAAAATGGAATCTCCATGCTGTGTAGATTGCTATTATTATTGATATAATCATATTTATTAATATCATTAGGGTCTATTTTATTTGCTAAAGCTAAATTATACGTGTCCATAGTGTCCTTCTTTTCAATTTCTTCTTTAGTTTTAGGTGTACCATTATAATAAACAAATGGTAAAACACTTCTTTTTGATAATCTGTAGTCAAAATCTAGGTATAATAAAAACGAAAAAGACAAAATATTAGTGAATCGACAATTATTTAAAAGAAAATTTTATATAAATAAGTAAAATATAATTTAACATATTTGAGAACATTATTATTAATTGATACATCATTTAAGTAAATTATACAAGGTATTTTATAATATTGTTTATTAAAATAGTTGATAAAATTAATTATTAATTCTATTTTATTATTGACTTTTTTAAAATAGGATGTATTATTGTATAAGCTTAGACTAATCTACAAAGCTTCCACGAAAACATTTTAGATAGATAAATTAGTGGTTGATCAAAAACGTAGGTATATTTTAAAAATCTAAAATAAAATAAATATTTTTACTTTTCATTCACTATAATGTGTTTAATTTTAATTTTTAATTTATTCATTAAAAATGTATATAGGTCTTGGTTCTAATTATTTTCAGTTAGACTTTCTGTGTGACAGTCTAGAACGTTATATTACAGTTAATTAGTTTTTTATTCAGATTTTAAATATTAATTGTTTTTAAATATATTTATCTTATTAAGTGTGACTAATAGGTGGCTACTTACTCTAAATAAGCATATTATATCTTTTATATTTCTATTCTCGCGTATACTTATTGACTATTGTGCTAGTAAGTATATACCATACGATAATAATATTAAAAACAGATTTTGTATAGCTTAATACATATAATATATATAAATGTATTTATCTATCTTTCATACAGTGTATGGATACTTTTAACTGTGACCTTTAATCAAATCATAATTGTGACCTATTATCCGTGTTTTAACCAGCTAAAAATTATTTGTGCTTAATATAAAATATTTAATTAATTAATCATGAATTACAATTTAAGTAATTATAAGAGATTTAGAAAATTCAGAACATTTTTCCGAGTATTTGTTTTATTGTTAATTATATTTGAATGAACTAAATATGCATAACTTTTATTAAAATATAACTTAATATACCTAATCAATAACTTAGTTATTAGTTTATGTTTTGACATAAAACACTTTAATAATCCAATTTTAAAAAACTGATCACACAATTAAAATAATTATATTACGCCTTATCAAATTAATTTGCTTACGATTTGAAGTAACTGCAGATCTGTATAGTGTTTTTTGTAATATCAAAATCCATAAAATATACTTGTGAGTTATTAAGAACACGATGCAATTCTGGTAGAAATTCATTTTTATTTTGTAATTGTTAAACTGCTTTAAACTTTGAATGTATAACTAACTATGAAACATTAGTCTCAACTAGAAAACAAAATATAATTTTGCTTAACACGAATATATTTTCATAATAATAATAACATATGTATGAATAATTTGTTATAATATATTCATGACACACAACACAATACACAATCACATGTTTTTTGAATACTAAAGTAAATTATAGTTTTCAATTCTTTGAATTATAAATTTATAATAACACAACTTTATAATAAAGATTAAAGATATCAAATTTATTATTATAATAATATAAACAACAACTTAATCATATTTAAATGAGAACAAAATATTAAAAATTAATTAATATTAATGCATTTACGGTTAACTATACATTTTTTTATCGATATGTTATATTATTTTTTCATTAATTATATGAAATAAAAAAGTAAAAAAATGTATTTTTAAACATCTTCCTCGGTTTAACAAAACCATAGTACCTAATTTATAATGAAATTATAAATTTTAATCGTATTTCTTGAAAATTAAAGCTTTACTTTCCTAAAAATAAAGTTGTATAAACAAAAAAATTATTGCATTTTAATATAAAAAAATATTTTTTATTTTAAATAATTTGGCTTTTGTTTTTGTTATTTTTTTAATTATACCAACTATAATTAATTTTGCCTATAATATATATTACCATAACATAATTTAATCTTATCCTATACATTTTATTTAAATATCATTTTTACTATACACGTTAAGCGATGTTCTATTATAATACTGTGTGCAAAACATACCTATATAAAGTCTATAATATCCATAATAGTATACAATTATAACAATTTACAATAATATGTCAAGAACTGTTTATAAAATAATTTATAAATTTTATAGTCAGTTATGTTACCTTATGGACCAACGAAAACCATTTTGATAATTACGATATTAAAAGAAAGACTAATTAATTTTTATTATGTTCCGTCGTTTTGTAATAAATTATAGTCACAAAATGACTGATGCACAAACATCTCAAAATATTCAAATATTTCAGTTTTTTACAATAGTATATTATCAAAATATTATTTTAGTTTATTTTTATTTACATCCAAAAACATTTACGATAGATATTTGTTACTTTTTCTTTTTACCTTTCCAGATATTCTATACACGTTCACCCGCGTGTTTTATATGTCCAATTCCATTATTTCCTTTAACAATATTACATAATACTGTATTTGATGTTTTTTAACATCCAAAGAATGAAAAAAAATGTACTGACAAGTCGTAAATTTATATTTATTCACTTGATATATGATAGCAAACGTTCTGTCTAATATAATATCGTTCAAAATTGCAAACAATTATCTTATGTACCTATAATTTATGAGTATTATGTGAAAGCTGTTATAGGTATCGATATTCCTTTTCGTTAGTATTAAATTGAAATTGTACTTAATCGAAGTTATAATACTTATACCTTGATATATTGTTGTGTTCTTTTTATATTCGATATATTTCAATTGAATTATACATTAATCGTTTTTGTCTGATCCAGCAAAATAATTATTTAAAACGTTAATATTAGTAACACAAAAATATTAAGCCACATAAGCTTTTATAATGAATATCGAAAATACACTACGAATTTCAGTAAAAGCGAATTGTAATTTAAAAATTTCCAACAATAATACCGTAGTCATAGTTTGAATATGTAATTCATTAGTTCTTATAAACATGTATAAAAAACATAAAAAAAAAATAAAAATATGGCCAACAACTCGACTATTGAAACTGAAAATGATTTAAAATTTTTCATAAATAATTTCAATCTATTTATTTTTATTCATTATATTAATCTATCATTAATTAAGTTTTTTTTAAAAATAATATTACTTATTATAGTAGTATTTTAAAATTTTTAATTTTCTAATAATAATATAATCTGTTAATTCTAATTGTAAATAATCATTACCATATTTAATTTTATAAATAAGGCTCATTAAGTCATATGTAAGGTACTTACCTATATAAACCAATAATATAGTATATACGCTAGTAAGATTTTTAAATTATGTTCAAAATCTAAGTTTAAATATATTAAAGTTATATTAGTTAAACTGAGCTAATTGTAATTTATAACTTAACAAGTTAAACATGTTAACTTTTACAGAATTTCGTACACGTTTAACTATTATTTATATTGTTTAATATAAATTCTTAACTAATTTATTGTTTTATTTTACTGCTGTGGCATTTCGTACATAATATTGAATTTATTAAAATAATTGTATTGAGACGCGCTTTAATTAATTTAGGTATACTCATAAGATATGTTACGGTTAAGCAACAACCCCGTAAACTTGAACAAAATTAAAGATTATATACATAGCAGTAAGATCTAATTTGGTATATCGTATGTGGGTTTCGATAGCATCAATATGTAGCATTAACCAAGCATCCTTGAATATACACAGTATCAAATTACATTAGCGGGGAGTACCTATAATTAATATTGATATGAATAATATTAAAGATATTATAATTTATATTGAAATCTATTTAAAATAAATATAAATCTTGAATTTAGTTTAATTTTTACATTTTATATGATTTATTTGTATATTGAAAATATTTTTTACCCGGCAATCGAGATCTAAATACATTTTTTGGTGCATATCACGGTCCATTTCTATCGAAATCTGATTCTCAGATATTATGATAGCATAATGTTAAAAGTTATTAAAACTTTTTTTCTTGTAGAATTAATTTAAATTTTCATTTTTCAATTCTTTTTATGGCTGTTACAATAACAAGATATGTACGTATGAATCGTATGATGTTGATCGATTCCCAAGAATTCACACATACAGTTAAGCCTTGCACTTGTATATTTACTCTGGTGATATAATAATTCAAAAGAACTCTTATCGTGGGAATTGGTGGGATATCTAATACTAAAATGGACAATAAAACTGACACTGGTATCATGTGTAGAATGTACACACAACCAAATGTGGATGGCTACGATAACACTTGCCGTAGCCCATAAACTCACAAATCATAATAATCATAATCCATGTCAATTACGATTATGTAACGTTTTTAAACGTTTCTAGATAACACAATTTCGGAATTTAGTAATGATATTTTATAAAAAGCATATTATAATTTAATTGCACATAAAGTAATTTTTTATTCATAAAATCGCATTGTAACATCTCCACGCTAACTAAACAAAAGTAATATTACACAATATATACTATTATATTAATTTTGATTTATTTAATATTTTGTATCATAATCGAAAACCTCGGGAACGCCCGCAGAAAATGAATGTAGTGGAAACAAAAAAAAAATCCTCACATCCTCGCCCCACCACTGTTTATTCATAAGATAAATTGGAATTTTGGATGTTATGCTAAAAAAACATATTATTTTTATAACAATTTTTTATTCAAAAATATCATAAAAATCTATTATTACGGTAAAAATAGAAAACACGAATAGATACATCATACTCAACAAATATATAAATAAATAATTCACTTTCGGGGTAACAGTGATTAAAATCAAACAAAAATTCACATCATAAATTAAACTATTAATATTAGTAATAATAATAATAAACAATGATATTTTTCATGAATTAATGGAAAACGTGACGGTTTTTGAAACAGTTGAAGGTCTTTTTTGTCTCGTTTCGACTTGTCTTTCTACACTCTCTGGAATAGCCGAAAAAAATAGTTTCGGATCCAGGGTATTTACATTGGATTCGAAGAACAAGCTTGCCACCAAACTCACTAATACGGTAATCGCGAATCCAATGACTATGTAGTACATGTAACTTATCTTATACAAATACATGTAACTTTCTTCACGAATCCTAAAATAAAAATTAATCAAGTCATCTGTGTGATAGGATACTATACTTAATGTGATAATGTAAATGTAAATAGACAATAGTGATGCGGTATAATGCTATTTTTAGTATGAATATCTTATTGTATTATCAAAAATATATTTATTGATACATTTTTACCTATACAATAAAATTTAAATTTAAATAAAAATAAATATCTATGTATAATATCTATAGTAATAATAATCTGAATAATTCTAAATACCATTTGGCTACTTATATATAATTGAATATCAATATCGTTCTATATCACTTCATCATACAGTGTGATCACGATAAATATTTAAAATTTTCACCGAATATTTATATTGCCATCTTTTATACATAATGAAATTTTTAAAGTATTTTGACTCTTTATAATTTATTTTTAGACAGTTATTTCTACAAATATCAATAAAAAAAAAATGTTTACTGCGGCAAAGTGCTTGACATTTTAACACAAAATTACTCATAAGTTTTTTTTATAAATATTTAAAAATTCACGATTTTTACTTATAAGCATTTAAATTCGAAATTAGATAATTAAACTAAGAATAACGATTTTTGTTATTTTACTATAATTTGAGAAAATTATTTGTGAGTACTTTTAATATATTTTATAGAAGTAATGACATTTTAAAATTCTATCATTTTGGCAAAAATTAAGTCAATCTACATTTATATTTTATAGTACTAATAATAGTAAAATAAATTGCTTTAATAGCAATTCAAATTCAAATTTAACACTCGCATTACAGTGAATTACTTTTCAATTTTTAAGTTACACAACACCTATTGGACAGCAGAATGATTACCTACTCTTCCCACTTACAAACGAAAATCATTATAGCGCACATTTTTCCCCTGTCCTCTTTTTCAGTTCAACTCTAAATTTCATTTTGTTTTTAGATAATTTCGACTTTTAAATATTACTATCTAAATATTCTAGTGATTGGGGATAAGTTAAAAATCACACAAATTCAAATAAAATTATATAACAATACAAATCGTAGGAAATTACATGGAATTTCATAAAAGATAAAAATGTATAAACAATGTGAACAATAATAAAAAGGCATTTTTTTTCCTAAATATTATTGCATTGTTTTTATTTATTTTTTATTCAACCTTCGTAAAATTTTGTATGATTTTTTTATACTGATTCGTTTAATTTTTAACTCATTTCCAATCACTTAATTTCTTAGATTAAAAAAAATATTATATGTCAGTTATTAAAAAAAAAAAAAATCTAATTTGAACTCAAAAAGGTGATGTATATTATTTTTACAATTCATGTGCTGGAAAAAAAGATACCAAATTTGAATTTTATAAATAATAAATGTAATTTATATTAAGTACCTTACGATGAAAAAAATCGAAATAGAATCGTAAAAGTCATCCGGCCGAAATACTAAGTATTATACCTTAAATCGCGATCACAGTATATATTTAAACCTAAAAACTATATTTATGCGGGTGTTACCTTTTTTACATACTATGACTGTATCAAATGGCCCAATAGCATAATATTATATATTACTATTATTTTTTTTTAAATTATACTCCACGTCGTGCACGATTCATTCAAGTTTCAAACGTTCAAACGCAATTTACAAGATATTATGTATCGTGTACAATGTAAATTCTCTATACTCACTCATGTGTGGACGTAGACGCTAGCAGTAGAGTAGTAGAAGAAACGTTTACATCGAAATTGTGAAACGAGTCCGGTGAACATCCGTTAGTGTAGGTGGGCAAATCGTTCACGGGCGGTTTGGGTCCTCCTAGTCCCAAGACAAATGAAAAGACGAGGCCCGCGACCAGGCCTATCAGAGCACCCTGTATTCATAACACATAATATGCACAGTTATAACAATACAGTAACTAAAACCGGTCGAACAAGACAAAAAAAATAAAAATATATATTCGTATTACTATAAAATCTTGTCTTAGAATTAATTTTCAAAACTTACTATTAAAAGTTACGAGATTCGTGTAACAGGTGATCTATTATAGGATATGGTGATCTACTGATCTATCATAAAATTATAATGCATACAATTGATTAATAACTATCAAAATATATATCTAATAATATGTATTATTGATGGTTATAGTAGAGATGATTAAAATTATAATAAAAATAAATCAAATCGTCGAATAAAAATGCATTAAAAAATACACTTCTAGTCATTGACCAGAGTAACTAAATTAAGCTTATATTTCATAGATAACATCAATATCAAAATTTGGCATGTCTACATGATCATAAGCAATTGTATAAAGAGGGAGTTTTAAGAAAAAAAGTACAATAGATCTGCATGTATGAGAATTGCTTGGGAGTAAAAAAATATTCTGTTTTTAATTTTTAAACATTTTAATTTATTGCATATTTGTAATTGCATTTCTTCTGATTCAAAGATGATTTTAACAAAAAGCGAATTACACTACGTTAAGATACCTATATAGAATTTAAGCCTAAAATCTTGTGATACATAATATTGTTGTCATTTTCAGCACCATTATGATGTTCAGTAGTGCTAAAAATATTAAAAAAGTGTCAAACATCACTAAAGCGTAAAATTGTTTATTCATGCACATGTTTTTATTCATTTTTTTTTTCGACACGGAATATTAAATATAAAATATTAATTTAGAAAATTATTTTTTAACGTATTATTTTAGTAGAATATAATTTTCTAATCCTATTTTTTTCAAACTTATAATTAAATAATACAAAGAAACAAAAAGCACCACTCAGCACCCAGTCCTATAATAAATATATGTGACAAACTATTTTCACATTCATTACAGTGACCCACTCGACATCTGCTGTACAGTAGAAGGGTACCCACTTTCCTAATTTCTTTATATTTAATTTTTTATCGTGCGCTATACAAGTATACAACGAATCATATTTGATGGTTACCTTTTGGTTTGCGTACGGTACAAGTATGCCGAGAGTGAACACCGCCAACATTGGTCCGCCGATAATGCCCAAAATCGTCATCGAGGCCTGCAACAGCGGTCCCACGAAATGCGCACAAAACGCTAATGCTATCGATAGGATCCCGTAGACAACGACAAGGACCTTCAGCCACATCACGCGTTTCTCATCGGGTATGTTGACGTTTGCCAGTGGCTATATATTATACACATCCGAAACACATTCCAATAATATTATCGTTTCACACCGCCTTAATAATAATAATAATAATAATAATATTATTTTAGGACGATCGCTGTGATCTATACAGGTACAAGCGATATAATATATGTGATATTTTTTGTGCCCGAAATCACAAAAATATTTCGGACCACGATTTAAAGTGCTTATATAAGTGTATATCGTATCAAGTTTTATACATTTTATAGTACTATGCGTCTTCGTTTTTATCCCCTTACGGCTTATACGGTCTTCAATCGACCACCTTTCATCCCCTGGAGAGATAAATTGACTATAAGCTTTGTGAGAAGGACCGTGACGGCAAATGAAAAAAAAAAAATGAAAAATGAATAAATAAATGTAAAATATTACCGTGATATAGTCCTCGAGTGTGACGGCTGCTAGCGAATTGAGAGCTGCGGACACGGAACACAGTGCGGATGAGCATACGCCCGCCAAAAACAAGCCAGTTAATCCGGGCAAGTGGGCCATCGTGTCCAACACGAACAAAGCCATCAGCTGATCGCCACTAGCTATTCTGCCTTCCCTGAATATACACAAACACGCGCGAACGGAAACACCTTATCAGTAATGTCGTTGCAGAGCCGAACGCAAGTCCGGGGAGTATACCAACTTGATCGGGTCGCAGTCCCGGTACATGGAGAATATGGCCAGTCCCGCGAAGCACATGGACAGCGACAAGAAAGCGGTTATCGGCCAGCTGAACCACAGGGTCCTTACCGCGGTTCTGTAGTCCTTCATGGTCAGGTAACGCTGCACCTGCACCTGGTTGACACCGTACACCGAGACGTACGTGAACATGCCGCCCAGCATCAGTGACCACCAACTGTGTCTGACCGTCGGGTCGATCTGAAAGCTGTCGGGACGTTTGTGTACATTAATAATGGAGAACGCTCCCACACGCTGTATACCCACTCGTCTCAACGCACTTGAACAGTTCCACGCGACCATAATCGTAGGCAATCCTCCAGATCTCTGTCAGTCCGCCGACATTGACCGCTGCCACCGCAATGACGGCGAAAACGGACCCGAACATGAGCAACGACTGCACAAATCAAAAAACCGAGTTACGTCGTAGGTTCATCAATTTTAAAATAAACATATTAATATAAAATAAATTTATATTAAATTTATATTATTATATTATAATATCAATGTAAATCAATACAGAAAAATTACTTACATCATTTAATTTAAATCATCATTTGTTATGTATTACATGCGTGAACATTGTATATTTATTATACGTTACGAATAATATACCTATTGGGCTATTAATATTATAAATAGGTATTTAAATAAAAAATATTATATTAAATATATTTTTTTTATCATGATAGTATATTATATTTTGTACCAAAGTCTAAAATATATTATAGTTTATAATGCATTATTTTAATCTATATTTTTGGTGATATTGATGATATGAAATAATAATTTATTCTCTAACTGAATAACGTATAAGTAAAGCAATAACGTTAGGACGTATGCTATTCTGTTTTAATTTCCAAGCGTGTTTAATTTAAAGCCGCAGTTATACACAGCGTTTTACATCACCAGCACAACCCGTCCTAATTTAAAACAATGTAAAATTAGGAGTTCGTTTTTATTATTTCGGCGTTTGTCCGTCAAACCCCAAGCTTGTCGGTATTTTCGCTGCTGATGAAAACGCCAAGTATATATCATATCCGTAGTATATAACTACTTCAATATGAAACGATGAATTTTGAATTCGACGGAAAACGCCCTGAAATACGAGGCGGAAAACGTCGTGTATAAACGTGGCCTAAAGCGCAAAGTCGATGTAGACTTTCAACTAAGGTACATGTTCTGAAAATCAATTTATTGGGAATAAATCGAGTTTTATAAATAAAACTTAATGAGTTTTATGTAATATAGAGTATACTGTTTATTATCTAAAACAATAAGTAATCAATTAATGCAGAACAAACTTTGGAACAAATTAATCACTGGTTTCTGAATCTATTATATAACCTGGTATGTTAAATCATTAACAAAATTAAACCAAGAATTACTTATTACATCATTCCAAAACCTCAAAAATAGTAAGTCGTTTGTACAGCGATTATTTGAAAATGTAATTTGAACTCTGGGCAAATGATAGAAAATCTAATAATCATTTGTTTGTCTGAAGTAATATATAATTTCTTTTAATCTAGTTGGTGAAACGTTTGTAGGTTACAATGTTTTAATATTTCGTGTGTATCAAATACTTATACCTTTATAAAATTTGAATATTGTAAATGGAATATCTTAAAACTTTGTACTCAAACATTAATAATAATATCTGTAGTAGATTTTATTTAAAATAATGAATGAGTATCGGGAAATAATTTCGGAATCGTTTCAAAAAATTAAATTTTCAATAAAAGGTCTTCGATTTTAAATTTTAATTATAACTTATAAGGTTTTACTCTTTATAATAATATGTTATCATTAACATAGTCAAAGAGACAAAGAAAAAAAACATGCTATAGCGAGTATCATAAAAATTGAATATGAACACTAAGTACTATATTATAATATTGCTTTATAACATTTGAGATATCAAAATCAAATTAAAACTTTTCCTGTAACCGAATTCGAATTATAATAACGAAATTGTATTTCAATAAGTACTTCAGCATGTGATTGTATATTTACATTTCATTGGTATTATGAAAATAATTTCAACATTATAAGTTATACATTTCAACAGATAGTTAGGTAAATGGAAATTGTAAACCATCTCTTATATTATTTAATACAATCTTTCAATTACAATATTATAATCTGATATTTTGAATACGATTGTATTAATGCACTTATCGTTATAAACCAGACAAACAAAGCATGGTAGATATAACCAAACAATGAAGTCAAAACAAAGTAAAATGTAAAAAACTAATTTTAGGAGGAATAAAACGTTTAATAGCTAATATGGTCGTAGACCCCGACTTGGCCGACTCTTAATGCTATTTGGTTTTAACATTCGCCTTATTGATTACGATAGGCAATAGCTATCCATCGTTCATACATAGACGTAGCCACATACATTCAACTTCTGTTACTCGTAAAGTAAATTTATAATCGAATACGCGTCTTTCGTGTCTTCAATGCGGCACTTTGATCAAACCGTATACAGCAATTTCAATCCATAAAAATTCAGGATTAATATAAAAAACAGTAGAGGACAATTTTATGAAGTATTATTTTGTTAAAATACTGATGTAATAGTGCGTTGCTCAAATGGATTAGGTTTATCGTAAATGCAGTTACCATATTACAACCAGAAGTATGCTATTCAAATATAAAATATTATAATAATCGTCGGCGTAAAATCGTTGCTATTAAATTTACTATAAAAATGCTTTAAATCGATAACCTAAATTTAAAAATTGAACACACAGCTGACCTGAAACAAATCAGTGACGATCACGGCTTTTATGCCGCCAACGGTCGAGTAAAAGGTGCACAATATGCCGACGACCATCATGGACGCGGTCTGCGAAAAGCCGGCGATCGCGTTCAGAGCCAACGAGGCCGCGTATAGTACCAGAGCAGTGCGCAGCACCGTCTGGATGCTAAAAGCCAAAGATGCGACGATTCTAGTTGACTTGCCGAAACGTTCTTCCAAATACTGAAATAATAATAATATTGCATCGATTTATTTTGTTATTAAAATTCATTCCCATTTTTAGTGAATAGATTTATACGCGTGTTTAAACAATATATAATATATATATATATATATATATATATATATATATATATATATATATATGTATATGTATACTATCTGATAGGAAGTTGAGATTCTCTATTTTAATATTATTATAAACGCTCGTCGATACACTGTAATGTGCAATGGACAGGTTGTTTTCTTATCGTTTATTGTTTGGATTCATTCAACCTATCTATTCATTTCCCGATCACCCTTGAATGACGTGGTTTAATTACACGAGTCGGAAGAAATGTATAAAAGAAACGTTATTTAGTTACACAAACTTCGAACGGGTGAATTCGGTTGAAAATTACTACCCGACCGAACTTCAGCGAAAAGTCCCAAAGGGCTAAAATCGAACTACTGTGAAAACAATGGCGTGTAAGTATATTATTCTACAATAGTGATCAATAATAAAATAGGTGTTCCGAAAATAACACCGAATGAACTACATTATTTAACATGATACAAGACATTAAATAGTCAATCATTTTAAACTAAAATAAATAATGAATTAATATATATGACGTATATATGCCTACATATTTTAAATTAATTTAGTGGAGTATAGATATTATATAAAATTTCATAAGAATTTTGAGAAAAATGAGAAAAATTTTAATAAAATCTATTAACTACCATGATAATATTGTATCAAAGACATAATATTATATTACCCTACAGACATTTATTGAGTTTCCTGTCTTTATTTTTAACAGTTTACGTATTTCAAAAAATTGCCTTTATTTTTTTTATATACATTTATATGTATATAAGTAAACATCATTGCAAAATTAATATTAATTAAATTTAAATTGTGTATCGTTTGTAAAATTAAAAAAAGGAAGAGATCAAAGCACAAAATTAATCATGAAATACCTATTAAATGCCTGCGTAAAATGTCAAATATTTATCAAGAGTCTTAATACAATATTAAATTATTATTATAATTTATAATCATCATTTATTTTATAGGCATTTCACTGCAGTGTATTCCGCATATTATATTGCATTGTTGTATGTAGTGATACAACGTATTAATGAAATATAATATTTACATAATAATGATTTACCTGGTAAACGGACAAATATCCGAGCTTGTAAAATACTGGTAGAAAAACATAGGCGACAATAGGTGTACCGATAATATTGGATGCGTTAATGGCCATAAATTGTGTTCCTCTCAAGTAGTTTTCAGCGCTTAGCCCAAACATGGCTGTAGCACACATAAAACTGGCCATTAACGAAAACCCCACAGGTATAATGGACAATTTCTTGTCTCCGAGCATGTACTCCTGGAAATATTATTTACAATATATATTTGTGTTCGTGTGTGTGTGTGTGTGTGTGTGTGTGTGTGTGTGTGTGTGTGTGTGTGTGTGTACATAAATATGTAATTTAAAATCATCCGTTCAATAGTCCATTAGTAAATGAACAAAAAATAACAATTGATTACAACCAAGCAATTGTTTTTTTTTTGGGGAAACTCGGGATTAAAAATGTATAAATGTATTTTTTTTTTTTTATATGTCTGGTATTGGATTATTTTGTATTTGTTTGCATTTATTATTCCACTCTACTAACTATTTATTTTTTTTTTATACATATTTAAAGGAAATTCCATGGCAATTATAGCCGCATTGGCTCACGGATAACAAGAAATTCGTTTTTTTTTTTTTAAGAATACTTGACACATTACATTAAGTATACAAATATTATTAAAATA
Organism: Rhopalosiphum maidis; assembly: GCF_003676215.2. Classification (NCBI taxonomy): domain Eukaryota; kingdom Metazoa; phylum Arthropoda; class Insecta; order Hemiptera; family Aphididae; genus Rhopalosiphum; species Rhopalosiphum maidis. The sequence goes on from NC_040878.1 coordinate 7,400,704, forward strand.
CATTAAGAACATTTTAAATTTGATTACATTAATGTTTATTTGTATGAAGGCCAATAATATATCTGTAGACGGATAATACGGTTCCTAATGATTCCACAATAATAGATGATAACGAGTCATATCCCATCAAAAGTGAAACTTTAATTTCCCAATATGACAAGATAATATTATAACATATCTCATTATTTGTTTACACCCGATGATAAAACATTTTGGATAGTAAATAAAAGCTTTCGTTCGTAAATACTGATAAGATTATAATATATCTTTCAAAGAATTAAACAGTCCTTAATAATAGTTTAACATATTACATAAAATAGATATACTATTTTTATTTAGTCTATGACAGAAGTAGGTACTTGTTATACTTGAACAAATTTTACAAATTATAACATTTTAGCGACCGCAATACTACTTATGTATTAACATAATTTTAAAATCTTTATAATAATTTATAGCTCCGATATCACTAGCCATATACCTATTAATTATTATCATGACTATCACGACTGATCCCTTAAATTATACAAAAAATTTAGTCGTTTAAAATTTCCAAAAATCAGAATTTTAATTACTTCGTTGTGAAAAGAAAAATGAATATAGACATGGTTTTTGAATCACTCGGTATACACTCGGTTGCTGAATTTTATGCATTGGCGTATTGCCCAATTTTCCCAGGTACCTACTAAAATATAGTACGTCACATTGCGCTAGTTCAAATTATTTAAATAAATGTTTTGAATATTCCTATACGGTTGCGTTCAAAAGAATGACCGTTGCAGCGGTCGTACGACTAGGACATTACGTAAAATATTGTTATGCCGTGTACCTATACGATACTTGCACATTATTATTATATTATTATGTTTCACCTGTGTCGTTTGCTGTTTGCCACCCGTGAGCCGGTAATACACTCCGATCGCGGCGGACGCGAGTAACGTGACCGTAAGCACGACATAGTCGAAAGCGCCCAGAGCCATATGTATCTATCGTTATGTATTATTAATATATTATGTATCGATGTATTTAAATAACGAGCACAATTAACACGACCAAAAATACACGTATAATATTACTGTACAATAATATATATACGCGTACGAGATGGATTTAAAACATTATATTCATATGACAACGAGTAACGATTTGAATAACAATAATAATAATAATAATAATTAAAATACCGTGACATGCGCGTTTAACGACGAATGCTATCGGCACTAATCATTCACATTCGAGTTTATAATCTTCATCTGATACAACCACGCATTATACTAAAGCCGTCGTATACAATATCATATACAGGACCGTCCAAATGTTGAGTTATCACTAAACCGGTGGGGATTACGATATCTCGAACGTACATGTAATATCAATGTTTGTTGTGCATATGTGACGCATATTTGGTATAGCAGAACATTATGGTACACATAATATAACATTGATATAATGATACATCGAATGCGCGGTTATACATAAATACGTATACCTACATATTATGTGTGTAAATTATATATTTTATTATTCGTTTATACTACACAACTGTTTTTCTTGTTTACTATAATATTATGTGTGATAGCGATGCTGAGTATATAAACGAGTTACAAGTTAAAGTCAAGTTAATTTTAATCAACTCAATTGATTTTCATCGATATCAACTTAGTAAAAAACGAGTTACTTTCAATTAAATTCGAGTTGTTACGTTTGTTTGTGGATAATTGATGGTACACGATAGGAAATTAAAAACTGTAATTCTTAAACATGCTTCTCGTTTTGTTGCCATCAGCCAGATTTAATTAAATAAAAATATATTATTATCATACCAAACAGTATTGTATGCGGTAATTTCAGGAAAGTTGTATTATTAACAATAACACATGCATACAAAAATAAAATATATTAATCGGTACGATTCTCAAAAGAACAAAATATAAAAGATTATCGTCATGGTAATGATATAAAATGACATAAGTTATCTCTTATTATTCCTGTCGTATACTAAACGTATTGCCCGCGTTCATTGATATTTATCTATTATTTTAAGCTATCTGTGGGCCATATATGTACCAGAAAAAAATGTAGTGACAAACGTAAGGTTGTAAGTTAATCGCATGGTTTCCATCATGCAGCTCAAATTAATTCGGTTAAGAAATATCATTGACTTGCCCGGTCTTGGCTGATATTTTTTTAATATTTACGATATAACAATAGTTCAGGTTATCTCATCGCACGCGGTATAATTCACATGCTATAGGCGCAGTCGCCTTACACACGACCGCGAACTTATGCCGAAATCGGTAATGATAATACTTAAATTTATAACATCGTCCGTGACATATGTATATGAACGTATTATGTGTCCCTCGTCCGGTCGTACCCACTATAAAAATATATAATACGATTTATCGGTCTCGTAATCAATTAGCGTCGATTTTATTACACCTCGAGTGGTTCGACTAATTATTATATTATTACATGCTATGACAATAATTTAAGATGGCTTCGGCGAGATCGTTATTCATAATATACGAACACTACCGTATGATTAAACGTACACGATTTATTGCAATGTATACTATATACAGTGTACACATATTATTGTTATTATTAATATACTATAATACCTATTAGTTATTAGTGTGATCAATAACATGCGACCAAAAGTGTATTGCATTTGACGGGACAGTACTGATTTCAAGTCAGACTTCCCACTAAATTTTGTGACTGTAAACTGTAAAAAATACCAACCTCGACTATCAGTATTTTGTACCGATTTTCAACAAATAGTAATTTTTTTAACGTTAGATATATCTATGATATAAAATATTGATTGACTGTAGATAAATTAATAATAGTTTGGTCATTGTATACGAGTATAATGTATTGATATTTTTTTAATATTATTATTTATTTATTTTTGTAATTATATCGCCTGAATAAACTTGTGAGTGGAAAAACTAATTTACCTGCAATTCTGTTATGCTCTAATAAAACTTAACTCGAATAATGAAAAAAATGAGATTGATCAGGAGGATTCTCGAACAAAGTTTTAATTGTCTAACCTAACCTAACCTAAAATCTACAATAGACAAACTACGACTTCGAATGGTACGTAAATTTATTATAATTATGTCGTAGATATGTGTTTTTTGTCGTGGTAAAGCATCGTATCGAAGACCGAGAAACGGGGCCTTTATATTATTATTGTAATATGTCACGTATAATAATAAACTAACCGTCGACCATGTGCACGTGACGAGTTTTCGTATACTTATTTATTTATTAATTTTTCGAATTTCATTCGTTAAAAAAAACATATATATATAATATAATAACACGCAAGACCGGAACCGGATTACTAAATAATTTAATAAATATCGACTTTGCATGCGTCTAATGACTTTTGTGGAAAAAAACAATTTCGAAAAATAAAACGTCTACTGAACACACAAAATGAAAGTTTTCGTCCACTAATATAGCGGGTTTAATATTATGTGTAGGTATATGCGGCCGACCACAGACAACTGCTACAGCTACACCCCTCACCGGCAGCCCGTGAAATTCAAATATGCGATGCTACCGGCACGCCGTACACACAGTGTGCAAGTACTAAGTATACTATATTATTGCGTACGTGTGCGTGCGTGTGATGTGACCGGTATAAAGTTATAACCGCGGTCCAAAATAAATGCTAAACGAATCGGAAATCTTACAATTACGGCGCGCGCGGCGATGTTGCGGAAAAATCGTTATTTAACTACTACACATCGCGATGATATAATAATTATGTTACGTGCAATCGGCAGTAATAGTATATTTAAGTTTCGACTTAAATACGTATTGCGCGTCAAATTATCGTATAGGTATCCGATAAATAGGACGTATACGACTTTTCAAGAAGATCTGACGGTTTTAGGCCGACAGCAAAATATATACGTCGTAGGTCATAATACGTATACATCACTCGTCCGGATACACTCTGTACACGAATACGAATTATACATAGATTTATGCGTGTGTTATAATTATTGTCGTTCAATCATTTTGCTGTAATCGAATAGTGATTTAATTAACGGCACCGATTAGACCGGCCGCGTTACGATAATGTTATACGACGTCTCACGACGAGTTTTAGTGATTTATATTTGTCAATAACAAGCCGCACAGATATCGAATTATTATATACCGCTGCAATGAAACGAAATATATATATTTTAATATACGAGTAGTTATTATAACACTCGAGTGTGACACTTGTTAACCGCTCCGTCGAGGCTGAACTATATAATATTATATTATTATAGTGCACATCCAATTTGTTCTCTATACCGTATAAAAATAATAATAATAATAATACATTAATAAATTATTTGACGCGCGTAACAATATACGAAAAAGGTTTAATAATCGTATAGGTACGATAATAATTGTAGCGGAAAAAATATTGTTTCCGACACAGCCGTTTGAACGCGCACACTAAAGGTCTAAAAGATTTTGTTCGCCGAATTTAATCCTTTTTGTTTTTCAATTTAACCCGGTCGCGTCGCGCTCTGTTCGCTTATTTCGAATTCGCCACGGTAATACCGTTTTTTTAATAATATTAAAGGGTTTCGTCGAGCCCGCGTTGTTTGCGGGGCCACCCGTTCGAATGATGGCATAGAGAACGATTCCTCCGTCCTCTCTCTTGCCGGGTTCATGTCGTCGTCAGTTACGGTGGCGAACTATTGATCCCACCCCATCCGTCGGGAAAAACTTTTTTCGGTGCCGCCACGACCGTGCATGGTATACGTATATATATATACATGGCGCGCGTATTGTATTTAATGTATATATAAACAACGTCTAAATACGAAATTCTGGTCGGCGGCACCAGTGACCGAACGGGGTGAAAAACATAAGTTGAAAAAGCTACGCTGTGACGTCCCCGGGTCACGGGAATTTCGACTTTGCGGCGTGCGAGTGCGTCGCTCGTATTATAATGACGTGACAGTCAGACACAAAGGTCGCGCGTATAGGCACTTCTAGAAACTGTAGGCCCGAAACGAATAATTAAACTCGGGACGATTTGAATTTATATTCAAAAACGGTTTACCGTTTTACATTATACGCATATGTCGGGCCTGTACGAATAATAAAACTAAAAAAAAAAAGCAATTCACATACACTCGATCATTGAAATAATCTGATTTCAATTTAGATAATAACAATATTATTACGTGTACGTTAGACGTGCGATGATTGATCGCTGAAAAATATCCGAAAAAATCGTATTGTTTGCAAATTTTGTTATCATGAGCGATATTTACTCACCATACTATTAAAACAATATCACAGAATAGAATATATTGTCGAACCGTCATTTCCGGCGCTGAAACATTGACTGAAAATGTTATTTAAAACGTGATTTATAGATAAATAATATTTTAATTTTTGCGGTGTACATAAAAGTTTTATTTTGTTTTGAACTATTTCTAGACCGCATAAAACTAGTACATACACGATAACTTTTTTTTTATTTTTAAAACATGTTATAAGTTTAAAGTATTTCTATACAGGAGGTACCTATGTATTACGGTATATTTTTGTTTTTATTATGTTCGATATTAAAATAACTGTTAAACCAAATAGTTTATGCTAAATGTTCCCATAAACTCAACATTTTACATTTTTATATTTGTGCCTCTACTCGCATATAATACGTTTTATTAAAAATACAATTTCATTATTAAAACACCCGTAATCAATTTGTATTTATCGACCTTAAAAATAAACTAACTACTCGTGAAAACATAATCAACTATAACACTGTATATGTGTGTTTATAATGTATTTCGTGTGGAATTGTGAGTGTACATTATGTTGTGTATATATTGGCCTACAATGAATAAATCATGGGGCTGACCGTAGAAATCAAAATTAAGAGTTTATTCGGGCGCTCGGCGATTTGATAATTTGCCAAGTCTCCGATGGATTTATGTAACAAAATTTCAATCGATAAAATAAACGCCCTCTACCCCTCCCAGTCGTGACTCTCACTTTGTTTCCCGACTTTAGAGCCAGGTGTATATATAATACGTTAACGGTAATGAAAGTGATACGTTATTTTATCAAATATCTAGTTATTCTGTAATTCTATATAATTTCTAAATATGCTCATTAATATATAAACTACACGGTTTTACTGTTTGATAAATAGAATACCAGTCGGGGTTCCTTAATGTATCCAATTTATAGTCATCGTTAGGTAGATAACCGGGACTGAAGTAGATAACGTCAGTGACGTCCCAGATGAAGATATTTGTCTTCGAAAGGTACTCGAATACTAATCACTAGGTAATGGTCAAGGATTTTTCAAATACACGTGTCAACAAAAGTGCACCACAAAATGTGCCTCTAAACGTCATCCAAAAAGTTCGTGTACTAATAAATAAATTGTAATTTGTAAAAATAACAATAATTTAATAATTCTAATAAATTGACGTTAAAAAATTAATATTTATATTTTGTATAATAATTTAGGACTTGTTCGACTTAATATTATCATTAAATTTTTTTTAAATATTTTATTTGTTCAACATTTTAATAATTCTAATAAATTAACGTTGTACAAATCATAATTGAATTTTTCAAAATGAATTTTTATTTTTTATACATGGATTCAAAAATAGTTTTAAATACATTAGCTAGACCGTTATTATTAGTTTATAAAATATCTAATTAGTATGTAGAATAACTAGTTAAAGTATGTATTTATGATGGATTCATTCAATACATTAACTGAAAGTACCCGTAATTCTATAAAATGACTAGAATTACATAATTTTATGGATTAAGGCTCACATACAATATATTATATACGTATGTACAAGCACATCCAAAATAATTCTTAATTGGTGTAATCCATATAACCAATTCACGTTAATTTCAATCTTTTACTTCAGTTTGTACGCAATAATTATTAATTTATTTTTGATTTAACTTTCGAAAGCGTGTCCACACGCTCGTCGTAATTTGATTTCGCCGTTCGTAAAAAAGACGACCCACATGTGCTGCAAATTATACATAAGACTGCACTTTAACCACTGTTTAATCTCATTAAAAACAAAATTAAAATAACTCACGCAGGTCAATTCGCAATACATCGGGCAATGGAAAATGTCATCGTGGCGTTTATTATAATATAGAAATGTTAAAACATTTCAAATAAACCGTTTCTGGTATCTGCCTATACGAGAGCAGTTAAATAAATGTGCGTGAAACACAAACGCAACGAAAAAAAATAAACAAATTTTTACAATTTATAATGCGATTGAAGTGACAGCTTTAGTAGAGTAAAAAAAAAAACGTTTGTCCATTTCGTTAAGGGACGAAAATATTTTATTTTTATGAAAACTCATTATATTAGTCGTTGTATATGTATACCATTTGTATACACTATACAGTATACACAAACACAATATACATTGTAGTTGATGAGGGCGTAATGTACACATTTACGAAAAAATAAATTTATATGAATTTTCGTGTTTAACGTAAACTGATACCATAATAATATTGTATCATTATAAAACGTATCAATACATATTACAATTTTTTTAAATGCTATTTGAGACATTTCAATACAGTACCAGTAATCGGTATTATATTTATTTTTAAATATTTAAACAATAAATGTATAAATATTATTATTATAAATATACAATCGAAATAAAAGTCGTATAATACATTCGCGAAAGCAAACAACTAAATACTAGTATATTATGCTCGTATATTTTTATTACATTAATAAATATAATAATAATGTTGTTCATCAATTGTCAGCCGATGACCCAAATGGTTATAATATTCTAAGTTCAAGAATAACAAATAATAAATATTCATCATTTTGTGGTATTACCACGCGAATAAAATGCACATGATTAAATTATATTGCGTTTATCATCAATTAAACTATTAAATAACTCTAATTGTCTCTATTATACTATTTAATATTAGATACAAATATAAAGTTCAGTTGGGATTGAAAACAATAACTATTAAACTGCTAGCCGTTAAACATATTATATAAATCATATTATTTTTAAACGACTTTATGTTAAAGCTAAAAATTATGCCTACTTATGATAGGTATTAATAACTTTGATAATATCATTGTGCTTTGATGATTATCATTTTTTTTTAAGAATGTCATCAGAATATTTAATTGATTATTCCAAGGTTAATTTTTCTAGCCATAACCAATTAAGTATTTAAGATTTATAACCATAACAAATAATAAATAACTTTATAATATAATATTATTGTAATAAGTACCTACTGGAAAAAAAAAACATTTATAGATTTTTTATATACCTATCTAGTGAATTACCTTGCATTATTGATTTGTATTATGTAGAAGAAAAGATAAACGATAATGATTTATTTTACTTTTTACTTTTTAGTATTAATATTATATAATTTTTTTTGTATCAACTGTCAAGTTAAATCCCATCAAACTGTATCATACTAAATATCCAGTTATTAAACATCCATGAATTTTAAAATATGACATTTTTAAAATAATTTCAATACCTAATATAGTTTTTTGCAATCGATAAAAACATTATGGTGGACAGTATTAATTGTTATTTATAAAGAATTAATATCTATGATTTAACATAATTTTTAGTGTGTTAGAATATAAGTATTTAAAGAATTTCTAAACTATGTCTTTTTAGTATCTTAAAATTATTTTCTACTCTTTTGAATCACTTTGTATTTTAATTTAAAATTATATTCTGAGCAAAATAAAGTATTTACATAAAACATTCTCGTTATTTTAATCAGACTTGAACAAATTATTTATCAATGAAATTAAAAGTATGTAAAATAAAATATTTTATGAAAAACACGATGTTGCAATAAAATATTAAATACATTTAAACCGTACTTCTGATAAAAAAATATATGATGTTTAAAAATGTATTTCTTGTGGATAAAATTCAAAATGAAATTATGTAAATAATACGAATATAAAATAAGCGCAGTCTTATAGGTAATTTTTTGAATATGCCAAGCGATTACATTCCGGGTTTGTAAGATTAGTGACTTTTAGAACTTAAAAGCTTTTTTAAAACACGAATCCCATTTTGTGAACAATGCTCTATATATAAATACCCGATGGTTAAAAAAATGGTTTATTGAGCCAACGACCCGGTTTACACGATCCTTTTTGTAGCACATTATATGCACATTAAATGACATATAAATGTACATTGCACATGAGTACGCCTGTTTTTCCAGGTCACGTACTCTACGTGACACAATAGGTCTTACGGAGTACGAATAATATTCGTCACTGGTACCAATCGCCATAAAATATCTTATAATCACATATAATGTAATAATGTACAATGTACATTATATTATAAAAATATTATAATATTATATAAATATCCTCAGGTAGGACTTGTGCCAGAGTAAAAGAATGAAAATATTTTCTGTTCTGATGAAAACGTAATATTTTTGGTTTTGTAAACAATATCGATTAGCAAAATGTTTAAGTATAAATGACTTATGACTTTATGAGTATTTTTGAGTTTGGAAAATTATTAACTGAGTTCCGATCCTAATCCAATATTTTAATGCTTGCAGATTATAATATACATTCTCTGAATATAAATATTACTTATAATAAAATAAAAAATTAGTTATACAAAAAATGTAATTAAATTCTTTTCAAGTTTCTATATGCCTATTATGTATGCTTACTTTTACCCGATTTCTAACAAACTTTTTCCTTACTCTCGCTTACTGACAGCCATCGTTCTCTATCATCTACCAAAGTGCAAAATGCTGTTCATTTTCTATTTTCAGCGCTTGTAAGTCGTTTTCATTTCAAAACCTTTGAATCTGAAAACATCAATACTCATTATATTGTGTGCTGTATAGATATACTTAAATCACAATGACCAGAGAACATGCTCTGATTTCCAAAAATCTCATAAAATTCTATTGTAGCTTTAACTCTACCTCTACAGCCTATATTCCAACAGAAAAGTTGGAATATTCTACTAATCTCTTAAATTCGCTGTACATACAAAAACAAAAATTCAGTAAAAAATGAGTACTGAATTTTGTTACAAAATATAAAGTTCGTACAACATATTATTTTATTTTATTTTTTCAATTTTAATAATAAAGGTACTTTCACAAAAATTAATAGAAAAACACATTATTTTTAGACCAAGACAATATTGCGTTTGTTTCATTAAAAACATATCACGAAAGCACGAATATTTATTCTTATATTTTATTTTAGAAAACCCGACGATTAATAAAAAGAATTGCATAAATTGTGTAATTTGTTTGAAAAACAATATTTATTATCGTCGTCGACAATATTTATGTTCTCTTTGAATGAACATTTTTGGGTCAACAAGCACTTAAGAAATGTAAACATCAAAGGAAATGTGTTTTTCCAAGAACTGTGAATAGTTGGTATTCTGTGGGAACTTTGTAAACTTTATCTGTACCTACTGTGATTTTTCAAATAAAACTACACGGTTCAACCGATGTATTAAAAACAACGCTTTTTAAGTCATCGCAGTAAAACTTACTAATAATATTATATTTGTATAAGATAGATTATGTATTTATTATGTAGAAATATTTTATTTTTCTAAATTAAATAAAAATCATTTTATCAATGAATAAATTAAGCAAGTAAACAGGTACATATACTAAATGTATGAAAAATAAAAGCAATTTTTACCATAAATTGGTACTTAAAGTTTTTCATTATTTTTTTATAACAGTAACCTTAATTTTCATAAATTCCTGTATAGTTACAATATATTCCTAAATACTCTAATACATAATCAGAATTTAGATTATTATTTTATTTACATTTCAAATGAGCAGAGAAATAGAAAAACTAGTTATAAGTAATAACATGAACTCACGTACTATCTATGTATCCTCAACTGCAGCCACTTCAATCCTGCTGTATAAATATAAAACATTTATAATTCATAAATAATAAATTTTAGCCATTGAGTTGGTGTTCATTATTTTTGTATCGAAATTAATTAATGTAAAATATTCAGTTTAAATATTTTAATTTAAAAATAAAAACCGATTAATTCGCTCTGCTGTATAGCGCGTGCAAGTGTACGTCATCATGAAAGTAATTTAGATGATAAATCATTACAAACGAAAAACGGTTCTAAGCAAGTGTAGTATGTCAGTCTATATTTCTAAGGATATTTTATCAAATATTTATATTGCTAAAAGTAATTTATTGCTTTATTAATTCAGATTGAATAAATGTTTGCAAAAAACGTCGAATTTAGCTGGTATTATATTATTAATAATTATAATCGTATCATGATGTATTATTGTTCGTTTTTTAAATTTAAATTTCCAATTATCAATTATTAATTTCTATTAGTAATATTACTGATATGATACATAAAATTAATTTTTAAACATATATTACATAAATAATAATAACTATAATATTAATATTATTTCATAAGTGTAATATTACAAGATTTTATTAATTTATAAGTCAATTATATCGACATGCCGTAGAGGCGTAGACCGATGTAAATTGTTCGTGGTATAAATAGTTTATAATTAATCTAAATATTTTAAAAATGTCATTGGGTGTTGTAATAATAATATACATAATGGCAAAGTTTCAAATTTCTACGAATAATATTTTTGTTAAATTACAACTAAATAACTAAAACCATTACAATTTGTTAAAATATCCTATTTTTTTAACGACATTTCAAAGTTAGACTTTAAAAAAATAATTTATTGATTTTGTTTAATTATTATTTTTTTAAGATTTTTAATTGTTGCAAAAAAAAAATTTGTGAGAAACTGTACTAAATTTTAACTACAATATTATTCACCTATTTTGATAAAACTAGTAAAAATTTGAACTTCTTATTAACAAAAAATGAATTTTTTAAATTCTTAATTGTGTAAAGAAAAATGTATGAGAAATCTTATACCTAATTTTCAAGCTTTATTACAATATTAACGAATAAAACTTGTATTACACACACATTATTTTAAAATATTTATTACATAATCTAGTATAATATCTCATATGAATATGTTTTTTACGATTAATATCAAATTAATATAGAAATGGTAATATTTGTAGTCTTGAAGCGGTAGTACGTCTAGTGATGAAAATTCACGATATTTTTCATATATTGAAAAAAACTAATAAAAGTCAAAAATGTTATGGTTTTAATAATATTACAAGAAGCCAACATTCCTACGTAGCATATCATGTCTAGAAAATGCTATTTTAAATATTTAATTAAAAATGTATGTTTCAATATATATTCTTTTGAAATACGTAAAAAAAAAACGAAATAAATTTAGTCGAAAACTGATTTTGCGTAAAAAATTTGTTTTTTCCCCAAACTTGGAGATTGGCGTTAGCAAAGTACACTTTAATTATTTACTGAAAAGTTTTTATTTTTATGGTTGAGAAACTTTTACTGCTCCAAAACCAAAAGGTTAGATGACTGTCATAAAAATAAATTTAAAAAACATATACATTATAAAATCAATACATTCACTACACCTCACTCAGAATCTAATAATATGGTCATTGGTCAATAATCTAAATTTTTATTAGGTACGTCCATTAATGAAATCTTTGTGCAAATTTCAATATTTTTTTATTCTCAATCAAGTACAGAATTATTATAACAAGTATCTACTCCGAGTCTTGAAGAAAATAGACACACACGTCGACCGTGAAAATCTATGTTTATGCTAAAAATAAGAAAAAACATAAAATACTCATCTATATTGTATATATTATTATCGTGAGCAACGGACCGATTTCTGTCTTGTGCTGTTTCCTACTCCCATTCAAATCACAAAGACTATATCTGTATTTCGCAGCATTCAAACTCTTCCAGCCGTGTACTACCACCGCCACTGCTTGTTCACTGTTTTCTTGCAATCGCAATACCAATCTTTCGTCCTCGTTTGCCACCTAAACTCAGCATGTATACACAATATGCAAATGGATAGGACATACATTGTATTCGAGTACGATCGAAGAGCATACTACATGCACAGTATTGACAAATAAAAAAAATACTGTTTGCGCTTTGATTTTTGAGATTAGAAAAAAAACCACATTCATATTATAATTTTGTCACGGGCGCTCGTCGCACAACCCTCGCGTGCAATGCAATACATCGATGACGTGTATTCGCCGGATATTGTTACACTACCGTATTGTTAGTAACAAAACCAAAAAAAAAAAAAACTATAAAAGAACAAAATGTATGCTTTAGAGTCGATTCGACCTTTACTAGAGGTGATAACGGCGTATAACACGATTTTCCAAACTCGCACCAAATTATTATTATAATAATTTTATACCCACGTGATTACGAAATTATACGAGTAAGGTATTTAATATGGTTTAAAAGCATTTTGCGTAACCTTTCGCTCGATACAAAACTTTATAGTATTAATAAACCGTAAACGCAACCTAAACTCAATTTTTGCAAGAAACTCCTCAAAACTTGTAAATAAACGACATGAAAAACAGGGGGAGTCACTCTGCTGCATATTAATGTATCTCGTAATTGATAAAGTATATTATTATAATGACTAATGGATATTGTGTTAAATTTTAATTCAAAGATAAATCATTGCAAACAAAAATGATTCTTAGTGGGAACTATTGTTGCTATATTATGCTATAGTTTAGTGATTACCAAACTATGAGACACGTCTCCCTTGGAAAGTAAAAGTACTTATAACAGCGGAGGCACGAGGTAAAAATTGATATTGTACCAAATACCAATAATACAGTTATAAAAATTGTTGTATCATTTATTCAAAAGAAACAGGATTAATTTTTTCTATTTTTGGGGAAGCGTGAACTAAAAATGTTTGGGAACCGCTGCTGTAGTTTATTTTTCTATCATGTCGTAGTTAATATTGTAATGTCGTAATGCCATATTATTTTTGCTTTAATTAACTTACCACTCAATACCGACTTACATCAAACTGGTTTGAATAGGTTCATAGTATACACTTAAATGTATTAAAATATAAGTCATAATTAATTGAAAGATTTTGAAAATTACGTGATAATATTTCTTGAACTACAACAAAATAACTTAAGCCATTATTATTTTTGTTTAAATATCCATTTTTTCAATTTTTTTTAACTTAATAAATTGTGAATTTTTATTTTTGAAATTCTTAGGTTTTTAAGATAAAATCTTTCAAGTAACGTTGTATTCAATTTTTAAAGTTTTTGATTCACAAGTCATAACGTTATCATACAGAAATCGATATTAACTAAAAAACAGAAAATGTCTAATATCTATAAATAGCACAAGAAGAGTCAAAGTATTTTGAAATGAATATCACTTTAGAAAATGCTTATATAAATATTTGGTAAAAACTCAAGTGTCTATATGGTTAGGTAGTTTTTGACAAAAAAACAAAATCGATTTTGTCGAACAGGCTTTAAGTAAATATGCCCATTTTTCCTCAACATTTTTTGTTTACTCGATTTTTATAAAACTTGCTGGGTATCCGATTTGTTATCAGACACCACTTAAAAAGTTGAATATCTAATCATTTTTAGAGCTCCAAAAAGTGATGACAAACACATGAAAAAAAAATAAAAACATATAATTGTAAAATCAATACATTCATCGCTCTATTCAGAATCTAAAATATTCCTACTTCCGGTTAAATAAATTAAACAAAAAACCATTGTAATTTATTACAGTCCCTTAAATATTTCAATACTCACATTCATCCCCACCAATTTATCAATTTATAATTAATGTTTCACTCAGTAGGGATTCTGAAATATCTAATATATGTCACACACAACTTAAAAACCACATAGGTACAGAATTATTTAGACTAAATTGAATGATTTTCGTGACGTTTCATTGCCACGCTTGGTCACTTTGCCAATTTGTAGTCCAAGATCGCTAGTTATTTTATTCTATCAAATAAAAATAGCCACCTTCTAAGCTCTAATACACTATTCACGATTAGAGACTGTACGTTGCGCTATTTTTTAAACACAAAAAAAAAATCAATATTTCTTCCCAATTATATCATTTGAATAAGTTATTGTAATATACAATATAATGAATATACATAAATTATACTCTACACAATGATTTAATCTAATTAGCTAATCATACAAATTTAATTTAAAAACTTAATTATTTCTTTTGATGAAATAGTTTACATATAACAATACTATATAAACATTTAAACATTTAGTACTTTAATCATTTTATTATACATAATTATTATGTTGTACAAAATTTTCAAATTCAAACTATTTAAAGTTTTTATCTAAAAACTATAAATTTAAATTATTTTGTTGTAGCAGATGTAAAATTCTTAATACTAAAATACTCAAATAAATATTTTATGCAAAATGAGATTTACAAGTTAATTTTACATTGGATATTTCGTAAGTATGGGATACGTATTTCGTGCGTACAAAATGATCACTTCGTATAAACAACATGTCATAAATTATCATAGCGTGCAAACTATAGATAAGAGCAGGTAGAAACTAGAAAGTTTATTATGCCCGAGATTTAAGAATACTAAAATACAAAAATATTATAACATTAAAGCTTTAAAATGTGTTTATACTCTAAACTAAATAAAGTTAAATTCCATCTAAAGAATATGACGCAAAATAATGATTTTTTACGCTTTTCTGTACAAACTATAATAATTAACAACAATTAGTATTCATATTAGTATATATTATTATTTTTTAGTAAGTGGGAAATTATTGGCCTCTACCTACATTTTATGTAAATTACAGACGTACCATTATAATATTTCATTTTTATATGCTAACAAAACTGACCGAATTGGACACGATAAATAAAATATTATACTGAATTAGAATATAAAATATCTTATATTAACGACTACTTTAAATTATGGTATTAAAATTGATGAAAAATTATAATAATTTGAATAATACACATATTAAGATTTCAAAAGCTCAATTAGAATATTTTCCATACTAAGATTTTAAAACCAAACTAAACATCTAAAGTGGAGGTCAAATCAAAATTTGAACCTTGCATTTAAAATTCAAAAAAATCCTTCAATCAAAATATTCACTACATAGTTCTCGATGTATATTTTAAGATTCAGTAATATCGACTCAAACAATAATTTTTTATGTTTATTTAATGTTTGTATTTTCAATAACATTTTTTGTACAGTGTTAAGATTTCAAGTTTCTAAATATTATTACCTAAAATTATAAGCACGGGATAAATAAGAACAAGAACTAAATATCATGGTAAAAACAATAGACCCTTTCACTCAGAATATAAATTAATAATTTAAAATAAATATTAATTTGGTATCTGTTTAATTTGGACACACTAAATAATTATTTTTATTTGCTTCTTTGGTGAAGTTTCGGTGTTAGGGAAGATTACGCCTCTCATCAGCTCCCCTCTCTAGCCATCGCTTTTGGATGGTTATACTTTGTATAATGATGTCCAAAGGAATAAAAAACATATAGAATTATCGTTAATTTTTAAAAAATGTATTAAAAATGTCTTGAACAATCTACTAGTAGTTATTCCTTAAAATTATTAGAAAAATACCTTCTTGTTTTTTTTTTCTTTTCTAAATATATTTATGTTTAACCTCTATAATTTTCACATTACAACCTCTCAATTCATTTCCACACTTACTCTGGTTTTAAATTTTGAGCTAAAGATAATGGACATATGAATAAATTACGGATCAAACCACTTCCATTCAATTTTTCATTCCTCATAATATACACAACATTATCATAGAATATTTACACTCACAATTTTACTCGATAAAACTAAACTAAACATTTAATTGCTTTATATAGTGAGCCACTAAGTCAGAATGTATATCCCCCCTCTATGGATTTATAAAATGGAATAATTGTTTTTTATGATTTTATTATTATTATTATTATTAAATTATTAACAGTTGGTTATGGTTTGTGGTTGATAAAAAATATTAAACTCTAAATAAAAAACAAAACACCAAAGTCCGCTAGGAGCGAGCAATACTCAACCAATCAATCATCCACCCTTAAAAAAATTACATAGATGTATTGCAAAATCTTTACCATCACAATTTAATAACTAGAAAATAAAATTATTTTTCCCGCATTCTGGAATCGTTCCAATTTTATTCGTAAAATGAAAGTACGATTGTAATAATTTTGGTTAATTAAAACGACTTTTCTGTTAAAACCAAAAAATCCTATTTAGTATTTAATAAAAATCCTTCCAGACCAATAAGCTCTATAGATAGGTTAGCATTATTTTACCATTAAACATATTTTTACTCAATAATGAATAAAACAATAAGTATACTAAAAGTTAGATCGTAATTTTATCATTTATCGATATGGTTCAGAATAAATGCTAATGAACAATTTTATTATTCGTGTTTTACACTAAAACACTGTCCTGAATAATTGTGAAAACTCTCGATAATAGTATCGGAAGCACACGGAAAGGTTAATAAGCGCCATAAGAACGTAGTTATATATTAATATAAACAATATCTAATTTGTTTACTTTTATACGACACGATTCTACACATTAAATTTGTCTTCAAGTTATATACAAATATTACAATGTACCTTTTATCAGTACTTGAAAAAAAAATTTAAAAGCCGCTATAATGGTAATATTACTAACACATATTTTCATAACAAATTAATGCTTTTTTAGTTATCTAAATTAAACATAACATACTGCAATTTTTCATGATGGTTCTATAGCTATAATATCATTAGCGTGTATACAATATATTATTTAAATGTATTCTAACTTCTACTCTAATTCCAGAAACATGTTATGATGACCGTATTTTACGTGAAATGGAAATACTGTTTGTAAAAATAATATTTAGAGCTAAGTAAATGTTCTTGTACAGCATTTGGCCGTATTGAAAACTAAATAGCTCTCAATATGTATACCCGATAAAATAAGTCGTAAACAACGCTCTGTGTTGTTTTTTTTTAAAAAGCTATTCTGGAAATGGTTCAATAATTCGTTAGGTTTTATAGTCGCGGTCGTTGAGTATAAGTTTAGCTCAAGCCCTCCCGTTCTCTAGGGAAAAAACGTATTTACTTATGTGCACATATTTTAATATCGAAAATGAAATGCAAATCGGACGTTGTCGTAAAAACTGAAAAATTATTTTTAACAACACTTTTTACGCTTAAAATTTAAAATAATATAATTTAAATAAATTTATTTATTTTCGAAGAAGTAATAAAACTTTAGTGATAAATCTTGTATTCACGTAAAAACTTTATATTCAATCATTCAATAACTGGTATTATTTTAAATTAACGGTTTTTTTAATTTTATTGTGTAATAGGTATAGGTACTTAATACATTTATACGAAACACGTCCTGAATCTGTACTTAAACGATTAAAACTTAAAAATTCAACATCATATTCGTTTGCCCGACTTTAATAGTAAAAACAATTTTTAAAACGTGGCATTTTTTGAGTACAAAAAGCTTTTTTAAAAGTTATTGCGTGTCAGTTATAGTGATTTACTGACCGTAAAGTATTTTGAGGGATGATAGCTTTCGCCAAGGTTAGGTTAAACAACATCCCTATTCCATATTGTTGGACCATCGAAAACTACCGCGCTGTGTAATACATTAAATAAGCGTACGCAAGCGTAAACTCTGGTGTTCGCAGAATGCGCATGTTAATTTAATGGAATAAATTAATATATTTCTGTACGTCCGACACGTATAGAATTTCCGAATAATGACCAAACGAATTTCACAGCTGTGATTTTATAATTAGAAATAACAGCACAATGTATTGTAATCGAACCAATCAATACGAAAACAAAGGACTGCGTCTTTCGACACGTCAACACTAGGGTGTTATTTCAATTCAACGACAACAGCAAATTATTGCCAAGAACTTAAGAATGAAAACAGTTTAGTGGACATTAACATAGCGCATTTGCGTTTAGCACAACCGATTAGGTCTCATAAGGTTTAACATTTAAAAGAACTCTCATGATATAATAAACATTAAAGGTAATAGAGCGTTATTCCGTAATACCTCAGATGCTTTTATTGATAATTTGATTTTAAATTGACCGTGTAAAACTTAAGTACTGATAGTACTGTCCAAAATATCATGATTTTAAAATATTTACAACTCACATACAAATTGAAATATTAATAAAAGCCTATGATTTATTCTATATGATATAATGTACTTAAATATTTATCTTTAAATTTAATAATAAATCAATTCTCTCTAATATCACTATAATAATCAAAGCTAATAACACAAAATTGGTTCGATTGAACGCAAATCTACCATGTTGTACATCTTTAATAATATGAAATAATACATTTTTTAGGTATCTAATTCACACCTCAAATTTTTAATCTTATTGTTTTTTATTTGTTTTTATTTATTTGTTTATTTATGATCATTAATATTGTTCATGTTATGGTCAATAAATTTTAATTTTCGAGATATTTTACCGAATTTTATTTGAAAAATCGTTTTTGTACTTAATTTGTAATAATTATATAATTATATATATATATGTTAATGGCAAACGTTAGTCAATTAAATCTACACGTACAAAAACACGATATAATAGATCATAGACATATTATAATGTTATATGAAATCACCGATTACTGTAAATCGTTCGTTGCAATAATTACGCGTAAATGCTCTCAAACCGTAAGAGACGCTCGCGGTGGACTTTTTCATTAGGCTTAACATTAAACACCAAAACCTTACCACCGACGATGCCGGTGACTATTGATTTCGAAAATGGACCGTGGCGGGGTGGCGATCAATAATATATACACTTACCCTATATACCACATCAAGATCGTTTTTACAAACAACGTGTGGAAAACCGGATACCCGGTTTTATGAGCAGAATGCTTTTCCGGACTTTTGATTGTATTTGCTTCACTTCGCCACCAGCCATTTAATTTTATATCCGGAAGTTGCAGATCCGTGTATATATACATTTCATTACCACAGAGGTTTGTGTTCACTTTAAACATTTTATATGTTTATATATATATATATATATGTGACACGTGTGCAAACATTTACACCGAACTAATTGATTTTATTCGGGTGAAATCTCCAAACGTATTAAACCGTATTCGTAAAGCAACCACAATAATATAAAGCCGACACTTAAATTCTGATTTTGTTCTTCACGGAGAACAAATTTAATAACGATTTGGTTCCAAAGTATGATGGTTTATTATACGACTACAATCAATTTTTAAGTTTTAAGTAATTAATCACCTAAAAGCTGTATGATATAAAACTGTTAAGATAGATTCGAAAGTAAATTGAAAATACAAGATAAAAGTTTACGAAGAACATACTTTATGTTGGTGCGTATAATACTTGTTATTAAAAAAAAAAAAAAAATTCTCTACGATAAAGGTCAATGGATAATGTAACAATATTTATACATTCGTTGAAATATTTAAACTGTTAAGATTTAATGACTTAAAGACTCGACGCGGAATACCAACCAAATCGAATATTTTCTAGATACATGATAGATTTATTCCGTGTACAAGTTTATAATATAAACACGTTTTTAAACAAATATACCTATTGCATCCGACGAGATTGGTTTTTTCGCGTCGTAAATATTAATTTTTCAACCGACATTCCCGTTGTAGTGTTATACAATAATATAATTTACCGATCATCATTTATAGTGCGCACGCCATCGCACACACACACACTTGCACAAACCGCTATATGCTTGCCGGGCGAAAATGCAAATGTGTGGGTGTTATAACAAAATATTATATTATATCATTTATTATATTCGATCGACAAAACGTATAAACCCATCAAGGATAATGTTTTACGAGGTCACGCTGAAATCCCGCACACACATACAGGCTGCGTTATATATACGTAATACGCAACACTAGAAAATAAGTTCATGGAGTCTTATAAAAGCCTAGTACCTACTGTATTATACATAATACATACAATATGATATACCGCATTATAACTGTAACCGGGTTATAGAATAATAACATAACAAATCTGAACGAAATACAACATTTATCGCTCGTTTTATACCCACATCGCGTTTCACATTCTGCAATAATCCAAAACAAAAACATGACGTGTAAACGTGTAATTGTAATTCAAACGAGTAACAGATATGAATTTTAATTTTCTAATTTTTACTATGCGAATTTAATTTTCGTATAGTTTTAGTAATCTGCTTAGTATATACTTTTGAGTGAATAACGTTCGTTTCCGTGTGAACAAAACTTTCTCGAAAGGCAAGGAGGGCGTGGATACGACGATGATGACCTTTTTAACTGCTTTCGTAGACAATTATATCGCAATAATAGGGGTACTTATACAACCGTCTGAATCGCTTGTTTATAAGTAAGGATATCGTTTATTGATTATCAACTCCATGACATTATTAAAAGCGCACAGTGTAAAAATATTAATTTATCGTAGTGCATGTTATGTTATCGTATGAAGTTAAGTAAACACTGGCTCGCGGTGTGCAGAATATGACACGTATACACACATCTGACAACACAACACCGTCTGACATTTTCCACTACTAGATCAAACAAACTTTGCGTCTGCTTCCGTGAATAAAATTAGATTTATTCAAAAATACTTGACACCACAGAGAGTCGTTGCAGCATTCCTAGGAAGTGGGTTGTGCGACATAAACGTAAAATGTCGATAAAAAAAAAAACGTAAAGTGCGCATCCCAGACAGTAAAATGTCCAAGACTCACTATATTTTTCTTCTATCATTAAAATCGTTTCGCAATATTTATACCGCCAAATCGTATAGTCGATTCGACAGTTTGTATATGATTTCCCCGTGAAAAATCAATGACGTTCATTCGCGGACGTCTGCTGGGAAGTTTCCTCGGCACCCGGGTCCGCAACGCTATGACCGGAGTTTTCGAAATCTCCCCTTCCCCCCCCCGTATCACCGTTAATCGTACCGTAACATATTTCCCGAAAAATTTAGGGGTGCAGCGAGGCAAACGCGACGTACAGCACGTCACAGAAGATCTACCCTATCGCAAAGTACGGTATAACGATGAATATTATGTATTATACGCACACGCCGCTCTACATGTGAGAAATGTATACGTATAGGCAGAGAGCAATGCGTATAACTTCTGGTGGATTTTCGCGGGGAACGGAGCGGGGCGGGTGGCCACACCTCGACACGTACATATATCGACACACGAGGTAGGTAATTGATCAAACCGTCTCGTCTGCGGGCGCGGCCGCCGTACCGCCGGTCGGAAAAAATACATCCCTCGCCCGCCGCGCCACCCGAACCGGCGCGCACACACGCCAACGCGCGCCAGGAAAAAAAACCACCCTATAACGCGTTACGCGAGGGGGACCGCGCGCGCGAGTGTGGATGTGTGTGTGTGTGTGTGTGTGTGTGTGTATGTGATGGGGGTGGACGGGGTGGTGTATAAATGATATTTCGGCGGCCGTTCGCGTCAGACGCTTGCGACGCACTCGCTCGCTCGCAAACGGCTTGATGGTGCGTGTGCGTTCGTGTCGTACACTACTACGCCACCGTAATATGCCATCGTATCATTAGATATTTTACGGTGGGCCGACGTGGCGCTCTACACGCTGCAGTCGCCGGTCGCGCCGTACGACCTAGCGAACGGGGGGAAGGGGGGGGGGCGAGTGAGCGCGGCGCGCGCGCGTATAACGTTGTACGGTGTAATGTCGTATGCGATACGCGCCGCCGCGACGGGAGACGACGGCGGTCGGCGTGCACAGCGGGTATAGCTATTTACGATTTTGCGCGCCGCGCGCTCGTGTGCGTGAGCCGGGATCCCCGACGGTGCGTGCGCAAATCGATCGCCGTACGTGTATACACGTTTGACCGCACGCGCTTGTATGTGTGTGTGTGTGTGTGTGCGCGCGTGTTTGCGCGGGGGAGAAGGGATTCGGGAGCGCGCAAACGCCGCCCGGCGGCACAGCGACAGCGTCATCACCGGCAGCACCGGCAGTCGGCGGATCGGCGCGTCCCGTGTGTCTGGCCCAGTAGTACGCATCGTCGGCTGCGGTAATAATATTATTGCCCGTGTCGTGTCTGTACGTACGTACACGCACTGCTGTCGTACCACGACCCCTGTATAGGCTATACCGCGGCGTATACCACGGTAACGGGAACCACGACCACGAGACTGCCGCTCACCGGTAGCAGTGTTATTACGGTACACGCCGTCGTATATTGTCATACGTCCGTGTACTGTGCCGTTACCCGCCGACATATCGATAACATTATCGGTATTGCCGTTTGCACGACATAATTTCACAACCGTCACCGTCGTCTGCACACCGTCACGAGTACGGCCCCGACGACCAAAGCCGCCGGGGCGTCGCCGAAGACGAACGCCGTGCGCTCCAGACGCCGCCGTCATGACGCCCGTCATCAATTCGCCGACGTTGGTACGTATAAAATGAAATATTGCAGTACAATATATTATTATATAATGTTAACATCGCGACGAGAACGTGCGATCGTCTCCGAACTTTTCCGAGATGGATGGTCGGATGACAACGGCCAACGGGTAGTAAATTGTATGTCGACTGCTTTTAGTGTATAATAATTACCGCGACCGGCGATTAAAAGTATAACGGTAAACCGTACGTTTTTCGGCGGATGCTCAAATATCGTAAGTGATTCCACTCGCCACGAATCGTCTGTCTGTCAGAAACGTTTCGAGTTTCCAAACGCCACTGCGGCTGCGGTCGTCTTCGCTTCCGTACATTTATTATGTTTTAATTGCAGTTGATGCGTTTACACGCACAGTATATTATATGGCCGTAGTGAGGGGCATCCCCGCGCGGTTGTTTGTCTTACCTCCCAAATCGGTTTTCGATGATATTGTTATTGTTGTGTTCACGTTATTCGAAACTCGAGGTCACCGCACTTGATCGACCGACCGTCACCTTCGTCGCCGCCGCCGCCGTCGGATCTCGTGACAACCCGGGGGATGCACGTGACCTACATATAATGACGTAAATAAGCGTTAATATTATTTTTTTTTAATAATATTATAATACTACGGCGAAATCGTTATTTTACAACGATGATGTTTTAATGGTTTGTAAAATAGTGTGCCGAACGACCGCGGTGTGCGGTGTGTGCATATTATATATATATATATACGTACCCTGACCGCGCTGTGGTCCATCGTTGTACCTACTGTTTTTCCGAGGAGGTAAAGCACTCGGCCGGGCAAACGAGTCCTCGCCGAGACAATACACTAATCATAATAATATTTCGTTTTTTCATTTAACCCACGTATTACGTTATATTATACACGGTTTTCCCCGACGGAAAAGGGTTTTTTTTTGTTATCCGACTTTTGTTGGTCGACGGGGACGGGGTGGGACATACTAGTCGAATAAATTCTTTCGCACACGACCCCCCCCCCCGCACGCCACTTCGTCTATCTACCGCCAATGGTCATCGCGCTCCATCGATCCCGACGACACTACTCTTATTACGAAATGAATGAACGGCATACGACGTACTGCAACGACCACATAATTTTTTTATTCAATGCTTTGAGATTGATATGAATCTTTTTGCGATCATTGCACAGGGGCGTTTTCAAAGTGAGGGCTCAGAGGAAAAGTTTTCCTGCATATCGTGTGGCTTCTTAACGGTTGTCTTATTTATCTGTAACTGAACTGTTTCTGATTACGCATTAATGTTAACAAAATCTATCACACACATAATGGCGTACCTGCTATACGTCTTCTAATAAATGTAGTAATTACTAATAATGAGTTAAATACGGTAGCATATTAATAAAACGACTTTTATTATATTTTGTTGTCATATAAACCTCTATGTAGTTATAACCGTCTATCATAAACACTTATTAGGATGTCACGCGTCATGCTCCGTTTGAACTTATTTTACTATGCCGTTTGCGTTAGTAAGGTGTTGAAAACACTTACAGATACAACATACTCTTTCAACAAGTATATACAATTAAAAATACATTTTATACCGAACAATTTATTTCCTATAAGAGGGACGATTGCCACTGCATTGGGTGTACAACGCGTAATATTGTAAGAGAGTTCGATGGCCATATCATTCCGAATTGCTGTACCGAAAGTCTCGATACAGTTGAAGTATGATGCCATAAAAGGCCACTAATTCCCCTCCCACCACCAGTGTGTACTTATAATAACCAACTGACACAACGGCGAGACGAATTGTAAAAACGATATGTTCAGTTATCGTTTCGGGCGATATGCGCCGTACAAGATCATATATTAATGTGCTGTACTAATCTAAAATTCTAATTAATTTTCTTAGGCTGCTTTCATTAAAGGCAGTGTCGAGAGAATTCCATATTTAGGGTATATAAGGGTGAAAATATTTTTTAATCTACCCTAAACTAAAAGTATTGTTTTAAAAAATGAGTTAAAGTTCCTATTCAAATTATTATTGAACAACTCAATCGACTGCCCGAAATTACTTAAACGCATTAACCTTAAAATAAATGCAGTAGAACACGCGAATAATCATTATAATTGTACTTAAATAGTACAAAAACAATTACTTCATAAATTCATAGCTTAATATCTTAATGACTCTAACACTAACACTAAAAAATATGTTAATTTCATAAATTTATCTCTGAACAAATTGTCATCGCGGTTATAACTAATTATAGTTGTTAATAAAAAAAAACAATTTTATGGTTTTTTTTTTTTTTTATTATCATTATAATATTCTTATAACTCAACGATACAATACGTATTATATTATATCATTATACTTTATATATAATATAAGTGTCAATCATTGTCAGTGTACCCGCTTAATAATATACTGTAAATTGGAATTAATTTTCCAAAAAATAAAGATTATTAATATAACCAGTATAATATGGTAAAATATTATATGCATACAATTAAATCACATCTCTTAAATTATTGATATTTTTATAATCTTTAATTATTATTGTTTGTTTATTAACATTTAGCTATTTTACTTATAAATTATAATAGTTATTATCTATCAAAGAGGTGTTTACTAAAACTTTAATAAATGAGTAATTATCTACATTGATCTTTTTCTTGCAAGTTTTGTTATGGAATACAATTATACATATAAAACCTAAGCCTAAAATCTACCAAAATATACGAACGGTACAAGTTCATTTAAATTAAATATAAGTACACGTAATTTATCAATAATTGTTTGGCGCACTGTTAAATTATTTCACAATCGAAGACATGCTATGTTTGTTTAATATGCTTTCTCGAATACTAAGCCGTATTTAGATTTCATTTGTATCCAAAGAGTTTGTTTACTTAAAGTCTAAGACAAATTAATTTAAAATTTACAATTTGAAACACTAATAAATGGCATTCTTAAGAAGACTGAATAGGTTTACGTACCTAGTCAATGTAAATGAAGTAAAACAACATCAAATATAATTTAATACTTGTACAAAATAAATCAAATTTATTAGATTATAATAAAAGCAAAACTTGTATTCACTTTATTCAGTTTTATTTAAAAAGCTTATAAGAAATTAAATCAATACAGCAAATTGTACCTATATTATTTTATAACCATTGTATTTGGTTTGTTCAATAAATTATTATGTCTTTTGCATAAATCACTATAAATTTATGCTTTCAAGTTAATAATTATTATCTATTATCTATTTATAAATTAAATATTATACTACTTATTAACATAGTTTGTGTTTGAAAATCCTAATGTTGCAAATTATTTAATGCTACCTATGTCACGTAAGGTCAAATATAGTGTTTAATATATATATACACAATAATACCTAAGTAAAATGTGGTCGCTAAACGAAAATACATGTTCCAACTCAATTGGCTTTTACAAATAGGATTATCCACTCGTCCAATGAATAGAATTCAAACGAGTACCCCGACCGAGCGCTCCATACTTATTTGTCCATTGATTTTATTTATATTCTATTTGTATACATACATAATACATATATGTATATTTATATTATATGTGTGTATAGCTTAAGTTCAAAGTAATGATAGTACTATATTTAAAAAAATCAATCTATTTTTTTAACTACACTCTTTTTAGACTTTCAAATGCCAATACCTATTGGCTATTATTTTTAACCTTATATATTCTGATATTTCTTTTAAAATAATAATACACACATTTTTATTATTAATAAATATTACATTAATTTATAAACATTTTAAAGCATCGATTATTGATTCAATATTCTAAAATTATTCAGCTTAGAATATGAAATTAAAATAAATTTTATCATATTTTACAAACGTATAAATAATATATAGGTAAATTATTGTTAATTTA
This sequence comes from Rhopalosiphum maidis, assembly GCF_003676215.2. Taxonomy (NCBI): domain Eukaryota; kingdom Metazoa; phylum Arthropoda; class Insecta; order Hemiptera; family Aphididae; genus Rhopalosiphum; species Rhopalosiphum maidis. The sequence continues at coordinate 7,428,175 of NC_040878.1, forward strand.
TATTATAAAACAATAATAACTGCAAATTTTAAAACCATAAAAACGACGCAGAGATAAAATAGGAGTATTTCGCATTAAATGAAACACTATAGATTCTGTTTTTGTATAATTCAATTCGTATACCATTAGAAAACGTCTGTATTAAAACTACTTCTCTGAAAAAATATAAAACGAACCACTCCTTGGATAAATCTCATTATATTCTAGATGGTTAGTTTAACAACATAAACATTTCGACCACTAAATCGCATTTTTATACGAAAGCTAAACCCAATTATTTTGAAATTTGATTTTTAGAAATAACTCCACTACCATTAATATGTTTTATGTTATGCAAATAATATACAAACCAAAATCAACGTTAAAAATATTTATTCGCTTACAACCTCTCGTCGTGTCATGAAACTTTCGAATATTTAAAGTGCATTATATTTATACACTGATGTAGACGAAATACGCCTATATTATAATATATGTATATATCTTCAACCTACCGACTTTAAAAAAAGAGCGTATTTGCTAATTATTGTTTTCGATACCATTACACTCCGTACTGTAACGATGACGACATAAATAGCTATATAACCAAGTCCGTGTAATTAATTTCGCAATTTGACGTGAATGGGTGTACCTACTTTACTTATCGGATTGAACGATGCCAAAATACGTATAAACAAATACATTTTATTCATCGGAGCTTTGTACGCAAATATGAATAATGAAATAGACACTCTTGCTTTTGCTAATATGACCCGAAACTGTTATCTAAGCCCCGAAAACTTTCGTTTTCCGTGTCCATTGTTAATCATACTTATAACGTCTGACGTGTGTGTAGGGAAATTTATATCGTACGATTTTATCGACGCCGCGTGTATTATGCATGCCTATTTGTGCATGAAATATTATTTGATTGTTAAATCGGTAACGATATCTAATGTTTCGGTAATTGCGGGGAAACGACAATAAGTTTACAAACGACGCGCGATCGCGGCATTGTAATAACATAATAAATAATATTATAATAATTCCGAGGGTAATACATTATTTTGTAACGATATTATTATCCGACATCAATAATGCATTCGCCAAACCGTCCGATCCGATATCGGATACTCGGATACGATTACAAAATGTGTAGATTTTTTTATCTATTTTTCTTTTAAACATCGTTCAGTAATGCCTCGCGATTTACGCAATACGCAGACCTATACATATATAATATGCGCATCTGACTACGACGATAAATTTAATGTCGTGACCTCACGGTGGTAAAACGTTTGAACAGTCATCGACCAAACGCTGCAAATGGATTTACAGAACATGATATTTATTGTTATCGAGGCCGGAGGTAAGCCTGTAGAAACCCGAGGTAGATCTTTATAACGGGCCCACTTTAAATGACTAAAAACTAAGTATTTCTCGACTCAAGTGTTGGCTTTAAGGCTAGCAACCCATTAATTTTGCCATGCTTATTGTACGACAGCAATCATGATAATAGATACGTATGGATCCAAGATGTCGTGGCTTGAATTCGTGTAGCCCATACACTGATGTACAAATATAAATTGTAGTAGCTATTTTTTACTTGAAAAAATACAAATACAATTTTAGTACATAATTTAATTGATTTTTATATACCGATTGTGTCCTAATATACACTGGTTCACAAAATAAAATATAAACGTATTAATAAAATAGATTTAGTAAAAATACAAAAAAAAAAAAATAAATAAAAATAAAAAAAATATAAATAATAATAATAATAATACTATAATTTTTATACTATAAAAATTATAGTATATTATGTGTAATTCTATTGTATCTCGTAATATACTGGTAATAATATATTTTTCTCTTAACATTTAGAATACAAATTCTATTCTTGAAAAGTTTTATAAAACGAATAATCAAACAACACTCATATTAAGTTAATAAGTAATAACAGCATAATAATATGATATAACGCTATACTATAATGAACAATCATTATATTGATTTTTCAAATTTTTCATTTTTTTTTTTTTTTGTATTAACCACATTACAGTTGCATCCCATCATCTTTGGAATATTGCAGTCTTTCAACTTTTTTATCTTTAATGAACTTGAAAACACTATTCGCTCGAAAATAATATTATGAGCTCATGAATACGCAATATTATACTTATTGTGTAAAAATACAGTGAACCGCCTACATTTCATAGGCCGCAATCGGGATATGAAAAACTAAAATAGGTCAATATGAGACGCGGCGCAACCGGACGATTGCAGTTTAGATGACAGGATATTAAGGTGTAAATGTGTAATACACTATATTTTAAAATGATTTATCACCCGGCCACGGAAAACGGCGTTTTGGATCCGTGGTATCAGATTACGGAAGCGCGGAAATTATTTCGGAAACGAGTTATATGAATTCCACGGGCGTGGCTAAATAGTATAATGTAATGAGCAAATCGGCAATGTGTCGGTTGCAAGACAATAAGCATGGATGATCATTATTATTATTGTCCGTCCGTAGCAAGGAACTATACTATATATAACAATATTTGAATATTGTATGAATTATAAATAATGATATAGTATGATACAGCCGCGTTAAGAGTGACACATTCCATGGGCACCCATTAGGGAGGAAAATACGAGACACTTGCTCTCCCCCTCTGGAAAACTAATACGTGAATATATTATTTGATAAATATATTTCTATGATGTATGCATTGTCTAGTTATCTTAGACAACACAAGTAATTCGTTTATTATTGATCACTATACTTATACCTTATTATTAAAAATACACGAATATTATTGTTTTATCGATTTAGGTATGTAAGAGTTTTATTTTAGCTCATATTTTTAAAATGTTTTTATTTCTCTTCCCCCCCCTTTAAAATAAAATCTATGTGTGCCCGTACCACACCCGCGAATTTATAATTTCAGTCTTACAGATGCATGTAAAATGTAATTATAACAAAATTATCTGTATGTACCTATTAGTAGTTTTTTACGATCTTTTAGATTTAAAGCCAGTTATAAGTGTGTAATATGTAAAAGTATGAGAATAAAAGACAATTTGAAAATGCTCATAATTTGTTTCAAAACTAAAATATCTAAATTAAACATCTCCGGGAGACAACAAACTACGTGGGTGTGGCGTCCTCTTAATGACTGCGATCTATATTATCACTTCGGTAACCATAGTCTTTTCGCTCCACCCCGTCTAGCACTGGGTGTTAAATTTCCACAGTGTGCGGCGAAGGGATATGCTCGCTGGTCTCCAATTTTGCCCGATGACCGTCATATCTTTTGAACCAAATGTACTGCACGCGTATCTCGCAATAATCGCAAAACGGCAGCATCAGCTATATCATTATATCATTATGTATTGAACGTTGGTATATACAATACATAGCAGAAAGATGGATGTGCATGACGAGTAGACAACACGCGGTTGTTGACTGCATATTTTAACATAATATTACATCGATATGTATTTCAATGCGCGTAAACGAGACCCCTAGTTTGTTTCGTACTACAGTTTTCCAAAATTTAATAAACATTATTTACATATTACATAATATATTATACATATTTATCATAAATTCATAACAAATCATCGTGTACGGGTTAAATCTATAGTAGTTAATGATCATCAATTTATAATAAAAATTACACAAGTCTAACAGTATAAAATAAAAATGATCTATATTTTAGTGGATTTAGTAATTTCGTTCAAGATTTTACTTCCCAATACTCATAATTTATAAATTAAGCTATATTTATTTATGATATCGTGCTCACAAACGAGAAACGCAAATTATAAAGACCACTCTATTACTATATTGGGGCGATACGTTTTTAAACGTAATGTAACACGATATTATATAGCACAGCAATTATATATTAACAACCAAAAATCTTAATTGAAATGTTTTCGTATTTACAGTTTAAACGAAATTACGCGGAATCATCTGTTATAACTATTTTATTCGATTTTATAACATTATTATATTCTTTGTGTGAGCGTAATATAACGAAATGTTTAAACGATAAATCTCAACACAAACCGTACAAATATAAGGCTAGTATTTTTGCAAAGGCTTGCAGGTTGAATACCACTTGAAAAATTATATTGATACAATATTAAATGACTAAACAATAAATAAAATTATTATTTTTTTGAAAACTCAGCTAGTACTTTTCTAATATTACTTTTTCATTTAGTCCATGGTTAACGTTAAACATTGATTAATAAAATATTATTTTTTCTCCATCAAGATCACTTCAACTACCTACCTAATGACACAGGATATAATTAATTTAATTGATTATATCTTAGGTGTTTTAACCCTTTTCCATAAAAGATAATATAATATTAGGGTCGTTGTCCATAAATTATTCAACACTCGGACAATTCCAGTGGGTATATTATATATATCATGAAGGCAATTTGTTGACATGACACTGTCGTGTTTATTTATGTCTATAGTCCATGTAAAGTGACTTACAAATAAAATCATACGCATAGATTATTTTATACATTTAATATTTAAATATTATATTACCACAAATGGTTTATAGTATTATAAACTAAATACTAATCAACAATTGAAAATAATTAAATTCAAGTGATTCCGTAATGCATCAACAATAATTTCTACTTAAGGTACCTAGTTATAACTTAAGTAAAAACCAAAAATCACGTATAAAATGTAATCTTTGAAAGTATTTCAGTATTTTTATTTACTCTATGTTATTACTTATTTGTATTCGTTCAAATGTTTCAATACTAATCAAGTTTCGAACTATTTTACAGTACATCTAAGTTTAATTAAATAACTGTGATACGTGTAATAGTGTATGTTTTGTTAGTTTCTACATATTATTTAGCATTAAATTTATTTTGTAGTCCCGTAAATTTTTTAATAAATAACCATATAATAGACAAATTCTAATTCTAATTTTGTATTAATTTATCACCGTAAGTGACGCATATTATTATATAATAATTCTTATGAACTATATGATTGATAATTTGAAATAAATAATTTTTTAAGTTCTATTGAACAACCATCTAATAAATTAACTTGATTAATAAATCAAACTTTCCAAGTATTCTAAAAGGTGATCGTTCACAGTTCTATTTCTACGTGAAACTATCTCTTAAGTTTACTAGTAAACTTACAATATTACAATACACATTATATTATAATTTATACGATAAATTAATAACTACTTCTACTCCAATATCTTATATCATATATTAGCTAACAAGTTATGTACTTTAAAATGATTACTGTTACATAGAGAAAAAGAAATATTCAACTTTAAAAATCTAATATTTTATACTTTATTCGATTGTGGATATGTTACGAATTTAATATTAAAAATAAATATTTTTATTTAAATCATGTGAATATAAAAAACTATCAACTAATCAAATTTATACACCAAATGGGAATTTCCAAATTAATTATTAAATATTAGTGAAATAAAAAAATTAAAAATAAATATTATTTACTTCAGTTAACCTAAATAAATTGTGAAATTATTTTGAAATAACTAGAATGTATAAACATTGTTTTAAAAAAATACATAATGCAAGACACAAATGTAATAGCTTATAAAAGAAATAATATAATGATTGAAAGGCTTCCAGTCGAAATCAAGATAAGACTTCAGGATAAGACTATTGATTTTTCTTAAGAGAGGTGAAAAAAGGCGAGAGGTATTAGTTTCCACCCCACCCGTTGGTCCAGGTACAATTCATATTTTATATATACAATTTGGTGACTGAAACTACTTGACCTCAATACTTGGGGATTCACCGATACATTTTTTCGAGTGTTTCCGTTTGTACATTTAATGACATTATTTTAAAGTGCATTTATACGTGCATTATTAACACAAATACTATTGCACAAATTTGCATTATTCGTGTATAAAAAGTCCTATATAATTATTATTCGTTTCGTTCATTTTTGACATCTACTCGTAGTGGCTGGGTATACCTATCCCATATAGGTCAACGTGAACTTGAAATATTTCTTTAGAAAAAAAAAACATGTCTTCTATAACTTGGACACTGTTTCGATGTTATTTTTAACTACAATGCAAACACGAAGAGAATTCGTTGAATGTCAGCAGGTACATGTGTATAACGTACGCAATGTGGCCGATTTGTAGGTCATTGGGACTTTCTGATGTCTCACGGATCGATAAAGCGATGCTACACACACACGCACACACACAACATACACACATATGCACGCCCTTAGTACGCTACAGCCCATAATACATAAATAACCTTTAACGGACAAACATTTATATTAAATAAATGTTTGCGAATAATTAAATTCCCAACGTATAATAAATAATAATATAATTAACATATCTATAGCTTACTAACTTGTGCCTAGCAAAAATGCACAACTGTAAACCATTATAGCACGATAGTTTCAGTACAAGAATAAAATTATGCGTGATAAAAATTGTAGATTTTCAGTGGATATGAAACATCGTACCTTTAAAAGATATATAACAATAAATAAAACCACTTGGTCTAATAATTCTTTTTTTTTTTCGTCAAGACAGCAGTGATTTAATGTGATTACAAAACGTGTAAACCATTATTTTTGATCTCATAAATTAATATACATACATATAATGAGTATAAAAACAAATAACGCGAACACAACTTGTACTAGTCTCACAATATAATATTTATGCGTATTAATATAAATACCTGTGAAATTATGGTTTCAGGCAACCGTGCCGCTAGCGTGACATGGACAAGCGTGCGGAACACGTGAGGAAATTGCCTCCGTTGGCCTCGTCCGAAGATCTCAGTGAGGATTTATTAGACAGCCCGGAAGCTGACGCCAAAAACAAATGTTTGGAAGACATCGAGGAAGTGCCGAACTCGCCGGCCAAAGCGTCGAGACAACAGACGATATGTTTGGCGATGCCAAATACCCCAAGGATAGACATTTCTCGAGCCAGCAGTTCTTCACATCACGACGACAGTAGTCCCGAGAGAGATTTGTTCGTCGGTGAGTTTAAGTACCTAAATAAAATATTATAATATTATAAATAATAGATACGCTATAAAATTATATAATATCATAGTCTAAACCAAATATATTTGACTTTTTCTTGGGCCAAATGCATATTTTTGAGTCAAATTAGTCAACAATTAGTAATTAAGGTACTTATAATCGGATATGAAAAGAGAGATGGAAAGAAGGATACAAATTAAAAATAAATTTACTGTTATAATATAACAATAACATTTTATGATTTATTGTACTTTATCTACTATCTAATCAGTTATCACATATAAAGTTTAAATTAGTATGATTTCTTATTTATACTTGAGTTTTTTAACGTATTTCCAACCATCTATAAAGGAATATTTTTCGTATCAATTCGTTTTCAAGTAATCCATAATGACGTTATAAAAGGTATATTTTAACATACTTTTTCACAATTAAAAATCCTGCTCTCGCTTGCAGTTCCTTTTTCCTTCGTCCAATCTCCGCTGAAATAGACTTGAATATGGTATCAAGTATAAATCAACTTTTTTCGTTTTTTATTGGTTTATAGCCAAAACTCAAATCTAGTTTTGCCGTTGAAATCAAAAGTGAATTTCAAGCAAGGTCTATAATAAAACGTTTTAATACGCAATAGCTAAAAATAATGGATACAAGCAGTATACCGTCTGCGGCGAGAAGAAGGGTACGAATTTTAGACATTTAACAGACCCGTTTATCAGCCGGTTAAATGTTTATATGATATAATCTTGGCAAACATTATATCCAATTAAACGGAATTCTCTACAAGAATTTGATAGATATAATTACCAGATATTATTTTTTTTTTAGCTTTACAAAAACCTTGTCAGTGTGCATGAGTAAACATTGCGTGTTTAACAAACGCAATAAAATGTGTTTAATATAATTAAAAATCAACCGTAGCGTGTAATTTGGATGTACAACATTTGGTTATAATTTGATTTTTGTTTATCATACAATTTTTTTTTATTATTGTTATTGTTGTTTATTCCTATTAGACGCCGACGGGAAATCAGTTGAATCTGTTAAATCTGGTCTAGGATATACGGAAGAGATTATACCTGATCTCCATAGCAGTACTGAAGAATTAAACTTTCACGATTTAACTGAATCGGAAATCAGAAGGCGGCGATCAAAACTGCAGCCTCAATACGCGGTATTATTTTAACTTAAATAACAATGTAATTCCATTTAGTGATAGTAGAAATTACAAACATGTCAAACTATTTAATCGAACTACCTTTGAATTATATTAAATATTGTACTTTTCCATAAATATATTTTAATATTCAAATTCATTTTACTCTGATTTTGACCTACTTTAAATTAGATCTTTCAAAATATGGATTAAATGAAATTTTGTTGGTAAATAAAAAATATTTCTTCTCAAATCATTAAAATATGGTTACCGGTTTAACAATAATATAGTTAATAATTATACAATATACATATCAAAACAGTTAATCATAAATCGTTCAACTGTAATACTCATGAATACTGAATTTTAAAATTTAAAGTTAAATTCCAGTTAAATGAAATAATTTAACTGGATATAATATATTGATTATTGTAGAGTTGAAAAAAAATTAACTATTGAAGCAATGCATTCAAAATAAATAATTACTACATAAATAAATTTTCAACAATTAACATAAAAATTAATTCCAAAAATTGTTTTATTAATTTAACTAATGTATAATAACAAAATGAATAAAGAAAAATATCTTTAATAATAAGGTTAAGGTTAAATTGTACATATTATTTAAATATTTTCAATTAATACTTATTGTTTCATTTACAGGTCTCTGATGCTACTATGGATACGGATTTTGCTGCTGACCGAAGAGATACAGCTAGCGAATCCGGTTTTCTATGCATTAGTGGTCGTAGTAGCAGAGTTTCTTCAGTAGGATCAGTACACTCTACTGCCTCCATAGCTTCTGCAGCATCACGTTTGTCTGCTGCATCGAATTATTCCAGAGCTTCCCGAGGTTCATCACCGCACAGAGTTCTCTTGGAGACATCTTTTTGTGGTCCAAAATCACCTGAACACTTTGCCAATCGCCAACTGATTCCTATTAACGACGAAGACGACGATCTAAGTGAACCAACTGTCAGGCCAAAATTAGCAAATATTGAAACTCAGACCGAACGAAGACCAAAAAAAGTGCACGTAGAATCTGTCAAAAAAGAAATAAAAAACGATCAAATTAAAGCAAAAGTAAAGAAAACAACAAAATCAAAAGAAACAAAAGAGGTTAAAGAAATAAAAGTTACAAAAGAAATTGCCATGGAAAACGAATTAAAAGAAAGGAAAACAAAAACAAAGTCTACTTCAAAAGTAAAAGTCGTTCTTGATAACCCAAAAACACAAAAATTTGTACCATTAGAAAGTCTTGATGATGACGATATAGAAATAATTCAGGGTAACGCACCGAAACAAGTCCCAACAACTATACCAAGAGAAAATGCATCTCGTCCAAAGGTATCTACGGGGGAAAATCAAATTTACATTCCATTAAACCCTGATCCATCAGAACAAGGATCTGTTAATCCTACTAGTCCTAAACGATTAAAGCCATTTACAAATCGAACATTGGTAGATTTTATCAATAGAGATCCAGCTACTATAGAATCGTCTAAAAGAATACGGAGACCAATTAGGTCAGGTTCTCCAGGAATCAGAGAAGAATTTAAAAAATTCATATCAAGCGCAGATGAAGAAGCTGATGGAGCTCCGATACAACCTGTAAAATTAAGAAAACAGATGAGTGTTGAAATGACTAAAAGAAAGTCTATAGATCAAGATTGCTCTTCCAGATCCATGTCACCATCAATATTTGAAGAATTTCAAAAGTTTATTTCTGAACCAGAAGACGGAGATGTAAATATTACAAAACTCGATACAAAAAATCGTTGCTCGGCCATTTCCATTACGAGTCGTGAAGTTCAATCTGTAGTTGGGTCAGGACTAACAGATAGTCCAAATCTTGGGAGGTCTTTATCTCCATCAATACACGAAGAATTTCATAAATTTATGGCACAACCAGACGACGAAGAAAAAGGTATCATACATAAAACATTACCTCACACGGCATATAAAAATCCTATTGAAGGTAGTCCTTCATTATCGACTTCAAGTAACATTCGTTCGATCTCACCAAGTATTTATGAAGAGTTCCAAAAATTCATTGTAGAACCAGAAGGTAATGATGATCTACTACCACCACCACCACCAAGGAAACATGACAATGATTTACATCCAGATGAAGCTCCCTGTAGCAGATCTGTAAGTCCAGGAATTCTAGATGAATTTCAAAAGTTTATAAGTGAACCAGATGACGATTTATCGGGTAGAAGAATATGTGATCCAGCGCCACCTGCTAAAAGTCAACAAATGATTAAAGTCCAAGTGCATTGTACACCGGGAAGTCCGCCGCCGGAACAGATAGTCATAAAAAATTCAGGAAGACCTAAATCTGACGATCTAGTGAAAATCATACCACTTAAAAGCGAAGACGACGATTCAGGTCAGCTACAATCTGTCTCTTCATCGCAAGCTCAGATCCTCAGGAGGCGTTCCGAGTCTTCCAAGGAAGCCAGACCGAAAACCGGTAACCAATAAAATTCCCCAAAATCGGTTTTGTTCGGCGCCTTACTTTTTTTTTTTTAGCTATTAAACAAATCATAATAACCCAGTGCTTTCTTAACTGCTGTTTTTAGTGCGCATAACAAATTAATATATTTTTTGATACGCTGATCGTGATAATTAATTATTATATTTACACTTGTTAATATAGCAACTAAATAATAATTATCTCATACTTATATGGAAAATTTAACATATTAACATGACTAACATGGTATTTCAATAAAATAATTTTTTTCAAAATCACAACATTTTATGTTATATGAGGAAGTTTTAAGGAGTAAACTAATACATTAAATATAATTTATTTAAATTATATTTATCAACTTATTTCATAAAAATCATTTACTTTCTAAAATTTGGGACATAACTAAATCAGTATTTTCATAAAAATAAGAGAATTTATTTTTTGTTTCTTATTTAACTCAATTCGATAATATTTTCTAAAAAGATATACAATTTTAATAAATCTAAATGTGATAAACGTTAAGTATGTGCATAACTAATTATTTAAAATTCATAGCAGTTTTTTTAATAGGTATGCAGTGTATATATTTTCTTAAACTTAAACTATAAAAAAATATTAGTTTAATAATAATGAATATTGGATAAAATTTATACTAAGAAGCTCTTTAGACTTAGTTCCTAGAAACATAATTATATATAATTTAGATTAGGCGGCATACAGTTATGCTAATCGCGCGTAGAACTCATGATCTAGTTAAAATGTAAAAAAATTAAACTAAGCAATATAAACAATAATATTAAATTTATAACTATAACAGTTATTTAATAAGTCTTAGGAGAGATTTTAGTAATTCCATAATGATATTTCCAAACACTTGTATAATATATGATGGTGTATATCGGATATAAGTCCTCCTGGGGTGTTGAAATGCGAAAGAATCACAGAGGAAGGACACTCTCGTTGAAGACGTACAGAGGCCTACTCCTTCGCCATCCCAATTAGTTTTCCGTGTGTTATTTTCTATCTACTAACATTTAACTAAATTTCACAGTTCAGGATGGCATTATAAAATATATGTACTTTAGGTACACTGGATAAATCTAAGGACCGTAGAGGATCAAGTCGTTCACTGTTGGGATCGCTTATACAACGAGCTAGCAGTTTCAGAAGTATTAACAAGAAATCTCCAAAACGATCTAGTGTGTCGGAGTTTGTTGATATTGATCCAAAATTCACTAACGTAGAGTTCAAATTTAATCAAGATGTAAGTGCCGAGCGAATGATTGAAAAACTTTTGAATGATAAAACGTTACAGTGGTAATATGATTTTCAGATAGAAAAGGATACGGTAATAATTCCATTGCACTCCCCTAATGATAGTTTTGATGAACTCGTTGTTAGCGATTCAAATTCAAATATCACAAAGGCAGTTGTTCATGTATCATATGAACCTAAGCAGGTAGAAACAGAAACCGAATCTAATAAGAAACTATTCGACGATTTGGTAACACACCAAAATGAAATGCTAATAAAATCAATTGACAAAGTTAATGTTGTCGATGATACCGTTAAAAATATTCAAGTCATCAAAGATGATATTTGGAATAGTAACAAAAGTAATGATTGCAAAGTTACAAATAATTTAGTTAAACTCGAAGAATCATCATTATCACCCGGGTTCAGTAGGTAAATAATTTTTATATTAAATACTGTATTACGTAAAACGCAAGCTCATTTACCTTGCAATAACGTCCTAAGATGATATCTACATGTAATATAAATTTGTTTAACTGACTTTATATAGATCACAAGATCCAGTACACTCAGCCAACAGCAACGATACGTCACCAGACTCAGAAGTTATGTCATCGCTTTCGATTGCTGCCACGGAAGAAGAGAAGAAAAAATTATTCAGCCACCCGAATTCGGTGGATGAAGAATTGCCGCACGTTCCGACAACACTTCCGCTAGAAAGGTTTGTACAAGTAATTTATAACATTTATAATAAGCTGAGCGTTTTTTAAACAATTACTATTCACACAAACTTACAAATATACATAAATAAATCATTTACAATAAGATACTTCAAACCGCGCGTAGTATCATAAGATACTTTGACCGCCTGGTATCTGTTCTAGAGATGATTTCAATGGACTTCCATTTGTCCCTATCATAATTACATAATTTCCTTGTAAGTAATTGTTCCTATATCTTCTATGATCTGTTTTATAAATATAATTATTAGTCGAAGTCTACCTCTTCCTGTTTTTCCCCTCTGCGTTACCTTCCATAATTATTGTAATCCATTTGTCTTTTTTCATTACATGCCCTAACCATGATTCCTTCATTTTTCTGATTGTTTTCCATAATATTTATGTTCATTCATTCTTAAATATCTTTCTTCGTTTTTAACTTCCTTGGTCTAAGAAATTTTTAGTGCTCTTGTTTAGTACCGTATTTCAAAAGCTTCAATCCTTTTTCGTTTCATTTTGAGTAGGTATCGTCCAAGTCCCTGCCCCGTACAAAACACTCTTTATAAGAATTTATCTGATCTTTAAGTCAACAGGTCAACAGTGTTCACTGCGAATAGGTTCTTCTTTATAAAGCCTATTAATCTTATGCTATTCTATTTTTCCATCTCACTTTCCCCATTATATATTATTTAACATACAAAGTATGTATACTATTGAACCGTGGTAGTTTTATATAATAATGCTATATTTGCATACCTATCAATGTGATAATTATAATTTATCATTGATTTAGAGTCGACACATTCATACAATAATATTTTGTTGTAAATCTGATATCGCTTTCAGATCTGTGGCCGTGCCAATTATACCCGTCAAGCATCGAATCGCTGAGACAAAGACTTGTTCATTGGATAGGCCAACTCCCCGGTGCAGCACACCAAGTGCCACCGATTTGCCTTCGGGACTAGGAACTTACGCCATCGCAGCTGCATTCGAAGACCCACCGGTCGTCGCCAGCAAAATACAGATCATACTACCGAAGTAAGTGTTAATGAAGTCACATTATTTTTTATTATCAAGGTTTGGAACACTATACACTTATTGCAAAATTTTTGTTAATTGGTAGGAAACTAAAATTTGTATCATAATACAATATACTTGAACCAAAAATATAGTATAATTGCACAATTTTGCATATATTGCCAGATTTAAGTGATTTTTCATATATTTCAAAAATTGTATACACATGTATACAATGTACCCATATTTTTTTGATAAATCAACAATAACAAGAAAAAAATGTCAGCTATAAAAGAAATCTAGTTTAAAAATAAAGAGCATTCGCGTAACATGGCCATCTATATTTTGAATTATACTATAGAGTTGATGATTATTTTTTATTATGAATATATTTAATATTAATTTTTGAAGTTTAAAAAAGTAAAATTGGTTTAATATTATGATAATGCATATTTTTCCATATTAAAATGTATTGTATTATCATTATTCATTTTTTTTAACTTTTTTTATGTAAGTGCGTAATTTATAAAAAGTAATTGCATATAATTATATTTTACTGATTATTTAAGTTTTTTTAGTGCATATCATCTATTCACGTATTTCATTATTGCATATAACAAATTCCAAGCTCTGATCAGTGTTGTTATTATTATTATTATTATTATTATTATTATTATCTATATACCGAGTACAACTCACTTGTCGATACACACGAAACCGAGCCAGCTGTAGTCATATATGTATATTATAAACGTTAATTGTAAATACAATAAAATATGTCTATATCTACAACAGTTTATACTACATATAACATGTAGACGGATGAATTTGTTTTCCAGAAAATCGTTAGTTTTGAAGAAACAAGCTTCCTCGTTGTCAAAATAGTGTATTGTAAACCAAAATTTTCTAACAAAAAAAAGGTACGAAAAGGTTCGATAACCGAAAAAATATATTATAACATTGACGCACGTGTGCATGTACCTATATTACCTATAATTGTCCTATATGCATTATGCGTTGTATACATAAACGTTTAATCAATAATACATTAATAATAACAATAGGATAAATGATAATGCATTAATACCCAACAATATAAGCGATGTCGGTACGCGTCACAAATATATTATTATGTAGACTAACATCATTTTCGCGTTAAATAGCTTTGTGTACGTTTATTTGGAATGAGTTCAATTGTAATTATGTGTTTGATTTTGATATAATAATAATATGGTTTAATTTATTTTATTTTAACGTGATAGTTATTTCATTCATACTATACGTATAAAACAATTTTATTTTTTAAAAATAATATGTCTTTTTCAATTTCCTTGTTAACTTTTAAGACCTTTATGCACAAAGTTCTTGGCATAATATTATATAGCGTATAAAAAGTGAAAAACAACGTATTATGCTTTTTGTTTTTATTATTATTTTTACCCATCAAAATATAAATGCATATTTTCGTTAAATTATTAATATATATATACGCATACCAAAAAACCTTCTGAACATATTTTAATTAATGGAACAACTGTATACTAAATTACATGCGAATATGCGATACTTTAACTAAATTGAAATTCTAATATATTACAGTTGTAGATATTTACTTAAGTACTTATTTATTTAGATGTTTTTATGGAATAATAAATTTCTATTAAGCTCTTAATGTTTTCGGGCACGTATAATAAGGTACGAGTACCCTTCTGTAGTCTATCTTTTTGTTTATCATAATATACGTAGGTAATCGTATCTCCTAAAAGTAGTAATAAACCCTTAAATTGTATTTTTATTTTTACCAAAGCATGAATAATTCTCGTTAATGCTTTAAACATAATATTCTGAACTAGAATGTATTAAAGTAAAATATATGATCCTACTTAATATATTATAAATGTTCGATTTTCTAACTATGATTTCAAACAATTTAATAATCGTAAGCAAATAAATTATTTTTGGATTTTTAAACAAATGGGAAGATCAAAAGAACTCGACAAGACATATTTACAATCTATCTATCATAATATAATTTAAACAGATGTTTAAATTAATATAATTAACCTACCGTATTGCTTTTAACTTTTAAACGAACATTATTTAATTAAGCTATCATTTCTGTCGACGATAGTCATTACGGTGGAAATAAAATAAAAAGAAATCACTGCATAACTAAAATAAAACTTGGTCAAATAATAATTTCCATCATGAAACCGATAGTAATTTATGGTCCGCGTTTAATTTTTGAACTTTCGACTTGGGTCCAGAACTAGTGGTATGGATTTTTTGTGGTGCTATTTTTATGGGTATGCTTTGGGATATAGTAGCAAATAACAATCGATCACAATAAATCTGATAAAGCCTTTTCATATGCGTACTCCGTCTACAATATTAAACGCCAGCAAACAGGCAAACATGAAAACCACACTTTGCCAGGCTTTATGGCTTTATGTATATTTCGTCACACAACGCACCACGTGCAGATGGCACGATTAAAATACAAAACATTTTTTTTTATCGATATGTTTTAAGTACACATACGTGTGTAACAGTACCGTAAAATAATTTGCGACTCAGCTCAACGCATGTTTATTATAATATATTTTTAAAACTAGTGCAACGATAGTCTGGCTGATGCTCTATAAATATACATATATATATATATATATATATATCACAGGCAAAATCCTTAAAAAAAAATCTTGATAATATTAATATACTATATTCTTGGAAACTTTAATAAATCTTACACAATACTTCACATTAACGATTATTATTCTAAAGTACCTACTTTTTGTTAATAAACTAGTGGGGTAGATACTGTCTATATGAACATGGCATACGTACATATCCGAAAGTAAAACTGTATAAATCATAGATAACTATAGTATATCCATCGGATTCCGATTATCGGAATAATCTACATAAACGGGTATTTCAGTAATATCAATAATGACGATTAATTACGATATTGATAATCATGATTAACAATTACAATATAATATGTGCGAATATTTTATTTTCTGTGAAAATATTCAAAATTAAACGTTACAGTGTTAAATTAAAATTAATAGGTAGGTGGGTAGATCTACATTTAAATCACCAACTGCCAACGCATTAAATCACTAACCATGTTAAAGCACTAACCACTTCCGTTACCTGACCACTTCTCGCTATTTTCTGACACGACTGATGCTTTATACGCGTGTAGCAGTAATCTAAATAATGACTGCACAGTGCACATGAGCCACGTGAAATATAAATAAGCATGATGCCCGTAGCCCGTTCGCACAGCAGCGGTATGCACTACACATAAGCGATTTTGACATAATAGGTATGCGATTAATGATTATTAATTATAAACCTCTGAATGAAAAGACAACGAAATATTATGACAGTAATCATTTCCCCCCATGTACCGTATTTTCTAGCATTTATTTTCCTCCAAAAAAAAAAAAAAAAATGAAAAACATTGTCCTTGTCTATTATCAAAACAAGAAATTTTAATACTGTTGTTTATTTATTAAAAGTACGGACAAATTATTAATTTTAATACCTAGGAATCGTTTAATGATCAATATAATTATTCTACTTCTACATTATGTATATGTATAAACAACAAAATGTGTAATTAATTAAAATCAAAAATCGTTATAATAAAATATAATAATAAATTATAAGTTATTAACTATAATTTAGATTTAAAATGATTAATAACTTCAGGTTAAAATATAATACACAAATATTATCAATGTTTGAATCACCTATATATTATTAACATTAGGAGTGTTACGCAATACACTTATATATAACAGAACAAATCAAATCATTTCTATCTTAATTTCATACATAATATAAAAAAAAAACGATATTAATATTTAAAATTTCAATACCTACATCTATGATTCCAATCCAAACCATATTTGGAAGAAGATGCAAAATATTTATGTTGGAGGAAACGGTACTGTCCCATATTATTTACTAATATATAAATAATTACCCAATGACTTAATAATAGGTTACTTATTAATATTATATAAAAATTTAATATTATACCATTTTCTTAGAAATACTTTCGTTGGAAATTTAACGCTGTGCCTTATACGATGTATGCTAATGTACCTACTAAAATTTAAAAAACAAAGATCTTAACGATTTAAAAATTTAAACTAGGTAACAAATCTGGTAATGCGATCAGAAGAAATATGTTAGAAATAAACTCAATTTATTATCAAAGAACACGACCATAGCCCTCAAAACACAATGATTCTTAAATTAAAACATAAATCATGAAGACATTCAGAAGTATTTCAATTACACCGTGTACCGTATAAGTATTACACTGTACTCAGATTTTTCTGCGTAACCATAATTTTACCACAGAAACTGAATAATACTTGATAAACCGAGTTTCCGCTATATCGTGTCGTGTAGAGTTGAATGTAATTCAAATAGTATGTGTTGTGTCCTCGATATTTTGTTGCCTACCTATGTATTTATGAGTAGAGCACGAAACGACACGGTTTAGCAGACACCCGACTTACAGACGATTTCTCACCGCAGTCACCCCTGGATTTCTAATAAAAAAAATATATTTTAATGGGTAGGTAATCAGTATATTTCCCGGCATATGTCAGTTAGTCTTAGGAAAATCCAATCGTCAGGTATATTTCATGCCACTTCAAAGTTCTGTTTTATAACTAACATTATAATTATTATTAAGGGATTAATAACTGCACATTACGTTACCGACGATTGTGACATCATCATTACAAGATTTTCTTCTTTTATTTTCCGAAAGATTCAATAAACCCACAACCACCGTCCAAACACCGACTACCGATCCGCCGAGACGTCGCCGGGCCTGCAGCGTGAACGTGCCGACGAGCTGTTCAGCGGAGCCGCTGGGTCGACTTCGACAACGACGACGACTACCTCAAACGCGGCGGTGAAGCGGCGTTCAAGCCTAGATCACCCAAAAAGATCACTGTCCTGCCCATGTCCATGAGACCCCGTCGGCGATCTTCGTCTACCCACGTGGACCACAACCGTTGCGGGTGCGACTGTCACCTCCACGGCGGACACGACACGTGGCCCGCGGTGACCAGGAACAGGAGCGACACGACTTGAACGAAACTCAAAAAACGCCAAAAACAAACAACCATCGTCGTCGCCGTTCCCCGCCCGACGAATTATGAGTACCACCAAACTCTCTCGTCGTTTTCCGTCTCAAAATTCGATTCGGTGATGATAATAATAATACATATTATATTATAATTCACTGTTATAAAATACTATTTACTTACCGTTATTATATTCATTTCGATATATTATGTTATGTTATTCATACCTACGTCGAAACGATATTTTATAATAGGTTTATTATTTACGCGTGTATTATGTGCCCGTCTAATTTTTATAATTATGTTATACTATGTATGAAAATATAATATATATATATATACAATACTAGTTGCGCCGTGCGGCGTGCAAGTTCTACATAATGTCGTAGTAGAAAGAGAAGCGTAAACTGCAGCGTAGGTGTTCGATCATAGGCGACAAAAATCGTGCTCACGATACAAAATTCTGTACAAAAAAAAAATAATAATAATAAATTAAAAAATAACAGTTAAATATTACGCACTGCCATTCTTTAAAGAAAAAAAATGAGCTGACGATAGTTGTTGTACACCTACGTACGATGATTCTGTAACAATCTCCACTACATAAAATTGTCCTTCGGCCACTTTTTCACTTTCCATTTTTAAAATAATAATACTATACATATTATAATGTAACGATATTCTTACGGTAATGGTTTAAAAAATATTTTCTATTTATTCATTTTCATAGACGTTTTATTGTTATTATAATATACTATTAATTATTATTACACATGTGACAATGTATTCTGCGTGGATAGATGTGTTAAAAGTTCCTTTGAGGCCGACTCTGGCGATAATCATGATATACTTTTACTCTACAAATCGATATATAATGATACGTACTACCCGTAATATTGCAAATTATTACAATATTATTGAGCAATTTGCATGCGTCTAAACTCGATATTCCCAACATTTTATGAATCTATAATATTATAATAAGTTAATATTATTATTATTATTATTAAAATTATTAAATATAAGTTTATATTATAATAAATCATACGTTATTAACCAGCGTTTTTATTCTGGTTAATTGCGTGTGAAAAGCTGACCAAAGATTCCATAAATATATTATAGTAGGTACTTAATGCGGGGCCAATTTTGGTCAAGGAACTTTTTCACGCAAGTACATTTTTTTTTTTTTAGAATCTTTTAACATGTTTTAGTAAAAATTACACACCTAAGTGTTAAATATATTTATTATTATATTATTATTATTATTATTATTATTATTATTATAATTTATTGTTAAGTTTTAAATTCTAGATGTTTTAAACCTAATAAATAGAATGAAAAACGTTGAATAGGCTATATAGGAATCATTGTTGTTCCGCAGACAATGCAAATATTATGTTTCTCAAATTTTTAGACCATAATTTTTCCACTTGGATAACTTTGTTCACTTAATAATTTAGTTGTTAAGATTGAACTATAAAATGAGCAATTTTTTATTAATGCAGAGTAATTGCAATACTATACGTATTGATTAATAATGCAATTTAGCGAAATAAAATGCTAAAATAACTAATTTGGCTCATTCTTAAATTGTATTTTATATTGTTTTATTTTTTTTTTTTTCAAAACAGAAGATTATTGCATGAAATTAAGTCTATTTAACGTACGTGAATAAATGTACGACTGATTTGTTTCTAATTTTTAACCCTATATTGTACATGGAAAAAACATGTTATTTTATACTGTTGTTATTTGTGTATTATGTATGAAAGAGATTACTATTAAAGCGAAAACAATTTATATTAGTCTATTAATTATTTTTCATTTTTACTACCGCCTATACCGCTATCCCTACCTGTAATTATCTTATTAGTATTTAGTAAATTATGAGTGAGTCGATGGATATTTAACGACGAAACAATAAGACGGTAAGTAAAACATCTGTATAAATAAACTGATACTTTTATCGTAACGTAAAATAATATAACAGATTAATTATTTTGAAAAAATACACCAATTAATTAGATTTGTATAATTATTGTATTATACTTATATCATAAAGTTGGTCTTATATTAAACTGTAATTTAAGAAATATTAAATTTGGCAATACGTCGTAATAAATTATTTGGCAAGTTTTTGAAACCGGCCCTTCAGACATTTTAGTAAATTATGCCAACCATGAAAAATATGTGACGAATGAGCATGGACAGTTTTAATATTTTTCAAAAATAATCAAAGGCCATGAAATATGTTTATGACTTGCTATAATATTTACGATTTACGGTTGACGAACAACGTAGTTGTGTGACATTTATACATCAATATTATTGTCTCACGAAACGTTCGGATATTAAATTTTTAACTCAATAATAATAATAATAATATCATTTTATAGTGTTTCATATAAAAACAATAATGACTCGTGTATAAATTATAACATTTTCTTCGTTTACTATAGCCATTACGGTATATTAATGTAAATATTATTACGTACCGTATATAAATTATAAAGAAAACTTTAATAAAATAAAAAATATTTTAATATCAATACAAGTATAATATATGAGTATAGGTATACTCTATAAATTCGTACATACTGTAAATATAATTATTTAGAACGTTAAAAAAACGCATTTTTCTTAACGATATATTTAAACATTTTTCACAAATATTATTATTGTTGATTACGACTGCAGTTGTACACACAAATGTGATTTCTGACACATAAATATGGTAAAGTACATACTTATGGACTTTTCGCGAACTTCAAACTATACTTCTTTCAATAACTGTAACAATACACCCTTCACAAGGGTTATTAATAACTGTAAAAAGAAAACATTGAATTAAAATTTAATCATATTAATATTCCGACTGAACAAAACAAATGCACCTATTGTCTTGTAATAATTTAAAGTTTTTATAATGATTTTAGACATAAATTTCTATACCAACTCATATATATCTACGTGATTTTAAATAAAAATAATATTATAATAGTATAATAATTAATAATAGTAAAAATACTATAATTTCTGTTATGTTTCATGATAAAATAATATCATAAATTCATAATATATAGATACTAGATTGAAACAAAATACTCTTTATGTGATCCATGTACTAATAATTTAAAATTAAATTACCTTTACAATAATTTGTGTTTTCATGTGTACCTATAAGTATTAGCATTGATTATAAATACTATAGTATAGTATTTATAATCAATGGTATTAGGTATACACGATTAAAAGTAGAAAAATAAAATAATGCTTGATTTTCAACTTCAATATTTCTACTGACGAGAAAGTTAATCTTGTTGGTACTATTGGAAAGTCAAAATTATAAATTCTCGGTAATTTCCTCAGTTATTAAAAAAAAAATGTATTATATCACTTATTTCAAAAATAATATTATTGCAGAGAATTCTAGTGATTGTATCAATTATGATACATTAACTAAATTACCAACTAAGTGTTTTACATTTACTTTTTTTCACCAATAGAAATAGTATAAGTGTATAACCCAAAAAGTAGTATATAAGTTGAATGATCATATGAAAATAAACAATATAGTACTTTATCCTATTTATTCTACTAAAAAGATCATGACATTCTTACTAGCCTAATGTTTTTGGGACATAAACGAAATTGTGGACCAATTTTTAAAGAGATTATTTCAGACAAACCATTAACAAGGTAATTTTTTTATTAAATAATCACTTATATTATAATATACTTACTTATATAAAAATTATATTACTCTATTATGGGTTATTAAGCAATGTACATTTTCTGGAGACTTTGAAATAGAACACAGGAAGTTAAAGAAATCTCGATTGATAGACCTTGTTATGCCTTTTACTTAGCTCGATATTTATTATATAATAGTATATAATATGAGTATTTGTGTAATGTATTATATAGTTATGTCTATAATAAAAGTGAAATTGAATAATTTTTTCCAAATAATTAATTAATACATTTTTAACAATAATGAATGCATTAATTAATTAATAGAAAATACCTCATAAATAGTTCATATTGAAACCAAAAAATCTGTGAAATATATGATAAAAATTTCTTTTATAGCTTTTAGAAATTTAACTTTTGAAAAAATTAAATATTTAATAAACAATAACAATTTTAGCTTTTTTTTTATTGTATTTCAATAATTTTATTCGCGGTGACTAGAAACTTTTACATTTATTATCATATTTTATATAATAAATTACATAAATTTCAATGTTTTTGGCAAAATTAATTTGACCCATCACATTAATAATAGTAAAATAAAAAAATTTACTAGAATACATAAAAAAAATATACAATAATTTTGGCTGATAGATTTTTTAGATTTTTAGCTTTTTTATTATAAAGCAAATACTTACTGTATCTGCATAGATACAGTAAGCTTTTCTAACTTCTTATGTCAAACGTTGATGTCTCGAATTATTCGTTATCTCGAACTATAATTAAATAACTTTGAAACTAATCCCGTTGAATAATATAAGATTTTCAATATATCTACTATAGTGTCTATATTATATTATATACTTGAAAAAAACAACTTACCTTTTTTGTTATCCGTCATTACTACTCATTAGTAAATATTATTCTGTCTTTGAATTTTAAAATAGCGTAATAAAGCTAGCATGAAGCATAATATACTCCCCTACATAAAGATGGATATTTCTCGATGAATGAATTACATACAATAGAAGTTAATAGTTAAACAAATAATACTTTTAACTGGCTAAGTTCAAAGTTAATATGGAAAATAATACTATCGTAACTTAGTTTTTGAAAAAAAAGCGAAAATAGATGGCCATTTTTTTCTACATTAGGGTTTGAGTGTTGCTCATAATTGAGTAAGTCAGTATAATGCATGTGTGATGAATCGTTTCCTACGAAAAACGATTATGAATGAATAAGATAGTCTGTTAGCTTATACTACCATTATATTACCATTGATTGAATATACTACCTAGTATATTTAATCAATAATATTACTAAGTATATATATTATGATAATATATAATAATATATTTCGTAGTATAATAAAAAATAAAATAGAAATAAACATTAATTTTATATATAATTACAAACGAAGCATATGGTTGGGGTAAAAAAGTTTTACAACAAAGACAAAATTGAAAAGTTTAAAAAGCTAAATTAATCTCGTATAATATAAATTACTAACTATTTAATGTCATATTATAATTTATTAAAGTTGATAATAAATATATTAAATATGATTGATAAAAAAAAAAAAAAATCATATAATATTACTTCTTATATGAAATATATTTATATTATTATTATTGTAATTATTTTACATTTATAGTCATACGATTAGTTTGATTATTTTTCATCAAAAATATATAATATATTATATTTATTAACTTTTAGTCAATATTGACTTACCGTAGAACAGTGTGAATAGGTTCATTGTATAAATAAATAATGGCATAAAATTAATCAAAAAGTTTTGAAAATGTCATTGTGTACAGTTATTAAATATAAATATATTTGTAGAATTATCAAATTCCCAAGAAAATATATTTGAATTACAATAATGTAACTAAAATCTTTATTCTTCGTTTAAATTAAATGTCTAACATTATCCAAAATTAAATTTAAATTTCTATAATTTAAACTGAGTTTATATATTTTTATACTTTTCAGGTATGAAAGATGTATTCAATTTTCAGTACTTACATTTAAAATATTGAAACATTTTATAATTTTCAACTTCAAAATAATTCACACATTTTCGTGATTTTAACAAATTTTGATAAAACTAAAACTTTAAATACGTATATATTTCTTTACAATTATTAAATGGCTTTAAAAACAGCTTGTGATATAACTATTTATAGAAAAATAAATAAAATTTTGATAATGTCAAATATCTATAAATAAAAAAATATTTATAATTTATATTTTATAATGTGCTTATATACACATTTTATGAAAGTAGCTAAGTATCTATGTGGTTATTCATTTTTAAATTACAACAAATTAACAAAATTGATTTTATGTGAAAATTCTTGTTTTTCCTTTCTTTTAATTTTTTCAATTATTAAGATAAGTACTGAGAATTTATAATTTTGACTTCCCAAAAGGACTAACTAAATTACATTTCTTACCAAAAGAAATCTTTTAGTTGAAAATCCAATCATTTTTCTACTTTAAGTCGTGTATACCTATAATACATATAGGTAATTACTACTCACTACTATTACTTCATACTAATTATACACACTAATTATAAACAGTTAAAAATTTAGTACCTTAGTAAAGGGGTTGGCATAATGCGCATTACGTATAATATGTAATTGTGTAATATCATTTTACTACTGATAAAATGATAATTTAAAATTCTTACCTTATCTGCATCTACTTGTTTTGAACTTTTTTTTTTCGTACCCTCCTTAACAATGTATCTTATGTAATGCGTCAAATCCTCTTCTGATGTTTCTTTTTTGTTTTTGTTTGATGTACTACTTCTTTTTGTAATGGCATCAACTTTTTTTAAAAGACTAGAATCTGATTTTTTATTGAAATCCAAATTAGCTGATTTATAGGGTTTTACACCTAGAAAAAAAATTTAAAAAAAACAATTAATTGCGATGTAAAATTTATCGCAACATATTTGCCTTAATATGAATTTTATAATAAAAGCATATACATTCCTATGCCGTCTTATTTCGAAAAGCACAATAAAAAAAATACGAAGTTAATAATTTATACTAAATAACTTCTTACCAGAAATTGATGATAATTAATAAATATTCAGTTATACAAAGACAAACGTTTAGATATATAAGTATATTACTATTTCTTTCTTTCTTTCTCTATTAAACTCAATTAATGTCACTATTTCTTTCAATTCCGACTAGAACATAATAATTACCGATAATAAGTATAAATAAATATTTTTAATAAACGCAAAATCATTTGAGTTTGATGTAATTATACAACAATAAAGTGACATTTTTTTAAGCTATTATACCCGTATAATTGTTCAATTATGTGAAATTACGTTTATCGATCCCAGTGTGGATGAACAATTCGATTTATAAAATATTATACGATTAAATGCAAAAACAAAGGGGTACTTAACAAAGTACTTCACTAATAAAAAGCAATGATTGAATAAACTATCAATTGACGTGAATCAAATTCAATACCTTCATTTAAAAATTTTAGGATATCCTTTGGTTTTCCCGTAATGATGGTCGTCGTTAATATCTTCATTTCCGTCAATTCTTCGTCATCATTTTTGTCATTTTTCGTGCTTTTCTTGAAGTGCTCCCTGTGTTCCTCGTCATCTTTTCCGTCTTCATCAGCTTTTTCATCTTCGTCGCCTTCATTGTCTTCGCCATCTTCGTCTTCATCATGATGGCGGTTTTGGTTCTTACCTCTGTTCAATTTTGTATTAGTTTCACGTTTCTTTGTATTTTTTCCGTGATCCTCTTCTTCGTCAGAATTCGATTCCTTATCAGCATCATCATGATCATCGTCATCGTCATCGTTATCACTGGAACCTTTGTGGTTGTTTCCTGTATGATCCTCATTACTAGTATTACGCGAATCGTTCTGATCGTCGTCGTCATCATGATCGTCATTTCCGTCATCGGACGATACAGCTCCGGACGATTGCATATCTTCGTACGATTCGGGGACGGGTTTTCTTCCGCATAATACACCGTTGCCTTGGGGGCCATCTCGGTATAAAAATGCTACGCACACCACGGCCAATAGCCACAGTTTACAACCAACAGCCATCCTTTTAATTTTTAGTGTACTATGAAATATTTTAGGGGTAGTTTCGAATTGATTTGGGTGACTGATGAGCGTTTCGAATGTGCACAGGTCCTTTTGCCTACTTCAATCGCAATGGTGACGGTATACGTCTCACACACGCATACACATAAACACACTGTGATGCTAATGAGAAGTAATTTTTTTGTAGTAAAAAATTTGCATACATTCTATATAGGATACGAATTTTGTTTTTGTTTTATAGCATAAAATCACAAAATGTAAAAATATGTAAGTACGTATCGCTCCTTATGTGTAAAAAAATAATTTATAAAAATAAAAACAACTTTAGATGAAAGTTTTGGATGATCGAATTTGTAATTATGAATAGATATGAACAGTAATAAAGAAATCCTCTACAGCGTCTCTCAAAAATAATTGAAAGTGCGCTCTCATTAAAAATTAAAAATACAAATAACCTTTATTTTTATAGTTTATTGTATTCAATTTTAACTGTGCAAAATATTTATGACATACGATCACACAAAATATGTTCTTTAACTTGATGGTTAAATATAATTTAAAAATACCATAATTTGAAATGAAATTTTGTACCTCCCCCCCCCCCCCGTTACAGCACAAACTATGCTATACCCTTCCAACAACACAAGGTATAATGATACATATAATTTGCCATACATACTGCTGATATAATATATTTGTAACGTCTATATTTAAGTATTATATGATATAATATAATTTCGACATTAAGATTATTATAATACTTGAAAATTGGTAAAACAAAAATAACCAAATTACAAATTCACAAGCATACAACGATTCATTAAATTATTTAAATATTTAATATATTTACTAAATATCATAATTCATTATAAATTATAATCCACAAGTATATTATTAATTATATCTAATGATTATTGATATGATAATAACGATTTTATTTTTTTTTCTATTTTTTGTGTGCGAAAACATCTCACCCTATACATTTAATGAAGTATTAAATATTTTAAAAAAACAGTAATGTGTGTGACATATGGTACATTTAGAAAGAAATGTTGGTTCATTGTGCATTCAGTTATAATAACTTGTGTGTATAAAACAAAATGATTACAAAAACAATTGTATGAAACATAAACATAATACCAACACGATAATCGTACTACACTCGTCTTATTTTTCACACATTTCAGTACTTGGGTATTGTAAAAATGCTATAGCACAATTGTGTTTATTGTTACGTGAAAAACAAATACACCATAGTCCGCAGACAGTGGTGGCCGATGTATAACAAAACTCTTTATTTAACAGATAATTATTATAAAGACTTAAACATAAAGAGATAACATTTATGATTTAAAATTGATAAATATTGCAATAAATAAAAATGTTTATTATTGAAATTATATCAATATAAAAGGATTAATATGATATTATATTGATATTAAAATAAATACAATTTGACTATAAAATAAATTAATCATACTCCATGATTAATATATTGTTAAGTTCTATTTTTATCAGTGACATAGGAGTTGGGTAGCACAATGGGCAGAAGGCCATGGACTCACAGGCCATGAGTATACAAGAAGCTCATCACTTGTTAATAAAATTAAAATAATTTTAATAATACTATAAAAAAAAAAAATTAATATTACATTTTAACGTTATGATATTTCCTGTTGAAATTTAATGTACTTACCTATAATGACTGTAATAATCCGAATTTATAGATTTCACTATTCTATTAATTTAGTCATTCTTATTTATTAACAGTACTTATAGAAAAAATGTTGTAAATAACCGCTTGGAAAATGAATTTTGAGGAAATTATTTTTTCGTATGATACAGTTTGATACAGTTTCCATTGTTCACAATATCGTGAGCTCAGAACACTTTTCAATCATTACCTAGTTGGGTGTTAACAATAAAAAAAAATCAATACATTTTTATTTGCTTTGGAAAATTGTCACAAGAAACGAAAAGTGTCCTATGAAGTGTAAAGTATCTAATGTTTTATACATAAAGTTTTTCGATTATTGTAGATATTCGTCGAAAACGTGCAGTTAATGGCGTAATCAGAAACTTTTTACATTATTCACCATTAAATCTTACCAAACATAAAATTTTAAAAACAGTCTCAAGTTCCAAAGTTATATAATATTTATTATATCTTATGTTTTCAAGTACATGATTGTTATACATATATTTCATATCTCTTGTCTCACTCAGTCAGTCCTCATTAACGTCATCAAAAAAATATACAATATCATATTAAAAACTATGAAACTTCTACCAATCATTTAACATGGATAAAACTGCTTGATGAAAATAAAGGAAAAGTTAAATTTCTTCGAAATCGATGTGAAATGGATTAGGGGAGTCTGCTTAACATAATAATAATAATATGTAATACCATTTGTGTCGCGGAGATATGATGGACAAATAACAAAACAAAAGTAAGTGTACAGTATTATGTACACTTCGCCCAGTCACATCGTTCCTGTAGTAGTGTAGTATACGTTGTGCAGACGTACATCGCACGTACTCGTAACCCACTTATGTGTTTAGCATAAATTGTACACGGGGGTACTAATATGTACAATAGTGACTGGATATATATTATGGCACTTATATAGTAAGTTATACCTATAGTGAATTAGTGTTATTTACCATGTATTTAAACGCAGTGTTGGGTAGTAAACGTAGTTACAATTTTCGGTAACGTTATGGTAACTTCGTTACTATTATTTTTGGGTAACGGCAAGAGTAACGACGTTAATTATTTAGAAGTAAGTTACCGGAAGAACGCGTTACATTATCATATTTAATTATATTTTTATATTTTAATTTTTTGGAGAGATATGTATCGCGGTGTTACGAGGGCACTTTCGTGGCTCTTAAGTGTAGCTGGAGATATTTGTACAAAAAAAAGAGCGCGTATAATTGATCAAAATTTTGAAGATACATTGATTGATTTAAAATAGACTTTTTTATGAAACTCGAGAGTAACGTCATTGTAACTAGTTACTTTCGAGTAAAAAAAAATAATGTAACGCATTACTTCTGTTCACAAGTAACTAACAAGTAATCTGGTTACCTTTTTTTATTTTGTAACTTGTAACGTAACTTAGTTACTTTTAAAAAGTAACTTACCCAACACTGTAATAAACGTTAAAGTTTTGTTCGTTGGGCGTATCGGGTAAGTATGAGGACACGATAAAACTTTCAAATGCAGATAACGCATAGAACAAAACGATATGACACGAACCTCAAACATAAATAAACTGTATTTAGACTCGTGTACACAGGGAGTCCGCGGGAGAAAGAAAAGTGCCTACAAAACACTGCAACGGCCAATAGATGGGACACGTTGAATGAGACGCGCATATATATATTTTACCGCTGTTATTGTATAGTCATTATAGTAAATAATATTTTGGGTCTTAAGGTCGAACTTGCTCAACGAGTGAAAACCCGCCAAGAACGCATTATAATATTATATGCGCGATGCGTGGCCAATGTTTAGTATAATATAGTATTATCATTGCCAAACACCGAAATACGTCAACATTGGCGTTACCCCAGTTGTTGCAATAACTACGCGTTTTGGAAAATACCGTAGTATAATTCTTTTAATGTATTGCGTAAAGCTATATCTAGATTTAATGTTTCAAATGTTAGTATTTAATTAAACTTAATATAATCTTTACCGAGAGAGATTAAAAAACGATTAGTTCGACCAAATCAAAAAAAAACATTATTGTAATCATTTTTCAAATTCCTAAACAAACGTTTTTATAACTTATGAGATTAAATCTTTTAAAAGTTTAAAACATTACGGGACGTAACGCGCCGTATTTGTATTCCCCCAGTCCCAATGAAATCGTATAAGCTTATTTTGCAACATAGAAAAACGCCGAAAAATAATCCTAAATTAAACTTATGTGTTGGGATCAATAATACATTTGTTTCAATGTCTTGAACTAGTTACCTAGTGGTTATATATAATACAGATACCATTTTGGCATTCTCAGTTCTTTTACTTTATCGTCAATCAATGCCGCACTCAAAAAAAAGTTCCTTAGGGTGAGAGGGGTTTTAAACGACGTCAATTGTATCCGATTGATTATGTATCATTCGTTAAAAATAATTTATTATTCGAATAATCGATTAAATAAGCCCACAGCCTTTAAACGTATAATAAAGAGGTAATATAATTTAGCTAGTCGGTGTCTTACGCTTCAGAACAATTCATATCTACACGCCCATAAAATACACACGTAAAAAAAATATTCTAGTAACCGTGGCAACGCGTGATTATTATTATTATTACTGGTTTCAACCCTTTGTGGTAAACCACCCTTTATTCCTAGGGATATTAAAAATAGTTATCATCACACTCTGAGACCTACTTAATATACACACAAAATTTCATCAAAATCGGTCCAGCCGTTTTGGAGGAGTTTGGTAACAAACATTTTCGATATTGTGACACGAGATTTTTATATATTAGATAATAACATATCTTCTGGTATGTATTGTATGATTGTCCAAGACATTTATGTATGTCGATATTTAATTCAGATAATTTCGTTAATATTGCAACATCCATTTCTTTAATTTTATGTCTAACCGATGGAATAAAACATAAAAATCGCTCTATTGCAGTCCCACCTAAATTAACGTATCTAACAGCAATCGTTAATTGATCAAATTTCGTGATGTCGGGAGTAGAATCCACGATTAACGAGAAATATTTAGCGGACGTTATTTCATTTACTATTTTATGAAGTAAAGTCTTGTTCATAAGTGTTATTAACTCATCACAAATAGTGTGGGACAGATATGAAACATTTCCACGGCCTTTGTTACCATACTCATCAAGGTGATTGGACATTAATGGATCGAATTTTGCAATTAATTCTAAACAGCCGAGATAATTTTCATTATTTTTAGAACACAACGTCTCATTATCACCACAAAATGCAAGACTTCTGCCCGATAAAAATATAATTGTTTCAATTAAATGGTGTATTATAATTCTCCGATAAAGTTCTTTTTTTTCGAGTTCAATTTTTAACTCGACATCAATACCGGTAGTTATTTTACGTCTAGAATATTATTTACTATTTATAATAAATAACATAAAAAAAAAAAATACAGAAACGATAAATTATATTATAGAAAACATTTTATGACTGAATTGCTTTTGAGACGAGTCGGTCTTAAAGAAGCATATTATGTGGTTCTTCTACATATCGCCTAAATGCTTGTAACCATTGTGCTCCTACAGCACCGTCTACAACTCTGTGATCACAACTCAGTGTAACTTGAAGTGTATCTTGTGCACAGGTTCCATTTGTCTTATCTGGTACTAGCCGTTGAATCATACCACCAATACCAAGTATGCACGATTGAGGAGGATTAATTATCGAGGATACGCTTTTAACACCAAACATTCCCAA
Organism: Rhopalosiphum maidis; assembly: GCF_003676215.2. Classification (NCBI taxonomy): domain Eukaryota; kingdom Metazoa; phylum Arthropoda; class Insecta; order Hemiptera; family Aphididae; genus Rhopalosiphum; species Rhopalosiphum maidis. The sequence goes on from NC_040878.1 coordinate 7,460,233, forward strand.
ATTTGAAACGCTAAATGTACCTCCCTGTGATAGAGAAAAGTTTGAAAGTTACAAAATTATTATAGAAATTCTGAAATTCACCGAGAAATAATAAATACCTGATATTCATGAGGTTGCAGTTTACCTTGGCGGGCTTTAGCGGCAAGTTCTTCAACATCAGTGCTTATTGCAATTAAACCTTTAGTATCTGCATTAAATACAATTGGTGTTATCAGTCCTGTTTCAGTACTTACAGCCACGTTTACATCAACTGCGTCATTGCGCGAAAAGAACGGGTTGGAAAAAGATCTGGAAAAGTGGAAAATACTCGAAAAATCACGTCAGTAGAAATAATAATAAATTATGATTTATGTTTATATTGATTATTTTATATTTTTATACGTCTAAAATACATTTTGTTTTTACTTATTATAATAATGTACGGTATTATATTTTATAGAACGAGTGAATGTAATTATATAATAATACCTTATACCTTATTGACAACCACGGTTGTTTATAAATAACTAACAAATTCAATAAAGATATTCTATGAATATTTTACGCGTCACGGGTAAAGATTTAATTTTTGTTGACAAGATAAAATATTTCAATGGTTTAATATTATAAAATAGATAAGTTACTTTATATATTATTATTATAAGGATTTCTTGTAGGATTTAATTTGAAATATTAAAAAGTGGTTAGTGGGTTAGGTACAGGTGAAAACTCTGTGATGAGACGAAAATTAGTGAAACTATGGTGACATGAAGTAGCATACAATAATTGCGTGAAAACAATGATAAGTTTGGTTACCGCTATAATTGATTAAATACAAATAGATAGCCCACACCTGAACGTTGTTCGGCAGCGCTCCGGACCCGCTATTTGGACCCGAAAATATATTAGTTTGAACCCCAGTCGGTAGAATTTGTATTGACTATTCTGCATTATAAGAAAAAAACCATAGACCTATAAACTAATTTATATGTCTATGCTTGTGACACGTTAAGTGGATGATTTCTCATCACTAAATTTAATCCAAATTACATTCTCATTATATCAAAATAAAGTACTAGACAACATAGTAGAAAGTAGTGTTACGTAAAGAAATTTAATTATTAATATTTTTCATAAACTAATGATAACATAACTAATATTACCTATTGAAAAGAGTATTTATGAGAGCCAGACTCTTACATACGTGTTGTCTTCGTCTTACAACTTACAAGGACATAATATAACAAATTAAAAATTTACAATCTGTAGTTTCAATTTAGTGTTGTCAACTTATCTGCTTATGTACCTATTAAAGTGATCTATTATTATCCATAAAGGTTTTTAATAGCATTATCTGTGCGCTGTGCCCTCTTGTTGATTTTTTACAATATTTTTATTTTTAAACAAGTTATGATAATTTTTAAATATAAGTATTTTATTGCTCTATACTCATGTTACAGCATTACTAGTATTTATAATCAGTGGTTATAGTTATGGTATTACACTATTTACATTATAGTATAGTTATATTATGGTGTTATAAGTTAGTAATACAGAGACGACGCGTGTAGATATGACATCCTTTTTACTATAAACATAAAAATGTTAACCTTTTTAAATTTTTAAAAACTAACCTTTTTAATAATAAAAATAACATTCTGAACAGGCATTTGATACTTTTCTTAAGTTTCATCATTTTTTACTTTAATTTCCTTAATCTGGAAATACAATACAAAGTCATTGTAAGGTAATTTGTGTGTTCAGACAATATACTGTCTTTGAAATACTTGACAAAAATTGTACTTTGTACGTTTAAACATTTTTCTTTTATTAAAAATTATGATAACAAAAATAAGATTATATTAAAAACTGTAAGATATCAGCCTTGTTTTAAAAAATTATCGCATCACAGGCATAGATACGGCCGCTTTGGTGTCTGTGGCATCAGATTCTTTCCAAAGCTGTGTAACTGTTTTCAATTCCGTGAAAAAGTGGTAACCCTTAAATAAAATCACAAATCACAGCGTAAGAAATATGTTATGTATACATTCCTATATAACTTTAAATCAAAGCTAATAATACGTCATACTTGTTTGCCATAGAAATGATTTTGTCCCAAAAATGAGCCTCGTGTACCAGTAAATGAAAACATTGGCAATGGAACTGGGATAGGAACATTCACGCCAACCTAAATGAAATATAAATAAATACCATTATTAAAGTATATTATATTATAGAAAAAAAAATTCAATACACTTACATTGCCACATTGGACTTCATGAGTAAACTTTCTAGCAGTTGCTCCGTTTGTAGTAAATATAGCTGTACCATTACCATATGGATTTGAGTTAATAATGTTCAACGCTTCATCCAAAGTATCAGCAGTCAAGCATACCAAGACCGGTCCAAATATTTCTTCTGTATAACATTTCATATGTGGCTGTGTTGTACAACATAGTAAAAAAAAAAAAAAAAAAAACAATGCAGTTTAAAAAAACTCAAATCATAAAAATAACAAATAGCATAAAATTGATTTTAAGAGAAGATCCCCTTCTCTGGCATATTTTTTGAAAAGAATAGTGGAAAAAGGATTTAGTCCTAAATTTATAACAAATGTAATCATTAAAAATTAGTCGTTACCTTCACATCTGTGAGAATAGTTGGTCCAACAAAATTTCCTTTTTCATAGCCTGGCACACTTATATTTCTTCCATCCAAAAGAATTTTAGCTCCTTCGTCAATACCAGATTGAATTAAACTGTGGATTTTATTTTTTGCTTCAGGCGATATAACTGGGCCAACATCAGTATTTGGAATATGACCTAAAATTTAATGAATAATAGATTAATAACAATTGTAAATAAGTAGTAACTAAAATAAAAACTAATATGGATTACTTCAATTTACTTACCAGCATTGACGTTTAAGCTTTCTGCACGACTCTTCAATTCGGGAAGCCAATTTTTGGCATCACCAACAAACACAGCCGTACTTAATGCCATACAACGTTGTCCAGCAGCTCCAAATGCAGCTCCAACTAATGAATTCAACATGCTAGTTTTGTTTGCATCTGGCATTATCACACCATGATTTTTTGCGCCCATATTACTTTGTACTCTTTTACCATTTTTAGAACCTCTCGTAAATATATGTTCACCCTAATCACAATATAATAATATTAGCATTCAATACAATCAAATGTAAAAGGCTATTACATATTATATAATTATAACTTACTGCAGTGTTTGCACCAACAAATGAAATAGCTTTAATGTCTGGTGCATCACAGATAAAGTTCACAGTATCTACACTTCCATGAATGATGTTCACAACGCCAGGTGGGCAACCCGCTTCCGATAACATTTCAACGAGCATCATACAATTACCAGGTACTCTTTCTGATGGCTAATAACAATTAAAAAAAAAAAATTAATACTTTTTCATTTAAAATATTATTAATAAAAACTTAACATTAACTTTTTTTATTGCCTATAAGTCTATAGCATACCAAATAATGATTTAAAATTCTTTTATTAATAGTCAATAATCTTTCAAAAATATAATACTTTACAAATATACCTGTACATCTGTTAAATCTAGACAAATTAAAGTTAAGTTTAAATGCATCTATTTACCTTAATGACGAATGTGTTTCCACAAGAAATTGCAACAGGAAACATCCATAAGGGTATCATTGCAGGGAAATTGAATGGAGCAATACCAGCAGTCACTCCAAGTGGTTCACGATAGGAATGTATATCCATATCAGTAGCTACTAATGGTAACGATTCGCCCATGATTGAGCTGGTAAAATTGCAACAATTTTCGACGACCTCTGTAGAACAACATAATCATTTAACTGACATAATTCAATATTTTCGATTAGTAAATTACAATAAAATAAAACTTTATAAATCTTACGCAGTCCACGAGTTACATCTCCTTCTGCATCAATCAATGTTTTTCCTTGTTCTTTGGTTATATTCTCTGCCAATTTTTTCTATAATTACATTTGAAAATATTTAAAACAAACAAATGAAATTAAAACTATCAAAATAAATTTACCATATTAGCTTTAATAATTTCCTGATAACGAAACATTATTTGTTGTCTTCTCATCACAGAAGTTTTTGACCATGATTTAAAAGCTGCTTTGGATGATTCTACTGCATGTTCCATTTCACTTTGTGTACATTTTGGTACTTTAGAAATGACCTAAAAGTTGATTAAAAGTTTTAAATATGTTCATTTTTATACTAATAAAGTAAATAAGATTACTTCATTTGTAGCAGGATTGTGTACATTGATCCAATCATTTGTTTTTGACTCAATAAACTTTCCATCTATGTACATTGGAACTTTAGGAATGGCACTGCATGATGCATTAAATCTAATTGCTTGTTGAAATACATTTTTCTGAAAATATATTTATTAAATATTAATTAAATGCTTAAAATAAATAATATATAAATTTGGTATTAATTATTGTTAGATTTGATTCTTGACGTCTTTCACTTATTTTTTTAATGATATATAACCTCTGATCTTAGATAAGATTAATAAATAATAAAACTATAAAAATCAGGTACCTATTTTTACAAACAATATAGATAACTAAGGATCATAATTGATATATTATTAACTATCAACTAATTAGGTAGGTTTTAAAATATGTGTGTATGATAATTTTTTGCCGTTTCCAAGTATATAATATAACATATTTTATTAAACCAATTTTAGATGTACCTATTTAACAATATTATTTATAGATAATTTAAACAACAATTATAAGGTAACGGTTGTTGCTTTATACTATAATGATAGATAATATTAAGATATCAATGTTATAGGTATTCAAAAATAGGTATAATAAAGCACACGTTTTAATATAGTATTTATGTACAGTTAAAACAGAAATATATGTACTCTAAAATGGATGTATTGTTATAGAAATAAAAAATATTTTAATTTTTTAATTTTTAATACCCTATAAGCATTATTAATAGGCAATAAATAGGTATCATATTCTAAAAGCCACTTTTCAGTTGTATATCATGAAAATGTAAATCCTTATATTACTTATCATTAACTTCCGTTATAAACCTGTAAATAATTTATATCTAGGTGGTAAATGTCAAGTAGCATAAAATATGTACATAATAAACATGATAAACATAAACTGCTGTACTAATACTTATTGAAACAAATGCAAAATAAAAAAAAATTATTATCTAAAATAATATTAATTACCTATTTAAGTATTTTAAGATAAAATAATTTTTTTGATAAAATAATATGACAAATTATAATTGATTAAGTTACCAATCGAGAAGAAATTGACCGTAGAAGCTACAAGTCGATTGCAGTTTTTATTTGTTATACCACTCAATAATAAATTATGTAAAACAAAAATACTAAAAAAATCAATAATTTGTACATTAAGTCATTATGTAATATTTGAAATGAGAATGGATAGATATATCAAGCGTATTACTAGCAACAACCACTCATTACAGAAAACCCATTTAACATGAAGGGTTTTTATATCCACAGATAATTTAACTTTCATTTGAACGCTATATATAATATTTTAATATTATGTAATTAATTAAATTATTACTTTTAACATGTTGGACCGGATCATGTTTTCTGATGTCGATGTACGGACTGGTATGTAACTTATATGTTTTTTTTATCCTGCGGACAAGAGGAAAACATGAATTCATTGAATGAAATAGAGAGCTATAAAACTAAATTTTAGAAAAATGTCTAATGAAAACTTAAATCTAGACTTACCACAACAACGAGAAGCGTCATACACCGTGTGCACCACTTCGGCAAGTGGCAATTGCAGTGATAACGACGGCAACAGGTATACGTGCTGATACGAATCGCATTGAAATGGACATCGTGTAATATCGTTTTACATCGGCGACGTCTGTGAGAACTTTTACGAAGAGGGGCTATTATAATGGGGCTATATATAGTCCAATTTATATGTTATATCCATTAAAATTTAAAATTCAATATTGATTATTCACCTGCTAAAATAAAATTAATCATAATATATCAATATATCATGACATTATTTTTCGTTAATTTATTTAGGTAAGTTAAAACATTTTTTGAAAGAATTACGACCATAATGTAGGTACCTATTATTTACATGGTATAGGATCCAAGGGGATGAAAAGATACCAAGCTCACCAGTCACCCCCTCCCCTAAAGCTCACACAATAATCCCACGATTTTAAACTACTAAAATAAGTAATTACTTTACCTTAACGGTGTCGGCTTTATATTATATAATATATATGAATATACCTAATATAGTAATATCAATTATAACTGTTGAATTATAACTAGATGAAGTTGGTACCTATAAACGATGATGGTATTATGCATAATGCATAATAATATAATAGGTACTAACTTTGAAGTCTGTCATAATTTAGTTATATACCTAATATCGTATATTATTAAGAGGACGTTGTACCCACATGTGTTGTCTCCGTCTTACACTATTATAAAAGATGACAACATTTCGAAGGGCAAACGCTAAGTTTTTCCATTATTCCCAATATCATTTCATTATAATTGTTTAGAATTAGCGAAAATTTCTATATTTTTTAATAACTTTTAACTTTTCAAAATATTGATTTTTTTTAAAAATTTATCGTCTTGCCCTCCAAAATATTATCACCTTTTAATTTTATAATAGATATATTTACTCTAGAACCAAAATTGAGCGAGTTTTACTCAGACTGCGTAAACGCGTTTTATCTATATCGTACGTGTGTAAGACGGAGACAACACATGCGGGTGCGACGTCCTCTTAAGTATTATTTTTGTTTTATTTCAATGATCAACTAGTTGGGAACAATTTATTTTTGACGGATTTAGGTACGAGCTTACACTACAATTAATGTTTATGAGTTCAATTAATACTTCTGACAACACAATAGGGACATAGGGTTATATCCCCACTGACAATAACAACTTGCAACGAAATTCAGATTTTCCATTTACTAAACATAATCATGTGATGAAACTAAACACAATACATCAGGAAATTGGAAATAAGGTTTATAGTAGTCAGTAGTATGTACAAGTATTAAAGTTTATGATAAATATTCAAAATAAACGATCAGCAGTTAATAGACATATTATATCAAAATAATCGGTATTAATAAATTATAATAATTTTTGTATATAATAAACAGGTAGGTACTGTAATGTCTGTGAAAAATGTGTACCTATTTGTTAAATATTAAACATTATAAAAATTAATATTGTAAATTATGACTTTAATACAAATTAAATAAAAAAACATGTAATTTATTACAACTTTTATTTATAAATGTTAAAAACACTCAAATGTAACCATTGGTTGTAAAACCATTATAAAAACTTTTGTACTGAAATACTGAGTACTATTGAAAATCAATATGTTTGACATATTAAATTTAAAATAAATCACTTATGTTATCTAACACAAGGTTAGGAAAGCAAAACAAATTAGGCAATGCAGTCATCAATTAAAGAATTATAATTCAATTTAAAATTTTTAGTAATGAATCTCAAACCACATCACTCAGCCGCAAATCTTCTTCTCAACGACTCATCTATTATATAGGAGTAAATTCTGTACATGTGCCCCTAATGTGAGGCCATAGGTATATAAAGCAAGATTTTGTCTCATCATAAGCATTAAAAAGGAACTTATGATCAAAACTCGTCCAATGAAAAAAAAAATAATAATCATTTTTTCAACAAGTAACAGTGTTATTAAGGAATTCTATAAACATGTTAACAATATTTGATTGGTCATTTGTAACTGAAACATGGCTTTTGGCATAAGATAGGAACTGTTTCCTAGATTTAGCAAGCTGCACCAATGAGATGCTTTTGTCCAATTTGTTTAGATATTTTCCTTCATAATTTACTAATTCAATATTTTCCCCTTCCACACCTTGTTTCTTCAACTGTATAATTGACTATAAAATACAACCAGAAACAATAAAAAATTATTATTAATTATTATACTATAATAATATTCTTAACGCAACTAAAAGTTTATTTAAGACAAAATCTATAAAAAAAAAATCCTTTTATACTCACATTAATTACTTCTTGTGTTTTTTGATCTAAATCATACAAATATGAACTAGAATTTAATGGAGCCTATTGTAAATAAAAATACAAACACAATATTATTAAAATAATGCTAACACAAGCAATAGGTTAAAGACAAGATTCAGTTTCTTTAAATTGTTTTGTAAGAAAAATAAAATTTTCATAATTAAATAATATACAAGTATAAAAAAGTAATTAGGTGATGTTTTTATAGTTTAAAAATAATTCAAAGTATTTCGAGCGACATTTCTCATTATTAAGATATTACTTGATTAAAAAGTTAATAAATAATGATAGTTTACTAAATAATGTTTAAACCTTAATTTTTCAACTTTTAAAAACTGGTTAATAAGAAAAAAGTAAAAATTTTTAAATTTTTTATTTATGTAAAGATTTTGTAATTAGTAATAGGTATGATTAAAAACTAAAAGTGAAAAAAAAAAACAAAAAAATTTAATATTTGATTGAATAATAAAACTAAATGAAAATATTATTAAAAATTAAGTTTGAAATTTGCTTCAAATTTAATTCATGTTAAAAAAATTAATGATTATTTAACTCATTAATATTATAGATTAGTTTCTACATTAGTATGTTCTTACATTTATTGTCGATTGATTTGGTACAGGAGCAGCAACTTCAAAAATTGCTTTTCGAATATCTTCAGCAGGCAAAGTGTCATCCAATTGTAAATTAATCAATGGTGAATCCCATCTAAGTAAACATTCATCTTATTTAATATATAATTTAGTATATATAATTAAATATATTTCACTAAACTAACCTATTTGAATGATTTGGTTCTTCATATCTCATAACAAGATCATTAAATGTCTTCCTAACATATTTTTCTTGTTCAGGTCTGCGTTCATTTAGCTCCCAAGCTTTTTCAGTTGAAATATCACACACAACTAAGCACTTTGGTGTACTCAAACTTTTAGAAGAACAATACAATTCATATCTAAATCCTAATAAATGAAAAGTTTTAAATTATTCACATTTTATTTTACAATATTATTATTAAAAAGTACTATACATGCCTTTAATAAAATTTCCAGAATCTAATATTACAACATTTTCCTTAGTTAAACTCCTATAAACAGTTAAAATTATTACATAATTAGTTTCACATTAAGATTCTAAGGGTGATGGAACAATGAATAAATAAAAAAAAAAATTTTATTTTATTGTTGTTTAATCAAAATGTAATATTTCTATAGTTGATTATTATTAAATAGATCTACAAAACAATTTTTTATTATTATTATTATTATTAGATATCAAAAGAAATGGTTACAAATTAACGAGTTAAACAAATACAGTTTTGATTATCTACCTCCTGTAAGCTAAAAACTTGAGTTGGAGGTAGGGGTACAATGATATTATAACCAACAAATTTAGAGTTTATATGAAATCTATAGACCAAATTCTTTGAATTAATTGTTTGTATCTACAAAATACAAAATAATATTATAATACTAACTTCAAGGCATCAGAATGCAATTTTGATCGGAGATCTTTTTCTTTCTTCATTTCTATAAATATTTAACAAACATAAATATTGCAAGTTAACAAAATATATATAATTTATAATTTAAAACTAGTAAAATATTTTATTATTAAAATTACTATACAAATGTTCTAAGTTAACTCATATCTTAGAAGATTTTATTTTATCACAGATTCTACAAATCTAATGAAAAAAACAAATCTTAACATTAAAATAAGAAGCAAAAATGTTAGTGTTGGTCAACTGATAACTATAATTTATCTAAATGGCCATACCTGATAAACTTACAATTAGTAGAATAAAAATTCAAATAGTATATCATTAATAAATTAATTTATAACTACCTAAATACAAAACATTCTTGTCCAAATTCATTTTTGAAATTATTTCATTATCAGATATTAAAATAACTTCTTTGTGCTGTTGTTCAGTGAAGTATTTTTGAATTTCACGAGCTCTTGTCGTCTTACCACTGCTCGGTAAACCAACCATCAATATCAAAGGCATTTTTAATAGATCGATAAATTTAAACACAATTAATATCTTATAAATTGTGTACAAACTACAAATGACAAACACACTCGTCTTCACATTTGTTTTGAAAATTTGAATAAAACTGATAAAAGATAATAAATAACGTTATCAACAAATTTCAATAAAACAATTTATTTACCCATGACGGTGAATGGAACAATAAAAATATTTTAAAAATACAACATAAATTTTAAATTCAACATTTTTTACATTTTGAGCAATAAGAAACAAAATATTTCTCATCTGGATTTAATATAATTGTTCGATGAGTGCAAGGATATGGTGAGTTTGAAAACGGCTCCAAATGAATTGCCATCCAATATATCTTGCCTTCCTTCTCCTGAAATTCCCTGCAATATAATTTCAAATGAATAATTAAACAGCAAGTTTTAAACAGAGTTAGTTAATATTTACCTGAATTTTTCTAATAAGAGTTTTACTTTATGATTATCAAAAAACCCTGTCCAAACAATTTTAGTAACTTGACCAACATTGCGAGAATTTGATTTTGTTAACTTTCCATCGGGTAAAATACTGGACATTTTATCATCGCTAAAGAGTTTAAAAATCTATGATTAATTATTGTAACACTACATGAATTCATACTAATAACAAACATGAATAAAATTGAAAAATAAAACAAATTGATAAATAATCAATTATTTTAATTACTAAAAAGGGTTATTAATATTCAGGAAATGGTTTTGGATTAGGTACTTAAATAAAATCAAAAGTAACATTACTTTAAATAGAAACATATACACATATGCTTATATATGCATGTTAATTAATAATTAATCAGTCACAATAAAAAAAAAAAAATATCTTAAAAAATGTTCTCACATATTAATATCTAAAGAAAAATATGATAACCAAGTATCTAGAAGTCCAAAATCATCAATGCCTGTTGGGATGGTCATATTATATTTTCTATTTGTAGTTGATCGGGGAATACATTCTTGACATTTAAATCCATTTTTATTAAAGTATGAAGCTATGGATGAAGGACATACATCATCATCTAAAATATATTTTGACAAAATATACCTGGTATTAAGTATTAATTAATAAATTGTCGATAAATTACAAACAATTTCTTACTATTGGATTCCCAGCAAACGAGTATGTCAAACTTGGTCTGAAAACGTTCAAAACTCTCTTTGATACGCTGATAAGATTTACTACTGAATTTTAATTCTTTTAAATCCAATGTAATTTCTTTAAACAAGAAAAATAATAATACTTTAGAATTCAAAGTTAAATATAAATTTAAAATAAATATATATAAATACAATCAAAATATAAACTTACTATTGTCTTTTACTGGTAGACATATATTCTGATAGGATGATTGAATTAAGGACATTTGTAGTAAATTACTGTTTGTTATTGAAATACAATCTTCAGCGTCAATGTGAGTATTCAGAGATATTGCATAAACATTGCCTAAACAATCAAAATAAAGTATCAATTATATGAATGTATACAATATTATGATAAACTAATCTATTAAATAATAAAACAATATGCCGCATTATACATTCATTATATTTGTATCCACACAAGTACACAATATAAAAATACTTATACAATGACATAATGTGATACATTAAAATTGTATCCATATCATAAACAATACATTGTAGAGTACATTTTAAGCAATAATTATACCGTTTTTCACAAAAGATGTGATAAATCCAGGATCTATTAAAGAGTATAAGGTAACATTTTTTATCAGATAGTATTGACCATTTTCAGTGAATATATTTTCAATATAATTTGGAATGAAAATTGTGTCTGGCAAAACGACTGAAATCTAAAAGACATAAAAATTAATCATAATTCACAATCTTTCATTATAAGATATCAGAAATACCTACTAACTAATAAATCATTAAAATACTTACAGAATGGGTGAGTCCACATTCGTCTATATTTTCTAATAATTTATCCCATTGCTTTTGTACATACACATGTTTATTTAAAGGCGGTTTGAAATTAAACAATTCTGGCTCAATCATTATTACAGTATATTATATAGTAAAGCCTTACCTATACGACATGAAACCAAACGAATTTAATTTATTTATTTCAAAGGAAATTGATTTATTACAAACAAGAACATATAATATTACAATAATTATAAATTTATTATTTTGGTAAATTTAAAGATGAGAATCGTGACATATATATATTAATATATTATAATATCAGATTTTGACCAGTAATAAATATAAACTACACGTGCGTGTTTGTTTACTGTTGTCAAAATACATAAATGTAGATAATATTATCTATATATTCGGTGACTAGTTTTCTGTATGATCACCATGAACAGAATAATTTATAAATTGTGATAAGAAACCTTGTATGTTGGGTTATGTAGTTTCATGGGTGCGGTACTGATTGTAATAAAAAAGTAAAGACAATTTGAACTTTTTTGGTTGCTATAAAAAAGCTTATGAGTTATGTGAAACCTTGCATTAAATTTATACATTTTAAACTTAAAAGTAATTTACAATTTTTCGTGATTTTAACGCATTTTGTCATTTCTATACCTAAATTGGCTATATTTTTAAATTTCTATAATTCGTAAACACAACAAAGTACGTGCGATGTGAGAGCTAGTAATACAATTTCATTAATTTCAAGATTTTTTTCCAAACCTTTAAACAGGCTAAACTGTCATTACTCGTTAAGATTAAAAAGACACTCTTCCTATATATAAGCCTATATATATTTTAAAATAAGTCTAAATTTTTAAGTAATAGGTACCTAGTACCTAGATTGTTTCAATCTCTTCGATTAATATCTGTTCAAAAAATTACAATAAAATACCAAAAGTCGATTGAGAGTAAATCATTCTTTTACGTTTGAATATCAAATAACGTAAAAATTAAAAATGTAATCACTTATAAAAAATGTATAATATTATGTTTTTATGCAAAACTGTTTTTTATTTCTAGTAAAACAAACTAAGAAATTTGAACTACGTTAAGTCTTATAGGTGTTTATACTAAAATTTTAATTTCAAACGCTTATAAGTACAAAAATTGCAACTATTTATTAATTACGGTAATAACAATTTGCTTATGACCATCATGCATTTAATTTTAAAACTATATTTTATTCACAGAGAAATTTGATCGTACAGAAAACGATAAAAATTGTTAATTGTCTGAATATAACAAAAAAATTTAATCAAAATCTTTTTTGTGATAGTACAGAAACATTACTATATAAACATCAACTTAACTTTGTGAGCCCTAACAACACCCACTCAAGAGTATGGTCATATATGAGTGGTATAGAAAGTTCTCAATCAACTCCCAAGTATTTATAATGGGAAGCTATCAGACAATGTCTACATATGCAAATAATGGCCCATGCCAGAGAAGATTTTGTGGTTAAAAATTGTGAACTTGACTGTTACGGATTACAATGAAATACAATAAATGATCGAAAACTGCTGAACTAGTTTAGTTACACCTTACACGATTGGGAACTGTCAATGCATATCAATAATAATAGATACCTATTTTATATACCAGTAAAATGTATATAAAAAAAAATTCTAAAACCGTATTAGGTATATTAAAAACAAATCAAACTTATTTTATTTGTAATTATACAAAACACATATAATAATGCATTAATTCCTGTGTCAATAGACGATAATAAATACTTATATGTATTTAACATTATTATAAAGTATTTATAATTATTAATTATGTATTAGTCAAGTTAATAAAGGAATACTTTCTTCTTTATTTTGTAATATTATGCCTATCTACTGAAATAGGATTTTAATATTTTGAATAAATTATAGAATAAAGTATAAAATTATGTTTTTACTTATAAATTTTAAATTATTCATAATTCTTGTACTTGTTATTATGTAATAATATGCATGTGTCATTTTCTCGGAATTTTTTAAATATGTAAGACATTTTATACCAACAACCAACTTTTATAAAAATTTGTTTTTTTTTCATAGTATTCACCAATTCGTTTTTAAGGTGTACAATAATGACAAATGACAATAACAATAAAAATATCTGTTTAAGGAAACTAATAAAACTCTATTTATACTATGTCCTTTAGTTTACCTATATTACAAACTAATATATATAACCTCAGCATCCCAATTCCCAGGGTTCTATTATACAAGTATATATTACTGTATTAGAAGAGAGAAGTCTGTGTGTAATATGTAAGTATAGTATATTTACAATCTATAAAATAGTAAATATACAAAGTATACACAAAAGTCGATATATTATTATGTATTAAATTTTCGGGTATTCTCATTAGGATGGACATGCAAATGCGTCATCACGCACAAGCTCAACTTTATGCCACCAGTCATCACAATGATTGATTACGCACGGTCATGACCCGTGCTCCGTTTAAAATGTTGTATTTATTAAAACCAAAATGCTTTTCTTGAATATATATTGAAAATGAGAAACCAAATTACAATTTATTTTATTAATTTATCGCCTTTTCCACCTGGTCCCTCATCAAATGTATAAATTATATGCATATTAATATATTATTATACATGAACATAAAATTTGTTATATTATCATACACGGAAAAAAAATATTGTATTAATAATGTATAAATATTATACTTTATCGTACCTTTTTTGTAATTTATAAACTAATCAAATAAAATACAACATAGATGGAACTACATAATATAATATTTTTTTTTCATTTTTTCAATCGTTACATTCATAATTTAAAGTAGTCAACAATAGAACAATTAACTCGTTTCAAATGTTTCAATATTGCCAAACAATTGTGATTGTTGTACACTCGTAGTATATAGCATGATTAACTAACTAGTTAACTAGTTAATCATGCTATATAGTAGGTAGCCAGTTAGTAGGTACTATTGTCTATTACTACAATTATACAATCGACGTGTAATAATTTTGTATTCGTTTTTGACAAGAAAAAGAACGTTTAGTCATAGGTACAATTATACATTCGTATATACATTTCTAACTGAAGTATAAACAATAAACATGTTCTATCATAGTACTATATACATCCATTAGAAAATCTATTCTTGTATTAATTTACATTTTGCACACATATTTTATATTATGTATCAGGAACGATTCCGGAAGGCCGGAAGTGGGGGTGTTAGGGGCCGGGTATTTCTAAAAATTGTAAGTTGGTATAAACAGAATTACAAAAAAAAACATGTGCCTACCTTCGACTATTATATAGATACTTAAAAGTGTGTAGTTATATTATAGGTCTATGTACCTATTATAGTATTATACTATTATCTATACCATGAAATAAAAATAAACTATAATTATATAAAAATTAATATGGTCTATGATATTATTATAAATATTATGACTTAGGCCCCCCCCCCAACGATACTGAAGTCTCTGGAGCAGCCCCTGATATAGTGATACATAATAATGATATACCTATAAGATTAATATATTTAACTTCAATGTTTGAAGATAGTTAATAGGTAGTAAATAAGAGTTAGATGTAAATTGAACATGCATTCTGATGAAAGTTTTCGAGTTTGGCGTACCCAAAACGTCGTCGCTCTAGGCCGTGCCGATGGGGTCTAAAAAATTCGACCCTTTATAGACTAAGAATAGACTTGTGAACCCGAACGACAATTTGCTATTCATCAATAATGATATGCCGTCGCTGTCATTATATACATCGTACGTAGTGCGCTGGAATCGGCAAGAAATCTCGATCGCGGTCTGCCGAACCCATACCGCGTCACGTGTGGGGGGGTCCAGGGGAGATCACGCCCGCCCGACAGCGCGCGCGCCACCGTCCAACTGTCCGTGTGGGTATTGATTTAAAATTAGCCCGCCGGAGCGGTGAGTCGTCTCGAAAGATGTACCGTCACCGTCGCTGCCGAACAGGATCGGCATTCGCACTCGGCAACGGTCGTCCCGCGCGCGCGCTCTCTGCAGTCGACGGTCGTCCCTCGCACGCGCCCGCGCTCTTTGCCGACCGTCGTCCGCCGCCTCACCGATCCCTTTGCCACCGACTCGCGCGAGTCAGCTCCGGCAAGGCGAATAATATTATTGTCATCGCAGCCGCCACCGCTCCCCCGTCAGTCGTCACGGCCATCGTACAACGTACACACATTGCACCGACCGACGGCCGTCGTCCCGCGCGTACGCTACACGATCGCAACGCGGAACCAGCGACGCTGCTCCATCCCTCCCGCCCGCCGACAAACACCGACCGACAGCCAGTCAGCCACACGACCGTCTCCCGCCCGACGCGTTTGTCCGTCGTGTCCTTAATGAACGCAGTCACCATACACGGGCGTCATAGATGTTAATTGTCCTGTTAAAACCGATAGGGATACTATGTTCCTACATATTTAAAGCAATGGGACAAAGGTACGTACCTAATGCACGAATGTGTCGAGAGATTGATCGTAATATAACATACTATACAGTGTATCGACTGGTGCGCCCCCCACATGCTCATCAAAATACTTTCTTCCCCCCCCCCCCCGAAGTCAAGGTGTTCATCACCATCATCAAACACTCTGACTGCCTAGAATACATCATTGTACTATAATATGTATATTAATGTGTAAACTGTATAGTACAAACAGTAGACTCACCAGTTGATGATGCTCACCTGTTTTTCTTTTGACACATCCGCAGCCTGGTCATCGGTTCGGATCGATCAGCCAGACGAAAGAAACAAAAAGGCGATGGCAGTGTGCCCGTCGACACGCCGACCGTGTCGCTCACGGCGGCTTCCATGACCGACCTAGACAATATTACTCAGCACCAGATAGTCTACAAAAAAGTATACTATCTATTTTGTGTTTCCCCCATTACTGGAGTATTTAACACTCAAACCTCATATTTTCAGATGGAACAACTGATGGACCGGATGCAGGACGAAAACACCGGCATCCCTGTGCGTACTGTCAACAAGTTCAGAGCTAAAGTACCTTCTGTGTTTACCGGTAACTTTCTTACATTTTATTGTTACTTTACAGCTCAGTGAATAATAATAATAATATGATTTGGTTTATATTCAGGTACTGATTTGATATTATGGATAATGAAGAACGTGGATGTTGATGATCAAGGTAAAGATTTAGTCTGTTGTATATCATACGCAATGTAAAAAACACATTACTAATATTAATGTATTATATCCATGTATTTTAGTTGAAGCATTATACTTTGCAAATCTTTTGTCATCTCATGGTTACTTGTTCCCAATTGATGATCATTTTCTGAATGTGAAGAATGATGGATCTTATTATCGTTTTCAAGTAAGTAATCTATAACATTTATTTAATCAAATAGTGATACAACTATATTGTTTTGGTTTAATGAATTTAAATTTTATAACAAATTAATAATTATCTAATTATGTTCCAAAAAATATTTATTTAATTTTATTTACATATCCTTAAATTATAATTCTTATAATTCTCCATTACAATAAATGTGTTCAATATAATACTGTATATTTAAGGATATTAAACTATACAATATGTGTTTTAAGTTTAAACCAAGTGTTATACCTTGAAGAGAAAAAGTGTTAGACTTCATCTGCTGCTACCAAATATAAGATCTTATTTATTAGAACTATTATCTCAAAATGTCAACATTTGACTTAACTCCTTTTAACCACTGTGCACCAAAATACTATAACTAATATATGTTTATTAAATTAGGTAAAAGTATGCATTTTAATAAAAGTTTAGATACATTTGAATTCCATACAATATATGATTAGATATTTAATATTAGTATTTGATAAGGTAACTTATTATAATATAATGCAATTAAGTAAGGCTTTTATTATTTTTGACTTATGAAAATATTTTAATTTATTTATTACAGACTCCTTATTACTGGCCGTCAAATATATTTGACCCTGAAAATACTGATTATGGTAAGATATAAGTATGCTTTTTGTACTACAATTATAACATAAGAAATAGCAACTTTTAATTATATTGATTATTATATCTGTTATTACTATTGTTATTATTTTAATGGATCTTTAATTTAGTTCTTTGAAACAACTATTAATCTTGAGATTTTATCTGATCCCTGTAATTATTTATTTTGATAGAGATTTAGTACCAGTATCGGTTTTACATAGTTTTGAAGGAATTAGTTCAATTATTTTAAATCTGATACCATAAACATTCTTTGATTTTAACGTAGAATATTAAAGTATTTAGAATAATAAATACTTTTATTTTTTTAGCTGTATATCTGTGTAAAAGGACAATGCAAAACAAAACACGTTTAGAATTGGCGGATTATGAAGCTGAAAACTTAGCAAAACTTCAAAAAGTTTTATCTCGAAAATGGGAATTTGTATTCTTACAAGCAGAGGCCCAAAGTAAAGTAGATAAAAAACGAGATCGCATGGAAAGAAAAATATTAGATAGTCAAGAACGTGCATTTTGGGACGTACATAGACCAATGGTAATAAATGGTATTACTTTTAAATGAAATAATATAACATTTGAATTTATTTACAGCCTGGTACTATAATAACAACAGAAATTGACTATAGGAAATTAAAGAGGTATAAAGAATTATCTACTTTGGCAAATGGAGATATTAACTTACTACCTATACAGCTCCCAGTAAAAACTAACATAGGTAAACCTACTATTGAATCTATAAAAAAAGACATAACTGCAATGCGGCTAAAGCTTGATCGCCGTAATATAAAACTATCAAAAATTGCAGACACGTTAGTATTGATTCAACTCATAATATAAAAAGTATTTTACAGTGTACTTACTATCTATAATTTTTCTTATAGATACATTACCTATTTTGAACAGTATGCAGAATATGATCCATTTTTTACACCTCCAGAATTTAGCAACCCTTGGTTATTAGATAATGTTGAAGTATGGGATTGTGACAAGCATTCGTGCGTAATTTTATTGATTGTTAAGTTTATTAGAAACAATTAACATTTTCAAAATAGTTCTCTGTTTTCGTATAGGAAAGAAGTTACAGTGCGTAGAATAAAACGATGGGCATTTAGTCTAAAAGAACTTCTAGCTGATCCTGCTGGAAAGGAACATTTTACAAAATTCCTGGAAAAAGAATTTAGTTGTGAAAATTTAAAGTAAGAAAACACGTCAAACTATATGTTTTCTAATAGTTAATAAGTTTAGAATACTTCTTATGAATATTTTTTTCCTAAAAGATTTTGGGAAGCAGTACAGAATCTTAAGAAATTACCACAACGTGAAGTGCCTCAAGCTGCCGAAGAAATCTGGGCAGAGTATCTAAGTGGTGATTCACTAAACATTGACTCTCAGTCAAGAGAATTAAGCCGAAAGAACATGTCTGCTCCTGATAGATGGGCATTTGATATTGCTGCCGTATGTAATCGCACATTTTCATTATGTAAGATTAAGAATGGAGTTCAAAACATGATTACCAGAAAATAGATCTTCCAATTTAGTTAGAAACTAGTTAGTGTAGAACTTAAAAAATTTATATTATAAGTTAACTGTTATTTATCAGGTTCATGTTTACCATTTAATGAAGAGTGATAGCTACCAGAGGTATATAAGATCAGAAATGTATAAAGAATATTTAAATACTTCAAAGAAAAAGGTAATCATTTTTAATTAACTTATTTCCTATTTATTTTTATTTTATGTTATATTAAGCAATTGATTTGACTTTTTCTTTATTCTAGACTTCCATGAAAGGCATTAGGTCTATTGTATCATTTTCTGGAAAAAGAGATATTTGCCCATCGTGATGGTATGCGTACTTAAATTATTCAAAGTACCTATTCAATACAGTTCAAATATTTGGAACATTATTTACTTTTTTTATTTATAAATTATAAGCAATTAAATTTAAATTTTATAATATAGGTGGTTAAATTATTATTTTTTATACATGTATTATTTATAGGCATTTACAATTTTTTGGTTCTATTATTACAAATTATTATAAATAATTATTGTTGTGAAAATGTTAACTATTAAGTTATAATTGTATGTTTGAGGCAATTTATGTTCCTATAAAATACTGGTGACATTTTTTTATACATATATTTTTGTTGTACAACTGTTACAAATTGTAATAAATATTATATATTTATTATTTTAAATTGTATAAATATTTGTTTGAATTTTCTTTTATTATGAAATTTGTGTAGGTACTCATGATAATATTGTTGTTATTTAGTCAAATTTAAATTATAATTAATGTGTTGAATTGTATAAATTTTAGATCTACTTAAACCTCGGTAATTAAGCAGAAGTCCATTAAAAGTTAAAAATGTTTTTATTAAGCATTATGTTTAATTTGTTGAAAATAATTATGTTAATTTTATTTATTTTTTACTGTACTTAAGTGTATTTATGATAACCAAACCACAATGGTCAATAATACAAAATAACAGTTCAAAAGTTATTAAATTATATTAATACATCATATTATATAATATATTAATATACTATATACATAATAAAATGTTCACTAATCTAGTATAATAGGTACGTCATCAACAGTGCAGGATAAACCTACAATGCAAATGGTGCAATTCACTGGGATCCCCAATATTATGGATATCAAAGTACCTTATTAAATTACACTAACATAACATAGTACCTAATGCAGGTGACTAGATATGGTATAGAACTATAATATAAGAATTATTTGAATAGTTAAATATTTATTTTATATTTTATATATTGTAATTAATAATAAATTTGTTTTTAACTAAAATACGTAAGTACATAAATGGCATTTATTTTTTTTAGTCCAAAATTGTTTTTTATGACACCAGAGTTAAATCAAGATCTAGCGCTCTTCGCAAATTAAAGAAATTAACTATTTGAACTTTTTTATAATTTAACTAATTATGTGAATGATGATCAAAATTAACCAATCTTAAAAATGAGATAAACTATAGATTACAATTGTTCATAGACAAACATTTTTTTGAATGGGAAAAAAATAAAATAAATAAAAAACAAAAGTAAAAATATAGTTAAATTAGTGTATAATTGCTGTAATTATAATTAAAGAATCATTTAAATATATCAGATTCATTAATTTTACAGTGGAAGTTGAGGAAACTAGTAACTACTTACTAATCAAGTTCAGATGAGAAATTTGTAAAACAAGCAAATTGGTTAGCAAGATTATTTTTATGCTTAGGTTCAAATGAACACTTATGGACATTTAGTAACTTTGTTGCTAATTCATCCATAATTTCCCCTGAAAAATGAGCAAAAAAACATTTAATTAATTGTAGTTTAAGACATTTTAAACCAAGAGAATAGAATTTCTGAAATGCTCACCTGTACACAATATAACATGTTGTTTTGTAAGAGATTTTGTTGTTTGCAGTGATTTTGTTAAACATTCTTCAGACAGAAATGGTGGGTCAACGACAACTAAATCAAAACTATTCAATAGTTCTTCATCAAATTTCATTGGTTCATTGTAATCATAAAAAACATAATCTGAACCATAAGCACTAAATCTTCTGTCAAACTCAAATAGTTTAACTAAAAATCAATGAATTTAAATACAATATTGTACATCATATATTACAATCCTTTATCATACTTAACATTGTGGGCGACTTTTTTTTGAAGGTTTTATACAACGTTGGGCATGATATCAATGCTACACTACCATTTGATCCAACCATTTTATGAACACATTCAACAATTCGCTCACATGTTTCATCATCATACCAAAATTGGCTTAATTGCTGCAACAAACCACTAAATTTATATTACAAAAAATTAATTGAAATAAATAACAATTGAATATAGCAAACTCACCCAATCTTCATCAAACTTTACATCCGTTGCATCTTTTTTATCATCACAATGTGACAATAATTTTTCGTTTTGTTCTTCATAAAATTCTTTTAAAGCTCTCTGTGCTTCGGCAGAAAGTTGCAATACATCTAAATCATCGTCAGAACTTGACATATTTAATAAAAAAAAAAAAAATCTTAAATTTAAACTGTCACAATATAATATACAATTTTTGAAAATAACAATAGTTTTAAATAAGACAATTAAGACAAGTATGAGCCATGAAGTTATCAACTTATTATTGACCTAACCATTGATAAGAATATGTATGATAAGTTGCCTAATGCGTAATGCCTATTATACAAGGCCTAACATGTTGCCCTATGTTTTTCCTTTTTATGGTTATTTTATTAGGCTTTTCCGGACCATCTAATTTCGCATCCATCTTTCTCTATTCGCTACTTTTTCTTACCAACTCAAACCATTTTTACGTCTTTTTTTATCAAATCTTCCAATCTTGTTTTGAGTTTTCTCAGTGACCTTTTAATGATATCAATGAATTTTAACACAAATTACACAATAGTTTAAATAAAATAATCTAAATTACTATAATACGTACTAGATTCAATATAACATTTTATTTTATATTTAAAGGATCTATCCTTAGTATAAACAATATAATTAACTCAGAAAAAAGTTAAAATTATGATTTAGATTGTACAATATAGAACATACAAACAACAATTTACAGTAAATATATTTTTGTTTGAGATAAAGAAGTTTTATCACCTGCATTGGCTGCATTGGCTGCGTTACTTTAATACTTTAATAGTATGTATAAAAAAAACCTTAAATAATTTGAAATAGGGTCCTATATATTTACAAATTATACTAATCAAAGTTTTAATAAATAAATTATTCGAATAAATATGAGAAGGAGTACATGGTCATTGGTCAATGGTCACACCCGGTTGAAGCCACCCGACCAAATCCGCGAAAGTGTTTCGCACTTCTACTCCCCTGACTGGCACATTGCCCGTGTCTATCGCCTGCTCGTCTGCACCGCCAGCCAGTGAGTCGTCGGGCAACGCATCATCTACTTTCGTCGGCACAATGCCCGTGGTGTCTATCGTCTGCTCGTCACCTGCACCAGCCAACGCATCTTCCAATATCGCCGGCACAATGGCCGTATTTATTGCCTGCTCGTCATCACTAGCCAGTGAGTCATCGGGCAACAAATCTTCCACTTTTGCTGACACAATTTCTGTGTCTAAAGTCTGCTCGTCACCTGCACCAGCCAACGCATCTTCCACTTTCACTGGCTCAATACCCGTATCTATATTGCCTGCTCATCGCCATCACTAGCCGCCGAGTCGTCTCCGCTGGACCACGGATGCAACAACAGATCATTCATCAAGCATTGCCATTATTGAAAGCTCTCAGTTCTTTTATGAATTCATCGATGTCTATATTTTTTGATGCCATTGTATCGTTATTATTTACTGCCATGTCGCACTGTTATATGATTAAAATTTGAAAATGTAGAATTTTAACGTTTAGTCCGGACTTTACAGAATCGTAAGTGAACCAAGTAAAATAAAAATATTGTACGTTAACGAGAAAATTGAAAATCTCCCAAACGACGCGCCACGGGTACAGTATTGTATAGTCTATTACTAGCCTGCGACGAGACCCGTATGGCCGTATGTCTGTTATTTTTTCAAAGATCATTATTATATTGTTAAAATGTTAATTATTTAATATTACCCACTTAAGGACAGGTTATACTATAATATTTTAACGTGAATTTTGATTTCTGTACTACACCCGTTCTATACTTTTAGGTGGATCTTTTTTTAAGTATAATATATTTCTTTCGATTTAACTCTAATATATGACATATTTTTCAATATACAACTACTTATCAACATTACTTTTTACTTCATGTCGTACATTTGTAAATTATTATAAAATTCATCTTATTATAAAAACATGAAATATGTTGAAACAAATAAAACTGACTAAATAATAATAATAAAAAAAAAAAATTGTTTTTCATTCAACCTAGTCTAATGGTTAAAAACCAACAAATAAACCTGGTGATCTGTCAATAAGTTTCGACTGTTTCGAGTATTCGAAACGACGTCATACAGTCGTAAAACGCTTCAATGTCCAGAAGTTGTTGACCATTGTAATAGATGTAAACTTGCGAATTAAATTTAAATTTAAGACGTCTCTTTTTTCGTTAAACTAGATAAGTAGTATAGTATTTATCATAATTTATTATATAATTTGTTATTATAATAAAATATATATAGGTATTTATACTTTTGAGTTAATAACACCTTACTGAAAATTCCGTAAAACTGTATAAATAAGTTTATATTATAAAAAATAAAAAATGAAGGTAAGTGAATACCGCTATGCTGTATATTATAGGCAATGGCAGACTAGCAAGGATGCCGGTATGCGATTGTATCCTGGGTCCCATGTACACTTGAAAATATAATTGTGAGTTCATCAATATAGGTAGGTATAGAAAAATAACATAAGAAATTGAAGCATAATAGATGTTTCAAGAAGCTAAGGTCCCCATAAAATTGTTTTTTACCAATTACCGGACTATATACCAGTGTTTCTCAACCTTTTTAGTCTCGCGACCCTCAAAAAAGGTATAAAATATACCATACGCGTGTCTAGGCCTCATTCGCAGGTCGTGCACAACAGTGGCATATCCAGGAGGATGGGTTTACTGCACTAGAATTATCAATTTTTATAGTCTTATAAATATAAACGCTATAACTCCAAATGATGAAAATTAAAAAAAAAAATATATGAAATCAGAAACTGAGAAAAAATAAGGTTATATTATGCACCACAATTTATAATGTAAGTTAAATCAAATTTCGCAGGACAGGCAAGACCCGTAAACACGCCTATGAAATATAATTAATCATTTTGCGACCTCCCTTCCTATCTATATTAAGTATAAATTTGTATCATATTGTTGGGTAAGCCAAATTTTGAATGAAAGGTTCATTTTGTAAATGGGTGTTTCATTATTTTTAACCCCCAGGTATAGCCCAACGTTGGGCTATACAGCGCATCCCGGGCCACTGATTATAGGTGTTGACTGGGTCACTATTATAGGTCTATTAAATTTGAAATCAATGCGATATAGCGTTGTATACGATAAACGAAAAATATTCAAAGCGGATAACCGATAAGGTCTATTAGCCTATATCACCAAATGATAAGTTTTTTTGATAAATATTTATTTTATTTTTAGTTTTATAGTAAGTTGATACATTTTTTTTTCGAAAATTATGCA
The DNA here is from genome assembly GCF_003676215.2 of Rhopalosiphum maidis. Lineage (NCBI taxonomy): Eukaryota > Metazoa > Arthropoda > Insecta > Hemiptera > Aphididae > Rhopalosiphum > Rhopalosiphum maidis. The sequence goes on from NC_040878.1 coordinate 7,485,537, forward strand.
TTTAATATATTATTTATATTATTAATATTTAATTATTTTAATGATATTTATATATTTATACCATATGTCCATATATTATACTATATAAACTTAATATAACTCAAAATGTAATAACATAGCACTTATAAAGTATAAATAGATAATATTTTAAAATAATTCAAAAATGTTATTGTGTATAATAAAATTCATAATAATATAAAATACCTATGTATAAAAGTTTAAGTTCTTACGAACAAAATATTTAAAATATCGTCATTTATCGTTTAAATAAGTATATAATTTCGACCAAATTGGAACTTATGAAACATAAAATATAATTGTCTGTATATTTTTTTTAGATTTTCTGATTACAATATAAACTATCTACTTATGAGGAATTTCGCATTAAAATTTCAAATCTTAGGCAGAAAAACAAAATTAATTATTTTGTCAAAATTTTAACTAAACGCTTATAAAAAAAATATTTCAATATGGTAACTTTTGTCGAAGACAGTAGTCAATAGTTTATACAAAATCATTGTTATTTATTTATCAATTCAATTTGTTGTTAACTTAAGAAAAAAATAATAACGTATACTTATGACTAGGCCACTAGTAAACGGATTTAATTGTTCTAAAAAAACAAGAAGAATGTCTTAAAAAAGCAATTTAATGCACTCTCAGTAGAATTTTTTTTTTTAAATGCTCTTAAAAATTTTTTTAACATTGAAAAAATTTGTTTAATTATATAAATTCTTATTCTTAGATATTATTAATTTATAATATTTCGTATTACTTGCATGTATGATGTATAAATGTATATATCTAATTACCAAAAGTCTATACGTGTCAATAATAATTTCTTCTGGTGTCACATTTATCTAATCGATAAAAATAAAATAAATAATAAAAATAAATGTAAATACGACATATTAATATATTATACGATAAATAAATAATAATATATATTTAATTGTATTCTTTTAAAATGAATGTTAACTAAATTTCTATCGAATTTTATCCACTCCTATATAAAATGATTTAAAAACATAAAAATGCACTAAAAATGTCAAAAAATACAAAATAAAAGTTAAATTTTTTAGTTCCTTAATAAATGAAATGGACTTTGTGCTTGGAAAGCAATGTTTTCGGACATTCAGAAAAAAATGCAATTTGCATTCAAATCCGTTCCATACTTATGACGTTATAATATAATACAAATACACAATATGCAACATGCTAACCGAGGTCAATGACCTATAGCCTATGCAATTGAAGCCTTAAATTTCAAAAAAAAAACATTGTAATTATAGATTTTCGATATTTTTTAATTGAGAAATAAACAACTTATGAGCTCTATATAACTTTTTTAATATAAATTTATAAAAATAAGTAAAAAATCAAAAATTTTAATTTTATTATTGTAAATAACTCATAATGGTAGGTACCTTGAACCTAGCTCAAAAAATCCAAATATTTCAAAAATTGTATTAGGTACATAATAAATTATTTATTGAAATTAAAATGTTTAAGCACATCACATGCTATTACAAGTTTGATTATTAATTACAAGTTATAAATTACAATTTTTTAATTACAGACTACTGTTATAGTTTATTTATCTTCGTCTTCGCTTGATTCGAGGTATATAATAAATTATACTATAAACACACTTGATGAAAATTTCAAGTTTTGGTGGTTAAGTATATGTTTTTACTAAACTATTTAATTGTATTTGTCCGAAAAAAATTCACAAATAAGTTTTCAAACGACGGAGTGTTGAAATCAATCATTCCCTTATGGTAGTAGAGTTAGTAGACACTAGACGTGTTAAAAATAACAATTATAGAAATTCATCGGATAGTATTGGATAAACATATGAATTGATTTATGGTACAACCGTACAAGTAAGTAACATTTTTGTTCATAAGTTCAGAATATTCACAAATTTAATACTATATGTTTAAAGTTTAAATCACGGTTATAGATACTAGTATCTGTATCTTTAAACATATGATAATTTAAATTCGAATCGGTACATTCATCATTTATTTTATTTTGATATGTTTTTACTAACTGTTAAAATGTATTACCTATACAGATAAGTAGATAAGTTAAGTGATGAAAAACGCAATCAAAATTCGAAAACTGACTAAAGCTACTATATATAGAGAATTGTAAGGTCGTCGACTGATCATTAAATTTAATCTTAACGGACTAACTTTGGCTACAGGCATTGGTTTTATAATATTCGTATAATATAACTATATAAATAGGTATATTATAAAATCAATGCTACAGGGAACAATTTTTATCTAAAAATTATTTTACTCGATACATAGGTGATAGTTACGATATTCGTAATTATTTGTTAGTTTTTTGAATTACTGAGTTATATTTGCCCATATTTGATGAATGAAGTATAGCAGGTATTTGGATATTTAGCAATATTTTTTTAATTTAACAATTTTCCGTGGGACTCGTGAGAGAGGAATACAACCCCTTAACACCCTCTACTGGATACATCACTGCTTATAAATATTATACTATGATTATACTTATATCAATCATTAAAGGAAATAATTTAAGGAAGTACATTTTTTTTTTAGTGAATTTTGATATAAATCACTATTGATATACATATTTTTGTTTATATTTATAGTTGGTAGGTATTGTTTGGACCACGAACTAAGAAATCTCAGTCGATTAGTTCAGGGTTTAATTGATTTTGCAGGCCATAAGTAAGGTTTCATAACAAAAAATTAGTTAAAATAGATTGAATTAACTATAGGTAGCTCAGTAGCTGATACCTTAATTCTAGATTGCATGAATAGACATTTAAGGATTCAATAGTGAGCTAATCGCTAATAGTCTCTTAAAATTGGTTCATTAAGTAATGTTATTAAACCATTCAATTTTTTAAGGAACCAGTAATTAGTCTCTAATTCTCTATATTCTAATTTTTAATATTTATGTCTTCATGTTTCTAATCTGTGGAATGGTTTAATGGTTTATTTATAAAACATCACGGAATATAACGATACAGATAACATTAATTGTTATCATTTTGATAACGTTTATGCAGTTACACTGTAAGTTACTGTCACACAGATAACAAAAAACAATATAATATTATTTCAAATAAATATTAAATTTGGACTCTTTAGTTTTTACATCGAAAATTATAAACGATATAAACTTTAACAGTAATATATATTTATAGGCTTAAACAGTTTTATCAAACTGTCAAAGTTAAATAATATGTTCATTTAATTTTAAAATGTTTAAAGAATGTTTTAAATTTTACAAGCATATTAATTCTCTTGAACAACAATCAAATATTATAGACTTTGCAAATGAAGTAAATACTGAATTTATGGTGAGATATTTATTTTATCAATGACATTTATTTATTTAAAACAAAACATTAATTTATGATTATTCTTTTACTATAGAAACCTAAGATATTAACATCAGAATTTTTTAACAATGATAAAGAAATACTAGATGATCTTGGTTTAAAGAGCAATATATCAGAGTGGAACTGTTATGATGTTTTAAATGTACCAGGTAAAATATAAAAATCTCATTATACTCAATTTTTAGTATCATATTTATTATTTTTTGTCATACCTAGGTTTAATATTCATTAAAAACCCATTTACATCAATTGGTCAAAAATATTGGTCGAAACGATGCATTGTAGACTACACAAAGAAACCAAATCGATTAAATATTGATGCTCACCATATCCTTGGCGATGGAGAAGACTGGTGGACTACAACAAATAAGTTTGGTTATGGTTAAATTATATTGATGAATTATTTATGTTAAAATCTTAAATGTGTTACAGTAAAGCCAACAGGTGTATCTGTAATTGTAATTACAGTAGTAGTATTCAGTAATATAGTTCAAAAAATTATTTTATATATTTATAAGTTTCGATAAAATCTAATATGTTAGGTATTGTTACTTATATATTTTTTTATTTTTAGGAATGGAAATCTAAAACTTAGAGATCAATTAAGATGGGCTACACTTGGATACCATCATGATTGGGATACAAAAGTTAGTTTAAAAATAGACAATTATATTTATTTATTTTATGCACATAATTTGTTTTTTACTGACAACTTTATAACATTAAAATTTAAAAAAAAAAAAAATGTTTTTGATGTTAATTTATAAATTATTTTTTTCCTTTTTTCGTTATTAAACTAAAACCTATTATTATCCATGTGTTTATTAAAAAATATTAATTTTTCAAAAATTGAAAGAGATTAATTATTTTTATTATATCATTTTAAATCAGGTGTATTCTGAAACCGCAAAATCTCAATTTCCAGTGGACTTATCTAAGCTCAGTAAAACCATTATCAAACTATTACAATTCCCTGATGAATTTATGGCGGAAGCAGCTATTGTAAACTTTTACCATCCTTCATCAACACTCTCTGGTCATACAGATCACTCAGAGTATAATCTAAGTGCTCCACTATTGTCAATCAGGTAAAAATAATGAATTAAAAAATCATCTATATTTTTAAATTAACTTAATATATAATATCTATGTATCTTATAGTTTTGGTTTAAGTGCCATATTCCTTATTGGAGGACGTTCATTAGAGGACAAGCCAATAGCAATACTTTTAAGATCTGGGGATACTATCATCATGAGCAAAGAGAGTCGATTATGTTACCACGGTGTACCAAAAGTGTTGTTACCTAAAAATGATCAACATTTTAACTATGACAATGAATTGGAAGAGCCTTTTAAGAGTTATATGCAAGTTACAAGGATTAATATAAATGTTAGACAAGTGAATAATGTTGTTTGAAAATATTAATTTAATTGTATATCAGACATTAAACAATATATATGAATAAATTATTTATGTAAAAATCAAGACTTCTATTTATTTTTATTTTAGTTCCCTGATCTTATACTAAAAATATGAAATAGTACACCTTATATTATTATATTATATATTATTAATATATTCATGTAAATGTTGTAATAAATACTAAACATCTAAAATAAGTAATAAACACTAAATTTAAGCTAAAAAAATAAACTATTCATAAAAATTTGGTTTAGCAAACATGCTTACCACTTACATAATATATGATTTACTATATTTGTATTTAGAAATAATGGTATCCTACTTAGTTATTCATAGTTCAAAAATAATTTGAGATTATGTAACTACAATAAATTAAATTAAAAATTAAACTAGGTAGAGTAAAAATAATTATTTTGTTATTAATAATTTTCATAGTAAAAACAAGCAACACATTTGGAAAAAAGCTCCATCGGGTCATAGATATTATATTGTTATTTATTTACTACTATTGGAAAGTATTAAAAAGAAAAATTAAGAATTGTATATTTCAATTCCTAGCAGAAATTGGAAATACATCCATTTATTTGGTTGAGAAAATCTGATCAATATTTAATAAAATTGATTGATAAATTTCACTAGTTTTAGAATTCAAGTCCGATAGATAATAGAATGGAAATTTGGATTTTAGAATCATCCATACAAGGTGGCAAGTGCTATATGACTTTTTAGAGTAACTCATGTAGTGACTACACATCTGCACTACTTTTTATGCTTCTAGTGAAATATAAGAAATTCTTCTGAAAAAAATGTGTATTTTAAAAAGACAATTGTAATTGTAAATATAGAAATGTATGTGAGAATTGTGAGGCACATAATTTATTATTCGTTTGAAATTTTATTTATATGTACGTGAAAATTCTCACAAAATATTCTACTTAGGAATATATAATTAAAAACGTATGCAGTCATTGAAAATTGAAAATTGTTAACAATTATATTATAATAATGACAATAGAAATCAGTTAACAATTTTGTTGAATAATGACTTAAAATTATATTGACAAAATATTTCCAAAAAACATTGATTAATTGACTATTCTGTTAGAAACACAGACAAACAAACAATCGTTGTTTTATACGTCTATGGTTAGAAATAATAGAATCGACTCGCGGGGCTATTGCAGTGTATTACACAGAGATATAGGTCGTAATTGAGAAATAATTATCATTATCCACGTGTCGTTGAGCGGCGCGGCGACTCTATGACTTACGGGAGACACAGTCGGACGGCGGGTTTCCGTCGCTCCCTCCACCAACCACTAACCGTCGCACAGTTAGTTGTAGTGCCAGCAGTCGACCGATACCAGTTCTTGACTATTTTTATAACGTTCTTATCAACCGTCAACGGATTCCAGCTCCACGCGCGAGTCAGACGCCAAGTGACCCAACGTGCGTTACTGCAGTGTGCTCGTAGTGCTCGTACGATCGCAGCTGTTTGCTCTATTCACTTCCGAGTCCCAGAGATACATACCACCGAACAAATACTTTAATTTTTCGTTCGTAGTGTTTAGAAAATCAAACATTATGATTTAGCGTGTGCGCGTGTCCGCTTCACGTACCCATTTTACAACCCGTTTTTCACTCTGTCCGCACCCCGTGCGCTGACGAAGTGTGACATCGATGGCCGACACAGCAGCCGGTGGTCGACGGCGCGACGTCGACTACCGCAAACTGTTCGACACCGGACGCCGAAAATCGCCGGACACCGACCGCCGCAGACGATCCGACAACGGACGTCGCAGCCCAGCCAACGCCGACCGCCGCGGACGCCGAAGCTCGCCGGACGCCGACCGCCGCGGACGTCGAAGCTCGCCGGACGCCGATCGCCGCGGACGCCGAAGCCCGCCGGACACCGACCGTCGCGGACGACTAAACGGCCGCGATTTGTCGTCTTCGAATTATGTCGACCGTTCACGTGAGTATTGAATGTAAATCGCCATGTGCACAGTGCACTGTGTGGATACGGGACAAAAATAAAAACACGAGGGTTTCGGTTGTGCGATCGATCGCCACCTTCCTCCGTTTTCGTCTTACGAATTCGGTGTTTTCTTTTCTTTAATAACACCGTGTTATCCTCGTGAAATATGAAAAGGCACGTGCCTCTATTTCCAATGTTTCGATTGTACCGCAGAATAGATTAAAGAAGATAAATTAAAAAAAAAAAAATAGATTTAATATATTCTGTGATTGTACCACCTAGCGAAGCGATAAGAATTCTGAAAATAGATTTGATTTTTTCGTCAAGTCTACTCGTGATCGACTTGTTTACGTTTTTGTTTTATCTCTCCACTCCCCTAAATCGTAAAATAATAAAAATTAAGAAATGTCATGTTTCAATTTTTGAAGAAATTACTACTATAATGTAAAAAATTCGACCTCAAGACCACGAAAAATTACGTTGTTATTGTTGTTGTTTATAATTACATTTTTCTGGGTCTGAGTTCCGAGATTACCTATTGAATTAGCTTGGATATTTGGACAATACTCTTGTCCGGTAGTAACGATCACCACGAAATACCAAAACAATTGCTTGGTTTTAAATACAAATTAATTCAAATTTGAGTTATGGAAACTCATTTCCCGTCGCTTATTAGAGTAAATTAGCGAGATTTTGTCTTTACTGTTTTTTAACAAAAAATTTTCCCAGTACGGGCAATGTGGTGGTGTACTCATTGACCTATTTACCTATTTATACCTATTTATTATATACCCTCGTATAAAGGGCATAAGCAATCATAAAGGACTCATCTGTACACGTGGAATAACCAGAATAACCCATCATAGATACTATTATAAACAGAATTTTGTTATAACATAACAAGTAGCACGATGTTAGTACAATAGTACACCTACTGGGAACTGGTCACTTTTATTATAGAATTATACATTTATACCAAACAATAATCGCTATTCGCTATCAATATTATTATTATGTGTGTTGATCGTACTGAATAACAGTAAATAGAACTGAATATTTAATTAACATTTAAATAGTAATACCAGTTCTCATTTAAGGATTATATGTATAATTATATATTTATAAATAAATATAACAAATTTGTCGGAAGAAAATATAAAGCAAATATATTTTTTAAATAATTCGATTGAACATTCGAATGCAATCTAGAACTATAATTATTATCACTATTATCAGTAAACAATTAATTACTGTTGGGTCATTTTTAAACATTCATTCAAATTTAACCTGTGGTGTGTTTTTTGTTGACTTATTAGTTATTACTTTATTTTTATCATACCATTTATATTAATAAATTATTTCGTGTATTTCATATCTTTAAGTGTCAAAAGAATTATATTGGATTTGTATGTGTTAATATCACGAAATTCAGTGGCGACTTGTGCACCCAGACTTGACAATTTGTTATTCACTGGAAACAAAACATTCAATATTTATACATAATTAATATTGATTGGTTGATATGATAATGTTATTATTAATCGTTGCATGAATTAGTACCTATTGTCATTAGTAATTACTGTTATTATATTATTATAATAGATATTAAATTCAGCCATTCAAGTTCAATATACTACTATTCCTTAATTATTCTCACTTAATCATTATTACTCTTGATTTTTAAAGTCAAAAGAAACTAAATAAATTTTTTTGTTTTTAATCATCTATACACGGCAATGGCCTCGAACTTGAGATCTAATTAAAAATAAATATTCTGTATTGGCTGTATCTAATAAAATACATTTGTAGCTTAGGTAGTTATTATTTCGATAAAATATGGTATGTAAATGTTTGGTTATCATATTGATTTTTTTTCTTCAGTTAGGCCAGAGCTTGCGCTAATGAATTTTTAGAACTGCCAAACACCTAAATAAATGTAAATGCGATTTAAAAAAAAAATGTTCCAATCGCTTAATAATTAGAAAATTCATGATACTAGAAATTATACACATACTAAAATACATACTCAAGCCCTAATTAAAGAGGAGCAGAGTGTCCCCTAAGTCTTAGTTTTTGCCGTAATATGTATTTTTAGCAGCAACTAAATCCATAATATTATAAGTAAACAGTCACAGTCTATAGTAATTTGTAATATTATGATTATATCGAAAAAAATGTATGGCCCTTATTGGCTATTGGTATTGTACAATATAAATTATAGTTAGCCCCTATTGGCTATAATTGGAAAAAAACGATATTATATGTATGTATTATACATAACTACAAAATAGTTACCTAATTCCTACATTTTATGGTTATTAATAATGGATTGGAACAATTTACTTTGCTGCAATAAAAATTAAAGGTATATAATTGTTTTGAATTTAATCAAAGAGTTTTATAAAAGGTTAGGCATAAATAATATGTAAATATCACCAAGAACTCATGTATTTTAAAACAAATGTTTGTATTGGTTATAACTACCAGTTAAACGGAAACTCCGTTTCGAGTTTGACATACGATCTACATGTAGATGTATAATATCTCAAAGTAGTTTGAAAGCTACTTGAAAGAATCTTGAAGTTCGAGTTATTGAGATTTTCGTATTACAGTAATCTCAGGAACTTCACACAATGTTATTTTGAAATTACAATTGTATATAATATATTATATTTGTATTTTATAGACAGACCAGATAGTTCAATTTGAAAAATTATTTAAATTATTATTATGGAATCCGGATTTTAAATACAAGTGACAAAGTTAAGGCGTGACCTATGGGCACCCCCGGAAAATAATATATCAACTTATAATTTAATAAATACTACCATGATATTACTTATTAATCTAGATAGTATAAGATAAATTGTTTTTCTTAATTAATAATTACTATTAGGATATGAATTACGTATAAAAATACACGATATATTTATTGTACTAATATTAATGACACAAGTGATCGACACCTACGTAAGATTATTGATCGCAGATAATTTGTATTAAGCCCATAAATATTAAATACTGTAGATATTTTATCAAACAACACTAAATGTTATATTTGTTAAAACTTTTATGAACGTAAGTATCTATCAAATACTTAATGTTTTTAGTTTTTATATCACTGCCTTCAACAACGTGCACAATAAAAAAAGATCATTCAGAACATTAGGAATAGTAAAAATACTATGGCTTCGTTCGACTACTGGTGGATTTGAATAAAGATTCGGGATGTGTCACTTTATGTTTGAAAAGAAATGAACAATTAACAGTTTTTATTTCTAAGCCCTAAATGGTTCTTCATGACTGGTATGACTCTTAAGTCCGCAAGATGGGTTATTAGATAAATTCTAAATGTATATTGTGTCGAGACTTGTATATATCGATACACGATAGAGTCAAGGGAAGTGTATATCAAAAGAAACCAAATAGGTGTTGTACTTGTATATGTACAATATATTAATATCCTTCAGTTTTTTGTAAATTACACTATAATATGGTACTCGTACATATCATAATCTTAAGAATCTGTGAGAAGGCTTGTCGCAAAAGCGGCTGACTCCGTCACTTAGTGATTTTTAGTTTGTCGTTAAATCTTACGTTCCGGTTTTTAAAGATCGATGGACGAGAAAAATAATACCTTTTTTAATTTCATCACAAAAAATGTACTAAAAAATATTAATACAAATGAGTTGTTGTATTTGTATATATATTTTTAATTAATATGCTAAACATAACTATTTATGCAATCTATGACACAAATTTTTAGATAGTGAACATGACAATTTTACTTCAAGGCCTAACATTATTCCAAAAAGACGAAGTTACCCATATCGTCAAAATTATAACCAAAAAGTTTCATTCAAACCGTACAACCGTGGAAATAAAACTATTTGTAAAAGCTACTTGGTTCAAAATCAATTTAATGGTGGACTTCCAAAATATAATACACCACTCAAAAATAATTTCAATCAAAGGTATTTAAGTATCTATTTAACATAATATTACTATTAATAGATATTAAAAAATGTCATGATTATTAAAATTGATAATGATATCTTGTCCTGAAAGGAATCATATTCATGGTGGTTATGGCAACGTCAAAAATTCATCATTTATCATAAATAAAAGTATAACTGGTTGGTACTCAATTATTGTAAGTTCTAAATTTTAATGTACTCGCGCCCATTGTAGTTGTTAAAATAATTAATATTTTGATGTTTAAGGTGACAAATGCTGAAGAATTTGATGAAGTATTGAAAAAAATTGAATTAGAAATCTCACCATTATTATTTTATCCATACAATGTACCTATGCTATTTTAATACTAATTAGCTTTTTTTAATATTACTGTACTTAATAATATAATACTTGTAAAATAGTTTAATACTTAATATTTATTTTCATTTTATAGAAACAATATTCTTCTGATAATGAATTAAGATTTCTTGTTGATAATTATAAAGTTGCTATAGCATTGCATAATACAAGTTATAAAATAACACTAAGAGATGATAGAAAAGTAAGTTGAAATAAACTTAAAATTAAAGTTTTTCATTTCTAAATGTATGATTACATTTTAACACTAATATTTGTTTTTAGTTGATTATAAATGTCTTACCATATTTACCCAAACGAAGGTTAATATCATTAACACCAGTATCTAGTGAAGTAAGAGAAAAAATGCTTGAGGCCGTGGCGACTCGTTACAACCCTAGTACCAAGAGTTTAAATTTATCAAAATTTCATGCATATTCACGTATGCAAAAGTTTATTTTATATTAAGTTAATAATAGTTTTAGAAGAAATATGGGAAAACAAGTGTATTTTTGTTTTAGTATTTACCAATAATCAACTGTTTGTACCGTTAAATCAACCAGCAGTTCTTTTGGCAGCACTTAATATGGCTGCTCAACATACCAAGCATGATTTGTATTGTTTGAGTCTGGCCAACAATTACATATATTTAGGTGAAGGGCTTACATGGATACGTAGATTGTTCCCTGAACTGAAAGTATTGGATTTAGCAGTTAATAAAGTAATGTGTTGTATATTTTTTACTTGTATTATATATTATGCTAAAATAATTTTTGTTACAGTTGTCTGATTTAAATGAACTAAAGAGTCTTTTGGGTTATACTATTGAAGTTCTCACATTATCCAAAAATCCCGTTTGCGATTTAATGGACAAAGAGTGTTATAGACGGTGAGCAAAATTTAAAATCGAGTCAATTCTTTTATTTTAACAACAAACATTCTAATTTTTTTTTTAATGAGTTTATAGTTATGAGAATTATATGATACATTTAATTTCAATCTTTTTTATTGCCTTAAATTTGTTAGTTAGCAAAATTACTGTTGATGATTTTGATAAAATGCTAAAATGTATATTGTACATATTTTATACCCATATTATTTTTGTATCCTTATGCCGTGTATATTTTAATGTTAATGGCCATCTATAGAATATGAAACTCGTAGTCTGGTATTTGAAATGGATATAAGCGGAGTAATGCATAAAAACCTTTTTGGCAGAAATTGAAAATCAAATTATTATACATGGCATTCACAGTATTTTTTACCTTTTGTTAATTTTATTTCTCAAAATTTAAAATGCATATAAAAACTCTTAACATTAGTATACCTTAATTAATTGAATTTAAGTTTACTATTTGTATTCAAATCTAATTTGAGAAATGAATATGGTTATAGTCATTATTATAAACATAAAATTTACTATGTTGCTTATGGATTAGAGAGAGATAATAAATGTCAAATACTATTCTGACATCCTTTGGACAAATTATATCAATACCGTATGTTATATAGTTATTTATTATTTATGTTGCAAATTTGTTATTATATTTGCTTCAATATTCTTTGAGCTATACCACACATTTTTGAAAATAATAATTATGGATCACTGTTTGAATGACAATTTTATTTTTATGGGAAAATATGTCCCATTTATACCTGTTTGCATATAAGTATATCATTCACATAATAATATGTTATTATAACTGTTTCAGGGATGTACAAAAAATATTTCCCATGTTAATCAAATTGGTAAGTTTAAATTTGATGTCATTACATTATCTTATTATAGTTATATGTGAAAAATTATTGACCAATTTTTTAATAAAATAAACTTCACAATATTATGACAGTTTTTATTATAATACTATAAGAATATAATTAAAGTAAACATATTTTATTTGATTTAAAATCTAAAATATGAACAGATAATGAGCCTTTTTAATATGTAGAATTTTGAGTGACTTTGTAATCTAAATTTAAAAATTTAAATTATTTATTTATAATTATTATTTGATTTTTAGATTTATATTATATATATATATATTATTAATATTAAAATATCTACATCATATATTATTGTTATTAACATTTGAGTCAATATTGACTTACTCTAGAACCCTATGAATAGGTTTGTGGCTTATACTCTGATCAAGTTAAGAAATATAATCGATAATTATAGGCACAATTAGAGTAGGCTTAGGGTATATTAGCACCGCCAATTTTAAAATTAGCAGTCTCAAATATTTGTTCATAATATCACATTCAGCAGCGATTCAACGCTATGCCTGAAAAATGAAGAGCTTAAGCACCCTCAGTATTTTTATTGAAATTGTGCCTATGTAGGTAGTGATTAGATTTTATCGGACTGTGGTCAGACAACACCTACTTGTCTATTCCTATCAAATCAACCATCTGTAAGTCTACTTTATGTAGTAAGGCCACTCCCTTGTGCAATAGTTGACTGCCGACTATATTTTTTTACTCAAACAGAGTATAAATAGATAATACCATAAAATGTATCTAAATATTTTGACATGTTGTGTATTTATAATATAATATACTTAAAAGTTTCATATTCTCATTGATATGTGCCTATATATCTTTGCTTTTAAATAATTTATGAGGAACCTTCTTTTTTTCAAAATCAAGAAAAGTATTAGGAATATTTTGTTTTTGATTCTCTTTCGTCAAAGTATAAATTAAATAAATTCACTTTCCGATAAAAAATATATTGAAGCATTTTGTGCTATAAAATTAGTGTCGTCAGAGGTCAGACATATAAATAAAAATTTGTTTTACTCAAAATGTTCAATGAGTATTAATTATTGTTTAATATAAAACAACTTATACTAAAATTTAGAAATGATTATCATAAAATATTATATTATTTATCATATGCATCATATTATAGTATAATATAATATTTGTAGTATTTTAATATAAATTTATATTGTATATTAGGATAACTTGAATTTGCCTTTGACCAACGAGGGTTCCAAGTTGAAAATGCCAATCAACTTAGGAAATAGTTACCCAATACAACAGTATAGCTCTAACTTGGTACAATCAAATCCAGTAATGACTTTAGTAGAATTATTCCTAGCAAAGTACTACGAACAGTATGACAACAAAGTATCCAGACAAACGGTATTGGAAGCATACCATGAAAATGCTACATTTTCATTATCTAGTTGCTTACTAAAATCCTGGTATGTATTTAAGAAACTTATTGCATAAAATCTCTAGTGCTGTATAATTTTAATTGTGTATATTATATATTTTAGTAACCATGGTAGTCTAGCAAATTACATGCCTGAAAGTCGAAATTTGTTGAAACCCGATCAAAATATAAATTGTTTTTTACACAAGGGCAAAGCAAACATAATGAACATTTTAGAAAAGTTACCCAAAACAAAACATGATTTTGGCTCATTCATAATTGATGTACCATTTGCAAGTGTAAGTCTTTAGGTTTTTGTTTTAAATAAATTTTAAAACTTTATTTTTCCCCAGTCTACAATAATTCAAGTAGTGGTAAATGGTGTGTTTGCTGAAGAATTTAATGAAAACCACAATTGTCAAGTATTTAGATCATTTAGTAGAACATTCAGTTTAGTGCCTGCTGTAAATTGTTGGATTATATTAAGTGATATGATGTTTATAACATTAGTATCCTCTGAGTTAATGGAAGTAAGTAAATTGTTTTGGGTCTATTTTCTTAACAAGGTTTATTATAAATGTGCATTTTTAGGAATCGACAAAAAGATTCTATGTATTTAAGCCATCAATAACGAATCATACATCTAATAACAACAGTTTTAAAACGACAATGCTTATAGAGGATACTTTGCCTGATGTATTGTCAACATTATGTTGCAAAACAACTATTTCCAAATGTCCGTCATCAGAATATCAAAAAAATTCACTTTTATCTAATAATCTCTCTCCATTGATACCGACTAAGAATTCAGAGGAAAAATCTACTTTTCATGCATCTGTAGTACAGAACTTACAATCATCACGTCAGCAGCAGCATTGCCTTGCAACACCATTAACTATGATAACAGACAGTATCTTATCCAACTCTCAACAGTTAAATTTGCCATGTCTCGTGCCTAGTGAAAAATTATCATTTCCTGTATTCAACACAAAACCAATAGAACTAGCATCCTCAACAATACCAACTACAATGATTTCAAATTCTTCTAATAACCATGACGGGAATTCTAGTAATGAATTATTAATGATTAAGAGATTTTCAAATGAGTCTGGAATGAACGATAAGTGGTCAAAAAAGTAAGATACATGAATTATATATATTCATTAGGTAATATATAATATTGTTCAACTACCTATTGAAATATATTTAGTTTTGATTATTCACATTCTATGAACATTTTATTTAAATATATTTTTTTCCAAATTCCATCATATAAATATATTTAGCCTATTTAGGTTATAATGTATTATTATTAATTTTTTTTTTTCTAGGTGTTTAGTTGAAAATAATTGGGATTTTGCCAAAGCTACATTGTGTTTTTCAAAACTAAAATCTAGAATTCCTTCAATAGCATATAAACACTGATAAAGATTATTATTGTTATTATTTTATATTCTATAAAAAAGAAGTTAAAATATACTTATTATTTATCTTTTTAAATTATTTATTATTATATTATTTAATGTCTTTTTAATAATATTGTACCTTCATATATCTTCAAAATCTTTGGCATCTGGCTTCTACACACTTATTTTAAATATTAGTAGTTTGCTTGTTGTCATTTTGACAAATGAAACTATTTTATTTTACTTGAATAAAAAACAAAGTTAATAACTTTAATATTTAAAGTTTGGATCAGGTATATAATGAAAGTAAAAAGTTATAAAATATGAATTTCCAATGTATTAATAAATGTTTAATAAAGCTATCAGTTAACCATTAAACTGTTTTTTGGATACAAATAATTCAGAGTATAATCTAAAATACAAGCCAACCATATTATAACATTCCTCTAAATAAAAAAAAAAATCGAAATTTTCTAGTTATTTTATGTTTATTAAGTTCTTGAATGAAATAAATTTACAAGATTCGTTTTAAAATTCATGAAAAACCCCTGCAAAATCAAATTTATATGAAAAAGGTACAAAAACACGTTTCCAGGCTTTTCTTAGTTAAAATAAGTATTTTCAAAAAAAAAGCCCCTTATCAACTAAGTATATAATACTTTTATATTATGATAACATTTAATAAAATAATATACCTTATTTATTTTATTATACTATGTACTAGGTACTACTCTTAATTTATTAATAAAGGTAGCTATAAAAATAAAATTACATCTAGTATATTGTAAATAATAACTAATTATAACACAGTTATTTTAAAATCATAAAACATAAACCATAAATCAATATATATATATATAATTATACAATTAACTAATAAATAAAATATTTATACAAGATAAATATTTTGTGTATCATTTTATGATATAAAAGAATATAAAAATTATTAAATGAGATATTATTTATATTATATTTATGGTTATAGATATGCTAAAAAAAGTGTTACTTAATTATTAAAATATACCTAATTTTATTATATTACTATATTATCAATGGTTTAACAATGTATTAAGAGGCCGCTACAAATAGTAGAATTGTAGAATTGTTTGGCATTTATATTTAATTAAACAAGAATGTTTGATGTAAACAATATTTAAAAAAAATAAAATATTATCATGCTAAATTAAAAATAATTAATTATGTTACTTATTTCTGTGAAACTATTAGCAAGTAATAGCAACACAAGCATTCAGTTATTAATATTATATTATATGAACGCTTTATAATATTATTAATTGATTTATCAGCTTACATAGAATGTCTGCCCATAGTTTTGAAAAAATGGATATAAACCATACTTTTGTGAAGAAAATTAAGTTTTTTTGTTTAGGTAAATGTTTGTATTGCAAGAAAATTAAGTTTTTTTGTTTAGGTAAATGTTTGTATTGCAAGAAAAGAAAAATATTCAAAATAATTTATAAATGCACAGATTTTCATAAGATTTGACACCGCGAGTGCCTAACGAACTTCATACAAACAGAACAGAAGTATTAGAGCTAACAGAGACAACAACGGATTAAAAATATTAAAATTTTCAATTTAACACCTTATCTGGCTTATCTTTATTCTTTATGATAATGGTCTTATACTTTGTGACTTTCAATAAAAAATTCTTCGACATTTCGTAAGAGTATGGACTCTGTCACTCAGATACGTCACTTAATTGTGCGATACTACAGTTTATAGGAATTTTTACGTATGTAATAAGGAGACGGGAAAAGAAAGGAGAGTTTTACGTATGCATTTTTGTCTTTTGAAAGATATGGCGGAAGTTTTTATGGAATAATGCAGAGCATATTTTAAGAACTGTTGACTAAGTGGCACTGTAAGCCATAAGGAAATAATAATAATGTGCTCCGGGATTTGGGGCATGGGCCATGGGGGCACATTTTTTAACCACAAGGTGGCACTCATCAGTCACGTGCTATCTACTTTGTATGTTAAAATATGCTCTGGAATAATGTATACTTTGAGCGATTGCTACACAAATGCCACGTTCTTGACAACAATTTAGATACAATTACTTAACATTATAAGTATGTACTATATTTATTTTTAATTTTTTAAATTTTTTTTGTAAAATTATATTTATTATGATATGACTTTTTATTTTTTGATTGTTGTTGCTGTTTATTTGGTAATAAACGCCGAATGTCGATCAAAATATTGTTTAAAGGATATATACACGGTGTGGAACAGGATGTACAAGTTACTGACAAGAATAGTGTCAGTCTGGAAGACAATAAAACTATTTCATTACCAAGCGCAGATGATCAGTATATGTTATACCGGAAATTGAAAACGTTCACCGAAGTATAGGAATATAACGGGGAAGTTTTAAGCTCAGAAAAAAACGGTTCTGGGGACAGATAACCATGCCGTAACCAAATCTAGGTTAATCCAATTACCTATACATTTGTTAATGATTCTATCAAATGGCGATAGGAGTTGTGGGACACAAAATTTGGCACTGTTCTATGCGATTATGCGAATAATAATGGAGATGATACAATAGTGATTATAACAGTTCACACAATTAAAACATACTCATTACCATCACATCAACCTATAGTTTTGACGTTACAAGAGTTTGTCAAACATTTATAGGTAACAGTAATGGTGAAAATGTTTTGAAAGTGTGGATAAATAATCGCGATTGTATCACTGTATCAGTGTATTACCCATGATTGTAACTTACAGAGTGTAGTGTAAGTGTAGCCCTTGTCTTCCACGACCCCTATCATTTTAATTTGATAGAAAGTTTATTGTAATTTGTAATCCAAATAAAAATGTTCATTGTAATTATAATACAAATTTTACTTCAATAAAAATAATTTACATAATATAATA
Source organism: Rhopalosiphum maidis (assembly GCF_003676215.2). Taxonomy (NCBI): domain Eukaryota; kingdom Metazoa; phylum Arthropoda; class Insecta; order Hemiptera; family Aphididae; genus Rhopalosiphum; species Rhopalosiphum maidis. The sequence goes on from NC_040878.1 coordinate 7,504,128, forward strand.
AAATGGTGCTGTTTTTATACTTTTAGTCTTAGTCTTAACGGCATGTGTTGAGTGTTGACTGTTTTACACACGCGTAATATATTATCAAATTTTGGCATTTTGCGTTCAGTATGCATTTCACTCTATTATTTTTAAAATTAGAGTAAATTGATCAATTATGTACATACAATTAGTGACATTAGTGTACAATTTAAAGTTAAGATTATTATCTGGGTATTTTGGAGTGTTTTATTGATATTTAAAACATGAGTCATAAAGCATCATGTTATGTCAATTTGAAAATCTACAATATGCCCGAATAATAATTTTATCTTTAAATTTTACAATTTATAAATGTACTCTAGTTTTAAAATAACATAATTAAATGGATTATTCTGATTATTGAATTATTCTGAATGCAAAATTTCCCATGTTACTTGTGTGTGAGATAATCGACAGAGACAACATTTGCGGATTTTGTTTTAGATTTTAAAATGTTAGTCGGCAAATTCATATATTTATATCGCTCCCCCATCAATATTTGCTAGCGCCGGTTCTGTGTCCAGCTATCCAAAATTTGGTTTTATATGTCCAATTAAGAAAAGTAGATGTTCTTTATGATTCTGCCAAACATCAAGTGTCCAAAATTATTAAGAAGACATCTCACCCGCATGTGTTGTCTCCGCCTTACATACGTACGACATAGTAAATTTTCGTTCACCAGTTTCAATAGTGTGCTTTTAGTTAATTGACCTATTATCAAATTTTTAGGTAAGAACATTATCTGTGTTTTCTCGTAGGCTTTTTACAATATTTTAATATTTAGGTGAGTTATGACTTTATGAGTATGAGATTATTAAATATTTAAAAATGCTCATTATTGACTTAAAAACTAAAATTAAAAATTTAGTTTAAAATAATGTTTCACCTCTATCGACTGTCATACTATTTCTAAAGTATGTATAATATAATAAATAATACAATGATCGTAGATCAGTCGATTTATCGTAAACTGCGCTATATACGTTGTGTCCATTGACCATTATCTGCGATGTGTAGATTATTAATAGTAAATATAAAATAGGCACTCTAATAAGTTATTATTATTAGTAATAGCAGCCCCCTAGCCCCCCTCTAAGTTGGGCTCTGACAGTAATATAATTAAACATCTAAAACTTTTTATTTTAGTAATTTGTGTATAAATACGGAACATGGGGATCTATCCTTCCTCGACCCTTGAATTACGCCCCTGACGTATAACAGTATAATACCCATATTATCTATAGAGTGTATAGACTATAATAATATATGTATATGTAATATTGTAATTAGTAATTACTAATTACTGTAGGTACAGTGTGTTATGTGCAGTGTGCACTCACTGCACTCCGTATTTGTAAATAAATATTAAAGATAACCATGAAATTGAGATCGACAATTAATTTAAACACACAGTGACAGTGTCCACGCGGTCTTAGGCCGGGCAACTCGGAACAGTTTTACTCTTTTGGTATGCGTCCGGCCTTAGATTATTTAGCATCACGACTCACGAGGACTCTACACTCGCGAGTGTTGTCTTCATCTCAAGGGCGGCTTGTTATAAGAATATACTAGGAAGCCGCACTTGTCCCGAAAATAAGGAAAAAAATGTTTTAGGTTGGATAGGTTTAATCATAATTCATAACAGAAGATTGATCATTCAGATAAAAAATAATAATTGTATCTATATCATAAAATGTAAAAGTTAATGAAAATGTTAACTAAAGAAGAACCTAAAAATATTACATTGGTCTTAGTAAATTTAGTTGGTGGTTGGTTGAGTTGTTTTGAAAATTGCTCCTTGAGTTTTGAAAACTTAAGCCGTCACTGCTCCGTCTTGGCGTCTTATATATTATGTAAAACATAACAAAAACGCCAAAAAGGTTTTTTTTTTTTTGAACCGACGACGACTTATACGAAAAAAATTTTTATTGTTTCAAAACCCATTATTTTTTAAATTGAAAAAAAAAATACATTTTCATTATACCATAACTACCTAATAGGTGTATAAAGTATAATAGATATCTAATAGTTATATGCGAGTTTGTTGTATAGAGTATCAATCAATTGCCTACCTACCTCTATGCCCCCCCAGCCACCCTAGATTCTGCCACACAGCTAAATTTTAGGATGTCTGATTTAGGCAGCCGATAAAATACGAATTATGCTTATGGTATTGGCTCCTACCACGCCTGACCTACACCTAACTATTAAATTAAGGGGGGGAGTTGCACTTGCACTCACCCCTGCACCACTAGATTTGAGCCATAGCTGATGGCTAAAGTACAGTAGATCGGTACACATTGACCACTGGAATACCGGGTAGGTACCTTGTTTTACAAATTTAATAAATAGTTAGTAAATAAATAATAAAATAGTTTATTTATTTAATTTATATAATAATTTAAAAAAGATCCAAAGTTACTGAAAAGACTAAAAACGATGCTTACTGTTTAAAAACCTGGCGACACTGTTAGTTGAAAAGTTTCTTTATCACAACCATGCGGTTAGACCTGTAGCGGGAACTTGCAATTCTTTTTTTAATTTTGTTCTGTGTGGATTGTTTATTCTAAGACCGTGGTTTGGACAAATAAAGTTTTCTGTTCATATTTCATCTTACACTTTTATTTTCGAGTTTCAAAGTTTATTGTTGATTGCACACAACCTTAAGTGTAGATGACTTGCTAAACGCAATGACTTGTAGATCACGAAAACGTAACAGCTGTGTGAGATTTCAAGACTTATATTTTCGTAAGTATATCGTAAGTATATCGTAAAAATTGTTGATTTTATTACAGGATTTAGATGGAAATGGAGTGCTTAGAAAACAATGACCTCTTGAGAATCTGTATAACTTAATGTTAATTATTTACGTACTCGTTGTTTTCATTCAAGCATGATGTTGATTTATACTATTTGGCGCTTGAATATATCATAGGTACAATATATTATATAAAATAATTAAAATATTTAATATATTATATAACACCCTCACATGGCTTAGTTTTTATTAATTTTAATATTGTAGAGCTTAAGCTTGAGCAATTTTTTATTAAATTCTATTTATACATTCACAACATGGTTTTCTTTAATGCTGTAAAAATATATTCATCGGTAGGTTTTAAATTTCAAATACAACAATTATATTTATTTTTATATTGTGCCAGTCTTTAAACTGTTTTTGATTGCATCTTCATATTTCTCATTGACTTGGATAAAAACATCAGTCTGGATTTTTACTTGAGCTGATACTAATTTCGCTGACTCTATTAAACTAGACAGGTCTTAACGGGTACTGTGTGTTTCATATGGTTGTTCTAAATTGTAGGTAATGAACACGATGATCGAACTTCAAGACCTAGCATTAGTCAAGGAGGTGGATACTCAGATAATTATGGTTATACTAAAAAGGTGACATTTAAAACAAACAACTGCGGAGGTAATCATTTTCATAAAAGTTAGGAGGGTAAAAGTGATCTGGTTCTTGATCAATTGGATAGAGAATTTTCTTATTGAAATGGATCACCTAAAAACAATTTTGGTCGAAGGTAAATGTTTAATTTTTTTAGTTATTACCACTTTTAAAATCAATTCATATACTCATGAATATGATATTCAATAGGTCTTTTCCTGAAAGAAATCTTGGCCGCGGTGGTCATGGTAACTTCAGAAACTTATCATGGTCTTTAAAAGAAAGTAGTACTGGATGGTACTCAGTATTTGTAAGTTTTATTTTTTAATATATTCATCGTACATATTTAAATTATCAGTTTTCTTATTTTTAAGGTGCCAAATGTTGAAGATAGTGATGAAATCTTAAAAATAATACAAACAACTTATATAACTTATAACTTATATCACATCTGTTGTGTTATATCCATATAATGTGTTCTATTTCTATGGTATTTATATACTTGTAGAATACGTTACAATGATTAATATTTATTTTACAGAAAAAATATTTTGATAATGCATTAAGACTTCTTGTTGATGATTATAAGGTTGCTAAAGCATTGCACAACACTAGCTATAAGATAACCCAAAGAGATGATCGAAAAGTAAGTTAAAATGATTCAGTTGTAGAGTTTTATAGTGTTAAATTTTAAAAATGTATGTTAACAAAAATATTTGTATTTAGTTAGTTATAAAGGTATTATTATATTCCTGGTCCTATATCATTCATACCAGTATTCAGTGAAGTCAAAGAAAAAATGATAGAAGCTATGACAACCCGATACAATCCTAGTACCAAGAGTTTGGATTTGTCACGTTTTTATGCTTGTTCATGTAAATAAAATAAAAGATTACTTTATTAATATTAGAGTGAATATACCTAGTATCAAATTTAAAGGTAAGAATATTTTCTAGGGCATATCATAGGCTTTTATTGATATCTTAATTTTTAAGTGAGTTATGGTTATGTAAAATATTAAAACTTTAAAATGCCTGTAACTCGCTTAAAAATTAAAATATCAATAAAAGCATATGAGATGCCCTAGATAACATTATTACCTTCAAGTTTGATAATAGGTAAATTGACTCTAATATTAAATCTAACATCTGATGTGTTCTGCTGAACAAAAATTTGCTATGATCTACATTAGTAAGACAGTGACAACACATGCAGGTATAACGTCCTCTTAATATTTGTGGAATGAAAGGTTTAGCTATAAGAATAATAAATATATGCCATTTAGAACATATAATTCAAAGTATCTTATGCTCTACATATGGGTTGAAACTGTGGCAAATTTACAGGGGGGAGATCAGGAAGATATATCAAGAGTTTTATTAGAGTTAATAAAATCCTAAAACATTTTGTATCAAACATTTTAGTTGTATCTTATCTTTCAGACAAATCCTAAATACGCCACTGGGTTGAAATAAATATTTAGTTTTTATTTAATTTATTACTTAACCAGCAAGAGTGAATGTAGTCTTTATAAGAAAAGATTTTTTTTTTTTTTTTAATAAATTATCTTTACATTTATTAAGTTGAGCTGCTGTTTAGTATATAGGGCAATGCTATTTAATTATTTTCAGGATAACTTAGAACTGCCGTCTCGATACAGTACAATTGGAACCAAGTTTAAAATGCCAATTAATTTGGGTAATTGTTACCCACTACCAGAGGACCATAATCCTGAACTACCAAATACAGTAAAGACTTTGGTAGATTCGTTTCTCACTCAATGAACGGTATGATAATCAAGTTTCCAGACAAATGGCTTCAGAAGCTTACCACGAAAATGCAACATTAACATTATCTAGTGATTTTCTATTTAAAAAGTAATTATTTTATGTATTAAAAATTTCTATTTAACAAAATTTTTAATAATTTACATTTTATTTAATTTTAGTGTTAACGGTAATTTATCACAGTACATATATGAAAGTAGAAATTTTTTAAAATCTGGCAGAAAACACAAACATAAAAGACGTTTGTTACATAGAGGCATTGAAAACATAATAAACTTTCTTGATAAATTACCTAAAACCAAGCACGATCTTGACTCATTCATAGTTGATGTTCCATTGGCAATTATGAGTATCTTGCTATTAAAATGATTTTTCATAATATTTTAAGTTAGTTGAATTGTATTACTTAGTACCTTCTCTTCTGTAATTTTTCATTACTTTAAAATGTAATAGAAATTCCATATTGTACAAACATAAATGTATAGATTGTAATATGTTTTTTAATAATAATATTATATCAAGTAATATTAATAAATAATATTTTAATTTATAATATTGATATAGTTATTTTTTTTAGGCTGCAATGGTTCAGATTGTACTAAATGGTATGTTTGAAGATTTTAAAGAAACCCACTGTAGGCATATGTATATCGATCATTCTGCAGAACATTCTGTATAGTGCCAGTTGGAAGTGGTTGGAGTATAATTAGTGATATGGACTTAGTGATTTAAGAACTTTAGGATTATATCATAAAATAATTGATTTTGAAAAAATGAGTATTTTGTACTAAAATAATCACGATGTATGCTATAATATAAATATTATGTATTTCAGGAATCTTCAAAACGATTTCATAATTTCAAATCAAAACCAATGTCATCAAAAAGAAATAATTGTAACGGCAATGGTAACCAAAATGTAATAATGTTTATGGAGGATACAGATGAAATAGCTAACATGAAATTATTATCATTATCATCATCCAGTTAACATCCGTCCATGCCAAATTACCCATCACCAACTCATCAGCAATCCGTATTTTCATCTTATCAGTCTTCACCAATGACTGCTCCTGTGAATCCACAGCAGCCATCTTCTCATCAAGTAGGTATGCTGTCATCCACTCCAAAGATCCAACAAATGGCACCTGCAGCTACTTAAAATTTCCAACTAAACTCATAACATCAGCCAATTGCTTCATTTCCTACGTTAAACACTATATCACCTTTAACTACTGTCTTTTTCTCTGTAAATCAATTGTCTACAGAATTGCCTGTAAATTTGATCAGCAATGTTGATGCAATTCCTGATAAGATGTCTATAGTTAAAAGTTTTTCAAATGAGTCTGGAATGAATAATCAATGGGCTAAAAAGTAAGTCATTACTCATTACCTATATTTAAATCTTATAAATTACAATATTAAAAGTGGAAGTATTGTTATTTATTAGTGGCCTAGGAAATTTCTTCATCTGATATTTACAATTTTATAACAATATAATAACAAGCTTACCTTGAAAGTTATCTTTCAAACTGTTTAGGCCTGTAGTTACTTTCTTGTATTTTTTTTTTTTTTATGTTATACATTAAATAATTTTACAGGTGTTTAAAAGAAAATGAATGGGATTATGCTAAAGCTGCTGCATGTTTTTCAGATCTGAAAGCCAATATTCCACCTGCAGCTTTCATACATTGATGAGCATAATTTGGTATAAATGAATCTTCTACAAAGCAATCAATGTATTAATTTCTATGATATGACATTTTTATAAAATGGTTTTGATTATTTTAAATTAATTGTTAATTATTTCTTTAAATTTTATAAAACAAACATTGGTAGTAATTGATTATTGATTCTTTAATTAAAATTGGTCCTTATACACATTTTCAACTATTATAAAAGTATATATTTATGTATGAGTAATAGTAGTAGTTTTATTGGCAAATAAATTATTCTATGTTTTTATTTACGCATTTAATTAAACTAAATAATTTGAGATATTAATGTTTGTTGAATAAAATGTTTAGCTGTAACTATACGATTAATAAATATTATAATTTAATAGTATTAAAAAATTTTTTTATAAATATTCACCATTTAGAACATATAACTCAAAGCAACTTATGCTTTAAACATGGGTTGAAAGAAATATTTATTTTTTTGATTTATTGCCTAACTAGCAAGAGTGAATATAGTACATTTTAAATTATCTATACATTTATTAAGTTGAGCTGCTGTCTAGGATGTAGGGCAATGCTTTTTAATTACTTTTAGGATAACTTAGAACTGCCGTCTCGGTACTATACAGTTGGAACCAATTTATCCAGTGGTTTTCTATTAAAAAGTAAGTGTATTATGTATTAAAAATATTTTTTAAACAACATTTTTTTAAATAATTTAATGATTTAAATGTTGTTTAATTTTAGTGTTCAAGGTGGTTTATCAAAATCAGTACCTAAATGAAAGTAAAAAATTTTTTAAATCTGACAAAAATAAACAAAGAAGACATTATATTTTACACACAGACGAGAGAATCATAATAAACTTTCTTGACAAGTTACTCTTAGACAAGTAAACTAAACATGATCTTGGTTTACTCATAGTTGATTTTCCATTGGCATTTGTGAGTTTCTTGTTATTTAAACAATTTTTAATTATATAAGTCATACTCGTACTATTTTTATGTATAATATTGATATAATTGTTTTTCTGTTGGTTCAGATTGTATTGAATAGTATTTATACTAAATGTTTTAAAGAAACCAACATTAGGCCCATATATCAATCATTCCACAGAACACTCTATATAGTGCCAATCGTAAGTGGTTGGAGTATAATTAGCAATATGTTTGTTATTATACATCTACATCTTAAAATCAAAACCAGTGTCATCAAATAGAAATATTTCTAATGCAACAGTAACCAAAGTTTAACAATGCTTATGGAAGATACATATAAAATGGCTGGAACGAAAGCTATCCATATCCAATTTATCAGACTTCATTAATAACTGCTCCTATAAATCCACAGCAGCCATCACCTTATCAAAGGGGTATGCTAACATCCATTCTACAGATTCACCAAATAGTGCCTGTTGCTACTTTAAATGTCACAACAGACATCTGCCACATTTAATGTTTAACACAATATCAACTTCAAATCCCGCCTTCTTGCCTATAAATCAATTGTCAACTGAAGTGTCTATAAATTTGATCAGGGATGTTAATAATCCCATTAAATTGTCTATGATATAAGTTTTTCAATTGAGTGGAATGAATGACAAATAGGCTAAAATTTAAGTCATGTCATATCATTCATGTTTAAAATTTGATTATGATATAATATATTAATATCAAACTTACCTCAAAATTTGTATATAAAGTGTTTAGTTAAGTTTTTTGTATATTCTATATGTTATTTATTAAATTATTTTGTACAGGTATTTAAAAGAAAATGCTTTTCGGATCTGAAAGCCTATTTTTTACTTGCGGCTTTCATACATAAATTAGCATAGTTTGACATAAATGAGTCCAAACAAAATAACAAGTGCTCTATAATTTTAATGATATTTTGTATACAATTATTTTGGTTTATTTTTCCAACATATTTATAATGTTAATTAAATAATAAAAAATAAAAATGTATACTTGCTATTGTGGAACAACCAAAACCATTTTTTTCACCATAATGTTTTATTTAAATGTTTTTTAAGATTCTTGGTCTACAAAAACAATAATAATGAAGAAAACCGTGTTTAGCACTACGAAAAAAAATTAACAAAAAAATAAATAAATGGAAAATTGTTTGGACCATTACTGTAATTAGCGCCATATAGGCAATGAAAAATAATTTAGTACACAAGACACAAAAATGGAAGTCATATTTTATCTAGATACCTTTTTCAGATGAACCAAGAACTTAAATTAAACAGCAAAGAAAGTAATTTTATTATAATGGTTTTGATTGTTAAACCACAAATAGCATTCTACTATTATTTAAAGAAACAAATTAATGAATGTTATAGTATAATACAAAAATAACTTTAAAAATATTATTAGACAAAAATATAAGTAATTGTACTTAGTGACTCATATCACATATCTTATATATTTTTTATCTTATTTTTTTTTTTTTTATGATAGAATGTTTTTAGAATTTAAAATAAGTAAAACTATTGTACTGTAAATGTATAAGACACCATTGTTATTTCTTGTATCCAATATTGGCAATATTTAAAAGTAATCTTCTGATGTCAACTAAATATAAATATGACACTTAAAATGTATTTATGCCATATAAATCATTTCTTGTTATTATTCATTTTTATAGTTATTGATTATAATATAATTATTTTACATTATATTTATTTAGAAAACTGTTTTCATTACAAAATGTATTGTCATATAAAAAGAAAACAATTTATTGATGTCTAGTTATAAGTTATCTAGTTATAAGTGTCTAGTTATATACAGTTTAATATAATGTATTACCATTGTCTACCAGTCAACCATTTTTTTTTAATACAATTTTTTTAACATATAATTATAAATATATACAATTACAGTTTTATCTTTTGTTTCAGCAAAAAACAATAGGTAATTTATAAAGTACATAAAATGTTTAAATAATATAATTGTATAAAATAGTAGTTTATAATATAATAAACACATCATAGGTAGTAGGTACTTGTTAAATATTGTACCTACCTATTGTGATTATGCTATTATGGTTCTAGAAATCAAAATTCTATTATACATTTTGTAGTAAACAAAACATGTGTATAATTATTTCAATATGGATTTTACGGTTCTACATTTGCAAAACACCTATTGATTTTATCAATGAAATCAATAACATATTAATATGTAAACAAAAATATTAAAACCTCAGAAGTCGCTCAGTTGTGTGCTGTATAGTAGGTTTTAAGAGTAGACAATCCTGCTATGCTAGGTACCGCGAGGAGTAGGTCAGTATAATGCACTCTGTTTTAGTTGAACTCAACATCAAATCATTATTGCTTGGTGGATAAACATTTCTGTGCGGAGACTGTATCCACTACCAATGCATTTTATAGGATTTAATAATTTATTTACATTGTGTACCGTTGAAATATTCAAATATACATAAGCAAATGGTACACAGGTAATATTAAGTCAGATTACTCAGATTGATGTATAATATATATAGGTAGGTACATATTGTAATGATACGCGCTCATATCACATAAATGTATTAATTTCAGAAAGAGTTAAACATAATAAATTAGTAATGGTCGAGTTGCCGCACGCGGATAACGGTAAACTTCAATAAAGTCTTTTATCGGTGATCAAGGGGACGATTTATATTACGAGGTCACACAGAAACGCCATACGTGTCTGTGACAATAAAGTGCAGGACGTATGACTTTTCTCGTTTGCCGACAAAGACAAGGGATGGCCCAATGAGGGACTCTGCAACCAAGGATAAAGCCAGGTCTTTGGAAACGCAGAGGCCTTTAATGGGGCCGCCTACGTCTCTGGCTGGCTTGACCAAGTCGTCTCCCTCGGCAGTGCATATGCACCCGTGTTTTCATCACCATCTGCAGAGCCCGTTCTTATTGATAGTAATGACTAGGGCTCAGAATTAATAGTTATATTTATAACCATATATACATATTTAGTGCTATAATATGCTATATAATATTGTCAAGCAAATTTTTATATTTTTGTAGAATATCTATGACAGTAAGTTAGGAACTATAATTTTGTGTTTGGTTCGATTCTGAAACGTAAATAATATGACAAATCCGATAGTTGCATAGTATTATGCGTTTAGGTTTGAGTTTAAAACCGGAGCATTTAGGTGTAATGCAACAAAGTTCGTGCTCGCTTGAATGTTACAATGACCAGTATGTACGTTTAGAGCCGAGCACTACTGTGTATCGGTTATTCGCTGGTCTATCCATCAGTTATTCACAATTTGTTCTCGAGTTCACATCGTGTGCAATGTCTACTAACTTACAAGTCGCTAGCACATCATTTATTTTAATTCATTGTATTTTTAAAAAAAGAAAAAAAAGGCGAAAGAAGATGGCAGCAAACAAATTTGATGGAGTCTAGGGATATATGTAATGGATTAGATTTATTAAATTGTCTTCAGCAACAGGAAATAAGTGGACAGTACCTACAGAAATTTCATTAGAATGTCGTCTATTGATTTTGAATACTTAATACATTTGATCGGTCCAAAAATGTCAAAACAAGATACAAATTTCCGAAAAGCCATTCCTGTGCAAGAAAGGTTAGCTGTTACGTTACGTTTTTGGCAACTAGTGAATCCTATCAAAGTTACCTTACCTTTTTAAAATGTCAAAACAGGTTATTGGACAGATTGTTCTCGAGGTATGCCAAGCAATTTTATTGTGGAAGCGTTAAAAAAAAATATACAGGTATATTTGTTATATATAAACAATAAACATTTCGAAACTTTTTAAGGTTTTAAACATAATTTAAAGACAAATCAAATATAAATAACTTTTTCCTGTTTAATTTTTACTTGTATTATTAATAATAAAAATAGTATTGATAATAATACTAGTCCCATTTTTGCTTTATAATAATAATAATAATAAGAAGAAGAAGAATAATTATAATGGTAATAAAATAATACAATATTATAACAAATAATAATAATAATAAACATGTACTACCTATAATAAAAAAAAAAGAAATAATAACCTTTTAATGAAACTGAAAAATGCTTAAAATCTTATTTAATTTTAATATTAATTGAAAGATGAAATTATAAGAACTAAGATCATAGGCAATAGGAGTAGAGGAAAGGTTAGTATTGTAAGTAGGAGGTGAAGGGCTAGGAATGTAAGTAGGAGGCGAAGGGCTTAGAATGTAAATAGAAGGTATAGAGCTAGGATTGTAGTTATATAGTTCATTCATATTATTAGTATCAGTATAATTATATTCATAAAAACCTTGAGACGCTTTAAAAATTATGTTACTAAATTCGTGTTGTACAGCATTCCTTGTTTGAGGGGAAATACTTTGTAACTTCGTTGCAATATATTTTCCGTACGGACCATATGCACTAGTCGCACTACATTCAGCCAATTCAGTTCCTTCTGCAGGTTTAGCTGCAAAAATTAAAATGGAAATTGCCTGGTCTAGCATAAAATTTTCCTCCGTTTTTTTTTTTTTTTTGGACAAGATGGAACATCGAAAATAGCTGAATCGTTTCGGCTTTCAATGGACAGTAATGATATATTACAGTCTTCGGATTCTTTATTTTGATTTTCGGCGTCAACTAATTATTCTTCAACGAACTGAAAAGTACACACAACTAAATACTTGTAAATATTGAGATTTTATAAACCTAGATAAAAAATTTATATTTTAAGAATGCTAATACAACATTTTGATAGCAATGTTATAAGTTTATATCAAGATTTTAATTGGAGTTCAACAATTATCTATTTTTATGTTTTGAGAAGTTATAAATAAAACATATTTGAAATATTATACTTAAAATGAATTAAGAACATGAAAAATGAACTGTTTTACTAATTTTACTTATTTATTTTTAAGAATTAAAAATTTTAGAAATAGTTCGCCTAAATTATATATTTAAGTTATATTTTTATGATTTACTTGATGTCAATAAATCAGGGATGGAAATTGTCTTTAAAAAACGTTATTAAACAAAATAAAATCAAAAATTAAACCAATTAATAAAAAGATAACCAACAATTCCAAAAAACGAAAATAATATTATAACAAAATCAAAAACCAAAACAAAAATAAATTATGCCACGAAAAAAAAAAATAAATGAATTATATTTTTCTTATAATTTGAAATTTTGAATTTTCTAAATTGTATATAAATTATACATTACAATTAAAATACCTAATAACTATTAAGAATAATTAATTTTAACTATTTTATTTTTTGTATCTACCTATAATGCGTGGTACTAAAATAACTTATAAGAATATAAAAAAGAAAATGAAATTATCAAAAACGTTATTTGGAAACAATATATTAGAAAAATAACGTTTTTAAAAACTCAATCAAAAACATATAAAATGCTAAAAAAAACTATATTTTTTAAATCAATAAGCAATAACGGAAATGAAAAAATTTAAAAAGTTTTCCATCCCTCGGTAAATAGAATTTAGTGATTTTTTAGTAAATAAAATAGTTAAAAGTTAATAAATACTTTATTATATGTATTGCTATGTTTTACCTATATAATTGTAAGTAGATATTGATATTTTATTAACGAAAAATGTTGTATGTTAAATGTTATATTAAATTATTTCTAAAAATGTATGATAACATAAAAATTATATTATTGATGAAGCTTAGTTATAAAGTTTTAAGAATATTTAAGTTGAAAAATGTTTATCTGGGTATAAGATAGGTACTTCCATTTTTCCAAATTAAAAACTGCGCCTATATATTTTAATAACTATTGTTAAAAAAATTGATTGGCAACCTTATATTACATTTTCAATTATTAGCTATTACCACAAACAATTTTATACATTTTAAACTACAAAATAATTAACAAACATTCGTAAGTATAACTACGCATTTTGTCAATATTTAAACTTCAACCACCACAATAAAAAATATGAAAAATAAAATTTAAGTGGTTAATATTTTCTATAATAATGTGATGTTTTAAAAAAAACATAATATATTATTATTAAAATTTTTTAGATTTCTACGACATCTGAAGGCTGGTTAGCTATTTCACAAGGGTATGAAGATCGTTCGAATTTCTCCCGTTGTTTAGGCGCAATGGACGGAAAACATGTAGTCTTATAAGCTCCATTTCATAGTGAAATGGATTAACCAAGTATATTATAATTTATAATATACATTTTTGGAATTTCATCTTTTATGTAACTCTATGCTATTAGAACCCAAAAAAGCAGAGGCTGTTTTATGGCTGTAGCACACCTCCATAACTTTTTACAGAAACGTATACATTTGGTGGACATTTATACACCGAGTAGTACATTTGACAGAGAAGTTGGTGGACAGATAACTGAAGGAAATTGGAGATCGGAAAACAATAACAGTATGTCTTTATTACCAATCCGGAATATGACTCGTACATCGCCATTGGATGTAAAAGAACTTCGAAACAAAATAGCAGATTATTTTGTAAATGAAGGGGCGGTTTCGTGGCGAAACGACTATGTATAATTTTATTTTATTTTTTTACTGGTACCTACTTATATAGTGTGTCTTATTAATTTTTTAAAAATTATTATTATTATACATTTAATAAACATAATACATTCAACTCGTATTTAACTCTATATTCAGTTTTTAAGATTTTTTGGGTATCTAAATTTTATTATCGTTATTTAAAAAAAAAATATATCATTATTAAATCAATACATTTATCATCACTCCGTTAAAAATCTAAAATATTATAACAAAACTAAAATTATAACATTTTTGGTTTTTACTTACCGCTTTAATGTATAGGTCGTGGATTGTCCTTATCCACAATAAAGGCCAAACTTTTGAAGGCAAACCATGATCTACTTCATCCGTTCCTTGTATAAAATAATAAAAATATATTTTACTTTATAAATAGTTTTTGAAATATAATAGTCATTCAAGAGTCCTTCTATACATTATGTAGTAAATATGTGAATTTATAATATAAATAATGTATATTATAATTTATAATATAATATATTCTATTTGTAGATTCGAATACTTAGCTATTCAATTTATTAAAATAGAATTATAAAAATGAAACATTAACAAAAAAGGACGACGTGAATACCTATTCCAGTTGTTGTATTTGCTTATTTCATAGACAGTTCACAAGTGCAGGTTTACCTAACCTAACCTAACCTAACGTATTATATATCGTGTGTACCTATTTATAGCTAATTATTAAGAATACACGCTTAAATTAAATACTTAGTGTAATTTGTATTTAAAATATTTCCTTTACATTTTTCAAAATGTTCATTATTCAAAATACTTAAATAAATATATTTTTTTAGTTCAATAAAATTTATACTGAAATATTTATACATAATTCGCAAATAAATAGGTAGGTTCTGTAATCTGTTTATTTGACGAAATCTAATTTATAATTTATAAGTTACAATCATTATAAAAAAATATTTTAGAAACAAAATCTAAATAGTATTCAAATACTTAGCAAGACTGGCTAATAATATTGTTTATATTTACCTGAGCCAGTTCTCTGGCTATTTTTTATTTTCGCCTTATAAATGGCGCATTAAGGCGTATGTTTTTTTTACATTCCTTTGTTGTCGTTTTCATTTGTTTCGCCTTATCTTCCCACGCATCGGCTTTTGCGATTTTATTATAATACTTTGGATCCTTTGGGAACCATAATACTGGTTTATTTTTGAAGCATTCAATAAGTTCCAAAACCTTTTTGTTGTCCCAGATATCCATTTTTTAATTTTTAAATTAGGTTAAATTATTATAAATTAGACAATTTTTATTAAAGCAGCCCTAGAGGTAACCTTCGATCAGGATGATTCACTGCGAACAACTGGTTTAGTGGTTTACCGTTTACTGTTTAAATCTTTTTTAAAAATAAGTAATAATTTATTAGGCAACTAATGGAAGAAATTGTTTAGTGCGATCAAAGATAACAACCAATAACTCATTATTTAAAAATAAAAACACATGTTTTCAGTCGTATGTATTTTGTATACTTATTAATTGGAGTTATATTGTTTATTTATACTTAATTATAAAAAATATCTAATTACCTAATTATTACTAAAAAAAACTCAAAATTAACAAAATATCACTAGAAACCGTAAACATGCATAAATTGGCAAAATACAATTTCTTATTTAACACTAGGATTACTAGGTAAGTGTGAAACAAATTTATATCTTATGGTTATATCTCACTAAAAATATTTATGTATTTTCTAGAACTTCTGAGCTCTGGTAATGACCCATATTTTAATCTAAAATATATTGAAATAAAAGACAATGAAAAATAATTTTGTTATATATATTTAATAATAGTGTATTAAATTAGAGAAGGTAGGTACTTTTTGGCTAGTATTACACTATAATAATTCAACATTACAACTTACAACTTACAACTCTCTGTAAATACTTCAAACAATACAATCCTTGGGCTTAATATGATATGAATAAATTTTATAATTTGATGTTAGATTTATAAGGACTTGTGGTTACTGGTTTTCAAATTTTCAATTAAATTTTCAACTTGCTAAATGGTATTTGCTGTTATTAGTTAGGTACATCACTCCATTTTTAGCAACTATATTTATACAATTAATTGAACTAAAATATGTTTTATAAAAACTGAATAAAAACTTAAATTTGAAAAATTACATTTGTATTTCACTATATAGGTATTACACATTTATACTAATTATACTATGCACCATGTTTCTAGCTTGCTAATCAACTAATTGTTGAGCAGTGATGTTTATAGTCGTGGTGTAATAAGTATAAAATAAGATGTTGCAAATTTTTTTAGTGCTTATTTATTGAAAATTATTCTTAGTGATGTTTTACAACTAGAAAATAGACCAAGTCTAGGAGGCTGTTTCTTGATGTAGACTGACTTGAAGCCCGTGAAGGTGTTCGTGCTAACTGGTAAATCACCTCTATCGGAGTCTTCTCCAGGTTCCTCTTATATATAGTCAGTTTCCCCCGTCCTAATCTTCACCTACCACATCTGGTCAAATAATATGCGTCATTTGTGTTCACACGTTATTACGCAGTTTAGGATTTACGCGGACGTGCAATAACCTAAATAGATTGTGAGCTTATGAGTTGTGACAGCCAACAGGATGACACCTCCTACGTATCTTCTTCGTACATGTCCGTACGTACCCAGACGTATTGCTACTACATAGTTTCTAATACGGATGAATTTGATTGGTTGTTTATAAAGGGACTATAATTATTTAGTTATGGATCTGGACATCTGGTATAATTCTGGACTTGTTAAACCTATCTCTGCTTTTTATGTTGTCATTTAACCTTCACTTTTTCTTTTATACTTCAGGCACCAGTTACGGGATATTTGGGTTTGTAGTAGTGTAGTAGTACGACTAGTACGTTGTAATATGTTTTACATTAGATCCTAATGTATTATTATTATTATAATTATTATTAGATATCATAACACACTGCTACTGCGATTTCAATAAAGTCAATTTTTCAATCATACTACGAGAAATGGGTCTAAAAATGCGTTAAAAACGTCAAAAGTGCCCGAAAATTAGTCAGTAGTCACTAATTATATATAAATATATATTTTTTAAATATTATATAATAATTTGCAGAGTGTGCAGCGTTGTAGCAGTCGATTATCTGAGAAATAAAGTATTTGTTTCATGCATATTTATTTTTTAGAGAGGAAATTTAAATAGCAGCAATAAATCATATGAATATTAAATGTATTATATACATATCTACCTAGAGCAGTCAAGGGCAGATTCGAAGGGGGGGCACTAGGGGCAAGTGCCACTCCCGCTGGAAAAAAATAATATTAAGAAACATACATATTTATCATATTGCTTTTTTTTTTTTTTGGTGGGGTACTATATTAATATTATATCATTTTTCCTATAAAGTGCCCCGACCGTAAATATATGCTGGATCCGCCTTCGAGAGCAGTGACGTAGCCATGGGGGAAGGGGTTATTGTTAATAAGTTTATGTTTTTTTTAGTATTTTGGGTTTGCCTCCCCTCCCATTTTAAAATTCTGACTACGCCACTGACCTAGAGGTATTAATAAAATCAACATTTTGCTGATAAACATTTTTAATTAATGTTTAAAGAAATTTTTATTTTTATTTTATATTAACTAATTACTTCTAATATTCACAACATAATGGGCATAATGTATACACTTGGGCTTGATATTTAAAGTAAACAAAAATAAGTAGGTGATTTTAAAGAAATTAAGAATATTTTTAATTTTAAAACCAAAATATATTTAAATTAATTTAAAAGTTTTTCTACGCAATATGATTGTCGAATTGATTTCCATACAGTTTCATATAATATAAAAACTTACCTATACTATGATATAGGTAAGATTTAAATTGATCAACATTGTTTTGATTTTTGATTTGACACTCACCCGTTTTTAAATCACTTCTATCATGTATAGGTACATTGGTACGTATATACTTTGTGGTACAAAATTTAGTTTCATCGCCGAATCATAGAATTTTAAGTTTCTGTAAATGATTTTTGAAGTTGAACACAAAATTGTATTGCGCTTATTTGTCCCATGTTATAATCTCGTCAAATACCTCGAACAGCATCAAACACAACTAAATATAACTCAAGATTGAAGAAACCAAAAATGCTGATATTTAAATATTTTGTATAAATACTCGGTATTTTTGTACTATATGAAGCATTAGTTTAATAAGAGATAACGCTATTTATATTAAATGAATAAATTTAGTTCTAGAATTAAGTGTACAATGTACGGTAATCGGTAAAAAACGACACGGAAAAAACAACTAAGTGAAAAACGTTAATTTTGGTTAAAAGTTATTAAAATAATTGTCGTCATAAAAAAAATTATTTTTAAATTACATAGAAATTCGAAAGCATGCTTGTTGAAATAAACTTTACATTTATATTATTTTTTTTAATATGTAAGTTATATATATATTATTAAAAGTAAGGCTTCAACATCACAGGTCATTAGCCTAAAGTTATATTTGTAATTTGTATACCTACACAATGATACCCATTGGTTGCGATAAACCAAATTTTATCGTTAAAAATGTAATCGTATTTTATACCTAGGTGGCTAGGTACCTACGTAGTTTTGATGAGCGAAGTCGCAACGATAATAATAATAATATGGATAACACACATCTATTACTTATTGAGTATAATAAAAGTTTAAATTACGACTTTGAAGGTTATGATAAGATTATGGATATAAATTGTTGGTTCTACTATATTCATAGGCGGAAATCCATGGAAAAAGTTGGGAGGGGGGCTACAATTTTTCTCATAACCAAAGCCGTGGGGGCTACGCCCCCCAAACCCCCTCATAAATAATTCTAAACAAATTTGGAATTTCACAGTGGAAAAAATTTTACTGAACAACTAAACGAAAATATAAAATTATTGTCCAATTATTTTTTTTTATATTTGAAATTTAATAATATAATATATTAATATTATTATAATTTTTATAATTAATTCACTACAGAGCTTCAAAAAAAATTATAACACATTTTGTTGGGTACTTTTTTATGTTTTTCAGCTTTATAGCTTTGTAGTGAGTTAACGATTGAAGATTAAGTTCTGAAAATCTTTACAGCACTTCTCCTATACAATGTGAATCTAATAAAACCCCAAATAACAAAATCCGTTCTCCAGTTTCGGTAATCTACCACGCTAAATGAAAATCTAACAAAAAATAACTATATTTTTTAACTGTGAAAAATTATTATGTATTGTATTTCTAAATTAATATAATTTTATATATTTATTTGTTTTATTCGTCAGACGATAAAACAAATCACTATAGGACAGTGTTCCAACTTATAATTTTAATTTTCGTATAAAATATTATGTAAATATTATATAAACAAATTTAAAATATAAAAATTATTATGTGTTATATTCTTGTTTTTTAAGAATATAATATATGAAAATGAAACTACAAAATGTTTATGTTTCCAAGAATGTTTGAAGGGGCTTGATGGGCATTTTTTGTTGGGGGGGATAAGCCCCAGCAGCAATCACTAAAAATCAGTTAATTAGCAGTAACTTTAAAGTAAGACCGATTATAGGACAGAACACGGACGTCGGACACACGGTATTATAAGAGATATTATTTTATAACAAGACAATAGAATTACAGAACAACGATAGTGAATAGGCGCTCCCGAGCGATTACTTGGTGAGTTTCAGAGTTTGGAGTGGCGGCTCTTACTTTCTACTTTCTAGTTTCTCCCAATGCCCGGTAAGGCTGGTAAGGCAGTAGTGATCACTGACCGTGATTGCATACTGCGTGTCATCAACGATGAGGCGCACAACGCCATCTCTTGAGCGTTGGTGCGCCGCTGTACGCGTACGCTTACCTTTTTTTTTACTGTTGCATCTTGCATGGCTTGCGCGTTCTTAACTAAAAATATATATTATTATATATTATGAAAAAATGAGATATCTAGAACTATTATTTTTTTTTTACCATTGTTGTTTATCTGATATTAATAGACATATAGAGTCCAAGGACCAAGAGTGACAAATACAAGCAAACAATAAGCATTTTTATATTCTATTTTGTTGAAATTTTTTTCTGATATAATTTTAAGAAAAGTTCACTTATTATTAATATTGTTTTGAATTATCCATAAAAAAAAAGTTTCAATAAGTTGAAATATATACTTATTTTTCACATCATTCTGGTATACTTTGTAAAACATTTATCTATCACTGTTGTACAATTGGTATCCCTAATACATAGTGTGTGCAGTTTTTGTATTTTGGATAATACTTTTTTCATGAGGATTTTGAAATCATTGATACTAAAGATTTATAATTTAGATTTTAGGTAAACTTGATAAAATTAAGTTTGTTATTTCTAAATAGGTACCTACTATCTTGATATAAGAGCATGATTTGAAACTTAGTATGTAGAGGTAGAGTGGTTATTAGTGACATAATCAGGGGCGCCAATTCAGTTTTAAAATAGGGCTGCCAAATTATTAAGCAGGCCAAATTTGTCCACCAGATCAGAACACAGTAAAAATATTGAAATTTATTAAACTTAAAATACATATATACTTATTATACATTTTAGCCTGTTTGTAGAAGTCTCACAACAGTCACAACCAGCCTACACACTTACTTTGAATCTTGATTATACTGTCATTATCTATAAATATAATTTATACATTTAACTTAAGCACCTTAATTTATAATGAATACTTATGACTATTATGATTCAAATTAAATTTTTGATTATACAAATAAAGCTGTAAGCAATATATAATAAAAAAAAAATCAATGTAAGCTATTAGCATGCAGTTATTTGTATTATTAAATTATTTGAAGTTTGAAATTAAGAGTTTATAAATAATTAGCAAAATAACGTAAGATTGATTTTTACAAATTTTTAATAATTTATATTTATATCACAATCTTAAGAAGCTTATAAGACAGATAAATATATTTTTTTAATTTTGATCCATTGATTATCCATTAATCTTACAACTGTCAAGAAATGTTAACTACAATAAAGATTAAAACAACATATTATTATTTATAAAATATTTTTCGAAAATTATTATAATAGTTTATTTATTACATTTTAGCTGTACCGGTGCAGTATAAAATTAAGGCTGGCCAATATGTTATGGGAAAATATTGGGCCACTAATGTATAACCTGCGATACCCCAAATGGCGCCCCTGGACATAATTAATGTTTTATAGTACTGAATGGTGGTAAAATATTATCTCTTCTAATAACATTAAAATTTACCAACATCTTTAAAAATATTTTAACATCATAAGAAAATAATAGTATAAACACAAATAAAAAAACGAATATTAAAAAATTATTTGTTTAAACCAATTGATAAAAACGAAATGATAAGTATTATAGAAAAGAATCTTAATGAATTGATAATAAAATGAAATACTTATTAGGTACTTTCCAAAGTTAATGTGATATGATAAAGGAAATTTACTTTGGTTCTAAAGTCAAAAACCTAAGAACAGATGTAATAGTGAGAATTGAATGCTTTTATATTTATTATTTCAGATAAAGTAAACAAAAAAATTTAATTTTAAAATACATCACAATAAAATAGGTCTCCAGGAGGATATGAGTTTCTCAAGGAACATAATTTGCCATCTTTGCCTTGTGTAAAAACCTTTATTGAACATCTATTTGTTAAATTGATAAGGTTGAATGTAGATTTAATGAACAGTTTTTCAAACTTAAATCTTTTAATTAAATTAATTGCATGAATACAGTTGTTGAAAATAGGTTGGTATATCTAATAATAGAAAATTAAAAAATATAATTGAAAAACATGGCCATATGGACTACGGACTATGGACATGGGTACTTAATAATTAAAAACGTATAACATCAAATAATGGTCATGTAATAAATAATAATATTATATTATATTATAATATACCTGGTGGCTACTATTTGCATGTCATTTGACAAAATTTAATATTACCATTGATTAAATATATTATGTATATTTATCAATGATATTAGTATATACTAATATTACTATATTTATTTATTATTCAAAACTAGAGCGCAATTCGTAGTACACCGCAAGTACCGCTAAAAGCGCTAGCAGTCTTCAGGTTTTTGATAAAAACAATACATTTTTTTTTCGGCATGGTTAAAAATTTCATCGTCGCGCAGGCTGCAATCGTGCTCGTTAGCAACCAATCATATCTAAATTCTTGTTTAGACTCATAGATTAACGAATTAATAAAATAATTATTACTTTTTATTCTATGAAGACTTGAACAGACGTCTTCTATATCATTGTTTATAGTATTTGATAGTGCTTTTTCTGTTTACCTACTAGCGTACACTCTACTCTTTCTCAGTCTTTCACTTTCGAGCTTTGGCATTTGTTGTCATATTCGGGTCTGAAGTTTTGACGACTTACTAAACGAGATGGCTGGTAGATCGCGAGGACGTAACAATAACGGCAGGTTTCACAACATCAATTCACGTGAGTATATCGTACAAATCGACGTTTATGTTTTGGGACTTAGGTGGGGATGGAGTGCTTAAAAAACAACGACCTAATAAGAATTTAGCTAACTTAATGTTTACCATTGACATACTTGCTGTTTTCGTTTAAACACGTTGTTGAAATATATCGTTCGGCATTCCTTAGATACCTTTATTATATATTTTACATTCTACCATATTGTCCATATTTTCCATATTTATCAGTTTTGAAATTCTTAAGTTCTAGCAATTTCTAAATAAATTCTATATACACTCATGGTAGAGTTTTCTTTGTTTTTGTATAAATATATTCATCAGTAGGACCTACATTTCAAATATCACAATTATTTGTATTGTGCTTATCCTTTAATTTTTTTTTTATTGCATCGACACGTTTCTTCTTTACTAGAACGGAAACATCAGTATAGATTTTTACTTGACTGTATTAAAGGTACTGTGTAATTCATATGACTGTTATTTTGTGTGAAATTCATTTGCTTGAATAATAATAGGTTATATAGGTATAAAGTCAATTCAGCAATGGTCATTTTATGAAAAAAAACCGTATAATACTTACAATAGGTAATATTTATCATTGTGTAATTTTTTGGTATTTAAAAGATTGTTTTAGGCACCTATTTTTAAAAAATAATCCCTCAATAATAGGAAATATTTCAGGTTTATCTAATTTAACTAAGTTATAATTATATTGTTATGTTAGGTGGTAGTAATAAAACATAATCCAATAATTAAAAAAACATACAGTTAATATATTTAACCATATAACTAAATAATATAGTAAATACTTTTAGAAGGAAATATTTTTACAAAACAATTTCATCAAATACTAAATTAGTACATATTTCTACAGTAGAACTTTAAAAAGATGAAATAGAAATATTCATTTCTCAATATTTTGTACTTCAAAATATAAATTAATGAGAATTTCAGTGTGAAAAAATTGATATTGTTTCTTTAGCAAAAATACAGTGCATTCGTCGAAGAAAATATTTTACTATTGTGTTTAATGTAAAATAATAGTTATAACTTATAATTAAAGACATTTATCTAAGTATAATTAAACTATATAAATTTATCTAAAAAACTTGTATATTAACAAACAAAAAAACATATTCATTCATAAAAACTACTAAGTAAACGCTAAACCTCAATTAAAAGTTTAAACCAATAATATGCAGTTCCACACAAAATGAGTTCATCTGATAACATTCTAACCTATCACACTGATAATATTAGATTTCTAAATTGTAGGTAATGAACGGAATAATGAACATGATGATCGAACTTCAAGACCTAGCACAAGAGGAGGTGGTGGCTACTTAGATCGTCATGGTTATAATAAAAAAGTGACATTCAAAGCAAACAACCGTGGAGGTAATAATTTTCGTAAAAGTTGGGAGGGTAAAACTGATCTAGTTCGTGATCAATTGGATAGTGAATATTCTAATCGAAATGGACCACCTAGAAATAATTCTGGTCGGCGGTAAATATTTTACATTTTTATTTATTACCACTTATAAAATCAATTCATATACTCATGAATATCATTTTCAATAGGTCTTTTCCTGAAAGAAATCATGGCCGCGGTGGTCATGGTAACTTCAGAAACTTATCATGGTCTTTAAAAGAAAGTAGTACTGGATGGTACTCAGTATTTGTAAGTTTTATTTTTTAATATATTAATTGTACATATTTATTTATCAATTTTCTTATTTTTAAGGTGCCAAATGTTGAAGATAGTGATGAAGTGTTAAAAATAATACAAACTTATATTACACCTGTTGTATTTTATCCATATAATGTATGTTATTTTTATGTTATTTATATACTTGTAGAATATATTACAATGATTAATATTTATTTTACAGAAACAATATTTTGATAATGCATTAAGATTTCTTGTTGATGATTATAAGGTTGCTAAAGCATTGCACAACACTAGCTATAAGATAACACAAAGAGATGATCGAAAAGTAAGTTAAAATGATTCAGTTGTAGAGTTTTATAGTGTTAAATTTTAAAAATGTATATTAACAAAAATATTTGTATTTAGTTAGTTATAAAGGTATTATTATATTCACCTCCACGTGGTCCTATATCATTCACACCAGTATCCAATGAAGTCAGAGAAAAAATGATAGAAGCTATGGCAACCCGATACAATCCTAGTACCAAGAGTTTGGATTTGTCACGTTTTTATGCTTGTTCATGTAAATAAAAGATTACTTTATATTAATTTAATAATAGCTTTAATATAAATAAGGAAAATATGTTTATTTTTATTACAGTATTTACCGATAATCAACTGTTTGTACCATTAAATCGACCAGCAGTTCTTTTGGCAGCATTAAATATAGTTGCTCAACATACCAAACATGATTTGTATGGTTTGAGTCTTGAAAATAATCACATTTACTTAGGTGAAGGTCTTATATGGATACGTAGATTGTTTCCTGAACTTAAAGTGTTGGATTTGGCTGGGAACAAAGTAATTTGTTTTTTTTTTTTTTTACTCTTATTGTTACAATAGGTTATAATAATTTTTATTACAGTTTTCTGATTTAAAAGAACTGAGATGTCTCTCTGGTTATACTATTGAAGTGCTGAACTTGTCAAGAAATCCAGTGTGTGATACAGAGGACAAAGAGCGTTACAAACGGTATATATTTATTTTTAATGCTTCAGTTTTAACACCACTTAACATATATTTATATTATACATGTCTTAGGGATGTACAACAATTTTTTCCTATGCTAACTAAGTTGGTAAGTGTCCTTTGTATTATTTTATACCATTTGTACGCTAAGTATTAGCAAGAAACCACAAGACTGATGTTTTTATAGTACTTGCTTAACAGTATTATGATTATTTTTGGTGTATTGTAAGGTAAGGTGTCTGAAGTAAGTACATCTTACCTGGTTTGAATTTAAAATTAAGAGTTTCGGAATAAGTGTATTACACATAATTTTGAATTCAATTGTATACAAAAAAAAAAAAAAATGAAAAATATTGCACACACTACATTATTTAAATTTAAAAAAAAACATACATTCACAGTGATTGTTTGATGGTTGATTGATTATACATAAATATTATACATATTTATAATAGAATGTATGTTATGTATGTGTAATAGTAGTTGTATTGGGAAATTGGACATTTTTAATTGTTTAATTTATGTATTTAATTAAATAAATACTTTAAACACTGAATATTTGTTGAAGGAAAGGTTTAATTAAAAAAATAAAATTTATTTTAACTGAATAGCATTTAAATATATATATATAAATATATATATTTATTTACCATTTAGAAAATATAATCTAAAGTTACTTATGATATACATTTGGGTTAAAAGAATCATTTTGATTTTCGTTATATTACTTTATGAGTATAAGTGAATGTAGTACCTAACTAAAGTAAAAAAATATTGGATGAACAATATTAAAAATTTTTAAATTCTCTTTGTATTTATTAAGTTGAGCTGATGTTTAGGATGTAGGGCAATGTTATTTAATTATTTTCAGGATAATTCAGAACTGCCATCTCGGTACAGTGCGATTGGATCCAAATTTAAAATGCCAATTAATTTGGGTAATTGTTACCCAATACCAGAAGGCCATAATCCCGAACTACCAAATCCGGTGATGTCTTTAGTTGAATCTTTTCTCGCTCAATATTATGAACGGTATGATAATCAAGTATCCAGACAAATGGTTTCAGAAGCTTACCATGAAAACGCTACTTTTACATTATCTAGTGGTTTTCTATTTAAAAAGTAAGTATTTTATATGTTAAGAATATCTATTGTAACACAAATTTTTAAATAATTAAATAATTAAAATTTTGTTTAACTTTAGTGTTAAAGGAAGTTTATCACAATACCTACATGAAGGTAGAAATTTTTTAAAGTCTGACAGAAATAAGCAAGGAAGAAGTCGGTTTTTACATAAAGGCAAAGAAAACATAATAAATTTTCTTGACAAGTTACCTAAATCCAAGCATGATCTTGGATCATTCATAGTTGATGTTCCTTTGGCAACTGTGAGTTATTTGTTGTTTTAATGATTTTTAATAATTATATGAGTAAAATAGTATTTTATTATATTAATGTATAATATTGATATAATTGTTTTTTTCTAGGCTGCAATGGTTCAGATTGTACTAAATGGTGTGTTTGCTGAAGACTTTAAAGAAACCAACTATAGACATGTATACCGATCATTCTGCAGAACATTCTGTATAGTGCCTGTAGGAAGTGGTTGGAGTATAATAAGTGATATGCTTTTTATAACAATAGTTACTGATGAGTTATTATTAGTAAGTGAATTTGTGATTTTATTCAAATTTCAAATATATGCTATAATACAAATATTTAAAATTTCAGGAAACTTCAAAACGGTTTCATATTTTCAAACCAAAACCAGTGTCATCAAAAAGAAATAATTCTAATGGCAACAGTAACCAAAATGTAACAATGTTTATGGAGGATACTGATGAAATGGCTGGCATGGAATCATCATCATCCAGTCAACAATCCACACCCAATTACCCACCACCAACTTATCAGCAATCCACATTTTCATCTTATCAGTCTTCACAAATGACTGCTCCACAGCAGCCATCTCCTTATCAAGGGAGTACATCTACTCCACAGATCCAACAAATGGCACCTGCTGCTACTGTTAATTTCCAACCAGACTCACAACGGCAGCCAACTGCCTCATTTAATATGTTTAACTCAATATCACCTTCAACAGCAGCATTTCCTACAACTTCAACACCTGCCTCCTTGCCAGTAAATCAATTGTCTACTGAAGCGCCTGTAAATTTGATCAGCGATGTTAATGCAAATCCTGATAAGATGTCTCTGGTTAAGAGTTTTTCAAATGAGTCTGGAATGAATAACGAGTGGGCTAAAAAGTAATTCATTACCTATATTTGAATATTGTTAATTATGATAATGAAAGTGTATACTATTGTTATTTATTGTTTGTGGTTTGGGAAATTTCTTAATCTGATATTTATAATTTGATAACAATATAATATCACGCATATAGTTTTTTGTTTATTTTTAAAATTATATATTATATTTTTTTTGTACAGGTGTTTAGAAGAAAATGGATGGGATTATGCTAAAGCTGCTGCATGTTTTTCAGAACTGAAAGCCAATATTCCACCTGCGGCTTTTATACATTAATGAGAATAGTCTGATATTAATGATTCATTAAATTGTTTTGGTTTATTTTTCCATATTGTCAACAATATAAATTTAAAAAAAAAAAATGTAAGCTTGCTATTGCGGAACAACCAAAACCATTTTTTTTAAATAATAATAATAATAATTGATTGATTTATTGTTTTTCATTTAAATGTTTTTTTAAGATACTTGGTCTATGAAAACAATAACTATGAAGAAAAATGTGTTTTATATGATACAAAAAACTGACATAAAAATGCAAAATAAAAAAAAACAAAATATTAAAAAAAAAAATTGAAAATTCTTTTTTGGACCATTAATATAATATTTTGTGCCGTGTAGGCAATGAGAAATTGGTACGCGAATACACATAGAAGCCTAATATCAATTGTTTTGATACATTGTTTTTCGTATGAACCAAGAACTTAATTTAAAAATCAAAAAAGTAATTTTATTCAAATGGTTTTGATTGTTAAACCGTAAATAGTATTGTTAAACGAAAAAAAACCAAATAATGAAAATGTAATTAAATGTACTTTAATACTCACTATCTAATATTTATCTTATTTAATTCTTTTTAAATGAGTAAATGTTTTTTTTTTAGTTTTTTAAAATAAGTGAAATTATTGTATTTGAAACGTTTATGACACCATTTTTACTTTTAAATGGTTGAGACTACATTGTAATGACTTTTTTTTTTTTAATATTTTAATATCAATTAAATATATAGTATATACATATGACACTTAAAATACATATGCCATGTAAATATTTTCTTGTTGTTACTCTTACTATTGAAATAATAAAATAATTTTTTTTAGAAAACTGTTTTCATTACAAAATGTCTTATATAAAAAAAAAACAAATGTATTGATACCTAGTTATAACAGCATAATAATATAAAGAATTACCATTGTCTTCTGATGTATTTTAAATACAATTTTTATAAGTGATTAATTTTTTAATAATGTATCATATTATAATTATGTACAATTTCCTAATTTGCTTGCTTTTTTTGGTTGTTCTGCTGTATTTTGTGTTAAGGTATTTTTAGGTACCTCGTTTTTGAGTAGGGCACTACTGGCCACCGTAATGAGTTTTGTTATACTTGAATTCGATGATTAATGATTGTGCTTTGGAATAATAATTCTGAGGGGAAACTGCATCATTGTCAATACTTTTTAGAGGATCTTATAATTTATTTATGTGTTTGCGTGCTAAGAGCATATTGTGGAGAATAAAAATGTTTTTAATAAAATAAAAAACAAGTAAAATGTTAGTCCAGCAGTATTAAAGAAATATAGATTACATCAAACCGGTAAAATCGTTTAAAAACAGATTTTTTCGATCAATTTTAAGCTTTGTCATTTTTATTAAATCAGTACAATTTTTTTAGGTATACTAAATTTATAAAATAAATTACCAAACTATGTTAAGTCCGTCAGAGGCCGGCTATTTACTAATAAGGTGCGAAAATTCAATCAATTTCTAGTTACGCCAGTCAATAAACCACGAGGAAAAATAAATTAAAATTAATTTTAACGATCAAAGTAATAGTTTTATAGGAAAATCGATCCACGCCTCTTAGAGTCGGTACTTACTAGGTGTCTAGGTAGTAGAGTTTTGATCGTAATTTGTTTTTATTTGACAGAAAATTTTACTCGGAACGTATGGGTCTTAGAAATAATTTTAAATTACGTATAAAAAATGAATTTCAAAACGGTTACTTTGTGTTACACTGGTATATAATTATACAGTCAGTTTATTAATTAACCTATCTATTTTCGGTTTTTGGTCGAGATTCGAAAATTTTCATTTTTTTCCAATTCCAGAGCAAATCGTACATTTTTGTTTACTGAATGTGTTGAGTTTAGATAGCAAAAACAATACCTAGATTAATACGAAGATAGAATATTCAACTTTTATCTGAATAAATATGTATAGATAACATTTTTTATCTAGATTTTCATCTTAGATTAGTTAATTTGTATTAATGCTTGACAATTTGACATGCTATTGGATTCTTGGCCGAGTAATGTGATTAGGGGAGGCATAGCTATAGGAAGGTTTATTTTGTGTCAAAAATATATTAAAAAATAAATACGCTTATATAAAATCAATGGTTGAAATGACTTAAAATAAGTGGAGGGATGCTTAATAATTGAGATTTCCTCATTTCATCAGAACATTCTTTACACTTTTGTTTAATATATTCTTTTATATAAAATTGTATCAGTTATAAAAAACATCGCTAAAAATTAAGTTTAGATATTTTAGCATATATTATATCCCTACTTATTATATAATCATTAAATTCGTTATAGTTCTATGATATTTTGTTTTATTTTTATTTGTAAAAACATATATTTTTACATTTTAAATGCCAATCGGTTTTTATAGAAAATAATTTATTAATTATATTATATTATTAGCTCTAAACAAGGCTATAAATAATATGATTGCGAAACAACACAATAAGCAATAAACTGAGCCGAAATGCTACGAATCAATATTATTTTTACCGTAAAAATTAAAATTTGTCTCATAGATAAAAATGTAATGCCAGTAAAATACTATAATTTAAATTTTAAATGGAATAATTTTAAAAGTATAAAAAGTGTTAATATGTACTTATAATTTGTTATAAAAAACAAATCTTAAGATGGATGCATCATAATGGACAGTAGAGGGAAGAAAAATGTAGGTATAAAAAAGTAGTGGGATGTCATCTTTCCGTATCTCCACCCCTACTTCGAGCACAATTAAAATAAATAAATAAAGCAAAATTAGCAAAAAATTATTGACAAAAATACATGTAAATCACACAACGAGATTTATCTTGATATTTATATAGATTTCCATAATTTTATTTAAATCTTATAGATACCAATTAGACGTAAATT
This sequence comes from Rhopalosiphum maidis, assembly GCF_003676215.2. Taxonomy (NCBI): domain Eukaryota; kingdom Metazoa; phylum Arthropoda; class Insecta; order Hemiptera; family Aphididae; genus Rhopalosiphum; species Rhopalosiphum maidis. The sequence continues at coordinate 7,535,220 of NC_040878.1, forward strand.
TATTTATTTATCTATATGACAAGATTTCTAGGTATACTTAATTTGTATCTAGATGATTTATCTGTATATATATATATATCACTCAACGCCGACGACGAGCGACAAGAGTACACAGCTTGCACAATTATTGCGCCGTGTCGGCCGCGGGCCATCGGCAACGCGAATAATATTGTCCGGGACGAAATTAAAAACCAGCAAATGGACCGGACGAATTCGAGAGCGGTTTATCGCGCGCGCTCCGGCTATACGACAATTTAATGACGACGTGATGCTAATGACGACGACGACGGCGGCGGCGGCGATGATAAATTACTGTGCGAAAAATTACTCGGACGAGGTCGAGGCGAGACGAACGTGACCCACGGCTGGAAGGTCGCCGGATTTAATGGTCGCGCGGTGGGCAGGCGGTGACCACACGAGGGAAAAGCGTAGGGAGAGACGAGAGAGAGAGAGACAGAAAAGACGTTTAATTATTGTAACGGCCGAACCGTGTGCGCAAAGGTCGACCGGAAAAAAGTTTGCGGCGGCGGATTACCGCGGTCGTCCGGTCCCCGTGCAGCGGTCCGCCGTTGTTTGCGTCCCGTCATTTAGTCGCCGCCGCGCCGGACGGCGGTGAACCGGCGGCGGCAGAAAAGGCCCGGCGTGGGCGTATCTATAAATAATACGGCCCCGGAGCGGCTGATCTTAATCCTTCGCCGCGAGTATATTATGTGTGGCGTAATTGCAAAAAGGATATTGTAGGCTTTGGAGGTGGACCGCGCTGGTAACGCAGTGCGGACGACGAGTGTGTGTGTGTGCGCGCGGGGGCGGTAATATAATATATAATATCGCGAAATTAAAACTGTTACATCGTATTATACACATGTGTAAGTACGCCAGTCGCGTGGCGGACTTTTTATGGCGACTATATTGCTATATATATATATATATATATATATAATAATAAGTATATATAGTCTATAATACGACACGCATTCCACCGACCGACCGACCCGCACCCCGAAACCTATATAATAAAGGCATTTACTGCTATGCTTTTTTAACTGCTTATCGCGCATAGTATAAATACTAAAACACCTACTAGTTAATATTAAACTATTATTCGCACCCACGCGCGGTTAAAAAAATAAAACTCGGAAGCGGACGCTTTTCGATTTTTTGTAAAGCGCCACCGTATAGGTATACCCAATGCCTATATCATTATGGCGTCTCTATAGAGACATTATACGGGTCGGCCGAGCAATAGGTATAAGCGGGGACGGTCGAACTGCATCGCTCCTTGCCTATACCAAAATATTCGAATTGCAATCGGATTCAAAGGGTAATGTCCGAACTGCAATAATTGCATATTTAGATTAGAAACATGCTGTAGGCGAACCTCACGATCGAATTGCACTCGACCCGATCCGATTTATACGTCATCCAATGCTTTCATAGTCCTAGTCGTTGCATGCGTGTCTGACGTTATCACTCGACGTATATAATAGAGAAATAAACGTACGTTTAGACTACTTCATAATGACCTCATCTGCTTCTGTAGATTTATTGAGTAAAAAAACTTATTCGGATATTATTATTTTTAATATTTTTTTATTTCTAACTACTATTTGATATTTAAACTACAGTTATTTATTCATTTTGAAACAAAAACTAATTATAAAAATTATAGCTTTTAAGTATAAAAGAAAAACTTTACGATCCGTTATAGATAATAATATTTCCTGCTTTTAAATTTTATAACAGCTAATTTTTATATTAAATATATCAGAATTAAATGGATTATACAGAACGTACAATCTGCTATATGTTATACGTCTATATACTTTACATGACGGAAACAACACACGTGCGTGTAGCATACTCTTAATAAATAGGTTTTTTTGTAATGATCGGAACGAATGAAATTCAAACTACCACTATACAGTGGTATATTGTTCTATTTTGAACACAAGTGCAATTTGATTATTTGTATACAAATCCAGTTTTTGAAAAATCGATTTTGTGATTTTGGCGTAACTTAGAAACGTATAATCGTTGATACGTACCATGGTATTTTCACCAAATGCATAGAAAGTGATATTAAAGTGAATCTAGTAGATATTATGGGCTGATAAATAGTCTCCGATCAGAATCGTTTTTCGAATACAACGATGTATCATCGAATTCAAATTCAGTACATCCATCACAGTATATACTGTACAGCTGAGCTGCAGAACGGTATCCGCCTGTCCGTCTTTTTTATGTATTATATTAATTATTTTATGTGAATTATAACAATTATTGAATTATTGAAGTTCAATCAGACTCCTGCTTTTAATTTGTTTGCAGCTATCATATTGTACTTTTTAATATTTTGTATACCTACTCTTTTATACTGTTTGATGTGTCGATGTGCAAACGATAATTAGTGGATGGCGACGGCTGGGTCATTATGGGTCGGCCGACTTTTCATGATATCCTTCGTATTATTATTGTCATTAGGTGACACTGTTTTTAAAAATTAAAACCCAATTATAATTTGTATCATATGGACTGTATACACGTAGGGATTTAATTCAAGCAGATGGCTGGGAAAACATTCTACGAACGCCAAATGGAAGGTACCTTCCAGAAAAGCAGTGTTTTAAAAAACAAAAAAGTTTTAATTTCAAATGCATTTATATTTTAGTGCATTATACATTTTACAGGACCATTGTATAGGGTGTGACTCGTTCTTTACTCGCTGTGTTAACGGTCGTTTTGTGAAGTCAATCAAAAATATAGAATAGGTCATTCAACGAAATTGATATAATTTCATTTTTATGTCACAGTAAAATGTATAAAAATTATTTTTATAACATAACTTCTATCGTGGAAATCGAGATTTCAATAAAGGAAATGCAGTAAATATAAACAATACACGTACGTATAACTATCGCGTGAGTAAAAAAAAAGATTACCTAATGAATGACAAGAGCTCAGTTAACACTAAAACGGTTATCATTTGTAATGGATGTGATTACGTTCTCCAAATGTGTGTGTGTGCGTTTTTTTAACTGCGGGAAAAACAAACAATGGCCGCTCGAGTAATTTGGAGCAATTCAACAGGACCAAAAAATATATTTACCGAAAAAAAGGAAAACGCTCAAATCGTCGTAAAACTAACGACTAGGAATCTGAAAAAAGGTCGAAGCACGGCGCATAAGAGGTTGGACAACTATAACGCGGTCAATTCCTTCGAAATCTCCTCCCCCTTCCCAGTAGAAATACATGCCATCATACGCACATTATCCGTGTGCAATGTGCATACATGAAAATCTTTTGCTTTTGCAGACGACTATACGATTCGGGAAAACTATGCGATTACCTACCCAGTGATCTGGAAAAACAATAATATTTATACGTATGTATAGTTAGTATATGTAATCGTAAACGATGATAATATATTCAGGCAAATTATTAAAACGGTTAGTCTATGTAAACTTTGAGCGCTTTGACTGTTTTTCATGTAATGTATTGTACTGTTGTCCGTGTTCATATTTGATACTACACTGATCACTAGTTGTTTTACATGGATTATAGCGAATGTCTAACCAAGGCAAACAATGTCACAAGCGCGCGATTAAAAATAATAATTTGCGCGGTTATAGATAAAACGAACCGAGTTAAAATAGCTAATTGGATACCTTTAGAAAAAAGTAATATAATGATAGATTATAATTTAAAAATAATCAACCGTGTATTATAAACGCATTGCTGTAGTTTTAGAAGAATTTATAAAATGATTGTTATTATATTATAACTATTGTATTTTGTGCATTATTTATTACCATACAGTAAAATGCCATGATGGCATTTTGAAGCGCAAAACCGCTTAGCTGAACGACTAGTTTACTTGTTAGAATCGCATTTCATTTTTAAATGGAATCGTTGGAATCCTTAATATCCCATGACGGTGTTGTCTCGTCCAACAGTAAATGGACGGTTGTCGTCTTTCTGAGTTCGAATAATCTAAACTTGATACTCTGCAGTAACAGATAATATTGTCAGCATGAAAATCCACGGAAATGTTAAATCGACTAGTGAATGTATCAAAATATAGTTACATTGCCTAATTTATCAAGTCAGAGTTATGAATATATATTCTCAATAAATAACGTCGACTAACGTACCGCCGTAGGCATTTAATTATTTGACTAGCCCCATTTTCAATAACGTTTAAATGTACATCAGCTATGTCGGAAACATTTATTGCATAAACATATTATCACAAACATTGTGCACACGCTGCGTATATCCCACAATGGGGATGTTAAATAACGTTGAATTTATTGATCACAGTAAGTGTATTAGCCGTTGTAAAACAATGATAATAATAATAATAATAATAATAATATCGCATGTACAGGCAGGTTCGTAGTATCCGTCGATATTGTGGAGTTGACGTTTTTAATCGTTTTTCCTCCGAGTCTATGCCGTCGTCATTGAATTCCGCTACCCTTTTCGGGTAACCTGTCAAAGGAGGTCCTCATCGTGGATATCTACACACTCGTATTTACATACCTGTATATATTAAGTCTGATGTACGATATTTACGGGGCATATATTATATCATGACGTACACAATACACATCTCAAGTACGAAATATCAAATACGAAAAATATCGCGTCTGAAGGATTTCGCGCCGTTTATAATAATATATATATATATTATATACGAGCATACGATATATTTTGACGAGCTATTATAGTTTGGTCATGGTCAGTGCTAATAGTCTAGACAGGAGCGTATGCAGTTTTCTAGAAAAGGTTTCGGAGAGTGTTTTGACGTAACAGAAATCAGAATTGAAAGTGAAATATTTCAGATTGAAAATGTAAATATAACCACTTTTCAACAAAAAATATCACCTACAATACTATTTTTCTTATAATAACATAGTCATGACTAGGGCTCGGATTTATATGTAAATACATATTTTTACTGTGACTTGATAAATTCGTTTCAGGGGATTTCCAACGAAATTAACTATATTTTATTTTACATATTTTTACATATTTGGCCATAAGTACACGTTTTTACACATTTTTCAATAATTCCATTTTTTCTACATATCTTGACAGTTTGTTCATCTACGATTTTTTTTTAATAATTATTAATTATGTACGATTATATTTTTTAATACAAACAACTTCCCAAATTTCCAAAAGTACGACATAGTAACAAAATAATACCAATTGTTGAACTTAATCTACGGTAGATATAACTTACTCCTTCAGACATAGTCAAAATGCAATACACTCCAATAACATCAGTGGAAGCCAAAAGATCATTTAGTCAGTATAAGGCAATTTTACGACCAAATCGAAGTTCTTTTGAATTTCAAAATTTCAAAATGGCTGTTATCGTAAATTGTAATCAAGATAATTAACATTTTTTTAGCTTTTCTTATTTCTATTTTATAATTTGTAACACCTTTTTTTAAATATTTTCACTATTTAAAATATAATTTGTTTCATTAGAACCTCTTATGGACATATTATATAATTAAATATTAATAAATAAATCATATTAGTAGTAAAATAAATATTTGATTTTTTTAGCACATATTTTACTAACGTAAATACATATTTTGGTTTCATAAATACATATAAATCCGAGCCCTAGTCATGACTCACGAGCGATGGGTATAATAGAAATAAAAGTTACGGAATTAAATCTTTACTGCAGAATAGTGAGATTATTTGTATTATTTTTAATAATTAACGACCATAAAAATAAACAAAATACAAAAATGTTTGATAACTCAAAACACTCTTCTGCATCTGCAACCGGGCATAGATAATTAAGTAATTATCTGGTTGAGATAATCTGATCATTCATATTTCGCAATACAATCATCTACCTGTAATAATCGATTAATTCAAATAAAATCACGAACAATAATAACACAATATAATTCTAATAATAGCAGTTCAACGGTAATATAATATATAAGACAACCGTATAGCTGATTATACAAAATTTTATTAATACATTGAAATTTAAATGGCGTACATTTATATTTTATATCGTGTTACATAATTTTTACAATATTACGAGTATATTATATTACCAATTATTACCGTATATCATATAGGTACGTTATTAACATACATCACACAACACAAAATATGATTTTGCAAGATGCCGTTTTTCTTTTTTTTTTTATTACGATAATATGATTTTACCTTGTTATAACAAAAACACGTTTACTACACATAATTATAAATATATGTATAAAAAAAAAAAAAAAATAACATTGTCATTAATAATACGATATGAATGGTAGGTAAATAATATTACCCGGATAACTTTAAAAGATGACGGTTTTTATTGTCTAGATATAAGATAATAGACGATTCTTCAAAAGTTGTCTACGACGAGTAGACGGGACAGGTATGGTGTAGGCGTCAGACGTATTTAACGATGTATGACCACTACTATACGAGTGGTACGGTGGCGATGTACGGGTTTCCGGAGAGCATCGGACTCTACGAGTGTGTATAGGTGTACACTTTCGTCGACGACCGCCCGTCATCGTACCCAAACGACTATCACTCATTCTCAGACGACTTCATACACCCGCCCGCCATTATATTATTATTATCTTCGGCACGCGGATGATGCGTTCGACTGACGTGGGTCTTCGCGATAAATACACACACACCGTACTCCGTTCGCATCAGTGTTGTGTTTATGTATGAAAAAAAAGGTGCCTGAGCCGCGCGGACACCGTCGTCGGGTCTAACGAGATTCCCGGAGTCTTACGGCAAGAAGAAAATCGCTTCGACGGGAGGAGGCGAAATCGGGTTTTTTTTTTCAGACCGTCCGCCGGCTGACGGGCATTGTTCGAGCATTATTATATATCATATTCAACACGCTATCGGCCGACCTTTTTTTTTTTTTTTTTCTGCGAACGTTTTCAAAACTCCGCGCGCGACCTGTTGTGTGCAGACGAGTCGGTGGCGTTAATTGATCGTCGCCGTCGCCGATGGCGTTTTGACGTCAGAGCCGCACAGCGACGACTTTATATCTCGCGGATAAAAATAAAAAACAATTTATTATTAATTTTGTTTACCGGGTAATATAATACAACATGGGATATAGTGTCGTGCCGCACCATAGACAAAAATAACTCGGGAAATCGATTTTCGCCCGGGACCGGACGACCTTTATTCGATTGAAATCTAAACTGCCAATCACGGTTTTTCTCGTTTTCGCAGGTTTTTGTGAAAAAATATCAAAGTTTGACAGCGTGTCGGGTGATATGGTGCGAAACACTCAAAGTAGCTATAATAGTATACGTATACAGGTGTACAAGTGCGGTGGGACCTTAGGACAAGTGAGAACAAACGAATCGGTCGTCGAATATTGACCTTCGCCACACCATTACGATTTCGGGTGCTGTGTACACACGCTCGTGTAAGACTGTATTAGAAAAAAAAACACACACACACACACACACACACGAGTTCGAACTTAATCTTGAACCATAAATATCGTTAGCCAGACCGTGCACAGTACATTGTTTTTTATTTTACCGAAACGATTTTCTTCTTGCTTTTTTCCTGCCGATTATAGTGGATAGATTTTCTTTTTCTTTTGAAAAAGGTCTTTCCGCGGGACGTGAGAACGAACCGATGTAATTGCGGACAACGCACCATTGTCCCGTTTCCCCTCTCTACCAGCTCTTAGGTATACCGTCATAATATATATATATATATATATATGTATAATTTCATACTATAATATATATAATTTATACATATACTGTACGGCGTTTAATGTATATTAATAACACTACAACTCAGTCACTGTGTATATATATGTACACAGTGTGTGTGTGTAATCGCCTACGATATAATAATATCCACGTGAAAATTTACTATTGTATATACGTATCACATATTATATGGTTCTATAAACCTACACATTTTTAGATTATAGTTAATATTTTTATATCGCTGACAAGTCCAATTTCAAACCTTGTATTTGATACTTCAGTCTAAAGCAGACGGTATAGACCCTTCTCCGTGACGTGTAGATGTCGACACCGAAGAAAAGATTGTATTTTTTTGTTATGCTTTTTCCTTTTTTTTTTTTGTTATTATTTACACATTTATCAGCTTAAAAAAATATGATCACTATAATGCTATATAGCCTATTATTAGGGGACGATACAATTTATCTTAATAAATCTATACATGTATGACATATACCTATTAAACTATATAGTATGTCTTAATAATGAATAATTATATTATATGAAATACATTTGCATATTGTATTCATCGTTTATATTGACTCTGTGGATTTGCGTAATAGTGTCTGAAAATGAAAATGTTTTTGCGTGATATAAAGCAAATTAGCAACTCTATAATCTATATCCTATTTATAACCTGTATAAATTATTACGTGAATAAAAACTTTGGAAACTAACTTGTGTGATTAAAGTTGTATAATAATTGCATGTAATAATATTATGGTAATATGGTACTAATATTTATTATGTATAGATTTTGCTTCGTTTTTGTATTGTTTCAAGTATACAGTGATAATTAAAAAAAAAATCAGATGAAACATTGATGTCGAGCAAAATTTTATTTTTAATCAAACAAAAACTTTAAGCAGAGGCTGAAACCACTTGTTGCAAATAATGTTATTATAATATTATTTACATAATATAATATTACATGGTTTTTTTTTTGCCGAATTAAACAAATTATTAAGCCCACATAAACTTATTGGGAGTATAACAAAATTGGTTTTTACATGAGAAAATATAAAATACCTATAGCCAGCTATAAATTTATAATAATATTGCGTTTAATAAGGTTATTATTAATTTTTTTTTTACAGAAAATACTATTATAATCACGTATTTGTGTGAAAAACATGATTATACACCATAAACGAATAACCATAAATGAATAAAATGCATCAAGTGTACACATGCAAAAAAATCGTCCTTTGAACTAAAAATTAAATCAAAATATTGTAAAAATTTAAAATAGTAATTTAAATGCATGCAAAATGTGTACTATACAGAGTGGACACTATATTTTTTGTAATTGAACTACTGTACCTATAAAGTGTATATAAAATAAATAGGTATGAAAACTCCATAAGATAACTGAGTATAATATTGACTTTATATCCGTAAATTATAGGAAAAAGTCGCATTTACGGAGTTATGGTCGAAGTATTTTACGTTTGTTGAAGATTATTGCGTGAATAGGTATTTTAATTAAAGTTGTCTTTTTTTGGTTTAGAGTATTGAATAATTATATGAAATCGTATACCGTATAGCCGTAAGGTACCTTGAATTAAACCATAGTCCATACATATAATAATGATTGGCTAATATTGGCCATGATTCGTTTTGTTTTATGTTTTAATTCGGCAAACGATATGATTATATTATACCAATTAATTATAGCTACCAATTGGACGTACTAAAAAAAAAAAAAAAAAAAAAATGATATTAGACATATGGGGAAGTATTATTTTTCCTATATATTTATTTATATGTGTATGAGCCTATATTTACGGGCTTATACAGAGTTAATGAAGAGTATATTGAACTACTTGACCTGTCTGAAATTTAATGTGCGATCACTATTCACTAGGGTTGGAAAAATTCATTTTTTAAATAATACAAAGCAAACGTTTTGTTCGTTTAAAAGTTAAAACCTTGTTTTTTTTTTGTTTTAAATGTTTTTAAATTTAAAACAATGCTTTTACGTATAATATTTAGGTACATTATAATAAAGCCAAATAATTCTTGTATTATATACACCATAGTTGTATAAATCGTGATCTACAAATAAAATGTATATTTCATAGAAAAAATTACGATACAAATTTATGTTTATTTTTAAACGTTTATTAAAAGATTTTAAACAAAATCACTTGTTTAAAATACATTCCGACCCTGGCAATCATTTAATAAAAACTCTATACTTTACTGTTAGTTCTATAAAATTACAAATGATTTTTTTACTATAAATAAAATATTGTCCGTGCTTAGGTTATTAGGTATATGATTTTTATATTTTCGTATAATATAAGACATTTTAGATAATTTAACCCGAATACATATAACCATAACACTACAACTTCACAATGGCGTTTTGAGATTCTTAATAACAACAAGGGACACATATAAATAAGACAATGGCTATTTAAAAGATTGTCATTATTTGACGCAGATATAATTTGACGATCGTTAACAAATAAGTTTTTGAAATTAAAATAAAAGTAGTTTTTATAAAATGATAAAATTTTATGCAAAAGAATTTAATTTGTTATTTAATTAATTTTTATAATATATGAAAAAACAATTATATAAGATATACCTATAATATTAACGACGTCTTTAGGAGCACGATATCATAAGACATACACGTTTCTGCGCGCATCAACCACACAAACAGAATTTTTTTCATGGGAAGGTAGGTGCATTCTTCGTTTCTTCGTTTGATGTGCGGAACGTCGCAGTGAAATGTTCTTCATAGTAGTGTTATCATAATACTAACTACTTTAAAATCATTATTAATTGATAATTTATTCATATTATATTCTAGATTACATAAATATACTTAATAAACTATTGTATATATTTATATATGTATTGTGTGTACTATAATAATATGGCCTTTCTGGTTGCGCACACGTCTTTCAAAAGGTACTAGAAAACAAACGTGAGTTTATATGCAAAATAAAAAATGAGTATTAGCATGAAGATTGTATTTTATGACATTAGAGGGTTGAAATTTAAATATATTTTATAATGTTATGTATCGCGATGTATGAGATAAATCGTTAGAATTTTCACGAATTCCATTGAATAAGTATTACTAGTTACTACGTTTACGCATCCATAGCTATTCATATATAAACCTATTATGTCTACTATACTTCATGAAAAAAATAAAAATGGTTTCATACATAGGAAAAGAAAATACGTGAAATGCTCCAATAAATTTAAAACAATAATAATAATAATAATAATAATAAATTAATTTACCCGGCAATATATTTATATATAATAATTTATTATTTTTACAGAGTTTCAACGTATTGTAGCAAAATTATGTATATATAAGTAGTGTTAATAAATAATATTGAATTATGCATGTATATAAAAGTTACAATTTAAATTGAAAATTCTAATACATTAATAGAAAAAAAAACATTTTGATAAAACCAATATTCTCAAGTACAAATTATAATTAAAATAGAATTGGACTACACAGTAGTTGTGTAAATTAACATATCTTATGGTTTTTTTTAAATAATACGCTACTACATGATTACAATTTTTGATTAGAGTATATTATTTAGGTTAGAAATGTAGAAAATAGTAGAAAAGTTATTTCGTCCTAAACATAATACGTACATTAATACATAATATTAGTATATATTACAATATATAAAACTGTGCATCCCGTTATAAATGTATTACTTTGAAAAATCGTTATATATAAATGTCAATGATATAATCAAACCATTACCTATTCAATAAATAATAACTGAACTTAATAATACTCGATATTAATATATGTTTATGTTTCAAAATAATTTTCTATGTTTACATGTTTCCTGGATCCGTTTAGTTCCAATGAATAAACATATATATATTACATATATACATCCATAAATATAATATATAGCTTAACGTATAAAATATATGAATATCATAATAATCACACTGGGTCAATGTAGTTTGCGTTTTGGCCGATAAATTTTTCCTAAAATGATATGCAATTTGCTATTTAAAAACGGAATCATACTGCAGCACGCGTCCCATATAAAATAACAAAATAAATAACTTCCAAAAAGCGTAAATAATGAATAATAATTAATAGCAAATATTATATATATACACACACACACAGAGTGTAACGGAATTTACGTTTTAGAATAATTTAATTAAAATACTGTCAAAACTTAAGCGCATTAAATTCCCATTCAGACTTAGCGAACGTAGTCGCGCGGACGATCTACATTACGTTACCAATAACAATATAATACTATCAACATAGCACCATCTCGTGATAAGACACGACATACGATCGAAAGTCGCGTTCAACATAGGACGTTTGAACCGTTTCAAAAATAAAAAGTCAAAATTCAACATAGACAAGCGCTAAATGTGAAAAAAATGTATAATCATTAAACGCTGTGCACATAACATACATAATATACTTTTTCATAATATTGCGACAAAAAAAAAAAAAAAAAAAAAACGCAACGCAATGAAATATTTAATAACGCATAAGTACATATTTATAGATTAATATAATATAAAACAAGCTAAAGCTGTTTGTCGACAGTGCACATAATATAAAAATTTCTTTGTGAAAATAAAAAAATAAAGAAGCTGGAAAAAATACCACTCATTCAGACACACACACACACACACACACACACACACACAAACACACACACACACGCACGCAGATATTGAATTCTTTTCACGTACATTAAAACGCGCTATATATACTGCGTGTGTGTGCGGGGAGATCTCTGGCAAAAGCTTTTAACCGGAAACGCAGTCTCGGCGAATCGACTAATTTAAAAGTTTACGCTGTCGGCCGAATGCGCGAAAGCGCGCGTGCCCAAAAACACACACAAGCGCACTCCTGTCCCGTACGGAAACGCCGAATTTAATTTCGCAGAACAAAACGGTTTCGCCGCTTCCGCAGCCGCCGCCGCCGCCAAAGCCGTGTAATTATAATAATTATTAATACGATAATAAACATATATACACGCATATTTTACGCGTATACGAGCCACCACCACCGGTCTTCATCTGGGGATTTCTTATTGCTAGACGCATATAGCCAGTTTGACCCATTTTTGTCCGCGTATTATACACGTACGACCACCGTGACGGATGCGGGCAGAGAAAGAGCGAGAGAGAAGTGGGTGAGCGAGAGCCGGATGATTAGGATTACGAGAAAAAAAACCACCGCGTGACAGACATAATGTATGCACGCTTTTCGTCGGTACCCGCAACGAATATCACGTAATCGTTCTGACCAGTGACCGCACATCGGTTTTATATGTTCCGGTTCAACTTTTCGGGACGTCCGTCAAAGTTAATTGTACGTACTCATACATATGTGGTAACCGCCGAGTATACATTTATAAATTGTGCGTGAAAATCCTAATCACTCGAACTTACCGGCGGTGAAAACAATTCGGACACAATTACACGTATAGTCTTGTAAACACAATTGCGGTTTTCGGTAATTACGGTATTTACCACGTTTTTGTCAATATGGCACGGCTCCGGTCGATAAAATACGGACACAAACACTGTACAGAGTGATTCAATAAGCGTGCTCAGTGTTAGGAACCTTTTTTATTTAGTTAATAGTTATGCGTTTATTGTAACTTTGATTTTGCGGATTTATATTCAAAACCATATTTTAAAATACTTAGATTTATGTGGGTGTCCTGTATCCTAACTTTTATGATGACTACGCATTTTTACTGACAATTGTTAAATAGATGATTTTTTTGTTGAAAATGTTGATGAATATAAATTCAAATTTGAACGAAAAGTTTTTGAGTTATTTAAATTAATGTTACAATGACAATAGGCTTAAAAGATATAGGAACCACGATGGTTTGCAAATTATAGTCATTATATTGGTTCTACAATAACGTGTTATAGATTTTAAAACCATTTAAAACTACTATAAGTACTATAGATTAAATATTAGTGATCTAGAATTATGAAACATTCATTTGCTTAACAATTCATTTTTGTATCGCCGCATGACACTATTCTTAAACGATATAAAATATACTGCAAAGTTTGATAGTATGGTCTTTAGGTATACTGGAAATTTTCAAAAATCAGAAAAACTTTAATAAATTCATTATTATGTGGTTCGATGAGACGAGTATATTGCTGGGTGAATCACTGTATATATAGACATAATATATATATATATATATATATGGGATGGTAGACGATTGTTTCGAAAACGAGTGTGGTGACTGTTATTAGCTCTGTCGGAAATGATTGATGCGATTATTCGAAGGGTGTCGTTCAGTGCTTACGCACCAGGAACGACGATTATTGTTTCGAAGTGAGAGATGACGGACAATATAATACAGGCAGAATGAAAGAGAGAGAGTTAGAGAGAGTTAGAGAGAGAGAGAGTGAGAGAGAGAGAGAGTGATAGAGACGACTTCGATCGTGAAGGATATAATATAACGTACACGAATTCCGGTGAAACCTAGCTGAGTATTAATCATAAATATCTTTACGAAACCCATATAGGTATAGTGGCGGAAATGTTTAATTTCATTGGTTGCGACTAGCGAATATAATTGGTCGTGAAAAAGGAAGGTATTGCATTATTTTTTCTATCTTTCGTAATCATTTTTACGCCGTAAGTCTCATAAACTTCTGTCAAACATATTTATCGTTCACGTATAAATAAATAAATACGTACAGTGATAAATGTAACAGTTTTATTTCGTCGCTCAACCCGTGGTAAATTCAAAAATATTTTTTTTGGAAAAACATTTGTCAAAAAAGAAAAGTAATTTTGTTTTTTTTTTTTTTTAAAATATACTGGATTTTGTTTTCATGAATAATATGTCACGTATTATATTGTATATTTATGTATAAAAAAATATATATATATGCAAAAATATCGTGATGGCATTCCGCGCCGTGATAACGCAATGTAGTATTATAGCTTATATGTATACGAATAAAACGCGAATCTTCAGTCGTGCGAAATTACAGGCCTGCGTCACTGGGCCTTTGATGTCAACCCCATTTTCGGACGCGATTGGAATACTCAAAGGTGTGGTGAGTGTATTTGTTAGATTTTTCTGTTTTTTTTTTTTTTGTTTGTATTTATAATTTAAACCACAGACTGGTATGTCCGCACAAGATCAGCGTAGGCCTGTAATGTGTCTGTTACATGTTTGTGTAAATAGTTATCGCGAGATTTTGTGTTGCGAAAATCTATTTTTATTATACAAATAAGGCGGTACATTATGTTGTACATGGAAGATAGGAAAACGCAGTTCGGGACGGAAGTGATTGAAAAATATATAAATGGGTCATGGGTAATATCCGAAAGCGGCGTTGTCGGAGTATTACACCTACATGATGCGGAAATCGTTGGTTTTTACAAACTACACGCGTCGCGGCCCGAGACGATCTATAATATATCATGTACAAAAGGTATGTTGGTCTTTGCCTTCGGTCGAATCCATTCGGTTATAATAATATACGAACCTCTCGTAATCCCCTACCAACCAATACTTGCGCATTTATAATATATTATAATCTACTCCCTTGTACAATAGTATATACGTTGATAATCTCACCTTGACGGAGGATTTCACGCGGCACTATACTTAATATCGTATACCTACACTCGACGTTGACAAACAGCTGAAACAATACCACGTTTCGTTACTGTGTATACATAAAACAATAATATGATGTACACACAAAGGAGAGCGCGACGTTATTATACGATCTAGTTGGATTTAATGAAGAGAAGGAAGTGGACGATTAAACAGCGTCAGTGTATGGTCGCGGGGAGGAGAAAAATCATTGACGATCGTGTTGCAGTGGTGGATTTAAGGGGGAGCATGCCTCCGCCATAAGATTAGTTTCTATATAGGTTAATAGGGCGAACGTATGTTCCCATACGAGACATAACAGGTAAACAGGTAATAGGTATTATCTATACATTCTATACGGCCATAGTACCATACGTATGTATTTTTAAGAAAAAAATTACGCCCGTGTGTGGATTCCTACTGGCTACTGTGGAAAACCATTTCAACGCGATTTTTGGAGACTTAATGAGTTCTGCTGCAACATGGATCCACAGGCTTTAGGCCACAATTGAGTCGTGTATAATCAAACTAGATGTCACGTATACAAAATAGGGTGGTTTTAAACTAAACGTGAGCTGTATTAATGAAAGCGGTATCCGGTGGAGGCGTCACGTTGACGTAGTTTGCGCGGCGGTGGTTACGGTAATTTTCGTTCACTTCCAGTTATATAGATGTTCAAAGATCTTATTCCCTTAATCATTTTTAATATTTTACAACATATTATAATATTATTATGTTTATTTATCGATCACAGAGGCACAAAAACATACAGGTCAAAACACACACACACACACACACACACACACACACACACACACACACACACACCACCGTTTCACACTTGAGCATTTATACTTATTTATTTTTATAACCATAGTCTTAAACACGCGATAACTAGTAATATTCTCAGTCTACTTTAGTCACATACAGTCTCGTGTAATGCACGCCCCCTCCCCTAATCTATATTTTATATACCTACATACGTATATAATATATACATATCAAGCACCTCGACGATAAAACGTTATCCTAAGTATGACATTATTATAAGGTACAACCCATAGGGTAATAATGTTTGTAATAATAATAAACACGCGTAGCGTTTTGTTTCTTTGCACACTACAGAGGGTATATTATAAATCACGGGGATTATGCTACATAACGCTGCGGCATTCGTGCAAGCGAAAATAATATTCGTGCGTTTAAGCGTAAAAACCAAACAAAACAAAACGAGAAAAGCGCCTATACTAAATCCATGACATAATATTGTACATCGCTTAAGGCGGCGGGACCGTTTAATCCATGTTAAATCACTGAAACGATAGGCCTATATAAATGTGTACGTAATATAAACTAACATCGTTTTGGTATGATAATAATATTATCTTTTCGATACGAAAAGTATTTGCTCAAACGGTCGGTTAGGTTGGGTTAGGTGCTCACCGCTCACGAAACGCAGAAAAAAATATAATATCATCCGCAAATACGAATCGGATAAACGTACACAGACGGAACGGATTTTCAAACTCGGCGTGATTGGCTTTCCGCACGCGTAAAAAATTAACATTACACATGGACGGTAACAAACTTAGGTAGTACAGCGACGAGTATGTCACTCGACAATCGTCGCTTATCCCTCTCCGAGGGGTTCAGAAGTCCGGGGCAGTGATATATTATTGAAAAAACAAATAGTTATAAAGAATGTAATAAGAATTATAATAATTATTATTGTCCACGTCGATATTAGTATTTTATTATGTTGCGCGGCTAAATGTCCACGGCAAAACGAACGGTAATAGTAACGACGTTGTGTCACCCTTCTTACGAAATTAAGAACAGTACAAGTCCGAAAGCTGAAGAAGTACTGGGTACTTTCTAGGTAATAAAGACGCGGAAAAACGCGTATGAGACGACAATATAACGTAATATTTCAATTATGCTGCGTTGGTGTCAATGACCGTACGGCCAGTGTTTTTTTTTTTTATCGGTAATCTTGATAATATGTTTGCTATATTGTCGCCATCATGTAAATTTATTATCTGTTTGCGTAGACGGTAATGTACGCGATGTACTCTGCAGAAAAAACGGTCGATCGAACGTCGCGGTACGAGTTTTAGTTTCGAAATCAAATTAATTAATTAAACGTTCATCGTAGAGTTGTGGGTGCATCATATAATATACCAAATAGTATGTATATCGGACGATCGGCGCTATCGAGGGAGTCTGTGTAACTATAACCTATGTACCATCACTGTGCACTGGACAATTTTCGCCGGTTATTTATACTCCAATAATACGGACATTTCCTTAACAAGTTACGATTTTATAAAATATTAATCAATTTCTAAATGGTCTAATATCAACGGATTTTCGTTTTAGGTATTATATATCTTAAAACTACAAATCGTTTCTTGTATGGCTATAAACTATTAAGTAGTAAAAAGCACTTCTACAAGTTCGATTTGATTACGTATGAATCGGGATAATTTATTAACGTCAAAATATATTTACGAGTTAATTTACAAGAGAATTTAACTACTGAAACACCGATATAATTAATTCGTCTAATAATGGAACTTAATTTATATCAATTACAAGTAACGTACGTTAATCGAATAATGTTGTAAATTATATATATATATATATTTATTTATAAAGTTTTGATTATTCGTAGTAAGAAGTTTGGATTTTCTACTTACTCGTTTTTCATAGAAATATACTATATTATTTACATTGATCGATAATTTTAATGTACATCAGTCAATAGCTCAAATTATTTAGTTTTAAAATAAAAATGAATGTGTGATACCATTTTGTTCGATATTTAAATAATAAATTACCTGTACGGCTGTGCGTTATAATTTTAAAACTGTAAGGTGATGATATTTATTAGGTACGCATAGAGTGATGGAGGATGATTTTGTGACGAATAAAAATAAAAAACTGAGTAACTAAAAATTGTACGATTATCTTAATATTTAGAGATATTGACCGATAAACGTTGAATGGATATCGCCAAAATGTACATTATGTACATTGGTACTAGGGTATATTTTACAAAATGTGTAACTTTCTAAGGGTAGGTTCCTCGTTAAATAATACGTTCGTTTGTGTACGATTATGTTTCTGCCCTAGCGCATTTTAAGGTATTAATGTAGATGGCAAAATTTGTCTGTTAGTAAAAATACGTTTGGTATGTTTTATTTTTTACTGAAATATAGCTTTGTAGTTACATTTTTGAGGTAAACCACAACATGTATGTCTATGTCCTATTATAATTGTTTAGTAATTGTTTATTTTAGTAACAAAACTATCTATTCAAGGCAGTGATAATATTTATCGACACGATGGATATACTAATGATATACCGGAGAATGTAATACATTGGTATAAACATAGAACGGTATGGTTATATTAGGTGTAACCTCTAAGTTAATAATCTTACCATGTACGCTTTACATTTTAAAAATATTCTTATTTTAATCTAATTGTAAACTTATGCTTATGGACCAGACAGTTTTTTAGTCACTCCTCTGTGGGTCTGCTGTTGTTCCAGTGAACTTTTGCACATCAACAGGTTCTTGTACGCTTGACGGTACTCTGAGCTCATGACTACATAAATAATTGGATTGATGCACGTAGTTAAATATATTAGGACATATGCAGTTATGTTTAGAACGTGCAAGTCGTCCAGTTCATGTGATGTCTTGCTAATGGTGATTGGCAAATAGCACGTGACAAATGATATAAATATAACAAGGATCATTTTTAGCAGCTTCTTGTCTTTCGACGACATCCTGTCAACACCAATTGCGCTCTGTTTGCGTGTTCTTGGAGAGGAGTCCTCTTTTGTCTGAAAAACCTGTTCAACAATATTGTTATATTAACATTAAAAAAAAATTTGGCAATGATGGTGAATGATAATTGCAGTGAATTTTTAAGTAATACAATGTAAGAAATGTTAAGAAATTAATTAACTATTTTAGGTACTCGATAAATAGAATCATTTTTTGTGACATAAGACTTAGTCTTACTTATTTATTTTAATTTCATTATATTCCCTGTAGAATTAAAATAGACAAGATATAAACGATACCTATTGTTATTTTATGTAAAAATCTATTAACCTATTTAACTTACGTTTAATTAAATCCGTAGATAAAATTAGAAAGTCTCATTGAATTTTTGTTGTTATTATAGTAACGTTTATAGCATAGATTTATAAATTATATTAAATCTATGGTTTATAGAGGTTATAAACCATAGAATAGTAATAGTAATAGTATCACATAGACTTACAGCTGATACGACTTGAGTGATAGTGGCGTTCAGTGCGGATGATGGTGAACGGTCACGTCGTCTGGTACTCCTGCGATCAGAAAAGGATATCGGTGAATAACTGTCTTCGAGTCCTGACGAACTTGGATCGGCGATAATGTCATGCGGGGAAAGGAAATTTTGTTCCTTCGAGTCGGTAGTGGAGCACGTTCCGGTAGCTGTACTGGACCCGATGGCCGAGTCTGTGGATATCTCGGGCACCTTAAAGCGGGTCTTAAGAGTGTAATAGGGTGTAGTGTCCGATGGATTGGAATTCATCGTGTTACGTGGATTAGTTGTTACTGTAGCCCGTGACTTGAGAGCTGTTTTTCGGACGATATAGAAAATTCGAGCGTAACACACCACAATAGACAAGCAAGGCACCACAAATGCACCCATGAAAAGGATTTCCTTCGGCGACCGACCGACAGAGTCTGGAAGTATGGAGCACGAGCCAACGGTCACATCTAAACCGAATTGGCCCCATTTTCCAAGCCACGTTGGAACTAGTAACCCAAAACCACCTACCCATGTGACCGTAACCATAACGCCCAAATAGAATTTCTTATACATCCTGCAAACCAATTCAATACATAATAAGTACTCATAAATATAAGTTTAAAAATAATTTAGAATGATTATAGAAAAGTCAACAATTTTTTTTATTAAACTACTTTAATAAGAATTTTAAAATAGAAATAACTGTTATAATATGTTGCCATCTGTCTAAAATGTACTAATGTACCTATTTATGTCAAAATGTCATGCATATAATTTTGTTATTTGTATAAGAAAATTATTATTTTGGATTAAATTTACACAATATAAAATTAATATCCTCTGACAGTCATACTGCATCCAGCCCTCAAGCAATTTTGAGCTTAAAAATTATTATATATTATTAACTTTTTTTTTTAATAAAAAGTGTTGATGATGACAGCTAGCTAAAGACAAGAAAATTTCAAGTATATTCATGAAACCTTCTGTCAAACAAGTGACAAATCTTTTCTTTATCAGTATAACTCCTTAAATTAAAAAAAAATCTCGATAACAATAACATTTTTAAGTAAATTAATCCCACTAAATAAAATTAAAATATGTAATTTGTTAATAAATTAATGTAGCTGTTATACTTATACTGTAGTTAAAAGTTTAAGTATAATATAATTAAAACTAAATTAAAAATATAATATAGAGTTTGTTTATAATTAATAATAAGTAAAGTAATTTATAAGATTTAAACCAATATATTTTACAACGTCTAAAATAGGGATAATTAAACAAAATTATATTTATAAAAAGAAGTATTATATTCTGTTATTTTAATGTAAGAATGAAAATCGTTTAAACTTTTGGTATATGTTAATTACTATTATTTTTGAAAATTTGGTTTGAAATATAAAATGAAAAAAAAATTGTTCTAAGTTGGATAAAAAGATAAATAATATAATTCTCTTACTTTGGGTAGAGCGATGGATGTCCAATCATGATGTATCGATTTATGGTTATAGCCAGAATGGTAAATAGGGATACGGCTAATAACCCATATCTGACTAATGGGAAGAGACGGCAAAGCAACTGACCGTGTATCCACGATCTATACCAGAACGTAGAGGCAGCCAGAGGTAAGTTGAAGCAACAAAAACTCAAATCTGATACGCTGAGGTTGATGATGAATACGGCTGTTGCGTTGCGCACCTAAAACATTTTATGAGCTTATTAATAAAAAATCTAAAGTTTATGCATATAGAACGCATAATAAATATGATTGATACTATATTGTTGTGTATAATAAAATTAATAATTGAAATACATTAATTATTTTATTGATAGAATATGACGTTATGTTTTCAATTATAAGTGGTTTCGTAAGAATGATTTTTTGACGTATTTAATGAGTAATGACAGATGTAATTAGAAAAAGAATAACATGAAAACTAATCGATGTAAGTATAATGCGGTTAGTAAAACGTATTTGGCAATGAACAAGCTGAGAAGTCTGCGATAGATAAGCAACTAGTAGAGATGACGTCCGAAAAATTGAATTATCGTTTTTGGCTGACACGTTAAATGACATATAATGAAAAAAAGTATCCATTAAATGAAATGGAGGATAAAGAAATCTTCAATAAACTATATATCATACACGTCCTATCCCAATATTATAAAGTTGAGAGCATGGAGTTGGACGCAAATGCGAATTACTCACACAAGAATTACTTTTCATATTTTTTTTTCCAAAAAAAATAACACAATAGATTTCGTGACTGTTCATTCGACACAGAGCACATAGTATATGCATTATACATCTTCATTGTGACTTTTTTTTTTTTTTTTTTTTCGAAATTTGGGTTAGTAAATGCGAAGTAAATCTACAAAATATTATACTTTTAGGATTGAATCATACAACTGATCAATATCGATACAAAATATTTTTTTGTTAATAATAACATTTACATCAAATACATTTTACCGAGATTAAATAATAAACACAAGTGACGTGAACAGTTGAGGTGAAGTAAGTTTTCATAAAAAATGTATAGCTTACAAATGTTAATTTTAATTTGATAAAAATGGCGCGTGACTTTATTAAACTTATACATTCCGGTTCAGTCGTCTATGAAATGCGACTTGACGAGCTAGCGACAAACAAATAACAGTGTATTTATTTCTTGAAAAATAAATACAGATATACTTGTAGGTTTATATAATATTTTTATTTATAAAATTCATTTTATATTCGATATTCTAAGTTTTGATAGGTTTGTTGAACTTATTAAAATGTTGAATATATAGTACATTTTTTTCGTTTTCTTCTTTCAAAGAAGAACTTTGAATTCCATTTAAAAAGATAAAATTGCTCTTAACTGTATTATGATGATAATAATCTTAGAATTTTCGAATGAAAGAGTTCATAAAAGTTGATACAATACTTATACAAATAAAATATTTTTCTTATTATTACTATTATAAAATCACATATTGACATAACATGTTTATTTTAATAGAAGTATAATTTACCATAAATATTTTTTTTAGAATTTAAAAAAACTACTCAACAATAGTATTTAATATTACTAAAATCAATTTATTCTCTTTCAATTTATCATCATTCGTTTACCATTCACGTGTGACCTGTCAGGTATATTTTAAGTTTTTACTGATGACTGATTGGAAAAAAATACATTTAATATAAGATAATGAAATATTATTAAAATGTTAAATAATAAATATGATATCGAATAAATAAAAATTATTATTAAAAGAAGATATACAAAATACAAAATATGAATATGATTAAATTATAAAACATAAACATTTTATACCAGTAAAAAAATGTAGGAACAAATGATTGGAATTTTTTTGTTGAGAAATTAATTGTTTTATTGAGTGTGGAAGTTAATGTTCATTGGTTCCATACACTTTTATTGAGATCTTAAATTTTAATATTGATAAATATAATAATTATTTTAATATTCAATTGTCTGTGTATTAATCACATTTCCAAAATGTACAAAGTTTTCTGAATATATTTATAATTAAATAAATATAGCCAATAAATTTTAAATATGGTATTTATTAGATGCTATCGTTGTATCCCCCGACAAATACTTTTCTTTACCTACATAATTGGAATTAATATATTTGGAAATAACATATTATTTTTATTTCAATTTATTCTTATGAAATTTCGGTAGATCGCAGCGTACTCGCTATCGGATCACATGCTAACCAAATTCCCAATAAAATTTGAATTTTTCTTTAAAATGTACCATATATAGTAAATAGTAATGCATTTACGATGTAATGTTTTGGTATATATTTAGAAATCATGGAAAATCTATGCATTGAAGTTCAACCTTTTAAAATTGTAACCCATAGTGGAAGCGAACGGAGAAAAAACATAAATAATAGAAAAAAAGCATATGTATGTATTCTATCATTCATGCGACTGTAGTTTATGGGTTTGAATAGTTTGGTAGAATCGATGTACATATATGTTGGATATTGTAAATTGTCGCGGTGATTCACCTCCCTTGAACGAGTATTTTACGCGCGTAAGGTTTTATTTTTATTTTTTGGTCCACTATAATTGACATTTTACAATTTCATTGTTGCGCGTGCATCACGGACTAACAGGATTTATGACACTGCAGAGTGTCTACTCCCACAGTCACGTGAAATTATATACGTATATAGGCTTGCAGTACGTGATACTAATCGGATGTTGTTGAATTGATGATGATGAAATAACATTTGGATTATTGAAAAGCAATGGACATTAAAACGATTAATTTTATTACATATCCTAATATGTATAATATGAATATCGTGATGTGCAGAAAAAAATATAGCAAATACAGTTGATTATAATCATAAACTCGGTGCAGTTGGTTTATACGCCGCAACGTACTTTAAAATTTATATTATAATTTATAGTCTAAAATAAAATAATTTTACGGTTGGTTTACCGTTTAAATCAAACTAGAATAAAATATAAATATCAAGTAGAATCCTCTAGGTAAATATAAGTAAATAATATCTTAGACAGCCATACATAGCGCATATTTGTATTATACAGTGTTTTGGTATTTTTCTGTTTATTTTTGTTGCAATAACCAATAATTTGGTAAACCTTGGTACCCAGGTTCTGTGTAATAAACCTATTATCTTACTTGAATCGACTTGTCTTAGCCACCACCGGGGAATAATCGGATGCAGCTATGACGTCTGATGCCGACGCACAATGCAAACTTATTAATTGCTGAACCCAGTAGAAGGCTTAAGTTTATTAATATCAATTTATTTAATTAATGGCACTCGGTGGGCTCATAATATGGTAAAGGTTATTACAAACGACGTAGCTGTTGACAGGCTGCATAAAACAAACGTTGTGCAGAACTTAGGATCATCGTAAAAGATGAAAAAATATAAAGCCACTGCAGACTACACTCGAAAGATTCATTAAAAACAAATTATAAGTGAATAGCTATTTAGGTGTGACCAGAGAGCTTAAGAGTTAAGTACATACCTTTCGTGGAAAACATTTTTATTATTAAAGTTTATTGTATATTATAAATACGTTGTTCTACTTTCTAAAAAATTATTGTTTATTATTGTCTTTAGGACATATTATATTCAGTAACAATTTTACTAATTTTTAAATATAAATAAATTGTATGAATTCGCAACGATATACAACGACAATTGGAAATTATTATTATTTTATATGCATTACATTACTGCGTACGTGGCATAAATAATAGAATACAATAAAATAAATTATAAATAAACTATATGTTTTATTCAAAACATTACATTTGCATTTCTATTATGCAAAAGTTAGATGCATATACTTATAGTATAGAATTTATAAAAAGGAAAACAGGATCATATTATTTTTGGATATGTTACAATTTGAAATAAGAAACGTTTAATACTTTTGATTTTTTTTTAACTCTGAGAAATAACAGTTTTAATTAATCTTTTATATATAGATCAACTGCTGTCTGATCTGTTTAAATTTAAATTTTAAATCACCAAGTAAAAGTAAAAGTAAAATAAAATTAATACTTAGACAAAAAATAAATTTTGATGGTAATTATAAATGACACTAAAAAGTTTTACATTTTACTTTATTTGTTTACAGCCTGCAATTACTAAAAAGCTATTTACGTGTGTACGTAGGTACTTAAGATTACATCGACACGTAGTGATAGTTAAAACTCTCGAGTCCGAAATAGTACTATTATTTAAGCAATATACTAAACATTGGACAATTTAAAATCAAAATTAATATAAGTTTCTTAAAGTTACCTTTAAGCAACATTAAATAAAATTTAGTTACGGAATAAAGACATATTCTAAAGTTTTTCAATCTCATCATTCAAATGGATCTATTCGAATGTCTGATAAGAGTAGTAATGTCACTGTGTGTATTATAGTTATTTGACTGCCATTTTATTTTATCGGTGCTACAATATCTTTTTTTACGTCTGTTCATAAAATAATACACACACAAATACTACTGGAATAGTTATGTTTTATAGAATTACAGTAGTTAAAAACAGAAATAAGGGTAAAGTACTAAAGTGACCACTATTAAAAGGCCAACTACACGATTTTATAAAATAAAAATAATCAAAATTTAATCCAAAAATCAGTAATAATTCTTTTTTTTTTTAGAATTTTTCAGAACCTTAACGCACGATAATAGTATGTTTTTCGTATTAAATTCGAAAGCGATAATAAAATAAATCGTAGTACTCGAAAATCGATTCTAAGTGGATTTAAACCTCAGTTTGTTAACATTTGTTCAAAAATGTGGTTGTTTAAATTTCTTAAATATATTTTAGTAGTCTTACCTTACGTTTATAGAAACTTTGAAAAAATTGAAAAATGATCTCTTTAAAATACCATTCAAATCAGATTTTCTAGTTCTTAAAGAGACTATATGAAACTTTTTGAAGATGCGAAAAAAAGTATTCACCGAAAATCTATAAAATATCAATAGTCGTGGTTTAGCTCAAAATCAAAAATATGCTAGGTACAGCAAAAACTATTTAGTTGTTAGTATTATTACTTGTAATTTTTAACAACAAACTCTAGTTATAAAATAAATCATTTATAATGTAGGTGGTAAAAAGATCTTTTCTAAATTTAAACAAATCACTAACACGAATAAATTAAATGTTATTTGACATGACAGTTTTTTTATATACATATATATATATAAGTTGATTATGCGGTTTTTCTATACGTACTTATCTTGACTATACATACTTTTATAATAAAAATTAATTTCTCTCATTTCTATTTTATTTCATTTGAATTTTCAAAGGATGACATATGTCACAAAAATAAACATTTTCAAGTACCTAATCAGTTTGATGTGAGGTTTGTAGAATTTATAATAAGTTATAACTAGTTATCTGAATTAGGTAAGTTTTAAGTGATATGTGTAGGTGTTAATTGTATAGTTTTCAAACTTGTAAAATGATTTTTTCTCAATACATTTATACGAATAAATTATTTATATTTTTCGATATTTGGGCTTAGGATGTTCAAACAGTCGATTTTATTTTTGTAAAATATTAAAAAAATATATATTTAACACTTAGTTATAGAATAAATATATACCTATTAAGTTTAAATTATTGTGTAATAATGATGTAGACTTACACCTAATTTAATACACGTGTAATAACGGAAAAGCAATTAAATCCGTAACGAAATGAAAATTGTGAAAATCTGTGATGTAAAAAAAATACTATACCGATAGTTGTTCGTATTGATTAAACAATGTATTGTAATTTACTGACACTTAACAACAACAAAAAACATATCCTCATACTAATAAATAAGTAAAAAAAAATAAATTGCAATTTAGTTTTGAATAACGATTAAAAAAAAAAAAAAAAAAAAAAAAAAAAAAAAAAAAAAGAAAGAACGGTGTGACTTGGAAAAAAGGACAATTATTTATTTTAAATAAATGTATAGAACATTTTTTACGATGATGGTTTTGTGTTGCACCGGTACCTTTATCGCGATGTTATAAACGGAACTTTCATTCCGTTGGCCGTTTGTTTTCCAAGTATTAATATCAAAAATACCACACAGCTAGGGGTTCTTTGTATACGTCCACCGGTTTTCACGCACTACCTACACTATTCGTTATTTGAAATAATAACGTTGAGTTTCACAGAAATAAAACCGCGTAATAAAATGCCGAAATTCGCGTCTCAGATTCGCAGCTATATATTATTATTTTTTATTCGTGGGCGAAATCAATTAACTTTCACAGCGGCCGAAGACGAGGGTTATAACTTATAAGTATGAAAGCGACCATGACGATGGAAAAAAAGTAACAGTATATCTATATTATATTGCGTTTATACCCCAACAATATTTTTGTTTGCTCCGGAGGCTGTAGCGTTGCCCATTCACGAATGTCCACAGCGTGCCCTGTCATGAAGGTCACGTACCCGTCGCGACCGCCGTGCGTTGGTTGGCTTCTGTATTTTTATGCGTATAATTCGTCCAACGAAAGAATGAGAAGTATATAACAGACACACACAAACACACACACACACACAAGCAGATATATATATATATATATTTATATGGTGAGATAAATAAAGAAGAATATGGAAGAAAAAAAATGTATTTACTGTTCGGGTTTCAGGAGCCGACCACGGTCATTTTGTAATACTGTCACGTTTCGTCGTTTTTCGGGACAAACAACAATTTTTACACAAATCTTTCTATTGCACGGACAACAAAATCGAGCTTACGCATATATTCTGTATAAACAATAAATATATTTACGAGTAGTTTAAATGCAATGGCTCACGAACATTTGGTTTGGAAAAGTAATATTAACAGACACACACACACAGACACAAAAAAGAAATGTAAGTATTATTATGTACTTATTCGAATATTAAAAATAACCTTGCAATACTCACAGCATCATAATAACAATAGTAAACAGTATCACGAAATGTATCCGCACGCAGCTATAAGGGTTTGGTCACGTGACACGAATCTTGTAAGATTATTTATTTATTCATTTTTTTTTTCAAATGAAAAATAGTTTTCATAATTATGACGATTTTCTTCTAGAAACACTCGACATGAGTCGTTTGATAATTTTAATTTGTCATTCCATAAAGATAAAAGCATATATTTTACCCGAAAATACAGAGAAATTAAATTTTCTAAATTAAACTTGTTATTATAAGTAGGTACTTATGTTTTTTTAACGTCAATTTAAGTTGTAGTCACTTAACACTTTTAAATATAAAATTAAAACTAAGCAATATTATAAATATTGATTTTGTAAATTATACCGCAATCTTGTAATTAACATTGAACTTTAAATAGCTAAACATTATTAAAATCATATATACTATTCTGTAAAGAGTGTAACAAATTATGTATATTTATGTTATGAATTTAAAATTTAAAATTTAAGTTATTTTTTTTAGACATAAGTGATTTAATATTATTATAATAATTCACCATTGATGCATAAGCATACATTCTCAACATTCATACTTTAAAATGTTGTTATTCTACTTGATTTTTATTTTTCGTTTGGATCACTTGTCGTTTTTAATTTGTTATACCTACTTAGCTTGGAATAAAATGTCCCTATACTCTAGTTTAAAAAAATTGGTTATTTCCAAGTGGATGAACATTCTATCAGATAAAGGGTAAAGTTCTGAATAAAAAGGTTTTCTACAGTATTGTTAAAGCCTACAGTTTTTCCAAATGAATCCTACAATGGATTTTACGGACCATTTATAATCATTTCAATATATATAAAATGAAATTCAATTGTTTTAAATTAATACCTATAGTTCAGCATATATACAGTGGATTAATTAAGCATGTATTGTCTTATCGGTGATGAATTTTGGAATTCCAAACAGTCAATTTAGAGAAAGATATTGAATTATATTATTCTACAGAACACATATACCCGAGAATGACAATCAAGCTCTCATGTATATGTAGAGCAGAGATCAAAGTAATATTAATGATAAAATTCCAACTTTGGGATAATAAGATTATCGACAAGACTACTTTAACACATTATTAACGCATAACTTTATAATTACAGAACCCATCACGTATTTTAGAATACCACAGCCATAAAAATATAAGAGACTTAGTAAAATAGTTGCGTTATGTTTAAAATTGTTTATAAGTATTAAGTATATTTAATATAGCCAACTAATTAGTAAATATAGTTAAATTTGTGAAATGTAAGTACTTAAGTGGTCGAGTACTGTGGAAATTAAAGATTAAATCAAATAATGTTAGTATTAATAATAAGTAAGTTTTATTTAATATAAATCTATCAGAGTAAAAAATAATTTTTATTTTAGGTAAAACTCATTTCTATGATCTATAATGATTCCACACAAGAAAAAAAGTAAATACATTTTTTCACAGTACAATAAAATATATGTTAGTTACATTAGTTATAGTGCAAATATTTTGCGTAGTATGCTATGCAAATATTTCAGAAATTATTTTTTCATTCAATCAAAAATCGGTTTAGACTGTTTGGAGTTTCATGACTGTATCAACATTGCTATCATGATCAGAAATTGAATTACTGAGATACAAGTTTTACTTTATCCCAAAATAAGTTATTGTATGAAATTGATTTTTTTACTTGGTATTTATGAAGAGCAAATAAACGCTAATATAAATACTTTATGTAGGTATATTATTCAAATTTCAGCCCCAAAAAAGAAATAAATTAACAAAGATAGCGGAGATTAGCTAATCTTCGCGAAAATGAAAATAATATAAATTGATTTTAATATAAAATTACACATATTATGTAAAATAATATTAAAACACATATTAAAAATTAAAAAAGTAGGTATTAAATATAAGTAGAAAATTACAACGTGTTATATTAATCGTATTATAATAAAATAGTTATTAATTATTAATCACATTGTAATATAATTAAATTCTATAATTGTGTCATTGAATTTAATAAATAACATATAAAAATTAGTGATCACTTCTATAAGCTACATTCATATTATATAATATATTAGATGCAATATTCTTTATTGTTTACCCACTACTTCTTTTGAAATAAGTACCTACGTATCTATAGTGGGACTTGCGTTTGTGGATTTCAACTGAGAATTATTTGGATAAATTTAACTGACAGATTTATCAAAAGAATATAATGAGTATATAGTATAGATTTTATAGTTTACATCGATTTTATTTTTGTCATCGTTGAATTTTTTACTCATAATATATGGTTTGACTAATGTCAAAAATTCAACGGTTTTGTATATCAAACGATATTTTAAACAGAAAGTCAACATAAGTGTTAAAAAATGTATGAAAAATATGGTTATACTTTATTTAACAAATTTGATAATATTTTAAGTTATTGAAGTCTTATAATATAATACCTACCGTTTAATAACTAAAAATAAAATAAAATGTCTGTATGTGTAAAAGAATAATGCATTTATAATTAATAGATGTGTTCCTCAGTGAATAAAGTAGGCAAAAATTATTATTGTATTATATAATGTAAGTCAACGACTTTTATAGTTCTACCTTGGCCGAAATAGATTATAATTATTATTATCATATTATTAAACAGTAAAATATTATTTCGTAGATTTATTTGTGTGGTATGTACATTGTTGTGTAATGTATAATATGCCGTGAATAATATACAAATATTTGCATCTAACAAGTATAGTATCTTTCGATTACATTTAGTTTGATAATTCTTAGTCCGTGCAGGAAATATGGAATAATTTAATTTTAATTTCAACTGGTCATAATATATTACGCAAGACTCTGAATCTGAGAAAGGTTTATTTGCATATAATAGCAATCTAAGGGAACAGGATATATTATAGTTCTAAAACTAAATGCAATATACGTATTATAATACGATTTATATAGTTTGAAAATTATAATAAATTTTACTAAGAATTTATATATGAACATCTGATTATTGTATATTATACAGAAAACATAGAAATTATTTAACCACGAGGTTTTGATTTAATTTGCTATCAATTATTTTTATTAAAATATTAAGTATAATTTTTTTATTTTTTTAAATTTATTTGATATAAATTTTTCAGCGTTTGATAAAGTTATGAATCAATTATATTTTAGATTCGTTTTAGACCGTTGTAATAAACTTAGGTTATTTCTTTTAACATTATCTTAACCTTTAATATTATTTAATTTACAACTTAATTGCTGTATAAATTCAATTAATATTTTTAATGAAGTCTTTTAGGTCCCTTTCGAGTTAGGTATGCAGGCTTTCACACTATAGTTTATTTTACATTAGCGAGTTAATAAGGTTAAAAAATAAATGTTTTAAATAAATATTTTAATATTATTTTATTGTTAATATTTAACTATTTGATTATTGCCATTAATACTGTCAAAGTTAGATGAATAATATTATAATATGTTAATTATTTTATTTTTTTTTTATAGCAAAAGTATTATAATCTTAGTAAAAATACTTAATTTTTATACCATGTTACAAATTATCATATCTATATTGTTCATATTCATCATATCCATCAACAGAATTACAAATTATGATCATATTATAGTATTGAAATACAAAGTCATACTTATTTGTTGTAGTTTTGGAATGTTAGTACGATTAGTTGAAACCATCAGACATAGTGACAAACTTTGACTTCCAAAACAGAGGTATTTCAGAATGTACGAAACTTTCATTTACAAAAGTAGAACCTTTTATATAGTATTAATTTAACCAAATTTAAGTTGAGCCCGACTTGAGTTTGTCGTTTATAGAAGAATGCACACAGGATAGGGTTTTTAAGCAAGTTTTAGATATAATGCAATTTTTTAATTGGTGTTTCTTGAGTAAACAATTCAAGTATAAATATTAAATATGATATTAAATACAAGATTATATAAAAGATAATTTTTGGTATTGTTGAAAAAAAATTAATATTAAGTAATTTTATATTTAATCATGAGAATGCTGGTTAACACGATAACATGTAAAACACACCTGGGAACCAGCTTGGAGGTATAAAAAGATGATTGATAGGTTGTAAAAAAAGTTGCTAACATAGATTAAATTCGATTTTATATGAACTAAAAATATTACTCTGGATGCGTGAATCGTAATAACAGACAACGAAAGTATCGAAATTCCATAATAATTAGTACTTTGTTTTTACTTTAAATAAAAGAATATTTTGTATCAAAGGAATTTAGTGAGTGGAAATTATTATTATAACAAATTTTTTTTTATCACGCTTAATATTCTTAAGAATAATTGACGACATTTACATAATAATTTTATTATACGGCTTGTTTTTAGTATAATTTTCTTTTAAAAGTTAATTTTAGTAAAAAATTCACATTTTATGAGTTAAAGTCTTATATTTCATAAAAATGAATGCCAACCTAATTTATAGTTAAACTATTATAAATTATTTTATGCATTCCTTTTTTTTATTATTTATTTTAAAGCGTATTTTGATAAAATTAATATAAAAGAATAAAGAGTTGGCAACAAACTATAAAACCACTAAAAATGTCTACATTTTTTGAAAAATGGAGTCAATTTTTTAATAATAAAATACAAAAAACATTAAAAAATAACCAGAAAAGTATAATTGTATTAAAATTTGCCAAAGATAAAAGATAATAGTGGATGATAGAACTGGCTAATGACATGAAAAATTAATGGTAAATTAACTTAAAATTAATTATTCATTTTTGGGTTCAACCAAAAATATTACCCAGAACTAAGTTGCACTTGAGAATCTCGACCATAATATTTTGTAAAAACAATGATTTACAGAAATAATAAATATAAATTATATATGAAATTGTAATATTTGAATTGAATCAGAATTAATTCTTAGCAAATACAATTATAATGAAAATAAAAAAATCTTCAACAATTTGAGAATTTGTTAAAATAAAACTGCTCGCTAGTTTGTGTGTTATGTTTATTAACCGCTGTAATGCAAATACTCAATAAAGTATGAATTCATAAATAAATATACAATCATTAAAATATTGGTTAGACTTGTAGATAAGTAGATATATGTAAATGTACGTCGATGCGGATTACATGAGATATTTTGTTTTATAGAATTATTACACAAACACAAAAAATTGGGTAGGTACGTGTACATAATATTATATAACATAAAAATAATATTATATTATATTATATTATCGTTTTTACCGTATTAACTAGAATGACATGTACTGCGTTGTTACAATTTATAAATAAAACGTATGCATTGTCATATCCGATCGAATTACCAATGTTGTATGTGTTACCTAAATAATTTTCACGTGTAATATAATATCGTTTCAAAGGGCCACAAAGCACGATTAAATAAGGTTCCATATAATTTAAATATTTAAATATGTCATGTCAGTAGGTTCCAAGAAAATTAGCACACGCAGGCTACGGTTTTGATTTTCGTTTTCATCAAATCAGATAATGTAACCAGTATGGGAAATCGAAAACATAAACCGTGTGACGTCTTCAGACCAGTCAACAGGCAACTGACTGCTGTTATACGTGTCTATTTAAATTTTTTTCATTTCTCTCTCTCTTAATTCGATTCAGTGCAGAGTTGAATTTTAATACTATTTGAAATATTCGGGGAACGAAATTCGTAAATAATATAGCATTTCCATAATATTATAATATAGTAGTTATAATAGCTGTTTGTGTCTGGGGCTGCTGCAAAGATATCAGAAATCACAGCTAAAGGGTACTGAAAAAAATAAAACTGAACATCTTATTAAATGTTGATTATTTTATATCCACGAGGCACATGACATAAATACATTTTGGATGAAAACAAAATAGGAAATATTATTTAGAGTTTTTTGTAAATCATTGGGCGTGAACCGAACATTTTTATATTATTATGTGAATGAATTATGAGATAGGCTGTCATCACACAGGGCTATTTTAAATTTCTCATATCTCTTTGAATAATATATTTTTTTTTGCATGCGAATTTTTAAGAAATGTTTTTTTTATGTATAAATATTTTATTATAACACAATTTTATTGTAATTGTAATATGCGCCTTAACAATAAGACCTTAAAAGTATAATTTCATTAATAATTTATTTATTTATTTAATGATAATTAACGCTCATAGTGTTTTAAGTATAGTTGTTACAATACAACAATATACCCAACCTAAGAGTTAAAGTTATTTAACTATAACAGGACATATGATAGGTAAAAATATATAGATAATTAAAACATAATAACACTAAACTATGTATGATTAGATTACAGATTTTAATCTGGTTGGGTAAAATTAAAAAAAATCAATGTTTTTAGCGAATTCCCTAAAGTTAACATTATATTAATTGGAGCATAAAGACAGTAATTTTGGCGGAAGGTATTTGTGTAGAATGTTTGAGTTAAACGAGTTTTATAACAAGGGATATTTAAAGGTATTTGACTCGGTAATTCTGAATAGTAAATTTGAGAATTGAGTAATTAGTAGAGCCAAAGCACATCATTCATTTTTATTCTCTTTTCAATATATTAAAATTTTCTGCTAGTTGCTCAAGAATTATATCAGTTTTGCTTATTTTATAAGATAGAACACGTAAAAGCATGTTCTGATTTTTATTACACATTATATTTGTATGATGATTGTTAAAAGATACATGGCTTGATAATAGAATACCTAGTTCTTAGGTTTCTGATATTTCTATTAATTTTAGACCATTAATTTAATATTGATATAGTAAGTTTGAGTTTCGACGTAAAAAAGATATTTGAATACATTGATTTATATCAATAATTAGGCTATTGAATGTACATCAATAATACAACTTATCTAAATCAGATTGTAGTTTATCGTTGTCACGAGTAGAATATATTGATATATTATAGAGTTTAATGTCATCGACGAATATTATAACAGTACTTGAAGATATTTTTAACGTCATTGATAAATAATAAGAAAATTATAGGTGATAGGTGTCCCCCCTGAATGACACTAGACGTAACCTAAGTAATTGAAGAAATTGAATTATTTAATTTAACTTGTTGAGTATTATTAAATGAGTAAAATAAAAAAATACCATTATATTCTAATTTTTTTTTTAACAATATGGATATATCAATTATATTGAATACTTTTTTATTTATCACTTTATATTGCATAGGAACGTATACTTTTACTGATTAAAATACAATAACTGTGTAATACACAAATACATTTATCAATGCTGATTTGGAATGGCGAAATCTATGTTGATTATAGAAATTTACCGACTCGAAAAAAAAATATTGTATTAGCAATACTGTTCCTAATTTAGGTACTAATATTTTTTCTAGTTTTTTTTGTAGCTTGCTTTGGCGTGAACATAATGTTATATTTGTTTGCAAAAGTAAGTCTAGTTTCAATTGAAAGATACTTTTAATCTTCAACACATTTAATTTTTCTTAAATAATAATTTAAACATAGTTTTTTAAACAAATATTTAAAATGTTCATATTTTTATTTTACGATATATTGATGCTAGCAGTACGTTGATACATCTTCATGGAAATAAATAAAAAATATAATGGCGATTTTTTTTTATATTTTATATTTTTATGTACAAAAATACTCGTATATTAATAATAATATGTCTTGTGATAAGATAAATATACTCATGAATGTTTTCGGTCGGAATCGTATTTTCTTAGGTACCTATTTCCTATGCTCATATATTTAGAAAGCATCAAAAGTACCTAAGCAAGTATGTACAATTTACAATAATCATATTGTCATTTAAATTGATTGCATCATATTTACGAAACCTGTTGTGAAATGTATTACTACGAATCAAAGTAAAATACGCAGTACAACAAGCTATTCGATTCAATTGACCTTTTGGAGTGGTCCTCGTCATTTCATATTGTCGAATAATAACACTGCAGTGATTTTCGTGCGGCATTTGTTAGTATAAGCAAACGACCTATTCAATTCTGGATTTAACGGAAAAAATATAGACATTTACTGACTTACTTGGCCCATATAATTCGATCCCGATTTTTTTCTTAACTATATCAACAAATTTAGGGAAAGCGATTTGATCTTATTTATCAATTTTAGGAATGAAGAGTAACATGTAGGACTACATCTCAAATGTATAATATCGATATACATACAAATATTCAATTTTATTGTTTACTTAAATCATTCAAATATTATAAATTGCAGATAATTTATAAGAACAGAAATCATAGAAAAACATTACAAGCAAACAATCAAGTAGTAATTAATATATTATTTTTATTTATCTTTGAATATGGATTTCTAAAAGTTTTTATTCAATATGCATATTTTGCTTAAAACAAAACTTCATAGTTGTAATTTTAATTGTAAATCAAATAATTTACAAAAAGAACAAAAAGGAGAAACTATAAGAGAACCTTTACAATCGAGCAGTGTTAATATGTTTTTTATTTATCTTTATGAATTGTTTTTGAAAAGTTTTATTTTATTGTGAATAATATTTCATTTACAATTTTTAATGTTACATTTTATAGACAGGAATTTAATTAATTTGAAGTTAATTGTTGTTTAAATTAATTATAATTGAGGTAATTTAACTCAAACTATTTATTTAAAAATAAAAATATTGCTCTAACTTCGAGTAATTTTTTTTTTATGCCTTTTATGCCATTTGTAATGTTTGTAGACTGAGTTTTTCCCTTGAATCGGCCGCTTAACCTATTATCTGTGCTGCGTGTAAATAATATGATTATCGTTTTATTATTTCAGTATTATAATACTATTATTAACCTGTTATAGTGTCGTCAATGACAAATACCGTCTACTTAGAACGTGTTGGTACAAAATTAATTTGTAGGTACAATAATATTTTATAAAAATACGTTTCACTTGCGTGTATTTGGGCACAATGGTTTGAAAACGAGGAATAAAAATGATGGTCTTGTATTAATGGTACAACTTGCGGTGTATATATTATACATTTATATGTACGCATATATAAACGACTGAACGACGAATTCGCCTTTTGGGGGAATCCTATGCGATGGCGGTTGTTTGAGAAAACGGTCATTTTTCAATACTCAGATATCGCGGCCTATGCGCTAACGGCCGGCCATTTATCCTCGCCAACATCACATAGCGGGGTCAATGCGTGACCACCTAAATAAAGTTTGTCGATTTCGTCTCTATTTCTCGAGCATATGCTATAATAATAAATTATTTTTAAGAAAAACCTACGTCCAAAAGAGTCATCTGTTTTATAGCGTTGTGCAGAGTGACTCCCCCTCCAACCAATGCTTGGACATTTTTTTGGCCTAAGGGTAAGAAACTTATATCACTTCCAAAGACTACAGAAAAGCAGACCTTTTACTCAAAAAAATAAATAAATAAATAAATAAATAAATAAGTAATAATTCAAATATATTGAAGCACCCTGTACAAAATAACGAAAATTTACGGAACACGGTTTGCATATTTCGTGTAATGACAAATAAGTCTTTTGATCTTCAACTACATATTACAATATGTCTACCTTATTTTATAAAACATATATTATTAGTTTCTAGATTATAGTATGTAGTAAGTTAAAGGTCATTTAACCGATTTATCTGTCATACATATTTTTGTCAACCGGATTTACCAAGAGTTATTAGGGTCTTTTGAAATAAATCGCGTTGTCAGACTCACGCATGCATATATGTACACAACACATCTAAACTATAAGATATTTAATAAAGTTATTTGAAATATTTTACAGTATTAAAATATTAAATTAATAATTTAAATATTTTAGAACTAATAAATGTATGGAAATACAAATACTAATTTATTCAACACATTTTAATAAAAATACTAAACCATCAATAGATTATTGATAGATGTACCAAAAAAGTACATGAAATAAATTTTAAAATACATTGCATAACAAATATATGAATAAGAGTAAGTAATAAGTGCATTAGTACATTAGTTTATGTATTGTATATGTTTTTATTAATCAAATGATAGTGCAACTATACAGTTCTAAGACAAATTGAGACTGATTTTTTTTTTATTACCAAGCTGTTGATTGAAATCGAAGTAACCACATACTACGAGAATACAGAGTCATGTTCATTATTTAATTTAATCGTTATAAATGAATTTTTTATGTCGAAATTTCCTGTAACACACTCACCTTTTTATATACATGTACAATCCATAGAAAGAGAAAACAATAAAGCGCTTTTATGTATTGTTTTTTTTTCTGACTAAACGTTTATTTGTTCCGTTAAATCGAAGTTATAAGTTTGCAGAGCAATAATATCGAGAGAAAAAAAGAGATTCGTATTGAATTTTGCCTTGTATTGATGGTGTGACTTAATTAAGCCTGGCGTTGGCAGTGTTTGTTATTTTATGCCATTTCAAAATGTCTCTTCCGGTTAGCTTTCATACCACTGCTTCAATTAAACAATTATTCTGTTCACCCAGTCCCATTTTGCCACAAAAACAAGGCTTATTTTTTGACCCTTTCGGTTATTAATTTTGTCAACAGTATTTGCCCATAGAACTCCTAGAAAATTCGTATAAATCTCTTTTTGCTATTTCCAAGCCAATTTAATTGAATTCGACGTAATCCAATTAAATGGCTATGGAATAAGTCTGCCGCAGTTCTGCACAGTTATATATTTATGTCGCACAAGCTAACAGCATAAATAGAGTTGGTTTGATAAACAGATCGTAAATAAATAAAATTATAGTGATACCAACATATTATAGGTAAAAGTGCACAATTCTTGATGACTTATTTGAATATGTATTTGAAATATAATATTTTAAGGCGCAGTGTATAACTAATAATAAACAAAAATGGTGGTTGGTGGTCTTTTTTGTTTAAAATTGTAATTTATATTATGTTATTAATAATATTATTTGTATAATAAAAGAAAATGTATAATACATAATGGTATATCTGTATATTAAATTGGTATAAAGAAGACTTT
Source organism: Rhopalosiphum maidis (assembly GCF_003676215.2). Lineage (NCBI taxonomy): Eukaryota > Metazoa > Arthropoda > Insecta > Hemiptera > Aphididae > Rhopalosiphum > Rhopalosiphum maidis. The sequence goes on from NC_040878.1 coordinate 7,574,498, forward strand.
GTTTTTTAAATAACCAACACTTGTGTATCATTAAATAAAATTACTTCTGAATTTCAACATTACCTTGAAATTAGTAAGTACGAAAATAAACAAAAATACATTTCTATTTTTCAGCATTCAGCGTATTCAACAAATAATATTATTTTTCCTATTATTGCGTATTTAAAATAACAATAAAGTAACTAAATAAATATGTCAAATAAAAAATAGAAATACTTTTTTTCAGTAATTACATTTACATAAATACTTTCTTAGTTTTTTAAATAAAATTGTATTGTGTTTTTTAGAACTATTTAAGTATAATTGTCTAATAACCTTGCCGTTGATGCAAAGTACACAAAAAAAAAAAAAAATAAATAAAATATTATGTTAAAATAAATTTTAATATTCTAAAACCTTAAATATTATTACATAAATAGTCATGTAAGAGAAATTGTTATTGAGATATTGAAAAATTTCGATTTATTGTGACTAATTGTTATAGTTAAATAACCATTATTTGTTTAGGACTTTACTGTAATTGAATTCACCTACTACAATGTGTAAGTATAAATGTATTGATTTGTTAATATTTTATAATACAAAGTTTGCATAGTTAATTTTTCAAGCAGGTAATGGTTTCCTATGTATTTATATATAAGTAAATTTTAAAATCACCAATCATTATTTATAATATAAGATCAATTATTTATTTTATATTTACGTAATAAGTATTAATAATGTATTATAAAATTATAATATGTTATATTACATCATATTGGTTTTTTTATTATTGTATATATGGGATTGGAAATTATAATTCTCATAGAATAAATAATTTGTTTAATATTATATAGTATTAATAGCTTTTAACATCTAGGTATGTATTTAAAATATAGTCGAAAATTATAAAGATAAAAAAATGCACACCAATCATAAGGCAAAAAAATATGTATTACAAAATAGAACTCTAGTACTTTACATATCATTATTTTTATTAATACGAACAATAAATACCAAATTAAGATGGGAAAGTATTTAAAAGAAGAAAAATTATAGTTAAATATTAAAATTTGTGCAACACTAAATTTATTAAATAAATGGTATGTCAGCTAAATTATTTACTGTGATGTATTGTAGTAGATAATGCAGTGGGTAGTTATGTTCCCATATTGCCTATATAACGCGCCGTTAAACAAAGTATGTCAAAAAAGTCATTGATATCTAATATACTCGTACATGCGAATATTGGAAACTCGTCTCGCTTCACCTCAGTGAAAACGATTAAAAATTATCCAGAGTTGAACGTATTTCGATTATACAGTTTATGTTTTTTAGATAGCATGTTATGTGTATAGATCATTTTCAACAATAAGGTCATAATATTTCGTTAAATAGTACGAAATATGAAGGTTATACGTGACTAAGTGCATAAGCTTATGTGAAATAATTGGGACTCAAGTTTTCCAGACTAATGACAGATATTATTTTTAATAATTGTATAGACAAAAATTTATGGTTCTGTATTATAATGATTAACAACCAACCTACTAAACATTTTTTTAAATATTTAAAAACTACCCGTATTATATATATAGTCTATAATAGTAGTCATATTAGTCCTATAGTCCTATATGGTTATAAATAAAGATTACGATTTTATACGCCAGAACGGAAAAAAATTCGGGGGAGGGGTCCAGACTCTTTATGCGTTCCTGCTAATAATGTAACAGATAAATATGCCCATACTGTGTACAATGTACATATTGTACATACAAATAAAATAAACAATGATCAAAATGAAATTGTAAAAACAATTAGATTAATTATAAAACGTTTAACATCGTTTAGTGATGGATACCACATTTATACTTTATTCACATAAGTATAATTTATTGTTTGTAGCATAATACCATGATTATACGCGCGTATAAATTTAAGGGTTAAAACTTGAAAGAGGATTCCATAATTGCGTATATAATATGTATTATATTGCAGTGCAGCCCTTATACCAGTTATACCATATAGACTCGTGCATTAAGTATATAAAACTTTAAATTTTATGTTGAAATTATTTTAAAGCTTTAGATACATAAATTATTAGGTACTATCTAATGCAGTAAGACTTTAATTTAAATTAACACTATGTAATATATATATATATTAGTTTTTCAATGATAAAAGGATATTTTGTATACACGATAAATATCTAACAATAGTGAAATAAGATAAGATAAATGTTTAATGTTTAGTGTTTGGAGAGATGGTCTGGAGTCTTGTGTTTATGGTCCAATTTAAACAACTTACCGTTCAGATTTATGAGGTAAATAAATAAAACTGACATTAAAAAATGTTTTCCAACTTAATAAACTATCTTTTACAAATCAAATAATGCTCGTATTCATATGAGATATTATTTATACAATTTAAAATATACGAGATTGACTATTTATTTTATTAGAATGTTCGAGTAAGTACCTAAACTTTTTGAAACACAAACAAATATTAGAATATGAATGATACGAGTTGGAAAAACTAAACGAATTAAAATTTTTTTTACTAAATACGAGTAATAATAATATTGTTAATTCATATTGTTATATTGTCAAAATTCGTCGATTTTTAATTTATATACAGTAGCCTGTTTGGTTAACCTAATAATTGTTAAACGAGAATTGTTTTAATTATTGTTAACTTTATAAGTTTGGCAAGCAATGTAAAAATATTTGTAGTTTTTAAATAACTTAAAGACTTTAGGTTTAAGAAAGTTATATAATTATTATTTTTATTGTATACCTTATTCAATGACATATTAAATAACTTTTGAATATAGTTACTTATTTTGTACCTACAATCTTACTTGTATGAACGAAAAATAATATTAAAATATAGAATAGAATTATAGGGATGTAATTAGTTCATCTTCATATATATATAAAACATATATTATTATTGCATATATATTTGAGGTCCAACGAGTTCGTGAGCTATTGGTGTTAAATGATTCGATACGATAACGCGATCGTTACTTGACAGTAATTGATGAACCTGTTATCGGTGGTACACGATGCGACCAACTCTTCATCTTTTAGTCGTTTCCGTGAACCGTTTTCATTTCACAACATCTTAATCAAGGTATCGCGGATTTTGATCATTCGTACGCGAGACGAGAAAAAATAAAATCGACCGTTAAGCCGTGAGGGAGCATTTGCGATGTAAACCCGATATATCGTGTAAAAAGGGTAAAATCCGTCGTCAAGAGAGCAAAAGAGATAAAAAAAACCGATCGGAGCTGACGAGATCATTTTCAAATACGAACGAAATCACACATTGGTTTCCAGATAGCAATGGTTGAACTATTTTGTGTAAAATTTGATGTTATAATATTTGATAACAAACACTGCAAATGTGAACTTTTTATGAGAATACGACAAATATTCGGAAAATTATAGGATTACAATAATGGTAAGTAATTGTTTTTTTTTTCTATTACATCTAAAGTTCGTTTAAAAATGAGTAATATACGAATGATAGGTAATAGTCTATTACTATATTCCTAATAGGTATGTAACAACCTATTTAATTTCTTGAATTCTGAATAAATTGTCAGGCGTATTTCAGTTGTTTTAAAATTTTTAATATCTAAACATTTGTATTAATAAAATGTTTATTTGCAGTACAAAGAGATGAGTTTGGAAGAATACATACTTATTACGTACAAAATAATATATATGTATAGTATAAAAAAATACTTATAATTTATAAATATGTTTATTGTTATTTTGTAGTGACGTGCATAGTATCAGACTTCAGATTTCGTTGCGAGCACGATATTGGTTTAATTATATTTTATGTATAATTAAGTGTTTGTGTTATTATATTACGAATTATTATAACATTTATTCCTTCTATTATTCAACTATGTTATCTATTATATGTATACGTACAAACTTGTTTATTTTTAAATTTTTGTGTGTTAAATAAATATAATAAATTAAAAAAACTATAATTTTACATTTGTGTGGTTGTATGAAAATGTGTGTAAAAATAAATCATAGATAAAGTAAATAGTTGCACAGTGTGCGTCACCAAAGGTCACTTTAAATACATAAAAAAAAAAAAAATTTTAATAAATAGATTTAATACTGTATCAGGACAAAATTTTAGAAACAGGGAAAATGTCTAGGAAGCGTTGGAGAATTTTTAGCGCTCATCGGCCGGGGATGAATTAATTGTACACAATATTGATGTTTGGGGTAGCACGAATTGTATACTTGCCGCGGGGGTGCGACAATTCTAAACACAGCGTACCTTGTGTACATTATATATTGTACACAGCGAACGGACGGCCGCTGCGGCGACGTGGCGATAGTTTTATACTTCCGGCACACAGGTGTTCCGCCATTTCCGGTTTCGAATTTCCGAGGGACCGGCCGGCCAGAGATATACGGTGACGTGGCGCGGGAAGAGAGTTGCGGCGAGCACGTGGCGCCGAACAGGGGGCAGGCGGTCGCGTGTGTGGGGGCGTACTTGCGAACAACATTTTGGGGGTGACGTGAGCAAACTTTCGCGCGCTACAATATAAATGAACGGCGACGGAGCGCGTGCAGGCGCCGGTGAGACACGCGCATCGCAAATAACGGCGGCTGTGGCCGCACAATATGTACTCTGTACACATATCGAGTCCGCGTGTATACGAACTACCTACCTGCGAGCCGCCCGGGACTGAAAATTCCCGTTATTATTATTATTATTATTATTATTATTATTACACTATCGTCATAATAATAATAATGATTGTACGCGGCGGTGGCGTGTGTTCCACGGTGTACATTAATTAGTGCGTTATTGAATGTCTGTTTGTTATGTTTTTTTTTTTTTTTCCCATTCGACGGGTCGGTCGAGGACTGCAATCGTGTAAAAGGCACGGTTTGTTCATTACGCCGGCGTTTTATTGATGGCAATTACGCTCAATTATTATACGATATCCGGGTCATAGTACCTATATATATATCGTATCATTATGTTCTAACTTTGTTTTTAGTCCGTCCCGCACACATAAAATGTCATAATAACCGATTGATACAGTAGGTATACTGTAAATGTTGCGACAGGTAAATCAGGTGACTTGTCTGGATATCAAAGAGGTGCTTGTTAAATTTTATCCCGATCCGTTGGTGGAAAAAGCCGTATATTTCCACGACTGTGAATGCGCAACGATGCGCTGTTAAAAAGAAAAAAAAAAGACAGACAAAACAACTTTGTTTTTTATAGGTTTATTGTCCTGCAATGAAAAGTTATCCAGAAAATAAAGAATTCCCGAAATTCCAGAGTTTGCCGATTTGTTTGATTTGGTACGAGTTGACGGGGAGAAATTATTTACCACGAGTCCACGAAATACTTTTTCTGAAATGTTTGTACGTATAGGAGGTGTACTGTTTTTCACCGTGGCTACACTTAAAAACAGTAAAACTTTTGAAGTTCATTCTTTCGAACCGGATATTACTTGTGTTGTTTATATACTTGTTTGTTCCGAATACAATTTATTATATTTGTATAAATTAGTGTACGTTATACTTTACTACGTAATTTAGAAAGATAAAATAAACAAGCTTATGGTTAAGGTTATAGATAGGTTTTTTGATTTAGGTACCTACATTTATATTAATTAAAATTAAAAGCAAATGTACCATAATGAGAATATTATGTTATTTCGTTACACCACAGTATACATTTAAGTACCAGTAAAATAAAAATAATATCGTAATGTCATGAAAAAAAAAAATAAAAATTTGCCGAATACACTATTTTCCAAGTTGATTCGGGTCATTCTAAAGAAAATCATGCGTTTGGATGAAAATAATTTTTATTTTATTAAAGTTAACTTAAGCTAATTTAATTATTTACAATGTACAATATAAATTAAGTAATTAAACCATTTATACCAACTAAGATTAATTAAAAATGTAATTGTGAATTTACGATGACATCTGTCTATCTATTCATAATCGTTTCATAAAACGTCTACTTTCCTAGAAGACTTTAATATAAGATAAATTAAGATTTATTGTTAATGTGACAAATAAAAGAGACAATTATTTGAATTTTAATTAAATTTGTATTCATTTAGCTAAACTGTAAAAAAAAAAAAAACAATGCGAAAAATAAAAAACCTATTTTCGTGTTAATTTTAAATTGATTATATTGAATATTTAGATGTATACTATTTGTTTAATGAAGCAATTCTCTCCCCGGTATTAACAAGGGACTTAGCTATATTTAGTTGTCCAAGGTCTAGACTTATTGGATGGAGAATAAAGTGTATCATTATCCAGTCATGTTGTAAATTGTTTCTACTACCTATTAATATTTCGAATTCGATATTATTATACTAAATAATGTTGTGTCTGAAGTTTATAAGAATAAAAAAACAATATGTACCCAGAGAATGTTTTGAAAAATTGTTTTCATTAAAAGTTAATTGAAATTTTTATACTTAATTTATGAAACAGTTTGTTTATTGAGGTAGAATTAAAAACATTTTTTTTTTTCCTAAACGTGACTAAAATCTGAAAGATGTATACTTGTTGAATACATAATAAAAATCTAACATTCTAATCCATACATTTAATGTCAACACAATTTAATAAGATATTTTTACTATTGAAATTAATTTTACAAACCCTTTTTATGTGGTTACATTAAATTCAAAAACTCGAAATGTTAATAGTTATACGTATTATAGAGAAAATTAATATTAATACAAATATTTGTATAAAGTTATTGGGAAACTGGAAATTTTCGTTATATTATGTTTATTATAGATACAGAACTTACAGATATGAAGGTCGGTATCCAAGGCGACAAAGTAGTGTCTCTCATTCGTGAAGATAGATACACATTACATTTAAATTTTTTATACGTAACGTTTATTATTTACACGCGTTTCTGGTTAAGATTAAATTAAACAATACTAAGTTTGTCACACTTTTCGGACGTTTTAGATTTTGGTGGTCAATATTCTGAAAAGATTCCTGCTGTTTTTATCTGCAGCCTATCGTTAGTTTTTATGTGGGAATCAAGTATGACCCTTTCCACAGTCCACTCAAACACAAGACATAATCGGAATAACACTGTAATCCGTATATATTCTGTTTCAAAATCCATGGTTCCAAGTCCATTTATGGCATTTATATAAACATAACTACGTCAAGTCGTAAAAAAGGTCTTTAAAAATACCATTTATTTATAGATTTATTTTTTGCTACCTTATCTTTCTTTTATGCTTCAAAATACGTAAACTATTGACGAATAAATCGTTATTTTAGCTGGTGTATTGAAATTTTGGTGTAGTATGTATTATTTATGCAATGTCTTAAAACAATAATAACAAGTAATGACGACAATATATTAATATCTACTAGCAACACTCGGGACATCAGTGATAAATTAAATTAACAGTGAAAATTGTGATTACTACTGGGAATATAAAGTCGTTTTATATTATTTGTAGACGGATTAAATTGTAATGGATTAAAATTTAACGGGGCTGAAATAGAATAAAACATTTTTGACTTGGAATATCTTAATTTTTATATTGATTTTAATTTTACAAATGCATTTTGACAATAGTATACAAATATTGTATAAAGTCACTCATCGAATAACTAAAAATTTAAAGGTGTAGGTAGTTTGTTCAATTTTATCTACCACTCAATCAAACGTATTAGTGAAGTAAAAAATATTTCTGACACATGAAAATATGAAAAGATGAAATTAATTTCGTGTGCATCCAAAAACTAGTCGTATATAAATATATTTTTATGTCATCTAGATAAGATATAGAGACCCAGAACATATCTAGAAAAAATATAATTAATCAAGTTGTTATAATGGCATACAAACAATTTATTTACGAGCTGTTGTTATTCACCATGAGTGTAATTTATAGAACGTTTATAATATGAAAACTTGTTATTTATTACCCTTACTTATCAAATCAAAACATCTGGAAGTGCCAATTTTAGAATTTCTTCGTCAAATCTTTGCATTTGTATTTAGATAAGTGTGTATATTATATAAACTTAAATAACAATAATTTTTTTAATTTATTGACATTTATTTGTTTACTCTATGATGGAACATCATTGGTATAAATAATACATTTAGCCAAATAATGGTTAGATAACGGTCAGGTCTATCGTAAAAAATAATTTTAATTGACCTTTAATGACCTACATTCAATGATATTATTGTTTTTATACATTAGTGTTGAATACGTATGCTATGTAAAATAATATAGTATAATGTAGTCAGTGGCGAGTATCAGGGACGACATTAATAGGGAACAATTGCCCCGAGAATATCTCACGGGCGATAACATTGTTATTGTTCGTTCAAATAAAATAATATGATAATATTGAAGTTCAATGTTTTTAATAAATAATAAACGATGAAAACTAAGACAAGTCACTTTAACACAGATCAATAAGCAGTGATTCATAATTTTGTTTTAGTTTTTAAAACAATAAATTTCAATGATAAATTATTTTATATTGGAGACAGAGTGGTTTTTGTTTCTAGAGTATTAATAATAAATAAATTTAACGGTGATGTAAAACATTTTCAAGTAAATTATATATGTATATATTGTATAATATTAAATAGATATAGTACTAAATATTTTAATATTTTAATATCATGATATAGAATAAATTTAAGGAGAACTGATAAAATATATTTTTTGAAATAAATCAATCAATTTATGAGTTTATAAAACGTATAAAAATAAAAAATTATTTTGTTATTTTTTATTTGAACATTCCCGCTTATTTATATTTGTTTTTCTTGATATTATATTTAAATATAAGCTTACGCTCAATATAATAAATATATATTCAAATTCAATTTTTTATTTTTCAAAAACTTAAACTAAGCTTGGAAACTTTGTCGAAGCTTTATGTTTGATCATTTTAATACCTAGATATAACGAGATTAGTTTAAAATCAAATATATACCTTGATATGTAAATTCAATATGCATAAATATTTAATGAGTATAGGCGTTTAATCAATGGTATAGGGAAAAAAGCTATGATCAGTTAAGGATTAAGTTATATTTAAAATAAAAAATGTATAGTAAAATGGAAATAAACTTTACAACTCAATTAAGTAAGAAGAAGAGTGTCTATATTTCCAATATTTATTTATAGTTTGAGTTTTGAGATAATTAATATTGTTCATCCTGAGAAACATTAAAGCGCGTTTTATAATAATAACAAATTATAAAATATTGAGGAATTGGAATCTGGTATAATATTGTTGAATGATGATTCTGTATTTTTCAAAACCAAATACTCAAAAAGTTTAGAAACGTGTTAAGAAACAAACATAGGTCTTACATTTTAATTTTCAAAATGTAGGATTAGAGTTACAGAATATATCTTCCACATGAGGAAAACACCCTCATCTAATAACATCTAATAAACGTCAGAAAAGCAACCAAAAACTAGGGGAAACTATTGATTTTAAATTATAAATAAAATCACCTGACAACTCATCAGGACAAGCCAATAGATTTAACTCCCGTATCACAGAGATTTCTCGTTAGGTATTGTGGCATCTAATTAATGTAACATAGTGTATACTACCACATATTAAGAGCAAATAATTTATAAAACTAATGCCGAATTGTACGAATGTTTACTAAACATTAATTAAATTTTCATTGTCATTAATTTAATCAATATTTTGCGCAACTACTGGCATAAAATCCTATTTTTATATGTGTTTGTTTGTCAATTTTTTTTTTAATTAGCATAGTCAATTATTAGTTATAATTTATAACTTATAAAACTTGTTTATTACATCGCTAAAATTAAATTTAAAAAAAAGCACACGGGTACATCATTATAAAACATATATATTATAAGAGGCATTTATTAATGAATTAATTTTGATTAAATAAATTTTGTTTAATTTAATATATCATATTATATATATAAATGTAATAAGGAACAAAATATTAATATAAATGTTGATTTGATAATAATACATGTGCTACTTAAATTTTATAGAAAATTTTATAGAAATGAATAATCTTATTTGCTCTTTGATATATACAACATTAAAATAAATATACATTTTGTTGAAACAAGATATGATTAAATAAAAACAAAAAATGATATTGCAATAAAAGGCTGTTTCATTATACCTACATTTAAATTATGTTAAAAATGTAGGTAGATATAACTATATCGTATTATTTATTCACATCATAATATTGAACCATATATTCATATATTTAGATGAGTGGGTGAATAACGACAAATTAACTTAAAACTGACAGTGAAATTCTATTTTAAACAATCGAACTTGGATGAAAATAAATATCGTTTCGAAATTCGCTCTAAACGCAAACAATCCATCACTTTTTTAATGGTTTGGCATAATAAGACAATTTCAATACACGCGACACACTTGAATACACGGCACAGCTGTGCCTAAACCCCCAGAGAAACAGTGTTAGATTGGTAATGGTGAAATATCACAGCCCGCAAGTAATATAAATAAAAACACGCTACACCAGCACAATATTATTGTTAGATTATATTATGATGTCACAGTTAAAACGCTTTTACGTGCGTTATAACAATCATATATTCATATAAGCGCATTATTATTGACAAAAAAAAAAAAAAAGAATAATTATTGAATATTTGTAAAATAGAACCCATAAACGATAAAAGATTTTCATTGAAAATTGTATTTTATATTTGAATACACAGATAATATTATTTTACCTTGACATATTTTAATGATACATACAAAACTGAATATTTATAAAGAAAAATATTATTGATAAGCTTATCGAACACAAAAAAAAAAAAAGATCTGTGAGAAGTAAAAAATCATATAATTATCAATACATCCGATCATATAGTTTGATAATTCACTAACAAATACATTTTAAAGAATGAAGTTCACGAAATAATTCGAATAATGCATAAATTATTATGTACTTAAATATTGTAATAATAAATAATTTATATGACAGGTATGTATGTTATAACTACTGCTATACCGGTATAATATTAGGAGAATAATTAAAAAAAAATATATGTTAATAAAAAAAGAACATTTTTTGGTGGCACTTATTATAACTGTAAGAAATAGTGCTAGATTTACAAACATTAAATGTTTTACTCGAAATGTAAGAAAATAGTGCATACAGTTATTGTTTTAATTTTCTCAGTATTTTAATAATTATTAAAATTAAAGTTACTGTTTCCATTAAATCAGAAACTAAAATTAAATATTTTATAGGTTTTATATAATGCCAAACACGTCCCACTGAATAAGTTTAAATTTAAATTTTAATGTATGAACAATTTTTTTATATGAAACTTATTTTTAGTCAATAATCATTAAAAGTTTTTAAAGTAACGAATTGAGAAGTAAAAGTTTGTTATTTTCAATCATAATAAATTAACAATATTACGTAATTAAACTTATTATTACTAGCTAGTAGATTACTATTTGATTTTTCACTCGGGTTCGTTTTATTTTCAAACAATTGTGTTTATTTTAAAAAGCTTGGATGGATTATACTATAAATGATGATACAATGAAAAAAAAAATCCTGTTATTCATAAGAACGAATACAATATGTATAGATAATAACAAAATAATTAATTTAAAATGTTTCAATTTTTTTGAATAACTCATTTATGTAGTTCGTTTACTGGGTGGAGCAAATGAAAACGGATATTATATCTATTAAAGGTGATTAATTGCCGATCGAGACATATCTTTATATTTTCTAAGCTAGTATATAATAATGCACACTCGTACGGTCGATGGACATTGAAAAGGTATACAAGACCGCATTTCCGTCCAAATAATATGACGTTCGACCAGGCGGTCGTTAATCATGCTGATTAATAAATTGGCGCTTCCCGTAATTGACAGACCACTGGACGGTGTAACCATTCTTTCGCACCAGAGGTGTGCGAAATATTATGCTCGTTAAATAAATTTATTTTTTATATGTCGTCGTAAATGTTGGTGGTGGTGGTGATAGACGGTAGTTGCCGTCATCGGGTCTTTTCAGTTTGTAAAATAATAGGTATCTAATAATAGAAATAAATATATACCATCTATAATAAATGTATATTTCTTATGTGGAAAAAAAAAAAACAAAAAAACGTTGTTAGATATTGAAGCTTTGTATTATCTGCAGAAATATTTATTTATTTTTTATCTAAACCAAGAATTATTTTCCACGGTAAAAACAATATTATTATTGTGATTGGGATGCAAGTAGGTGTATCGTATATAATGAGTAAGAAAAGAAAACATTGTCTTGAATTATTCATCACGGATGAATAACGTTCTAGGAGTTATTCATAATTTTTCATAGTATTAGAATAAAAATTTAAAATACATGTACTCTAGTCAAGTTAGAAGAAAACATAGCGTTTATGAATAATTGGATTAGGTAAAAAATTTTAAAGTAAGATTTTATGTTACTTTGATCTTTTTCTAAACTTTTAATTTTATGTGTCTTAATTATATGTTTAATAAGAAAGTTGAGAGTAGGGTGTATCTATAGCTAGCATTATTATGTTTAATTAAAAAGAAGTATATAGTTATAAAATTATAACTGGTTTGCTCAAATAAAATTAATATATTTTAAACGTGTAAAATTTAAAAATTACAATTTTAATTGTATATTAATTGCCATATATTTAACATGTATTATATTAGGTATAATAGATGCGTTTATTTTTAATGAGATACATACATATTACATATACATATTACAGACACATGGTAACGAACATAATGACTTTTGGCCATACTCATTTAATAAATAGACTATATATTTTATTTTCACATTTTATTGATTTACTTATATAATTATTATTGAATAATATATTACTGGAAAATGTTGAGATAACTAGTGTGTCCGCAGAGGGTTAATTTTTTAATAAATAAAAATTGTTTAAAATAATAATAGGTAATAAAAATAATAACATTTATATATATAATTAATATTGAGTAATTTAATTTGATAAATTTGATTTGGTTTTTAATAAATGGTATACAAATACATATTATACAAGTACATTTAATACAATACATTATTATATTTATGTTCTAGTAGCGTCATAATTTTAAAATAACCTGCAGCGTAAGATATGCTTTTTGAAATTACATGTTGACTAAATTTGTGAGCATTATATTGAAAAACTGTGTTCTAGCTAAATCAAAAATCGTTTGACATTCGATTTTATTAGGCCAAACTGATTTGATTACTGCATATATTATATATATTATTCACTCAATTGTTCAAATGGGACAATAAGTCATGTTTTTGTTTAATATATATGGTAGTTGTTTTAAAGTATTAGTTTTTGTGTTTAAGTCATTAAACTCTTCAAACGGTTTTTGGTTAGATATATAGTATTTTTATTAGTGATTTTGTTAAATTTATTTTGGCGAATTTGAAGTCATACGAGAGTATGATCATAGGCTGCCAACTTATATAATATATACCATTTATAGATAAAGAATCAACAAGTGATAATAATTATATCGTTTTAATGTAAGATATCCTGTAATGATATACATGAAGACATTTCAATACCAATATTACTTACAGTTCATAACAGTGTTCATTGATTAACAGTGATAACTAGTCTTGTCATACACATTTCATCATATATTTTATTGATATTATGTAAATGGCAAAGATAGTCTTATATTATATTATCATTAATAAATTATTAATTTATTGAATTTTAGATTTAGACATTTTAACATTAAGAAGAAAAGCAATTTATTGGTTTTCGGTTAAACGTATTTATAAATTAGGTGTCATATCTAAGGGTTATTTGAACATTTCAAGTTTTTAGATACTTACTGCCTAGCGAAGGTTTTTTGGAAAATTGTACCAGGCAATAATACGCACCCTTTTTTATTTTCTATATTCATATATACAACGCAATATATATTTTTGGTGAATAAAATATAAGGGTAAAAACGTTTCAGACAAAATAATATTACCCAAATCCTAGTAGATTCATACTATAGGACCATAAAAACGAAGATGGCTCAACTGTGTATGTTTTCTACAGAAGTTATTTCTGAACACAAAATAAAATATATACGTGTTGACAAATAACCAAGCAAGTATATAAAGTATATAGAAAATAAATGTATAACATATGTTTTTGTTAAAGATCATATAGGTACTTAAGTACTATAGTTCTATTGAAAATTAGATACTTATATTATAAATTATTGTAAAATAATAAAAATATTAAAGACTTTGTTTTTGTATATTTCATTATTAAATTAATAAATACTATGCAATTAAAAAATATGAGATTTAAAAAATTATGTTTCTAATAAAAAAAAACTCTTATATAATATCAAATGTATCTACATGTGTAGTTAATACAAGTACATTAATCAAGTATACCTATGTTACATAGGTATATTGCATTGTCAATCATTGATTTATTTTTCTATCATTCATGGATTTCCAAAAATAACTTAAGTTTAGGCTGTTTATTAATTTTTTTTAATATAATGGCTTTTTAAATTTACCTAACTCAAACATAACACAAAATTCCTAGTTCAGGTGGAAATCAGTAATGAAAATCCAATTTAATTCACCAAAACTATAGTAGATATGACATTTTATGAAAATAAAATAACAATATACAAAAACAAAAGCTACACGTAACTACAATATCGCTTAAATGTCTGAAGAATATTTAATATGGATGTAAATAAGTATAGCCTAATACTCTAATAAGTAGTATATAGTATTGTTTAAAAGATATTTTTAAGTAAATTGACATTTAAAGGATAAAACATTTATCAAAGTGCTTTGACTTTTTCATTGATATGCGATTTATTGCAGTATTGTTAAACTAAGTTTAACCTAGATACCATGTATGTTTTATTGAAATTACGTTAATAAAATCGGCGTTACTATTTCACTAAAAAAAAAAAAATAATAATATTAGTTTTGATTTTAAGACCAAGTTACGACTAACCTTGTTGAATTGATTTATTGGTTTATGACTCACTTGGGACTAATACATTGGAAAAAAATTCACCGTAGATCCCTTTTGATATTTGTTCACGATTTTGCCCAAAGCTATAGAGTATTCTTTTTAAATGATATCTACAGTTGTTTATCTAGCAATAAATATATATTTTGTATTGCATTTCGTTTCTGGTAAAATGGTGGTCAAAAACTCACAGGGACATAAAAGAGTTACTATATATACTCTATTATATCGTTTTATACTAATTGTTGTCAATGGCTTATTAAACTGAAGTATATGTATACATTTATACAAAATTCCTTCCTGTTGAAGACTGAAAATAAAAAATAAGTGGGGAATAACTAACTCTTTATCGAACTATTTTTTAAATGAATAGATTATCGATTGGGATTAAGTATAAGTTTTAACATAAAAACGGATATTTTAAATAGGTAAGAAAAAAAGTTCTTTTAATTTATTTTCAAGCAATTCACTTGAAAAGTTAGAGCACTCCTACACGAAAAAGTGTTCACATACATAACGATAAACAAAAATAAAAATTACATGGTCATGAGAACCATCAAGGTTCATATGGAATCTAAAATTACATTCAACTTTGTTAAATCGAATAGCATTGTTGAATCAATGAAATTCGTTTGTTTACTTGTGCACGGTCATAAACTCACAACGCATTGCTATTATTTGTTGAGATAAATTTACTGTAAACAACAGATTTGGGTTATTCACCTTTAAACGAACGATATCGGTACGTGTATATATACGCAATTTTACCATCGACAGTTTGTCGGCTTACAATATGATCGCTATTATTGTAAATGGTCGCGGTACGTGTGATACGTGTATACAGCTGGTTTACTGAAGAACAGAAAACTACAAATTTATGCTTTCTATGTTGTGCTATACAGTCTATACATAGTATTTGTTACGCGATACATAGGCTCTCGGGTGTACCTATTTATAGCATCAGAGCATATATGTAGTCCTGTATTATAGTTAAATCGTATAATCATTTCAGTCTATCAAATTTCACTTGGTTAGACCTAAACGGCCGTCATGTCACGCTTATCTCACGACCGAAAACCTCATTTTAAGCTCGGATTGTGCTTGCCAACGGCAAAATAATCCTCTTGGCGAGGTTTTCCTATACGTATATAATACCAACACGCAACAGTCCCACAGTGCAGTGTGTCTTTGTCTGCTAGTGCAGCAGCACCACTGCTGCTGCTACGACGTCATTGGTGTATACATAATAGTTAGACGAATTGGCCATTATGGTTTGCCGCTGCCGCCGACACCACTACCACCTCCGCCGCCGCCGCCAACCCACCATCACCACCGTAAATAGAGACGAATGGACGGAATAGAGCTGCAAGGCTTAAATCTCTACTTCCTGTTTTCATATAATAATAATGGTCCGCACACCACGGGAATATCCGAAAATTCGATTTGCCATTTAACTTCAGCGTATCGGGCTGGAAGAAAACCCCTTCGCTATGATTATGGTCGACTGCATATTTGTTTTGGTATTCCTGGGTTTTTCCTTTATTTATGTTTTCCTTTCTTTATTCACTTAACGCGGCGCTTCCGGGTCTCAAGTCAAAAATTTCAGTTCCTGCACTACATACGCGTGTACCACAAAGTTCTGATTGTCAACACTATGTAGGCAATATAGACAGACAAAAAAAATATACGTAAATAAACCACTGTGCGCCGGCGAGTCGGGCCGCCATCGGCCATTGCTACTAAAACTATCAAAATCGTTATACGAGTGCGAGTGCGTGCCCGAAAGATATACGCGTTATACTCGTAGCTTATCGAACTGTCAGCCGTAATATTACTACAGTGTCGAGCGGAAGAAACAATTACTCGTAAAATCGTTTTTACAAAATTTTAATTTCGGTTTAAATCTCAAGGGTCTGATATATGGTGGATTGTTCTAAGATGCGTGAGATATGTATGATTAGGTTTTCAAATAATAAGTTGGTTTGGAAAAAATACAATAAGCACATAAGGAGATCACTATTAGACATGTATATTATATAATTTACAATATATATTATATGATAGATAATTTATATGTTATATAAGAATTTGTATAAATTCATCACTTTAGATTCTAATCGCTATATGAAATAGAAGTCTTATTATATGTTAAACAATATTTTCTTTTACTATCGCAATTTATAATTTATAAATATTTTTGTTCAATTTTTATGTACATAAACATGAATATATATATATATATATATTATATGGGACCAATATTCAAAATGCGGAATAATTTTTAATGGACTTCAAACGCTAAAATAAATACTTTAGAATAGTACAGCAAAATATATCATAATTTTAGTTACAGAAGTAATGATTAAATAGATAGTTATTAATTTATAATGAATATTATAAATTATAATAAGTCCATTTATCGACAAATGTTTCAAGGAACCTAACTTATCATAGTCAAAAGTATAGCTGTAAAAAATTTGTTACAACGTAATATATCTAGGTCAGGTAAGTATAAAATAGTTATACTCGTATACTGTATATTTATATGCCAACTTATTGCCATGGAAATTACAATAAAAATAGTAGTTTGAATATAATAAAAATAATACAATAGTATTTAAACAAATAAAATACTGTATAAATGATTGTAATATTTTTAATATCATTTAATGTTACGAATTTTGCGAAATAATTGAAAATGGTATAATATCATAAAATGTGTTTATATATATTGAATCATTTTTTTAAATTGAATGAATGCAATCGATGTATGACGTATTATAGTATATTGTTCTAGTGCGTATATAGGCATGTATAATATATATATAGTATTATAGCCATATTATAAGTACAATACTTATTATATTATATTGCGTACCTATTTCACATTTTCGAAAATAAATGTTATACTAAACAAAAAAAATGGACAAGCAATTCAATATATTACTATCAAACATATAAAAGAATAAAACGTTTCAACTATTGTGGTTTTTTCACGACTCAGTAATAATCGGTATCTACTATATGTTTTCGTAGATAGTTGATTTCTTATGGTATTTAAATTAAAATACAAAATTACAGTGAACTTTATTATACATTTTTTTAATTACATTATAAAATTATTAAAAAATCAATCTTGATTTAAAATTATCGATTGATAAATCATAGGTTTTCTAATAAGAGCGATGTTATATAATTGATACAAAACTACAGAATGACTATAAAATATTAATTTATAAGTACTATTATCTGTATATTTTTTTATATTTATTTTATGTACATTTTAATACTAAACTTGCTACTTGCTATACTGTGCTATTGAATAGTCGCAAAAAGTAAAAAAAAAAAAAAAAATGCGATTTTGAATAATATTTAAATAATTGTATTTTATAACAGATTTATTATATTGTGTAACTATTTTCTAATATTATAACCGAAATTTAAAACTTATTATTATAATATCAAATGCTTATTGGTTACTGATTTGATTTTAATTATGAATTATATATATTTTATTAACTTGACGATTATTTATTTAGTTAAAAGTAGTATACTTATGGCTGTAAAAGTGTTGAAAGAATAATTTTGAATAGTGAGTTTTTAGAAGATAAAAAGTTTATTGGGTTATCCAAATAAATTTGACAATCATCATTCAATCGGTAAAACAACAATTTATGTACTGGCTACTTTTCTATAACCTTTGTCTATAAGATACAAATATTCCTATTGACGATATCTAAAACTACTATAGTATATTATATACTTGGATGTGGCTTTATATGAGTTTAGATGTGTTAAAGTTTACGGTAAAACTTACTGAACATAAATATTGTGCAACTAAGATAGTTTCATGTTACGGTTGAGCGACAAGAAGACCAAAACGGTGCAAACATTAAGCTCATACATTATCGAGTGTTTTTATTTGTGAGTTACGACTAAAGATTGTTTGACTATAGATGACATTTTTCTGTTCTATTCGAATAACGAATACAGAAATACGTGTTTTGGATTTAATTTTCAACTTTTTCGACAAGCAAAAAGTTTAAATTTGATTTTTTTTTTTTCATAACAACACATTATAGCAAAAACAAAAAAAAACCATTTTTTTTTTTTTTTTTTTTAATATATATACGTTAAAAGATAGGAAAAAATAATTCTTGTTATATTAGATTAAAAGGAGAAATGAACTTAGGTTCAATAAAACGGACGCTTACTTTTTTTTTGAGAAAAAAGACCTTTGTAAATTAAAAATATTTTGATAACAAATGAATTAATTTTTCAAAAATATGAAAAGACCCATGCATTAATCACGCTAATTGTTAATTTTTTTACTAGAAAATATGGTCGTCGGTTGACAACCAAATAGCTACGGTGATAATAAAAAATATTTTACTTACAGAATTAAAATTTATGTGTAGAAAATGTCTATTATTTTTTTGCTTTGATCAAATTATAAGCATGTAGTTTTAGAGTTTAATATTTAAAAAATGTTTGTTATATATATAAAATAACTTATGGTAAATAAACGTCTATGGATCAATATTGTATTATTAGAGAAAAAACACTTTTTAGAATAACATAATATAGCAATATTCCTAAAATTGAAATATAAGGACCTATTTATTATAAACAACGATGATGTATAATATTACAAAAATTTCAAATACATCGATTTATATAAATCAATTACATCATTTCTATTTTGTACAAAATAAATAAATAATTATGTACAATAAAATGAAATAATATGAAAAGTTTATTAAAAAATAAGATTAATGAAGTATGTGATAGTGTAAAAATAAATGTTAATGGTATAATAAGAATTCATGGTAATAAAAAAGCCATTCGTCGTTTACCTGTTTCATACAGACATTAAATTAAAAATATATAAATTATCGAATGAAAAATAATCAAAACCACAATATGGGTTACAAAATAGGTAACAAGTCATTTATTTATTATAAAGTAAAATATAATTTTA
Source organism: Rhopalosiphum maidis (assembly GCF_003676215.2). Classification (NCBI taxonomy): domain Eukaryota; kingdom Metazoa; phylum Arthropoda; class Insecta; order Hemiptera; family Aphididae; genus Rhopalosiphum; species Rhopalosiphum maidis. The sequence continues at coordinate 7,594,546 of NC_040878.1, forward strand.
TGTTTATTGGAAAAATAAATACAATTAGTGGTAGTTTACACAAGTGATTTAAAAACCCACGAGAATAACTATTGTTTAATCTTAATATTATGGTTATATTTATACTTCATTTCGTTAAAATGCGTAAAAATGACATATTTAGTTATTTTATTTATTTTTATGATTCTCATAAAAGATTATATAAATTAATATTTTAAAGTAAGAAATATAACATCTGGTAGATATATGTTTTTTTTCTCAATTATTTTTATATTTATGAAGAGAGAATGTGTATTTTTCCTATTAGATATTTATTATTCACTAGTAAATATTCTAAACAAATAATTGAAAATTATATAAAATAAAGGTAAATTAAACAACACATGTTTTTCAACCGTCACATAAATTCAAATGTTATTTTCACGAGTTAAAAGTCTAGGTTCTCATAATTTCTGGTACGGATACCGGATATTCTGTTTTGTACATCAATGAACGTGGTTATTGTAATACCAACGTCAGTTAAACATTTAGAATCCTAACCAAGAAAAATCTCATAAATTTAAAAATATCGATATTGAAGATCATTGAGTTACGAGTTAAGCCTTTTCGAAACCCAAATAATCCTCAAAATGATTTGGGAAGGCTGTCAGTTCTTAATATTTATTATATATTATACTGTAGTATGAAATGTCAAACATTACCCCGGTGATTTTTTTTTTTTAGCTAAAAGCTTATATCTATTATAGTTTGACAATTGAGAAGCCAACAGTTTTTTTTTTATTTAAGAGAGAGAGAATTAAAATAATTTTTGACATCTTCACATTAACATTTGAGGATCTATCAAAAAATTAAATCGCAAATGAATCATAAAACAGTTTTATTTATATATATAATATGTATAATCAATAAATCTACTCAGTTAAAGTGTTTGAATAAATATCTTAAAATAATAAAATAAAATGAAATTGTTATTTTTATTATCCATCATTTGTTTTACTTTTATATTGTGCTAAACCGTTAAAAACATCCGATTTTAAGCTTAGGCTCAATGTATTGTTTATGATCCGTTAAACGAATAATTAAATACAATATTGCGTATAAGCTGGATAAAATATGTTGGATTAAATTAAACATTTTTTAAAACAAAGCTAGTAACAGCTTTGATTGTTTTAAACCTTTTTTTTTTATTGTCGATAGCGCTCGTTGTTCCAAAATAGATTTACATAGTTCTTATTAAAATATGTAATATATAATTTGAACTCCATAAACATATATTAACATTCAATATTTATAATTTAACAGTTGATTGGTAAATAAATTTAAAGGAGTAATATTATTTGATGACTTTATTTTAGTCGTTTCATATAGTTAGGTTATATAATTAAAATTAGCATAATAGTTAAGCTATATAGATGCACAAAAATTATAGTGATGATTTTATGTTATCACGGCAGCTTTAATTTTAGAATAAATTTAATTAATAATGTATCAGAGTTTGAAATTTAAATTTAAAATCACATTTTTGATTTAATTTTAAATTTTGCTTATCCATATTATTTTTTTCTGATATCATTTAAAACAAAATATATTGATTTAATTATTTTATAATTTTTATAGTATTACACAATATCAATTTAATTGTTTTTTGATTTATAATTAGATTTATTATTATTTTTTTTTTATTTAAAATATAATTTTTATATGTTTACATTTTAATTTTAATTTTTACCTTTAGGAAAAATATATAGCATGTCCTATTCGCGTTTCAAACTTGTCGTTACACGTGGTTGTGATATTTTTTTCGATTTTTTAATGAATACATTATTATAAAAAGTTCAACTATATTTTTATTTTTAAGTTTTTTAATGTTAAAGTATGTAGGTGCTTATTAAGATAGAATTTATATTTCATACCTACAATTAATTATTATTTGATGTAATAAATTTTTATTAGAAAACGTTTGGAGTGTCTTAATAGTTTTACTGAAATTTTATTACACAGAACAGGTGACTACAATATAATGATGGAAAAATTCAAGAAAGTTCACCATCTGGCATAACCGCTAGCAAATCCTAAATGGCTGATGCTAAATTTTAACTATTATTATTTTCTTCGATGACTTTATTAAAACAAAAAAAAAGATGACTACCATTAAACTTTTGTCCGGAAAAGTGTAGGATTGTTCTTTATCTTCACTATGCTTTATTATGATAATGAATAATAATAATCATTATCATTATTAAAATATTATTATAAAACGCAGCATTATGTTCCTAACAATTAGTGAATTACAAGGTTTTTCGACTTGAATAAAATAAAACTTCGTTGACAAAATAAATCTTTCGTTTACTGATTGGGTTAATTATTAATCGTTAAAAAACCAATTTTGTAAAAGCCTGCTAATACAAGAAACGATTCAATTCATAGTCATTTACAATTTTGGGGCAATAAAATAATTTGTACATAACGTTTAAGAACTTATTGTTCTAGGTTATAAAGTAATTTAGAAGTATCAGTTATTTTTACTACTAAAATACAATAAAATATATATTTTACTACAAAATAATTACGTTTACTGGTTGTAGTTATATTAGATTAAATCACGTAAAATAAATTGCGGTGTATTTACACGTGGAACGTTTTATTATCTGGCACTGACCCAAAATTCAACATACCGTCGTAGGTAATTGACCTACAATTGTCGATATAAGACCTATTTATACAATAAATGTGTACATTGTGAATTTTTACAATACAAATATTATGAAAAGTTAAGTATTTCGTATATGATTATAGTACGGTACAACACCTAAAAATAAAATTATGATTAGTTACTACTTACTAAGAGCCCATACGAGTATAATAAATTAAAACCATAAAAATGTAAACCATGTTTAACAGCTTCGCGATAACTAATTAAACTAATTATATTGTTGTAAAAAATATATGACTTTTAAATATGAGGACTTAATAAGTTTTTTTCCATAGTTTTACTGAAATAATTTATTCATCTATAAATAAGTTATTTTAATTAATTACCTATAAAGTATATGTATTAATGATTTAAAATAAATGTAGGTATTTACTATTAACATATATTGTAAATACCTAAAAAGTTGGTATTACTTATTAAAAATTATAGGATATTAAAAATTTAATTTAGTTTTCATTTAAATTCAAAATTGTACTATTAAAAATCTGTAATTTTATCTGATTTGTGAACTTAAAAAATCCAATGAAAAAATTAAACTTGGAATAATTATTTAAATATAATTTAGAAATATTGAATACACATAAAATCTACTAGTGTAAAACGTTTAAGTATTCAAATTTACACGGTTTTCCATTACAACTTAATTTATTAAATTATTTGCAACTATGAAATCTTGAAGACTGTACTTGGTTTTAAAATGAAATGATATAAATAATTTTTCTTTATATTTATATAATTAGATTGGAATATATATATATTTATATCGTATGCCTCTAAGAACTGTACCGTACAAAAACAAATAAATACTAAAATATTTAAACATGATGTATTATGTACCTATATGTATATAATTTGTTCAAAATAGCTTTTAAACTTTTCATTTTGTCTTGTAAATTTGTTCAATGAACAACTTAATATGAAATATTAGAGTTTTATCGTTGTATTCAAAAGTTATACATCAATATTATAAAACTCTAGTACTGCTATTAAATGAAAACATATAGTGTATAAAACATTAATGATATTTATTTTCGTAACTATATTGAATATACTGTTGATAAGCTTTGAAGTTAAACATGGCGAATAAAAATTACTATGTATGATAAGTGTATACAATTACAATTTAAATATAGAACATAATATTTTATTTGAATAGATAATAAATAGTTTACATTTTAAATGAATTGAAAATTCAAAAGGCTCCCATACATGTCTTTAATACCAGATGAGTGTATTTTAAAATTATCATCGTTAAACTATTACAGTGAACTGCGTTGCATGTTTCAGTAAAATATAATTAATAATTCAGTAAGGTACAAAAGTATGCTGGTAATTTATATTGCTTATGGTTGAAAATAAAACCTTAAATAAATTTTATTTAACAGTTTTTTTATAATTAAAAATGACATCATCATGTATAAATTATTTTTGTTGACATTCTTCTTGTCTTCTTAAAATTATCATAAAGATAAAAATCAATAAATGTTATCATCGTCGTTGAATTGCGGTGAAGTAATGTTTATAATTTATTCGGTACTAGTTTGATTAAAATTCTTAAAAAAGTCTATAAATCATAATTTTCTAATTTAACTGAAACAAATAGAAATAAATTATCAAACACATTCAAAACGCAAGTAAAACTTTAAGAAAATAAATATAAAATAATATGTTCAAACATTTTGAAGGTTTATACTTATAACTATAACTATCAACTTTTACAAAATTAGTACGTTGCTTTAAAGTAAATAAAAAGCTATTCAGAATGACTTTATATATTTTATAACAATTCATTAAAAAAAAACATTGTTAAAAAGTTTATTAATCGTTTTTTAAGCTGATGACTTAAAGCTAATATTTTAAAATCATTAATTTATATTTTAAATTGCTGATATTTGATTAAATTTAAAATAAAAAATTCTATTAAGTTATATCATAAATATGAACTATTAAAAATTGAACTAAACTTTATGATGCTTTAAATAATCTATAAAATATTTATTGTTCTATAGACTCGGTTATTAGTAATATTTATAAATTTCAATTGATATCTCAATTTGAAACCACTAACACAAGGGATTAATCAAATGTAAATTCTTATAAAACGTATAAGAAGTATGGTCCAGATGCTGTAATCTATGACGTAATATAATCATAAGTGATGTTTAAGTTTTATAATAAATTCTAGGTATAATGTATCTTTATGGTAAGAGAAAAATATTAAAATTGAGTTTCATAAAATTTAAAATGTATTTGACTCACTGTTTTTAATTATTTTGGATTTTTATGAAAATGATAGCAATTTAAAATGGTTTATTTTTTTATTACAATAATATTATGTATTTGATGATTTTTGAATTCCCAAAAAAATAAAAATTTTTCAAATGTATTTAAAGTGGTACACAATGAACATTATTATTATCTTTAGGTTAATTTTATGTTTAAAGGACTATAGTGTAGACATCTACTATACATTATTAGCAGGTGTATAATTGTAGCACAATGAAGATATACAAATATAAATACATTTTTATTCCTTATTCCTATCGTATAGTGTCTACTAGAAAATATTAAAATGTCATTTTTTTTTTTTTTTTTTTTTAATGACGTCTGAGTGTACTCACCGCACGCACATAAACAGTAAAGCGTTTCATACTTCGTGGAACGGTAACACGGCACTATATGTAGGCAATTGTGATACACAGATGCCGTAGAAAGACCGCAAACGAGTTTATTATTATTACAATACGCAGTGTTCGGAAACAATTACATCATAACCACAACAACTCAGGAGGCTAATAATAATAATAAAAATATTCTCTCGTATATATGTTGGTAAGTAAGTCTTCATGGCACGAATTTTCAAAAATAAGAAATGCTATCGATATTGCTCTTTGGAGGCATATAAATGATGGTGGGTAGCGAAGAGGAATAGAATGACACAAAAGCACTAGGCTCTATAAAATATATTGTATATATATATATTTATATATTATAATAATAATAAACACCCATATGTTTAATATGAAGACGAGAAATTCCCCTGAGGGAAAACGACAATATTTTTGAAGGGGTGTGTATTTATTTTTTGTATTTTTATCCGTATTCCATATTATTTTTGTTTCCTCGGCAAAAATAATACGATGACTATAATTTACACCACTGCCACCGTTGTTTTTTTAGGACCACCCTCCCGTTTAATCCTCATTGCCATTGCCGACAATGCCGCGCGCCACCAAAGCCGTTACCATTCCGCACACGTTCACGCGATTCCGAATTAACGAGGTTATGCAGATAAACCCTCCACGAACTTGTGTATATATATATATATATATATACGACGAATAGACAATATACAAATTCGCGTTTATTCGTAATACCTATAAATGCAATGTATGGCGGGAAGAATGAAGTTAAGGGCAAACTGCACCTTGAAACGTGTAGATATGCCCCCAATACATTTACTTGACCTTTACGTTCTATATAATATTCAACATATTATAATATTTTTTTCGTAACAATACCCTAAATTTATTTTGATATAAGGGATGTAACTATTCTAAACATCAAATAATAACAATTGTTCATATCCTTTAATACTATGGTATGTCGTTTTAGATCGTATACACAATTATTATTATTATAATCGTACATTCATATGAATTTAATTGTTCAACATAATTTCGTATTACTCAATTATTCATTATATTGGGTGTTAGATTATTAGATACCTACCAATGGTATAATTAATATAATTGTGGTTTTATTTGATAGTTATTTATATCAACCCTTATATTGTGAATTTAAAAGTTCTTACTGATACTCCTTTGTAATTGAATATGCTATATACTTTGTGTGAATATTACTCATATATATATATATATATATATGTGCATAAATTCAAATATATGTAACTATATACGGATAGTCATAGATATAGGATAGGTATACGTTAGAATTTTATAAAGGTTGTAAATTAAAATAAACTAGAATTTAGTATAAGATAATATTATATTGACAGATTAAAAAAAACCATACAAAACTGTATAAAAAAAAACTAAAACAAATACATTTTTTTTTTAATAAAAAATGTACCGTTTTTATTGTAATTATTATTCAATTCAAGCAATATATTTAAAAAAAAATTGTTTTTATAAGTAGTAGAATATTAAAAGAAGAATTTTAAATATAGTGATGCAATGTTATTATTTGAAAAATTACAAACATACAATATTGCAAATGTATTAAACGATAGATATAAATATAATTTATTCAACATCTATCAAATAAATAACATCTAACGACTTAAATACAAAAATTGTAATTAAATATGATTTGAAATATATTATATTTTTTTAATTGTATTTAGAAAAAAATTAATATTAATCAAAACCTAGCTTTGCTAAATTGTACCCTGATTTATTTTACAAGAAAACATTTTGACAAGTATAAATTACGTCTAATGTTTAGATAATACAAATATGTTTAGTTCCTCTTGTGTTATGTTATGTTTTGAAATTGATATTAAATTCTTAAAACGTGTATGAGATAGATATAAGGTAAGTTGGTAAAATAATGTATCCTGTATAGTACAATTAGTATAAAACATAATATTATATGCCGGAGAACGTACATTTATTATGTGTGCAGCATTAGTATATTTCCTTGGGATTTCAATATTTCATTAAAAAAATATTTCCTAATGATAATTTATAATTTATTTATTTCGTAATTTATTGATAAGCTAATTAAAAAATTAAAATGTCCGGCTTAACTTAAAATATAAATTAATCAATATTATTAATAATATTACGAAGTATTAACTTAAACGATTCGTGTATAATATGAAACCTTTATAGGTTTGTGAAAAACGTGTATATTATAAAGATTAGAGATTTAATAGTTTTAAATTAGATTATATAAATATAATATCAATTTATATAAGAGTACCATCTATATATTTAACGCTTTAGAATAAAATGATACATTAATGATCAACGTGTAAACATTTTGACAGGAACTTATGTACATATTAGCAGAGCTTTGAGCGAACCTACACCAGTTTACAAATCACTACGATATCAACTAATATATATTTTGACAACCAAGCCATTCGTAGAGTATGAAGTTTGTCAAATTTAGGATTATTTCTGCCGACTGTGTTGGATCCGTCAAAACTACAATCAATCATCACACAACCTTAGATAATTATTTATAAATGAGATAAACTGCAAATTCTAATATTTAGGTTATATTGCCAATGGCATATGAACACAATCATAACGTAAACAAACTTAGAAATTTTAGACCCTTCGGTTTTTATCTTTTATAATATATAATAATATAATTTTTAATGATTCGACATTTATGGCTTATGAATGTGGTATTGGAATGTATTTTATTGTTCCATAAACGAAGCTATATGGTTATCATTGTGTTATAGTCAAGTCTATTCTATAATATGCTTATGTCTAGTAATAAATTTTAAAAAGTATTAATACACGTTTTATTAGTGTACAGAATACTGAATTGTGCAAGATATACAATATGTTGTTTATAGAATGCTATTTGGTATATGACCGTGCAATTGATATGATTATATTTTGAGTTTCATAATATTTATTGTTTTCACGCGTGAGTTATTATTACAGCTAACAATTAATTTTTTTTAATTGTTGAGTTATAAATTTACATTTTTATATATTATATATAATATAAAAGTATCGAGTTTATTGATTCTGAGATTTTATATTCACAGCATTTTGTTTTACGGGCTCAACTGTTATAGTAAACATTAAACATAATTTTTTTTTTCCAGTGAATAAAATTATTAATTATGTTAAATGTATCTTATGTGTTACGATGTAAATAGTAAATACCATTGTCATAATATTTTTGTGGAAGTCACACGTTAAGAATATAATACACACAATGGAATAATAAAATAGTTAACTAGAATACCATTTAAAAAAGTGAAACATTAACATTTTATGACAAAAGTTACAAACAAACATAGCTTTATAGAGGCAGTTTTTATTATTGCTGAATAGTATTACGAACATCGAATGTTCTTTTCTGTGTTTACTATATTGCCAGAGGTGAATAATTTAAACAAATCCAGGTTACTCACAAATCTTCAAAAAAAAAAAAAAACATTAACAATTTCATAATATTTTTCTGAAGGGAAACAATAAATACATAAAAAAGTATATAGCATGTGATTTTAGAATATTTTGATTTTTGAATTGAAATTATAATTTATAAATACTGATTTAATAAAATAACTTTTAAAAAATAATAAAAGATATTCAAATTCGTTAATAACCGATAATTTAAACATAATAGGTCATTTATTACTTACAATACTTCAATATTTTTTATTTATCCATTAAAATATCTTTAAATATTTAAAACGGTTTATACTTTGTAAACTTTAAATTTTTATTTTAATGCATTTATAAATTGGACATAAAGCATATTATTATAAATATTAGTAGTTAAAATTAATTTGCTAAATACGTTTTTCCATGGTTTATTAAGAGTATAAAACACTTTTAACAAAGCAGCTTTAAGCTTTTGTGGTTAGTCACATTCAAAAACAATACATTTTGGTCATATAATAAAATGTTAAATACATCATTTTAATCTTTAATATAATATACATGTATAAAATGTAAGTATATATTATATTAAAAATGATTTTATTCGATCTGCAATTTAAAAATTTAGAATATTTTTGTATACCGTGCATGAATGCATAGAACTTGACACTATTGTATATTCTGTACTTGCTTTAGATAAATCTATGAATATAAATTATAATTTATTTTAAGTATATTTTAAATAAATATAAAAAATATAATAATATATTTTAAACTTTTAATTTGATTACATATAAATGTATATATTATTATATATTTATTTTATAGTGAAATATACGAATTTTTGTTCGTTTAATAATAATATTTATGTATATATATATACCTACATTATTTTAAATTCATACTTTATGTAATATAATAACAATATTTTTATTTAAAATACAAAATAAATTAAGTATTTATGATATATTTATATTTATATGTACAGATCATAAGACAAATTTCAATTAGTTAGATAAAAATGTATTTATCACAATAACAATGATGTATGAAAATAATATATATTCTAATAATTCAAATCATAAAACGTCTGTGCCCGTATTCGTAGTAACTAGTAACCATAGTAACCGCCTTGTGTCTATAAGAATGTGTAGGTGTATTGTACGAATGGCCGTATGCTGTTTGAATTTCTTCACATGTATATAATATTTGCATTTGGGGTTATGAAAGAAAACGAGTATAAGTTTCCGGTACCGCTTTTACCGGCAATATTTTATACGAGCGCACTGAGGAGTATTCGTACATCTTCTTTAGTTTTTCCAATTTCGTATGAATCGTACCGATTTATTCTATCAAACTTTTTCCTTGTTCACAAAAATCGAATAAAAATGTATGCGTGCTGCATGCACACACAATCATAAGTGTATATATTATATATTATTATATGGCCAACAGGATAAATCTCTGGTCCATAGAATTCACAATAAAATATACGACTGTGATAACGGCGGCTTTGTCGTCAAACAGGGTTACTACACATCTATATCACCACGGTGCACAGATAACAAAACAGACGAAAAAACGTATACGTTTAAAATAGAAAACTGTTCACCGAATATAAATGTATACTTATTTCTTGGGGTAGACATTTTCAAAACAGTACGGTCACGGTACCGGCTACGAATGCGATGATTGGGCAAGGAGTGTGCGCGGAGGTTCAATTTCCGTTGTCGTGATAAAATATGCGTAGACGTGTTTGATAGCAGCCGGCCCGCCGTCGCCGCTACCGCTTTCGTCGTCGATAATAACTGTTGTTGGCCAAACTATCATTAACGGCAAGCGGCGTCGGCTACGGCGATTGTCCATTGATCGAGTATTCGAGTCCGATATGCTTTACTACCATTATAGTTTCTACTACTATCCATTGTTCTTTCCGCCTAACTTCTGATATAATTCATATCGATCTTCATGTTCCATGACCGTACGTCATTTGCCATATTTTTAGAGTTGATATGGTGCAACGATTCACCATGGACATGACATGAGTCATCACCGAGTCAGCTCAACTTGCCTCGTATAAGTATATACCATATACTTTCTAAGTAAAAAGCATGATTTTTTATCCAGGTTAAGATGTTTAAAATACTATTATCATCGTTATTATATATGACCAATATAATAATACAATATTATCGTACACGCCCGCCGCGCCGCTCCTATCAGTTGACTACAATATATAATATTTAGTTGAGAATGTACGTAAAAGCTAACGACAATTATTATAATACGATATATTTAAGTAATCGACAGAATACCATACTATAGGGTCAACCAATCGGATCGGAGTGCAATAACAATAATAATAACGTGTTTGCCAAATTCATTTGAAATACTCATAACGTAAGCGGGTATTTCAGGATAGCCGTTGCCAATGGGCAGACAGCCATGATGACCTCATCATATTGCATGTAAATATGCATTTAAATCTAAAAGGTGATTCGTTAAAAGTTGATTGGCTAAATATATTGTATGTGTAATTTTAAATTTATGGGTTAGTACTTTGATATTGTCTAAGTACTACTTTTTGTATTTTTCAGTTTGTTAAATTCATGAAAACTAATTCATATTTATAATCGATAAAATATAATTTAAAAATATCCGAAATTAGTGAATTTAAATAATAAAAATTGTGTGATAAAATACACGAGTATATAACGTATTTCAGGTGGGTTATAAATGTATTTACAAAAAAAAGGTAATTAATTTCATGATATTTTGATTTGAAAATGCAAATAATTTATAAAACATAGATATTATCATTATTTAATCATACAAACATACACCTTCTGTAATTATATTTACTAAATTAAATAAAATGAAAGTGAAGGTAAATTCAATACAATTAATATTAAATAAGTATAAAATTAAATATAAATTATTACTCAAAATAAAAAAGATCAATATTTTTCAAACAAAAGTATCTCTTATTAGCTGAGCTATTCTTTTAAAAAAAAAAAAATATGGTAATTTTAGTGAAATATCCACTTCTTTATTTATATTTTTAATTTATACATTGTACCAAACGTTTTTAAGAAATTTTTCTGTTAACCTTATTTTTAGATTAATCTTTTACCCAAGTAAATGTTCCTGGTTTTTTTTTTTTTATTTGAATGATTATATAATTTAATTTTTCACTCACAGAATATTTTTCGTACAAATATGAAAATATTTCGTGTAAATAATGTATCATTCAAATGTTTATACTTAAGAAATTTTTATATTTTCAATTCGTTGTTTTATAAAAAATTAAGATGAGAGAAAAATAAACAAACGTTTTTAAAGTATTTAATTTTTAGTTGACTCTTATATCAGGCAGTTTGACTAGAGGTCTATTGTCGTTTTATCGTGATATCCGCAACATAAAGATGTGCACGAAGTAATGAAATAAAAATTGTATAATACACAAATACAAGTATATTGCATTAAAGAATAAAAAAGAAAAAATACACTGGGCAAACAAGACTCGGTCATAGACACATATACGGTATACATAGTACATATACACAGAGCTATGGCAGTAAAATAGTAGAACTAGTGAATAAAAACCGGTATGCTGTCAGCATGTGTGCACATTGATCCGAAACTAATAACTTCATACATATTGATGAAAGTCTCTTAAAATATAACATTGGTAATAATTTATTATCTACACGACGATGGCAAGGACATTTCCGTACGTGAAATACATGGATATAGTTATTATCAATAGTACAATTATTATTCTATGTATTTACGTCACAATATATATATATATACATTTTAGTCAATAGAGATACATTTGTTTTTTAAGTTTATATAGCTAGCTAAGCATTTTGACGAATACTCACTCGTTTGCAAATGTTAGAAATAATAAATAAAATCTGTCCAGTTGACATTTTTAAATGTTTATGAGTATGGAATAAAAATTTGTAACAAAATAAAAAAAAAAACTCAAACTTTTTTAGCAGTTATGTACTTTCATATAATTTAATATAATTTAAACTAATTTTTTTCTTTGTATAAACCACATTCTTTAAAAGATACTTATAACTAGTGACGATGTACAAAAATCACAATATGATGTAAATTAATTGTAAATTTCGATTTTATTGCAGATAAATTGATGTTAAAACTAATAATTACTAATTTCAAGAAGTATTTACTTTAAATAAAGAGTTTCATAGAATAAAATGTTTAACTTTTGGAAGATAATACATGTATAAATTTAAAGTGTTTGTGCAAAAGCGATTAATAGTAATAACCAAAAGATATTGTATATGTACAATGTACGTATTACAGTTTACAGAAGTATAAGTATAAAATATTTATTTAAAAACTATTTTAGCGATAATTTAAAATACTATTAAAGTAATTACAAGTTACTATTAAAATTACTTCAAGGTGTAATGAAAAAAAATGGTTTATAATTTAACTAGAAAACCATTAAATACAGGAAAGATATTTTTCTAATAAAGGCACACTGAGAAAATAATTATTGAAATTAACAAATATAAAAAATGACATTCAAAGAATTTAAAAATAAATATGTTTAAATACTTTATTAAAATTATTTTATTTTAGTTGATGTATACATATAGTATACGTCAGCTTCTAAGACACATTGAAATTGTTTAGTTACTATGAAAAATGTATCTAACGTGTTCTATACTTTAGAATAAAGTAATTTTAGTATACTTTATTTTATTTTTTATTTTAGTCAACTTGGATAAATTTGTTAATTTATTTAACAATACTAAACTACTATATTATTATCTAATGAAAACGGACATTTTTTGATAATCTATTAACCTTACAAAATGTTTAATTAAAATAATGCATTTTAAAATAAAATAACAAACTAATATTATGATTTATGTATATGATTCGTTACATTTATAAAAGAAAAAATAAATACTCTACGCAAAATAAAACATATTAAAAAATGGTTTATATTTCATTAAAAACGGATTATAATACAATTAAATAAAAAGTGTAAATTTGAATTTACAAGATGGCAGTAGTTTGCAATGTGGAATTGAATATGTCTATTATCTTAATTTTTCTTAGTTATTTAACTGTCTTAAATAATAACAAATTATGGTTTCTATTATCTTGGTTACGTATACATTACGATAAATATAAACGCTATGAGAAATAAGAAATGAGTTCTTAACATATATAGCCATTTTTATTTCATTATATAGTTTAAAATAAGTGGGTTTAGTGATATTGAATAGATTTCTTGTATGTTTTAACTATACGATATAATGCATTTAACTGTATCCATTGTGCAATACAATAGTAAATAAACCGTTACCATAAGGATTTTACATTTTTAAGCAAATGAAAATCGACCTTAGTTTTTACTAAAAGAAATTCCGTAAATTATTATGGTTGGCAAATGATATATTTATTAGCTATGGTATCTGTGCAACATTATAATTTTTGTATTTGTGTGTAATAAATAATAGTATATATTTCGTATAAATCAGAATAATAATTCTAATAAAATATAAAACAAAACAGTTAAAATTAATAGTGTAAACAGTTAAATTTTAATGCAACACGAAAAGAACTGAACTGTTCAAATTTTTGCTTAAAATTTTCAATGTAGTGTTTTACTATAATGTGTTTTTTTGTGCATAACACTTTTTATGCTAAAACTGCATCAATATCCCTTTAATATTAAGGGTTGTCTTTTTTAAGTCAATTAGATCTAGTTTTCACTTTGAGAAATTGAGATAGTCGGAAATATTTTTAAAAAAAAATTATGAAAAACAGAAATATACAAGCATTACTAGTTTTTGACTAATTCAATTTTTTGTAAAGTCGTCAACATTTCTAAATTATACATATTATTTTGTTATTGAAAATTGAATATTTTATTTTAATAATTAAGGCTTGAACTTTAATACAAATTATGAGATCTTTCTCATGGCTCATGCATTTTTTACTGGAATTAAGAAAAAGTTTAGTGTAAAATCATATTAATGGTTAACGTTTAAAATAACTGATGTTAAAAATAAATTATATTATATTATTAAATTATATTGATATGGGTAAGTGATACGAGTGACATTATAAATCGTATTTCTCAATACCCACATAAATCATAATTAATCTTAATATTATAGTTACATTATCAATTTTAAATTTTTTCAACAAAAAATTAAACAAAATAATTGTAGCTAGTATAGTTTTGTAAGTAGCTGCAAAATAGTAATCAAATCGACACTATTATGGCTATTTCTTAACATAACTTTTAAATAGAAAACCCATACTAACATCCCTAGCTGATATAATAACTATCCTCTTTTTAAACAATCTATATTTTTTGCAATATGCATATTATATAAATACACATTTAGTATATTATGTATTGATCTAAACCGGTTTTACGTTATATTGCATAATAAGTATTAAGATATGATTTTTTTTTTTAATAACGCCGTTAATACATGTCAATTATTAGTAAGAGCTATAAATAATAAATGTAGGTATATTTTATACATTGATATGATGTCTCACTTGAAAATTCTAAAATACTTTATTATTTTAGATTCAGATTGAAGGATGGGTGTTTTATTATATATTTGTATATGTCTTCATGAAATTTAAAAAAATGTGTTTCATTCTTAAACATTAAGAGAGTTTCTGATAGAATATTTGTTCTAACAAGTACTTTTGAGAAAAAGAGGAGAATAAAAAATAGAAAATATACAGTTCTTAAATTTATTTTTCATTTTTTTTTATCGTTTTAGGAAAAACAAGCAAAACTGCTAGAAAATAGAAAAAATTACATAACCACAGTTTTTGAAAAAATGTACATAATTGTTATTAAATTCAGGACAAAAAGAAATAATTGTTAAGACGTGATATTTTCATTTAATATAATATAGTACGATGCAATTCTAGAAATTGCTATTTTATAGGAAAATGTGTGTACTAGAAGACTTTATTATTGTTTTTTATACACAGAACAAGAATTTTAGAATATTTAAACTAATGATGAATTAATAAGGCATTTATAAATTTATTTAAACAAATATTTTCAAAGACAACGATTTAATTTACATTTATTATAAATTGCATATTTCACCAAAACCTAATAGATATTTTTCATGGAATATATTAGGTAGATAAAAAAAATTAAAATGTAAAATTAAAAATGTTGTTTACCATGAATTAAATATAAATTTAATTTTTATTCAAATAATTTACGAATTTGAAGAGTTAATAGATTAATGGCCAAATTAATTCTGGAGACTCATTTAAATACTATTATTACTGGCAATACACAAAGCGTTAAATGACGTTACGAGTCGTTTGTTTTTATTCAATCTGAAAGTTATCGTAAATGAAATGCTATGAAATGAAATACTATTTAACATTATTGTAGAATAAAAATCAATGTTCTGAAAATTTTAGTATAACCGTGTGTTAAAAATTGTTAGAATGTAGGTAATATAGTACTACAGATGCAGAACTTAATTTTAGTTATGAACTGAGTGACGACAAAATAAATTATTTACTTTATATGTAAGTGAATTCAAAATCAAATATATTGTTTGCTGTTAATTTAATATAATATATATTGTTAATATTGTTATTTAAATAGGTTTAATTAATATGTATAATTGAATAATTTTAACCTAAAAAAGTAAAAATATAATAGTTCTTTTTAAATTTTATTTTCAACCTAATAAGAAATACACTTAAATAAAAACTATATTGTGTGTTAATAACAATTATTAGTTTGCAAATAGTTTTAATAAAAAAATTTGTTTAATATACTGTTTTTTTTACCATTGTGCAATAATGCTTGAAAGTAAACTACACAATATAATAAGCGTAAAAATTAACAACAATTTTATATTATATTTACACGTTGTATTTTAATAGTAATTGTTGGTTAAAATTATAATAATTTTTAGTACTTTTATTTTAAATCTATTCAATCTATTTTTATATTCCTTCAATAAATATTATTTTAAGAATTAATATAATTTAATAATAACGCACATTAATATATATTAATATATGCACATTTGTTATGTTCTAAAATAATACATATTTTCAATTTTGTATTTTAATTTAAAATTGGCAAAAAAAAAATTATGATGTTAAATTTTGAATTTTTATCATAAAATATTGTTGTTATTACAAATAGTCAAGACATTTTATAAAAAGTATTGAAATATGATTAATTTTATGTTTTATTTTATTATTTCATTTTAAAACACTTTTAAACAGGATCTATATTTGTCAAGAATAACAAGTAATTTAATGACATAGTGACTAGTTTTCAGTAATCAAAACATAATATTTAGTTAATTAATATTACACGATTTTCAAGTGTGGTATACGGTATCTAGATTTTTATTTTTATTTAGTATATATAAAACAAATTTATGACATAATTCTGTAAATCGACATATAAATATCAAATACCCATATATAAATATTTAAAAAAAAGCATACAGAAATAGGAACAGTATGTGTGTGTGTGTGTGTGGATATGTGAAAGAGAGAGAGAGATATTTGAGTATATAAGGTATTGAAAATAACTTAGTCAAATTTGTTTTGCTATTGATGAGTTAGATAACTTGTCGGGTGAGTGACTTTTTATACCAAGTTGGTGACAGGCGTGAAGTTATTATTTAATTGTATGCTAAACGAAAGATTTGACCTATCTTGAACCCTAAACATATAAATTAAAAAACTCATAAAAACTTTATCAAATGCACGATAAGAAGAATTTACGAAATTTTTATTTCAAGTATGTAATGGATGTTTCAAAGAGTAATTCTGTATATAATTCAGAATCCCTAAAGATTTACTACAATTATAGTTAAAGATTATATATGAATGAATTGATTTCGCTAAACATTCATCAACATAATACTACCATCAAAAACTATTATAACAGCATTTTAATCATGATGTTTATGTACAGTCATCCGAAATTGTTATAATATTTACTTTGCTAACGTATACGTACGGTAGGACTAAAATCTGTCAGGGATATTATCAAGTAGATTGTATAAATAACATAAATCATAATGACTTTTTATTTGACTATGGTGTTTAAATAAAACCTAACTTTAATTAATAAGGAAAATATTGATTGTCTGGTATTATTTAATAGTAAACTAATTATAGATAATTGATTTTCTTTCTTGGCTCAATATCATAAATTATAATTGATTACAATATAACTTCTCTACAAAGTAATTTATATTGCATTTATAGATTTGTATGGTCTAATAAAACTAAAATGTATAAGACTTACAGACAATATTGGCTATGAAACTTTTCTTACCTGAAAAAAAATATATAAATTACTATTATTAAAAATACTTTAATGTACAATAATAACTTAAATGTTAATATTTTATACTCATTTATTATTTATAAACGATGAAACAGTTACATCAAATATTTATTTCTAAAGCATTATAATCTTCTGGTATATTTATAATATACTATTTTTATCTATAACAATCAACTAGACACATTTACAAAATCTTCATTAGTTTCTACTTTCTAATTCATATATTTATTTTATTTAATATATTATTGTGTTTGAAGTTCAACTAATGCATTAAGTTGAAAAATAATGTAATAATGTTTGTTATATATTGACTATATTTTTTTTAGTTATAAATTGTACATTGGTATCATTTACGATTTTTATGTTTAAGTACAATACATATAACGAGAGACTATAAACATGTGAGAGATTAAGATTATTACGAATAGTATTGGGCCCATGGAAGTTTCTGTTTAAATGTTGTTTCTGTTTATTTCTATCCGTTTAAAGAACTCCATAATAATACTGAAGAGAAAAACGCAGAGCGTGTGTTTTTTGTTTAAAACAAAATTCGTGACTAAAATAAAAATTAACCATGAGTTATATAACCTTCAACTCCACAAAACTTGATGATAAGAAAAATCAAAGAGACATCTTTAAAATAAAAATACTTTTTCAGTGCGATGTGTACGTACTTTTTTATTTTATTTTTTTTTCTGATTAACCGACAGCAGAGGAGGCTTTGTGTGAACAATACTACTCCTCTGCTGCCATCATTTATTGATGTATACAATGTGGCTAAATAGCATAATACATAGAATATATTTAATACGCATAAAAAATTGGACGATTGCAGGTTGTGTTGTATTGTATCAAATAATAATGTATAAGTATATACTAATGTGTACATGCCTAATTTAATGACACGAAAGAATATAAGTTGTCTTTAATATTAATAAAGGATATATTAACAATGGTAAATATATAAAATCTTATTTTAAATGTATAAAATAATAATACATGAGAGTAATTATACCTATATAATATTTAATTATTCACATTAATTAACCAAACCTTAACTAATTTATTGATATATAAAAACATATTTTAAACCTAATTTATAAACTAATAATTTAATTACCTCAATATAGCTATTTTATAAATATATATTATTTTAATTTTTGAGTTAATGAATAACGTTAATTAAATAAGGAAACAAATTTTAGTATGGTGCTGTCATATTGTTGGCGCAACGTTTGTAGTAGTTCATATCATTTATTGCGTTTATTATTCGTACTTTTTCGAGTTCAAAAAATTTAGAGATTTCTATGTTAGAATATTTGATAATATATATATAAAAATTTAGTTATTTAAGTTTTGTTGTATTTATTATTAATTAGATATTATACTAAATTGAATTACTAGTATCGTTAGTATCAATCGCAAGCTAAACTCTAGTATAAAAATGTATTAACATTTATATAAGTATTGTGCCATAATTCTATGTTCATATAAAATACAGTTAGTAACTTATTAGTTATTTTAATGGAAAACTAGTTTAGATGTGTATTTAAAAACTTAATTTAAATAATATTATTTAGTGTTTAATATGATTATTTCAATTGATGAATATATTAATACATATTAAAGGCTCGGTATTTCACAGGACACTCGGAGATATTTAGTGAACTGAAAATTGCTACAATAACTAAAACGGCATTCGTTATTTACTGTAACATAATAATATAGTTGGTAACTTTTCATGTCAAGTAAGTTGGCCAAACTCCAAAAAGGTCAGAAAATTACCCCACGCTCTGTATTGCATGTCATCAGTATAAGTATACAACTGAGAAAAATAAAGAAATTTAGTTGTGGTTATATTTGACCTATATGGTCATTTGATAACTGAAATGCATACAAACAAATGTTGAAATCCTAAAATTGAAATATTCATTCATATCTGAAAAATGTTAAGTTTTGAAATTTAAAACGGACAATCACCAATAATAAACATAAAGTTTAGATTCAAAAGTTGTATTCTCTTTCATAAAGTATAAATTATATCAAATTGAAAAAAAAGTGAGACAACATTATATTTTTACCATTTTTTTGTCATAATTTTTTTTTTAATTGGACATGATTTTGTGGACTAAAGATCAATTTTAAAAATACATAAAACTAAATATAAATTATTCTATGAGTTCTATATGAAAAAATTATTGTTATTATTCGTTTTCCTCTCATGCCTATGCATTTACATTAGAAACTTATTTAAACTTCTTTCTAGAAATTTAAATGAATCGAAAATCCTGCGGGACAAATATTTTATTTGAAGCAATAATGGTATTACTGATTCACTATAAAATAGTAATAGAAAGAAAAAGTAAGTATAAAACAAAGTACAATTATGCGTTCATTGGCGTTTTTTACGAATTTATAAATCCTAATTCTTAAAAATACATATACATTTGTATATTAACAATACACAAATATAATCTTATAACACATATATTGTGAAATATAAAATTATATATTTTTATTAAAAAAACTGTTATTTTTTATTACATTTACAAATTACACTAATTAATTTTTCAACAAGTCTAAGAGTGTTTGACATTTGTTACTACAAAATAGTCGAAATAAACACAATATTTCGGTATTTATGTAAAATTAAAAATTAGTTTAGACTATTTTAAATGCATGGAAAAAGTTATTTGTAAACTGAGTAATGAGATTATGTTATTTTTATGAGACTTATTTCATAACAGGAAAAAAAATTATATTTCAACTTCTGGTACGTAATAAAAACCCATTTATAAAGCCGGAGGCAGCTTTAAGTGAGCATTTATCCCTCAACACAAAAACATTTGCTCTTTCAAATGTTCTTTTTGCAACAAATGATCACCAAGAGAGCTTTGAAAAAAAACCAACCAGGTGGTCGTCGATCAGAAAATGTACAATAAAAAAACAGTATAATATCTACATATATGGTATTTACATAATAAAAGCGTATTATTCTTGACAAGTGATAACAGTCAACAGCTGTAGTTTCTTTTAAATATTTACATTTTTAATTAGCCTTCTAACTATAGTTTATTATGCTATTTATTAAAATCATAACAAACTCTTCTTGAATTCTTTCTTTTTATTTAGAGTAAAATAAGATTTCCCAAAGGATTCAATGTAATTTCACACGTAAGTAAGAAAACAAAAAAAAAGGTGAAGTCAACCACAACAACACGCTTTGACGTATTTTGAAGATATATTTTTTTTTTATCAACATTTGACACTACTTATCATCATATTGTTGATTTATTCATTTATCAATCAACACTAATCACAATTGATACAAAATAAATATTTTTAATAAACCTGTTAATTAATTAATTTTTAATAAAAGAATTTTGATACACAAGATTTAGTATACGATTTTGTAATTTAATTTACTCATACTGTTTTGTTATAATTAAAAATTGTATCATTATCTATTTTATTACGTCATTAGGACAAAATATCAAGTTATGCATTTTATGGTATTAATTTACACTGAAGTATCCACAATAATAGGTATTTGGTAAATCTGTCGTTTTTAATATTATTATATGTGCAAATTGTGCAGAAAATACGGAAAATACGGAATAAAAATAAAAAAATAAAAAAAAATACGGAATTGAAATTTAAAATCATAACAATATTAAATTACATCACATAATCACACATTTTTTTAAAAATCATATTTTTAGAGAATTCGATTTTTTTGTTTAATTATTATTTTTCAATTTCCATTTATCGAAAAAACGTATAAAATAAATATTTAGTCAAAACTAAAATAGATATAGGTATATATTTATAGGTATTAGTAGTGTGACATATTAATTTAACAATGTAAATTTTTGTAAATTATTCGTGTACTGAAAATGTTATTTCTCTAAGTACCTAATGCATTATTGTTGTTGTTGTTTTTACGAGAAAAAAATAAGTATTCATGTACATTGCACGGGATAGATCTAATAAAACGCAGTTTTCGCAAAAGCTTGTAAAACTATCTTAAATTGAATCTCTTTTTCTTTACATTGGTACAATACAAATTTAAAATAAGAGGCAAATTTTTTTTCCTCGATAAAAAACATTTACATTTTTATTTAAAAAAAAATGCTTTCAATATATAATTAATACTCATTATGTTTCATACATTACATGATATACTTATTATAATAATTGAATAAAATTTTAAATTTACTATTTATAAATAACGAAATAAATATTGGTGGGTTAACTATATATTTGATTATATTTTGTAGATTATATAGCAATATAATACAATTTTTTTTTTGCATCAGCTAAGACCACATAAGGATATTGATTATAAACGTACAATAATTAGAAATCAAATATAATTTTTCCGTGTTTACAGGAAAAATCAAGTATTTCGTATATTGATATAAAATGCGATGTTAAGGATGAAACGAAAGACTCAATACAATATATCGAATTATTTTTACATAATTCTCTTCAAAATCTTTCATTAAAAACTACAAATTTTCGAAGGAGTTCTGTACAACAACCTATAGGCATTAAAGAAAAAAAAATAAATAAATAGAATTTTGCGACCTTGACTATTGCCACAATAAGACTTATTCCTTACGGACAATTGCAAAATCATCTCAAATTATTATAATAAATTACAAAACGAAAAATAGCAAAATTGTAAAAGTAAATACCTACAAATATTCTGAAACAAGATTTCATTTTCATTTCATTTTTTTATTTTATTTTTAAATAAAATTA
Source organism: Rhopalosiphum maidis (assembly GCF_003676215.2). Taxonomy (NCBI): domain Eukaryota; kingdom Metazoa; phylum Arthropoda; class Insecta; order Hemiptera; family Aphididae; genus Rhopalosiphum; species Rhopalosiphum maidis. The sequence goes on from NC_040878.1 coordinate 7,617,476, forward strand.
AAAATAATTATTTATTTACATTTCAACACAGTTATTATATCTACGCTGACTACATTTTTGAGTGAAATATATTTCTATAATTTGAAACAATTGAACTTTATATAAATAAATATAACAAATATTTAAGGAATAAAAATATATGAATAAATATTATGAAATGAAAAAATAATTAGCTTAGTGATTATAGTTACGAAAATTTATTTACAAGATTTAATGTATAATATAAAATTTAATCATCAGATCATAAATTAAAATTCAGAGGTAAAGTCACAACTACGTTTATCTTTGAACTTTGACACGCTTGTGGAAAATTTAAATATATGACTATTTTGTTGTAAAATTTGATTAGTAAATTTTGAATTATAATAAGGAAACTAAATGTTTTGTATGAGAACTCGTAATATTACACGTGAATATCAAATTTCGTCAAAATTTAAGCTTCAGATGCTCCTGAAAAATATTTGTGGAATTTTGATCAACATTTTATTTTTCTGTTAGGTTAACTTATATCATAACAAATTTAAGTTTTTTTTACAAAATGGACAATTTTTTATAGAAAAAATATTTTATTTCTTTTTTCGTATGGCGGTGTGTAGTCCGGGAGTAGGCCCGACTGAAGGCCTAGTTCGGACGCCTGTTGGCAGAATTTCTATTTCTACCCGTCAGTTTCTGCCATGCCCGGGGTGGGGGGATGGCGGTCTCTCTCTCCAGACTTGCCCGAAGAGAGGTGCCGTCTGTAACCGAGGTTCGAACCGGCGACGATGTGCATCGAAACCGACACCTTAGAACGCTCGGCCACTTCGTTCCCCAAAAATTGGTTAACATATTAAAAAAAAAAAAAAAAAAAAAAAACAGATTTATATGTCTGTAAATAGCTTGAAAAATAAAAATAAATATTTTTTAAATTATACTACATAATATATAAAATTGTAGAATAAATATTTGGTTGAAATTTCAAATATCTACGATAATTTTTTTTTGAGTTACAAGAAGCTAGCAAAAAAATATAAAAAAAAATCGGATTTGTCAAAAATTGATTTTACGTATAAACGATATTTTTTCAATTATTTTGAAAAATAATGACATTTTTAAATTTTAAATCTCTAAAAGTACCAACTAGATTAAATTTACTATCAGAAACCACCTAGTTGAAATATTTTTTTTATTATAAAACGGAATGACACACAAAAATCTCATTTAAAGTACAGTAACACAAACTAATATATCTATTAAAACTTTCACAATTACCTAATATAAATTAAATGTCAACAATTTATGGAGCAATGTTCAAACATAATTTTTTTTTAATTATAGTTTAATTTTAAGTACCTAAATATCAATCGAAAAATAACTTAAGAAACTTGGAAAAGAAAAAAACAAAATTAAATTGGAATAATTATGTTTACTCTTACTTTTAGTTACAAATAATTTTTTTTTTTAAACAATTATGAAAAAACAATTTAATTTCATGTTTAAGTTTGAGTGTTTGACATACATATTATATACTATTTAGTATTTATTATATAGTTTATCGATTGCCAGGGATTAATTTTAAACGTACATTGTCATATCAAGAATTATTTACATTATAAACAATATACAATGACAATGCGCCTGAGTACTTGAACGGTTAAGTTAAAAAACATCGATACAATTTTTTTGAAACATCTATGTGTATACGTGGTGAACATATTTTAATAGCATAATAAAAAACAACTATATATAATACGTGTGACGATAGCAGCGTCCAAGAATTTGACTGAGTACTACGTAATCCATTAGGAAGGAAAGTACCTATGTCGAGTATCGCGCGGGTGTATATTCAAAGCATAGCTACTGCAGTCATAGTATATTGCGTATATGGACGCGATATTATTATTTTGGTTTATTTATAGCCATTGGCTTGTCAGAATGACAAGTGGCGAGTTTTACAGACCGCTATAATAACACTCGCGAGCACGAAACACTACTGCGATATATTATACATACATATTGTTACACGCGATAAAAGTGTTGTGAAACGTGAACGACTATACACATGATAGCAGGTACTCAATACCGAATGTACGTCCCTCGGTGGTCAACAACCCATTTACACGATTCCCGTTTAAGTCCAGCACCCGCACGGCCTTAAGTGATTAACTATTTCGGCGCACAGGTATACACCTCTAAACTATTTGCTTTGGGGAGATTGTACTTGCACCGCCTGTGTGCATGATTGTATTTACCGTAATTACATTTATAGGTTTATACGCCGTACCTACATGCAGTTGTGGTATCGAAATAATATGTTCGCGCGCGCAAATGTAAATAACTGCCGAAAGTTACGCTTCGCAGCTACCACGACGACGCGGGTGGGTTTCCGCCTATATACGTACAATAATATAATATAAACTATACACAAGCGTGCAATCCAAAGCTGTAGATTTCGTAAATCCTACTTTTCTTCTGTAATCCAAGCGTACGTCAATAACTCGGTAATCGGTAACGAAATGCGCCAGCATTCGTATACGACAAACATTTCGTCGAATAACGTAGGTATAGCAAGTACGCGGAAGTTACTAATTTACTATATATAAACGTCATGATATAATATTATATGGACAACTCACCTTTAAATCGTGCACCGTGTTTTCGGCGTATATAGTCGGCCACTATATACAGTGTCCCGCGAGGATTTACCCATAGCGATATCTCCTGAAATAATAGAGATATCATAATTCTGGTTTTTTAATAAGATTCACGGGGACAAGAACTACAAATATTTTATGTTTTAATTTATTTTTATGTCTTGGTAAAAAAGTTTAAAAATTTATTTTTTTATTTAATTATTTAAAAAAAAAATTGAAGATAGCAATTTTGTAGAGTTTTTTTTCTAAAAATATTGACGTTTTAACAATTTCATCAATTTCCTGACTGTTAATATTTTTTCTAGTTTTGAAAAAACACCTTTTTTTGCTAAATTCAAAGTAAACAAAACACATTTATTTTATCTATTTATTATAATTATTATAACATAACCGTATTTAATACAAGTTATAACAAAAATGTACATATTGATATTTTGTACAATAGTTATTAATTTTATTTAAAAATTTAACAATGTTGAAGAAATAAAATATGACGTTTATTGTGAGCCACACTGAAACCTGTTCGCCAGCCGTACGAGAACGCGGGCCACATGGTTGATACTATGATACCACTATGGCACTATCGTATTAAATAATTCGCGGTTTTTTCAAAACTAGAAAAAATATTAAAAATCAGGAAATTGATGAAATTAAAATGTTAAAACGTCAATATTTTCAGAAAAAAAAACTCTACAAAATACATTTTTTTAATTTTTTTACCAAAACATAAAAATAAATTAAAACATGATATATTTGTAGTTCTTGTCCCTGTGAATCTTATTAAAAAACCAGAATTATGGTATCTCCATTATTTCAGGAGATATCGCAATGGGCAAATCCTCGCGGGACACTCTGTATAGTTTGCAAGAATCGGCGGTGGTACTGTGTACAACTCAGTGAGCGGTAATACATAATAATATAGTCTACAAATAAAGTATAATATAATATTATGTCATTGCGTGAGTGGAAACGATTTGCGAACTAATGAAATAATGTTATGAAATGTTCAAGTAAGTACGTAAAAAACGACGAAACCCCGAGAAACGGCAATATCACGACACTTTTGAAAATGATACAACGACGGTAATTATTGTATATACGAAAACAACGACGGCGACATTATTTTGTATAATAAATTTTATAATAACATGTTGGTCCGAAGACGTCATGTCGTTGACACCCGACGGACGTTTGCGCGACGATGACCGAGGGCGGACAGGATGGGTTTACGCGCGTCGTTGCACATCGACTACTATGTGTAATATGTGTGTTACGTGTATACATAATGATATTATGTGTATGTGCGTTTGCGAAAACGTATCCATTTAACGACGGTTTTCCCGGCGGTGAACTTGTCGTCACGTCCCCGCGGGTGCGGCGTCATGGAAAAAAGAAAAACGACGAGAGCCATATAGTTTTTCATCTACCGTTAGTAGTGATTTTACGCCATGACATCTATACACTAGATAATAGGAACTCGTGTCATAAAATTCGAATGTTGTTTTATCATCTCGTTTGGGAAATTGACACGAACATGTTAACAATATGCATACCTTCGATATTTTGATACGTTACCTTACGGTTGAATTGATTGCAGATTTTATCCATGGCCATTTTTTCGACCCAAAACGTGGCGGATGAGCTTCGATTGTCTGGTAAACGTTCCTAATTTATAGGATATAGTAAGTACAGAAAACTGTGTTTTATACGTGAACCTATACAATACGATTAAATCATGATAATACAATAATGTAGAGAACTATGTCCTTTGGCATTTCGCTCATCAACCATCCGTCGGCCCACCTGGAAGCTGCTTCAGCGCATCGTACAATATATGACGTCAAAAAAATAAAACGTTAGGTATCGATATTAAAAATATATCGTCATCCAACAATATTAATATGATTTCGCCGGTGCATGCAACCACGATGCTTGAGGGCGATGGTGCTCATGTGTTATAATACATTATTTTTTAATCATGTGCCCTCCATACAACAAATATACAATAATGAACCCTCGTGTGGGCAACACGAATTGCATTATTATTTGTTTTGCTATATATATATTACGTTGTGTACACGAGCGGCGTAGGATTAGGGGAGGCATTGACCAGCCACGTCGCAGAGGACTTTTACGATTTTCATCGAGCCGAACGAAGTTACAGTCATAGTTTTGAGAAGAAAAAAACCCAAATGGCGTATTATCGATTATACCCATTACGTTTTTCCGCGACCAATGAACCTTTAAGATTTTTGTGACTAGACTATTTTTTCAGTTAGGGCTTGGATTAAATAAAATTCAATTTCCTACTAAACCTAGAAAATAGGTTATTAAATTCAAATCCGTTTATAAAGTTTAATATTTAGAACATCAACTTTTATACACCATAATATTCGTTTACATTTTTGTAATAAATATATGAGAAAATACTGAGTTTTTTACCATAATCTTATTATAATATTTGGTATATAAGTTATAATGTAAGATCAGTCAAATTTGTTTTTTTATAGGCACACTTGTGTAGTTTTGCGACTCACTGAGATTGCCATAGTTGCTAACCGGCTTATTCCGAGCTGGTTTTTGATTATTCACGAGAAATACAAATAATATTGTATAATTTATTCTTTAACAATATATTATTTACCTATTTAATCGTTTAATGGAATACATACAAAAATAATACTTTCACTCACCATCATAATATTTACATAATAATTATTAAGTATAATGTTATTATATTATAAAATTAATAATTATTTTTAAGAATATAAAAATTGATTATTTGAAAAAATTAAAACTTATGTTAATATATTTTTTGTTTATCATGTTACATGATCTATGTACCTAATAATATAGGATAATACGTATATATATAATACAGTACTAACATAATACTAAGCTAATTTTATTAACTATACCAAGATGTATTGTCGTGCAGTGTTCTCTTACATGAATTAAGTTATTGTATAAAATAAATGTTGTAAATTCTGGATAAATTTTTAGATTGGTCTTTCATTAATTACCTAATAAAGTATTTTTGGTAAACATAATAAATAATAATAATATATGATAATATTAAATTCAAAAAAAATTTCAATCAACCGAATGTTAGAATAATTCGATAAAAAATACTATTATCAGCGGATAATTATACTTGAATAATTATTTTAATTAAGAGTAATAAAACCTAGTAATAAAGCGAATAATGTAATTTATTATTAATTCAATTGTTTAGGATTTGAATAATTTATTTAAGTATTAAAGAAAAGGTAATCTAAATTAACATATCCCGATGGAATAAAAATGTAACAATATAACAGACAACAGTGTATGGAGGCGTTGGTATCGATTTCATTTTAAATTATTGTTTTTTATCCCAAATCCGTATGAATGTACTTAAAATATTTACAAGTCTTTTGTTGAACTATAGACGTTTGCTTTTGTATCCAAAAAAACTATGTACATTTTATCAAAAAAATAATTTCAAATAAAGACTTATATAATACACAAGTGATTGCAGACCTTGTCAAAACTCAAATACTTTTCATTTTATACCTATACAGTATAAACTATCAGTGTATATTATATTTTTACCAAGTGTTAAAAAAATCTAGATTTACTTTTTTATGCTTTCAAACTTATCGTGTACAATATAATATATTCTATTATTATACGCACATTCTTTTTTTTTTTTTTTAAGGTAATATGGTATAGGTATGTGGTCATATTATTAGGTATTATGTTTTTAAAGAGGTTTATTGAAAAATGTGTGTATCTAGTATATATATACATGCAGTACACCTACAACAAATAGAGTACGTATTAGAGTTTGGTTTTCTTTCTTTGGACGAATCACGATTTATTTGACCAGAAAACTAGTTGACAAAAGAATGCGACAAAATATTGGACGAAGCGACTCTTGCGCATCATCCACCGCCTTTGGTGGGGACTGAAAACGCATTGAGAAAACGACGCGGCGACAGTGGCGTTTATATCCGCGAGAAACGCGTAAGATCCGATGCCGTCGTCGCCTACATAGTGGGGGTGTTGGTGGAAGTGGTAGTGATGGTAGTAGTAAGACGGTCGTAGTTCTGAACACGATTCTCCAACATTTATAATATATATACATATACAATAATATAACCCCGCGTACGTTTAAAGTTTTACAATTTCGTTCGCGACCGAGTTAATCGTTTTGCCCTCATCACCAACACAGAGTGTATATTACACACATACATACACACACACAAACACATATATAGACGATATGCACTATGACTACACCATCACTGATGACGACGAGACGTTTGAATTGCATTCCCTTAAACGACTTACACGTACTAGTCACCCCCTACGTATGTCCCTACCATCACCATCGCCAACAACACAAACCACTACGACCTCAAAATAGGTTCACAGACTTCATATTATACGTGTAGATGTACGTCATATTCTTCTTATTATTATTATTATTATACACACGGTATAATCGTTGCAGTTAAAAATACTCGTAGATTGTCTGTTTGTTTTTTTCCAACCCTCTTTGGTCTCGTGGACCTGAATACAATATTAATACCCCCATGATAGAATTTATTACTTATTTGTACACTTAAACGTGAAACGTATATTATACTACAACGCTCTTGTATTCGTGTATACCTATTATATAAACTCGAATCGTACGCTTTTATAGTTTTGTGTCTATACTCTATACGATGGGTTTTAATCGCAATATTATTTCTCTCCTCAGATTTAATCAAAATTAAATTACCGATAATATATTATGTATACATATTGTAAATTAATTACCTATTAAAAAAAAACAGGATTTAGGTGCTCAAGTATAATAATTATAATAATGTAGTGGTAAAATTAAACAGTATTGAACTACATTAAGTATATACAATTTACTGTTATTTATTGCGGGTATTGGGTTGAGTAGGTATTTTACCCCCGAATAAAGCCGAAACATAATTTACGTTAAAGTTGTAAAACGTCAGGTTCGTTAATTGTCATATTATGTGCACTGAACAAATCGAACAAATTTAATGACGGAGTAATCAATTCGATTTTACCACCCACCAACAGCTTTATATGCACTTCCTACCGTTGAAACGTATTAATTGTACACGCTGCTTGGTTAACAACAATTTATGTCTACTGTGTAGCTTTGCAACAAAATATAGGTCAAATTCTTCAACTTTTGGTAAACTCTGATGACGTAAACAGTAAACCCAGATTATATTATTAGGATGTACATTTCTTGATACATTTTTCAATAGTAATAAAATGGATTAAATATAATATGGTAATACCTGAAGGAAATTCAACACTAAAATGTTTACAATTCGAGAATTGTCAAGACTTTATTTGCTTTCGGTATATTATGTAAATTGTAGGCTTAATATATTTTCATCAAGACATAAAACTGAAATATCTTAGTACAAAATGTATAAATATTTTATTTCTATATTCAACCCATAAAGTTTTTAACCACGCTTAGCGATAATGATATTACGGGACGTTTTATGACTGAAATAATTTTATCCATTGAAGTTGATAAAATATTATATACCTATGTAATATCATAATATCTATGCAAAGGACATTAAAGTACGCCATTTTCGAAAAACAAAACCATTACATAAAAAATGTTATATATTTTTATATATTATATCATAATATATTGATCAAATTTACTAGGAAAATTAACATATTAATATATTATTGAACATCGATTGTAGTAAATGAATAGTGAATGACGTCAGGCTATACGAACACGTTTTTAGCAGTCTTATAAATGTACATTTTTTTTAAGAGATTTTCTTTCGTTTTTTCGCCCATACACAATACTCGTAAAAGAAAAAAAAAGTCGCTTTAGAGCGCCCCACCCGCAACATTAGCGCCGTGATGTTTTATATCCGATTGATAACACTGTCGAGCGAACATTAATCTTAGACCGAGTAGATGCGGTGTTTTTCTCTCCCCTTTCCGCCACCCGAAACGAACCACTGACCAGACGGCGATTAATTCTCAGATGATGATGGATACATTTTGCCAAATTTCCTATTTATATATAAGAGTGACGAATACTGACGATTCGAAGGGGAAAAACTCGCCGGAAAGAAAAAAGTGGAAAAAAACTTTCGTAGCAATAATATATGTATAGCTACCGCGCGATAATGCATTTCGAACTACGTCGTCACCGATGTGGTCGGGACTGTGTCAACATCCGTGATGACATATTGAAGTATGTGACGTTTATAATAATACCTACTACCACGGTATAATTACCATACACACACGAACACACATATTGACGAGATGTTCTACCGTTGTATTAAATAATTATTATACGCTTCTGCACCGCCGACCATTCGCCGCCGCCACCCTCGTCGTCAAATCGCTATAGCAGTTAAATTCTGATTAATTTCACACGATTTACATTATTTGCAGTACTATATAATACAGACGGTGCACCGTTTGTGTATAGACCCGCGCACTCGTTACCGTCGCCTCAGCAATTCAACCTTTATACCATATTATATTATATTATAATATAATATATATGTGTGTGTGTGTGTGTGTGTAGGTACGCGTCGTAAATTCAACCCGTCCGGCGTCTTTGTTGTAACGAAATTTACATGTAAACAACCATTGTGGACGATCGCGTTATATACATGGACTGTACACACTGAAAGGTAATCATTGCGATGTTATTACTATTAATATTATAATTGTTATTACCTACATTACCTACGGGATATCGCGATTTTACGAGCAGGGCACCCTTGCCAGTGCGATAACCGCACAGGTAAAATGGAACTGCGCGTCGGATTCGAGAGCGAAAAACGAATTACAAAAATATTATAATCCGCGTACGCATACCCATAATGTGTACATTTTCACGCGAACACAAACGAACGTGTTTAAACAAACTCGGGCCGCCGTGCTGGGTACACGTCCTATACCTTGAGGTAGGAGGCATTACTGGCCATATTGTAGCGTACAACGTATATATAATAATATAATAATGCTATGTTATGTAAAATGCATAGTGTAGTTGCTGGCTACAGTACGTATATATATATATATATATATATACTACATACACACACGATCGCAATAATTATTATTAATATTATTATTCTATGCGTGCTTCAGTGGAAATCGTTAATTTTATTCTACTATTCAATTTTTCTTTGAATATAATGCATATTTTCCAGGAACGAATACGAATAAAGCCGAGCACAGCCGACGGCCGTTACATATATGTACAGGCGAATGAACGCGACATTTTCAGCTGTCACAGACTGTGGACGTTTAATTGTTTCAAATGTTCCGATTCTCTACGGAACAATTCATCAGTGTAACAATAATATTCTGGTACGATTAAAACAACAACAACCACTCACAGCGAACTACTAAATGTACTATAGGGTTTTTGATAAAATAAATTTACTACGCAAATTCTACCTATGGTATCACAAACAATTTAAACAAATACTTTAGTTATATTATGCTTTTAGTAGTTTTTTTTCATTCCAAGTAATCACAATATTTTTGATAGGACAGTGATACATTTTTTTTTACTTTATAGCGAGTCTTTTTTTTTTTTTTTTGACGGGTGGGCTAACCTCATACACAAATGGTATTTTAAACGTTTTGCTGTTGGTTTTGTAATAACTAAAATAAATAACATATGATCGTTTTATGTATCTACAATGAATTTATATCATATTTTATTTAAACGTTTGTGGCGATGATGAGATTGATTTTAGGCTTTTAATGAATCAGAATGAAAGTTAAGAATAGATAGACAATATTTGTTCGAAAGTTTGAATTTGATATAGTCTTATTATTGCAATTAACTATATAAGTGACGAAATATGTATATTCACTTATAAGCTATTTGTAGTGAAATTAAATCCGTTTCATTTAAAACTTCAGAATTTTAAACATTATATCATTAAATGTAAATGCCAACATAAATGTATGCTACAACTAATTACTTTCAGATAAAATAATATATTATTTTAAACATAATGTTGTATTTTTTTTTAACGACATGAAAGAGTTCTTACAAAACTGCGGTATTCATTAATAAACGGAACATATAAACCAAATAAAACCAAAATGACGTATTATTTAACATTTTTTTTTCAATTCTCTATGGAAAACGATTATATCGACCATCATTATGATAAAATGTATAATTAATTAATATTATTAATGGTTTAATTTAAAATGTTTACATTGAAATCTATCATCTAAATTTAAAACTCAACGCATCATTAATAAACCTAATTTTGTGTTCCAAATTGTATTAGTGCTTGTACATATAATTTGAAAAAAAACCGTACAATATACCCACAATTTTTATTTAGTGATCAAAAACAGAGATACAATAAATAATAATAAATAACGAAGATAGACATATTTGATCGAATACATTACTAAAGAACGAAAAAAATATTTATGATTTACAGGCACACTGCACATATATACATTATGTATAATATATTATTTTCTGTATCTATATTATACATAATAAATGTATATATATAAAATAATATATAATATATAATATACTATATTATACTGTCAATACATTTATATGGATTTTATTTAGGACATTCACATTATTAATAATAAGCTCAGTCTCATGATGAGAATCGTAGAATACGCCTAGCATCAGTATAAGTAGATGTTTTCGTGTTACAACGATGTTGGCAATAAAATAAAGACATAATAATAATAACAATAATGTAACCAATTGAGATAAAAAAAAAAAAAAACTAAAAATTATATCAATATAAATAGAAACAAGCACAGTTTTATGTGTTAAGAAAAACTAATTAAATATTACTACTTATAAGTAAATAATTAATGTTAAAGTTTAATTTTCAATTATTATCACTAAAATAAATTTGACTATAATCATGAATGTGTTAAAAAATAAATACACTAAAATAATGTAATACTAATTAATCGTGAAAATGTATTAAATGCATTTGTTTTAGATTGATACTGATGATATTTACCTTTACCGTTGGTATCGTTTTTAAATTACTTTCAACCTCGATATTTTAGACATGTAAGAGAAGTTTGAGAGTTGCGTATTTACACATGAGTGGTCAATATCATTTGTTTTTGGAACAGAAAAGCCATTTTTGACGCCTTTCTTTTAAAGAACCCCTATTCATTTAAACGTATACCACTAGTAAACATACAGGAGGTTGTATGTCGAACTAACACGGAAAAACAAAAGATTTTAAAAATATATATACTATCATTGTACATTAATTTGCTCAGTTGTTGATTCGCACATTTTAAAGCTATTAAATCAAAATATACTCGAAAGTTTAACATTGCATATAATATTGTATATAAATGGTGTACTTTTACATAAGACAATATTAGATAACTTATTTGCAATTTGAAGAAAGTACCATCAATTAAAATCATTTTCTGAAATAAAAAGGCCATTGGACTTAATTTATTGTGAAAAATAAAGAAAAAAACGTCTGTGTCTATACAAAATACCTTCGTAATAAACGTGTATACTCTACTATTCCATAAAAATAAACATCTGGCAATTTAAAAACGTATGCTCTGCAGGGACTCATTAGAAATTACAATACGTTTTCTGAATTATTCAAACTGCATTCAATTTAATGATTTAAAAATTCTTAAACACTTGCATACAATTTAACGATTTATTTTTGACTAATCACAAGGAGCAAGTGGCTTGATCTGCATTCATAAATACTTTTCTATTAGAATTTAGAATTTTTTTTTTGAAACGATCATACATAATATTATTTTCATTAATTTTTCATAGTTACTTAATAGTGGCGACCATTATCTTAACGTTAAAATAATCATTTTATTACATGTATTCTATATAGACCAATTCGGGAAATTCCAACTAAATACCATACTATCGATATGTTAGATATTATCAACTGAGTTGGGCAGTATCTTCGATACAATTATACGAAGTATCGAGTATCTAATATCTAGATACATTAATGCAATACTTAAAATTAATTTTTACGATTATTTTCACTCGCCGATCTACCAACCGTGATTGTTTGACTATGTTTTAGTATAATACTATAATGTGTGTAAAAGACGTGGTAAATTAAAATTTATAAATTCATAATTTAATTACAGTATTAATCAATTTAAAATTACCGAAAATTCTGATTTTTACTATCATGATTAATATTTATTTTCCGAATACAAGTACAATTGAGTAGTTACAAGATATTTCCTGTAGGCCGTAGCTTACAACTAATACGAAATTATTTATCAATATATTAGCCATATATGCAACTGTTAAAACCATTAAAAAATCTGACATGGAAGTAGTTAGTTTTTTGAATCAAACATAAAAATAAATCTTTAAATGACTTTACTAATTATCCTATAGTAAAAAAATTATTTATTCGATTTAATATCAGCTTGTGCTATTCAGAACCCGTTGAACGTATGTTTTCTCTGGCAGGATTTATTTATTATCCTACCAGGAAAAATTATAAGACGTCAGTATGTCCCTTTTAAAAAATTAATATTTTTAAAAGAAAACAAGACGTTATATTATACTAAATAAATATTTAATTTTTCAGACGTTATGCACAATATAAATTAAATTAAAACCTGGCTAGTGAATATTATTATACATTTTTACAATACAATTGTATAATATAATTAAACATATTTGATAACATAGATACCTTATAGGTATTATTAATTATAGCATTATAATAATCAGTATTTACGGTTTTTATCAATATAATATATTATTACATAATATTAGTTTATTAATTAAGTTATTACTTATTGGCTATATATTACTATTAAGTTATTAAATTTTGTGGTCTAGTTAATATATATATATATACCTAAATAACCTACTTAATCGTGTATAAATAAAATTAAAAAAAATGTTATGACTAATTTTTTTAAATGTATCAAGTATCGGGTATCGAGTATCTAAATACTTAAAATGTAAGTATCGAGTATTGAATATCTAAATACTTAAAATGTAAGTATAGAGTATCCAGTATCTCGATACTCTAAATTCAAGTATCTAGTATCTAGTACTGCGATACTGATTTTGAGTATCTGGCCATCTCTGAGTATCAAAAAATTCATTGCAATTGAAAGCATATTATATATGATTTTTTACCAGTAAATACGCTTCTAGTCACGTGAATATATTTATTTTTTTCGGTTATGATTATGATTAAACTCGTATAAATGAACGCTGAAATGGACGTATAATATGAAATCTCTGATGTTTGAAAAGTTGTCAATGCGATTGTGTTTGTATTAATGGTTTGACAAGACGTAATGGTGAACAGAGTTTTCAGTGTGCGCGACGAGTTGCATAACACCAATATAAATACAAAGGTATAATATGGTTGACTCGCGTTCTTTTGAGGTTTAAAACGGAATCCACCCCCTCAAAGACGAAGATTCAATAATGAAGTTTTTCTTTACATTGTGAGGTTTGGTATTACGCGTCAGAACACACACAGCCCAACATAATATTATAAAAAGTTATCGTCGTCGCAGTCGCCGTTTGTCCTCCACCCACCAAAAACACGGACTCAGTATTTCACGGACGTGGGTGATGAGACCTAGCTAATAAGCGTATAGAAAGGTATTGACAGTGATAATGTATTTACGGAGGACAGGGGAGGGTCTGGACCCACTCCCATTGGTATTTTATTATAAAATCATGAGAAGTTTTTGAATGAGTTTTTTTTTTTTATTCTTGATATTGAAAAAAAATAAAATATATATTTGCTTTTTGCTTTATCAAGGTTACCAGTTAATATTATCAAACTTAATTTTTTTTTTAAATTTTCTGATCACTTTGTATTTTTCATAAATTACTGTAATTATTCCATATTTTATTCTAGATCACTAGAAAAACTCAATTTGTTAACATTTTCTGGCATTTTAATTTTTATAATAATATATCTACAAAAATATCTTTTTTTTTTTTGTATGTACTGCAACAAATTGAATTCCTTTTATAGTATGTATTGAAGGTGTGGGATCGATGACTATCTCGTCACTATGTTAGAAAAATTATCTGAACTCCACAATAAAAAATTCCTATAAACTAGCTGGGTACCTATTGGTGCTGATGTGTGGGACTGCAGTAAACAATAACCGTCACTGAGTCGAATAAATTTCGTGTTTATGTGCGTGTTGTAAATTTCAATTAAACGGATGGTATTCGGTCGGGGCTGTTAATATACGCAAAATTACTACATATTATATTATGTGCGTACGGGTTGGAACAAAAAAAAAAGAAAATAAATTATCTCCTCTGTCCTCACTGGAACGCGCAATGTATAAATAACAAGCTGCCAATATGCCACGACGACTATGAGTGCACTTGGGATAATATTTTTTCCATCACCAGCCGTGACTGTCCGGATACACGATCCACGTACTCACTCGGACATACAACAAGCTTGCAGTCGAAATAGAATGTAATTGCACATACACACTAAAGTCAACTTGCAGTGCTAAACTCGGGCGTAATTGTACACACGCATATATTGCATAGCAGCAGCTGGCTCGAGGTCGTGGCGCGGTCAATGATGCTGGATTTTATATTGTGTTCTCTATACTATAATCTTCTTTTCTCATGATACACAATTTAACGTCACGTATGTCCATAAGTTGTGACGATCGAAGATTTCTTTTTTTTTCGTACCATCAGTATTGCGCGATACCCTCATTTCCCCAATGGCTCATACGTAATTATTACAGTATTCTAATATTGTTTATTACATTTCAATCATAAAATAATAATTATAATCACACTGAAATTTAAGTCGGTAATTAGATATATGTATAAAAGTAAATTTCATTCAAGATTCAACGATATTTGGTTGATTAAAATACGAGTATTAGTTATTTTATTCTTAGGTTATTTTAAAAAAATTTAAATAAATTAAATAATTTTGTTTGATTGAAAATCATTAATAAGTGTGCATACAAAAATACGGATTATCCAAAGTACCGAGGGCGAGGGCGAGATTTAGACTTTTGGATCTTCTGGAGAAATAGAATTGGACACCTGCACTAATAGAATTAGTAAGAAGGCGATGTCTTCCCTAAAAGATTTTAAGATTTGAAAATTAATTAAAATGTTTTTATAAAAAGCTTATTCATTCTAACTTATTCATAACTTACAGAGAAAAATATATACACTTGTCTCTGTATAAAATTTTGAAATAAGCTTTCACATTAAAAAGTATACAGTAGTTTTAAATAATTAATAATTATATTATTTTTATTTTTTGTTTATCATTTATAATGACAGAAATGCTCTGATCAACACAACAGTAATTATTGAAATATTATTGATAATGACTTAAATTTAATTCTTCAATAATTCTTCATGAAAATAAACTATAAAGAACATATTATGTCCAAATACTTTTTAAGTTGTACATATTTTTATACTGTTAAACTTAAATTGATATGATAATAAACAATAGTTGAACAATTTCTCTAGCTACAAAACAAAATTTAAATAGAATTGAAACTTAAATGGCCTTACTATTCAAAAATAAATAATTTATGCAAGACTGGAAATTTTATTGAATTTATTCTAAAAAGAGTTTTTGTTTAATGCAAATAAGTAATTCAAACTATTTACACTTAATTTTGTTACTTCGAAAAAGGTATTAAGTATGTATAATATTAAAGAAAATCCAAAGGGATTTCAAAAAGTTTTGAAAGGCTTAGTCCTGTAGCAGATTAGAAACAATATTTAAATCATGATATATTATAGTGGATTACCTATTAATACCTGTATCTGACAATTTTTGCATGAAAGAATTAACTTAATTTAGACTACGTCATACATGTGATTTAGATGCTAATGAAATCACATAAAAATTAAATCGTATTAAAAAAAAATCTTTAATATTAATTAATTTCTCATTTTAAAAACAATAAAATTATAAAATATATTATATGTATTAAAAACTCAAAAGAAAAATTTGTATTAGTCAATTTTTTTTAAACTTTTTCATATTATTGTTAACTTAGCTATACTCCACAAAAACCAACTTTTGGTTTGTAAAATAAATATACATTTACTATTCGGTGGAGCGTATTATAAGTCGTATTTTGAAATTTCCCATGTCTTCTAAGTTATAAGAAACACTTATGAGTCTTTTAAGTCAAAAAAAGTTTTAAGACAGTTGTAGTGACTTGACAAAATAGAATTGAAATGTGTAACTTAAATAATTTTGTCATTTTATTATATGAAGATTTCATGTGAAATATAATTTAAAGCAAATGTTTATTAATTTATTTAACAGATAATAAATGGTAAATAATATAAAATATAATGTCGCAGTTTCTAGAAAATACTATTATAATATACTTGTGTATATATTTAATAAATAATGTGTTTTACGCGAGCCATTCTAGACAGTTAATACGTAGTAAAATAAGTAAACTACGCGCGTTAGGATATGTTAACATATGATTGATAAACAAAATAGCCATCCATTAATCGTACAAGCATGATTTTTTTTTCTTGTACCCATACAGTGCCTTCGAAAGTAAGTTAAGTATTTTTCTTTTGGTTCGCTAAAAACACCCTTTTAACATAATGTTTTCCCCTGCGACTGTAATCGTGATTTATTTATGCAAATAGGAGTAGAATATAATATATATTTTCATTTAAGATTTATGTACTTCGGTCAATCCATGAACTGGAATAAGTACTAAACTTTCATACGGTAAATTTGAGCACTGAAACGAGTACGAAACTTTTGTACGCAAATTGCAATCGCTGAATGCGATACAATACTGCTGTACACGTATCTAAGTGATTTGTATTTTGCATTGACTTTGTACGGAACCACACACGGGTTGTTATCAAAAAGGGAAAAAACAATAAGCCTGCACTCTGCGGTTCTACAGCTCTAGAAGTCGAGTGTACCTCGTCATAGTGTAAGTAAGTAAACCACAATAATATATGTGTTCAAATTTAATTTAATGATAAATTGTTTTGAAAACGAAAAATTATTTTGAACGAAGACGGTTTATCCACCTATATCACTAAGTATTTTGTATGATGTATTTATATTGCTACTAAGTAATTTAATTATACATTAGTCATACAGTAGATCGAATTATTTGAATTAATATTTTCCGGATTATATTTTTATTTTACAACAAAGCAACTAAAATGCAAAAACATAATAATTTTATGTAACGCCATATGCACTAAATTGCAGTTCACTTTGATGTAACCAAAATAATCTATTTTGGACACACGATAATTTCGTTGAACGAAAGCCGCTCACCGCATATAATATAAATTACCTACATATATTACATATATAAACATATATGCGTATAACATTATACTGAACGAGTTTTACGGTCTCTACCTGTGTCATTTTACCCTTTAGATTAATATTTTAATATGGCGCAAGGATTCTATTTGTCTGTAGTCTAAACAATATAGTTTACATACAGTATAATATAAGGTGTTACTATAATATAGTTATAATAAAGTACAGATATAGGACCCTATTATAAATAATGCCTTGATTAATGGACAAAATATCCTCGATCGGTACCGATGTACATCATAATATTATAATAACAGAAATTCGTCGTTCATTCGAGAAATACACCACCGAAGGTTTTTTTTTTTTTTTGATATTAAAATATTTTATTGTCTACAAATGACCCTATAACACGGCCATTAAACCTACCGACCAATTACGATAAAAAATAGCAACAACAAAGTATTACTCGGCGTGTGTATATAGTCTGCAGTGCGCGATAAATTCACATTCATAGCAGTTTATATAATACTATGCTATTGCTATGTACAATATATATTGTAATCACGACATAATATGAATACGAAACTTATAACAATAATAATTTCAGAACGACGCGATACGCGATATAGACCATAAGTTATACAAGCAGCATTAGTGCGTATCGTATTTTTTTTATTTATCATTTTTTTTTTTTGTTAACACGCGTTTTTATCTACACTAACTTATCAATACTCTGAAACAGCCCGGTGTATACAATATGCACAAAAGTACAATTCATAATAAAAAATGAATAAAAACTAAAACAGTTTAATGTTATTTTATTTTTAACGACAAGTCATAAGAACGTTGACATAGAAAAAAAAAAAACTGAAAAACGATAAGTCCTCAAACACACAATTATATATATATGTGTGTGTGTGTGTACGTATAAGATGAAACTTTTTCTCTCCATTATTTTTCTTCTCAACACTTTCACGCCAAGCAAACCAACTCGTTTTATTGTGAGCCGTGTCGGTATGAACATTAAATATTTTATGAATATACGCCTATAGTATAAACATGGTATGATGCTTTATATTAACTAGTCTTCACAACATAAGAATATTCTATATTATAAAGTGCATACAGATATATGTTTAATGTTCGGTTTGTTTCCTTTTATTCCACTAACAAAATTATTACAATAAATATATATTTCAATAAAATATGAAATATGAAGAGATGTCTAAAAAAAATATTTTTCCCCGTCTATTTCTGTATTTTATTATTACAATACATTACTTTCTTGCATTAGTTACACAAATTTTCTAAACAAAATACATACGGTATAAGACTTTAACACTTACTTGGAACAAAAAAAGAAAAGAAAAAAAATAACGTAAAGTGGTCCAAGTTTTATTGAAAACCATTTCTATAACAGGTTAAAACACGTTCTTCTGCAATCTGTACGCTCTACTAAAATATATATATATTTTTTTAAATTTCAAGTCACGTCTACCAATGATTGCCTTGTTTCATTCAATACGTGTACACTATACAGCTTGAACGTTTTTTTTTCCTTAAAAAAGTTATTTTCAAACATTCTACAGCAAAGGAGATAATAGATGATATTAAATTAATTTATAAGACAAAACTATAGGTCAATAAAAATATAACTATCTTAATAACATGAAAGAATTGTTTATCATATAGTGTCAAAAATAAATAAAAACTGCTACAAATGAATATTTACAATCTTGAATATTCCCTTATAATATTTATAAATATAGCTGAATGACACAATGCGCGCTATTGGTAAAATGAAATAAGTTAATTAGGCCATTTTTCGGTTCAAATAATCTGTCATGTAGAAAAAAATGTTCTACATACTTGTACTTTAAACTATCGGAATTAAGTATAATAAATGAGATGTTCTTTTTTTATTAATAATTTTGACTGATAGTATTTTACCTTCATGCGGCGTTTATAATATTTATATTATGTAAGTTACAAATCATTCAAAATTCGTCAAAATGTGCTCATTTAATACATTTCTGCGTTTCATTTACGCAAACATGCATTATGAATAATACAATTTGAAAGAAAATTACGAACAAATCCTATCATCTACTTGTACATAGGTATTCATGATATAACATATACGAACTAACTAGTAAACATTAAACAGGCGATGATATCGCACAGCGTTGTCTCATAAATTGTCATTAAACCGTTTTTAGACTAGGAATTATACATATGCAAAGAAGAATGAATTCCACCAGTTCCACGTTAATATTTTGTATACAAACGTGGGATTATCATAACTTAACCTGTCCGTTTCGGTTGCCTACAAATGCCACAGAATGGTTTAGTTATGGATTCCAAATGTCATCATGGTTTAGCGTCTCATATATTTTGTAATATAGTGTATATAGGTACTTACCATTTATATTCGATTATAACAACCACCATTGTATATTATAACATTTATTACCTTCTTAACAACATTAACATAACAGATTTATAGATATTCAAGTACTACAAACTAATTCGACGGTCAAACAAATATCATTATGAAATAGTTGTTTTGAAGTCGTATTTACAAAAGAAAAGCAAAGTCCAAATTTACTGTAAGCATGTCATTTTGTTTAGTTCTATCCATTATAATCAGTTATTATTTAGGATCAAAGAACGCTAATTCACTGTGTTATACCTATATTATATTATATATTATAATATCTAATAAATTATCATTAATCAAATGAAAGCTATCAGACCACCCTCTAAACGCTACTATATGTAACGAAAAAATAGGGTTTGCAGTAATAATTAATAACTATATAACAATTTAACGTATTATATTTTTATAGTAATTATTATGTGAAATAATATTTATATATTAAGTTGAAGTATCAGCCAGTTGAAACACATGTCAAAAATTTTAAAATTTTTTTACCAAAGTCAAGAATACACACAGGATCTTAAATTAACTATCTAGTTTATATCAATAACTGATTAATTTGAAATATATCGTAACTTACACTTATTGTTTTATCATCAAAAGTAGACTTTGTTTCAAATAAACTGGGTCAGAAGTGATGTCACAAAGTGTCGAAATTGAACACACTCACACTTCCACGCGTAAGTGAGTTTGAAAGTTTAGATAAAAAAAAAAAAATACTTAATGTACTTCAATAATTGGATTTTGTCGAAACTTATTAGAAATCTAATAAATTCTTAAAAAAAATTACACGAGTGAAAAGCCTATTAAAAAAAATTCACACATGACTTCTCATGACGAACTTTAGTTCGTCAAGAGTTTCAAACTCAACCCACATGTGGTTATGTATGTAATTGCCCTCCATATGCGATAAGGTACTCAATCAAACAACTTTAAAAGTCATTAAAGGTATACCATTGTATTATTGGGATTTAACGAGATCCCCAATACTCCAATCAGCCATAACTCAATAATATAGGTCAATAGACCCTCATTTTTCTACGGCCTCAGGCAATGAAGAACTCGTTAACGACATCGAGGTCCTATATCTTTACTGTTATTATGTGCTGTGTAACGTTACGTTATCTTAAAGACATAATAAATTGTCAGGAAAGAAAAAAAAATGACTGGATTATTCTCTAAGGAAATCTAGGATAAAATTATAATAATTTTACCTTTGCATCAATGTTTTGTAATTGAGCATAGTATGCTTAGTATGTTATTTTTTATTTATTCTTAATTGTTTTCGGAAATTCAAGTATTTATAGGTTTGTTAATTGCTTAATGCTTAAAAATTATATGCATATTAATATATAGTTATGAAAGCGGTTATAATAATATTAAAAATATATAATATATATTTATGGCAATAAAGGTAATGTGTATATTTTTTATTTAGCTTTAATTGAACATGATATTTTGTGTATCTGTATCAGATACGAGTTTATTTCTAAGTAGCCGTAAAAACTTGAAGTTTGCGATAAGAGTCGGCTGGAGTGAGTAGTGATTACTTGTCATATTTTTATTAGCAACGTTATACAAGAACTACTTTTAATGAATGACTCCTTCAACCACGATAACAATATTGCCGAAAATGGGTTTCCATGTAACGCATATTGTACAATATAAACATCGTGAACGTTAAACTACTGTAAACTTTAAACTAATTTATTGTTTTTCGCATATTCTTAAACTTAAAGGTATTATAAATTTAAAAAATAAAAGGCTCGGTAAAATTTTTTCCTATTTGTGTGAAATGTGCAATGTGCATTAATGATCGTAACAAGTATATTTATTATTTTCATCAGTCACTAGAACACATATTTTAAAAGATAATATAGTTTAAAAATTATAATATAATTTAAATTGAATCCAATAAAATAAATATCATTTTACAAACATTTAATGACCCATATTTAAAATTTAAAATTTGTATCATTTAAAGTATGGAAATATTCATTTTGAAAAAAATATATAATTAAATACCTGTTAAAGATAAGGGGACAAAAAAATAGCTGTAATGCATAATATCTAGTCGATTTATTATTACGCAATAGAATTAATGGACAAATATATTTTATTGGTTGGAATTATTGTCAAAAATATTGATTGACGTATATGATTATTGGTAGAATATACAACAAATTTACACGGATACTATTATAATATATGTCACATAGATTTTCCAGGGAAATAAAAATAAATAAAAAAAGTTTACAGCTGACATATTACACTTATTATACAAATGCAAATAATGCGATATTATAAAATATAATTCATAAAATGTATTTTTAGCCACATATAAAACCGTACCTAACAATTATACAACGTGAAGTGTCTATATTATACTGTACCTGATTGGCACTATAATATTACGATTGTCTCGAAAAATATTATCTTGTGATTGTTCCACCAAACGGTTATACACAATATTATAATTTATAGTCCGCTTTAATTGATAGTAAAAGCACTATTTAGTATTTGTATATTATACGAATGATTAGTAAAAACTAAGACAATCGAATGAAATTTTAACTAATGTGTATAATGTTACCTGTCAATAAAGGTTATTTACAAAAAGTTTTATATTGATGAATATTTTTAATCTAATCAAATCAAATCTAACGGTTTCACATGGCAGTGACACCATAGAAGTTCGAGATCGGATTGCAACGCAAACATGTCGAGCTGGACGTGGAAAACGCGGTTGTCCACATTGACCCAAATATGATTAAACTTATCGAAGTGTATGTGCGTATTTGTAAGGCGCTTGCGCTTAGAGATGCTATATGACAGCAATTGCGGCATTGGTCATATGAGCCATGGCCAACGCGAAAATTATTAACAATAAAAACTGCAGTAACTGTAAAAACTGGAGGAGATGGTTAGAAAAATGAAACTCTTTTCCGGGAGGCGTTTTTGAAATCTTTTTATAATGGACATTTTCAGGAGCGGTTAACGACCGGCCAAAAGAATATTATTTATGCTCCTGTAATGTTTGAACACATTAAATTCATAATAAGCGTTATTTCATCGCGTTGAGAAAATTTTACTTATTTTTTAAACACGCACACGACGCACATTTATTAAATTCATATCAATTTATAACAATATTATATATATATTTTTTTTTCACCATAGTTATTACCACAATGACGACCGCGTTATAATATTGTTACCTAGAGTTAAAATCTTGGCATAAAAAATAGATAAAAGTAAAACATTTTAACAGCTCTTGTGTAGGATTAAAATGCAATACTTGAAAGTTTATTTATATTGGATAAATTACAGTAATCTATGTTATTATATTTGGAAGTTTATTGTATATATATTGTCTAAAACTATTCAAAGTTAATTAATGTTTAATTTACTTTATAATATCGTTTCAGAACGCCTAAATTTAACATTTTCAAAGATTTATTCAAGATAAATATTTGCATAGAAAAATGTTTATTTTTGAGTAATTATATTAATATCAAATAAAAACGTAATATTTGTAAGTTATACAAATGAAAATATTTTCAATATACCAGACTTACATTAATCACTATAAAACATTAATTAATTGACTAATGTAAAACCAATTGTAATTAAAAAAAAAAAAAATAAAATACTTGTTTTTAAAAAGAATTTATTAAGACAAACATTGTTTTATGAAATAACTCACATGAAAATAATTGTAGTTCAGTCTCAAACATTTGTATTATTGAACTAATTAACATGTAACAACTAATAGACTTAGATTCAACATGTTGATAAATTATTTATAAGAATAAATAACGCATTAATTGTTGGCAAATGAATTTCCTAGTAATTTTCAGTCTGTAAATAAACAGTTCGATGGATAACAGCATTTTAATCTAACCGCTTTCCCTTATAATTTATATGGTTTCCAAAAGCTCGCTAACTATTTTTCTTTTCGTGTAATTAAATATTAATTAAAAAGAATAAAAATTTGATTCTTAAGACCAAAAACCTGAAATTAATTTAACTAAAATATATAAACCTAATATTATTCAAGTAAATACTATAATCATCATTTTTTTATTAATGAACAAAATATAATTTAAAAAGACTTTTTTATGATAAATATTTTAAAAAATATTGTTCTATAACTTACATACATTATTATAGTATACTTTATACTTATCTAATGTTATATTGGTATTATGTTAATTTTATAGGCTAGTAAAGCATTATAGATAATGTATTAAATAAATAATAATAATACAGTCTGCTCGCACTGTCTTTATTATTTCCAACATGAATGCATAATACTTAAATACTTATTAGTTATTACGCATATGGCTCATGCATTTTTTTTCGAATATATTATTCGATAGTCTTCGTTTTCGTATAATATTATATTAGCCTTTGATATTCTTCGGGGAAGAAATAATTCAAAGTCAATTAACCTACAAACAACGGTAGTGGACGGTTGGTGAGGAGGGAGTAAATAGTGTGCTTAAATTGCTACTCATCATCTGAGTACGAAAAAATAACTACCAAACCGTAAACTTGTATTTGTTGGTTGTTGTTGTAGGGATGTGATGAATATCGTGGGATTGCCTCTCGGACACTATACGATACGAGCACAAAAGCAGATACAAAAGCAAGCTGCAGTATATACCGAGGTAGTTTTCGAGTGTCTTCGGGGTATGCCAATACGAAATTGTTATGGACAATATTATTTCGAGTATAGAATAGTGGTTAGGCGTCTACGACTACGACTGGCAGACAGGAAAGAAGTGGTTGGGATTCACTTTATTGCTGAACGAAACTGTGAAAAATAAATGGACATTAAAGAGGAATATAAACTATTTTCGTAATTGCCAATAACATCGGTAGTATGAAGTTAATGGACGAAATAGGATGCTCAACGGAAAAAAAATGTCCATAAGTATATGTGTAATAATGTATTAGATGTATGTGAGGTCCAGTGTGTGGTATGTAAAATGTAAAAAAAGTTTAATAAAACACACATTCAACTGACTATTTGCTCATTCGGAATGTAATTTAGATCGAATTCATAAAAATAAATGTACGATATTCTTTTTAATTAGGCGCTATACGAGGGCCGTTGCAAAACAATGGTCGACACAATTAAAACGATTCATGACGACTATTTATAATACCGTGAGAGCGGAAAACGCACTATATAGTAATAATAATAGCATATATCGATATTTCGACATGTTAGCGGCCACATATTATATCGGGATTTCGTGATTTGTTTGGAATAAGTTGGTAAATAAAATAACTCGGAAAGCGGAAGGTCATACGTTGAAAAGTTTTTATTGGTTTCAAGACGCGTATGAAAAACGATTTGGTAAATCATAAATCGTGAGCGTCTCCGTTTGGCATTTAATACCGCTGAAACCGCTTCGTCCCGTAAAAGACACAATTTTGGTCAAGAACGTATCAGATCGGGGGAGACTAAAGTTTGTCGAATCATAAATAGTTCTATCAAAAACAATATAACAATAATAAAGTGTAGGCACCTAGACACGAAATGACTATCATACTATATTTACAGTGGTTGTATGAGATCGAACAATCTTAGACAACGGTTGTCAAAGCGATTAATATGAGTTTTTCGTGATTTTATTCTGCTCAGTCTAATACGCCTTTATATGTTTCGTCGTTCCTAGCTATAGAAGAGTTTTTTTACGGGAAAAAAGAGCGACAAATGAATTCACTGCTATAATGTTAACTGTTGCCGTGGATGAGTTATCCGACGTGCCATCAGTTATTAAAGCATCTCCTTGCACTGGATTGAGATAGTCAGGTGAAATAGATCTGCAGAATTATATTGTAAAATATATTGTGTAACATAAGAACGTTGTAAAATAACGTAGTTGCGTCAAATTTTCTGAAAACGACTATTCTGCGATGATATTTTTATTCCAACGATCGAATTCACATGCAGAGGGATAATAGGTATAAGGGTGTAAGGTGTGCATTTTTTTTTTTTTATTATTATTTTAGGTTATTACGTTTATGTTTTGATATCAGAACCATTTTTGAACAAAATCCGATCACTATAAAAACAAAAGATTATTTCTTTTATGAAATGCAGTATAACATACAGTAAAATAAAAAAGATTTTCGAAAACATAATTTTTTTATAACCTTGATCTACTTCCTTAGTATTTATCTAAAATTTAAATCATTTTTTTTTTAATACCAATTTTCGTCTTATTATTATAACAAAAGAAATTTATGTTTTGATACACCACGGAATTAGATGGGCTCCATGATTCTAACGGACTGATATAGTGATATCTGAATGATAACAGTGGGACTTAAATGGGATGTAAGAAATAACTAATAAGTGCGAGGAAATGTATGGAATGAATAGTTATCTATTATTTTAACATGATATTCTTACATTATTTAAAAAATTAATTTATTGTTGTATAATTATAGTTAGAAAAAAAAAACATAAATAACAAAACGACAAATGTTTACAATTATTTACATGATTTTATAAGTGAATTAAGTATATATTTTTAATTTATAAAATTTAAACCATTACTAGGCATGTTGTCAATTCCATGTTTACAATTACTTCAGAAATATTTAACTACGATGGAAGAAAAAGATATTAGATTTGCTTATTATACCATTTTATCATCTTCACCTTGGCGATAACAGTCTATTAAATTTGGTGATAAAAAAGTAAGGTGAAACAAAATCGTTTGTTAACGGACTAGTTGGTATTAAAAAACCAATTCATAGTATTCGGACAAACGTTTATTTAAATATTTAATAAAGTTAGTCAAGATTCTGATTAAAATTAGTGTTTATTTACAAATTTCAATACTTATATTTACGATTGTAATATAGGGTCCTATAAAATATACAAATTATATTCAAGGCTTAATACAAACAGCTATGCATAAAACTTTTGAGTCTAAAAAGTTGTTTAAATAAAACCGATATATTTTTCTATATGCTCTAAATTTAAAATGAATTCAAAAACTGAAAACATCTTATTTTATGTTTAACAACATTTTATATTGCTGATAGAAACGTAACATAAAAACACAAGATGATTCGTCCACACGAGTTTATGGTAATAATTTATTATTTTATAAGTTGTAAAATACTAATAATTTTGTTTAGTAAGAATACAAATTACACGTAAACGATAAATTACTAGTTATGATTATAACTTTAAATTAATAATGATATAATTACTTTATTTCACTATTTTAAACTAAAACAGCGTACAATATGGATATTGGTATTCACTGACGAGCAAGAATGTAATATAATGATGTCTTCGCTTGTCAGAAAGTCGAATATATACATATAATTTATATTTATAGTAGATATATACACACCTAGCTAGTCATATTCAGTCATACACGAATGTTGTGTTATTAGAATTATAATAATATTTTTGATGAAATCTAAACGCATATTATAGATACCGACAATATTGTACTCTGCTAATGAATATGATTGTAAACAGAGTAAATGAAACGTGCATAGAATGTTTTTAAACAGAAGCTATATACGTATACACGTGATAGTTTTAACACGGCTTTGCGGAAAACATCATAATATAGAACCTAAATATTCATATTGGAAGCTAAAATTTAACAGTTTTCATAATCCGTAATCACATGAGTACATATGCACGCAGAGGAGCTGTTTTGTGGTAGGTATATACACCGTGACAAATACTAACTGTTATTATTAAACGTTGCATTTCCAGAGAAATGTGTGGATCCCACGCTAACAAGATGATAATATATTTTACAGAGAAACATATATTAATGCATTCGACACATAATAAACACAATTGTTTTAGTAATTTAATGTTCTCCGATGTTTATGTATTATTGAAAACACTAATTATTTAAAACGGAAAACAGTCATCGATCGATTGTGTGAACATTAATATTATTGAAACGGAAATACATTTGTCTATTTATTATTGAATAGGAAAATTAACCGTCCATTTTATTTTGGTAGTGTTTAACCCAATTCAAAGTTCTAGTATTTTGAACGTTCACTGGAAAAGAATGTTGACTTATTTTAGCTCTAAAGATATCTTTTATAGCCATACGTTTTTACATTATTTGCCAACCTTTTTTTATTATTTATTCAAACAGCTAGACATAGTATGTTCACATCCGTAAACACTGGACATATAAACTCGATTTTATTTTATACGAAAATAAATGTACACACAACTAATTTGAACCTTCTAAAAAATATAATGTTATTTTGTTAAATAACAAAATCACGTTTATACTAAAAATAATGTTTACAATAAAATAATACGTCTTTTTCTTTTGGTAAACAATTAACTTTATTTTATAAGTATCAATAAAATGGATTATGAGATAAAAAGTTTCAAAAGACGTGAAATACTATAGGGGTAAAAAAGTATAATGAATTTTGAATATTTTCCTCTAACACAATTAGCTAAATTAATAATTCGCTTAGTTTTTGAACTTATGAATTTATCGTATTTCAGATGTTACCAGTTTACGACAGATAAAGTTTTTGATTCTTTTAGCAATAAAAAATTAGCTAAACTTTTTGGTTTTAATTTTTTTTAAAACAAAACTAAGTGTTTAAAATTGTTTATGGTTTATAAAATATTTAACTTTCCAATAGTAGTTCGTCGTTTACACTTTCATTTAAAATTGTTACTTAATACTTAAATACAAAAACAAGATAATAATATTATTAAAATTATAAATTACGAACAACTAAAACTTTTGAAAAATGTATAATTAATTAACATTTTCAATTAAAACAACAAATAATAAGTTATTTTAACTACTAAATTTAGATGATTACAATTGTAAATCTAGTTATTGATATTGTGGAGTAAAATGTTAAGCTTTAACAATATGAAATTCTATTTTATAAGCGATACATTTATATATTGTTAAGTATACTTTTCAATTCTCTGCACTACAGGGGTAGCAAAAGTTAACTAAAAGGGTTATTATAATTTTAATAGACTATTTTGTCTGCAAACCTAAATAAATTCAATTTGATTTTAACTCTTTGGGATCAACAGAAATGGATGAAATTGATGACCATATATTTGAAGATATTTATACCACGGGCGTAGGATGTTTGCGCAACGCTATTATTCCCAATAATCTTTCTTTTATAGTCCATTTGCGCGTCACAACTATTGACGCGTGATTAACTTACTGTACGGGATACTCGATTATTAAAATATATACTTTTGATATAACATATTTTGTTTTTACTCTTTAATTAAACATGAGAAAAAAATATTACCTTAGTCTAATTATATTCCTTAGTTAATTAATATTCATACAAAAAGTAACAAAATTGTAAATCGTCGTATAAAAAAACTATCAAAATAAAATGTTTGTTAATTATTGATAATTAGCTACAAAAGAATTACAATATTCTATAAAATTATTTCAAAATCTAAGTACTACTAAATCTATATCACATTATTCTTAAAAATGTCGATGATTTATTTCCCCATTTATATATTTAAAATAATTTTCGTTTATGTATAGTATTTTTTTTTTAATTTCTTTTCTATTTGATATAAAATGTCTCTCATTTGTATGTATACTTCTACTTGAATATATTTTAAAACGCCCAGTACTTACTTACTTAAAATTAAAATTAAATTAACTAAAATAATGAATATTATGGTAAGTTAATTATTTTATCTTACTTTCTATACAGATAGATACGCTGAATAAAATTGTTCGTTGTACAGAAGATGCACAACTTAAAGAATTAAAGGGACTTCGACTCACATTTCAGGGGAAATAAATAAAAGGTATATGCAGTAGTTGGTATGATGAATATTTATACATTTTTTTATGTTATATTATTGCTTACCATAATGTTTCTAACTATCCAATCACCCATCCACCACAAACAATTTGGGTATAGCCGAATTGCACTTATTTTAGTCGAACCTACAATAAGGTAAAAGACAGGCAATGGTCGAACTGTACTCGGGCCCAAAAAAATATTTCCACAAAAATTAATTTAAAGGGGTTAAATATTTAGAAAACACTTATTTCCCTTCCCCGCTTAGGATTGACAATAATCTGAATTTTTGTCGTGATTTTTTTTTATATGTATAATTATTGTGTAATATATATATAAATGTATGTGTTATAAAATATGAAACATATTTATTTTTAAAGCGTTTTTTGAACTTGTCAATTATTTTTTTGTAGTACCTAATATTATAACAACCTGGTAATACATTTTTGTGCATATAAGTTTATATATTTTTCAATTTTGTTTATTTTTTTCTGGTACTATATATATATTATATATATTTGGAAGTCGTATGTCAGTAAATTTTGTATTAAAATATAAGTCATTTTTTGATGTAAATTAAGCGAATTTTTACGATTATAATATATAAACTGACATCTAACAATTATCTGCGTTATAGAAATTGCATCCACGAACCAATATAATGCTGTAACTATAACGATGTAACGTTCGTAAAAAAGATTTATACACTTTTAACGTTTATAAGTTTATTTATCAAAAACTTGTCGAAACTTTTTTTGAACAAGTGCAGTTTGACCATTACCTTTTTTTTTTTTTCTCAAATGCAATTTTATAATTTATTATGAGTAAAAAGTGCAATTCAACTATTCCGAAAAATTTAACCATAACGCTTTTAGGCGTCATAACAGCCCTTTTATCACGCCACTGAGTGTATCATTCAATCGTGTCACTGTATAGATATTGTACGTCTGATGTCCATAATACCTAACAGATAATACGGTATATTGCGCAATAAACTAACCAAATGTTTTATTTGGAGGATTAATGTCGTGAAAACGATAACTCTGTATACTATATTATATTGTGAGCGAACCCTAAAATCTTATAGAAAATCGTAAAATGCTCATTGATAATATTTGGTTAAATTCAAAAATTCAATAAATCTTAATATTTATTAGTATAAAATAAACATAAAAATATTAAGTGTATTTGTTTTATTTTTTTTATTTTATAAATTACAAAAGTAAACACACAAATTATAAATAAAATAAAAACGTTGTTATTATAGTGGTCATTAATCAGTAATTGGAATAAACTATTTGTTGTAAACAATTTAAAAATGAAACATTTCTCGTGTATTATTGTTTTATTTATTACCAATATAAATCACATACTATGAGTATTTGTCAAAAAAAAAAATTTATACGTATTACGGAAATAATACAGAATAATACAAATCGTAGAGTATGCTGGAAATATTTAAAAATATATATACACACATACCATAATATGTAAATTAAATGAGTAGCAATTGTGAGCCAAGTGATAGATTTTGTTAACGATAAGCATGAAATAAGAGGTACAATTTAATAAATAATCCACGAACTAGGTATATAATTTTAAAATAACATAAATACACAATATTTATTTTGCAAAATCTATAAATATCGGTACTTTGTACTTTTAAAACTTTATTTTCTGATATTCTAATTTCAGACCAGTACATACCCGTTTATATAATATATATATAAGAGCATTAAACTATTGAAGCGTATAAAATCTTTATCAAATTATTACATGTTTTGTTATTTTTGAATGTGTGTATTCTATACATGTATATGCACGTGCACGTGCTCCAAAACGCTGCTGCAACGGTAATACGCAGAATGGTATCCACGTGACGGTATAAATTTTACTCGAAGTATGTACTGTGTACCGATCTACGTTATAAAATATCAAAGTCACAATACAGAGTACACACTGTGTAGAATGTATACAATAATATAATATTATGTACTGTGCACATTCAAAATGTTCACTTGTGAGAATTATCGATTCCTTGCAGTGGCTTGCACACGTTTATATAATGTGATACAAAACAAATTTTTATTTTCCAGACGCATTTCTCTCTGCTAGATAACGAAATTTCGTTTAATTTTATATTCTGACAAATATTGTGAATACTTTCGGTGTGATGCGTTTTAGTAAAAATGTTTTTACTTTCGATTTCTGAGTGATAAATATACATTTTAAGTTTGTGTTCTAAAGTAACGCATAAATTATATTATACGTACATGTTTTTTCATCTGTTCGAAAATTTTTATACATCAATTCATCAATAAAGTATAGATAAAAACATAACTTTTTAAAATGGGTCAAATAAAAAGGGTGATAACCAATACATCAAAAAAAGCAACCGAAGATGAAAGATAATAAAACTTATGTACCGCATAAGATTCTATGTAATATAGTCTCAAGCTAAAATTATATTATTTTACTAGTTTTAACCATATAGGTATAATTTAATGCAATAATTAATGAATGACACCTCTATCTAACGGATATGTTCACTTGTGGTTTAAATGTTTATAAATACATTTTAGGAATTACGTTTGGACTAAAATAAAAATACAATATAATTGATGTTTAAGTGGAGAAACATAATTAATTTTTAATTTTTATTGTAATTTATAAGGGTTATATTGCTAAAAATAATACATATATTATTACTATTTTCCCTGAACGGACCTATGTAGTTATCTACGTCTGCATTTGTTTGGCACTACCCATATGCCTGTATTCCTATCGTAACTGCAGAATTGAGTTATTTCCATAATCCTGGTTCCAAAATATTTTCCATTCATAAACTATCTACTACCAATCAGAATCTATCATAACTATCACAAAACATGGAACTGATGGTGGTTTGAATAACGAAAATATGCATCGGGTGTCGTACAATAAAACAAACAAATGATGGCGTTATGATGTGATTGACACTGTGTTTTAAAACGCTATTTGAGACGAAATAATGTATTACCTTGTTAGTTGTTGCACCTGCCGACTATTGAAGAAGCTATATGCTATATAACTATATTTTCAATAAGAAATAATGGCAAAAGTTCGATTGGATTATAAGAGTACCTTCCTGTTGCACTTAATAAAATTGCCACAAAATTTTGTTGATGGTATTCGTATACTATTATTACAAACATTACATTACGTAGAATATTATGTTTAAGTGGTCAAATGCACAATTAGAAAACTCTATCTCTGGCATCAGACTTAACATCACACAACCTATCAGATAATCGAACAAAATAATGACAAACAACGATGATGGATGAGGGAGACTTCTCAGAATCCAACTCACTGCACGTATAATATTGTTTTGATATTTATTTTGTTAAGCAATAATGGAATCATATTGTCATTAGGCGGTAAAGTATTACGAGTGTGCAACGTCTTCCGTCAAACATCACGTGTACAAATTATAATAGAACCTCGTTGGAGTAAAAATAAACCGTAGAAAATTACGCGACACAAGCTCTGAACAAAGTTTAAACAGCTCAGTCCTACGACCAAAATACAAGTTCTGAAAGCAAAGACTATTTTTGATTTTCAGCTATCGATAGAAAGTTGTTTGGAACTACAGATTTGGCTATTCAACTCGCTCAATTACCTATTGCGAACAGATTGCAGTGTGATAAATTTCACGAAATATCGAATTGCCGTTGCTTTCTATTATATTGGCTACGGAAATCAAACTGAATACTGCGCAAATATTAACAGGGTAATATAAAGGGAAATTGGTCTACCCGGCAATCGGAATCATTGAACTGTATTTTTAGTGCCGCTGTTAGCGAAGTTATTAAGTATAATGAAGAACGTTACTGATTTCTACAAAATTCTCAAACAGCCCATCGGTGGCGGGCAAACATTAAAACGAGCTAAGGCACAAACTGAAGATCGAAGAAAGCCGTACAATTGTACATTATTCGTATTGCATATATGTAGCAACATATAGCATGTGACTTGAACACACCGAGTGTTTAATGAATAATGGTAGTAACAAATACAAGAATTTATGTGAAATACATTTTCACAAAAACGCCGCCATTGATTTCAGGTACCTACATTTATTCCAACAGTGAATAATTAGCTATTTCAGAAAACGGGTTGCCGTTCGCAGTGTGCGCGATTTTCGCTGACATTTGTTTGGACACCCATTTACAAGGGTCAGGGTTACAATCCAACAATAGCTGTGATATAATATATTATATACTATTGTCTATACGTTATAGACCTATTTTTGCGCACGGTAGACAAAATTTATGAGTTGCACTCAACCGATGACTACTTGCAAACGGCAGTTGATGGCACAAAATAATTATAAATGAGTCTTACAATTTACATGAACAATATAATTGAAAAATGAGTTTATCTGATGTATTTTTGAAGAGGAAAATATCGATTAATTATCTTAATATAATGGCCTAAAATTAAGTGCTTCGATATTATTAGATAAAAATAGATTAAATATTTTCATTAAAGTACCTACATCAATTATTGTATAATTGTACATTTTATTTGTTTTTGCAGTGAAATAATTTAAAATTTACGTAGCTATTATTTTTAAACATGAATAGGAGCTAAATTATTCACCCAAGACAACTAATTTTAACAATACATTTTTTTCTAAACCAAACGATTAACCTAGTCATAATATTTTAAAAATATTTTATGAATAATTTGTCATTTTCAGTTCCGGGTAAAAAAAAATTAAAATGAATAGTTAACAGATTAAGGCATCCGTACAGAATTCGAGTAAATAACTATATTATTTATATTTACCAGGGTGCCTCTAGTGGTGCCGCGTCGTCTGGCATGTCGCCCGAAAGTGGTGTACATCGAAATAAAACAAAATAGACTCTCCAGATCGATTGTCTCATTTGTTTTCTTAATTAATAAAATATCGATTTATAATCGGATTTGAAATGGGTACTGGTGATTGTAGAACATAGTTGAACAATACAAACAAGAACAATATTGTATGCATCGTATAAATAACAATTTATTCAACCGTAATTTATGGACTAAATAAAATATATATGTTGGCCTAATTTAATAAATAATATTTTATGAAATCCATTCAGATTTTTAGTTAATAATAATGATAATAATATTAAATAACAAATGTATGGCTTTGTAATTTAATATTAATAGTTCTTGTTCCGTAGTAATTTAAAAATATATATACAATCTATTCTTTTTTGTGATTTATTAAATTAATTAATGCAAATTAACCATCGTCAGATACCATCAATTATTTTATTAGCATTAACTATTTATTCATGAATTAAAAAAAAAGTAGATGGCAACCTAGTAAATATCACTTAGTAGGTATAAAAAATTAAGGTAACTTGGAATTATATTCAAAATATTTTTATAAGTACCTACTTATTTAACGACAACATGAATAAATTATGAAAGTAGTACGATGATTTTCAATACAAATAAATATAAATATTTCACTGAATACTATTATACTAAATTAATACATTGAATTTAAACATAAACCAATATAAGTATTAACAATTAAAACTGTTGTGATTTTATTATTCCACAAAAGAAGTAATTATTTTTATCAAGCATAAAATAAAATATGTTTTAACAAAATATAATTAATTTTTAATCGATATCAACAGATAATGTTTTTGACGTAACGAAATTCTCACATCACAACTTTGACTAGATTTCAAAAACAATAAGTTTTAAAGTTTTCACGTTTTAACGTCCCAGACCACACTTGATGACGGCGGATTGGTTGGTTTTATTTTCGACTACAAGATTATCAGTCGAGAAACTTAAACAGCAGACAAAAGTTATAAAATAAAATTTGAAAATTGTTTATGATTCGAACGAACTATAATCATCAATACGTACAGTGTAAAATTATTTACAGTAATAACTTACAACATACTGTACGTATTATGATCGATTGCATTTTATTGTATTTTTTTTTTTCACGAACTCAATAAATTTTATTTTACATATTATTTTTTTATCTCATCTACATCTCATTTGCGTGAAAAAACCCCTAGCTTCAGTATCCGTAGTGTTCCATGACACCAATAAACTGTCTTCACACCAGGAGGGTCGAAATTGAATCACGATCGGATGGGATTCACTGCGCTGATCGCCCAGCCGTACGGTCTATAACGTTGTATTGTCTCAGAAACAGTTTCATACTCTCGTAGAATATATATATATATATATAATATATAGGCTTAGAAAGTGGGCGTTGGCGGATAGCCCAGCTTTCTCTATGGGGTTCAATCTGAAATTCAAAAATCCAGAAATCCGAAAAAGAAAAAAAACCGGCAGATTAAATGGATACGTACGTATTTTGGCAACTACGTTGTCATCTTCAGTATTGGATACAGACCGAACGTCACCATGCCGCCACGCCGTTGTTGTTGTAATGTTTGATATTTACGGGAATTTATACGTATGATATACTATAGAATTATATCGATAAGTCCCCAATTGTCTAACGATATCCAGTTTACTATGCATAGTTTTTAAATTAATAAACTCACAGTATTCATTATACGCATTTGACAAATTAATTTTGATGATTATCAACGCATTGTATAAACACGATTATTTAAACGCTATAAACTCTAGGTACAAACAAGTACATAAAATAAATTGCTAAACACCGTCATGACATATTAAGTTAATGTTAAGCCAACACTTACTGCAAATACGTTTAGAGACAGTCGATTAACAGCTGCAAAGTAAAAATAAGTACTTTTAACATTACAATTATATTCCTATTTGATTTTACTGAAACTATAATACATTTTGAGTATCAAGTTTAACAAATTTCTGTCAAAATAATTTCTTTCTGTTTTATAATAAAGATTTTTAAAAATTATACAGTCTTTCATAAAGGCAACCAAAAAACAAAAAAAAATTATAATATTTTTTAAAAAAAATGACAGTTATAAGTATTATAAAATACATAAATAATTTTAAATAATACATCCGAATAGGGTTGGGTAGCAAAAGCAGGCCCCCTGCTAGTTTTTAAATAAATTATACAATATAATTTTCTGTTTAATTATTTAAATTTAAAACTTATACATATTTTGTAACACTTATGATAGCATTTGTATTGATTTAAAAATGCTTAGTTTAAAATTAAACACTGCGTTCTTTGAAATCCATAAATATCTAAAAAATATTTTCAGTTAAAAAATTTCAGACGAAAAAAGTCATCAGTAATAAACTAATTCTACAGTCACTATAAATAACAGAATTTTGAATTCACAATAAAGTATGAAATATTTTTTAACAAATTTTTCGTAGTATGAATTGTTTCAAGTAAATATTTTAATTTTCTATTAGTTTATTTTTTAAAAAGTTTTGTATTAATTTTTGAGTAGGTAGCTACGCTCTCTGTTTTATTTTTAAGCAACTTTTAAAGAATTTATATTTATATTATAAATTTAGCTATTATATATTATAAAATATATAACAACATGAATAAAATAATATAAAAATATTATTTACGTGACTACTTGTTTTTTTAGTTCCTATATAATTTAAAAATCAATGCTAGTTTTTTAGGTTTCTACATAGGTGCATTAAATTTTAATAACAAACAGCTTTGATTTGTACCACTCTTCTTTAGAGAATCTGCAGTGTGCCTATATTGTACAATAAACATCATTTTTGATCGATTTTTATTAATATACCTACTCTATCGCGTTTCATTGCGATAATATCGTATTTATGTATTATGTCGCTAATATGCACATGCTGCCTACAAATGCACATCGAGAGCTAGAAATAATTTTTGTCCGCAAGAAACTATTTTTTCTCTTTATTTATTTCTATTTCTTTTTCTTCTTTTTTTTTTTTTTTGATAAACGGTCTCCCGCAACGGCGGGGTGATAAATCTTCAGGGTGCTCAACGCAATAATGACGTATATTTTCTCGAATTCATGTGTTGTGTCCCCTCCAGTCCGTCGCCATTTCATAACGTGAAATAATTCTATTAGAGACCATCCCCACTCATTCCCGTCACCTTATCGCTGAGCACGTCTTCTACAAGACCTTTGCGTAAAAGGCTTATTAAACTGTCAACGGTCGTCCACCCTCGAGTGCAATGGCTTAGCAGCCTATATCGGCGTGTATATAATATGTAGTGAGTGATCGTACATATCTCACCGACCCTATCCCATCCCTTAAACCACTACCCTATATCGTCTCGTGACATATGACCCGTTAAGTTAGGTTTGCCGATGATGACGGTCTGCATACAACTGCACGTAAAACTAGGGATGGATAATTTAAACTAAATTATGCAGATATGATATTTTATAAGTACTTACTCAATAAGTTGATATGCGATTTCGTGTATAAAAATTATAGTAGGTGATCAGCAGTAGAATTATAATAATGTTATCGTAAGTATTACGGATAACAAGTTTAATTTATGTAACTCGCCGTGCAGTACATTATTATTTAAATTTTTCATTGTTTACCTACCTATATAACATCATTTTTTACATATAATCTTTAAAAATAACCTTGTATAAACAAGTCAAAAATGTAATTTTTAAAACTCTAAGTTTATAATTTTCATGATGTATTGCCGGTAAAACTTAATTAAATTATAAAAATATTAACCATATAATACTTTACATATGTTATTGCTATCATCATTTAATGCGGGACTATGAATTATCACACAATAATTAGTTATTACGTACGCACCACTTCAGCATGAATTAATACGGTAAGTACCTAATTTAAATCTAAATTGTTGAGACTAAAATCATTAAACAAATAATATAGTAAAAAATATCACTTAGGGATCTTTTTAGAATTATTACATTTAAATTGATAAAAACTAATAGTTAGGTCATCATTCGATATTGTATTTCAATATTCAAAAATAGAATAAAATATAACTTTCCAAAGTCTAAAAATAAAACATGATGTATATTATATTTTAACAACAGATATTATTTCGTTTTAGTCACGTGGGTATAATTGAACTTCATACAATTACTTTTAAATTTAATAATAATAAAAAAGAACAAAAAGATGAATACAAATTAGTAACACATATTTAATTAACTGTATTTTTTTAATAGCATTTTATTTTATTTACCATTGTATAAATAACTGTTATGTCCTTTTCAATGAAACCCCATCGATTTAAATAGCACCTCCTCCAACAATTCAAAGAGAACACCCACCATAAAATGTAAATTATTTGCTAGTAAATGCACAGTTGTGAATTAAGTTGGACTAGCTGATAGATTTTTGTTTTTATCTGTAGAAAAAATTTAAACAATGAAAATAAAACTACAATGATTTAGAATTAAATAAAAACGAAAGTGCACAAAAAAAATTTATCTCCTAAAACAAAATTGCATAATTTTATTTATTTATCATTATTTTTTTCTCTATATCTTGTAGTTTTATTTGTATTAAAAAAAAATATAATAATAATAGCAATAAACCTTTTATGCATATGATAAATATTATATAACTCAAATGAAATGAATTATAATGTAAAAATTGATAATGTTGTTGAGTTAAATAAATTAATATTGTTATTGCCTATTAATTTCACTTATCTTATAACTTTGTGCAGGTATCTATAATATTAATAAGAAAATTAAGCCATAGTCAAGGGCTTACTATGTAGACTGTATATAATTATTTAATATTATACTTAAGAGTTAGTAAATGAAAACCAATATTATTTTTCTATACTTAATGTACATTATTATTGTATTCGGCTATAATAAAAGCATTCCCAACAAGACAATTAATTAAGCTAAAACATTATAAATACATCTTTAAACATAATCACAAATTATTTTTTTCTTTTCTATTTTTTTATGACCAACAGACAACAGTGACTATTTAGCCATTGGTATAGATTTACATTATATATGTATTCGTGTAAATATGAATTATATAAGGACGAACAAATAGTCGACAAATACTAAATTATATAAATGGTTGAGAGATATCAAATTTAGCTGAGTAGATTGGTGACAACGCAACGACGAGTTTGATGGCGGTGGAGATATAGAATTCATTATTTTATTTTATTTTGTTTTGTTTTTAAGTGATTTCTTTTTGTTTAAACTACAAATTATGATAAAAGATCAAAATTTTTATGATAAATGAAGCAAGTTTTTATTCATTGAAAGTTATATAATACAAGGCGTTTGGGGAAAAAAAATGAAAAAATATTTGTATTTCATTAAACTTCCAGACTGTAAATATAATTTAATAATCGATTAAACAGTTGATTGATGTGACCAACTTTTGTTTTCAATATTTTTTACACAGCTTCGGCGTTAGCATATTTTTTATTTAAAAATAATAATGTTGCTTAATCATGAATTATTTTATAAATTAATAATATAATATATTAAAATACTATATTTTACTTTTTACTAAACAATACAAATTGTTAAACCCATATAAATATTTCCAGTTGGAAGTATACAAAAAATATCTAAAACATCATAAATTTCGTTAGAACTGTACTTTGTTCATATTTATTTGTTCGTACGTTTAACCTTTTAAAATAGCAAACGTCCAAGCGAATAAATATGACGTAGGTACATGAATGAATAGTATGACGCTTTAAGATAAATAGTGTAGTATATAAAATAGGCTATATTTGTCGTGACCGTGACACTATGAAAAACGAAAAACTCTTGTTTATTTTGTAAATGGATTTTATATCATGTGAGATATGAACACGCGTGGAATTCAAAGTTTTTATTTTAATAAAACGATGTAAATATTTAATTTACGACTTGTAACGCAAATATAACTACATTTTAACTTCGAAAAGAGAATATTTTGAAAAGCCACTCAAATGATATTATACATTAAAGGTAATTATGACCTTTACATATAATATTAAATATGCATTTTCATTGTAAATAGGTAGGGAAATATAGTTCAAAGTGTATGTCTTATCTTGGTATGTGCAATCACTGCGCAATACGTATAGTTCGACCAAAGTGTATACATAAATTATTGTGGTTAATATAGTTATTATATTTATTTTCATGTTAAATAATAAATATAACATAATCATTTTTAGAATAAAATTATCTTAAGGTATTTACCTACAACCTACCTATTATTATCAAAATCAAACCGTTTATAATGGTAACTGTAATATTTAAAAATGAAATATTTATTGAATTTTTCCTATTACATTTTTACATAAAAATAATGTAATAAATTATCATAGTTATAAAATACTAAAACTTTTCTCAAAATAGAGTAGAATTGAAATGAATATTCAACAATCGATTACTGTATCTTGTCCGCATTTGTTTAAACATAAAACAGTGGATCAGGTTAATCTTGCTAATTTTAGTTAAAGGCGTTAAAGCTAAGATCAAACCGTAAGTACTTTTATAGTAAAAATTTAATAGACTATAATAACTCTAATTCGAATTTATAATTTATAATGTAATACAGTTACTTGGCGAAGAGCCAATTTTAAATTAACCAAATTGTTAATATAAGTATTATGTTGTTGGCGAAATAAAATAACAATTAATTATATTTTGAGGGTTAAAGAAATAAAAATATTAGTCAAATATCTCTTTAAATTTCTAAAATCTATCATAAAACCTATTAACTAACAATCTTTATAAAAATTATCGATTATAATTTTATATGAAGTATTATCTTGTTTGTAATTATATTAAAAATTATTTAAAATTACTTACTATTATCTTTCTGGGTTATTAAAATAAAATAACAAACATTTTATGTAGAATTATTATCCAGAATTCATATAAATTAATTATAGATTCATGTATGTTCATTTAATAATGAAATAAGCAAGATAATATTAAATAAATAAATAAATACAAAATATCGTGGAGGTTCTCATAATGTAATTGTTAATTTTATTTTATAAATGTTAAATGATAATTATTTGACACAGATTTCTGGTATTTTAACTCTTTTTAAAAATGCCTGAAATTTTAAAAAACAAGAACTAACAATAAATCATTATCATGTTTTTCTATTTATAAACAGAATACATATTATAAAAGCTTTAAATAACATTCTATTGTGATTTATTCTCAAAAAATATTTTAAATACAATTATAATTATGCTACTTCTTAGAAATATCTCTGAAACTATATTATTTTGCATTGTACTTATATAAAATTAGTTTTATAAAAACCTTTTTACATATTACTATTTTCCGTTATAAACACAGAGAAAGAAAAAGAACATCTTTCGGAATCGATTGTAATTTAACCTAACCTTATGTCTTTTGTTACCAATGGATTTCATAAAAAAATAAAAAATACATTATAATACATTGTAAAGACTATATAAAGTATTTTCATATAAATTAGTAATTTCCTTTACAATTTCATTCGAGTAACATTATGAAGGTATGAATATAATTGTATATTAAAGCAGAAATTTACAAAAGAAATTTTAAATCAACTAAAATGTAACTTCAGATGCTTAGAAAGTTTAACTCCTTTAAAAATAAAATGGAATAAATAAAATCCTAAAAAGAGTGCTAAGTATTATTATGATAATCAAAAAAGTTTGATAACAATCAAACCCAGTAATATACAAACCAGATTGACTAATATCTGTTAAGTAACTCGCACTTGAACTCACACTTGAATTGAATGTAATGTTCACACAATTACTACTTAAAAGCAATTTATAAAGGATAGATTTATTTATTTTTATTTTATTGTTGTTGAATTGAGTTTTAAAGAAAATGTAGTCTATCCGAAGTTCTCTTAAAAGGGCATGAATAACAAATAGCATGAAAAACAATATGGTCTTGCACTTAAAACCTTTGGTAAAGTCTTAATAAATTTATATGCATCCACCATTTTACGTAGTATATTATTTTTAACGAAGTACAATTATTCTGACAGTGCTCCCCTATATAAAAACCGTTATTTTTAAAAGTTGTAGAAAAATTATGCAACATTTTTATAAATCTAATTTAAAATCACAAGGTTTTCATAACAAATTAAATAAACAAACAGTTATTATAACTATTATCATATTCAAATTTGTAGAAATTCTTTCGAATATTACACAAAACAAATTTAATTTATTTTAAGTTTCATGGAAAAATATATTTTTTGAAATAAATTAAATAATTTAATTTTTAAATAATAATTTACTGGCATAGTAAATTTTTAGCTATTACTCAAAATATTAAATATAATATTTTCAAATAAATAAATAAATAATAATGGTTTTTTTTTATATATATATATATTTGTTAATTAAGACTAAAAAAAATTTCATTATTTAACATTTCATAAGACTTATTTATAAACAAAAATATTTATATTTTAAAAGATTAATGTAGTTTATCTTATCTAACTCAATAATTTTATACTTATACGATAACTAAATACACTTTA
Organism: Rhopalosiphum maidis; assembly: GCF_003676215.2. Classification (NCBI taxonomy): domain Eukaryota; kingdom Metazoa; phylum Arthropoda; class Insecta; order Hemiptera; family Aphididae; genus Rhopalosiphum; species Rhopalosiphum maidis. Next base: position 7,661,206 of record NC_040878.1, read on the forward strand.
AAAAGGATTTAAAAAATTATGCGATTAGTGATAATTTATAAAAAAAAAATTTAGATACTTATCCATAAAGAGACAATAAATTTTACTAACCATATGGCGTACAATATCTAACTATTTATATTTAACATTGTAAATACGAATATTTTTATTTTAAGTATAAAATATATACTTTTACTTTTAGATTCCCAGCGGAGTGATGAAAGTATTGATTTTATCATGATGTGTATTTATATTATTTTGTGTATGAGTTTACGATAAGTTGTCGATGATTAAATGCTTCAATTTTCAAAAAATGGAGGTAGTTTTGGTATCAGTTGGATCTAGTTTGTATTTTTAAGAGGTCTAACTTAAAAATTACAAGTATTTATTTTTATAATTGAGAAAAGCAAACAAAATTAAGGAAAAACAGACATTTTTATGCAAATCTAATTTTTGAGAAAATGTATTTTGTTTTTTTTTTATGTAACTTAAAAACAAATAACCGTGAATACTTGAAATGTTTATATAATTGTTTTTTTTATTAAAATTATCAATTTTTTATGATCATTTCAATTTCAAAATGTTTAAAACATTCGATATTAATCGTAAAATAATTATTTCTCCTCTAACAATTATTGATATTTTATTGTAAAATAAAAATAATGGTAAATACTTAAAACTTTCACCAAATGTTTGTATTATCATTATACGATCAAATTTTCAATTTTTTTTTTTTTAACTTTTTTGAGTAATTTATATTTATGAGCAATTTTTAAATGTTTTTAGTTTCTATCTATAATTGTCGATTTTTCGGAAAAATTATATCAACCTCTACTTTAATATTAAAATAAAAGACTAATAACTAAATCAAAAAAAACATATCACTTAGTAATATCGGCTGATAGGCCGTTTTTGCTCAGATTCGTTTTTCGTATACAATGATATGTTATTAAATTTAAATTTAACACACTTATGATGATGACCTACTCGACACCTACGATGCATAGTAAAGCAGTACCCAATTAACCTACTTTTTTTATTCAAATGAATTTAATTTACGTCATTCGGTTTTTATACAATATATATGAAATATAACAGATAAATTAAATAATATATGATAACATAACTAATAATTATTACAAACAAAAACTTATGTGATCTTGCTATGATATCGAGTGATTAATTATTATTGGCTATGGACTACTTTTACAATTTGTGAATTTTTATCAAAATCTGTTCCATACTTTGGTGGATAAAAATAACACTGTATTAACTTATTACCTGGAACACAAATGCAAAGTTTTTCTGTAAGATGAGAAGCATTAATGTGCCTTTCTAATAATTTCATAGAAAAGTTACCACAGAATTTATTACGTCATTCTGATAGTATTTCAATCCCAAGTATTTCGTTAATAGGCCCATACTAGTTCTGTAGGTGAGCAATATTAATACTGTGACCAGCGAATTCGAGGAATCGTTTAAACTTTATCAAGTCGTAACAAAAGGACCAGACAATGGAACCATATTTAAGTAAAGACTTAACTAATGCATCATATAACAAGAGAAGACATTTATACGAGTTGAAATCAAAGAGACTTATGAACTGACCACGACCGCACAAGTAAGATTTAATCCAGGATAGGAGTGGCTCACAAACACCTAATCGATCAAGGACGTAACATAGAGTACCGCCGTCTATTGAATCTAACGTTTTGGAAAAGTCTGTAAAAATAACATTTACTTGTCGTTTCGAGTCAAATGACTCGTATTACATAAGAAATAAAATCATCAATTATGTTAAGGTCCTGTTGAGGGTCCAGTGAAAAATCCGTGTTAACCAACTGAAACAGTTTCCAACATTGACCTTTCTATAGAAATAAATACAATCAACTCGAATTCATTTCCTAGGAATTATAGTCCAGAAATAAGCCGATAGTTACTAATATCAGCCGGATAACCTGATTTTAAAATCGATGTAATGTGACTATATTATCAAACAGATGGGAGACACCTCCAAAAAAATAAAAAAATAAATAGTATTACACCACGAAACTGATATGAAAAATACTTTACTATAGGTATTTGATAAAAGTCAAATACAATTAAAAACATAACTGAATTTTTTATTTTAACAGCCAATTTTCAGTATATAATTCTCATAAATATACAAAAAATACATAGTACATAGCTACCGTACACATAAAATCTTATGTTAAACGAAATAATGAAAAAATGCGAAACAAGCTCCACAACATATATTGAACGAACGTCTAGCACATAATATATCAGAATGTAGGAAATGCACTGACAACCGGATAAAAATATAAATTCCACGACATATGAGTGAGGTTTATGTAGAACAAACAAAACAAAAACAAATAATAAAAAGCATAAGCTTAATCAAAACTTGTAGCGACCAATATCTGTATGTGAATTTAAACGAAAAAATGGGAAAATATACAAAATACAATTTTATTCAAAATATGTATTTTTTATTTATTATATTAGGTATACTTAAATATACTATTTCATTTCATAATTTAATGAAAACAAATACTAAAAGATATTATAGTACAAAGTATGAGATTATTAAGTGTTGTACCATGCAAGAAGTCAACAACTTAGACGTCGTGGCATGTATTTAAATATTTACAAAAAAAAAAAAAAAAAACAATGCGCATTGTTCTTAAGAGTGTTAAACATCACGTGATAAAACCTCGAATAGACTCTTGTTCAGCAAAGAGTCTTAAACGAATCAATATTATATAGACGCTTAAATATAAACGGTATCTTAAAGGATAATACGATTTTATAATTTGGTCGTTCCATAATCAAAATGTGACATTCAAGTCATTGGGAAAAGTCAGAAACTGCTCTTAAATTATTATAATGATATATTTTTAAGAAGCATTATATGCAACAAATAATGTTTTTAATATTTTAATTGTACACCTTGTAAATTTCGCACCTTCCATTTAACGGTTATTGCATGTGTTCATGCGAACCACTGATTAAAGTTGCTTCTAATGTTATTATAGCGGTGCGCCAGTGCCTTGTAAATTTATTGTATCAAATTTATCACGCGACAATATTTATAATGTGATAACTCTTTTCGTGGCTGGTACAAATTTACTTTATTATATTACGATTTTCTTAAAATAAAGTTCTTAAATTGTTTGATTACATTTTTAGTAAGAGCGAAAAAATAAAGATATGCTAATACACCGTGGTTTTATTTACAATTTTGATAGTTATAGTGTAAACGAGAAAATATGTAGTGTAAGGAATATTATAACAAACGCTTTTCCTTGTTCAGATATGATTTTGAGCAGATTGTCTTTCATTGCCAATCACTATACTCACGACTTCCACCATCTTCTCGAGCAGTATACAAATATATCATATTTAGGTTACCATCCCTCTACTGGTAGTCATTACACGAAAACTCTCGTTCTTTTGCCGTTATATTCAATATTATTTCCTGCATTAATCGTTTGGTTTTCTTATTAAAATAGATATTTTATAAAATATAAAATTAAATGTATTCGTTTAATTAATATACCATGCAGTGGATAATATAATAATTTTATAAGTAAAAGAGTAAAAATTACCACAGTCATTTTACTAAGCTAAAATTAAATGAAGCAATGAAAATAATTAGATTTACTAGAAAATTCACAAAGGATAACATATTTTTTAATAAGAACTATGTCATATCAGATAATTTAGGAAGTTAAATAACGTATTAAAATAATGATATATATTTAGATATTTATCGATAAATGTTATTGTAATAATAACTGAACAATCTTTAGATTTCTTCAGCGGCAGGCCAGTTACAATCAAAGTATTAAAACGGAATATATACTTAAGGTTAGAAAAAAACTTAAAATAATTAAAATACTCTACCAAATCCATTACAAATCGATAATGTGCAAATAACACATGATAATAAAACTATCTTTTTAAAGAAATTATTTGTTTATAATGATAAATTATGTAGATTTATTTTGTTTAGTCTTATATTATAATCTTAATCTCTTATTAAACAATAAAATACTATAATGCCTATATTCTGAGTATATTGCTATGGCTTACTTTCATAATTTTAAAATTGTTTTGATAAACAATACTTAATGAACTAGACCAAAGATAAATTGGACAGCGGTTGATTAAAATGGAACAAGTCAAAAACAGTTTTTTTCTAGGAAATGAAAAAAATTCTACGGACATTTTATTTTGTTTTTATGTTAATTAATATAACCTACATTTAAACTATGCTTTTTATGATTTTCAATTTTATGAATAAACGACCAGCTAGACTGACGTTAAGGTAGTTCACGATGAATTAACGGGGATAAACTGTCACACGATAAATTGTATACGACAAATGAACCCACATCCGCTATTAGCAATATTGGGATTTGCAACCAACAGACATGCTATACACTAGAAAACGGTTTTATCATATTATAGTCAATCCCAAAACTCTGTATAGCAGCTCGTAGTGAAATCATCAATACTCCTTAACCTACTTTAAACACCGAAACTATTCTTAATATGTTTCTAAATGGGTCTCAATTCATCATCGAATACCCTCTTTCCGCATTCGTAGCCCGTCGTTCGTAACAAAGCGACGCTCATAATTCTCCAAACGATCACATTCTTTACTATTGTCATAAACCCTTATATCTCACAATTCATACTTTAAACGTCCCTACGAGTTTTCTGAGTATAATATATATATACGTATATATTATACATGCAACCATACAAGTGTTATACGCACATCCACCTGCCATTAAACGATACTATTATTATATTTAACATTAGCCCTGAGCACTTTGCGCATATTGTCACCATCATCCGCCGCGATTATCAACCGAACCCGTTGCGCGTGCTAATGTCACGGGGCCAAAATCAAAACAATACAGATGATAAAAATAAATAAGCTACGGTATATTGAAATACATTGGACGGATTTTCGATTAATCTTAATGATATGACGTGAAATAATTTATAATCATTGGGAGCGCGCTCGATCCACCGAGGCTTAAGAGCTGTCTGCGCGTTGCCGGTGAAAAGCGAAAACGTAAAGAAATTTTCTCCGCCGGTGCTATTTATCCGTCATACTATGTACGCGGGTGGCCCGCGTAGGTTTATTATGTATCCGAGTCGATTTATTTTGTTGCTGTCAAATTACCTACCGGACGCGTTCCGTGCCATATACGTGTTTAAAATACGCCATATGATATATACGCCTACGTAGGTACTAGGTAGACCTTTTACTACTAACCACTACCACTAAAGCTCAACTCCGCCTCCACGCAAGACTAGATTGAAAAGACTTAGATTGACTTTTAACGCGAAATTCCTCTCCGGAGCCAGGATTTTTAGTCATTACAAATAATTGAAAAAAAAAAATAAAAAATCGTCGTTTTTTTCGTCCCATATTATTAAATAACGTAAATTGTAGAGAACACTCGGGGTAAAAATAAATACGTTTACATATTATCTAATAGGTAGTACTACAAGAACTACTAATTTAACACGGTGTCTATAGAAAATATTTTACTGTCCACTGGTTACCCGAAAGAAAACTATACCAATCTCATATTTATAGTTTATGAAAAATAATTAAGATTTACGTGTACATCCATCGGTAGAATAATATAATTATGTATAGTTATTTTAAATAATTTACACAATATTCCTACAACGATAACAATACGAAATTCGTTTGCTGTAAAAGAGTTATAACAAAAAGCCTATTTTTTTTTCTGGTAGAATGTCAGTATAGTATTAACGTTATAAATTGATTACTAATTTCTTACAGTATCGAAAGTTTTAATTCATGGTTCCAAGCTGTTACTTTATTTTAGTACTAAGAAACTTTTATACGTTTTTAACTTTATTTTATGGCTATTTTTGTAATTAAACCCAACTAAATTACATATTTCCTACGTATCATATTCTTTAACAATAGTATGAATTATCATGAATTTTTAGCTATTATTAACATAAATTAAGCGATAAAAATAACATCAAAGGCAAATTAAACCACTTCATATCATTATCGTCATAATAAATCGTACCTTCAAAATTAAATCAATTAATAAAAATAACATTTTGGCTAATCATTAAACTTAGACTTAAATCTTTAAATTTACATTACATTTAAAAGCTGTTTAACTGTATATACTTATTATTATAAATAAAGATATAAAGGTTTTTGATAAAATTTAGATTAAAAGTATTGATTTTGTATTTTATTGCAGATAACTGAGTTTAACTATTGGATTTCAAAGATAGCCTATAAAATAATCATAACATGATAAATGTGTACCTATTTACACATTAAATTTAGTAAATACATTTTAATATATTAAAAATTATTTAATATTTATCTATCAAATAAATGACGTATTAAAATGAAATTAAAATATTATTCTAAATTAGGTTAGGTTATTTTTTTTAATTAATATTGGTGAACTGCTTACCTATAGTATTAATTGAAAAAGTGAAGTTAAAGCAAACTAATTAAATACAAATTCTGAGAAATTATTAAATGAAACACCTTGTAAATACTTCACGAACAGTTCATTGGGTCTCCAAAAACTTTTTCATTTTATATTTGCCACAAAAAAGTAAAACACGTTTAATAAAATGAAATGGTAGCAACTGCATACCAAGCGTTCCAAAGGATAAACTAAAAGAGAAGGAATCTATGACTACGGGAAAATACGCTGGGGAGTTATTTAATAATTTATTCCATCCATCCTTATAAGTAGATAAAAATATTTTTTTTTTAATATTTTTAACCGCCATTTGATAAAAAAAAATCATTCAAAAATAGAATACTAGTTTGTTACTTGTGTACAATAAAATACTTGTTTTTTAATAAACAATATTGTAAGCATATTTAGTGTATATAATGGGTAATCAGTGATTCATATTATATAAGTTTAATTCTTGTAAATAGATTTGTAAGGATAATAAGGAGAAAACGCAAGATTTATGTCTTCTCGTTTCCTTTTTTTTAATGAAAACAATAATAGAAAATATGATAGAACAGACCGAAATATGTTACAAACCATAAAAGCTAAATAGCTTTTGGAATAACACATATGTTTATTCGTGTATAGATTTATATTCCCCCTGTTGTCAATAGTAAATCTTAATTATAGCACATGTGTTTAAATATACTTATTTAGATATGTTTTTCACAAATATTTGCTCTTGTGATATTGCATTGCTAACACTCAATATAAAAGTTGTTTTATTATTTTATTTTTTTTTTTTTTTATAGGATTTTTGAACTAGATGCCTGTGATTAATTTTGACAAAAATATCATAAATTTAATACTCTGAACATTTTGTATGAAAATAACAATATATAATACATTTCAAATGATTTCATTTTACTTTGTTCATTCAAAATTAACTAGTAGACGTGAATTATAAATATTAATTTTTAGATTCTGAGTGAAACAATTTTGCTTTTACAATGATGTACGTATGGGTAGGTGAATACTTTTTTTACACGTTTTAGCTTTAAAAATAGAAAAAGGTCAACTTTAAAAGTCACAAAGCTTTAAAATTAAATTAAATAGTTCTCATAAATAATTTTTCCTGCAACTAATAATATCAAAAGTATATAGTTATCATTTTTTTATTAATAGCTATAAATTCAAACTATGACAACAATCATCAAAATAATGAAAATTTCTCAATTATTTTGTAGGTAAATAAATTTAAATACTAAAAGCTTAGAAAATACACGATTATCTTTTTTTTTTATTATTATTCTAAGTAGTTATGATTAAAAAACAAATCTAGCTTAGAGTTACATCAGTTATAAATAAACATTTAAAGTTTAAATATTTTATATCATTGAATAATAAAATGTATTGTAATTATTAATTAATATTGAGTTCCCTTTAATTTTTTTCATCATTTTTTGTAATTCAAAAAATCATTACTGAGGTAAAACGAAGCATTCTATTATTATAAATCATAACTTATGACGAAACTTTTTTATATAGGTACTATATAATTTGCTTAACTAATTTTACACTATGTTATTTGAATTTTTTCTATCAAAAATCTTGAAAATATAATAGGTACATGGTTCCTAGTAATTTGCGCTTACAAGTTATACAAATTTAAAAATGTCAGTTACATTTTTTTCTCTAAAGAGTTTAGGTATTTTTTGTAATTAACAAATTTTGAGCGTAGAAACTTTACTTACTTACTAACTATTATTATTACTATCTTTACAAAATACAATTTTAAAAATATTTAGATTTATAACTATCTAATATTGAGTTATATACAATTTTATTCATATGATTCTATGGAACCTTATTATTGATTTATAAGTTAATTTATAAATATATATATATAACACATTTATGAAAATATTTCCGAAAACCAATCCATTATTGATAACTGATAACTGTGTTAAATGATAATTGTTTTTTGATAAATATTTATATTAGAGATGATGTGTAAACCCCAAGTCACAGCCATTCTTTGTTTCCCATGAAGATAGTCTTTGTTCAGGGGGACCTTTTTAATAGTTGTGGGGTGCACTTTTTCATCTTTATTTTTATCTGCACGTAGTGGTCTGTCATACAATTTATATACACGTTGATGAAAACCATATTTCGTATAATATACATTAATATGTATGGATGTAGTGTATGTTTATTATTTATAAATGTATATTATGGCCAATAATTTATTGGTGTGCATGACAAAAGTTATTTACAATATTCAACTTTCCAATTTTTTAGTTTATTAAAATATTAAACGTATGTAACCCTTCAACCTCATGCATGTGCCATATACATACATTAAATATATGTATTAACAATGATGAAGAAAATGACGTTTGACGATGAAGAGAATATCGTCTGACGATGAAAAAATTGGTTTGCTATAATATATTATACGCTTCTACGTGATTGGTTATAAAATAAACTCAAAAAACTTTTCACGAAACTGCAAGTACTAAAAATATTTATGTGGTAGGAATTTTATTGTGATATATAAAGCGTAAATCTACAATATTTAGTTAAACAAGATATTTTGAAAACTATTTATTATAATATTCATCATGAAAATGTAATTAATCCACCAAATTGTCTTTATTATTGTGTTGTTTATACTATATATTATCTTGATAGATAGTTTAGAATATTTAGACCAGTGGTTCTTAACCTTTTTCGAATGACAGAACACTTAACATTTTATAAGGTTTTCGCGGAATATAGCCGTAAAATACTACAGTAAGAATATACGTTTTTAATATTTTTCTTACTGATTTTAAAATTTTGGTGGAACACTTATACCAAGTCCACGGAACACCGGTTAAGAACTACTGGTTTAGACTTATAATAATATAATATAAACAACAAATAAACTTCGTATGTAAAATATTGTGAAAATTATTGAGAAGATAACGAAAAAATAATAATAATAACGAATGTGTTAAAAGAAATGTTAAAAGAACAACACATACTTATCTAATTAAAAATTAATTTAATTATCACGTGTTTATTTCACGTTATAAACATCAGAAAATGTCTGCTATTTAATTTAAAACTTGTAAGAACTTTTGAATTACATTCATAATTTTTACTTATGTTTTTGTTTAAATATAAAAACTTTAATGGTATACACAAAGTATAGTATCTACATAAATATTTTTGTTATTTTCTAAGTGCAAAATAATAAGCTTTTTTAATTTATTTAATACTTTTTAATTACAATTATATATAAAGTAATTTTCCCAAAAAAATGTTGTCCTATTTTGATACTGAAGTTTATCTTTTTTCTGCTTGATTTAAGTATGATTTCATAGAAGGCATTTTTTTAAGGTTAAAAATCCGCTTTAGGTGTAAAAAAAAGTAAAGGAGCTTATGTATAATCAAAAAAAAAAAAAACAATAACTTAAACAATCTGTCTTAATACTTTTATTTATTTGCTTTTAGCTTGCGAATATTGTATTGTTTAGTCATTTGATTTGTGAAAAAAACACTATAACGTTTGCCTCCCGACAAACTATTGTGCTGGGTAGTTGTTGTTTGCTTTTTCTTGATTTGTTTTAATCTTTTATTGTGTTTTTCCCGTCCTTTTTTAAATTTATTTACAAATTATATTGAGTACCTGACGCAAATTCAAGTAATAGCTTCATTGAATTATTTAAGAATAAAATTTAACATTTAACTATAAATAAATGATTATTTATAATTTATGAAAAATAACAAAAAACAATATAAATTTGAAATACATGTAATCATCCCATACAAAATATTTTAACCGTATTCATTTTCTAAAAAATAAACACCTAAAACATTTTGTATATAAAGGTATCATACATGCTGAAGTTATTTCGAAAACTAAATATTCTGTATTTATAATACTTCAGCTTATACTGAATCAAACAATACACAAATTCTCATAGAAAATTAATATGATTTTGAAATTATCACTATCACAATACAACAATGCTTCAATATATATTTGTATGTATAGTAATTGGACTCAGCAATGTTATTTGTTGACAGCCTAATACCCACATGACACAGAGAAATCACGTTCTATCATTCCAAATCATAAGTCCAAGGTTAACAATAAAGTTTATTCACCCATATTATACTTTATTAAAATTTTCCACAATATTTTAAGAATATTTTTTCTGTCATGTATTCGTAAATAAACCTATTAATTTCTAGTTAATATATTTTACATTTTTGTGCGTTAAATATTTGTAATACTTTCGTATATTAAAATATAGTTCAAATAATAATTCAATTATTATTTAAAATAAAATATATATGTTTAAATATTTCATTTTTGATTATATGTGATGGTGAACGAAGCAGTTTCAGTTCTTTTTGTTATTTTTCTATTTAAAGTTCAGTAACCTTAATATATTTATTTAAAAATGAATGTTATTCAAATTCATAAATAATAATATGAAAATAATAAAATTACGTTAAAGTTATTGCTTTATTTACTATAGTACCAAAATTACATACCAATAAATATAATTTTTAATACGTATAATTAAGTATCAAAAATGTAAAATAACAATTTTTTTTTGTGTACACTTTATACTAATTAACTATACTGTAAAATGAAAGTATACGTAACCTCTCATTTAATTGTATAATGTTATCGTTATGTCTAAAATAATAATTTTTAACAAAATTATTAAAAATAAATGAAGTTGCTAGTAGGTTATAGTAAGTACCATGTTGTCTAATACTAGATATGTTACAATGGAGACGTTTGTGTTTATACTTCATAGTTAATAGTAATAAAAACAATATTATTAAAATATTTAAAAAAAAAATATGACGCGACCTAAGTTTACAAAAACAAATTGTCGATATCGAGTTATAATATAGTTTTCTTATATTTGTTCACCTGATTTTTTTTCGTACTTAACTATACAGCAAGTGAAACATTATAAAACTTATCTGTAAACAGCTTAAAATACTGTTTCTAATAAATTTTAAATTAGTTGATAGAGTTACACAAAATAGCTAGTATACACTCTACTTTCAACAATTGATCACATAGTTAAAAATAAAATTCACAAACACTATTGTAAAAGCAAACATTCCTTGCTCCGGTCAGAGTCTAAAATATATTGTTATTTGTGTTCAAAATCTAACTATAATAAAAGAACCTATACACAACATATTGTGCAACATTTAAGGAATGTTTTCTGCTCTAAACAGCTTTTTCCGAAATAATATATATATATATATATAGAATAAATCAGTAGAAAACAAAAATCTCTTCACTCAACTCAAAATCTAATAGCATGAAACAAAATTACGTGTATAACTACATATAGCTTTATTTAATTTCCCCAAAATATTTAAATGCACATAAATCTAATAAATAGTTATAACATTTCAATTAAAAAAATGTATATACCAACTTAGAATAGAATAAATGGTTAATGAATCTGAATTAGATTTTATAGTTTTTCAAAGTTACAATTATAATAGAAAATATTTTAATTTCAACCAATTTGCTAAAAATGTATAACTGAATTTGTTAAAATTAAATATTAACAATAATTAATATTATACATACTATAGATATAAACATTTACATAATACACAAATATAAAACATTATTTTACCTTAAATTAATTAATATAAAAATATACTATATTTATAATCGTCAATCGATTTAAAATCTTGTCTAATTGATGTAATAAATTACGTGATTGATATTATATTTGTCATTAAATAATATTAGAGTATTACTAAAATAATTTCATTTTACTGAAGATGGACGTATTTATTTAGATAAACTACACTCGTAAAATAACTGTTTATAGTTCGATTACCATATATTATACCTAAATATGTATATGTCTATGGCAATAACTTTTTATTGCGTGTCAAAAAAATAAATAAATATTGCGAAAACACATTTAATATTATTTGAGAGGTAAACAAGAAAAATATCGAGTAATTGATAATAATCGAAAACAGTTCTATTATGAATAAAAGGTTCAACGTTCTTTTTTTATAAATTTATAATATCTATGATTATATTAGATGAGTGTGAAATAGTTTAAATTAATTATTTTAACCTATTTATTTAAATAACGTAGATACAAAAAAATAAGAAAAAACGAAAAAATCAATAATTTATCTTTCATCGATACACAATAATTAGCATATTTAATAGCATTAAATATAGACAAAACTGATATGTTTTAACGGGGAATATGGTTATACAATATAATAATATAAAAAAGTTGATATAACGGAAGTACAAATGGAAAAAAGCCTTTATAAATTCATTTGAATAGCTACACATGTATTTAGGTTCCGTATTGGATCTACATCGTTACACCCGGACAATAGATATACCTATATGATTCATTTTAGCAATAAAAGTTCGAGAAAAATCGATAACTCGAGCTCTGCACGGGAATCTCGTTAACAAATCAACTTATCAATTTTGTTCGAATTATTTTTTTTATTTTATTTATTTATTCTTATCTCTAAATGAATAAAATAGTTGTTCTTCGTTAACAATGAAGTACCTACTGTGTGACAAAAGAGTAAAAACTGTTTAACAAGAAGAATTTGTTCCGCAACGACAAAACAAACGACGAAAGTTATTTACCATTCAACCTTTTTCGTCATTGAATTCGTATCTACTGTTTATCACCTCACTTTATTTTCATCTTACATTATTGGTGACTTATAACAACTTTTTTTACACTGTATTAACAATGAATATATACGAACACAGTGTTTTAGCTTAAAAAAATAAAAATGTATTATTCATTAACGGAATTAATATGATAATACGTTAATCCAAAAGAAACCGTATACTAGTGTTACATAAATCAAATTTAATAAAATACAAAAAAGTAATCTTATGAATCAACAAATAAAATATTAACTATTATTATTTTATATTATGTAATTCTTTCTGACTATACGATAGTATATCCTAAAATGGTGAATCATGATTAAAAAAATAGATTTAAAAAATCATCATAATCACACCCATAATATTATTATGTTGATTATATTGTTATAAAATTATTATGAATATTTATGAGATACCTGTGTAAAAATTGTCTGTAGTTATTAGTTATGCTAAGATAAGGTTTAATATACAATCTATTCAAAGCAAGTTTTTGTTTGAAAATAAAATTATACAAAATAAGTTTACAATATTTTTTTATTGGTAAACAAACTAAGACTCTGACCGGTTTAAAATGAACGACAAACTACAAAGATTTTATAAAATTTAAATTTATAATAATTAACTTTTATATACGAAGATTTGAGAATATTATTTTACGGCTTTACGGCCATAAAAATTTAAAATGTGCTTAATTCAAAAAATATATGTATTCTATTTATAAGAAATAAAATTAGAATTAATGATGGAATCGAGTATCGACCATTATGTCTTCAGCACCTCATCTAATATATGAAAAAAATGGTTATAGAGTATCAAAAAATTTGCCAAAACTTTTAAGACATTATTTTTTGTCATAAATCACACTTGAGTATAAGCTCCAGGCTTAGAGAAATCGAAAGTGTCGGTTGAGGTTCGTGATTTATACATGTCCTGAACATTGTTATGACCAAAATTTAATAGCCTAGTGCACGTTAGTGACGTTTGTTTGTGTGTAATTTATTGATTAGTTGTATCCGTAAAAATAAAGGTAATCAATGGATTAAGTATGATATAAGGATAACAGAAAATACTATTTATTTTGGTGATTTAATTCCTGATGCTTAGCGTATGTTGAATCAATGTTAAGTTAAGGATCTGAGTATCTGTAGAATTAGTCTCCAAATAAGTTCAACATTTTTTAACTCGATTTGTATTATTTTTCTATGAACAAATTTTATAAAGTAAAGGTGTGTGTATATATATATATATAGTATTATACAGAAAAACTGATATCTAAACCTTGTTTGTATAAACATATTTCTAACACAAATGAACACAATTTATTTTAAAAAATATAACAACTTACTATATAAATATTAATTTTGATTTATGTATAACTTTCTATCTATACTTAAAAATAAATAAGAAAAATTTAATTTATAATGCTTTAATTAATATTATATGCTCCTTTTAATAAAGATTAAATTTTATTATAGCTTAAAAACAATATCCCGGAATTAAAAATCTAACAATAATAAAACAGCATTTCAAAAATGTATTTTAAAACAAATCATTTAATCATGAAAAGTATTCAAACGAAATAAATTTTAACTAATCTCTTATTTATACAGGTCTAAATTAATTTAAATTAGCTATTTTCATAGTTAACTAAGTAAAAACAAAACACGATAATACGTATTCAAAATTATTCAAATGGTTTTAATTTAAAATATTTTAAGCCAATTGCCAAGTACAATATTATAATCTATCATATATTTAGGTAATGTATTAATATTTAAGTAATCATTTTCATAGTTTGTTAAGTAAGAACAAAACACGATTATATTTATAAAAAATTGTTTAATCAGTTTTAAAACAAAGGAACTATACGTAGGTATAATATAAAAACACAATAGCTTATCAAATATAATACAATGTAAATTAAAATATTTTTTTATGTCCAGATATTTTTGCATAAATATATTTTGTAAAAATTCTCCAGTTGGTTTATTTTGTACATTCATGTTATTATTTTATAAATTTACTAAACTATATAATTGCAGATTTTATAACAAAAGTTTCGTAATAACCATTAAATCGAGAAATTCTTTTCTACTGTCATTAATAGTATAAAAACAAATACATTAATAAAAAGAGACATACTATATTTGTTCAAACAATTTATAATAATAATAAATAATATCTTTTTTAGTTTGAAAATCTTTTAGTAATTAAATTTAATGATTTTATAAAAAATAATATAAATTAATATTTATAAGCTTATGAAAAACATAAAATATTTTTAAATTTTGTTAAAGAATTGTATTCTTAATTATATTCAATAATCATCTGTTATTTAAAAAAAATCAAATAGTGTTAAACTTCAAACACCATAAATATTTGTTGACAAATTATTTTTTTAATATTGATTACTTTAGTATTTTTAAACCATTTATTAACTTGTATTTAATTATTTGTTATAGTTAAATGAAATATATTGTTAAATTGCATGCATAGGTATATTTATAAAACAGAATAACTAGACACTAATGTTTGTTTCTACGTAATAAACGTTTGTCAAATTAGTAATTTACACCTCACATAGCATAGGGTACAGTTTATTTTACCAGAAATCCTGCATTACAGAATATTTTAGCAATCGCTTAATTAGACATTTTAAAGTTAACGATACTTACTTCTAAAATAATGAATTTTAATTTTAATTTTAGTGCATTACTTATCGTGTTAAATTATCACTTATAAATTGAACTATCTTCGTCTAATAATATATAGGAATAATTATTTTTAAAAATACTTCATTAATACTGACAAACAAAAATATATAAATAATACATATCATTATAAAACCAATAAATTCATAGCTCCACTCAGAATCTAAAAATGGGGTTCGATAAATATATAATTATTTTAGAAAATTCAAATGCAATCGAACTATAAAAGTATAAACATTAAAAAATAATTATATTAACAATTCAAATAACCCATTTTTTTTCATTAAAAACCAAATTATATGAGTAATTTTACTAGTATACGTCTGTATACAAATAATATAAAAAAAATATATATTCGATTTCTTATAAATTGGTAATGAAGTCTTAATGTAGTATTCAGTTTAAATTTTTGCCATTTTTCTAATATATTTTACTTTATCAATAAAGGTAAATGTTTAACATAATAGAGTACCTATGATAAAGTAACTAGGGACAACCCTATATTATAAAATAACTTATTAATTATTATTTAAATTACATATAGTGGTTAATATTTATAAATAAGAATTATTTCTATTCGCAAACATTTGTGAAATAAATATTTCCGAATAAAATAAGTATAAATAAACGAATGGTGACTAAATGCTTAGGCCAATATAATCTATCCAACCAATCAGTTAATAAAATGCTGTTTTATTTTACTATATTTATGATAACCAGTAAATTTTCAAAAAAATCGATTTGTTTATAATATATTTTACTTTCGAGTACATTTTGAATGAGTCAAAAATATATTGATTTACTTCTAATTTTAATGATAAATGTCAAATTTAAATGTTTGACTTAACTCATTGTATGCATGGTCGAATTAACGAATTGTAAAAAATATACAATATGTACTATATTACTAATATTATAATATAGGTATAAACAATTATTTCTAAATATATCTTTAATTAGATAAAGTGTATTGGAAAAAAATTATCTTTTACAAATGATATGCAGAATTATATTTTTTTAAATAAATAAATAGCTTTGTTATATATGATATGGAAATAACTCATTTGCACCGCCATGAAATCGCTTAAAAATATTCTTATACATTTATTATTTATGAATAATTCACCAATTATATTTACTATAAAAATAAACCACGGTAAAAACTAAAAATGGAATGTGTTATGGACATTTTGCTCAACGTTCCAATTTATTTCTATTGTTTTCCTTATTACTCGTTTGAAAAATCAGAAATTATTTTAAAACATAGCAAAATTAAATGCCTGACAACCGTTTATAAATTCCTCTCTTTCTCGAAAACGGCTTATAAAAGTGTTTTTAGAGGAGTGATATTCTAAATTCAGACTCCCCCTTTTATTATATTTCCGCCAATGTTATCGGGTGGTGGAGACAATTTTTTTTTTTTTTTTGGCTCATGAATCGACAAAGACTATGTTCAATATTCATTGTTGCAGACGCCGCTGTTTGAAAAATAAAAGAAACTAAAATTATATCATGATATTATAGTATATATACCCATAGCTATCTCAGACCTCAGCCGTTAAACACAGTCTTTTCTTTGCTGTTGAGTCCAGTCGTAATGGATTACCACTATTTTGGAATCTGAATAACCGGAAAATGACATACAACTGTGCCAAATCATCGTTTAATGAGAGCTAAGTGCAATTTTCTCCCCTAAAAATCTCCTAATAAAATGTGTTAACGTAAGAACCGTAAATACAAACTGACAGCAAAGAAAAATGTGACGAACTTATATTTTATTTCCATACATTTTACAATAAATTTCCATAGTTAATGTATAACGTTTTTTAATGTAGATATAAAATAAATAACTATGCTCCAAACTAAAAAATAACAATATTATATTAAGTAATTTGCATAATAAATACAAAAATAAATTATTAAAATCACCACAAATCACAATCTATGAGTTAAAATGTATCAATACATACGGTTATAAAATTTTAACATGAATAATAGTGATTAATATACAATTTTACAATAAATTTAAAAAATAATTTCTATTAGCGATTTTGACAATCAGATATTTTGAAAGTAACACAACACTCATAAAAATAATCGATACCATTAATTTAATAAATATTTACATAAAATAAAATTGTGTGTGAGTTATAGAGTTTGAGTCAGAAAAAGGATGTTATGTTTGACTTTTATTAAGCGTTTAACTGCTATGAAAAAAAAACGGTTTATCGGAAATGTTTTCTTTTTTTAATTTGTCGTCAATATTGTAGTGCGCATAATTATAATAATCTGTAGCAAATTAATATGTTCTAAATGTTCATAATCAAAGCAACATAAAGAATATGTCTCGAGGATAATAAACAATATACCTGTTTATAAATTGTTTTTGTATGAAGAATTTATGTGGCTATGAGTGTTTTTTATTGTTTGTAATATATATAACCACTGACCGTTACGCATACAATATATATAGCTATACTTAGATGCTAAAGTATTCTTTAATAATATTACACGATAGAAATATCATAAAAATAACCAAACAAATATAGAGATATACTAATTTACAGAGAAATTAAATGCGTAATTTATTTAATAATATTCGAGTACGTTAAATTATGGTTTTGCGATTTTCCACGATCCGAAATAAAATAAAAATTAATATGAAAATATAAAAATACTAGTCAATATAAATTGGAACCTGACAATTATCTTCTTTTAAAATAAATGGTTTAATATATTTCAAACACTGATACATTATAAAAGTTGTCTAGTTATTTTTTAAATTATTACATCTTGAAACTTTTTGTACGCCTAAAAACATTGTTACTGTATAACAACAGCTTGTAATAAAATTAATAGTTTTACCTCATGTTTATGAATTAAAAATGTTTTTGTTTATTTTTTTTAAGTTCCTTTACAGTGAAAAAAAAGGATGTTTAGAAAACATGTGGTACAGTACAGCGTGTGGGAATAAATATGATTTCGTGAGAAAGAAATATGAACCCACGGATTTTAAACACCTATAACAAAATGTTATTATAGTGATGATATTTATAACTCTAAATGTTTATCGTAAAATTGGTAGAACATAATAAATAACATTTACTACACTACCTATATTGTTTGAAAATTTATACTTTTTTCATAAATTCATTATATTTGTTTATTATTCTTATTTTTCGTATAATTTTTTAATAATAATAATTAAATATCACGAGCTTACGTATAAAATATGTATTGCGTAGGGATTTTGTATATACAAATGTTAAACTATCAAACAAAAATGCTTCTAGTTTTATTAAATACCTACTAAATTTATTAAAAAGTTTTCAGTAAACGGGCTAATGTTATAAAAGTTGATCATGCTTTATTCAAGTTTTTTCATATCTGTCTAAAACTAAACCACATATTCGTTTAATAAAAAATAACCACTTTTTAAAACAATAAATAGACATAAATAATACGAATCGCATATAATATACGATAATTAGCAGTTGCAGGAATAAGGTACAATTTACAGACTATATATTAAAATAAATATGACGTATATATTAAATGAGTTGTATACATAAGATTAAAAATGAACTATTGGCATTTTACACTACTTACAATCTGGCTAGGCAAACTATTGACTAAGTAAAACATTTATGATAGATAGAAGGGAAATAATTAATAGTAACATTGTACATTTTAGTGTAAAACAGTTCAAGTTACGCCGTTACTGATCTGTATGAACTTTAACACATGTGTTACAATTTACTTTTAGAAATTAATTATAATAATAATTGTACATATTAAAGTTTACCTTAACTTTAGGTCCTTAAGTAAAAATTGTATTTACAGTCTTAGTGTTGATATTTAAAATATAAAATTTAACATGAAATGTTATTCCAAAAAAAATAATTTACTAAAAACATTTAGTAATCAATCTTTACGTTAATGTTGCAGAGTAATTAAACCTCCATTGTTGACGTATTTTTTCACTATTTTCATTAATCATCAAACTTCCTTATATTTCGTACACAAACAAATATATGTATGCATATTGTATATTATATTTATACGAGACATTTAACTCAAATCAAAAAATTACATTATAACTGTCGAAAATAATCATCGTTTTGATTTGTTAATTCAGTATATATTTGGACATTCTATCGGCGATTTTTTCGCGCCATATTAAACTACGATAATAATAGTATTAACGTAAACTGACCGCGTCGACACGTTAGCATAGAATTGTCAGAAAGAAATTTAACACGTATTCTCCTATATGTATCATAATATATATTTCCACACAAATATAGAATATAGTATTATATGTATAATATATATATATTATGTTATATATATATACGTGTTTTTGTCTATATATATTGTATATTTTCTAGGGTACATATTCGGTATGTTTTATGTAGCTCGTTTATGAAATTTTCGCACATATTTATCTATTATAAACTATATATACACACTTCAATATTTACGATGAATCCAAAAAAGAAACCATTACCGACGACCATTTTCATCGGGGTTAACGCTGAATACAAATCAAACACTCCTCTTCTCGACTCAAACTCTATAACACACACACACATACACGTATGCACGATAATGATTCCTACTCCATCGTATAAGGCAACGGTGTGTGTGTGTGTGTGTGTGTTTACTGTACATACGCCCGTACGATAGCAGGGTGCGAATTACTGTCGGCCATATTGCGTTGTTTATATGACGGGTCTCGGGCCTCGTCTTCGGGTATATAATTTAATATGATACCGAAAGTTTATCGTCATCCCTGTCCGGTACATTCAACTGCCCTACCACCGAGATGAGTTTCGGTCACTTGTACATTTCAACTAAATTTTTTTCTGATTACAACACCATGTATCCAAGTTGATGATAAAAACAAAATTAACGACCACAATCCATACGACCATACATTAAGCGCAACGGGTAAAATTTAAAATTTGTGCATAAAAAAATTCCCGTTTTTCTGTAGACGTTTAAACATGAGATATCGAAATGATATATGCGAGTTTCTCTGGGTATATTATAAATTACGCACAAACAGCTGTTTTACATTTTGGTTGAAATTTGATTTACAATGGATTTATTTTTACCATTTTTACAGCAATATTGTTTTTAATTTATATATTTTTAAAACAGTTTTAATATACATTTTAATTGTCTTTTATTATTTAATATATTATATTCCAATAATTATGCTAGTTTAGTAAATCCCAACCAGGGTGGAGATTCCTCTCAGGGAGGAATATAGTGATGATGAAATAACGAGCATTTTGTCGTTAAAATAATTATAGCATTTTACAGTCAATAAAATTAAAAACAATCTGTTAATTTTTCGGACAGTCACCCATCGATAATAATTTTATGAGTATTTTATAATTATTGACTTCTTTTGCAAGTAATCTAATATTAATTTGTTATTATGATTATTTCATATTTGTATAATATTAAGTTTTTTTATATAACTAAAACAAAAAACAAATATTTTAAAAGAGGGGGCGTGAAATTTTTAAAAATCTACAAAGGGGACATACAAACATCTGATTTATAAACAGATTTAAATAACTAACAAAATTGGTATGAAAAAAATGATCTATTTTTAAATATGCATTGAAAAATGTAAGGTAATGCGTTTTAATTTAATCAAGAACCTAATTATTTTTAACTATTCCATTTCAAATTCTTATCTTGAACTTGTCTCTAATTTAAATGATCTTGGGATAATATTTCATTATAAATTAAATTGTTCTTATCACACTGAATTATTTAAGAACAAAGCTATGCGTATTCTTGGTTTTATCAAATAATCATGTAAGGATTTTTGTGATATTTTGCTTTAAAAATTCTTTATTGTTCTTTAGTTCGTTCAAACCTTGAATATTGTTCACTAAATTGGATAAACAATAGGTCTAAATAAAATGATAATATTGAATCTGTACAAAATAACTTTTTGCAATTTATGTCTTTTAAATGCAACATATATATACATAGGCCACCGCATGGTTCATATAATAATATTTTAAATGATTCAAATCTTATTCCTCTTAAAACTAGGCCCTTAGAGTTGCTCTAAAAATTTCTCTATAAATTAATTTTTGGCTTGATTGATTGTCTAGATTTACTTTATTTAATCAACTTTAAATTAATTTCTTTAACACCAGAAATCCTGAGCTTTTTTATCCTGTGTATTCTGATAAGAACTATATGTTAAATTGTCCTGCTAATCTATTAATGATTACAGGTAATAGTTATACTTTTAATTTTAACTAGTTATGTTTTTTTTTTTTATTGTCTTACACCAGCATTATTTTTTGTACATTTCTCATTATCAATTGTAATCTCTTACTGCTGTAATTTTAACCATTTTGTATAAGGACTCCGTCCGTTTAATTTTTATTAATAAATAAATAGAATATAAAAAAAAAATTGAGAACCACTGAGCTAGTGACTCCGTTAATAATTCCCGGAAGATGACCACCTTGGAATCTTAACAATACACCTGCTATATCCTACCAATTAATAATCGTCGATATAAAAATAGTATCTATCTAAAAATCTTTTCTAGCATAGAAAAAAAATTGCTCATAAACTACCTTTATGAATACTTAATATTTTAAAAACATTTAATAATTTATAAATATTATAGAAAACCGATTTCAGGAACTAAATATTATTCTACATTAAGTAGGCACATGATAAACACTCAAAATGTATAACTGGTAACAAAATAGTTGCACCATCTCTACGTTACTATGTTACTATTTACTAATAAGGTTTCCGTATCAAAAGTTTTTTCAGTCAAATTTTTAACCACCAGCAAACAATTAACAAACCACGGGAGTTCTAAAAACTTCACATTGCTGTTATATTTCAACTAATCAAACATACCTATCTCAAATATGACAACCTTTCGAATTAATTAAAAATACACCGAATTCATACTTATATACATACGAGATGTTTTCTAATAACCCTAGGAATTTGAAAATTTTTGTACATCTATAGTATAAATAGAAGCTTTTTTTATTATTTGACTAAATATATTTAATTTTGTAGGTACTTACATTTAATATAAATTATTCGATGTAACAAAATCTAAATACAATTAAATAGTTTTAATTTTAAGAATATAATGTAAATATATTTAATTTTTAATGAACTGTACATATACATTTTAAAGATGTTTAACTTTAGCTAAGAATATAGCTTAACAATTTATACTTAACACTTAGCGATTTTCTTACGTGTCGTGGCTTTATTATTATTATATATTTTAATTTTAGGATTTAAATTGGTTAAACAATTTTTCAGACCTAAAGATGGCTAAATTAAATGTATATTTCTGTGTTTTGTCATAAATTTATAATGAATATTTTTTGTTTAACATTTTATATACCTATTGTAATTTTTCATTCTATTGTATTATATTAACTAATAATAACTTATTAATAGATGTAAAACAAAAGTTTTAAAACCTAAATATTTAGATAATTTAAGAATCTCCAATATTATTTATTAATCTCCGACATTCAATTATATAAAAATATGACTTAACTCTTTTATCCGACAAAACAATTTGATTTCAATCCAATCGTATTCATAATCACTGGATTATAATTATTTGCGTTAAACGACAATGAGTCAAATATAATATTATAATATTTTATACTTTCATATTAAAGTATAATTCTCATTGGTTCTTTAATATTTTCTTTAGCGTAATATTTTATGATATTATCATTACTCAAAAACAACAACTGTTTACAAATCAACGTTAGTTGCCGATTGTGTAAACCCATTAATTAAATTTGCTTTTATACTACGCGTTATTTTCCATAGACAGTTTTATGAGTTTTTACTGTGTGCTGTGGTTCGATAGAAATGTAATCCAATCTACGCTGTAGTATACGAAAAATTGAAGAGTTCTCTAAACATAGTACAACTTAATTTGATTATCAAGTGATTCCCAAGTGTTTTTATATGTAAAACTTTATAAATTTGTCATTTACAATGACATATTATGACTAAACATAGAAAATTCATTTTTTGTTCTTATTTTAAGCTGAATTACAGTTAATAATTAATATTCATATCGCTGTAATCAATACTTGAATTACTCAGCATAAAATTATTTCATATTAAGTAAACTTATACATGAAAATCGACTAAGCATGGATAGAAAATAAGTTAACTCTAATATAGCTCTATCATAAGTCACCACTGTAAGATCATTATAACTTCAAATTGTTTAATTTAACCTAACTATATAATATTACCTTTTTTAAAACCAGGAAAACGCGGAAATTAGTGGTTATTAGGTTAAAATACCTAATTATATCCGACATCCATTACTGATATAGGGATACTGAATAAGTACTTACTACTCTATAAAGATAATAATTTATCTAACTCCTGTATCAACCTAGCTGCTGCCAATAAACTATAATATTATACAACCGACAGATCGAAATCACCTACTTTTAATTGGAATAAAATTACATTTTCGTCAATAAATTTCAGAAACGGTCATCTGGACCAACTCCTACGGCCATCGCGGCCGACCATTCGCAATACGTTCATTACTGCCGAGAAATCTTAAGCACTAAGATCATTTAATAGCAAAACCGTGTATACGTTCTAGTACGGTTGTTGCGGCACCATCAGCTTCCGGTCTAGAACGGAACCAACGACGACAACGACCCACGACGGCGATTCAAAACCGACTCAAATCGTGCAACGACTGATGATGTTCTTACTACTTGGAGACGTTACTTACCAAATATTTAATAACCAACCTACTCTAACCGCTCATAGTTTATACGCGTATTTATTATTGCATTTTTTAGCTTCCTATGATCTACACAGAACATATAATATTTATAGCAATACAAGTGAAATCAATAACTATATATATTATCACGACAGCAGCAGTTGTCCAAACTAAGTCTGTATTATTATTATAACTGTGGTATTATGGTTTATAGCTCTGGACGTTAATATAAATTCTACGAATTTCTATGCCAATAATTTTAGTCAAAAAAAGCCATTCCCCCATAGGATTTAAATCCTTTAAGACAAAGGTATATTAAAATGTATAACATTTATAACTATTGAAGTTATTTTCAAATGACAAACTTTAAATATTTTTATTTTCTTACTGTGTGTGATTTATTAGGAATGCATTTTTATTCATCCTCGACTATTTGTATAAAGTGTTTAAGTTTTATTACTGTTTTAAAAAGGTTTATAGAGACGATAAAAATTGCATTTCCTTATTTGTGTTACCGATAAATTACACTTTATTTAAATGTATTTGATATGATTTATTTTCTAATACAATTTTAAATCGTACTTTTATTTTAATCTTATAAATATAATAAAATTACAATGCAATAATATGAACAATTTGTATCAATAAATCAATCCAGGACTGTTATATCCAACTATATCGTTGACATATTTAAAATAACTATCCTCTAATAAATCTATAAATGTAACTAAATCCGTTACGCAATATTATGGAAAGGACAATAATGAACAATGTGCATTTAAATAATTCACTTCTTTTTTCAAATTAAAATTTTTTTATAGTTATAATATGAATTTAATCATCTGATTAAATTATTAATGTATTATTAAAATATATCATAATATTATACACATGTATATGGTAAATATATATAATATATTTATATGGTAATAATCAATAAATAATATTTAGTATTTATATTACATTAGTATACCGGATGATCTATTTAATAAACAATTTATTTTTTTAAAACTACAAATGTTTTTGAAAATATTTTATTTGTAAATTCAAGTGGTTAAAAACATTTTCTTAAAAAAATATTTCACAGTTTTTAATTTTTAATTATTTTTTTTTATTGTTTTAAGGAATTGAAGTATATAAAAAAACTCAAAAGATTAAATACTTAAAAAAGTGATAACGAAATAGTAAACAAAAGTTTTTCTAAAAAAAATATTTTGTAAAACTTAAAATTATGTAAAAAATATTTTTAAAATCGTTAGTATTTTCTGAAATACTTTATGAGTGTCTTATTGAAAATATACCACTCCGTATAGTATAATCGTATTGTTTGTATATAAATATGATTATATACTACATATTACATAATACTATAATATTATAATATGTAATTAATAATTAAACTTTATAAAAAAAATATATATTTAATCCAAAGTATATTCTTAAAGATTATTTATAATAATATATTTATAAGCCTAATGGAATTAACCAAAAAAATCTTTATCAAAATTTATAAAAAAAAACTAGGTTTAAATTTTTATTAACTTGTAAATAATAAGTTTTATAGACTCAACTTATCGAAATACACTTACCTTTTTGCATCTAAACAAGGCAATGATGGTGATAAGATTTCCAGGCACACCAACCATCATATAAATTACACAGCATATACTAGCAAACGTTAAGAGGGCAGGCGAATATCCTTGAAACAGTTCTGTCTCCAATTCATTTTGCCAGTCGTGGTTGTTAGCAACTTCCGACACATTCTCCCGATGATAATCATCCAAACTACGGTTTTTGTCTGTTAGACCATTGTTTGTGAAAAATCGATGCATAGCCCAGTCTCTGATCATTGCGGGTTTAAATTCAAGTCATTAAGACATAACGTTTAGCAAACGATAAGGTTTCATGATAACCTGTAAAAAAAACCACAAACAAAACTTTATACAAGACGAAAAAAATATTCTATATCATGAAAATTTTTAAAAAAATTATAAGAAATACTACATTTTTAAAATGCTCAAATGAAATATTTTCAATTACAAATTTAAGTCAAAAAATTATTACATTATTTTGATTAGATTTAAAATAAACATAACTAAATACGATATAGGATGAATAAGGAGTCCATTATAACTTTCTGGTAAATTTCGTTGTCTTTTACAAATAATTTTGTAAATCGCAGTAAAAACTATACCGATTTCCAACTAAGCTATAATATAATATATAATCATTTTGTATACACATAAACGCAATAGCAGTTTTTCAACTCGAATATTTAAAGTTCTTACGACAGTTTAAACTTCTAAAAAATTTGAAATCCTGAAAACTTAGATATCTAAATTGCAATCAATAAAGAGGCTTATGAACCTTTCAGATAACTATTACTGCATAAAAAAGTGATTTAAAAAAATAATTTTAAATATGTTATTAAACATTTAAAATGGCCGAGGACTAGCCTACGAATCTAAAACATTTGAAAAAAAATGTTAATCCTATGCAAAATATTGTATTTGATATGTATTATCATTTATTAATGTCTATTAAATATAGATTAGGTATAGTTTATAGTGTTTATACTTTATAATAAAACATTTATGCTTTTGCTCCCAAAAAATAATACATTAAACATATAATATACATTATGTCATGATTATTAATTTAACTATAATTATCCATGTTTTCTAACATTAATGGTAAATAACAAATATAATATTAATGACTAACCCCCAGTAATATGTATATTGTCAAGTATTTTATAATAAAACAAATTAAAAATAACTTAAAGCAATACAATTCAGTGTAAGTTATGCACAAATTGATTTTTTTCACAATCATCAACCGTGTATCCCATTTCATCATATAATTAATTTTCATCACTGCGCTTTGAATAATTTTAATTAAACAATAGGTAGGTAAATATAATATTTATTATAATTATGGACAAGATCCTAATATATACAAAGGCATAGTATAAGTAAATAATAAAACTTTAAATGAAATATATCACATATTTAACCAAAACAATTTATAAGAAGAAAGACGGATCTTCATTGGCGATTCTCATCGTCCTGGAGAGAAGATATTATACATATAGAAAACTTTCTACACAGAAAATTTATATCCACTATAGTATTCTATAATTTTTTTTTAATTGTAAGGAGAAAAAATTCAACTTAAACAAAAATGTGATTACACGCATTTAATATTAAAATATTTAGCATTAACGTAAATATATATATATATACATTATACATTATACATAGCTATGACAAAGTAGGTAAATAAAATATGCAATGTCATAAATACATTTTTATCATACAATTTATTATATACCTACATACATTAAGAACAAATACGTTTTCAAATTATATTAGTTAATAATAAGTTATTATTAATAACTATAATAAAATAAAAGTCTCAAATCATACTAAATTATCCTTAAAAAATCATATTTTCAACTTAAAATAGTATATAAATTTCAAAAAGTTATGTAAATATATATTAGTGTATACTTAATCATATTCATGAATTTTTGAAAATATTTTCGATGATTTAAATATTGTAATTAAATTTAAATTATATCAGTAGGTGCATATCACTTATGTACCATTATATTATTATATTCTTAATATATTTTGCAATTTTAGTATATTACAATAAACTTAAATAAATTTAAATAAATATTCTACGTAGGCACACTAATTATTTAGAACTGCTTACGTCAACTGTGAATGGCTAGATGCACCAATAGCATACAACAAATTTTAATTGTATTTCTATGGTAGATAATATTATATAATATTTTAAAAATAATATATATAGGTACCTACACATCTGCTATAAACATTTCTTAAATACCATGTCAGGATAAAGAAGAAAATGCCAGAGTACACTGTGGCAAGGTTTCAGAAATATTCGATTTTACGCACCATAGTAAGACATTATATTATAAATGTTATAAACTTATATTCTATGAACATTTATGAAAAGGTGTTTAGTTATTTTTACTACATGTTACTAAATAATCAAAATTTAATTTAATTTTATATGCTGCTTTATAGGTAATATATAATATATATATTTAATCAATTTACATTAATGTTTAACATTATAAGCTCAATATATAAATGTATACAATAAATAAAATAATTCTAAATCAAAATATATCATTAAATTGCTTTAAGTAGAACACAATAAAATTTAACTTACAATTTAGTAAGAAGGGTAGAATATAATTATTATCTTGTATTAAATTATCAAGTATTCGATAATCAAATTATAAGTTATTCAAAATTAAAACTTAATTAACCAATGTAATCATAACATTTTAATATTTAGCATATAATGGTCAACATTTGTTTAAAAACTCTACCATAATATATATTCTATCAAAATAATTAACCATCAATTTTGTTCATTTGTATATTGTTATCATACCAATTTATTTTTCGATTTTAAATAATTTTTTTGAATTTTCCAATAAAGATTTTGGGAAATTATAAAAATGACTTGCTTAAGGTACCATTTGTGGCCAATTTCAAATACACAAAGGTGATATACTATAAAACTTTAGTGCACTTTTTCTACCCTAAATACTATAGACAGATGTATAATGTTTTATTATTATAAAAAAGACAAATCATTGAAAGACTAAAAACAATATTGCTTCTATATTCCTTGAAAAATATACTCTACATTAGAATATCCATAAAAAAATGATATATATGTATCAGGTGATCTTTTACAACGAGATGGTGATCTCCTAATTTAATATACTAAATAGTCCACCACAGAATTTCAATCCATACAATTTATTTTTGTTGAGGTTAATAAAATAAATCAAATAGTTAAATAAAAATTCATTAAAAAATATTTCGTGTTTAGTCATTGACCACTGTAACTAACTTAAACTTCATTTTCATAGATTATTTATTACTGACATTCAACGTACTTGTATGATCATAATACAATTTTAAAAATATTAAGTAATTATCGACATTTGATGTAAATTTCATATTTATTTAATAACTAATAGGCTAGAGTAAAAGCATACTTTATCAACTTTAATAAGCTACAAAAGAAATGTGTGTGTAATAATAGTTTCTAAATATTTATAAAAAATCAGAAACTACACTTACACTTAAAAGGTTGAACTACTGCTGTATGAATGTCATAATTAATTAACAGTGAACCTCTATTTAACGTAATGCTCTATATAACAAAATATTTTACGGAAACATAACATTTTTATTCAAAAACATTTCTACTTAGCGAAAGAATTTCAAAAAAAATTTTTAACGAGTTAATTTTATATTATTTGTCCACAACAAATTTAATAGCTATTGTATTGTTACATATATATAAAGTACACACTCGTCTATGAAGTGCGAAAAATTTTTTAGTTAGAATGGTACAAAAATTATCCATTGTATTTCAAAATAGATATTTTTATTTTTATTAATTTAGTAATATTATATACACTAAAAATGAGTTTTTTTAAATTAAAAAAATTGTATTTCTTTTTAACAAATTGTTTTCAAAAACTTATTAAGTTAATTAATTAAATGTGGTTACGCTGTACATTTTTAATAAATTGTATAATTAAATCCTGTTATTGGGAAATATAATTTATAATCCAATATCTACCTATTCTACCTACTATAAATATGCTTCCATAAAATCATAAGTATTTATAAATAATATTAAGTAAATTTAAGTTAACTTTCTTCTTTATAGGTGCAATATAATCACATAATAAACAAAATAAGTCTAATTTTGAATTAAAACATTAAAATATTCAAAAAAATATTACCCTTAAATAATTTACAGTAAAAAAGGGGGAAAGAGAATTGTTATCGCCACGGGACCCTTTTTAAGTAATACGAGAAATCTGAAGAATTTGAAAACACGGTTTTCGAGTACCTACGTATATTTAAAATTCCAAAAATCCGATTTTAAATAACTGCATTATTGAGGAATAAAAGGAGTAAGCATATTGATAAATCACTCAGTATAATAAAACTATTTTAAAATGTTAAAATATTAATCGAGTATACAATTTGATGTGAGCATAAACCATAAATATAAAAATACATAAGAAAGAAAAAATTTAACTATTTAAAATAATCCAGTATTGAATGTTTTAATATAAATTTATTATTTTCGTTTTTCATCAATTTAAAAAATATACTTTGTACGTGGATGTGAAATTTAATATCACGTAATGAGATTTTATTTTAGTAAGTTTTTTGTCAGAGACAGAACTAATTTAAAACTAACAATTTAAGTAATATTAAAATGATACCTACATCTGAATATTATACAATATCTGTTTATAATATATCTCGTATGACACTCCCACAATATTTTTATAACCTCGTATATATAATTTAAATAAATTAGATATATTCAAATAATTAACATTTGTTTATTTATGATTAAACATTATAAATTCAATTGCTGATATAACATTAAAACAACCCCTTTATGGTATAGGAAATAGTACAATTTTGCGATTTGTATAATTTAGTAAATATATAATTAAATAGGTATTATACCTATTGACCTAATTTATAAGACACTTTATTTAAAGCCTAGTGTATAATATGTATCTTAACAATTTTGATATTGTTATAATCATTTAAATATAAAAATATTAAATTAATATAATAAAATAATGATAAATCAGAATTGTAGATATGCTTATTTCAGAAATATGATTAATACTTGTTTACATATAGAAATAAAAATTGATTCATAATTTACTATCATAAATTCTAATAACATGCATTATTTAAATTTATAACATGCATAATGGAACTATTGACTTACGTCGTGGGACTCATAAAAGGTATTTAATTGTATTGCACTTAAGAAAATTGTATTTTAGATTCGGTATATTTTGATAGAATACAAAATAATGTATGACTTTTCATGAAATGTTTGATTATAATAACAAAACAATTATCGTAGTAATTTAATATAAGAGTACCAAGGAAAAACATCGCGATTGATGTGTAAGTTTTTGAGACAGAGCCTCGTGAATCGGTGAATGACGTTTGAACCTCGGCGGCTGCGGCGTGACTACCATGTGGTCGTAGGGATTGCTCGTCGTTCTCGGTAACAGAGGGCAAAGACCCCCCTACCGGCAAACGCGGCGTTTGCGCACCCCAATAGCAGTCGAGCAAATAACATAAAAAGTATTATTGGAGTAAAAAAGATGTGAATGATCTGTTAAAAAAAATAAGGAAACAAAAAAGTTAGACAACAGTGATTTATATCGATATCTTATTTATTACCTATATATTTAAGACAAAACCATCTCCAACAATATCTTCATTTAATCAACGCTTATCTAAATCTTAAATTTAAACCTTAATTTCATAATCGAACAAAGTTATTAACAATTAATACTACAATAATAATACATCGTTCCTTGACTAGAATTAATTGATTATTGTAGTAAGATAAAGACCAATCAAGGACATTTTTATTACAGTTCATATTTTATCATCTAGTTTTTAATTATTTCAAATATTTTAATTGTGTCAAAAATCAAAATATTATATAAAACTTAAATTTTAATATTTATGACTTAGAGGATTATTCTCAAATAATTAATCATCTAAAATGTTTAAAAACTAGAAAAACCATGTATTCTTAATATTTCTATGTAAATTATAATAAGAAAATATTCGATAAAAAACATAAATATATTATAATAGTTTGCTGAAATTAGAATTTTTATTGTAGTATAATTTTATATCTTATCCTGGTAACTTACAATAAATGTATTAATATAATCAGCTTCTTATTGCAACTCCCAAATGATTCGAATCTAATAGTAACATTATTTTCATAACCAAAAAAAATATATTTAAAAAATCTAAATTTATTTTATGTTTATATTAAAAAACATTATTACCAATACACTGTCGCATACATTGTTAATTTCAAATAAATGTAGGGCTAAATGGAATATAGTTTACTCGAAATGGAGATATACCTAAATATACAAATTAATCACAAATATTTTAAAAACAACACTTTAAAAAATTAAACATTCCACTATTGCTTATATTTTGTATACTAAAACTTTTTCAAAAAAATAATGAAAACATTACGCTATTTATAGAAATTTTGAATTTTTTTGTTATATGATGATATTTTTTTCTTTCAAAAGACCTAAAATAGTTAATGTAAAACAAAATTTCTTATAAGTTGTTCTATTATTAATATTTACTTTTATTGAAAATATGTTGACATAATTTTTTTTATGCAATTTAAGGTTTGAATTGGAAGTGTATGAAAAAATCAAATAAGTAATAAGCTAAATTAGTGTTATTTAATAGTACCATTTTCAAAATTGAGCTGTGCTCAGTTAAAGCTAATTGAAAACTTCACTCCTCGAACTTTATGTAACTTAGCCACTTAAAGTTTGACTTTTACGCTAAATTCATGTACCTCAACATGACAACATTGGATATTGAAATGAAAAATAACAATTTTTTCACTAACGATTCTATTTATTTTTTTGTAATTCAAAAAAATATAAAACATTGAAACTTGAAACTTTTTGCCATTACCTAAATTATTTTCATATACTTACAATGAAAATTAGATTTAGATTAATTTTAAAGTCCATTTTATTTTATTTTATACAACTATACTACGTATGCATTCACACTTTTCTATGATATGTCAACATTAACATTATAAGTTAATAAAAATAAAATATAACACAATCCTAAAATAATTATTCTACAATACATTATACAATATTATACAATATTTTCAGAATGAAATAGTTCAACTTACTGTATTACTTATAGAAAATAAATTATAAAATTTCCTAAGAAATAAAGTCCAAGACACCATTTCCGCATATAACATTTTTCGATTACAAGCATTTATAATTTAATTTAAATTGAATACACCTATTACATGAATTTACTCAATGACAATATACCTATCCTCAAAATGTACTATACCGCATTCTTTGGTTTTTGATGATTTACAATAATATTAATAAGTAACATAAGTTTCAAACAATTAAATTTGAACCAAAGTATACTGCGTTGTTGGTTTCAAAACTTCCAAAATTTAAACCTGGACTAATATGAATAATTAACAATGTTATTTTCAAGGATAATGTTTATTATTATTAAAAACTATTAATTTGTATGTATAAAAATTTGAAGTATTAAGGATTTTTTGCGGTCACCTTGAATTTAAAAGAAACCATTATGCATTATAATTTACAACCATTAATTTGTACATCATTTTAAAATAAAACAGTAACAAACCTTTACTCAAAATTATTTTTAGTTTAATTCTAGTTTATTACATTGAGTTCTAAACTTCTAATTAAAATTTAAATATACTAATACACTATAATACTTTGTACATCGCAGTGTTCATAATAAAAATATTAAAACCAAACACCGATTTTTAGTGTAATGTAATTATATTGTTTGGGAAAACACATTCACATCGGAAATTATTGTCACTTTAGTAGTTACAAAATTATATTAAAGATGGGTATCAAAATATTCGTATTATCATACATCTGACAGACGACAGTAATAACACTATAGGCGACCGCGACGGCGATGTGCATCTCTTGGGCACTCATATAATATACTGCTACAAGTAAAACTTTGATCCCCCAAAATGTATAATAAAAATCGTAACTTCGAGGTTATTATCATTTTCAACCATGATTAATCAGTGCTATAATTTATAAATAATATATTTACATTTTACACTACCTATTCATTTAAAATCTATTACCACCAAGTATATATATTTATTATAATATTATTATACTACAATAATAATAGTATTATAATAATAGTACTCTAATTATTCTTAACTTTTTAGTTGAGTGCTAAACATATTTTTTTAAGTAGCTGAGACTATAAAAATTTAATAAATTATAATTTCCTTGTTGTCAAAAATGCCAACACCGTAAGACCCATATAGTGTAGGCACTTACAATTTAATGCATTAAAATTGTTTAATTTTAATATGACTGTAGAAATAATAATAATACGTTTACCTATACAAGCAAAAGCTATAAAGTATAGGTGTATGGGAGTACAAAAAAATGTTTATTTACCTTGGATTTATAAATGTAATATTTGTCCAAATACTTGTATATTTTTTAAAGAATATAATATAATAGTTATTTATCAAACTGAATTTTATTTTCCCCTATTCAAATATATTCCTCAATACATATACTTGTTAAATAAATTGCACTGTTTACCAAACACTTTAGTCACTCAGACATAGATGAATTAATTATAAGGTATATCGAAGTTTATGTATGTGACATATGTGAGAAAATCGTTTTCTAAGTCGGCAGTGCGTAATTAATCGTATTAGGAGGTTCTGTATAATTAACCTAGCCTCACCGTCACTAAATAATTATGCTCTGGCTAAGTTTTGTTTTTGAAAACCATCATCAAACATAAACACACTTATATAATAGTTAATAGTAAAAGCAATTAGAATCGACTAGTCAAAAACATAATACTATTGACTTTAAACTAACAACTATAAATTTATACTAAGTTAGGTGTAATTTAATAACTTTTAAATAACTAAATTTAACATGAAAAAAATATATGCATACATTTATATACAACTATTATAACTACCTATAATTTAAAAAAATTAAATTAAAATTACAATAAAATTAGTTTAACTACCTACTTCATATAATATGAAAAATAAACAAAAAATGTACCAAAAGTTAAAAAAAAATATTACGGTCCATTTGTCATTTTTACTTAATTTTATATTATATATTAATAAATGAAATAACAAAAATACAAAATAATTGGTAAAATATTATGCTTGTTACTTACTAGTTACTTTATTGCGTTTTTATAATGTTCTAATAAATTATAAAAAAAAATCACAACTATTAATAATTAATAATGCATTAATACTCGTATAATACTTGTAGGTAACTATCCTAGTTGAAGCGTATCAGCACCAAGCATGTGAAAATACTAATGGGTATACTACAGTTAAATTTTCAATCAGTAAAATAAAATATGGAAGGTGCTTACTATTACATTCATACAATGATTAATTTGAGTTGATATATTGACATAAGAATTTCACCTTTGATTACCTCAAAATACTATCTACATAATAACTATGGTTATAAATATTAGTATACACAATTATTTGATCATTTACTTAAGTCTATTTTTTTTTTAAGTGGAAAAATAGGTAACCTCTCTGATGTACATTTTAAATTAAATAAACCTCATCATAGTGTAGGTCACTATAATGAGTATGTTAAATTTGAATGTAATAATCAATAATTCTGTACGAAAAACAATTCTGAGCGAAGATTTGTAAGCCTTTATTACTAGGTAGGTATGTATATTTTACCATATATTTAAATATTTCCATTATATAGTTATCTATTTTACTATTAATAATACACTAATACGATAAGAATAAGAAAAATATCAAATTAATCTAAATATTTTGAAATGATGAATGGTCATTGCGTATAGTTATTTTATACGTTAAAATTTAAAATTGCAACGAATAATTTTAAATTAAAACAAAATAATTACAATCTTTATTTTTTATTTAAATATCCGATTTTGTCATAACTTCAAATATATATATATATATATATATATTTATATAAAATTTGACAGTACAATTTTTGAGTTTCAATAAAAATTACTTATGAGTAACCTAAAATACTAAAATTAAAACTCCAATAGCCTAAGGCAATATTTTTAAAAATTACTCGATTTATTCAAAAAATCTAAAAATATACAATAGAGTATGCAATGTATATTATTAGAATAAATATCAATCATTATAGAACATAACAAATATTAGTAAAACACATACTATAAGTTTACATATAATTTCAACCAGAGTTAAAACTATTGGGCATCATAATAATATATACTCAATCGATGTTTGCAAATTATAAAGGAAACATTTTTTTAATAAATCTATTGGTTATTATTAAATGATGTGTAATACAATATTAAATCGAATATTGGCATATGGACATTATTTTTCTCCGATAGCCTCCCTTTCTGCCACCGAAAAAAACCATTAGTTTAAAAACCAGATAGTTAATGGTTTATTTTCGAAATAAACACTGTTATTGTGCATTGTAATATATTATGTATCAAACAAATTGCGGCCCGTTGACAACGTATAATATAAGCGGTAACAATAATGGTAGGGGAAATCCCTGTTGTATTTTACGTTGCGTCAACTATATAATAATGTTGGATCATTGCACTTTATTGCCAATTAGACTTAACCGCGTAAGTGATAGCTTAGTTTTTATGCTGTTTGGACATACGAAAAACTCAATGATTCTGTAATGGATAAACCGTGTGAAAGTAAGATTATTAGACCAGACCCGTTACTAAAAGACAGTGAAAAATATCAACTAAGGTTAGTGTTATCGTTTTTAATCAAAAACATATTATATCTATCATGTTTAAATAATAATATCATAATAATAAAGAAAATTGTTTTATTTGTATTCTATAAATGTACGTAAAACAGTAAATTTACATTTACAATAAGTATAACATGTGCAGCAAAATATGATTTGCATACTATAATTACTGTGACATATCGGTGAAATCGTATTAATTGACTGGATTAAATAGGTAGATATAATTTTTTTTTCTTATAATGGAACAGTTATAATAATTTTTAAGAAAAACCGGTAAGATTAGCTATACTATATAATAAGTATCGAGTGTACTTCGTCATTAAGTAGATTGATGAAATGAGCGTGTTAAAGTTGAATTAGATGATAAATCATTGTATACGAAAAACAATTCTCAACGATTTTTAGCCAGACAATCTATATTTCTAACGATATTTCATTATAAATCAATATTTAAAAAAAAAAAAAATTATTAACTCTGATAATAGTTGCCATACACAATGCATTACATAATATTATATATTATTCATAATTATACTAAAAATTAGATAATGATAAAAATAAGATTTATAACTACTATTGGTAACTATTTATTGGTATTTGTTTGTGTTTCACTATTTAGATGCTCTTGAGGAATTATATTAATATTGCTATTAGTAATTATTATAATATAATTTCATAAATTATTACTAGATGTTATTAATTTAAGTCAATACCAAAATGCTGTAGAATTCTGTGAATAAGTTAATGGTATAAACAACTAGCTTAATGTTAATCTAAATATTTTGAAAAAGCAATTGTATATAATAAATGTTATGCACTATACAAGTTGCTACAAATAATATATTTTTTTACTATACCAAATAATTAAAATCATTTTTCCTTAATTTTCTTATCAAAAATTAAAATTAAAATATCAATAAAAAAAATGTCGTACTTATATTTTTAAGATATTAAGATTTCCATAAGATTATAATTAATAATGAATAAATCTTGTATTAAATTTGCTCGAAGTCTTAGTTATCGAAATTGAAAATTTTAAAATATAAACTAGGTACACAAATATTTACAAACTTTTAAAATTTTGGTGAATGTTGTTAAAGTTTTAACTTAAAATGCTTAAACAAAAATTATGAAAATTTGTTGACGATATTTATTAATTAGGGTATATACTCGTACTTATAAAGGGATTTTTTAATTTACAAACTTTATTGTTTAAAAACAAAAATTTTATCATACATATAAATCAAATAAAAACTAAAATAATAAACTGCAAAATATTTTCAAATTCAAATAGTTTCTAAAAAATGCCAATAAAAATATTTAGTGAAAAATCAGTCTATATTAATTATTAATTTTTCAATTAAAACAAAAATCTGGTTTTATCTAAAAATTCCCGTATTATTATTTTTTTCTGAAACCACTCTCAAGTTATAAGATTCGAACATTCTTACTACTCCAAAAGAAATAACAGACTAAATAATTAAAAAAACTTAATTGTTAAACGAATAACAGTTTAAAAAAACTTGACATTGAATATGTCTAGTCAATATGTTTAAACTTCGGAATATTAAAGCAATTTTCAAATAAAATTATAATAATTTAAAAATAAAATTTCTTTACCTATTTTAATTTTAAAATTATGAAATTACCTTTAGTTATTGAAAAAATAAATAGTTTTTTAAAGATTTTATAGAGCAATAACGATTACACAATTAAGTACAATAATGCAGTAGTATGTTTAATTGATACATTTTACTATAAATAACAGTAAATTTACTATCTTTAATTTCCCTATAGGATACATTTTATACCTAAATATTAGTGAAATTGCTGCACCTTATAATATATTTTATGGATTAATTGTATATTCACTTTTTTAAAGATAACGTAGTTCATAGTTTGCTATATAATATAATAATAAACTGCTCTATAAACAGAAACACTTTAGCTTATTTCCATTAAAAGCCATAGTATATTGTAAACAGAAAATAATTTTATGAAATAAAAGAGATCATGATATACGTATGTAACATGAGAGTTTTGGGAACATGAAAAAGTATATTCTTGCAATAATTTAAAATAAACTAATTTTTCAAGCGTGGTTATCGAGTTAAAAATTATATTTTTTTATTTAATTAATAACAATTTTATTTTTAAATTTTATCCCTATTTATTACGTCAGCACATATTGTTGACCGAAAAAAATATTTTAAACGAATATTATACATGTAAATAAAATAAACTCAACTTAATCTACATATTTTTGGTTAAATAGGACCAAAAAAAAAAAAAATATTATTTTGTCATGTATATACAAACAATATGCTTAATACAAGACTTTATTCTTTATTAATCATTGGCATTATATTTTATAAAATTAAGATTGTTCCCCAACAATATTAAAACAATTATGTCCTCTATATAACATCCGTTATTAATATAAACAATCTTATAAATATATATATATATATGTGTGTGTGTGTGTGTGTCCCTTTACATAATATATTTCCCACATTGAATTTGTCACCTCTGTGCTACTCCTCACTGTATAAAATATATGAACCCATCAACAAATTAACGAGACACCCTAATCTATTTTATAACCTACTTTAGTTGTGGATATATAGAACCTTTGTAATTGACTAAAATAAGAACAGTGGTTCAAAAAATTATAATAACAGTTAAGAGTTAACACTACAATATAACATTTAAAATTTTAACGAATATTTATGCGCAATAATCATTTCAAAATAATAATGTATTATTAGAATAGTATTTATATTATAATTATTTTATTTTTTCAAATGTTTGATGATAATTGCAAAAATAAATATAAAACACAAGATACTTATAAATAAATGTTATAACAAGTATAAAAAATCAACATTGTAATCTATTAACCAAAAGATATACATAATATATTATATTATATAGTAGGTATATACTATTCATAATAATTAGGTACTAAATATTTTAATTTAAATTATTAAAATTAAAATTAAAATTATTGACTAATTTCTAATGCTAGTATTTTTTATTTATTTGCATTTTAATTATAATTTTATTGCATTTTAAAACTAATTAATCAACAAAAAATACTAAAATCACTTAAAGATCCTTTTTTGGCATGGGGTAATATTTACTAACAATGTAATATGAAACACATAATAATAGTTATAGATACATCCTTCCCCGTGAGCTGTGGTGCACTCAAAACTATGACCCGTCCAATGTAAGGAGAATAGTTTTTTTTTTTTATTATTATTTATGTTTAGACCCCTCCTATTAGTATTATTGAAAACTGAACGTTGCCCGCATGTTTAAATGTCGATTAAAACTGATGGAATAAATGGCTATTAAAGATAATTTCTGGTGTCAACTATGTTCACACAAGCTACAATGTGGACATACCAGTGTGGACGTTTGTACCTAAATGTCTAAATGTTTATAAAAATTTCGTCAACATTTTTTTTTTTTTTTTTATGAAAATGTAAATACTAAATATGCCTCAAATTAAAACTTTTGAATATTTCATAAACTATCATGTAAGTAACGGTATTTGATAAAAATATAATTAAATTATATTATGTATTTTCACGTTAAATAATCATAAATATTATTATATTAACCGATATAACACACCTAGATACATTTTATAGACGTGCAAATTGAAAATTTAGATTTAAAACGTATATTTCCTTTTAGTTTTAATATACACATAACGTTTTTATAAGCAGTAAATCAAACCATTTTTAAAAAAGGTAATAATCTATTTATTTAGTTTTTAATTACATCTATCAACTTTTGATCTTAAAATTTAAAAAATGTCTGTACCTATTACGTATTGTAGAACTATTATTTAAATTGTTCCTGTTTTGTTATTTAATTCATAACGAAAATTATGTATTATGAAAACTTTTGGTAAAAGACTAGATTCTAAT
Organism: Rhopalosiphum maidis; assembly: GCF_003676215.2. Taxonomy (NCBI): domain Eukaryota; kingdom Metazoa; phylum Arthropoda; class Insecta; order Hemiptera; family Aphididae; genus Rhopalosiphum; species Rhopalosiphum maidis. The sequence goes on from NC_040878.1 coordinate 7,702,300, forward strand.
ATATTGATTTGTCTTTTATAAATAACTGTTATTATCAATTATTTTAATACATAACTTAAATGGTAATGGAACTCCCATCTGAATCGCTTTTTTATAATGAAAAAAAATATAATATTTCGCTGTCTTACGGTATGTTTATAGAGAAACAATTCAATTACCTATAACATACTATTTGTATTCCACGTCTGTCTTTATATTCCGTTTACATTTTTTATCATTAATCAAATATTACTATAATAATCTTATTTTGTATAAAATAGTTTAATATAGGTGAGGGTTCACTATCAAAATATAGGTTAGGTTAGGTTCGTTGTCCAGATATAAATAAAAACTTTTATAATTTTGTCAACATTGGTTAATATTACTTATATACCTACTTCATTATTATCAATCGAAATAAAATAAATATTAATATCAATTAACATTTTTTATTTATATAGCAAATTAATGATGGGCACAGACTACAAATACTAAATAAATATCATTATACATGATTTAAAAAAAAAAACAGATGTCTCATAAATTCATCCTATGACAATTTATTACGAAGAACTTCATCGTGATCACTTTCCCCTCATACAATTTTAATTTATTATTTTATTAAATAAAAATTATAAAACTAAAATTATTCATTCTATTATTAATAATACACTAAATGATATACCTACTAAAATATTAACAATTGTTATTTTATTAACTGGAAAAATACATACCTAAATATAAATAACATGCTAACTGCACTGAGAAATTTAAAAATTATCTTTGTTGTAAAATATTTATGGTTGACTTTAAATTAATGATTTCAGAGAATGTAATAAAATCAATTTTTCGCGGTTTTTCCTGACAACACGGGTTTTATATTTGAGTATTTAAATTTTAAAGTTCAGATATTAATACAATTATATAATATTCAAATATAAAATAAAAATTTTAGTTACGGTGTTTTAATTCAAAAAATATTTATCTTAGAGAATTAAAATTTTCAACATCGGGTTAATTTAAATTAAAACAATAAGATATTCAATATATTTAGAATAATTTAAAAATATTTACATACATATCAAATCGATTTACATCAACAATACGTAAGTATTAACTTAATATTAAGATATGATCAAATATTATAATAATTAAAATATAATGTATGCTATAGCCTAAACGAGTAATTTACCAATAAGAAGTCTGACTCGCAATATTTCTAATAGAAAAGTAAATGGTTTATAATATTATGATTATATTATTATATATTAACCTAAAAAATAGAGACAAAAAACCTGTATAACGTTTCTCCGTAGTTCTGAATCATTTTTCGTATATAACTATTACATTATACCTACTTAATATTGTTTAATAATAAACAACAATGAACTAAACTGATAATAAAAATTATCCACAGTAAACTGACGTTGAAGGCCGGCAAAATTATGGGACAGGGAAGGCTAGAGCCCAACCTCCGAGAGGGCCCGACAACAACTTTTTACAAAATTATTTTACAATCATTTGCTGTAGTATAAGATACTATTTTAGAAAATTGTATCTATTTAATTCCAAATTAATCTATTGTAGGCGACCAGGTACTTTAAGAAACTAAGGATATAATTGGTTTATTTTTAGTGTTGGTATTTATTTTTTCCCAAAAATGATTTTAACTAAGCCAAATTACAATATTTTTTATGTTTACGTATTAAAAAGCTTAAATATTTGTATTATACTATCTTATGTACAAGTATGTACAAGATATATTTATATCATTTCAGACAAATAAGTGTAAGTAAAGGAGGCCTAGAATCGATCGGCCCCGAGACCCGTAAAAGTTCTCGTCGGCCCTGCTGACGTCGCGGCATAAATTGTCACATGATAAATGTGATATAATGAATTGACACATATGCAACGCATAACTAATCAAAATACGTTCCATATAATTCATTTCGGATTTAACTATACATTTGAGAATTTTTAATGTTTTCATTAATGTGACAAATTATTAAAAGCAAAACAACAATTTAATTTAATGCTAAATTTTAATGCTTTAATGATTAAAACGTTCCTATATTAATGATTTAATTCAAATTTTTATTTTAAAAATCCCTTTTGTACCTATATACCTATTAAAGGCATAATATGCCACAGTCGAATGTCCAAAAAATGCATTATGTTTGTTTTTTATATAATAATTATTATCGTATTGTTTATATGCATAAATTATAAATTAAGGATGGTAAATTAAAATACAAAATATATATTCATACGTTAACTATTATAATACAAAATAATAACACTTTATTTTTGTTCTAGACTAAAAATTATGAAAATTGTATATATTTTTATTCATTTCTTTATTAAGTGATAATACTTAATTTAAATGCCAAACTCAAACCAATCAGTGGGATTCGAGCCGTAAGTAAATATTCAATTTTGCTATTTACTATCATCATCGTGTATTAAATTGCTATATTTTTTTAGATGGCTAAAAGAAAACCCAAAAATTATGTACGCTGCAGCGTTTATAACGTTGCTTATTATGTGTATTGGAATTATAGGAAATAGTTTAACTATATTAGTAATACTAAAAAGTCCACGAATTCGAAATATAGCTTCAACGTTTATCATCAGGTAATGTATGAAAATTAATAACTATCGATTAATACTATACTATGTATTATTTGTAATTGTAAGTTTGTAACGACCGTTTTTTTAATTTATACACATAATTGTAATCATTGAGTTGTATTAATAAAGATATTGGAAGCTATAAAAAAATAAAAAAAAAAAATAAAAATATTTAAACTTGATAATGTGTTATAATAATTTAATATATTTTCTGTGCTTAACTTTACGTTCATAAGTTATGATTCATAAATTATTTGAAATGTAAACCTATAACTTAGAATATGTATTATTAATAAAATAGTGCATTTTCCGTTCTCATTATTTAATTCATATTATACCTACTTATTGTATTAAATTTAATAATTTTTTGTTCATACTTAATTTTTTTTTTAAATTCTGAATGGAGTTATGAATTCATGATTTTACAATGATGTATGTTTTTATTTTATTTTTTATGTCTGTCATCACGTTTTGGAGTAGTAATAGTGCTTTGATTTTTGATTTCAGCCCCTCTTTGAAAATGAAAATGAATCTATTTGGTAATTTAAGAGAGTCAAAAGTAAAAATTTCAAATAGTTTTCAAAAGCGTTAGGAAAAATCCTAAAAAAAAATAACAAAAAAACGGAAATTTTTACACATAACCAGTTTTCGACAAAATCGATTTTTTATATTTCTATAACTCAAAAACGAATCATTGTAAATACTTGAAATTTTCACCTTCATCTTGACTTTTTTTAAGCTATTTATAGACAATTAAAATTTTAGATTTTTTTAAGTTTTTTTTTTTAAATGCCTATAAAAAAAAAATTTGGCACTCCAAAAAACCTTTAAAATTTAATCCAAGTTTATTGTAACTTATAAGTTGTAATTAAAGTAGTGAAAAAAAAAATCAAAAATCGTTAGTCACAATTTTTGTTTATAAGCATTTAAATTCAAATGTTTATAAAATATGTCAAAATCGCGAAAATTTTCAAGGAATTTTGAAATTGAAAATTCATAACATTTTTGTGATTTATACCTAAGGTTAAAAAACTCAATACAAGGTCCTCCATAACTTTATCTTAAAATAACTGTAAAACAATTTCTAGCGTCAATATAGATAAAATTTTATAAGCGTATGAAATTTAATTTTTTACGAAATCGCGTAAAATAACGATATATTGCAATTTAAATATAGGTAATAATATAATATATCCTACTAATTATTCTAGACTGACAATTCATCTCCGTTCAGAATCATTTTTTGTATGCAATGACAAGTATCATTGCATTCAAATTTGACACATCCGTTATAGTGACCTACTCCTCATCTCTACTTTATACACAGAGCAATACCCACTTTTCCACCCTATTTAAATATTAATTTGTTTAAAAGTAATCGTTTTACTATTATAATATTATATTCTATTTATATATAATTTACATAATAAATTGTTTAATCTCTATTACATTGACTTATTTTAAAAATCATATTTAACTGAACAATTTTAGTACACGAGTCGTTTTGTTAATTTCTATAGCTTAGGTGCAGCTGATTTGTTATTTTGCATAGCTGTATTACCATTTAATGCTTCAAGATTTTTGAATATTAATTGGGTACAATACCAAGAACTCTGTTCAATTGTACCATTTTTACAATACGGAAATATTGGAGTATCGTTGCTATTTATTACTATGATCACTATAAATAGGTAAGTAAATTAGTATTATAATTTATATTCACACCTAAATGCTAAAAATTCATTTATTTATATTACATTTTTTAAATATCAACTAATGCATATCAATTTTTTATTTTATTTTATTTATGTTACGTACAATATTGTATTATTTATGTAGATATTTAAAACCCTAATAAAATTTATCATACATTATAAATGTCCAAATATATAATATATTATATAAAAACTACTTAACTAAATAGTAACTACTATTTCCCCAAAAATAAATTGAAAAAAATATAGGTTAAATGTACTGAAAGTGTGCTAAACTGTTAAAAAAACTATTTATTTATATTACAAACTAATTTTTGTCAAATCATCCAACACCCATGTTAGTATTTTTAATAAACTCATAGGTAAGATTAATGAAATAATTTTCAGCATTACCAATCATAGTTATAATTATAATATTAATAACATATTTAATTTATTTATTCATCTATAGATTCAAACAAATCAAGACAGTATATTATACATTATACATAGAAATAATGTTAGACACTCGTCTACGTGGTGTATTATGAATTATGACTATAAATTTGAATAAACAATCACACTATTTTAAAATGACTGAATTAAGATCTGTTTGTAATAAATTATAATGTAAATAAGAATATTTAAAAAATGTAACTTACATATAAAAATATCTTGATTTTCTTAAGATGAACAAAATAAACAAAATAAAATTAGATGATTCTAATTTCCGGAATCATTGGCCAAATCACTTTCAGGACCTCAATCTATCTCTGCCACCATCAAATTTTCATCATTACTACCAAACTACTCAACCAAATTTAAACCTCATAAAGTCATAACTGTTAATATACTTTTATAATTTTAAACAAATAAATGTAATATGTATATTTATCTCAATGAACATTGTTATTGAGAATTAATTAGTATATTTACTTACATAATATAGTCATTAAAATTACTTCAATCTATAATATGAATTAATTAAATTAGTCAATATTCTAAATCAAATACATAGCTCACATGTTTGACGATAGGAATATTGAAAGTTAGGTTAGTTGTGACCCAAATGATAGAGCCAGTAGGAAACAATATTCTGGGTAATGATACGGCCCAATGACAAAATGTTTGCGTTACAGGGGTGCGGGAATGTTATATGATCGCCAAGGGACCAGTGATAATAACTATAATAAAATACAACGTGGCAAAAGGTTGCTCACATCGAAAACTGAGGAGCAGTGGGTAGACAATATAGATAAAGACAGAATCCCTAATATTATCTAAGACTTGACAATATAATACATAATATACAAATGTTGTAATAATAATGAACTATAAAAGCAATACGGAAATATATGAATAAACGTGCGAGTACTAGCAACAGAAAATTATATTCATTGTTAATAACAAGGAATTGTAATTAATTGAGCTTCATATATGGGAATCTAATTTAATATTTTTTGAATATTACACTAAATTATTTTAATAGTTAGGTAATATATAAGTATTATATCATAAAAATATAAAAGCAATATTAATAATCTCAAATAACATTGTATTTAATGACTGAGATTTAATTTACACTATGAATTAATAGTGTATAATATGTATAATGTATATATTTTAAATATTTGTATAAATATTTTTGTGCAACTTCTGAACATTTAATCTACGTAAAATGTGTTGCTGTTATATACATATTTTTTAAAAATTTGGAACTTAATACTATAGTATAGGTACCGTCTGTGGTTAGCCCCTAGTACTTAGAACTCAGCTCGGATGTACCGGCTAAAAGATTCAGTATAAATTATATTTCAAATTTAATTTCAGTTATACAATTTAATATTTACTATGCATTCAATAAAAAAAAATTATTTAATTTAGGTATATAATGATCGTTCATTCAAGCTTATATAATATAGTATATCGTCCAATATGGATAACTTCTATGATTATACTTTGTCTAATTATTTCATTTGGCATGCTGATACCTACCCTTTTAAGTAAATGGGGTATGTATTTATAATAATATTATTAATTTCCTACCTAAATCATAATATTTTACAAATATATTTTTAAGGCAAATTTGAATATGATCCAAAGTTGGGTACGTGTTCAATAGTATCTGATGAATTTGGTCAATCTTCGAAATCTGCTCTTTTGGTCACTGGGTTCATTATACCATGTATTGTAATTGTTTGCTGTTACACTGGTATATTTTTGGTTGTTCGTAAGTAAGTAAATTCAAATATAAATGCGTACATGATATTATATTTATAATTATAATTTTTGACAATGCAACTTAATTTATATTTAATTACAGTTCAGAAAAACGAATGCGAAGGCATCAAACATCCACTCAAAGTGATCCAACAGCAACTCATATGCAGTCTATAAGAAGGAAACTTAGTGAATGGAGGATAACTAAAATGGTTTTGGCTATATTTTTATCTTTTGTATTTTGCTATTTGCCAATTACAATCACAAAAACCTTAGATCCAAATGTTCAATACCCAGGTATATACTATAAAACAAATCATAATTTAAAATTGATTACAACATAATTTCATCGAATTGGATTTCCTGTTCTCTGAACGCAATCTTAATTAGAACTATACAAAATTATATTTGTACTATATTATGTCCTGCATTATTGCCGTAAAGAATAGTATAAAATATATTTTTAGATTACTTTACATTGTGCATGTATAAAAATATAAATTTATGAAATCCCTTTGAACATAATATATTGGATATCTTATTACAAGTTTTAATCATATGATTTTGATAAAATATTTTAATAGACGTGTGTTTAGAAACTACTTTTCAATACAATGCAATTTCTTAGTTTAATACGTAATACATAATAAATATAAATTAAGTAAAATTTAATTTTAGTTATATTATTATTTTGTGTAGAGGTAAAGGGTAGTTAAAAGGTGTTACGTTTTTTAAAATTTTTAATACGTATAATATTAATACAACGCCCAAGTATAATAGTACATATTAAAAATTTACAATTTACATCAATCACCTATATGAAAAAATTAAACACCATTTAAAAAAAAATTAACTTCACAAATTCCAACTATTAACAAATATTTTATTAAGCACGATAGAATAGTTCCATTATTAAACCTTCTACAAAACAAAGATTAGGTGATACATACTATACATATAGTAAAATCAAAATTTTTATTTTCAAAAAATAGTGATTGCCTAAACAAGATAATTTAAAAAATTGATTTAGGATTCCTTTATACATTTATAATATAAAATTGTATTCAATGTGTTTTAATTTTTTAATAATCATTTACTATAGGTACGAAGGTACCACTTATTCGAGTACATTTTTTACTCCTACTTGATGGATATATTTTTAACTCTCAAATTAATTTAATCATACAAATTCGATATAAAAAAAAACTGCGAAAGTCGCTTTATTGTATAATAAATATCAAATGTGTCTTGCCATTGAGTGGGTCACTATAATGGATGTATCAAACTTGAACTAAATGATAAATCATTATCTGTGAAAAACGAAACCGGGACGGACGTAATCCTATATTTCTAAGGATATTTTATTATATTTAATACTTTTAATTTAATAATTTTAATATTAAAAAGAATCAAAAGATAAATTAAGATAAATTTCTACAGCTATAAATTATAATATTATGCTTAACTATAAAACCTAACATAATATTTTCTATTTTATTCAGCTCTTCTCTTGATTGCATATATTATGATTTACGCATCAGCGTGCTTTAATCCAATTATATACGTCATAATGAATAAACAGTATAGAAAAGCATTTAAATCAGTTCTAAATTGTGGATGTTGTGAAAAAGCTACAAAACGAGTACCTGTTTTGAGATCCATATCGAAACGTCTACAGCCACACGGTAACTTGACATCATCAACTGTCATGCAAACATTGCAAACAATAAGCCCGGGTTAAGGGAGAGTGCCTTAACATATTGGATTTTTTTATGAACCTCAAACTCTGCAATAGGTACATTTTTTTAAATATCACTCACAATAAAAATTAAAAACTTATATTGAATTGATTTATAAAAAAAATAATTCTAAAACATACATGCAGTAGTACTGGTAATACATAGCTGATGTATTGTTGATTGTTTTTTGGGATGTTATATTATTATTATAATTATTATTTTTGTCTTTTTGCTAAATATTTTAAACTTTTAATAATTTTAGATTGAAAAACAAATTCATACAAATATATTTAACTATTCTGAATTTAAATTGTTTTGCTAAAAACACTTCTTCAAAATTCGAAAAACAATTAAATTTAATCATTTCAATCGGCAATCAAGACTGCTCTCGTAATAAATTGATAATATTTGACATCCAAAAAATATGTTATACAAACAATAAATTATGATGATGTAAAAAAAAAACTTTTGTAAAACGAAAAAAATTATTGAATTCAATATGCACTGTTTTGATATTTTTTTTAATAAAATTAAAATTATAAATCATTTTTCACGTATAAAGATTAAAGACTATGCTATGTCTTAATCCGGGCTTGCATGCAAAATGTGCAATACACTTAGCTCATTTATTATAAAAACATATAATATTATTTCACCATTTATTAATGTTTTTTAATTTATGGTATTATACCAAATTAAATTATCTAGAATATTTAAGTCTGAATGGTTAATCATTTGGAAAATGGGTGTAATCATTTTATTCAAAAAATGAATAGCCACCCATTTGAGCGAGTGAATTTATTTTTTCCTATTATTTTATTCTGAATTATATGTATCTACGTGTGGTGTGATTTTATTTTATTATTTTTTAACAGTAGGTTCATTCCAACATTACAATATACTATAATAATATATTTTTTAAGTTAGTCCATTATTCGTTAATAATTTATATTTATTGTACATATGTGATTTACATATGTCTGATGGATTATTTTATTTTTTTATACTTATGTAGTAGTATTTACATCATTTCTAAAAAATATATGTTTAAACGGGCGTTATTTATTTGGACGAATGACCCAAAATTTACCTGCGTAGAGCATATATTATTAGGACGGGAAAGTAACAGATCATTTGGGTTAATTTATAAAATAATTAATAACATAGTTAGTAAAAAAAAATTAAGTGTACCATGTATGAATAAGTTGTGAATTTGTGAATATATAACTATATATGTAACCGAAATGTACGTTGCGAGAGAGGGACATGTCTATACAATAATTTTTTTAAATATTTATTACATAGTTTTAACCATAGCAGTTATAGTTAACTGAGAGTCCTGATAATGGGAAGGAAAAACTTTATTAGTCCACATAAATTTTACTTAAATTATATATATAAATTCACCAAAATGATATGTTATTTTGAGTTATTAATCCAAATGAAAGCCGCCCGTATAAACATCATCATAGTTATAATAGATAATATTATTATACTCATAAAATAGGTAGCACCTTTATACTGGTATATATTTATACAAATAAAACATTAATAAATGTATGATATAAAATATTATGTTTTTGTACTAAAAAATATCATAGGTGATGCCATAAATAATAATTATCATAATAGATATATTAATATACGATATACATTAACCTATACATTATGGATATAGCCCGTAATACGTAACATACCTTAATAGAACTTAGTAAATTTTAGGTACCTATTTATTTTTAAACTTTACATACTTAAATTTCAGGAGTTCAAGAAGATCGTGGATTTGGAACAACTGTATCACATGTGTCATCGATTGCTTTAGAATCATTGGATCATAATAACAAGATTTCGCTTATAGCATAATTTAATAAAATTAATTATTATTAATTTTTATTAAAAAGCATTTTTTTATTTTATATTTATTATAAACTTTTTCTCATAGACATGACATTTAGGACTTACAGTATTCTTTTTAATACTTATGTAAATTTGTAATAATAGTATATTTAATGAAAATAACAATAACTGCCTAGTATATTTAGTCCATAAACTAAGATATTAATCCATGATCATATCAAAAAAAATCCAAAAAATTTTTCTTTAGAAATATTTACCTATTATTATTATTATTATTATTATTATCACATTCATATTTTACGTGAAATCACAACTCACAAAATATCATGTATGACCTAGCATGTGTTTAATGGCAATGACAAATTGTACCTATATCGCTAAATTTTGTGGCCCTCGGGTACATTGGTGAAAATCGGGCTTAGCCCCATTTCAAAAAAAATTGTCCTACCGGCTGCTCCAAAAATGAATGAAAAATAATAATTTTAAAAATGTCATACCATATTATAGGTATATATGAATACTATTCAAACGTGTTATCGGAAAGTAAGTACCTATACCACTCATGATATAAAATACATATTATATTTGTATTAAAAATGATATTTATTTTTACTGAAAAAAATTTCCTCATTTTCCTTGATCTGCTTACATGCCATTACATTACAAACATTTGCAATATTATTTTTAAAATAAATTATAAAAACCAAGGAACTTACTTTATTGCATACTGTCATATAATACTAGATTTCAAAGTAGTACATGTAACATAGACACTTAAAAAACATTATTGCGAATTGATGTTTATTTTATTTTATTTTCACTAAAAACAAAAAACTTATGAGAAACTTTGTACTAAGCTTTTGGTTTTCAACATTTATAAAAAAATTCAAATTTCAAATGTTTATAAATATATGTACCTCAAAAATGGTTTATCATAATATGAGGATATGGCTCAATATTATATTTTTAAATTTATTATATATAAACATTTAGTAAAAATTTCAAATATCTATCGTCATTTATTTTTAAATAATTATAACAAACACATTGTAAAATCAATACATTCATCGCTCCGCTCAGAATCTAAAAGATATTGCACAATGTTAGCCTACAATAATAACATTGTACTCGGTTTTCACCTATACCCAGATGGCTAGATACTAAATTGTACGACTGTACGTGTATGTTTTATTTTACAATGAATAAATGACTATTGATTGTGCATATAATAAACATAATATGATATCGAACAGTTGTAGAATTATAAATTTATAAATATAAAGTTTTTTACTTTACTAGAAAAAACGTTAAATTAGATTAGGTTAGGCAAGAGATAAAGTGATAGTAATTTAAAAAAAATCTTTTGGGAAATGCACAAATATTACATATTTACATGTGATCTTAAATGTGTATATCAGAGATTAAACTGATAGTATTTGTTTATATATTTTATTATAATAACTTATAATTATACAACTTATTATAGACAATTATTACGTCAATATTTTAAACTATTATTAAATTTACAACTGAGTTAAATATATTTTTTTGATAGTTATACGTTGGTATAATATAAAGTATGTATAAAGATTCTCAACAAAAACTGTCAAGCTCATTATTAGAAAATACACAAATAACTGAAATAACACAGCAAAGTAACATAATACATAAAGCCAACTTAATATCCTAATATTTTATAATAGGTTTCTAAATAATATATATTACATGTATATCAAACAAAATACATATAAATACGTAACATGACATAATATAATATCGTACATTGTACTTGTATTCTTACACAATATATTACCTTGTTAGATGTATACTCTGATACTCCAATATAATATGTATAACTATCTTCAAATACAATTGAAGACGTCAAAAATAAATATCTTTAACTCACAATGATAGCATAAGCACTGATCGTCTACTAAAATTTGCTAACTGATAAAAAGAACTTCTAACTTTTTCAAGACCTAGATAAATACAAAATAAATATAATTGTGATCTGTTAACAGTGAAATACTGGTAATAAAAATAAATTAAAGAATATTACGATAGAAATATACCTACTCTTATAGGTAAGTATCTCTTAACTGCTAATTTCTATAATATCTTTCCAAAATATGAGCTGAACACAATAAGTAAAGAAGCATGTATCGGTATATCTATGCATGGACATATAATTAATATTGACTTGTCTACGGGAGCGAAAGGCATGATATGTTGTTAGCTTATAAAATCACATTCTATCATAGTCCGTAGGTAATTTTTAGAATTGTATTAATTAATAAAATTAATTATTATTAATAAAATAATTGTATTATTACATATTTGTGGTTGTTAATAAAGAAATTACATATTATTATCAATAATATTTTAAATTAAATTATTATAAACATAAATAATTACAAAACTTGTTTTTTGGTATAGGTATATCAACATAGTAGGTTTGACTTCAATACATTCAATAAATCATTGTAATTTTTAAGTGGGTTTATGATAAAATTTAGTGTAGGAGACAAATTGACAATTTGACCTTAAAACGGTGGTGTATCAAAAATAAAATTGTACTCGTCTTTTCGAGATTTTTCAATTGTTATAGAATATAGATATAACTAGGTTTGAGAGTTTCAATGTAAAATAATTTGTGCATTTTAAAAATTTTGAATACCCTATTCAACAAAAGAAAACTAAAAATGTCGAAACATTATATTTATACATGATGACATTTTATTAATGGCAATTCGAAGGAAACGAGAATATTTTTATTATTTTTTTATTTTTTTATTGGTATTTTTTAATTATCCCCTTCTATCCCAATAATAGTACCTGAATACCTGATATCAAACTGAGGATATCCTCTAGTACCTCTACTAAAAACATTTGAATATGTCACAATGAATGGTCAAAATATAATAATATAATATGCTCATACAGATAACAGCCATACACAACAGTACAACACGCATATCCGTGTAAAACATCATAAATTATTGCAACCGAAATAGGTACATACCATATAATTATTATTATTTTATCTTATTAGATTTAACTTAATAATAGTGTATAAACTTTTGATTTTCTAAACAAGAGCTATTACCTGTTGGCTATTGAGCATTAACTATTAAACTATATTTTATATAAATTTAATTAGATAATTTAAAAACATTGCAAATGATCAAAGAACGCATATCGTGTAATGCATTGAAAAATTATTTTGAAAAATACACAATATACAAATTACAAACGTTGAACATTAAACGCATAAAAAAACATTTTTTTTATGTAACGAGTTTACGACATAAGAAAAAAAAATAAACCAAAATAAATCATAAAAAATATAGCAAACACTAAGTTTTAAATTTAAATTTCTTTTGTTGCCACCATACGCCTACCAAATATACCATGTTAACTTATACATCTATTTACCAAGAACAGACCAGTGATACCCTTATCTTTATTTTTAAATGATTTTATTTGATAATGATTTACAATCAACTAAAACGTGAATAATATTAGCAAAATTCAAAGTACTGTTGAATAAGTTGGAAAATTTAATGATTGTTATTGCTTTTAAATCGTCTAGTAATACATATTATACATTTAAAACATGCCGTTCATGAAAGGTGCTGCTCCGATACGGAGAACTATACAATATTTGGAAGCTGGTAAGATAGTGTTTAAAGACAGAATTAAAATCGTATCAATTCATTACAACACATTGGGTGAAAACCATCGTGGCACTCGAGAATTTGTATTTTGGCACCTCCCTCAAATTCAATTTAAAAATCCTGACGTTCAAGTACTGACTCTTAAAAACATGACACCGACACCATTCATAAGGTAAGCATATTTTCATACGTGATAACAATTAAATTAAACCTGTTAATTATTACTTATATAAGTTATTATGTATTTATTTAGATGTTTCATGAATAATGGTAAAGATGTATTGATTGATGTTGATAATCGTGACAAAGATCGAATCCATGATCATGTCTTAGAAGTTCTTGGAAAACCAAAAGAAACACTCCAAATGGAAGCCATGGCCAAAGAAAAAAAAGATAATATGGCCAATTTTGGATACATGTGTGAAAAACATTGTATGTGTGAAATTTTTGGACAAGTTCCGTGTCCAGCTGTTGTACCATTGCCTAAATCTTGGAGGGGCAAATACAAAAATGAGGAATCGTAATATTTAACACTTGGTTTTATGTAAATATTTTTTTTTCAATTTATTAATGTTTAGTCACAATAAAATGGAGTTTTATCATAAACTGTTGTAAATATGATTTTAATTTTATGATACCACAAATATTATTTAATACATATTTTTATCCTTCTCCAAATAGATTGTTATAACAGTCAATTTAAATTATTTGAAAATTTGCATGGAAACATATCATATAAGACACACTTGTTCTATAATTTTTACTATCTCTTTATTATGTAGGGCTATAGCACAAATGGACTGCCTTCATTACTTTAATTAATCTATACTTTTTAATAAAACATCTAAACAATAATCATCAATATCTTTATGTGGATAGATATTAAACTAAATAAGTATTACCTTATACAAACCAATTTTTTTTTGTACTCAATATAAAAAAACCCTTTAAAATCTCAATTCTGTTCATAAAGTTAATTATATATTGTTTATAAACTGTATTTTTTCTTACTGCTTTTCATAAACAATTATATATTGTATACAATATACATAAATAAAAGCTTATTATCTATAAAATCATGTATGAATTCTATAGATATTTTAGAAAATATATTAACAACTAAAAATATAAGATTAAGGGAGTAGTGGCATAAATAAGATAATGCATGGAATGTAGCTGCATTAGGGATTAGATTATTGAAAAACTCTTTGTTTTTCCAGAATACTGTATTTTTTTTTATCATCACCAAAAAAATTTGATTTGAAAATTAAAAAAAATAAACAATCATAATATCTTCTTTTAATATTATAGAAGTACCATTTAATGTAATGTTTATACAATTTTAATTACTTTTGAAAATAAAAGAAAATACTTTTGCTTGCATCGGGTTGCACAAGATCAAAAGTTTGAAAACCCAAAAGAATTATTTAGAATAACAATTTTTTTTTACAACAATAGACATTGTAATATTTTAAATAAAGTATAAGTTTAAAAAAGGTTTCAGATTTATTTTATTTTTAACAACTATTATAAAAAAGACTTTAACAGATATAGAACTTAGAAATTAAACAATATTATTACAACTGCAATATCTACATGTTTTTTCTGAATTGTTTTGGATTCAATTATTATTGAGTATTTTAGTATAAACATTAAGAAGCAAAATAGTACAAAAAATTAAAACTAAAAGAATTTATCAAATTATTAATGAGATAATGTGATATGAGCAGTAGTTTCCTAGAAGTATGTTCATTATTAATTATTTTATTAACCATACCTGTAATGGTAGCTACGAATAAGCTATCATTTTCCAAATTAAAAATTATCAAAAACTAGGTACTAAAGGAATTCCACGAGAAAAGAACAACCATCAGATACAGCATTATTGAACATAGAAGCTGGAGAAGTAGAACTTATAAACGATTAAAAACTTATTAACAACTTTGAAAATTTAAAAACTGGTAAAGTAAAATTTTAACTGATAACCATGAACTTTTCATGCTGTTAACTAACCTATACATATATAACTATTATTTGTAAATGTAAATTAATGTATGTTTAGTTATTAAATAAAAAATAAAAGGCTGATAAATTATACTATTAAGGAAATACAACTTAGTTTCATTTTTTTTACATATAAACTAAATAGGAAAGTGGTCATTTAAGTTTTTTTCATTGGGTCCAAATTTTTATACTTATGCCATTGATTAAATATACCTACATAGATAGGCCACACAGTGCTTACGCTACTCAAAGGGAGACAACAAAAAATTCATAATTATGAATATGTTTTAACTGTTTTAAGCACTTTAGGTCATACAAACAAAACTAAAGATTAAGTTTAGGGTACATACAACAATTTGGCTATAACAATAACAGTCAAATCAACAATAAAACCTTGAGGTACACAAACTTAATTTTCTTTATGCTATGCTTGTGATGAATTATTTTGTTATCCGATTTTTTTTTTTTACTATTAACAATTTTTCTGATTTTAATATCAATCCTTGTCCCAATACCTTAATAACCATTGGGTTCCTTAAATATTTCATTTTCCGTTAACATAATTTTACATTATATATACCTACATTTGTAATTATTATTTTGTAAATTAAATTATATTATTCTTTCTAATATTTAATTTGTTAAATTTGTTCAAATATAATAATTACAAAATTATACAGTTATTAAATGGTTGTAAAATAAATCATTGCTATGTATTATATTATTACAGTAGTTGCTGCTATTGAACTTATAGTTAATGGCTTA
Organism: Rhopalosiphum maidis; assembly: GCF_003676215.2. Taxonomy (NCBI): domain Eukaryota; kingdom Metazoa; phylum Arthropoda; class Insecta; order Hemiptera; family Aphididae; genus Rhopalosiphum; species Rhopalosiphum maidis. The sequence continues at coordinate 7,718,866 of NC_040878.1, forward strand.
ATGCACTTATTTGCTTATTAGTTATTAGACTCAAATCTACACATTAACAAAAAAAATAGGAATCAATTTGTCAATAGAACTCACTACACATTGGTTAATGAGGTCAATATGCATTTTTAAGGACACATTTCCATATTTTTTGGATTACTTTTTCTATCTCACATACTTTAACAACAAATATTATTTCCCCAACTTACTTCATAGAAAGGTACATTTTTAAACATAATTTGAAATACTTATCTAGGTACTAAATTCATCAACATGGTCTGTTATATCTGTCTTGGAACACTCACTCCCAAAATTGTCTTCTTTAAACAGTAAATCATAGTTTAAAAAATACTGTTAATAAAGAATTCTAGTGAACGATTTATAGCATGTCGAAATTGACAGTTAAATTCTAAAGTACAGACGGTTTCAAATATTCTTTTGTGCTCCCCGCAGGCAATGTTCAATTGAAATTACCATAGTAATAGTGTATGATCACTCATTCCCTTATATGTATAATTGAGGGGAACTAAGTTAGGTATTATGTTTAGGAAGAGACTAATCCCTCCTACCCATTAATTACTCACTATTTACTAAGGTTAATAACATCACCAATGTTTCTGTAATTATGCGGAGCATTAAAAGTAGCAACTGGCAATAGCATAGCATTAATTATAAATGTTATTATATATTGTATTTCTGACCAATGGAAGTAGTAAAGGTCTACATCTAAATAATATAATATAATATAACTATATGTAGTAAAATAAAAAAATCGTTTGTAGCAGCGTCATCTAGTGGCAAAAACAGTACTGGCCATTGCACATTCGTTGAAATTAATAAAATAACCGCAGTAGATCGCGCTGTTATTATCGTGTAGGCTTTTAGGTCCAGGCGTATTGCTGATCGTTGGTGTGTAATTACGTAAGGCCCGATAAGGGAGACTATTGTTTTATTGCTTTTTAATTTGTTATTATATTTATTTTATTTTATTATAGTCTTTACAAAACATACACCGATACTGTTGATTATATAAATATATAGCATAATGCATGATAAAAATGATTTGGGAAATATTATTGATTCTGCTAATAAAAATGTTAAATGTGTTACATAGTAACGTACTATATACATTATACGTATACTTTGTTATTTTGGATCCATTGAAACATCGTTTTGAAAATTTCTCTAACATTGTTAAATAATTTGAAGTACTAAATCCAAAGAAAACTCAGATCAAAACTTTAAATTTATTAAACATTTATCAAGATTTTATGAAGTTTACATAGATGATGAAATGAATAGAAGTAAAATGCCGTTCATTTTGTCTGGTTTACCAATTTACCATCAACTTCAAGTTTATAATGAAACTGAACCATTAAAATTAAATGAAGTGCTGAGTTTGCGATATCTCGAGACGTGGTCCCTTTATATCCAACTATTTATATATTTTGTATAAGATATTTTATACACCTCTAGTCAGCAGTGCAACTGAAGAGAGAAGTTTTAGCTAGTTAAAATTTCTCAAAATATACATTCGCTCAAGTATAAGAGAAGACCAGCTATCGAATTTGGCAATACTGAACATAAAAAGCAACATAGCACAAACAATCAATTTTAATAACATAATAAGTACCATAGGCGTGCGCAGACATGAATTTTGGGGGTGCCTATAATTTTTCGGGCCCTTTTCTTAATTTAGGCCTTCTCTTAACAATGCATGTACATATTGTAATAAAGTATAATGTACGAATAAACATTACTTACAGTATATCATATATTAATCAGTGGTATTACTAGAACCGAATTATATATTTCATTAGATAGTTGGATCTAAAATCTATTTTCAAGATAATTGCAATATTTATTTATTATTTTTACTTTTGTAGTCGATAATATCTAGCTGTTATAATTATAATAAGTTTTACCACGCAAATTTAAAATATATTACGTTGTATTATTTTTTTTATCCCGAAATATTATTTTTTCCAACACATATTTTAGAAAAAATACCATTTTGAATTTTTATTCTAGTAACATTAGTTAAAATACGAACCCATATATATGCTTAAATTTTAAGGCCCAAATTACATGTTGGGGGGGTACGCAAGCACACCAGGAACCCACGGGGCGCACGCCTATGATAAGTAAATTTGCATTAATTAAAAAGCGCAGAAAATTATTGTAATATTCTTTACTATTCTTACTTTTGTTTTAATATATACTATGTTATTATTTTAATATTATTGTTTGCCATTTGGTCACTTTAATTATTATTGTTCATATTATTCATTACTATAAATTGTGTTGGTGTACTATTGGGCTCCTAGCCTGTTCATAAATAAATAAATAAATAAATAAATAATAAAAATATAACTGAATTATTTTTCTATTGGATTAGAATTTAGAACCCCCAAAACTCCCCTGTGCGGCTGTATATGTGCCTGTAAATAAGGTAAAATGCGAGCGCAACGACTGGCCAGCGAGCAACTTTGCAATACATATTTGGTTGAACCTTCTAAACAGTGGCCTTTCATAAGTGAGGCAGACCCCATAATACTTACATCCTGGGTTCGCCACTGGAGGGGGGGCTGCAGAGCTAGGCCCACAAATAAATACCTAATTTAATTTATTTACTTTCATGCTTCCCAAAAAACTAGAATGGTCATCTGGATTATTTTCATTTCAATTGTAACAACTGTACAAATACAGATACTTGGTTTTAGTTTATTAAAAATAATAAATACGTTTTTGTCCATGTTTAATCACCAAAATAAAACTAGAATATTGGACGGTGACTACCGAAATGCCACTGGATGTAAAAATCTTTTTATTAAATTATATATATATTTCAAAATAAACTTGAATATTTTAAATTTAAACAATTTACTTTTGAATAATTCTGTATTTCTGTTATAATAATTCTTTACGTCATATTAGCATATTGCATAGGATGTATCTCACATTCTCACTAGGTCTCTTATGCTTAAATTATTATTAAATCTTAAATAATCAAAAAAATGTGGTGGGCTAAAAAATATTTTGAGGGGGCTAAGTCCCTCTAAGTCTCTCCCTAGTTGCGCCAATGAGTCAGTCAAATCTAGTTTTAAATAAAATGTATGTTGTAATGATAGAGAAAATGCTGGTAAGTTAAAGGGACTATTATTTATTTCTAAATCATTACTTGTTAAATAGTTATAACTTGATGATATTACCTCTCTGATTCCTGTGTCGACTTGCTTGTTAACTACAATCGCAGTTCGTATTCAAGATATAACGTGATGTGATTGATTTATATATTAAAATAATTACACCCTTTTTTTTTTTAATTAACTATTTATTTATAATTAACTTTATTTTATAAACACATGAATTATATATTAACAAATGTTTCACAATTAAATAATTGCATACGCCTTTTGTATAACGATCTGCGTAGTCTTTTACACTCGCTTATGAATCCTTATATAAAAAGACAGCAACAATACACCGGGCCCTGTCTGCGACAACTAGTCTCCTTATATATCTAATTCTTATACAGATAAGAGTGTGTGCGTGTGTATAAGTGCATATGTGTGAGTTTTATCTTATATTTAAAGCTATCAATTATTATAATTATTATTGTATTTTATTGAATATTATATATTATACATTTAAAATTTAAGATATATGATGGCTAAGCGCACATCATTACAATGTATTTGAAGTTACAAAATCGTTATACAATAATTAAGTAATCTTATTCACATTTCGGAAAGATTAAAAGTAAAAATACTCAGTACTTTTCAAATTTATTAAGATGATATACAAAAAAAAATATTAATAATTTTAGAGACTTGATGTTTTCTTCATAAATTAGACGTGATATAGTTTTCAAAATGTTATGCTTATTTTTGTGCTATTTATAAATAGTTCAACTTTTTGAATAAAAGAAAAAATTCATTTTTTATTTTTTATATATGACCAAACTTGTATGTGCGTTAAAAAAAATCTTGAAAATTTAACATAAGGGTTCTCGTATTTTTTTTGTTTTACCTAGCAATTAAAAAAATTCAAAAAATACAGTCACAATTTTAATATAATCATTTAAATTTCAAATTATGAATTTATTTAAAATCACAAACATTTGTAAAGTATATCGAGTATAAAATTCATACAATTTGGTATAATATTCCTCATAAGTTTATGTATTGGAAATTAAAGTCAATATAAAGTCACAATAATCTTTTGTTTTTTGTCATTTTATTATTATTCAAAAATATTGATCGTAGAAACTTGAAATATTTTCTGTTACTTTAATTATTATTTTCTAAAAGTACTGAGAACAATTCTCAAAACATTAAGATAATTAATTATAAGCTATACTTAAAGGAATTAATAATGTCTACTACATTTTTTTAAGTTTGTTAAAACTTAATAAAAGTGGTGATGATGTTTTTAACTAGTCAAAACCAGAATTGACTAAAGGGATTTGCGGAAACTATTTTTGGTGGATTTCGGATTTTAACTGTAACATAATATTATACATAACGATTGAGTTAATTATAGTAATTACATTTTAACGAAAACCCAAAAGTAACTACTGTAGTTAAGTTAAAAACTAAAAAGATAAAATTAAATCAACTTTTAAACTCGTTAATGCCTCGCCTCGCCGATTGTACAGTGAGTGCAACTTAACTGTCGTATACGAAAGGACGAGACAAAGCACCGTGCGTCCGTGAACACTGTAGTTTCCGTACCGGCTACGATCTTCCGATCCATGTCTACAAGCCCGTCGCATCGGTTTCGGTGGGAGAGGGGTTGACACCGTGCTGTACACGTACACTACAGCACCACCGTATCGTCACGGTATTGCTGTCTCCATTCGTCGTTTCGTGTCCGGAACGAAAACTGTCTGTGATTTTTGACCACGTTTTTCGTCTTGTCCTCGGATCACCATTAGGAAAACACATCCAAGGTACGTAATTATGTCATCCCTACCAATGCCCCGCGATCTCGGCCGGGGCCCGACGTTTTCTGGGCGCCCGATCGCCGGATTCGATTGGATGAAAAAATTATAAAATAATAACACGCCGTCGTGCGTTTCCCCGTAGATGCCTGTTCCCGCGCAATCCAAAATCGTCAAGAAGGGAAACTCTGAGCCCGACCAGTTTGAGCTGTCCATCGCCCAGGCTTTGCTCGAGTTGCAGAACAACAGCGACTTGAAAGCCCAACTCCGCGAACTGTACATCACCAAAGCCAAGGAGATCGAGCTGTTCGGCAAGAAGGTAAGCTACCGTCCACACGGTGTCAGTAAAATATACTTCTGGAGTTCAGAGGGTTATTAGCAACTATGGATTGTAAATTTCGGTGGTCTTCTCTTAAAGTTTTTTCCCCTTAACCTGTAGGTAAATACAAATATTTTTTTTTTTTTTGGCAGCGTTAAGATTTTTGCGTTTTGCCTATACTGTATAGCTTGTTTTCTAAATTGTATTTACTTGCAGAACAAACGCAAAGGTCGAGGCGCTGCCAGACCATGAAGTCTACAATTTTACAATGCTACCGGCTCAAATTGGCCAGTCATAGGAAATGTTCTGAATGAAAAAAAAATTGGTTAAGGAGTTAAATGAAACAGTGTTGAATTTACGGAACTCCGGATTTAACATGTGTGTGTAATGCTCTGCAGTTAGAATGCTCATATTATAATTTGGTGTAAGTTGATTTTCCTGAAATAAGTTTTTTTAAATAATATATAAGTAACAGTCTTGTTAATTATCCTAATAAGTTAGTCAAGTGTAAATTAACTGAATGAAAAAACAATTGCTTATTTACCAGTTGATATATTGAAATACCTTTATTTTGACCAGTATTTTTACAAAATTTATTATCAGTCATTCTGATATCTATAATAAGTGTATATAAGATCTTCAGATTTGACAATTATTAATTATCTAATTCTATCAATATTTTTTTATTGAAGTTATTAGTGTGTATTAAAATACACATACATATAGTATGTCATATTTGTACGCATCATCAAATTCGTTGTGTTCTTGTACTCGTCCACAATGGTCCACACTGATGCCATATTAAAATGTTGGTCTTTGATATCTGTACTTTATATTTATATATACTACAGTCTTAATCTACTATAGCCACACACTTAATTTATTTAACTCATATTAGGTATGATTTATTTTAAAATTATTATAACTTATTATTTTTATATTTTAGAGTGTCATTATCTATGTGCCCATGCCACAACGAGCTCAGTTCCAAAAAATTCAAGCTCGCTTAGTTAGAGAATTAGAGAAGAAGTTTAGTGGCAAGCATGTAGTATTTATTGGTGATCGAAGAATATTACCAAAACCTACTAGGAAAACAAGAACTAAGAGCAACCAGAAGCGTCCAAGAAGGTATATTATTAAACAACAACATACTAATATTTATTGTAGTCCGCGTGTTACTAATGTATATTTAATTGATACATATAGCGTCTAAGCGGACATATATTAAAATATGTTTTCTATTCTTTTATTATAAATAATACAAAATGTATTATTATTATTATGTCAACAACAATACTAACAGTATTATTGTTATTACATTATTTGTCTTATTAGAGTATTAATATCAAATTAATAAATTTCAGTCGAACTTTAACTTGGGTCTACGATGCAATCCTTGATGATTTAGTGTTTCCAGCAGAAATTGTTGGAAAACGTATCCGAGTCAAATTAGATGGAAAACAAATGATGAAAGTTCATTTAGACAAAACTCAACAAACAAATATAGAGCACAAGGTAATTATTATTAGTTGGTTGTACTGTTATTTCTAAATTATCAAATATCAATATCTGAAAAAGGTTCTTTGTTTTTCTTTTAAAGTAAAATTAATTTTTAACAGTAGATATATCAGAAAATTTGTAATATTTTATATTGCTGTTCACATTAAAATTGTATCAATAAAAGCATATGACGTGATATCCTAGATAATAATCTTTAAAGTTTTGATGGCAGATATTAAAGTTTACAACATAATATGGATGGGTTCTGTTGAAAGAAAATTTGATGTATTGTATGTCTGTAAGATGGAATTGTATGTACAGATATGATGTCCTCTTGAATTAATAAATTATAATCTTTTATCAAATATTCCAATAATCATTTTATGATACATGAGACTTCTCTTGGACTTTTTACAAAAAAATATATAATATAATATTTTAATTTATTCCTATGATTATTCCTTGTTTTCATGTTATGTGGATTATAAAGTACTATACAGCGCTCTACAGTTCATTACAAGTGCCTAGTTCTATCCATGTGCTATAATAAAATTATTAGGAATGATTTTTTAATCATCTTAGCCTTTGGAAGATTTTATTCATTTTTAATTTACATTTCAAAATATACAAAATAAGATAACTTTAAATGTTATGATGCACTACAGCGCTCTTTACAGTTCATTATAACTGTCAAGTTCTATCCATGTGCTATATTAAAATTATTAGGAATGATTTTTTAATCCTCTTAGCCTTTGGAAGATTTTATTCATTTTTAATTTACATTTCAAAATATACAAAATAAAATAATTTTAAATGTTATAATGCACTACAGCGCTCTTTACAGTTTTATATAATTGTCAAGTTCTATCCATGTGCTATATTAAAATTATTAGGAATGATTTTTTAATCCTCTTAGCCTTTGGAAGATTTTATTCATTTTTAATTTACATTTCAAAATATACAAAATAAAATAATTTTAAATGTTATAATGCACTACAGCGCTCTTTACAGTTTTATATAATTGTCGAGTTCTATCCATGTGCTAAATTAAAATGATTGGGAATAATTTTTTAATCCTCTTAGCTTTTGGAAGATTTTATTCATTTTTAATCTACATTTCAAAACATATTAAAATTAAATTAATTTAAATGTTATTATGTACTACATCGCTCTTTACAGTTTTATATAATTGTCGAGTTCTATCCATGTGGTAAATTAAAATGATTAGGAATAATTTTTTAATCCTCTTAGCTTTTGGAAAATTTTATCTATTTTTTAACCTATAATTTAAAATAATATGAAGAATATTAATGATTATGATTTAAGATGCACTACAGCGCTCTTTACAGTTCTATATAACTGTTAAGTTCTATCCATGTGCTAAACTAAAGTACTTGTATTTTCTTTATTCATTTTCAATTAATTATAGTTGAAACACCATTAATTTACAATTCACATTGATCAAAAAAATGTATCTTCATAATTATATAGTTTGTAATTAATAATTTAATAAATCTTCTTATAATATAAGTAAAACGTTTGAAGTTTGAACATAGTTTAATTTATTTCATTTCGTCTGTGTGTTACTAATGTATGATTAAAAATGATACAATTAGCGTCTAACCGGACATATATTAAAATATGTTAATGCATTGTAAATATATCAGTAATTATTTTATTGGTTTTTAGTCTATTAACGTAACATTAAATATTTATCTAGAGCTTATAAATAATATTAATTGTCTATGTGTCCTCTAAAAATATTATACTGAAGAAAATATTTTTTTTTTGTTACAGGTGGATACTTTTGCATCTGTATACCGAAAGCTGACTGGCAGAGATGTAACTTTTGAGTTCCCGGAACCATACTTGTAAACTTGGTTTAATAAATACATTTTTATTTTATTTTCTGATATTTTATTTATTTTATTGGTCTCCTTATTTTAAATTGCTAAAACAGCCTGTAAATCATGAATTTATAATTAAAGTGGTTTTAATTTTCATTAACTAATAATTATACAATACATTTTGTTAGTGATTATTAAAAACTATTATATAAATACAACAGAAAATTGTTGGTTATATTATGTTATAAATGTAATAAAATAATAATTTATAAATTCCAAGTAATTGAAAGTTTAAGCTGTTAGAATACTTTAGAGATATGATAACCTACACTTTTTCTCATGTCAATATTTGTGAGAAAAAAAACTGTATTTTAGAAATAATGCAAATTAAATAAAAATTTTCTTCTAAGATGAAAAAGATTGCCAAGAATTCTTCAATAATAATAAGTGGAGAAGCTTAATTTTTTTAATATAACTGAAGATAATACATATTAAGTTCTTGATTCTCTGTAGTCGCTTTAATATGCTTGTAATCTCGATTCTAAATTTGATGATTTCATATATAACTTTCTCAAATTGGACTTATTTCATTTTAAGTTATAGAATTTTGCGTATCGACTTTTTAACAATAAAAATGTATAATACTCCTCTACACCCTATTACAAGTATCTACATATTATTATTTTGCCAATGATGGTAATCAATATTCAACGTAAATATAATAAAGCTCAACCTTTGTTGTGTGAGAAGACAAATTAAATTCCTAAAGATAATGAACTACAAGTTTAACGCTTAAAAAGCGTATCGCTTCGACGATAAGTATTATAGATAACTAACTTAAATTACGAAAGAAGATAAAACACGTGTGGATTAAAATATTGGATAATAATGGGTATTAAAAAATGTAACCGTAATGTAGAATTTATATGCGCTTGAAATATGAAATTGATGAAAGTGCAACAAAATACTAAAACAATGTAGGTTGTACAATCAAGTATTCAAGTATGTTATACTCATTATTTCGAAAAGACTTATTATAATAGTATAAATTATATTTTTAATATTTCATATTCCAGAACAGAATAATTTTCAGAATAGGTAGCCAGGTAAATACTATTTGACACTTGAAAATTTAATTTAAAACAAATAGTTACTATAGTTATTTTATTATTTATTTAAAAATACAATACCTATTTTCAGTAAAAATAATTAAAACTAACTTTATTAGGTACTGTAAAACAAATAATTATAATAGCAATATTAATACATAATATTATAAAATTACAATATACTTATTGCCTATTTTTGAAAAAAAATGAAATACAGAAACAGATAATTGCTTTAAATTATTGTCTGACAAGGCGAGAATTTTCAATTAAGCATAAAAAAATAAGAAATATGATAGTGTAGATATAAAGAATTTCATGTGCTTAAACTGTACTCTTAGTTATATTAGCATTAGGTTGCATTCAATATGAATGTCAGCGATCGCTCACGAAGAAGCTACACATTGTATTTTAAATATTCTGGCAAAAAAGTATTGGGTGCACGTACACCAAACAAATTTTTAAATAAAATTTCAATCATTTTTCATAATATTTTCTTTAATTTTAAAATAAATCACGCTTCTTATAACAATTACTTATTAAAATAATATCTATTAATACTTATTTTAATGATTCACATTTTCAGTTTATAATAATATAAATAAAAGGGTAAATAAGTGGGTTCTGCAGTTCTGTTGAACAGTAAGAAGTGTTGCGAATAGGTCACTATGATGTAAGTATGTGTTAAGTTTGATTTCTGCAATGATATATCGTTTTAGGTGAATGAAAACAATTCTGAGGTTTATCAATATCAGTTTAAATTACCAAGTATATTTCGTGTTATATTTTTTGATGTTGCTATTTATTTTACTGTAAATAATAGGTACATTAGATATATATATTATATTGACATATTGAATTAATTAATTGACGAAAATGTTGAATTTAAAAATATCATTGTGTGTATAAAATATAATAATTTCTGTAAAAGTGTCATGATGTCCCCACGAACAATGTTTTTAAATTATAACAAATTAACCATTAAGGAATATCATTGTTCATAGTTAAAAAATGTAATTTTGTCTAATTTATTTTAAAATAAAAATGTCTATAAATAAAAAATTAAGTTAATATAATTTTTAAATAGGTATTATAGTTTTATAATGAACTATTTATGGGAAATGTATTAAATTTTTAAAATTTAGTTATAAAAATTGTATATTTTATAAACTTTTAACTGCAAAACAATTAAAACAATTTGAAAATATTTGTGATTTTGACAAAATTTGAACTCCATATGCTTATAAAAATAAATGTTGTATATTTTTTTATATATATAAAAAAACGTTTATAGGATCTTATATTAAATTGTTAAGCTTTTTGATCATGTTAAAATAATTTTACCTACATTATTAAATTAAAAATTGATAATGTATTATGTCTAATGCCTATAAATATCTTAAAAAGTTGAAATATTTTGAAAAATTGGTTATGTATAGTAAATAATCATACACATTCGGTGAAAATTACAAATATTTACGAACATTCATTTCTTAATTACAATAAAATATCAAAAACCGTCCGAGGAGAAATAGTAAAAAAAAATACTTAATAGCTGTATTAAAGTTGAATATGTAATGTTGTAAAAATTTGAATAAAATGCATATAAAATATTTATTTAACTTTCCAGTACATAGGTTTTTTTAAAATTTAAGTTTAAAAACTTATAAAGAACTTTTTGTATGTTGTATCTAATAGGTATTCGAGTATTTTTACCAAGCAAATATTTTTTATTGACGTTAAAAAATGGAAAAAATTACTCTAGTGAATTTAAAGTTGTTTGAAATGTTATGTAGGCGGAAGTGATTTTGAAAAATCGAGGAACGAGTAAGCTATTCGAAATAAAATATATAAACATCAATTATATTGGCATGACAATAAAATATAAAAATCAAGTGTTGTCACCCAATATCTGGTATCTCCGAAGGTAGATTATTCATCATTTATCCTACATTGTAAATACCCAGAGCTGCTGTTTGGACGTTATATTTTTTCTTTGGCCGTCCACCAACCGATTTATTCCCATCTCGCATTGTATCTGAGTGTTGACGGGGTGGGGAATAGGAGGATTATTTTCGACTTTCGATAAATCTTGTGCATTTGGTCTATTTATATATTTCATAATGTATACAAACGTGATCGCAAAAACATGGCTCGGTTTCTTTTTATGTCAGTAGTGCAACATTTGTTGTCTATCATAATGTATTATATAGTATTATAGAATTCATATAATTATATACACACACGTCACAAAAATAAATAAATAAATAAAAACCTAATATCTACATTCTACACATAAATTATAATTACATATACCTATGGATTGGGTTGGGTTACCAGACACTAGCACGGCTGTCTTAAAATTTAAAAACTGTTGCTAAATCTTATCGTTCGGATAAAATTCAAGCTATAGTCTACAGTTCTACACAGTCTATACGGAACGTACCTAATTTACCAAAAATTAGTCAATAATTTTATCTAAAAGCTTATGTACCTATTTGCTCACATTATTCATTAGTAACGCACACATCTTACATACATAATATATAATTATAACATTAACATATACTTGTAATATAATATAAAATATACTATACTTACTATTTAGTATACTTATTCAACTGTAGTTAACTATAGTTAGTAGTAGTAGTAACATAGATATAATTATATTTTTTTTTCTTTTCCGTGATTTTTTCGATAGCTTATGCTTAACATATAGATAATTAAGTACACACATACATATATATATATATATATATTATACATAACTTTTCGGAAAATTATCTCTCTAATGAATGACCAATTCACAAAATATGTGCAGTGCTCACAAATCACAACTACCAAAATACAGATAGTTGCTATATATAGACATTGTGACAATATGTGTGCAATTACTGCAGGTGTTTTGCGCATTATACCGAATTATAATTTAATATAAACCGTTAAAAAATATTCATATATATATGTATATTTATTTAATAGAATAGGTAATCAATGTTATATTATGAATGGTAATAAAACTAAATATCTGATATCTTTATTATAGGTATATAATATATACTAATATACTATTAACTATTTAAGTGGACTTGCACTGAGTAAGTATATAGTGTCTTATCTTTATAATAAAGGAATCATATATACAGTTGATATATTAATTATTTTATTCAAATACAATTTAAAATAGAAAAAAACTTAAAATGTTTGTAAATCAATAGCTATCCGATATCTATTATACTATTAAAATTGAAAATCATAATTATTTTCAGCGATCGGATAGATTCCTACGTATCGATAATAATAATATTATTATATATATTTAATATAATTATTATAATATATGGTGTCGAATTACGGCTATATAATTTTTTGGCGCACGCGATGCGATCTATTCGCGTCTCGGTGTTAGCTATGCCTTGGTATCCATCAATGAAAATATACAACTAAATGGTGAATCTTATCGTATGCGGTATGCTTAACATGCCAGAAAGACGTTGGGCGTATCACACGCACCTGTAGAGTTGTATTTTTAATAATATTATTGTTTTTGTACATATTATATACATAACTACATGTATGCGTATGACGTAAGATTTCATTTTTTTTTCTAATAACGTCGAAAACGTTTAAATTGGATAAAAAAATAATAACAACTAACAAGTCATCATACTTAACGGCATGTCATGTGTACCCATAACCTACCTGCAGCTATATCTAACCTACCTACCTATAATATTATATTGTCATTTCACAATCATCAGTATAGGCATATTATAAGACTCTCGATATAAGCCTTTATGTTTATTTTCAGTTCGTTAAAATAACAATCGAACACACATGGTCAGCCGCACACTCCATAATAATATAATAATATAATAATATTGTATAGTACCTACCTATTATTGCAGACAGCGTGATTTTTTTTTTTTTTTTTTTTAATAATACTATACACGCTAACTATTTTTATATATTATATTGAATTATGTTGTACATTGGAAATTCTTTAGTTTTAGATAATATATATAAATGTTATTAGGTCGTTAATTTTAATAACTATCGTAGAAACTCGACGTTGCGTAATCCGCCGATTTAGGATTTACATTAAATTATGGAAACATTATGTTTCACATAATAAATACCTACCACATTTGGTTTGTTATTTAATTATAATTATTTATATAAAGCTTGCGATTTCATAGTCGGATTATATATTATGTGTACTCGTTACTCATATATATATATATGCGGTAAAAATATGTTCGTGTAACGTGTTGGAGGTGGAAGGGTCCAGGGCAGAGTCTAAAATAATGTGCAGTATATACGACCCAAATAAACTTTGATTACAATTTATAATAATAAATAAAGTATCAGAAAAAATGAATGTATTATTTTAGATTTTTATAGATTTTTATGCGATTTCCGTAATTCATATTTATGTATTTATGCATATCGGTTGTAGGTATACTTATAAATTATAAGATATTTTAGATATTGTTGCAGTATTTGGCGGGTACAATATTTTATACGTTTTTGGAGCTGAGGCTTATACGATAAACGGATAAAATAGGTTTATATACTGTTAAAAATTGTCATATTCTGCACATGTAATAGTATATATAAATTATGTATAGCTAATCTCTAAGAATTAATTGAAATAAGCAATTTTCATCACTAATAATCTAAGACTTTCGTTTGCTTTTATACTTTGCTACAAAACTACATAATATCCTATATATGAAGTTATCGGTTCACGCTACATAAAATGTGCTGAACCTACCTATTTATAATTGTATTGTACATAACATGAAATGTAAAAGTGTAAATACATTTTTATTTCTGCATTTTGCGGTCGTTCTGTAATAGTTTTATGAATAATTAATACTTTAAAAGGACCAACTCGTTGTACTTCTATTTTCCAGTGAATCGTGCATAAATAATACATTATCATGGTCATAAAAAATCTTTTATCATTTTGATATCTCATCTTGACGGAAAGGAAATAATTTAAACAACTTCCAGTGCTTATAACGTTATACACATAAATAAATAAATTATATACATATAAATATATATATTTGTATATTAATATATATTTAAATATTTATATATATATATATTATTTAGGTACCTACTATCGGTACTAGTGTAGTAGTGTTACAAGTATCTATATATGTAACTTATTTATATGTTATATATATATGTTTTTCATTCCATATTTTTTCAGTAACATACCTACTATTCTTAATAAGAAACCTCCACAGAAGAAGATGCACCGCGTAATTAAATAATATTATCTATACTTATAATGTGTTATATTACCTACTTTAATAATATGTTGTTTATATCCGTTGTTATTGTGTTACCGTCAACCGAAAACTCGCGGACCCGTTACCCTGCAATTCTGCTTTTAGTCAGTTATTTTATTATTTGTTTTTCGAGCGCTAAATACTTTTTCATATAAACGGATATTTTAACGTCCGACAAAAATATTATTTATCCTTATATTCGTCGTGTAAAATAATAATACATCACCGCAGTTATATGTATACATATTACATATATGATATATATATCATAAGCATATGTGTGGGTGATATTATGTATATAATAATATAAATTACAGCTGTGTATAGTGGTGCTCGCCCTCCGTTTATACATAGATACCAGTATATAATTAGTATATGTACTTCCCCTGCAGCAATTCGTGCTGACGTCAAAATCACAGCGGGTAAACGGCAACATTTTTGAGCACCTCCTAACCATTCAACGTGATTATTATCGATCGAACCCAACGCACACGACTGTAATATTATGTATACGCGGTCTCCGCGTGTGTAAACACACACAAATTGGCAATCACCCGTCGCGGCCGGCCACTTTGTGTACGATAATATTGTATAATGTACATAGGTACATAATATATATATGTATATATATCGTATGTGCGTGAGATTTCATGACCGAGTTTTTTTATTGTATATATATATTATACGAATAATGGGTAAATTGTATTTTTTTTTCAAGCGCATGTTTTTCGAGCATAAAACTTTGTGTTCATTCGCTATAATATTTACTCCAAAACAACCTTGACAAGTTCACACACGCATAAACGTCATTTTTTTTAACTCGTTTTTTATTTTTCGACTGGATATAGCTTTATTGTGACCAACACCAGTATAAAAATATAGGCCGTGTCATATATATAATAATATAATACACCATATTATGCATTTTTATATAATATGATACATGTATGTGTGTGTGTATTGTTTAGATACCCCATACCTACGTCCTGCATAGTTAATATCTATCTATACCCACTATATACACTACGAATATATAGTAAAGGTATTACTGTGGCAGCTATATTAATGTGTTATTTAGGTGCCTATATAGTATGCTATCCTACACGGATAGTATTAGTATATAATTATATAGTACATATTATGTACAATTATACCTTCGTCTATCTGTGTATATGAATAACATTCCCGTGAAACTACTAAATATCCTCGGCCGCTTGATGAATTTTAGATGGATCTGACTCTTTAGTGACGTTTCAATTGACTGTTGATATAGACGACGTATATTATATAATATTATTATACAGATATTATATATGTAATCTATTATCTATATATTATATGTATATAATATATTATAGACTAGCTGATCCGTAGTTTTTTATCACTCGCACCTCCGTCGATAATTTCACATTTTCGAAAGTTCCGCTGGAAACATCACATACAGTATAGGTTAGGTATACATTGAGGACGAAGTGGATTGTGAACTAATGACATTAAGGTTAGAATAAGCTTAGGTTAAGTTTAGGTTTCTCTGCAGTGTCTGAAAGTTAACATCATGCCTAATATAAAAATAAATCCTAAATATATATTTATTTATTTATTAGTATACTGTTCATTTATTACATAACATAGCATACTTATTTCATTGAATAAAGGAATATATAATAACTAAAAGACTGTAATTTGAAATCTCATTCGATCGATGAATTACTGAATCAGTAAATCAGGGGTGGGTGTTTATAGATATCTATAGTATATCACATCATGACTATATTATTATATTTAACTATAGTATAATTAACTTAAGAAAATTATATATTTTGCCATTGAACATAGTAGTTATATAATACAATGTAAAAGTATTGTACATAAATATCATAATATAAATAAGTAAATTATCTTGTGGGCTATTTCTATAAAAAGTGATGGGTAGGTAAAAATGTTCGCTATACTTGGAACTCTGCGCACGTCTTATAGATTAACATATATTATAGTATAAACTATAAGTAATGATAAATAACAACATTATCGTGATGTTTACACTTTATATAATATAATATTATGTTATTTATTATATTATTGAAAATTTTTTAATACGAATATACGATTAATAATTATAACAGATATTATGCGTTTTATTTATTTTGAGCAATTTATGCATTATACGAATTACCAATTTTTTTTAGCTATGGTCGTTATTCCTTAGTCGGTACATAGTATGCTTTATTTATTATTTTTTTTAATCAGATGTACAATAAGCCTGAAATAAAGTCTTTTAATTATTACGAATCGTTTTTCAATGGCTTTTCAATTAAAGTTATTCAACCAAATTGTCCAATCAATAAAATATTAATAGGTACTATTAACGCTTATACTGCTACCACCATTATTATTAAAGCACATCAATATAATATCGACGATCGACCACTTTATTTTGAAATTAATGGCTGTAAAATGTCCTTTGACTGAAATCGGTTATTTCTCTTGTGTCGAGTAAAACAAATATGCGTAGAATATTTTAAAATGTTATAGATTAAAATTGTAATTGTGCGAAGTGTTAATCAAATAGATTTTTAAATATTTGTATTATTATAGGTACTTGTGTATAATTTCGATAGTTGAACACCTAGGTATTTTTGCTTGTAAATATAATTTATTATAGTTGTATTAAAGTGTTAAACATTTGTTTTAAAGTTATAATTATCTATATTGTTGTACAAAATATCAAATACTTGTGAAAATACCATCGCCACTTAATTATGTCAAAAATATAAGTTTATAATCTAGTAATTTACCATTTTTAAAGGACTACTAACTGTTGTGTTATTAATTAAAATTGTATCCAGTATAGCATAATACATTACTAATTTAATTTTTATCAGGAAATACCATTTTTTTTAGACCAATTGTCGAAACAATAAAATACCTTTTTTGAAATCAGAAATATAAATAATATTTTAATTTAATTAATATAAGTATTTACGCATTAAAAGGTATGAAAATATTTACAGGAAATTACTTTTTAAAAACTATATTTATTTATGTTTATTTGACATTTTTTGATACATATATTATATAAGCCATACTTTCAGTAAAAAGCTAAATGATAGTTTGAGTGCGTACAAACTAATTATGTCAGAAAATATTAATTTTACTTTTAATGAGTTTAATCAGGTGTATCTATGAACGAATACAATTTCATACTTTAATGATTAAAATATTATATATACATACGTATATAGGTTCACATGCTATAAAATGTATCATGAATTTCCGTAGGTTTATAACGGTATTTTATTTTATATATTATAATCAGTGCATTTAAAATTAATAGCTTTATGAGTTTTTCTTCTTTGTTTATAAATTGTACTACTTCCTTTTAAGTTTCAAATAATTTATTTAAAAATTGTATTTAAAATTCGTTGATTTATCATAAATCTCATCGAGGCCATTGCGATATTTTTTCTGGCACGCAATGTACAGTATTTTATGCTTTCAAAATGTCATGAATAATATAATATAATGAATAAGAAAGGAGCTGGCGCAGATTGTCGTTGTACAATGGTGTGGAAATAATTGCTCAGAAATTTAATTGTTGATATCAAAATTATATAATACTATTTACGTCAAAAACAAAAAAACATTATAAAAAAAAAAAACACATTATCACATCTAAATCCTTAAGTAATCTAAATATATGTATATATATCTATAGAAGACTTAAAACGATCTAATTTACATAATAGGGGTTACCATCAATGCGGTTTTATAAGGGTAAACGATTTTATGGGTGTAAAGTATAATTAAGTAATTGAACAATTTTTATAGTTAGATATGTATCGCAATAAAATAATAAATAAGTATTTATTTACTGCATTATAAATTATAACCGAACCACCGAGGTCTGTGATAAGATTTAAAATCTCGAGAGACGGTAAATGTTATAAAAAAATGGATAAAAGTAGTTTACAGCCTATGTCTTACAGGAAGAATAAAAGCACTTACAAGAACATTTTTTTGTTTAAATAGATATTTTAATTCTAACTATTAAACACGAAATTGTAATGATAAGTGCATATAACATACCTAGTCTATAGCTCTCAATCATAATAATACAAATAATAAAATAAAAACACATACAAGTTAGTGCTATAAAATGTGTCGTTAGCTATGATGGTTATTCTCTATCGAGAAGAGAAGTATATCTAATGTTGTGAAAGTAACTTTTTAAATACACGAAGACGAAAATAATTGGAAAGTATAATATTGATTCAATCTTCAAGAATACACAGGAAATGTGGGTTCAATATTAAATATTCATATAAAGATATACTATGCTGCAATCTAATGTAAAGTGTACTTGTGCAGTATATATAATTTAGAATGACATATTTCTATAAAAACACATATTTATATTATACAGGGTTCCACGGTGAACTTGTCATCAAACACCCGTATAATCAGTAAATATTATATTTTATAATATATACGTATATGTATATAAATTGCTCTACTGTTTTATTGCTAGTACTTTAAGACTTATCTCATTATTAAAACACTTATTGGAAATTAATTATTGAACTTTTATAATATTTACACAAATTATCTCTAGTTACCAATTTAATATTACTATCACAGATTTTTAAGAAATACGAAGATAAACATTTACCTTATTTTTTTTGTATCTAGCATAGGTAAACTAAAAATAACTAAAATCGTTATGAATTCGGCCACTTATTACATAATAATAGTTTTCATAAATATATTAATAATTAAATAGGTAAACATATATTGTCGGAGACGAACACGACGACGAATCACGCTCTGTCTGTTTATGTAAATAGGCCAACGTCTGCAGATAAACGTGACAACGGTTGGTTAATAATCCGATTTTCTTAAACCGTATATTATATACCCATATAGATAATAATTTAGTGTACACTATACATGCAAGTACGTACCTGCATAAATATTTCCATGTATAGGTGAGTTCTCGTATCTATATATTTTCACTGCAGGGCCGTTGAGGCATCGCGTATATCGAATAGGAGCTAAGGGATTTACGGTTAATTCGGGAGTTTGTTTATGCACGAAAAATTATTGACGATATATTTATATAATATAATGCTTATAAATTATATATACATATATATATATATATATATATGTTTATGTACATGAATTGTTCTCAGTAATACTTGTGAAATTTTTTAAAACAATACGCTCGTAATATGGATTTTTGCAAAAAGTCGATGTCGGATCATATGCGCATCAGTTTTTAGTTGGACAAACTTCGATAAACGTATAATAACATAACAATATTATATAGTTGTACATGTATAGATGGCAAGTGTTATATATTCCTACCAACTATATGTGAACTTTTACAACAATATGTTTATATTATGTACTATATATGTAATATATATATATATATATACATCAATGTTAATTTGAATTTTATTCAAACACTATTTGCATAGTATATATATGCGCCTGTTGTATTATAATAGTATTGTACACGTCATGTAACTAGGTATGCGTATAACAATAATATGTACAATATAAGTGTAATTATGAGAATATGGTTGTAAGTTGTAACACTCGTAACGATCGATTTGTTTGATAATAACGCGTGGGATTTCATACGCGGTGCTAGATGCTAGTGTATTTTGTAAATAAATATAATAAAAACTGATTACTATTCCGCGAGTTTCGTGTATATTTGTACGTTATGTGCATGCTTATAAGTACTTGCTGCACCAATGCCGAGATTATACAAAAGACCTGAGCTAAACAAAACGAAAATGATGACAAAAAAAGACTCGTGAAAGGACCAAAGTGCAATCGAGTTAATGCATTACTAGAATAAATATAATAATACCATGGTAATTCTTTTGCCATTAGTCACTCATTATTTCAAAATCTATTAACATTATTTTTTACATAATTTACAGTCGAAATAAAATAATATAATATTTAAAAAAAAAATTTAATAATTTTTATCTTTATAACTCTTTTAAGTTTTTTAGTTTTTTAATGACAACATACATTTTTAAATTCATATTCTAAAGCAGGACATTTTTCTAAGTATTTCAATAAGTACAAAAAACTCGAAATGTTGACAAATAGTTTGTGAGTTATAAGTACCTATTTAAAGTTTTGGTTAGCAGAATGGTTTGGTACTAGGTATCCCTGACAAATATTGGTCTACTGCTCCGCTAATCTAAATTTTAAATACTATCTTAATAACTTATAAATTACGTTTTATTATAGATTTTTTTATATCAAAATACTCAAAAAAATATTCTACTTCAGAATATGAAATTAAAATGTATGTTTTCATTCAAAGAAAGTAAAAAAATCATAATGATAAAAATATAATTTCTTTAAAAAAGGTCAATAATGAGTGGTACATGATAAAGGAATCACTCTGTGTATGCGAATATATTTGAAAAATGGACACACAGATGATCGATGCAATATTGCATTATATAAATATAGATACTATACACTATACAGCCATACAGAATGACTCACCAAATATTCTTATTTTTATTTTTTTCCTTTTTATAATGAATTTATTCGAATATTTTAATTTTCAAAGAACATATTTTCAAATATTAGATTTTTTTGTACCATTTAAAGAGTGTTCTGAGGTGAATGAGGTAATATAAACTATTTTTTCTACATGACAAGGACTAATTTTTTACTTTAAAACGTTTATCAAACGATTTTTTTTTTTAAGACATTGATGTGTTACTTATTTATATCATTTTAAATTGCAACGAATAATTTCTGTTATTATGCTTCTTGACCAAAGGATAATAATATTAAAATCTATGATAATAGGTTTATAAAGTAAGTTATGGAAGTGATGATGATTTGAAAATTATGTAATTATTATAAATATATATATAGTATTTTATACTTGTAATTTGTAAATATTTTCTGTTTTCTAAACTAAATATAAGATTTATATATTGTATTTTATGTAAAAAGTGTAAAACCATTAATAAAGAAATATTATTTCTAATACTTAACATTTAATAACTCAGAAACTATTGGTTCGAATTTCAATTTAGAAACATCAGTATTTAAAAAAAAACTCATCATCCGAACATCAATTTACAGTAAATAGTAATTCTCAAGTGCTAAACAAAAATGTATTTTTACAAGACACTTAAAATGGTATAAAAATCTAAGTACATGAGAATAATATGGTCTTTAAGCTAATTATAACAATTCAAATTTAAATAAATGCGTTATTAAAGATCGAATTATTAATATGAAAGAAGATACGCATGATTGGTGGAAAACCTTGTCTATATGGTATATTTATGCGCAGGTATATAGGTATACCGTACGTGCTTAATAATAAGCACTATACATATAAGTTATATTATATATTTATGTAGTTTGGAATAAAATGCGCAAAGGCGCATAGTTTTAACAAAAGAAAAGTAATTTTCGATAGACTTGTGTGTATAATAATACCTATAATATATTATATTGTGATACGAATACAAAAACGTCGTATAGCATGTCACGACTGAAATGCATTATTGTGTGTATACCGTAAATAGGAACTAACTGTAGTATCTATATGACTATTTATATAATATTACGTAGCTATTTTATAGTTTTATACCGGTAGATACTTAGTGCGAAATTAAAGTGCCTCAAATCGCTTTTGTATTGAAAAAAGTAAACAATGTAATATGTTTTATGCAGTTTTACAGGGTTTTAAATTCAATATTCTATATGACACAACGTCGAAATATCGTTCGATTTTGTTTATATTATATTGCGTACATAATATTATAAAGGAGCAAATAAGACAAATATTAATAATAACATTAATAATAATATCAAACTCGTAGTTAATAAAGCGACAAGGCGTAATTAATAAAATGGTGGTAATGCAATAATGACGAAATAGAATTATGGTTAAAACGACGCCAAGACAGCAATATATAGTGGTTAAGTCGGGTGCGGTAGGAGTGTTAATTGTACTAACCTATTCATATATATATATATATATATAGGTTAGTATAGGTTTATATAGGTTATATATATATATAGGAAAAATATACCTACCTACTGGAATTCACAATTTTAAATAGATGCATTTTATAATATTATGCATAGCGTAAAAAAATTATTTCCTATAGCAATAACGATTATATTTACTTTATAAGTTATAACACCTTTTATTATCTTAAATTAGTGAGATTTAATTTCAATATTGAATTTAATCTTAAAATAAGATAAACTTAGATAAACCAATGTGGTGCGCTTGATAGAACATAGGTATTTGCGTGGTTAGAAAACTATAACCAATTTAATAAATCTCTGAATTTTTTATCGCCGTTATAATGGAATTATAATTTAGGATAATTTTTTCCAGGGTTATTTATTAGGCCAAATATACATATTAATAACAGAAAACAACAGTTAACAGTCACACATTTGTTAACTTCTTAAAAACTTTTATTTTAAATTTTCAGTAGATTATAGATAATCAGTATTTTCTCTGTTATTTTTATAATAAAATTGCTTTATAAGTTTCATTTCTATTGATTGGTAATTTGGTTCTAATATGATACTATATTAGAAATATGATAGATGATCATTTTATGAATTCTCACGGTGTTGTGGAAATTTAAAAATAGTACCTACAAATTTTGATAGATTGAAGAAATAACTTTTAAGGCTTAAAGTTTGAAGTAGGAATAACTATATGATGTATTCTATGTCTATTTCTCCGTATATTTGGCGAAAAATAGTAAAAATAAACTTTGAAATTCACTCTATTGTATAATATAGGATTCAAATATTTAAGTGTATCTCGTTATTAGTAGACTACCTTAATGTATGTGTTAATTTTAATTCAACAATATATATAAATCATTGTAAAAGAAATTATCGGAGACGTATGCAGATCAGACTATATTTTATAATTAATTTATATTACTTTAACTTATAAGTAATACCTACCGTACTTAAACTAATTATAATCAAAAACATTATACATATTCTATTGTTATATATTATGATATTATATTAACCATCATTGTAATTATTTATCTCATAAACAATCGATGTATTGTAGAATGGCGAGGTGAATTCATGGTATTTCAAATGTTTGAAAATTTCATTGTTTGTAAATTATTATATAAATTATATAGGAATGTTTCAAGTTTCTACATATATAATTGTTTAAATTAATACAAAATAACTGTAATTGTTTGAAGAAAAATTATTATTGATTTGTTTCAATAGCCCGTTTTGTTAAATTTTAACATAAAATTCCTATAAAAAATTGCACGTTATATTTATACATATTCAATATTTTTAAATTGTAGTATGAAAAACTTGAATTAAACCTAGTTTAAAATTTTTAAGTATTTGGTTTTAAAATTTAAATTCAAATGAATATTTTAACTATAAAATAGTTTAAAAATTTGTGTGATTTTAAAGAATTTTATCAAAATTTTAACTTCAAATGCTTATAAAAAAATGTGCCTATTTTTAAATTTCTATAAAAACCATTTACGAGGAACTTCGTACAACATTTTAAAGCCTTTTTGACTGATAAATCAACTCTATAAAATGCTAATATATTTGGCAAAAAAGTCAAGTCCACAGCAAATAGTTATTCTTTATTGAATCGAATTGATTTTATCGTAAACTGTTGGTTGCATAAATATATTCTCGTTTTCCCTTTTGTTTGTTGTTTTTTCAAATTATTAAAAATAATAGTGCAAATTTCTTACTTCTAAACCTTTGAAATATCCTCAAAGTTAAAGGTTAAAATATTTTTTCTGCTATAAAACGTGATAACAGTCACACAACAAATAAAAAAAATACATCACTTTAAATAAATTCAATACATTCATCGTTCTGCTCAAAATCTAAAACGGCGTTGAATATATACATACTGTTTATATTTTACCCAAGTCTTAACCATTTTTAGATTATTTAAATCTACTCAAATAACTGTTTTTATAATTCAATGATCTTTTTCATTTTTCTAATGCGCTAATCTACAATTTATAGACTTATTTTATGTCCACTGAACTCTATGGTATCTCACCTTTATATATATTATAATTCATGACTTTATGAGACATTTGTAATACATCGATACATGTAAAATTATATTATAAATACTTACTAATTAATTTTTATTGTGATAAATTGTTATCAGTATTCTGTATCCATATTATGTATTTTAAGTAAGAATTTAAGGCTGTTCAATTTATTTAACTGATATAAAAAACAAATTAATTTATTAAGAATTATAACAGTAAAAATTGAATATTATAACCATATTTTCAGTAACATTAAATAGAATAAAGAATATTTTTAAATAATTGATGCAACATACCTACCTACTTACAAGATATTATAACATTGTACTACATTCTGTGGTACCCATATATGCTAATATATATCCTATATATATATATAAGACAATTGACTTTATATGGCATGTAAAAACATATGCTACTTTCATTTTTATTTTTTATATTACAACAGTGGAACAATTAAACATACTGAAGGTACAAATTTAGTTTTCATATAGTTCTATACATCATGAATAATAAATATATTGTATAAATTAATTGATTTAAATAAAAAATATTTAAAAATTTTTGAAATTGCAACATTTTTTTCTTGCCCAGAAGATATTTTTTTAATGTGTATTGCATTATTATTTTAAGTAAGCCAAGTGTATATAAGCATTTAATACCACGCAAGAAAAATAAATGCATCTGATATGTAGTATGCCTACACTTTTAAATTTATGATAAATGCCATTATACAATACATTTTAAATCAAAATACTAAAATTGCATAATGTGCATGTATTATAAATTATTAGTAGCTAACGAAAGAGAAAGTATTAAAAATGATCAAAACATAAATACATCTAACAAATAATGGAACAAATTAATTTCAAAATATGTTTACCTATTATTATTTAACTTTGCACTTATTTACATTTTTTTAATATTTAAATATAATATAATAAAAAATTATTAACTCAAATAAATTGACGAAAAAATTAAAATATGATTACAATCATAAAAATATTAAAGCAAGGCTTATTAATATATTTTTCATTATTTTTTTTTTAGTTTATACCAAATATACCTCTTCTAGACTCGTAAACGAAGAATTAGTAGTGGATGTCTCCATAGATAATTATAATAATAAGTACTTAATATTTTTATCAAGAGAATTATTATATCTACAGTATAAATACTAATTTTTAAAAAAAATTTAGCTTTATGCTGCTATTGTTTTTTTTTTTTTTTTTTTTTTTTTTAGGATATGATTACAAGAAATCAAAGATTCATCTTTAAATGACTACTATTTTGTATCACAGATAACTGTGATCGAAGGCTCTATTATAAAATTCGCTGCAAAATATATAATATTATAATAGGTAGGTATAAGGTGGATTCTAATATTAATGCGTGATATGTAAAAGAGAGGTATATATACACCTCAAGTATCTCTTCCACATAAATAATAATAATTTTTACGACGGTCATTATAAGAATACTTATATTATTGATTAATTTTCATTGCACTGCCACAACTTCAATAATAATTTAACCGGACTTAAAAATGAAAATGTACAGGCCAATCGACTACGATTAATTTATGATTGTAAACACTGTACCTACCTGCTGAAACACCACACATTATTATTATGTTATTCACATTTTATCATTTTTATCAATCAATATAAAATACATTACTCATTAGTAAGTCTGTACAGTATGTGTACAAACTGCTTCCAATCTCGAGTTCTTCATAACGGTAATATAATTTTACATTCTGCAGGAGCTTTATGTTTTAAAATCGAACTCATACATATTACTGTACCTATTACAATATATTATTAAAAAAAATCTACCCTGCTACTTACAGACTTTATTAATATTATGGTTTATGGGCGTATATGTATATTATAATATATTATTTTAATGAGTGAATATAATGATAATAGCAACTATACAAACTTATTTAAACTGTATGTAAATAAACATATTTTTATTTTTGTTTTATTTATTTTGAACGAGGTAAATTAGTCTATTAATTTATTTATTACGACTTGTTACATTATTCTTGAGCTATTACCACCAAAATAAATGTATCCATATAGGGCGTACCGAGCGTGACATGGGTGCAATATTTAGGATTACCAAAATTTAGTTGATCTAGACCAAGGGTTCAGGTTACAAGTATAATATATGCAACCTATAGACATAAATTCATCATATATTCATCAATAAATGAAATGTTTGAAATTAAAATTCCTTAATTTATGTATTTTCAAGGTCATTGTATTGGGATCCAATGATTAAATATGATATTAGGAAGTCCTTATCATATGTCTACTACACTAGGAGAATGTTATTAGAGTGTTGTTATTTATTGAATCCACAAGTGATGACAAATTAATTTAAAAATTGTTATTTCTTTTGAAAGATATTATAAACTTAGGTTTCGTTTATGAAATTGCAATCAACTTTATTGGCCAAAAATAATATCAGACGTAAAATAAATATATATTTATTACTTCTAGTTGGATATAATTTTTCTAATTTAATTTAATCTAGCCTTCCAAAAAAAGTTTTAATTATATGTATTATACTCGGTGTTACATTAATGTTAAATTATTTTAGTAAGTTATTAATTTGATGACACGGCGTTACTTTTTATAATACCCTATATAATATGATGTACTGATATAATCATATTGTAACTATATTTTTAGAGGATTTTATTGCCATGTTAATTGTGTGAGCCAGTAAATTAGTTAACATAAGCAAATAAAACTGCATGCGTGAGTTTTAATTTAATTTGTTACATTTGGTTTTTGTTAATTTGTGTAAATTTCCTTCATCACTGCACTATTTCTATTATACATCTTTAAAGTTAATTACGTTAATAAGAACCACCAATGAGTTTTGAAAAGAACCCGATGGCATTTTGATGAGTATATAATATATTATCATCCTTTAGTATACGTCGTGTGGTAGAAATATATCTCATACATGACATTAAACAGATTTGCATGTATTCACACATCATAATATTATTCATCAAATATAATCTAGTCAATACACACAATATATACAGTAAACCTGTTTTCGTTGTGATTATAATATGCTTTAATAACATTATAATAGTGCAAAAAAATCTAACCTAGAAGTTGAAATTATACAGGTAATCTGGTTAACAAAAAGAAACAACTTAGTACTTAATAAGTAATAATATTATTGAAAAACAAATAAATTTAAATATATTTATCACAAAAAATCCCATTTTCGGAATGAAATATTTGATACTGCAATACGTTACAATGAACGTAAGTAAGTTGTAGGTATGATAAATCTAAAATTCAGTACTAGTATCTATAACAATTGATATGTATAAAGAATTTATACAGTGGTTTTTAAAGAATGATGAATAGAGTTAATCGGAGAGAGTAGGACAGTGATATAAGACGCGACGAGGAAGATCATGAATAACTACTTTCGTTATAGTGAATTTTAAAAAGAGAAGGGAGTAATACTTAACAAAAAATTTTTAGAAAAAAAAGTGATGGTAAGAATAAATTAGCCATACCTACACAGATTAAATCTACTATGGTTGATATAGGATACTACTAGGTAATATGCATGTATTTTTTATTTAGAATAAACATTTTCAAATAAATTGTTTCATCAAGAAAATTGAGATTGTTTACGTGATATCGTGTAAAAACAAAGAATATCAAACCAATAAGAATTTGAAAAAAGAAATTTAAAATAAATACCAAATCATTTATTAATCTACAATTTATTACTATGAATTCACTATAGTTATATTATTTTTCAATAAAGAATTATGCGAAATATGATTTTTGGAAATTTTACATGTACTTACTTAAAAACTATTTTTTGGGGTTTTTTACTATACATAACGAGTATTCTATAGACACTCTTTTTGAGAGGCCCCTTTTTCTACTATATATTATTTAGTTGTTTGTGAATAGCTGATGAAACGAATAGTTTTTAAGTTATTTAATTTTTTATACTAAAGATAATTAGCTTTAACGATTTTAAGAGATATGGTAAATTTTAAAATTTTAGTAACTAATATTAATCTATCAATATTTAAAATTTGTAAAAATGGTCCAAGTATGAAGTATAATAAATATACTAAATCCAATACCTCATCAATTTTTTTATTTTTTTAAAACAATTTTTAAGAATCATCTTTATGTCATTAATACGCAAACATTTAAATGACTGAGAAATTACCTGTTTTAATTTTAAATTAGATACTTATATCAACATTTTAAAAATATGATACTGTAAATTTTTAGAGTAAAAGATTAAGTTTATATATTTTATTTTTAAGTAGAAGAGTTTATGTCACCATAAGAAGCTCTCTCTAAGAAAAAAATTTCAAGAATTTTAAAACATGATCTTAATTTTTAAGTATATTTAAAAATCCATCTTTGAATAAAATATGTGATAGGTATGAGTTATTAAAGGAAAATTATAGAGTATGCACTGTGCAGTAGGCACTGTGTACATATGCAATATCTAAATGTGTGTACACTGTTTACCTATACTGTTACATTTTAAATATATCTTATATACGACTGTATTTATATCAATTTTAAATTTAATTAAACAAAAATATTATCTAAATATCTAATAATAGTTATATGATTTCAACAAAATGCAAAGAGAGTCGAACATTATTATTACAAATAAAAGACACCAGCATCACTGAACAATGTGCCAATTAATTTGTAACAAAGGTAATGAATTTGAATTCATTATCAATTATAGTAAATTGACAACTAAGTATACTATGTATACTAGGTATACTAGGTATACGTATAAATTGATAATTATATTCGATACGTAGATCAATTTATAACATCATCTTATTGTTCTTTATTTTTTTGGTATATATTTTTACATGTATGAAATTAGCTCCTACACTCTTATAAAGATATTCCTAAAATCCTTGAAACCCTAATTTTTTTATTTGTAATTAATTTTTAATATTTATTAGTTCTTTGTAACCAAGTTTTAATCGATTTCTCCATGTGAAGATGTTCTTTGTTAACTTAATTCAATCTCTAAAACAATTTTTAACTTATCTTACTCAATTTGTAACTATTTGTAATAGACTAATAATCATTTTTAACTTCGCATAATTTTTGGAAATAATGATATTTTTTTATAATTTATTCATTATAAAACTCTTAATCATGATAAAATCACTTTAAATTATATTTATATATACATATATATTATATACATAATATGTTACATATGTAACTAGATTCATAACACATTTTATTATTCGCAATATTTTGAAGTAAAAATTAATAATATTCAAACAGTTTTCAAATGATTATTTTATTTCATTATGTTTATAATATTTTCCTTGATCTAAAATGTAAGATTATTTTATTGGAACTTACTTTGCACTTAGCTTAACGGATTTTTACAAACTTTGGTTGAGTGTTTTAATACTTAGAACTTTTTTGGTAAACACAATAGGACATTGTAATTTATTTTTAAATTTATTCTCTAATATTGATCTTTTGTTAATTTCCATAATATACCTACCTATACTATATACTTCAATACTTTATACATCACCTTTGCAAAATAATTTAAAGAACAAAGTTTCATGTTAAAAAAAAATAAAGAGAAAAAAATATTCTAAAGGATTAAATAAAAATAATATATAGTACAAGCCATCAATTTACAATCTTAAATAGCATAAGCTGAAAAATTATAAATAGGTTTATACCAAACAATATTTTTTTTTTTTAATTGTTAAGATTTAGGAAAAAATTTATCGTGGATTAACTTTAAAATAATTTCATACGTTTTAATATTATTTTTTCATATTTTACAATTATTTAGATTAATAACTACAAATTAATAACTCAAATTTGATATATTTTCATAATTATCTTATTTTAGTTAAAAAATCTGTAAATAATTAATAAAAATAATAATGTAACGTAAAACAATTTTGAATTAGTAGTTATACTAAAATTGCACGATTATTTTTTGGTTAAATTTAACCGTTATAATATAGTAATTAATAATTATAGATATGTACAATATAAATAGATGTATTAAATCTTCATGGTAAAATTAAAAGTTTTATGAAATTTTAACTATAAAATGATTTATAAATGTTTATGATTTGACAAATTAAAAAAAAAATATATACTTTAAATGTTGATAACAAAATTGTAATAATGTATTTTTGATATTTTTTTTAACTATAATATTTTATAAAGAACCTTATATACAATTTTACATTTATAAACAACAATATTGTATCATAATGTATCAAAAATTAAACATTTCAAATGTCTATAAAATTAAATAGTCCAAAAAGAACCTATTTATTTTATGTTTATATCTTGAAAATTATGTCTTAAATATTTGGTTAAAAATTAAGTCAAGATTTTTTTTTAAAACTAACTTTACATAAGAATTATTGTTTTTATTTTCTCAATTATTTTCAAATAAATTCTGGAAAAATGTAAAATACTAATGAGATCCATTGCTAGCAGAAATCATCCTAAATATTTAAGATTGAAATATTTATACTGTTCCAAAGGTGATAAACTGATTACAAATTCAAAAATTTAAAATTTAATTTAAAAAAAACATACATTTTCGTATAACCAATATATTTATTGCTTCGCCCAAGATCTAAAACAAATTCTAAGTGTAATAAATATTAACAACGTTATAGTCTTACGAAGTAAATAAAAAAGACTATGAATTTGAATAGATTGAGATGGATAGATTTTCAGATAGGAAATTATTATGCGACTATTCAAATGTATCGGAATTGCTAATTTAACAATATTTACTCATCAGTTTCAATTTTTGTTACAGCTCTATTACCCACAGTTTATAAATATACGTATACTCGTACACATTATAGGTATTATATTGTTTATTATACGTGTATAACATAATGTTTTGAATGAAGGCAGTACTTGAGTAACATTATATATTTTGCCAAAAATGTTGGTAATTTCCTGTAAACATGGACGAATCCATTGAATATATTTCGTAGTTCAACAATAAATTAAAATTAAATATTTATATTGTCAGCGTAACAGTGTACCTATCATATATAATTTTAATAATATATTTATCAAATTTTATAGTTTATAATTATAATATACATCCATGAACAGTATTTAGTATGATAATAAAATGTAATATAATATAATGTTATGTTATAAACAAGAATTGTTTATGTCATCTCGAAGTGTACCCGATCGTTTTTAAATAGGTTCCTCAGTATGATGATATAAACCAGCGATTCTTAACCTTTTGTAGAGCAAGGACCCCCGATAAAAGATTTTTACGGATTTTTAGAGATCGTGGACCTCCTTCCAATTATTTTATATTACAAAATATAGAAGTAAACTTAACAAAACATATACATTTATAATTATTTTTATTAAACTTAAGTTTTCATAGAACTGTAATATAAATTATTTTATTTTTAATATTCTTAAAGTTACCGTGAACCCCCAACATGAGTATCGTGGACCCTCAGGGGGTCGCGAACCACAGGTTAAGAACCGCTGATCTAAACAATCTACAATAGTATGTTGGTTTGATGATTTATTTTTAAACATTTTAGAAATATTTAATGGAATGGAATAAACTATTGGCTATCACAATCAATTTGAATATCGAAACGACTAATGACTAAATGACACGGTATCTTAGTACATAATTGACATGATTACAATTAATTTATTGGTGAAGAAAATAATAACTAAATGTTACCCAAAAAAGTGTACATCATATACTTTGGAAATTAATTGTAAAGATGTCTTAACTTTTAAAAACATACCATGTAAATCATCAGATTATAAACATGAATAATAATTGGTTTGTAAAAGTAGGCCAATACACAAAGTAACAACTTGTATAGTACATATTAATATATTAATAGTATAATAGAATAGAAATGTCATGTATTTATAATTATATGTGCATGCTAATGTATACTTATACTGGGTTTTATGAACAATTACTAAATATATTTTAGCGAATCAGTGGTGAGCTAATAGTCCCTTAAACATAATTTAGTGGCCCATGTACATTCAATTTTGGTGAACCATTAAATTAATCAATTTTTTAAGTAACCCAGTAATTATGTAATAAATTACAGATAAATTATTAATAAATATGCCATTCATATTAATTTAACATATATTTTGGTTCATATCAATAAGATTTTTGTTATGCAATACATTATTTTCTGAGTAGCTATTCACTTTTTGCTAAGGTTATGATCTGTTATTATAATCCTATATATATACCTACCGGTTTTAATAGCAACAACAATTTGTTTAAATCATAAATTAAAACATTTATTTATTCGTTGTTTAGACACATTTATTTTTCTAAAAATAAAATGCAATAAGAAATAGTTGTTTTATGTATTTTAAATTTGTATTTTAAGTGTTTCTATCTTGAAGGCCTGATGCACATAAGGTGACCAAGTAATTATATAGTTATTATAGTACCAGTTATTGAGTATACTCGATCAAATAGGTACCTGCGTAATTTATAATAAATAATGTATTATAGATATTCTAAGGAAACTAAAATAATATATCTAAATAACAAGCGGAGTGATCGGAAATTAGTGTTACAAAAGATAACATAATAATTTTAGGATCGTAACCATACTGAAACAAACACCGATTTATAATCGACCTCGTCCCAGACCATGAATACATAACAATGTTTCTGATTTCTTGTCATAAGCGATAACGTAAGCGAATATCAACGACATAGTCATTTGTTGATAACATGAAAAAATTTCTAAAAACTTGCCTCAAATTTACAATTGCCTGTATTAATATTAATATTAATACTATTTGTTTAATTAATTAGTAAACTTTTGTACAACCTTTCTTATAATAATTTAATAAATTATTACATTTACTAATGAACTTGAGTAATTAAATAATTCATGAAATCCTTAAAATTTCTAGAAAAAAAAATAGAATCTAGCTCATAAACAATTCACAAAAATAAATCGATGGTTCTAAAAAACAACAAATAGAATTAGATGCTGATATTGACGTTGTATTGTACTTACAAAAGTAAAAAAAAAAGTCATTTATTTTAATAGTGCTCAAGTTTTCTTTGGATATTTTACTTAGAATAAAAATTGGCATTAGTTGTATATTATCTATATTGGTATATATTTTCTCGTTGAAGTGAAATAAATGTGTAATTATTATTATTGAAATGATTTCATAAAATAATCATTATAACTACTCAGTTAGAATCCAAATAAATACTGTAATTCTACGCACGAAAAAATTATGAAACTATAATATATTTAATAATATGACCTGTTCAAATCAAACAAACAAATAATGCAATTTTAATACAATCAAATAGTTATTAAAATACGAGAACTCGTAAAATGTCAACAAAAATATTTTAAGTTGACAATGCTATCACCTCTCCGACATTCCCCCTTTGAACTCCATTTGAATACATTTCTGGTTGGTATGTTCAAAAATCAAAATGTATGCATAGAAATTATTTATAAATCCAGTTTTTATAAGCTTAAATTATGTATTTATTCTAATTCTGATTTTTAGAATTTCTAAATAGGTCCTTTAAGTCTTTTTAAACTCTGTAACAAATTAGAGTAGCCTTAGTCGATGACCGATTTTCGTGCGGTTAGGTCAGAACCATTCTGGCCATGTAGATAAATTGACGTTGGATGTCGTCGTACTTGGAAGACGTATGTAAAATAATACAAAAATATACTTACACGCATCACGCAATATGCGCAATTATATGCAAAAATCTAAATATAGAGAAGTCCCTGCAATAATATAAGGGGCCTGTGAATAATATACATAGATATCTTACCTTGTTGCGCTATTCTTGGCTATCAGCTTCTCGGGAAACAGACGACACGTTTCATCAGACCGACAATAATGAGATTTGCAAATATCGTATATATTTGCAAGACTTGTTTCGTCGGAATGTCGTCAAACGACACAACACTTTCCGCACTCGCGAAGTCACAAACGGCGATGTGAAAACGTTTTAATCTAGAATTATTGAACGATTATATAACGGCGCTTGCCGTTGAGACTGACTAACGGAAAATATCGCGTTTATCCGCTCATTAAGGGTAATGTTAACTTTTGAGTATATACTGCGGTTGTGGTATTAAGTCTATCATCTCGACCGTGGTTAAAATTCGTTATTCACATTTAATAATATTGAAAACGGTTTATACTTACAAATGATATTTCCCGTTATCGGTAATTAGTCTTAATGAAAAACGGTAACCACCATTCGTTTTCTCTGCATCGTCTGGTTTTCAACGATTCTTCATCAAACTGTTTTTGCGTCATTGAGTGCGATAATTTTAATAGTAAATTAAATATTTTTTTTAATTTGTCATTCGTGCATAATATTAATATCACGGGTATTCATTATGATAAAGTTCTATCGAAACGTATCTTGTATATCATTGATCTACGTATAGTATAGACAATATCGCGGTTAAAATCAATATGGTATTATATTTGCAAGCCACAGAATTTCCGGCCCAACGAATGTACCTACGAAACACGTCGACTATTTCCTGATGCATCAAGGTAAAATGGACATCATAGAAACTATACAATTCTCAGGCTCTTTGTGGGAATATTCGATATAGGCATAGCTATTCATTAGTTTTGCCGAATAATTACTTTGTATATTGACGTTAATTAGAATATATTGTATTTACATACTGTATATACTCCCATGATGCATACTTGATAAAATTAGTAAATTCAAATTAAACCTAAGTTAAATAGTCACATGTGTCTTTCATTGATTTTTTAGTGGGTAGGTCCTATAAAAAGAAACCAATGGATAATGTAAAAATTAGTTATATATTTATAAAATATGTGTAGTATAGAGAGTATGTAAGAAAAATTAGGTATTATTGTTGGAATCATGTGTAGAGTTATAAAGTTTAGTCCCAGATTTGGAATTATATTTATGGCTAAATTCCATCCAATAAAACGTTTAATTTGTTATCCCCCTAATTCATTTATTACTAAAACTAAATTAAATATGTACAGAGTAGGATGAGAAGACTATTTTCATACAAATATTAATGAATATTAAGTATGATTGATCGTTAATATTAGGTACCGATATTTGACAATAATAATAATATAATAAATAAGAAAATTTTAATTGCAATACAATAAAATATATTTATATTTAGCTATTATATTAAATTCTTAGCATTTAACATTTCAACTATAATTTTTATTATTTATAATATTTTTTTCTGGACTCAATCAGATATTATTTCTAATTGAATTTAAGTATATATATATTTGGATCCACGGGACTCAACTGTAATTCGTTCTTTGAAGTTATAGTACATTTAAAAAAATGTATACACCTGTAGTAAACACATTAGATAATATCTGTTGTAAAAATTTATTTTATACAACATGAGAAAATATATAAGCTCCTTGAACTACAACGAAATAACGTCAAGGTGAAACGAGACGCACACATGTGGATTAGTTCGTCGGTAAACCTTAACTACGGTCAATCAGCGGACAATGTGGTAGGCTCTTAGACACCGTCCCAAAATTTCGGAGACCATACCGATTTAAAAGTCATTGAACTTTAGGAAATCCGTATCCGAAACACCTGAAACGCAGATGGTCGTATGTGACCAAGATCACAGTGACGGTCGTCTACAATTATACAATAATATTACAAATTACAATATACTATATTTTAAATTATACACAGTTGCAATCGTTACGTGCTTTTTGGCTAGAAGAACATTTTATAGTCATTCGTTTACATGTAATGACGGTGTCTTTAAGAAATTATTGTAGTATTTTTAAAAGTTCGGTGATATTTTTCAATACCAATCGAATTAAAAACCATAGATAAAATTTATACATATTATCAAAAATCCGGTGTAAATCAGTTTTGAAATTACAATTTTAATTTCAAATTCATACGTAATTTAAAATAATTTGCAGTTTAATAAAATTATGAATAATTGTATAGGTTATTTATAGTTTATAAATTATAATAGTGATCAAAGTTATTATTTTACAACAAACCATTTTAGTACCATATAATACATG
Source organism: Rhopalosiphum maidis (assembly GCF_003676215.2). Classification (NCBI taxonomy): domain Eukaryota; kingdom Metazoa; phylum Arthropoda; class Insecta; order Hemiptera; family Aphididae; genus Rhopalosiphum; species Rhopalosiphum maidis. Next base: position 7,756,123 of record NC_040878.1, read on the forward strand.
ACAACTTATTTAGTTACTAGGTCTAAGATGAGAGCATTTTCTATCATTAATATAGTTTTTATGCATCAATAAATTGAATGTATATAAAAAGAATAAATATTTTTACGATATATTAAATAGGTATTATTTTTGTTAGTTATTAGTGTTATTACCAATCGTATTATTAAAGTGGATATATATATATATATAAATATATATAAAGATTACAGAGTGTCATTCAATAATTTAATGGTGTAAAGTGGTTTGGTAATACAGTAGAACCTCGATTATCCGAACTAATTGGGACCGCACCTAGTTCGGATATTGGAAATTAAAAAAAAATTTTTTTAAAACACAGTTAAATATTTTATAATATGTACATACATATTTATTATCATTAATATTTTATTACATTATTTGAAATACATTACATACATAAGGAACGTATAATTTTTGTTATATTATTTTGACAAAATCATCGATTTTCATTTTATCGATGAGCTGCAACGCGCTTTTCAGCAGCCAAATCGCGGATACAAGTTTTAATATACGGATAATAGAACGTTCAGATACGCTAATTGCAGTTCGAATAATAGAGGGTTTGTATAACGGAGGTTCGGATAATCGAGGTTCTACTGTAGTATTTAATTCTCTCACCGTTTTGAAACTGGTAATATTCGTAGAGTGATCTATAGGTATATTTTTCGCTTCGCGATTGAGAGTAATGATCGAATTTGATTAAACAATTTTGTTTTATGCACGTACCTATAGATATATGAATAAAAACATATATAAATAAATGGTTCTTTATTAATTCTATAACTTTTTTAAATCATAGGACTTTCATAAGGTAATTTATATTTTGTGCAGTTCAAACATGTAACACTTCAAATTTCAATGAAATATTGTTAAGTGGTTTTATGTTCTAAATGCCTAAAATATTATCAAAAATCCACGTGTAAGAATATATATATATGTTGAAAAAGTTAGATAAGATTTTCCATTTATTTTTTATATATAGTATCTTCAAAAAAAAAATTACCATCGATGACAGATTTTAAACGAAAAAATTTGACCTTGACCTACACCCGTTCAATAAACGCGTCTTAAAACAACTAAACCGCGTCATAGAGTTTTCATATACAAACTACAAAGGTTTAAATTAAATAGTTTCGAACCACATAATAATAATAATAATACAGTACGTCTTTTTTTTCAAAACCACATTTTCATCGATTGCGTTCAAAGTCAAAAGGGAATGAACAAATAAAAAACGGATAAAACAACAACAGTTATATGTATAATAATGTCGGTCGGCGGAGCACTATATACAGTAGGTATATACCTATACTACACTACTTACCACAGTGTAGAGAAAATCTTATTGTTTTCGCTGAAGTTTGTAACTTTGAACGCACACAATATATAGCATCATTTGAATAATTGAATTTCGAGAGAAAAGACTTCCAATTCGACCGAATTCCGGACGTTTATAATATATTATTACTGCTGTGCCCACCTGTTCTTTGCGGTGTCACTAAAAGTGTTGCAACGCTTGTTTGAAACGACCGCCATGCGTGTATGTACATAGTGGTGTATTATCATAGTATAATATAATGGTCGGTATCAAAGGCGAAGTGGAAAATTGGATGGATCCAATTGTAGAGATTTTTTGTCGTCTTCGGTTTCCATAAAGATTTTTACCAAAAAAAAAATCACACAGTTTTATTTTATATACAGTCTTTGACTTAGAAAAATATAGTATAGGTACGTTACTATAATTAATATGTTTTCCCCTAAATCCCCTTTATTATAATTTTAAACGTATAACCATTATCTAACAATGATTTAATAACTAATTATATTTACTTTGAAAGTTTCAATCATAAGCTTGCATACAAATTTTTGCAAGTAATTGAGGTAGTATTGTTATTTTTTTTTAAACATATCTATAATTAAATGTAGTTTTAAATATATTAATTTAGTTATTCATAATTTATAATTCTATAAGTCTTTATACATAAATAATAATACAATATATATTTTTTTGTCAAAATTGAATTTTAATTTTATCATGCAACATGTAATGACAATATTTTGACACCGTAAGAAATGCATAAGCTGCTGTTCAATGGAATTTTCTAAATAGGAACAGTTAACATTGTATTGTAATCAAATATTTTTTTATTAATCTTTATTTGATAAATTCTACAAATGAGATTACTTTTTTTTTATAACATCGTCTTTTAGGATAAAATAAATAGGTATTCTTAATTTTCCCGTCTTTTAATGTTTGTAATCAAAGAGCTGTATAGAACTATATCTATAGATTCTATATAGGTATCAGTTATTATTTTATGGTTTATGTATTATACGTAAATATTACATAATTATCATTTATTACACTATCAATTACCAATACTTTAATACATAGTGTACTACTGCAGTTTTTTTTATTTAATGTTAAAACTTCATAATTTTGCAGAAAACCCCAAAATTAGTTACCCACTGTAATCTAAATTAAAAAAAAAAAAAAAAATAGCGGTATGCTAAAATATCTAAATATCGAACTGATGTACTCAGTCTTCCTGCGTTTCTCCGTCACCCCCCCCCCCCTTCCCCAACCCATCAAATAAGTAAAGCACTGAACTCTTACAGTGGTATTATATAATGTTGACCCCGGTAGCGGGGACCGGTGCAGAGGGGTCCAGGGTTTCCCGCCAACTTTGCCGTCTCGAACAGGCTGCCCAGACTATCTCACGGGATAGCGGGCGGGCGCGACGTCCGCGACGCGAGCTTTGCGCCGCCGCCGCGGGCGCGCCACTGTCGGACGCGCGGGCGGGCGGTCCGCTGTTCCACGGAAGCCGTCGTCGCCGGCCGGCGCGACCGCTATTACGATAGAATATCATACATGTAGACGACGCGTTACGCGACCGCGCCGCAGATCACCGGTGACCGGCGGACGGACGATCGCGTGCGTCGTGTATACGAGTCTCTCTCGAGTACGCGTTTCGCGATCGCATGTGTCAGTGATATCAGTGTGTGTAAGTGTGTGTCTGCCGCCGCGAATTTGACGACGAGTGAACGTGCCGCGCCGTAAGTTCGCGCGCGCCAAAGTTTCACCCGACGCCCTTTGTGATAAATTTAACCGTTTTGTTTTTTTTCATTCCTATCACTCCACCCCTCCCCAATTCGAAGCGATTTATTTATCCGTTTTCGCGGGTTCCGTCTCCCCAGTGCTCGCGTAACACCGTCGAATGTATAATATATATAAATACATCTAGGCACAGGGACATACCTATACTTACGCTCGAACCGTCGCCCCATGTGCGGATAATATTCGTCTGCCTCCACGTCGTTGCCCGGATAATGAAAACCTCGGTAAGTCTAAAATTTCAATATGCATTTATTTGTCGTACACTTTTTTTTATATTATTATTATTATTATTCGAAACAATATAAATAAACACTGATTTTATTGTATTGAATATGATTACATAGGTACACTAAAGTATTCGGATTGAGTTATTTAAGACCATATATATAATATAGTATCATATTATATTGCTATACTACGGCATTGGTATTGGGTGTATTAAACACGTAGCGTCGTTGCGTTATTTACTTAGGTACCTAATCAATTATTTTTTTTTTTTAAGTACCTATTATATAAAATATGTTCTACTTTGGTATCTGTTTGTTACACTGTGAACCTAGTTTTAACTTTTTAGACGTCTCTTCGTGCATACATTTATATTAGGTTTAAGAACAGTCTTAACTCAATACTAATATAATGTATCAAAAAGTTTTGATAGAAATCGACTTTAATTAGTTTAATTTAATTTTAGTTTTCGCATTATATTATTTTCAAATTTAAATTATGTTACCACCGAGAATTATATTTTATATTTACTTGAAACTTTTAAACTAATGTCTATAGTCAGATTTATATTACCAACTATAATAGAGTCATATTTACGTCTCTTAAGGGCAATATTTGTACCACCCATCTTCTTAAATTTTTATTTTTATTCTAAATACACATAATATATTGTTGTATGACATAATAACATGTCTATTGATAATATTAATTAAAGAGCAAAAATGTGTATTTGTTAAAATATTCGATTCAAAAAATGTTACTTTACACTTTACTTCTTTTTATCAAAATAGTAAAGTTTACATAGAAATTATAATAATGTGACATTCACGAATAACAAATATACCATGTACCTATTAACCTATACATATACCTATTAACAAAATATGAATAAAAAAAAATTAAGATAATATAATATAAAATCGCTATTCAACACAGTAGGTAAATATTTAGGTACATTGGCTATAATCCAATCACCAGAATTATTCACATTTTCATACCATACCACAGGTAAACTCAATCCCTGAGTTGAATCAATTAATAAGTTATGTTTACAAGAAATACGGTACACAAATCTTTTCATGTTAAATTTGTGATTTGATTACCTGTTATAAACTCATGTTATATTTGACTTGAATTTCTCGGCAATTAGTACGTTACAACTTTGAATTCAAATAAATAGTTTCAAATGATCACTATCTGTGGTTTCGTGTCTGAATTCGTATGTATCCTTATTACCCAATGGTATTATTGTATTAGTACATATAAAACTTCAAAAGTTATAAAACTCAAAACTTTATTCATAGCTTTTAATATCCATGACGTGTTTTAATTCTGAAATCTTATTTTTTGGTAATAAAACATTTAATGTTGGCTCAAAACATTAAACAAATCGTTAAAAAAAATCCAATAATAGAAATATTTTCCCAGAATATACCTAAAAGCAATAATTTTAATTAAATTGTTAATATACAAATTCTATATTAAGAAGATTAGTTCTTTCTGTTGTTCTTGCCTTTTTATTAAATCACTTTTAAATAATACTTGGATGAACATATTTCATTAACTTTAGTATCTACCTACTTATTGCTATTTTCTAATAAATCACAAAGATTTTCACTAATAATTAGCCTTTACAATTTAAAAAATAACTAACACATTTTTATTATAATATGCTATGTTCAAAATTATTTTTGCAATGACGATCGCGATAATTAATTTTAGGTATAATCCAATGTTATCGTGACGAAGCAAATGCTCTAAACGTCTTTCACTTTGCAGAATTTATATTTCATATTAAATTTGTTGGTTTATATAATTTAATTTCTGTATTTTTCAATTTGAATTACTACATTTATTATTGGTTATTTTAGATGTTGATAAGGACCGTCAAAGCTATATTATATTGGTTTTAAAATATATATAATTATTTTTTCGTCACGGGAAAACACTTGTTAGTTGTAGTAAATAATACAAATACTCCAAAGATCTCAATTTAATGAAGTTGAACTTGAATAATATTTTGATTTTATCAGAATTATAAGATTTTTAAAACTTTAAAAAAAATTTGCAATTTAACTAAAAAAGATACAATTAATATATTTGTTTTATTAAATATGAATATTTTAATAAATTTGGATTTATAACTCATCACTGAAATATACTAAATTTACTATATTTAATAAAATTGATAAATCATGTTCACTGTTTGTTTAATAGAATAATAGCTATAATAGCTAAACATAATGTTTATCGTTTTATTCTAATTAAAGAGGTTAAATTACAATAAAAACAGATTATGTATTATGTGACATGAATTTCAATTAAAAAAAGCTTGTAATTTGTAAGTAATTTAAGGTGGTAATTTGTCTTCCATTTAGTTCCATTGTTCAAAGAAAATCTTAAAAATTATACAAGAATGTAATCAAAAAATATCAAAAAACTAGTTTTATTATTAAATCTTGATAATTGTTTTGGTACTTAATAAACTAAACTCTGTTCAAAATAATATTAGATTGTTTATTGAAAAGGATATATTATATTAATTTATATTACATTGATATAATATATGGTCTATCATTCTACATATATGTTTGGATTATCTATTCAGCAAAAGATTTATATAACATTTAGCTATTAAAAGTTCGTTTGTTTTTATAAAGTTCGTTCTAAGAACTAATTTATCTTGAAAATATCAACTTATTAGTTATTAGTAATTTTATATTTGAATATTATCATATTTATTAGAAATATATAGGAACATATGAAAACATAATACATGAATGCTTATTGATAACTTTTACCAAATAATAAATTATTCAGTATTGTAAGTATTAGGTATTCTTATAGTATTAATTTGTTTACGGACCATAAAATATCTAACCGTGTACAATTATTAATAATATATGTATTAAATATAAACATACCTAAATAAAATATCTAGGTACAAACTAAAAAGATTGAAAGTAGGATATCTTATCTATATAGGTGCGTAATATTATTGAGTTAAACAAAGTTTTTTTTATATATCAATATCATAAGTTTGAAGTAAATGTATAGTTATGTGTATTTTTAACAATAACTGTTTGTGGTTTTAAATATCGAGTTTATACAAGTATAATATCAATATAATTTTAAGATCTCGCCTAAATAATATTATATTATGTGCCTACCTATTATGTTAATAACTTTAATAAAATATTGCAAAAATCTCAATTTGTACACGAATTACATTAAGTATCTGGGAACTAATGTTGCACAATTTGTAGTAGGTAACCAAAAATATATTGTGCTTAGACCAACACTTGTTTATAAAAATGGATAACTTTTTATTCTTTTAATTATTAAATGTATAGTTAAATAAATTATTGTAAAATCATTCAGTTTTCTTTTCGTATCAGCATTTATAAAATTACAAACATACTACATAGTTAAAATATAGTATAATATAATTGTAATAATAATATTTAAACTGACTAATTCTAACAATTTAATTTAACATTTAAGAGCTTTATAATAAATAAATCAAACAATTATAAAATGCATAGTAGTTGGCATATACTGAAACACGGATACAGTTATTTAAATTTTATATACCTATTGTATAACCATAAATATGAAAATAAGATAAAGAAAGGTTACACCTGATCAAAAAAAAAATTGTGTTTTAACTAGAATATTTTGGGTACTATATGGATAATAAAGTTAAATTGTGTATAATAACATATGGATTTATACTGAAAATATTCTTTAACACTTCCAAATACAGATATTCTACTAATAATAATAAAAATAAAAATATGATAAAGAAGGATATATAGGTATAATGACGTAATCTACTTATCTAATTGTGTAATACATTATAACTCCAAATACTTTTTCAAATTATATTTTTATCAGAATTAAGTAGACTTTCAAGGAGGACCCAAATCTTCAGGGTGCGCTTGTATAGTATATTAATATTACTTGCTTTATAGTTATAGTATATTACATACTTTGGCTTTGTTGATATACTTTTATTGTATAAATTTTAGATTTTTTTTATTTGTGAAGACACTTTTTTTAATAGTAAACATACTTTGATCATTAAAATGGACGAAGTTGGTGCTTTAGTGAGTCAAAAATAAAATGTTTTCCGGTACTTTTATTAATAAATAGAGAAAACTAAAAAAAAATTTACGGTAAACCTGGTTTTCGATCAAATAAGTTTTATTTTATTGTAATAATTCAAAAATAAATAACCTTAGATGCTTAAATTTTTTACCAAATGTGTTTTCTAAGTATAATATAATTTGATATATTGTTGTTTTAACTTTTTTTTAAATTTTTGCTAATTTTTGTGTTAATTACCAAGGTTATCAAACAATTATTTTAATAATAATATTAACATTTTATCAAGTAATCCCTCACGATTGTTTAAAAAATATTGAGAATTTTCAATTTTAACTTCCCAAAAGTATCAATATAAATAAAACTTGCTACCTATAAGATCTCCATTGCAGTTTATTTTCAGATTAATCAATTACAAAGTAATACAATAGAGCGAAACTTCTCCGTTTTTTTTTTTTTTTAACCGATTCTAAATATAATATGAATTTAAATGAATGTATACATACAAGTTATAATTCAAATAATATTACAAATCATAAATTAATAACCTAAGCTTATTAGCTATATGAAAAATAAAAATAAATTGATTTTTAATATTTTATTTAGGTACTGTTGTAATCGTAAGTAATTGAAATATATATTCATCATATTATATTGTTAAATGTAATCAGTATTGTAAACTTTTTTTTTTAATTTTAACTATACTTGAAGATAATGAAATTTATATATTATGTTGAATGTATATTTTAAGTTTATTCAAATGCGAGTAATTATAAATCAACATTCTTAAAAACAAAATTATATTTTGTAATATTTTTTAAATTCTTTACATTTTTGAATGACAGTGTACATTTTTAAATAAATGATTTGTAATATAATATTTTCCGAGAATTTTTAATGAGTAGGTAATAAATAATTAGTTGTAGATATTTTAAGTTATTAGGAATAGTATCTGGATAGTAGGTATCCACAAAATGTTGATTCACTATACTATAATTTTGAATAGGTACTTATAAACTTATAACTAATTAATAATTAATCAAAATTCAATATTGCAACTATTGAAAAAATATTCTGCTCATGAATAAAAGTAACATGGGAAATGTGTGCCAGCATTAAAAAAATTAAAAAAAAAACTATAATAAAAATATATTTTTTTCTAAAAAACACAATTTTAACGTTTATTTATTATGACTTAGAATTAAGTTCTCAAAAAAAAAAATGTTTCCAAAAATGTTAATATATTTGAGATGATAAATGTTAAAAGAATCACTCTGTATATATTTTATATATTAAGGTATGGTGTATTATGGTTAAATTTAAGTTAAATAATTTCAAAACAATCTTCTTAAAAGTTCTTATTTAGTTGTCACTTATAAAAGGTCACCTGTATACATTTAGTATTCAAGTTTTGTTATTTTAAGAATATATGAGATCCTAATATTACTTAATTATTTTTAATATTTTAGAAACTAGGTTTTGATAAATTCAGCTATCAGATCGAAAAATATTCCCAATACTATAATACCAATTAATATTAAAATACTTAAGGTGATATCGACAGATTTTCTAATAATTTAACTTTGTTCTGAATACTATAGATATATATTATATACTATACGTTTTTGGCTCTTATTACATTTATGTTGTTGACACCAACAGTATACCAGTAATTTAATTTTATCTCTAAAAAACAACCGATTACTGATGGTGGGTAGGCTACTGTTTGTGTAGTGGCTTGTTATCTAAAAAAAACAATCCGATCTGTGCTTTATTTATTTAGTGAGCAATTGGGATACGCTTAATATTAAAATAATCTAAACACATTTAAGTAACTCAGAAAACGATTTTCTATCTACTGAATTGTATATAGGTAGATGCAATTAATATTCATATTCCACTTTCAAACACATATTGTATTTAACGTTTTTAAACCAAAATTCTTTGAACTTTAATCAAAGCACATTATATTTATCAAAATTATTCTATACACAATGATCTTGCCATATCTTCAGTCTTCGATGTAACTTGAGCGTATTACAATTACGAACAATTTAAATTAAATAGTTGTCCAGGTTAGGTCAGTTATAAATCCTTCAATTAAAATACTTGTATCTATAAATAAACTTACAGATTAATCCTAAAAAAAAATAATAGAAATCCGTGGTGTCATGACCTGCTTACTTAATAGTACAAGAGTACCCATTTTTTAAAATAAGAATTTAAAATTAAAAAAAATATTCCAGATTCAAATAAGTATTGTTTTTAATGAGATCTAATTAGTCATATAAATTAAATTAATCTTGAATAATATCTTGGATTCATACATTTTGCATTCAATTTAAGTATAAAATGTATTGATTATTTTCACATAACTTTATTTAGTAAAAATAATTAATTTCTATCGTTACAAATTATATATTGTAAAGGGATCTATGTTAGGTATTCATATATTTTTATAAGCGAGTATTAGTCTAAAAGTATTTATTTTAATTTTTAAATAACGACAATTCCTAAATACTTAAGTATATATATGTATAATATATAATATGTATAGTAAACAGTAAACACTGTAATTAAATTATGTCCTGAATTATTTATAACGTTACTACTCTTGATTGAACGTAGAGGTCAATGAATCATAATCAATTTATGGTATCATAACAATAACTTATATCACACATATATTTAGCCCTAAAACAAATTATTACTAAAATTTTTATATTTTTTTACGGAAAGAGTGAGTCATGTTTTAAATATGATTTTTAAATGCTATAGGAATCTATGCATTTTAATCTTAGGTATTTTATTTCGAGAACATTTATTATTAATTTATGATATTGATAAATAACTCATTGCTGGGTAATAATAGATGGACTAGAAGTACAAGATACTTATATAATATATCATATTTATTTCATATGTACTTAAAACAAACCATATTTTTCAATTAAAAATTAATTAATTGATTTTCCATATTATTTCATAAATCTATCGTTTATATTATGAATAATATTGAATTAATTTAACATTTTATTCTAAATATTATCACCAAGTTGAGTATTTTAATGTTTATAATTGTTATAATTTATATTGGGGGCTCGCGGACCCACCAAAATGCGTATTTTTCTGAATATCCTTAAATGACACCCCGCCATAGAGGAACCAGTTTCGATATCTGTGTGATGCGAAGGTTATGCTCATAATTAGCGCATTCTCTCGCTGGACAGAGTGTATTATTTTTGATGCACATACTTATTATACAGGGTAATTTAACAAGTACTTTCATTCCAACTTTTTACCTTAATTCTGCATTTATTCAAATTCTGATTTTAGAAATTATTAAGCAAGTATATTTAAAGACCATACATTTAAATAATTAAATTTATTATGGAATTTAAGAAGTATCTTGTAGAGATACAAACTTCTTTGGCCGATTCAAAAAAAAAGTTAATAATATATGCTATATAATATAGTAGGTATACATTCTGGATTATACTTATTACTCAAATTATAGTTTTATATTAATATTTATGAAAAATATTGTAAAATTTTTTTGTGTGTAAATCGTATTTTAAACTTATACTGTTATGTTTATTTTTGTGTAAGTATTTACAATTTACATCAATTACTTATAGTATGATAATACGGTGTACATATTCAATAATAATTTTAGATTGCAATTTCAATTAATACAAATTTAAACAATTATTAATTATTTGCCAGAAAACTATAATTTAAATACTTAAATGTTTTATAGGTTGTTAACTTTTAGTAAAAAATATGTTAACGTGAAGAATTTATTTATTTTTTATTTTAACTAGCTGATTTTAGTACAAACTAATTAATAGTTGATAAACCCTTATTTATTTTAACGATTGAACCATATTCAAATACTTATGTAATTGTTAAATAATTTACATCATTATATTTTAAGCCTAATTGTATTGTTGTACATTAAAGTTAACTTGAATTTGAGTTATAATTTAATCCAATACATTTTAAATTAACCAGTATTAAAAATAATTTTTAATTAACTAGTTGAAGACGTAAATTCTATTTGATTTATGCGTAGAATAGTAAATATTTTATTCAAAATAAAGTAGCCAACGGATAATCTTGTATATATATATATTTCAATATAAATTAAAATGTGAGGTGTTGTATTTTTGAACGGTTTCCCTACTCATGTCTCCATGAAAAATTCACAAATTTTTATTTAAATTTCGATTATATTATTTGCTGTATGTTCAAATACCATAGACCATAGTGTCTAGTCAATGGACCAGTTGCCAAGACTCAATTTTTAAAAAAAATTGTACAGATTATAAAACTATTTTGGTAGGTTTGAGAGTAATAAATTTAAAAAAATAATACATATGTTTTTATTGACTGTTCATTGAAAATAGTTATATAGTAGTTTGTTTTATTTAAAAATACATATTGTATGTATCTATTTTGGAAATAATATGTACAGAGAATGGTGAACCAAATATTGCAGTTTTGAAAAGCTAAAAAAAAAATTACTCAACTTACAGAATTGAGGTTATTTTATATTCTATTTTATTCGGTACATTATACATTAATTTTTGAAAACGACATTAGAAAAATGATGACCCTAACAGCCAACAGTAATTCATTGTTGAAGGCAATTTTTGAAGTTTGATCACCGATGATAAGTCAGTAAGATAGTACGCTTACTCGATTTGAGCATTTGCGAATTCTTTCTTTGGGGTTATCCGAAAGAAAATATCTTTAAACATCTGCCTCACACCTTGAAAGAACTCAAAGATTGAATTCGGAAGGAAAACTACATTCAACAATGTATTACTGCTGGGGGTTATCATCTTTTTGATCATCATTTTAAATTTTAATGTATAAAACGGGTATGACGTACCGAATAAAACAAAATAAACCTCATTTCTGCAAGTTCCGTAATTTCTTTTTAATAGCCTTTCAAAACTGCACTGTTTGTTTTGTCACACTCTGTATTGTAAATTATAATATTAGTTTGATAAATGTTAGTTAATTGACACGTTTTTTAACTAAATTTAATAAAACATTTAATTTTGATTTAAATAATACAATAAAGTATAATTTTATAGACTTATAACAATTGCATGGTGATTAAATCAAATTTATTTTACTAAAATCGAAAGTATTACATTAGTATACATTTGTTTGTGCTTATTATCGATCTTATCGTTTTTTTGTATATTATGAAAAAAATACGGCCATGAAATGAAACTGTTTTTCAGCAGCCCTTTACTCGATATTTTTTCTCCCGAGAGTATTACAAATAATAGTAAAAGTAAAAAAAAAAAAAAAACTAGAATAGAGAAAACATAAGAAACTGTTTAAATTTATAGCACTAAACCTTGAATAGTGAACTCCATTTTCATTATCTTAGAATGCATTTTCTTAACACAAAATAATTTAAGAAAATACTAATTAATGATACTGAAATGTTTTGAAAAATAAATAAATATATTTATTTACTCATATAATTTGTTATAGTTATGGTACAATACATACGAATAAAAAATGAAAATTTTACAGCTATTTTTTTTTTATGTAAAGTAATTTATTGTAAACTCATTATTTATAAAATAGATAGTATTTACTATTGTTAATAGCTAACAATTAACTACATTTCTATAATTTTAATATTATACATATGTATTTTTAATATTTTCCTAGATATTGTACCTATTGAAAAACTAACCAAGTAAATCAAATAATATTTATGATTTATATTTAAAACTACATTGAATATTTTCCTAAAAATATTAAATATTATAATAATTTATTTAGCTAAAATCTAAATAAGATTTAAAAAAGCAATATAATCTAATTTTAACTTATGCTACTTAATATAAAAAAAATATTTCATAATTTCAGGAATTTAAAAAAGTCTAATATAAATATAATAATTGTTAATTGGTTACTTTCATCATTAAAATAGTTTGTTTGTATATTGTAAGTTATATATATGGAATAATAATGTTAAATGAATAATTACTTAATTAAAAAATGTATTTATATGTATTCATAGTTATATATTCTAATTGTTATTTTAATCTAATTGTAAAACAATTGTAACTCTACCACCACCATTTCTTAATGGTGATAATTATTATAATTGTAAATCATTTAATTGTCTGATTTAATAATAAAGTAAAATAAAAAAAAAATGTAATAACATATTTTAATTATGTTCTTCTAAATTTTAAGGTAATTTTTAAAAAATGTTTTTAATTAAAATCCTACATATTTTTAAATCTATTTTATTTTATTATTAATGTCATTAGAGTAAGACCCACCATAGTGATTAATTAATTGATATCTAAATTTAATTTGTTATTTTTACGTATTGTTTCATGGATTTATACGGCTCTATTAATTAAAATGATCAAAATAATTTTTACTAAAACTATTGTTACTTTATAGTTTGTGTATTTTTAAATTAAAAAATAAAAGAGTTTATTAATCTATAAAAACTATTATTGTTTATATCAAATTTAATAGTAAATAATGCAGTAACGCAGTACTTCTAACAAATGACATACTATTACTAAATTTTATGTCGATGAAAAATATTCAAGAGGAGAATAATATAAATTTTATATTTGGATTAAAGTGCGAATTCGTTTTTTTCACATTTGTAAACAGAATGAATGCAAACGTGGTTCATTCATTAAAAAAAAAACAATGCTTTAAATTGAATGAATCTTTTTAAACATGTTTTTGATATATTTTATTAAAATATTATCCATATGGATAGTTTAAAAACGACAATCACAAATATTAATATGATATATTCTTATCAGAGTGCTTTAAAGTCTTACCGTAATACAATTTAAAACATATAGGAGTACAATTAAATTTTGGCACGTGGGAAATGTAAATTGTATTTCTATAATATATTTACAATATAATATGTTAATAAATGTACAGTACTTGTTTTTAATTTTATACATTTGGACATAGGCAAACTATCCCTATATTTCTATTTTCTCTGAGAAATAATATATTTATTGACTATAGTGATACATAACAGTGATTAACATAAATAATAATTATTTCCCATTTAAATATATTTTTTGTTTAATTGTTAATTTTAGTATCGTTTAAATCGATCCTGTGAGGTTTCCATAATTTTTATTATATAAATACGTAATATTAAAAAAAGATAATAATTTTATTCTCAGTGGCTAATCTGCTAAGGCTTAATCTCAATAAAAAAATAATTATAATGATAATACCACATGATACTATGATTGATTACTTCAAAATGTTGAGATAAATAAATATTTATTTTTACTTTTAAGCTAATGAAAAAGAAGAAATTTTTAGTCTTGTTATAAAAAATTTTTATTTTATAATTTAGCTATTGACACAAATTGAAAAGTTATTACTTAAATCTACATACTTACATAATTATCAAAATTAATAAATATATTCCATGATACTTATATTAATATTTAATACGAAATATGTATTACCAATAATATGCATATTAAACTAAAAATAATACACTACCTACTTATCAATAAATAATAATAAAAAAAATTTTAATTTTAAAACTTAGTATACCTATTTTTACATACAAAGAATTTATAAATTTTCATAATTTTGATGTATTTTGTAAAAATTGAACTCAGTACACTTATGCATTTTGTGTAACATAATGAAACTAATAGAGTTCATTTTAAGAGTAAACATATTAATTACATATAAATTATTCAGTTTAAATGATTTTATATAATATTTTGACTTTTATCTATTTTTAATAGTTAATTACGCTCATATAAATATTAAGGTTAATTTTTTTGAACTTCATATCAATAAATCATGATTATAATATATTGTACACCTAATAAATGTTTAACAACAGTAGTTTTAAATACATTGCATAACTGTTACTAAACTGTTGTTGAATCACGATTGCACATTAGAAATAAATACTTATTATATTAACTATCGAATGTCGACTAATAATCACACATAATACTTATTACTGGTAATATCAAATATTCGGTGTTTTCATTCATTGATTAAATAATTAGTTATTTTAATTTAGTACCTTTTATTATAAATAAAAAATAATATTCATAAAAATGTTGTAACATCATAACCATACATCAATAGCTCAATTATTCTCAAAAAGTAAAAATTATAATATTTTCTTATACTTATAAGCTATAAGTAAATTATTATTAAACGAAAACTTTTTGTTCTGAAAATTGTACATTTTATAATAGATAATCAATATGACAAATAAATCACTACAATCTTAGCATACATTTTATAATAATAATATTAACGATTATGTTTCTGTTCAATCTCGATCTTTTACGTTTACGTTATATTTTATATAGGTAGGTACACTAAATCGTAAAATATATACCTACGTAATAGTAAATTCATCGTAATATGGTGACTATCATCATTGTTAATAATAACTGTCGTTATGAAATACTTGTGCACGTAATATCACGTACATATTTAATAATGTATTCAGCTCATGTTTAAATTTAAAATACTTCCCTTTATATGATAGTAATATTCGTGGTTTACTAGTAATGTCTATATCAATGAATCTTACTTTAATATTTATATATTATAGGTAAGTGTAGACCTCTATTAGATATACTGTGATAACATATAAATGAAGAACCTAATAAATAAACCCACATGTCAAAGTCGTGAAATACATATATGGATACCTAATATAATATATGCATATTATATTTGAATTTGGTGTCAGAAGTTAAAACATCTTAATGTTTATGCAGTGTTCCAATATTTTAGTACTTGTTAGTGTTGTTACCTTTAAATTGTTACAGTCTTGAAAGTTTATTTTCAATGAATATAGTTATTGCTTTGTTTAATTTATATCAAACCAGGACAAAATTATGAACCCTAAAAATAAAAGTATTTACAATAACCTCATTACTCAACTATTTATCATTGGTATTTAATTCTTAATATATTTAAAAGTTAAACATAAATAATAAAATGAAAACATGACTGTTTATTGTTCTATAAATACATTTTGTATGTATTAAACGTTAAGTTGACTAAACCAACAATAAATATTGTTATGTTTTGTATAATTTACTACATTTTTATTTTATATTCATTCATTTAGATGTAAAATATACACGCTTATAATTGTAGGTAGTAGGTACTTGTGACTAACTATGTTAAACGGAGTTGTATTAATTAGTCAAGTTATATTAATTTTAGATTCTAAAAAAACTGTATAATCACTATTTTAACTAAAAAGTGTTCCAAAAGTTTGATATAGACTCTCTAAAGTTAAATTAGATACAGATGTTTTAAGGGAAATTTTAGGGATTCCTCTATAGTTTTATAAAAAATTCGTGAAAATATACCGAGAAACCGCAATCTTGTGGGAAATCCAGCAAGTGAACTAAGTTAAATTTCTACTGAAAAGAATCCTAAGGATTAACTTAATTAAAATGAATTAAATTGTTTCCTGTACCTATATCAATTGATGAATCGATGGAATTAATATGATTTAAAGCACTAAAACCCAAAAATGCACTTAGTACTCAAAGAGTAGATAAATATGTGGCAACAATTTCTAAACAATAAATTTAATCATCTTTGTATAATGAATTCATAATATTATGTCTTAAACAGTATTAATTAATAAGATTAAATTTAAAAAATGTCAAATTCGTTATTTTTCTCAAATATAGAATAAAAAAAGTTATGATATGAATTATATTCACTTTCGTCAATAATATGCGAAGTAGTTAATATTTAGAATAGCAATGTGAAAAATCAAATTTGTATTCCAGTTATTTTTGAATTTTAGAATTTGCTGTTTTTTTTTATTAAAAATATAAATAATATTATTTTTATTATTATCATTATTATTTTTATTTATTACCTACTTTCAAAGTATTTAATTTGTTCCTAGATATTATTATCACTCTTGATCAAAGCACAATGTTAACTAGTAATTACTAGAAAATAGGTAATAACCTAACTATAGGTCATGGTCTTTAATATCTTGGTTTTAAAGTGGTATTTATACGAGTAGGATTATACTACTTGTTTATGTGTACAATGTATCTATATCTACACGGAGTCATGGAAAAGTTATAGTTGTTATATTACAACATGTCTTTTCACAATAGTATTTGCCGATTTTATGAAATCAAGATAAATTTTTTTTATTCCTAATCGGAAGTCCTTGCTATCATTCGTCTTTTTATTGTCATGTTGAATAAAAAACAAATATTTATACCAACACTATTATGACTATACTATAGCCGATTTTTAAATATTCTGTAAAAATTTCTTTAAATTTTTTAACAAGATTTGATATCAAATTTTTTACACGATAATAATTTATAGATTAACATACTATAATATTAAACATTCTAATTTTTATTACTTCATGTTATTGTTTAAACTTAATTTATTATTTTTCACCCAAAATGATATGCAATTTATTGAAAACTTTTTTTATTAGTAGAATCATATATTTATATATATAGGTATAAACTATGTATGTAGTTTAAATATACATGTTTATAATAGTATATCTATTACAAATAGATAATTTAATTAAGACTACCAATACGTTTTTCTTTTTATATATAATATATTTGTTAAATTTTCTACATTTATGATTTAAGTTATAACATCCTGAATCTAATAATAATTTTTCGTTCAAATTTATCTTGAACAAATTAATGCTTGGGTATTTTTTAATTAAGTACCTGTTGCATTGAAAATGGTTTGTTGATGAATTTACGTGCTTCAGTGCATTTATGGCAGTTGATTATTATGTGTTTGTTCGTAAGATTTTATTTACATGAAAGAATAGATTGTGCATCTGAATAAAAATATTTACAGCATTTAAGTACTTTTTCTTTATAGATAAAGTACAAAGTGATTTAAATGAATTAAGTTTTTCACCAATCCTGTAATTATTTTTCTTCTCCTTTTTTAATATCAGGATAGAATTTATTATAATTTTTTTTATATCGAGTTATATATTTCTGAATAAATTTGAAATAAATAGATATGTAAAGGTATGTTACTCCAATTAATTCAACAATATTCCATTGTTTTTCTTTTAATAATATTAAGTGTCTCAATTATTGTAGTTAAGTCCATTTTTGTTGAATAATGAGATAAGGTAGCTTTGTTGGCTAATAATCCTGCTTATTAATTTCTAAATATTTCACTATAAAGAGGAAACCGTACCATTAAACTATTCTTAATAATAATGAAATTATTTTTTTTTTTTTTACTTACATATTTATCGAACTATTATAGTTATATAAAACATTCCTAGTTTCAACTATTATCAATTAAAAATATCTTAAATTTAGATTATCTACTTTTTACTTAACCTTTTTTAAGCACTTAGTTTTAATTAAAAGAAAAATAATTAACCGAAGATATTTTTTAATAAATAATAACACGTGATTTAAAAATAAAAATAACAACCTAGTTACCAAAAACAGAAAATACTCCACTATTTTAATGAAATATTTAAATTTAACCACTGTATTTCTTTTACAAATTTAATAATTATCTACGGAATTTTAATGATACCCCTCATTTTATTAAATATATTAATTAAATCACTATAAGTTTGAATCATACTTTATCATGATAATTTTATTTATAGCTCTGTCTGTCGTTAGTGGAGTGGAGAATTTTGAAGATTAGTTAAACACGCCATCCAGATGGTGATCAAAGTAATGGCTGTTAAATGAAAGTGCGAATGGGGTGCACATGGGTTGCGCGTCTAGTAGTAAAGACGTCTTCAAATATCGTCATAACGCGATTGAAAAAAATAATACTGTTACATTGGACCGTCTTTTACGTGATCAAACAGGTATTTATTACTATTAATTTTATAAATATTAGATGTAATTATTAATTATATACAACATGTAAAAAATCTAAATGCAAACTATAACAGTATAATATACATTTATTGTGCAATTAATATACAGAAAAACGAGAGTACTATTATAATAATTTATATAAGTAGTTTGTATTTTATAGTTAAGAAGATAACGTAACTTGAATAATATTATTGTTTCAAGTTAAAAATTTGTATTTATACTTAAATTAAATTATAATGGTAATAAATATTGCTAATATAAAAAAATTATAATATTACACTAAAAATAAAATACAATTTAAGTTGAAAATTAATAATTTTTACATTTAACTCTATAAACTTAATGTATTTTACAAACATATAAACTTCATTGTTTCTAAACAAAAATAAATTTTAAATTTAATCAATATTCACAAAATAATATTCAAACTAAAAATATATTATATAATGATCTAAGATAATATATATTACATTATAAAATTCAGATGTATTATAAATATAGGTACGTGATATCACGTATATTACCTATTAAAGAATAATTCAAATGTTACTTGTTATAAAAGTGATATTTATTAGATTTCGAGCGAATATAGAAATGTATGTTGTCACTAGTCATTATGATAAAAAAGAATATCTAAACGTTTAATATAAATTTAAAAAACTATATATTCTTTTACTGAAATTACTTAAAGCTAAAGTACGATATTTTTATAATTTTTGAATATCTACGATAAAACAATCACATTTTTTTGTAAATTAATTTAGTATGATTATTTTTATAGATTTGAGAGTTATTCAAAATATTAAAATCATAATATAGGGATTACATTTTGAACAAACCTTTAATATTATATTAATCAATTTGTAAAATATAAAATGCATTTTGTAATTTTTTGATGAAATGTTAAACTTTATTAAAATTGACCTCGAAAAATGTTTAACTTCTTCCATATTACCTAAGGGCTTGGTAAGTATAAAATAAGAGAATTTATAATATGTTCTCAAATCTAATATCATATGTAGAAGATATACTTAAAGCTTAATTAGCATTTCGTTCGCGATCAGTGGAAAAGTACAATATTGCTTACACGTAGAACATGTTTGTGGATTATCGCATGTTTAAGCCTTTACACATACTAGGGTGGTTAAGGGGACATACGATAATCCACATGATGAATTAGCCCACAGACAAGATATGACTGGTAACCATACCAGCATACATGTATTATAGTCACATGTAGTATGTACATTCGTATTATATATAAATGAAGTAAATTTATAATGTATATAACTGTATAGGGTGATCAATTTAACATGTAATACATTAATTAGATATGATAAGAAGTATTTTTTTTAAGTACTTTTTATTTCGTACTTGTTTTAATGTGATTTAAACATTGTAATAATATAAAAATGTTGATTAAAATGTATTTTAGATAATTAATTAACTTTTTTTCACGTGTATTGTTAACAGTTTTTTACGCCTAGAAACAGAACAGAATATTGTTCTTTAAATTTTATTCGTAAATATTCAAAGTTACATAAACTATTAACTATCTTTACTTAAGTTCATATTGAAACAGAATATTGTTATAAAAAGTTATGTGACGTATTATTTAAAAATAATTTATAGAATTTGTTCAATTGAGCAAATAATCAAATGTATCATCCTGTATGTATAATATAAATATATAAAATAATGTAGTATTTTGTGACGCAACTAAGACACCGAAATGACCTTGGACCGGGTAAATCACATTGACCGACTTATTAAACGGTTGAAGAGAGAAAGATAAAAAATAATACATAGGTAATTTATAAAGTAGTTGCCACAACAGGTAGAAAAAAGAAAACGTGTAGTGTTAAAAGGAATTAGGTCGTGAATTTTTAATATTTTCCCTGGAACTCCACTTATTCAGGAATACTCTCGACATATTTCAAAAATTGGAAATATTAAATATATTTTTGTATTAAATAAAAACCGCTGAAGTAACATTAATTAGATTTAATAAAAAACACTTTTATGGTGTTTAGGCTTTATATAATACCTATGTATAATTTATAAATGATAAATTAATTTTTTATAAATACGCATTAATAATGTATTGGTTAAAGATTAATTAATTAAATTTTAATAACAATGACATTTTAAAAAATATACAGAAGTACATTTTTAAACAAAGTTTTAACTTCTTCAGTTACAATGCTATATATTTTATTGAATACCGAGTTATATTTATTTCAAAATATATCAGAAGTTAACCTCATCTTCGGCTTAAAAAAAAAATAATTTAAGTGTTATATTATTTAATATTTACATTTTCTAAATTTTCTAAGATAAATAGCTTACAATCATAATATTTATTGCGGCCTTTGAACTCTCATTCTAAAGTAACACAGATAAGTAACTGAAAGACAACGTTATTCTTGTTACTAATTAAATAACAAAAGATAAAATTTAATATTTTAATATTTATTATTATGAGATGTTGTGAAATGAAGCAACTTTTAAAGAATTTATTATTATTTAATTTCTCATTATGTCTATTTGTTAATACTTTACGAGTATATTTTTTGTAAACACTCAAATTGTTAAGTGTTATTTTAAATTTCTTGTTCTCTTTGGTATATTTTATAACATATAAATTATAATGTTTTCATTATAAATAATGTATAATTATTATATCATAGTATTAAAAATCGTTTCATCTGTTTTTAATACCTATTCATTTTCTAGGTATTAGACATTACTATACAATTATAATCAATATCGTTATTGCTTATCCCGAAATATTCAATAAAGATTTTTTCTGTTTTCTACTTTGTTTCGTCTGTTATGCATATTTTTCCTATTAAGAAGAATTCATACTCAATTAATAATGTACACATGTAAATTGTGTTTGAACGACTTAATTTAGATGTATTTAATATGTAAAAAAACGAACTCCTAACTTTCTGATTCATTTAACTAACTAGAATTTAAGTATAGTAGTTTTATTATTAATTTTACTAACGTATTACGAATTACACGAATATTTTTCACCATCTTTGTGTATTTTTGATGTACTCGTCTCTTTGTTTTTCTTTTTTTACTTTGATAAAACAAATATTATTGTGTTAATTAGTGGCTTATTGAGAAATATGTCTAAATATTATTAATATATAATAATCACTAATATCGAATTATAATAAAAATGGTTGTTATTGCCAGCGTAAGTTTTTATATGATAATATAGTAATCTAATTATTGATAGATATATTGCATTATTGTAGCAGGAATCGTAGAAATTCAAGAAGGAGGCAGTTAATATAAATATAACAGTAGAGAAAAAAAAAAAGAAAAATTTGAAACTTTTAATTATTTCTTAGTTAATTTCTAATGGTAATAAACATGAAAAGTATTTTAAGTACATACAACTTTATATTTTACATTAAATAAATTGTAAATTTAGTTATAATAATTTCACTTAATTATATACAGTGATAAAATTACAGAAATTATTTAGACTTTAAAAAATAATCCATACAAGTATTTTCTAATATTCTAAGTACTATGCTATGAACTAGTCATTAAACTTTCGCTATACTTATTATACAACAACTGAATCGGTATACGTTAAATTACTATGAAATTTAAATTTATTTATAGCGTGTAGCTGATTTGGACAAGATATAAGTCGCATTAGTACCTATAGTTAAAATTTGAATTATGGTTTGTGGTGGGTTGGATTTAAAAACCTACCTTGATATTAATTATTAATAGTTTTGTTTCTCTTCAACGTTATTTTTTTCATATGTTTATATTTTGTTATGAATAGTAATATAATAAATGTAAGTTCATACAAAGTAGATACTAGATACCTATGGCAATATTTCATAGTAAAGTTTCTTTACAATATGTATGATGATGATATACAAATACAATGAATTATTTATCTTTCAATACTTGTACACAATTTTATTTTTTAGTAAATTCTCAATTTAATTAAATTAATTTTAAAATTCTCATTTTACTGCCAGAATATTAGTTATAATCGTAATAATAAAATAATAATTCTATTATTTTTTTTTGTCGAAAGATAGCAAACTAGTAGTTGCATTGTGCAGCTGGTGTCGAGTACGTGATGTGCCGTCAGTAGGAGAGGCTTAAAACAAACGTGCGTCGCTAATTATTTCCCTAAAACGAGATTTCCCTTTATTAGTCTTATAGCCACGATAATGTTTGTTCAATTTTCGACGGACACGCATAACAAGGGTGATATAAACAGTGAGAAATTTGATATTTTGTTATACATTTAATATCTTCCTTTTCTACTATATGATACATTGCAACCGGCTTATTTTTGGGTAAGGTAATTGTAGATCATTTGGAATAATTTTTCACAATTTTAAAAATATTGCAAAGTAAATTTATCACACTAACCAAAAAAGAAGCTAGTAAATAGTGCAACAATTTGATCTCATCTTTAATAACAGTAAGTAAATTGTACAAAAATAATAATAAAAAAAAATTGAACTAGATTTTACCAATTGTACATTTATACAATTTTAACATTTTATTTGGAGTATAACTTACGTATGTTATACACTGTAGTAGTATGATTGACGGATGGACTATTCATATCGTATTGTGCGTTCAATTTTCGCCGCTCAAGTAATTTATTCTCATACTTAAGATAAAACCATTCAAAAATACTATTTTTTTTTTTTTAGTATGGAGTTCAAATTTTTATTGAACATCTCCATTTTTCTTCACCATTTGAAAGTTTGCCAGAACAACGATATTTTTATTCATTTTTAATTAGTTATTACGTTTTTGTAAAAATTTTATAAAAGTTAGCTGTATTGTAATATATACTCATTACTTTAATACTGAAGTTGATTTTAGTCAAGAAATGAAAATAGTTAGCCGGCATAATTTACCACTAATTATAATTTTTATTCTACTGATACTATTTATGTCACAATTTACTACTCATAAAATATCTCAAAATTAACATATTTGGCAAAACTCACTATTATTCATTTTTTTTTTATTTACACAAGTTTTACTCCTTGAAACTCCGTATGAGTATAAAAAACCATACTATTACAATTATTATAAATACAGTCAAAAGACAAATTATCAATATTATTATAAAATACTATATTAACTACCAATGAGAAATTCGTATTTGTTTGAGTATTGGGTCGTTAATAGTCATAGTGAAAAATTATGGATTATAATTTATGACACATATTACATAAAGTGAATTTTGTTAAAAAAGGATAATTTTTTAGTAAAGTTATTTATTTGTATTAAGTGATCCACAAAGGGACAAAAGCGTGTGTTATGGCCTCAATATATTTTTAAATATTACTGATGATACTGGATTAAAAAATTAGTAGATGGTGCTATGAAATATAATATATTTTTATAAGGTTTTTCAGCGTTGATTTTTATATGTAAAAAATTATAACTAAATAATATTATTTTTCGAACACATACGAAATCAGAAATAGTACTATCGGTTTTATTATTATTATTTGTGTAGTTTTGTAGTGAATTTGATGTAAATATTATTGCGTAAACCCACTCTATGCATACTATATGCTTACCAATATAAAAATATAACGTAACCAAAATTTTCTAAATAGCTAAAAAACTAAAACTAGTATTTTACTAGACTTATTTATATCTGCAGTAATGGTCAGGAAGACCTTCTGTAGTAAGATGTATGTGATCATGTTAGACATTTTGACATACCTTTTATATAAAATTGACATATTATATTTCAAGCTGACATATATATTATGTTTTTAAAAGCACTTTTTGTTTCGTACCCATACTTCATAATCTATAGGCTTTCTGACATTCTTACCCACTTTTCTATTTGATTCTAGTATAGGTAATAACTTATATAATATTTTATATTGACAATTATTTTATTATTTTTTCATGAATAATCGTAATAATAATATATGTTTGATCATTAAACTTTAATATTTAGAACATTGTCAATACAGTTTATTGATTTATTAATGTAATACAATGCATTTTTTTATGAAATGACCTAGATCCTCGAAAGTTTGGAATATTAATAATAAAAATTTGTTTATTGAATAACTATATAAATTAAAAATAAAAATGATAATATTATAAACGCGTGTTCTATAACTATTAAATATAAAAAATATACTAAATGCAAAACATTTAGTTAATTAAAAGATATTTTAGTAAACAACTATTTATTTAAATTAGTAACATAAATCTAATTTATTTTTTATTATTATAAGTAAATTAAATTTAAAATTAAGTTAAATATAATTTTGTATATGTTACTGTACGCATTGCTTATTTATGTTATAAATAATGAATTTTCATTAATCATAACTTTGAATTCAATAAAACAATAATATCATTTAACATGCACTTATTCTACTTATACGGGTTATAAGGGATGGACAGAGTATTTACACTTATTTGATAGTTTAAAACTAAAACTCGAGAAAATTGCTATACTGTATAGTGTATAGTAGGTTTTGAGTGTATTTCATTTTTAAGTAGGTCATTGTATGTTACTGGATTTGTTAAATTTGAATTCAATGATAAATTATTGCTTGCGTAAAAGGATTCAAAGAAAAAACGATATGTAAGGTTCTATTTTTAAAGACATTTTATTATGTATTTTAATATACTGATTTAAGTATTGCATTAGGATAAATTTATTTTTGAAAAACATCACTTATAGAATATTATTGTTATTAATTTACAAATGTTTCTATCACCTAATTTACCAATGATGTTTTTCTTGGTTAAATCGTCTTTAAAGAAACTACTCTCCTGTATCATTATCATAAAATTATTTAGTTTTTCTCGTTATTTATAATAATTTTTCACATATTTATTATTTCTAATTAATTATAATGGATTTCGATATTTTACATTTATTAAAATTAAAAATGTTTTGATTAATGGCTGCAATAAAAACTTATGAGGAACTTTATAAGAACATTTCAAACCGTGTATTATACAAATATTATAGATATTTACTTGATATATTTAAAATTAGAAATAATTCGATTACCATGGTAAGTAATCATTTAATTATTTAAACACTGTCATAAACTCATAACGTCTATTAAATTATTATAATGAATAGTAAGACACAAATTATTTTTGTAATTTGGTATAGATTAAAAATAGATAATTGTTAAGATAGGTATATTTTTATTTTGAAAATTCTTTTAATAATTGAGTTTGTATAGAAATAATATAGTACATAATATTTAATTAAAATACTACAATACTGTTTAAATTTTGTTCTAACCTCTGTTTTATTTTTGTTCTTAGCCAATACAGAATTATGGAATGCAGAACATACAGTGAGCAATAACGACATAGCGAGTAGGAGTAGAGTAAGTATTATTCATTTTCTAATTTTTTTATATACAATTTATTATAATTTTAATATAATTTTTTTTTGGATCATTCTTAATGGTCTTATCGTATATGTAGTTATTTATAATTTTAATTTTTTATCGCATTGATTGTATGTTATTACAAATTACGGATTTAAAACAATTTTTTAAAAAATTGTCATAATATTACAATGAATACAAATAAAACGTAGAAATATAGATAGAAATAAATTATATTTATATCTAAAAAACTATCATTTTCGGGGAAAAAAATATCTACAAATTTCTAAAAGTTACAACATTTTGGTATTCAGTCAACAATAATATAAGCTTACAAGTAAATGAGTACTTTATACATAATATTCATGTATATATTGCTTTTAATTGTTAGTTTGTAGTGTGTATAGTAATGGAAAAATACCAATAATAGCTTAAATTTTTAAACTAATATGGTACATATATTGTAGGTACATTAATATATTTTCTAATGTTTGTAGGCGAAAATAAGAGTACTTATTCATACTTTTTATAGTTAATACAATATTTTTCCTTTATAAGATATACAAATATAACAATAGAAAAATGATTCCATTTATGAGTGCAATTATGAAGTTTAAAATATAATTAAAATTAATGTGATATTATCAATATTATATATATTTAACCTTTCATATCGTACAAAACTTGTACTTTATATATAAGTACTATTTATTCAATAAATATTTTCATGAACAAATAAATATGTTTATTTATCATGTTATTTTTATAGTTTAAAATTTAAACAAAATTATTCTCATCTATTATTTTGTTTTAGAAAAAAAATCTTTTATTTATTTTGTAAACCTAATGTTTTATTTGATTTTGCTTTATCTTTATTTATCTTCAAAACATATGATTATTAAATACAGAAAATAACTGAAAATGTTTTATTCTATTTAAGTTATAGTTAGTCTTAGCTTTATCTTATTTCAAAACACTGCAATAATTAACTCTATAAATCAAATAATTTGAATTTCACATGTATCAAAATCGAGCAATAAAGAGTAAGGCAGAACAACTTTTTGAAAAAATTTTTCTAAACATGAACTTCATTTTATGAAAAATATCATTAAAGGAATACTATCAATATTTTATGTATGATATAGAAAATTTAATATCGTCAATTTACAACATCCAAGCATTTTAGTTATTACAATTTACCAGTACCTAATAATAATTTTAAAAATATTTATATTTCACTTATTATACTCAACATATATTATTATTATAATCACCAAAACAAAAAAAAAACAAAAAGTCTAGGGAAAATCCAGACGTCAAATAGTAAACACGTAATTATTAGAATAATATGAAAAATAATATCAAGTGAATGAGGAATTGAATACTCTTTTAATGCCTACGCCAAGTTTCTTCTAAAGTATCCAAATTAATTTATAACTGATGATAAAATATTTAATAATCTCTTAAAAATCTCTTAAAAATTTCTTAAAAATCAAATAGTAATACGTTATTAATCAATTTAATTTTAATGAGTTGAGAAATTTATTAAATTTTCGTATTGTATTTTTAATTTTTCTTTTTTCTTCAAGTCTATTAAAGAAAGCAATTTAAAATTTTTCATTAATATACATAATTTATTTTTTGTTTTTTTTTTTTAAATACCTATTTATATAAACAAAATAAGTTCACTTTTTAATTTTATTGTACTACATACAACTTATATTATCTAATATTATTGAATAAGGTATTTTAAAATACGTGTTAACTTTTAAAGACGATTTCGAATTATATTTCTATGATATCATAGCTACGTATTACTTTGAATACACAAATATCGATTTAAATAATACTCCTTTCATTAGTATAAATTAATCAATCGTGTTAAAAATTATAAAAAACCTTGTACTATTTTTCATGATTTTAAATTTACATAAAATAGAGTCCATGATTTAAAACGAGATTAATTTTAGATTCTATTAATATATTATACTGGTGCCTTCGGTGTATCTGTGTATCTGTAATGTAAGAACAATAAATGTATCGAATTCTCAATTTCCCTAGTGGATTTTTGGTAATACATTTTTACCTCCCCAGGGAAACTTATAGTTCATGCCTTCAAAATATTGGTATCTTAATCACACACCTGTAGATAAAACTTGAATTATCTTCTCCATAATACACTTTACTAGTTTTGAAACATGACTTATCCGCATCAACTTTTATACATTATGACCATTCTATTAAGGACAATAAGAAGCGAGTGTAACCAATGGACTCGTATACAACTTTATATATCAAATAAAGCTAGTAGCATTGTGTTGTGTACTCAATTTTAAAATAAATATCAAGTCTGAGAAAAAACATTTGCTTTTGTTTGAAGAATATTAAATATTAATATATTATTTTATACACAACAAGACAAGTTTGGTTTTGTGTGATATAACAGAAATATAATTTTAACTAAAAGACCAAAACTATAACTTTAAAATATAGGTGCATTAATAAAAACAAAAAATGATTTGTAATCCATTTTTATAATATTGAAGTATGAATATATTATATAACTGATAGGATCTTTAAATTAATTAATTATTTGTTTATTTATTATTGGTTATTAAATAACATCTAACAAATGTACCCTTTATCTATACATAAACAATAAAAGGCAATACAATTGAACTGAAGTTTACTAGTATTATTTTTTACGTAGTATATGATTTACTCTAGTTTAGCAAGTAGCAATTTACACCTATTAAATTTTTTTTATTGATTATAATCAGTGAAACTTGATAACTTTTTAGGTTGTATTTGTTATTTTATGAGTTTTTATGAACGCGTGTCAAATAACAACATGTTTATATTAAAATTAAAGTAGAATACATTTTATTTATAACTATATTTAATTTTTTTTTATGTATCGTGTTTCAAAGTTACTTACGTGCATATCAATACGTGAACAAAAAAACGTAATATTATTTTGTCTGTAATATATAAAAAATCATTATTTATTTGTATTAATATTTAATACATATAAAGAACATTATTTCGGAAATCTTTTTAATGTAAAATTATACTTTATTGGAAATATCTATATAATATAATATGTTGAATCATATCTACATATTATTGTATGAATCCACTAGTTAGAAATATATTTATTTGTATTAAGTATGCTTTAACAAGATACAATTATGTATATTGTATATATTCAATTTGATTCAATAATGAAAATAAAATCAATACAAAATTTCAAGTGATTATAATGCCACATATACTATAGTGATTAATTAGAAAGTAGTAAAGTATAAGTTAATCAATTGTAAATAATTGAAAGTAATATTGCCCTAAAACACGGAACTTTAAAGTTTCAAACGAGTTTTGTCATCGCTCAAGCATTATATAAATATTGAATAAGCACTATGTTATACAATAATTAACAATATTTTTAAAATGGGTTCTTAAAAAAATAAAGTATATTACATAGTCATTTTTTTTACTAAATATATATATATATTAAATAATGTATTAATTTATTTTATTTATTTTAGGTACCTTAAAACGAATAGATTAATTTTGTTCACGTATCATAAAACTAAACCCCAGTGGTGTAATTTAGGGAGGTTGCAGCTCTTGCAATTGACCCAGTTTAGTGTTTAGCTTAATCGGCACATTTGAAAAATATAAATACATTTTATTTTTAAACCAATGACATTCATGTTAATAAAATTTTAGAAATCTGTAAATTATCAATAAAAAACTGGACGCCCACACTTACACAGACTACTAAATAATATACGTAAAACAGAGTATAATAGTTTGATGATTTTGTAATTCCGTAGAATAATGGTGATTTATCAACATGTGAATTGTAAATTACTATTAAAAGGCTTATTTACACATTTTTAATTTGTTCAATCATTTTACTTTCTTCAAATTATGTTTTGTAGAATTTGTTGATGTTTAGCACTTATAAATTTGTCGAGCTACTTTCTCTGTATTCTTACATATATACTCCCTTACCATGTACATAAAGTAGTGTAAAAAACGTTGAAGCAGTAAATCAGTAAATGGTTGTCCAAGTCAAAGAAAATAATAATGCCACTGAATTAAACCTTTAAATAAATTTTAAAAGATGAAAATCGCGGTTTAAAGATCAAAAGTTGTCTTTTTTTTCGCTCGAATATTGATTTGATAATAACGACATAAAAAGTTAATTAAAAGTTCAGTGCAATTACATATAAATCTGAAATTACTGTTCAACTGGTGGTAAAACAATTAAAGTAAAAATAAATTTAAATGTACTAAATGATTGTCATTTGCATAACACTTGAAAATTTTTATTTATTAATTAAGTTAGCTTGGTGATTCGAATTATAATAGTTTTTATTATAATTCTTTTAACTGTAATTTTATAGTTACTGAATAACCTGCCAGAAATGTGGGACAATTGTTGTCGAAGGAGTGGATCTGCGTCCGACTTGTCAAGGGATACAGTAGATGCATATTCACCAATAAACCGGAGTGATTCACCACTAGCACAAGTAAATATAAAATCCATTCAAAAAATAATAAAAGTAAGACTTAATATTATTCATCATCCGTCAACGTTTCAATGTAACTTTAAATAAAATAACCATTTTTACCATGTAAAAATATGTGAATTAGGTCAGAAGAACAATAATTTTTTTTTATTTATTAACGGAATAAAAACTGTTATAAAATCTTCATAATAATTTAAAAAATACTTCAAGTGGTAGCTAAATACATTCAAAATATAAAACTATTAATACTTAAATAATTTTTAAAAACTAAGAAGCTTAAATTGTATCTATTTTGTACGGCTGTACAGTAAAATACTGATTTAGGTTATCGCGATCTATAAGACTTTTAAATTATTTATCTTCTATAGCTATAATTTATTTATTTTATTCCAACTGAGTATTTAGATAGAAGTTATTTACATAATTTTTCTATTTATTATCAATAATTAAGCTATCTATGTATACAAATAAATTAGAATTAAAGATATTATTATAAAAAACAATTTTAAGAATTTCTGGCGCATACACGTGTAAATTATCAGGTTTTTTTACTTTAAATCGCTTTATTACATTTTATTGTAATTTTCTTTATATTATATTACTGTACATTGTTTGTTTTTCGGAAACAACTTAAATTACTTAAATGCGTGTACTATTAATGCGAAATGTATGCTCAAAATTCAATATATGAAGAAAATGGACGTGGTAATACAATGGGATATTTATAGAAAAAATGTAATAAAAAAATTGGAAAAGTATCTAACTGACTTACCAAAAAAGTTGAATATTCAATTACGCTACAATGTGTCCTCCTCTGACCAAAATACAGAAAAAATGGTAACAGTATTTGAGAGAACTCTATAAAAAAACATCGTAAAATTATACGAAAGTTTAGACGAAAAAGTAAAACATTTAAATACAATATGTGCCCTACCCTCTGACTGAAAATGGAAAAATGTAACGAAATGTCACTCGGAAAAGTATTTAAAACAAATCTTTAAAAAGAAAAACAATTTTTGAATACATTTAATGATTAAATTATAATCTTATTTATTCTATATTTTAACACTGATTATGTTGGTACTAAAAGTATAATTATAAAAATAATGTAAGGATAGCTGTAATACCACTTTATACATGTTTATATAATTATATTTAAAACAATTAAATTATATACACGTATACATTTTGTAAAATAACTAAAGGTATGAATCACATTTCTATGTGTATATAATTAAAGCCAATCAAAAACCATAATTATTTTATCATCTGTTTATAAATCATTAAACGATTATAAATTATAAGCTTCTAGCAATATAACGATTATCCGTCGATTTTCTTTTTACAAAAAAAAATATATATATACATGTAATATATTGTTGATCAAATTACTTTGAGTATCAAATTTAATCGTACTGACTTTTTTCTCTTAATTACTGACGTAGATTGGGATTTGTTGCCTTTCTATTTGGCTTTCTGTAACTAAATACCAATATAAATTCGACCAGATTTAAACTACTATAAATCAATTAGTGTACCCATTAGATTGAAAAAGGCCTGTCCAAAAATGTTATCTTTTTGAAACCACCACAAATTACAATTATATCTTTATTCTAGCGTAATGCGTATGGTATAATAAATAATCTATAATTTAAGATATAAATGGAAAAATAATTTTAGATTCTAAGCTAATACGTTTTGAAATAGTGAGTTTTGTTTTATTAATTGTGTGTCTGACATCATCTTTGGAGCAATATATTATAGGTAATTAGAGCGCGGATTTTTATGCACTAGAAGGTATCAATATATTTCATACAATATGCAGTCAAAATCGTAAAAATATGCAACAAACATGTAAATACGCGGAAAACATACAATAAATATGCAACAAAATTTTAATTATATATATGACAATTTTTTACAATATCAATAAAAATATTAACATTTGTACTTATATTTAAATATTGTAAAAAAGGTATTATAAATTTAAAAATTTATTTATTTCATTATATTTTATTTATTAATAAAATGAATAAACATGTATTTCTAATTTTTCTTCAATGAAGCTGTGATGTTTTCTGTCAATATATTTTTAAATACAAATGAGAACGATTATTCAACGTCAACCCAAGTAGTTGGGTCATATTTGAAACAACCATATCAAATTATACCTAGAACTTTTTAAATTTTTCTACTTGATACAATTTTATTTTATACCTTTTTTTAAAATTTTACTTTAATTCAATGCAATACATATTGAATTTTGTAAAAATATGCAAAAATTTAATTGCGATAATTAATTGCAAAGAAATATTGGCTATTAACTTCAAAATTTTATGATTTGTAAAAATTACTGATAAAAATCCAAAAATATGAAAAGGAAAAAAATATGCAATTACATAGAAATCCACATTCTAAATATAATACATTTAGGACGCTTTGAAGCAAATTGATTTCGTTGATAAAAAATAATAACTATTCATTGCTTTTCGAAATAATCAGAAGACTAGAAAAAAAAATTACTAAAAAACAAGAATATTTACTTGTAACTATTATTTTTAATTATTAACCGTAGGGACTTGAAATAGACCTTGGTAATTAATCGCAAACAATTGATCACGGGTATAATATTGGATAACAGGATGATTGAACGTCGTAAATTATTTTATAATACTTTTTTATTTATTTATTATTAGTCATTATACTATATTATATTTCGTTTTAAAATTATTTTGTACTTTATAATATTAAAATACAGTCTTTTATGTAAATTTTTTTATGATTTAAAATTTAAAATGATACTGTGTTGTTATATTTTAAAAGTAATGTTATAATCAATTGAGTTTTTAAAATCTTATATGTAAATTAATATCATTAAAATTGATGTTAGAAATTATGGAATATTTCTTTTGAAAAATGTACTTTATTTCTCTTATCATATACAACACATACACATAGTTTTGTAATTCATTTCGTGTGATCTTTTACTTGCTTTAAACACCTATTTTATTTCACGCAATTATATTTTATTTTATCTGTACCGTATAAGACTATCCAATTTTTTTAATTAATCTCTATTTATTTCTATTTAGTTGAATAGGATAAGTTTTACCTATAAATACAATGCCATTATGCCATCCTTCAACTGAATTGGTAATAATTTATAGAGTTTAGATTACAGATGACGATGACGACCGTAGCTTATCGAAATTATCGTTGGTTATAATAATGTCTACATTTGTAACCATAATTTTATTTCAGTTATATCTTGTTGAGTTATACAGATACAGCATTTAGTTTATAAACTGGTATGTGACAAGTATTTTATAGTTTAATTTTGTCAACATATTGACCAATTTAACGGCGATAAATTTATTGTGGCTATTTCAACAGATACTACATGAAACTTTCCCGCTTGATTAATATATAATATTATTTTCTATGCGTACGCCCCTATGTAATATAATTTTAAAAATATTTAGATTAATTCTACGAAATTAATATCATGAACCTATTCACATCAATACACGATATGCCTATATTGACTTATAAGTTAAATGGCAATGATAAAAGATATATTACTATAAAAATATTGTTATATTATAAACTTTATAATATATATATGCGAGGTTTTTTTTACTAAAATTAGTTCATTATAAACCTATTAATAATAAAAAAAATAAATTACTAGGATAGTAATATTAATAAATCATAAAATATTCTAGAAATAAATTCTGTTTTAAAGATTATTAATTTATCATTAAAATCTAACATTTTAAACTA
Organism: Rhopalosiphum maidis; assembly: GCF_003676215.2. NCBI lineage: Eukaryota > Metazoa > Arthropoda > Insecta > Hemiptera > Aphididae > Rhopalosiphum > Rhopalosiphum maidis. The sequence goes on from NC_040878.1 coordinate 7,791,221, forward strand.
AACACATCGATTATAGTAACAAATTCAATGAAGAAGTATTCAAACGCCAATTAAACAGCAAAACGACTTACTCGGATGTTTTTTTTTTAAATTAATATTTTAATAGAAATATACATATTTTTCTCTCTGCACAGTTTTAAACAACTATTAACTACTTCAAATATTCAGTATATTTGTAGCTTTTTAAAATAATTTTAATACTAATTATTTAGATAATTCATGATTACCTATTATTACAATGAGCCTATTATACAATTAAAAGTACTTATTTTTAATAAATACTCTTAATTATAATTTAAACCATTCGTTTTAATAACCTATGTATTTACATATTATCAAAGCATTTAAGCGTAATTTGTTTCATAACCGTAATCGAGTCATTTTCTTCATTTTTGAATGAAATAATTCGATTAAATTTTTAATGTAATTATACTTATTGATTTTAACATATATATTTTCATTTATATAATTAAGTTAATTTACAATAATTATATTATATACTTATTGTTCATATATTATATAATATCCCTTCTTAATGAATTTGAATATTATTTAACGAATATCGGTAAGTTAAAAAAAACTATGTTATAAGACATTAAAATTATAGCTTTATACCATTCCTAATTTCTAAATTATGATTATATAAATGTTTATTTCACGTGGTTCTTACATTTTAATTTTAGCTAATTGAACGATCATAATTATGAAGTTAAAAAATAATACTATTATTATTATTGTATTTGTTTAGACACCTGACAATTTTAACAACTTCATGTTTGGTTGCTCAAAATATATTCAAGACCTGCGTTCAAATTCTTCGTTAAAAAAGGTACGCAATTTCATGAAATTTGATTTGAAATGTTATAATAAATAAGTAATAAAATATTTAAATATTTAAAAAAAAATACTAATTATACCATATTATTATAATTAATATGTATATTGTATGTAAAATAAGTGTAAATATTATAATAAGCCTTAATTTGTGTGTTTAAAATCTTCCTATTATACAATTCCGTGTGTTAGTGAGTTACTGTATAGTCGAACATCTATCGCATATGTGTGACATATTATATTGACATACTCATACATAAGAACTTTGATATTCATACCATCTCTATCTTAATTTTTTATTAACATTATCAAAATAATCAGCTTAAACTTTTAATTGTTTAATTAAATTATTATCTACTTTATTTACAATTTTATTGGCTTCACAAAAGAACATATGTATCAGTTTTATTATAACTCAAATATTTTGCCAAAAATCAAAATTTAACTGATCGTAATGTAAAAAAGCAAAATTAAAATTATTAATATTTTCAAACTTTTATCCTATTTTTAAACTTGAAATTTTTATTTTTTTTTTATTTTTTTTTCGCCGATAGGTATTAATCATTTTAATGAATTTTAGATTTGTATTTATTTTTATTTTGCATAAAAGTATAATTTTATTGTTGTCGTTTCACCCATACCTATGTATAAATAATAAATATATATATTTTTAATACATCAATCATGGAATTTTTATTACACTGCTTATATTCACTTTATTTGTATCATATTTATTTTTTCATTAATCACGATACATTCATTTGACTAGGGCTTAGAACATAATACTTGGATCGTGATTTCTTTTTAAATAACTCATTATTCTTTATTTAAATATATGACACTTGGTGAATAATATTACAATAACGTATTTAAATCCATTAACGGTAATATAAACATGAAAAAAATTAATACATTAAAATATTAAAAGGATGAGATACGTTCTTCTTCCTCTTTAGTTATATTAGAATCAAGTTCCTCAAACCATTTGACCACCGCTGGTCTATATTCGTGTAACGCTGTTATCACACCTTCCACTATTGATCTTTACCATTCCTTAACGATGTAACATGTAGTTGTATGCATATTACCTCATATTCAAAGAGTAAAGAATCGGTCATACCCCGTTTGTGTACCAAAAATATACAACTACCTTACTCAGTTTTTATACACTTTAGGCTGTCCACTATGCTCGATTTAGGTCAAATGGTACTCAACTAGTAGAAGCGCTAACGAAGGAATGATTTTGAATTTAGTGTTTGTCCATCTATTTCCCGCATCTCCTCTGTTTTCTCATTTAAGAGTACCGTATAGGGTTTTTGGATTTTAGTTTCTTAGGTGAATGAGTTACTAATTTACTATATCCTTTTGAAACTGTAGGTAGGTCAGGATGGTTAATTTCAACAAAATTGATTCCGTTTGGGCTTGTCTGTATAGATCTAAGGGAGGGGCTTATATATATAATTGCGTTTATCTCATAGTACCTACGATAATCTTCGTGGTGTTATTCAATTGTAAATTAAATTTCTTGCAGTGCGCACTTCAGAACTTCGGTTCACACAGCTGCACAGTATTCTGTCATACCGTATACTAGACCTTAATAAAAATTATTTTTATATTTGTGTTGTTTATTCCAAATTTTAAACTTATAAATTAAAATATAATTTATAATATTTTATAGATACTGGTAGTAACATCTAAAGATGATTCAGTATGGCAATCTATAACAACAACAGCCAGAAATCTGGAATGGACTGTGAATCGTGTTACTATTACGGAAGAAGCGCTAGAGTGTTTTCATAAGGGTAATGGAGTACCAACAGTAGCATTTGTTGATTGCAGATTTCAAAATGACAAGGCTGTAGACGCACATCAAATAGCGAGGTATGATGAAATTTCTAGCATTATTTACCTTTGGTTATAATTAAAATTTTTAAAGGTAATTTAAATATTTAAATAAGCATAAGTAATTTTACAAAGAAACCTTTGTAATTATTTGTAAAGATTATAATAATTCTAATAAATAAAAATTAGACTAATTATTAGTCCGTATTTGTTAAAATTAAATAATATAATTTTTAAATATATTATTATATTAATTAAGATTATATTCTAAATTAAAATTACAATTTTTAAAACCAATAAAATCCTAATACATATAATTAAAGTTGGACTATAAAAAATATAACATGGCATGTCATTTAGTATACATAATACAATTTTTAAAGTTTAAACAACGATTATTGAAATAATCAGATACAAACAGATTAAATCTGAATCTTTGTAAAAATAAAATATATTTGAACTTGAATAGTTAAACACAATTGTTTATTATAATTATAAGTATACCTAACTTGCTTACTTAAAATTTATAATTACCACGGTACTCACTTAATATTTAATTTAAATAACAATCAACAAAGTATATTTTTTAACCTTATTTGTTTTTATTTTCTTATTATTCAATACACGGACCAGTCAACTAATTGATAAACACAATGTATTGAATATAAATGACCTACCATTGCAATACAAATAAAGCCAACAATAAAGTGAATAAACTTATTGGTTAGTAGGAATGTATCATTTTGTAATATAATATTCGATATAACAGGGAATAATTTACTTATAAATACATTGTCTTTTATAACAAAGAAAACAATTTATAAGCGTATAAAAACATTTTGGAGAGATGAGAGACGAGTTAAACCACTGTTAAACATGAACGCCAAAATTACTGTTCACTTTCACTCAACCGTATTTGCTGTTTTAAATAATGTTGTTTAATACAAATTAATATACCTACCTCATTTAAATCTTAAATAGATTGTATAATATATATATTATATTCCAAATGAAGAAAGTTGTTTGAATGATTCTAACTGTATGTAAAACATTTATTAATTCTATAATAAATATTATAGAACATTGATACTAACATTTTTATTAAATGTTTAATTTAAATCCTTGAGTATTCACACTTTAATCAATATTATTATTATTTCTTAAATTAATACATTAAACCACCTTTGTTATGTTATATTATACGATCTCGGAAGAGTTTTACTGTTGGTTATAATTTAATACCCTTAATAAGGTACCTAATCATTTTTTTTTCTGGCTATTATGTTTTATTCTTGTAAAGACAACTAACTTCCATAATTTTTCAATTATATTGAAATCCTCATAAATATTTTATTTTAAAATGACAAGAAAACTATGAAAATGCAATGCTAAGAAATATGACGTAGAGGAATTCCTAATGATCGTGTGTCATAGCAACCCCGGTCTTTTTTTATATATTTTGGAACTTGGTCATTTTGGAGAAATTCTTAAAATGTTATCACCATCTCTAACTTTACCTACAAGGTTTATCACGTATTTAGACTACCTCTGAATCATACAATTTCGGTAAACTTTATAGCCTTTTTCCAATACTCTTTGTTAGGATATATCTTGTTTATAGCTGACACATGAAGAATTTATAACATTGACAACCTAATGAAAAATCTAAAAATTAGTTTTCAATATTAACATTTAAATGAAAAATACACAAAAAATCTTAAATTCGATAAAAACTAATTCTTTGACGACGTATTAAATCGTTAATATTAAAATTATTGTTCAGTTTTTTATTAAAGACAAAAATCATTATATCTCAACCATTTATTTAGTAATTTTAAAACTTGGAAATATAGATTAATTTACATAATAATTTATTACTTGTAGTACCAGTTAATATTTTTTTAGATAACAGAATTACATTTTGTAATTCGTAACAAATATTTTCCTGTTTAAGTGTATTTAATTTTGATATTTTTGGCTGTAGCTTTAAAATGTGTCACTTATGGATAAATCTCAATACTATTCTATAACTAAGAAGTGATTATCGCAATAACAAGGAAATGTACTTTCATAAGTAATGAAAATTAAATGTTTTTTGAGACATGTATAAACATTTATTGCTTTCATTGCTCGTAAAAACTTTTTTCTTTGAGTAATTTACTCTTGAAAACCATTTAATTAAATATAATTTAATAAACATATATACAATCTTTATTATAATATTAATTTCACACTTATAGTATTTTATAATATGTTGATATAATATTAATCATTATTTTGTCATGACAAATTGAATTTTAAATCATCATGTAAAAACGTGTTTAAAATTATCTGAAATAAAAAACAATATAAACAAATTCATATTCACTTTAATAAAATAATAAAAAATCAACTGTATAAATAATTGCAAAGAAAAATATTAAACATAATACAATTATTTTACTGTAGGTATATAATTATATATTCTATAATTAAATAAAAGAGGTGGTAAAATATCAGTTTTTAAATAATAAAACAATCAATGTAAACAATTGTATAGGTAGATAGAATAATGTATAGTTTAAATATCAGGTCTAGGACATTTCGGCACAGCCATTTTGGCACGGCCGTTTCGGTACGGGTGTTTCGACGCGAGGAAATTTCAGTGTAGCGTTTTTTTTTTTTAAATTAACTATTACTTTTATGAAAAATAATCGTAATAAAATCGTCAATAGTTCAATCCTACCAAATATAGTTGTTATAGTGTAACGTAAAAACCGACTATACATCTATATAGGTAAGATAAAGGTATAGGTTAATAACCCACAGCAGTTAAGATAAAGTGATGAATATGTATATAGTGTATCAACTATAAAGCAATCAGTGTAATCCAGAATCTTTATCTTCAGATAATCTTTAGAAAATAATTATATAGGTCAAACTAACCGTAACATTTTTAAAGTATTATTAATTCATTTTTTTTAAATAATTATAAAATCATTAGGTATCATAATATATACATATATTAACCATATAATCATGTATTATTAAACATATACAACTTTATTGTTATATTATTTATTTTGTCTTTTTAAAATATATTGTAATATTGGAATAATGATGAATTATTAATATATTATTAATTTTTTTTGCAATTTTAAATTTATGTGGGTTAATAACCTACACCTTTATCTTACCTATATAATCGGTTTTTACGTTACACGATAACAGCTATATGTGGTAGGATTTTACTATTGACGATTTTATTACGATTATTTTTTATAATAGTAATAGTTAATTTAAAAAAAAAAAAAGGCCGCTCCGAAATTTCCAGCGCCGATATATTTTCGCGCCGAAACAGCCGTACCGAAATGGCTGTGCCAAAATGTCCGATTCCCTAAATATCAATTATAAACAAAATATATTTTTTAATACATTGTATTAAATTTGAATAAAAAAAAAAAAAACACATAGTTTTTTTGTTGAAAAATGTATTATAGATGTTTTTGTACTATATAGTCTTTATATCTAATTGGATATTTAATTAAAAATAATGTAAATAATTAGTTAAGTTTTCATAAAAAAAAAATAAAAAGTATATTTTAATAAGGATAACATTATAATGTAATCAATATGTTATAATAGTAAATTAAAAATCATTTATAATTTAAATAAATTAAGCAATGTTTAAACTAACTAATATATCAATTTAAATTTTAAAAAAATATGTGTATAAATTCTACTATAGAAGAAAATTGTATTGCTTCTTTTAATTTTTCTTGTGAATATGAACAAAATTATATAGATACAATTAAATATTTATAACTTCAAGTATTTTTAAAAATCATAAAATATAATATGTAACTATAATTTAATAAGAAAAAGAAAAAGGTTAATTTAAAACAAAACTAGTTTATTGTATAAACTTAAAAATAACCATGTATAATATGTTTAAATACTGTTACCAATTTTCATTATACTCAATTATTTATGTCTTGAAATTTATAAATTAATGACCTATTTGCACAGATTGTTATTTAATCAATTTTTTGCTGTGTTTGATATTGTATTGACATATTTTGCAAAATACGTATCATATTTCCTGTGTTTTATTATGTTTCTATGAATATGGTGTAATAGTATTTCATTTCGTATGAATTTAATTTTTATAATCGTTAATTTAGTATAACGTCATAGATAAAACTCAGATAAGAATTGTTGGGACACTATTCCCAGTTTCATTTTTTTAATTGTGTATTCAAACATGTACGTATAATATAAATCTATTCTACAATCATTTTGGAGTTGTTAACCCTTATTGAATATAATTTTGTACTATTTAAAGTTTTTACATTGAAGTGGTTTTGTTTTCACTTTCAATTTTCAAATACTAAAGAAACTGTATATTATGCAGTTAAACATTAAAAAAGTCTGGATAACTCAAAACATAACATAACATAATATTTATTTATTTAACAATTTAATATTTTGAAAAATGAATATAATATTCAATACATAAGATGAATATTACATTAAAAAAAAAAAAAACCATGTATAAACTTTATGTAATTCTGTACGTATAATAATATATTATATTCAATATTCATAATATTCATATACATCTTTTTTTTCTAAATTACTATTAGTTATATTTTCATCTTAAACTACTGGTATCATTAATTAGTTATTAATATAAATTGCTTAACCCATAATAATACCATATTATCATAACTGTTACTCTCTCAGGTAGCATTTCGCTGATTATTGAAACGTGTAATATAATATAGTATATTTTTAGAGAAATTAAATAATTATACTGTACGATTTTAATAGTATAAATCAAATATCAACGTCTACTTAAAGTTGTTATAAAAGACAAAATCTATTGATAAATCAAAAACAATTAAAAATAAAAATATAAGAATCTAGCTATGTTACTGATGCATCCAATCTAAAAATAAATAATCTACTGAAAAAACATTTAAATACTGTATGTTGATACTACCTCATGCTACGTAATATAGAATTTTTTAAATGAGACAAATATAAAAAAATGTGTTTTTAAAAGCAAAGTTTTTTAAAATTTTGAGATAAAATAAACATTGCTTGTAGTGGTCATATAGTTATATAATAATAATATATACTTAAGTATTTTCCAAACAAATGCTCAAACCGGTAAGTAATCTCGCACAGATGCTTATTCAAATGACAGATAGACAATTTCCATTGAATCAATGAATGTATCATAGTATTGCTAAAAATTATTCTGTCAAAAACAGAAAAATTAATTGAAAAGTTTGGTTATACGTTTCTATAAATATTAAAACAAATTGCATAAATACTGTTCATATAACAAACATATCGAACTAGGCAATAACGTGTCTTAAGCTGGATCTGATCACTAATTAAATTCTTCCATTCTACATCCTTTAACTCATCTCAAACTCTCAAATGACCACGATACTACCTACTTTAATCGTTACTTATGACAGAATTGAAGTATCGAACCTACCGCTGTCGTGATGATTGCTAGTGCTAAGCGTCAGATAATTTATCAAAATTCCAATGACAGTATACAGAAGCCACTACTCTACCCTCTCCCACTATGTCAATCTATCTGTCTATCTGTCTCTGTCTCTCTTGCTCAATCAGATTCTCCCTTATCGGCCTGGTCATGAAATGAATTCGTAACAGAAGACCCTTATTCTCATTCTTATTAGGTAGTATAACATAATGATGATTACAACCATTGATAGCGACTCAGAACTCATTTTTAGACAAAAGAGTATTATGAATTTATTGAAAAGCTACCTATCAACAATATTGCCTGCGATCGGCTTTTTGTGCGTGTCACGACTCACGACCTCGTCCTCTGACGGTGAACTACGCAAACGGGAGGGTATTATATAATGATCCTGTGCCGACATCGTTTCAATCGACATAACTCACGCCGTTGGTATGTTTTTAATTACGGCAAGTCTAGAACTTTCCAACTCGTTCGGTTATTTATTACCAAATCACACTGCTTCTTCTCGTTTTAGAAGACTAATACATCTCGTCCTTGTCGTCGTGGTGATATAATGATGAAGCACCTAAGAAGAGTAAGGGAGAATAACTTATCAATTCGACCATCAATACTTATTTATAGTATACTTTGTGTACTATAATACTACTACATTATAATATAGCTATGACACAGGTTATGACTGTATAAAATCATACTCATTACTAAGAGTAAATAGTAATAAACATTAAGTATTAGACAACACTGTGTGGTTTTCCAAAATTCAAACAACCCGGCGGATTTGAAAATATATACTTGGATTGAGGAAAATACAAACTTCAACCTATGTTAAATATTTACCGAGGTATTTTGACATACTGTTAGATAAAATATGTAAACACAAACATAATAATAATGTTAATGAAATAAAATAATTTGAAAAATTCAAGTCAATACGGTGTATTTAATTGATATTTTTGGTAACGTTTCTTCTTATTTTTAAAAATATTTATGGTATTACTTTAATGATCCAATGGTTCAAATAACATTAAATTATCAGTTTTCGAAATTTTATTTTATAGACATAACGTAGTAGTACATTATATTATACGTAATTACAAATTACAATTATGTTAGTTATAAATTGGAAATAATTTTCCATAAAATAAATAAATACCTATAATATGAGATAAAGATAATTTTGATTTTTAATCTTACTTCAGTATTTACTTTGAATACTTATCTATATTAATATTTATAATTTATGGATACAATAAGCTTTGTATCAAAAAATAAACGTTAACTACAAGATGACAGAAAATCAATGTTTTTGAGTGCGGTTATTTTATTTAAACTAGTATCAACCTATACTCCATAGAATTCTCTTGTTGTTTAAACAATTTCATAATGCTTTTTTAATTTATACATTATTCACAACTTTTAATTGAATTATAGGTGTTCATTTGTTTTGAATCGTCATAATTCATAAATATATTATGTAAGACGTAAATTATATGTAACATACGAATTTATTTATTATATAATAATAATAATTATTAATTTCAATTTTATAATAATAAATGTAAATTATTTTTTTTCACAATTTCAATATAATGTACCTAATATTTATTTATTTAAATATTTTAGTTATTGAGCTGTTTTGAGTTATTAGTTTATAACTTAAAGTTATTAAGTTAGTTTTAGTAATTTGTTCAATTATAAATGTATTTTTTATAATTTGACTTACCATTTTAAAATCATACTTTAATTACTATCAGCCAGTAAACCTAGTACACATATAGATATTTTGATATAAATATTTATAAATTCTAAATTTATTATCATTAATTTATAATTTGGCCCATTAAAAATTATTTAAGTATAAAAATATAATTGTAATATCATTAACAAAGTGATAAATGTAACAAGTTGATCTTATATAAGAAAAATATAACAATACAAATTCATAAATTGCTAATTTCTTATTTGGTAAACAGTTTTGCATAACAATATGTATTATGTATCATTCATAATAATACTCAATAACTGTCAACTAATTTATCTGATTAAAATTTTAGATTTTAAGCCTTTTTTTAACTAAACTGTTAAGTTATACGTTTTGAGTAAAATTGGATTTGATAATAAAAGTCTTATGCCTACTCTAATCTAATAATTTAAAATTGGTTATGATACATTATTACAATTTTGCATTGTCAATTTTATTCTCTATCTCATAAAAACTAATTGTGTTTAATTGCATAGATTGTATATTTTAGATAAACATAATTATAATTATAAAAAGAAAATGTTTATATCCAATAATTATATTATAATTATCATTACAATTTGTAATATGAAAGATAATTGAGTATTTTCAAAGTCATTTATAACATTATTGAATTTATTCTATTCGTATATAGAGGCACGTACACAAAAAAAAATTTCGGAGAGTTTACAAAATTTAGCAATACAAATTGTGCTGCAACATAATAAAACAATTTTTTCCTCGTTAATCAAAATTATTTTTTTTGGGGGGGGGGGGGGGGGTGAGGCTGTATACGCGGCTGCGTTAAGTATACATATACAAATATAATTTCCAAATTATTTTTTTAACAGGCGTACCTATTCATTTTTCATTTACATGCAGTTTTTATCTTTTTTTTTTGTGGTATTCTTAAAAACTACTACACATTACGTCTTTGTTCCAGTTTCTAATAAAAAAAGATATTTAATATAAGTAAAAGAAAATGTATCGAACAAAAAACATCAAAGTACAACCGTAAAAGCTCTACTCAAAATCTAAAAACTCACAATAAGAACCATGACTTGTTTTTCGTGTTCACAGAGTTAATAAAATTAGTTAAAATTTAAAAATATATATTACAAAAATGTAAGTATTGAAAAATAGTAATGAATTTCATCACTCTAAAAACAATATTCTATAATAATAAAGAAGTTACATGAATAAGATTAAGACATTATAAATGTTATTTAGACTATTTAAACTCTGATATTGTAATATTATTCCATCTTGTAATCCGATACTTCTAAGAATGTTATTTTCATTTAGCAAAAGATGTAGTGTAAATTGAAAAACCGCTGAAGTGAACTTAATGAAAATGAGCCTCAAAGTTAGATCTCAACTCTGTTCCACGCGATGTTAAAGAATTATTTCTTAATCCTAGTAAAAATATAATACATCAATGATATAAATAGTTAATTATACAAAACTACGAATTAATTTGTGCTATATTAAATTGACTCTAAAAAGGGGGAAAGTATGTAATTGTTCTGCTGTACATTAGGTATCGAGTTAACCCCTTAATTTAGTAAAATACTGTAATGAACCTATGTATTAAATGTGGGTAAAATAATAAAATATTATTGCATACGAAGAACGATTCTAAAAAAGAATCTATCAGCCAATTTTACTAAGTATTGATGTTGCTATAATTATAATTTATTTTACTAGGTATTACTAATATGATGATATTTTGAATTAACTTTTTCCGAAAACACTGTATTACTATATTATTAATATTTAATTATAACAGTATATATTTGTATTAAATGTTATTGTTATCAACTTTTGAGTTAATAACAACTTACTATTGAACGATATGAATGCATTCATATTATAAATAGGTAATAGCGTAAAATGAATTTATATGTTTTGAAAGTGTCATTTTTTTTTTTATTATTAGAAGTAAGGCTTCAACTACACAGGTTATTAGCCTAGTATAAATTATAACTAATAAATAGTAGAAAAACAAAGGTAAGTTTAAAAAGAGTATTTGAACTTAAAGACTACGGAAAAAAAAATTGTACATTATTAAAATTTGCTTATAAGATTGATTATGGTTAGAAATGAAATAATTTTGGAGATGTTGTTTTGGTTGAGTGCTTCATTCATATTAGGTAGTATTGTTAAGTTGCCTCTTATGTTCCGATACTTGATGCAATCAATGATAATGTGTTGAACTGAAAGGTTGGTGAGGTATTCGTTACAAGTGGGTGGTGGATCTTTGTTAATGAGGAAAGAATGGGTTAGAGAAAATGTCATTGTTTATAAAATAAAGTAATATACATAAAAGTTTCAAATCTCTTCTAAAAATATTTTTGAATTACAACAAAATAACTCTAAAATCGCTATACAAAAAAATATAATATAAATATTAAGTGAAAAATGTAATTCTCTGCGGTTATTCTTTTATGAATTACAAAGAAATAAGAAAATCTAAAGAATATTTATGGAATTACACTCGACTTTTTTTAATTATAATTACTTACGAGGAATGTAGTTGTATTATTTTCAAAACTTAAAAATGAATATTAAAATGTTTATGAATTTATAACTAGGGATATATAATAATTTGAAAATTTTCATGATTTTAACAATATTTGTATAATTAATTGATTTATTGAACCGTTTAGTATTTAATATATGAAACATAATTGTTTTTTATATAGAATAATTTCTATAGTAAAAACTAAAAAATATGCTATATTATAATAAATATAATAATAATTAGTAATTTGATAATTTACTTATATATGTGAATGTATATATCATAGTAAAATTATTAAAAACTAAAAAATAAGGATAAGAGTATAAGATGAACGGTTTAAAATATTAATTAATATAATAAAGCGATGTTATCGAAAATAATTTATGAAATACATACCAAAAAAAGGTAAATAAACAAATTACATTCATAATTATCTAACCAATTTTATATTCAAGAACAATTAAAGTGTATTAACTATTTATCTTGTTTTTATTTATGTAAAAAGTAAATTTTGATTGTTTATAATTTTCAAGTAAAAACAATTATGGAGTATATATATTTCTTTAGAAAAATATTTTATCGTGAACTTTTATATCATTTTGTTTAAAAAATAAGTTTTCATAAAAGCTTTTGTTTAACGTTTGAAAATTAAATTAAATGTTTGTATTAATAGATAACGTATTTAACATCTTAATTAGATTTTTATGCGTAACCTAAAACTGCGACACTTGGTAACAAGCTATTTCTTCTTCGTTTCTAATTACCTTTTATATGTTTATAATTTTGTGATACAACCTCCTCATAAATGTATTATTGTTTCTTTTTTTTATTTTATTTTAACTCTCTCTATCGTTCTCTTAATTTATCTCCTTTATGTATCTTTTATAACAACCAAAAGTGACATATGCCACATCCTTTTTGATTATCTGTTTCTTTCTTAAAAAGACCAGCCCATTTTACTCATTTTTAGTTTTGGTTATGTTCTACTTCTATTTTATCCTGAATTCCCACCTCCTGCCCCATATTACCACTCAAATTCTATATATTTTTTTTATATAAACTGACGTAGCTAAAATCGTTTTAAAAACGAATGATGTACATCATAATCATCATATTATCTTTCAGTTGAAAAAAAAACTTGATATAACCTTTAAGAAAAATATTATAGTAATATTTTTAATGAAAGTATATGGATAATAACTGAAAGGTTTTTATGTAAAATAGTGTTTACTAAAAATAAAAATTAACCTAATGTCTATAGATATGTATACTTTATCTGGCTTCAAAAAAACAAATTTAACATTAAATTAACTAAAAATCAATTTAACATTGTTGTAATCCTAACACGTTTTAGATATTACTTAATTTAATTGATGTGAAGGTGTTAAATACGTAAAATGTGTATATTAATAAAAACCTTAGTAACTAAAAATGATGTCCACGTATTTAAAACTTGTTTACTCAAAATACGAGCATGAAAAATAAATACACTTTTATTTTGTTAAGATGTCAAATAGTAGGTATTGAAATGTTTTACAACCACTTCGAAGTCACTAAAACTTCTCTCGCTATCAACTATACCTCAGGGTTATAATATAAGCTAATATTTAGAATGTTCATTTACTTTAAAGTTAGTTCGTAAATGGTATAGTCAATTGAGGGGTGAGTAAAAGTCTTCTATATATATATATATATAGCATCCCTAAGGTATGTATTCTAAAAGAACAGCCTAGGGCTTCAGATTCACTAAATCTCGAGTCCTTGTTAATTCTCTGTTGGCGTTGACCTACTGTTAATCTTAAGCCTCGTGTGAGTAATTTAGTTAACAGTACGGATTATGTAGATGATAACGATAAATATGTATCTGTATTTTATCTGTACTGTTTATAATATATTCTATTTTGAAATTATATTAATGAAAAGATTTTTGTGTTTTTGTTTTAGTTTTAAGTATGATAAAAATGTATAACATTTATCATACTATAATCATATAAATCACATTAAAATCATATAATATTTGAAAATATTGCATTTTAAAATATACTAATTATTTAAATAATAAATATTGATGATAAATACAATTTAAGCAAGGGAATTACTATAAATAATGTATAAATTCTTTTACCGTATAATGTTGTTAAAGTCAAAAACTAATATTATTAGAAAAAAAAATTGCATAAGAAAATATTTCTCCCTTTTTTTCATTAAAATTTATAAGGGAAATTTAATTTTTAAGCATTATTTTAGATATTTTAGGTATATAAAAAAATATAAAATATAACTTTTATGTACTATCATAATTACACATAATATGTTTTATCCTATAGGAAATATAAAATCACATTATACGTATTTAACAATCGAGTGTTTTTTAAAATATACGTTAAAAAAATACTTTTAGGGAGCTACTAATGTACTGAATATACTAAATTATAAAAGGACAGAACTTTACTGGAATATATTTTTCTCACAGAATTAAAAACAACCTTAAATAGAATCTCAGAGGATGTTATCATGGCATAAAATCGAAAGAGGCGGTGCGGTGGCTTTAAATTTGCGCTTGTCACGGTAGATAAAGAACACTTGTGGTAGCCCATCATCGTCAAGCAGACATTTGATTCACTTTTTACTAGTGTGCCTAATGATCCAAATACTAACATTATGTTACGACACGTTTTTCGGTTCATTCGCCTTAGAGTAAATGATTTTAATCGTATTTTTCGCTCCATTGTACCCTAAGCATTTGTAAAAAATATCAACAACCCCCGTGATAAATCTTTTTTACTCATTTATTAGTATAGTAGTAATACGTATACAAACAAGAACGACTTATATGCAATTGTAATATTTAATAGTATACTTTAACTTCACTTAATTTATACACTTAAAAACTTCAATTGTTATTTTTTATTATTATATAAATACTACTACAATAAATGTGTGTATTAATAGACTATTTTCTCTATTTTAAATTTAAAAAATGTATTCAACAATTTTTAATTTAATATTTTTTTATAAATCCATAAAATAATAATTGATGTGGATATACATTATTTTTTTTATTAATATTATTTATAAATATTTGTGTACAACTTTTTTAATCAATATCCAAATAATGAATAAGTATATATTTATATATTATTATGTAACACGAATAAATATCTCAAAGGTATAAGATTTTTTGAGAACTAACTTTTGCTTCTCTGTTTTTAGGCCGAAGGTATCGGTCTTTTGGTCGAAATTAAATAATAATACTTTGAACACATTACGATGTAAAACCAACAAAATTGTTGAAAGTTTTCAACATTTCAAACGTCTACACTTGAAATATTATACCAAAAATATTTATATTCCTAAATCAATGAAAAATTTTAAACATTGATATTATATAGATAAATGATGAATTTTTTATAGGTTAAAAAAAGTTAATGCATTTTAAATTATACATCCATCTTAAAAACAAGTATCTAATATAATATGCAAATCAGTTAAAAAGCTTCTGCTATATTTTAATAACGTTATTCTCTTACTAAAGCATACTCAATATAAATATATAAACAATAAATATTAAAATAATAAATTGAAAATCTCATCGTGCTGTTTTAAATAGGTATACATTATAAAAATAGTATAATAGTATTGATTGAATGTTTTTTTTGTTCCTAGGTCGTTACGTTCGATTAGAAAGAATGCTCACGTTGTACTTGTCGCTTTAGTAAGGAAAAGGTAATCAATTTCTTTACACTTATACAGTAATTCGACAGGCAATGATGCGAAACCTCATTGGTTGATAAAGTATAACGTATATGTTTTTTTCAGCCTTGTGTTGAGAAACGAAAAAGACGTTACGTCCATTTTAACCAGTGGATTTAATAAGGTATTATTTTTTTATTTTTATTTAATCTATTGCTCAATTGCATTGTACACGATTAATACAATATCTTATGTAGAATATCCATTTTTAAATACAATTCTGTATAATAATCTTAAGTTTATTTATAAGCAATTTTATCTATATGTCATAAGTTACTTTATATATATTACATATACGATAGGTAAAGGGTTTTATTTTTCTTTTCTTCAAATATTATCTTTAATACATAGATATATTATTCATAATTCATTATCACACATTATCAATATACATTCTCATCATCGCTTTATATTATTATTTAATAATACTATATTTTTGTATTTTGTATCTTGTAAAAGTGCTTTATCTCCTTTCCAAACAATCAGGTTTTATTAGGTACAGTAATAACGAGTATATATTTTAACATTTAATTGTAAAGGGAATGTAACATATATAATATTATTTATTACGATATTTAAAATAAACATTATATTTAAAAATGTAAGTTCAAAAAATATAATTTTATTTAGAGATTACTCTTAAATGTTTATATGATTTTACTTTTATATCTTTTTCATAATTTAATTATGTTTACAACGTTAAAGTAGTTTAACTCATAAAAACAAATAACATTGTAATTTTAATTTTTAATTAAATATTTTATGTTATATCAATAACGCCCAGCAATACATTATTAACTTTTCATTTAGATATTTTTTTTTGTTTTCTTGTGTATGTAGAATGCACATATATAGCTTAACGTAGTACACAATTATTTGGTTCATATTGATTGGGTCATATACAAAACATTTGAATAATCTAATTAGTGTATATTTACATAAACATTTTTAAAATAACTCAAAGATTGTGCTTGTTTTTTTTCTTATAGTACCTTACCTATTGAGATGAAATTTAAAAACATTTTATGTACAGTCTGCTAGCGAAAAACTTCCGTTTTACAATTTTGAACATACATACTTTTACTATTGAGTACTTTGAAGAAAATTCCATTCATAATTTTGTTCATAAACATAATTAATTGGTCTCAAAAAAAAAAAAAAAAACAAATAATTGTTTCATTAAAAATTATAATAACTATCGATGTTAAAATTAAAAATAAGTGTTCACTACTACCTACCTACCTACATTAAATTTAAAAGCTCAAAAAATGTTCTATAAATACATTGTTAAAGTGTTCGGTTTAGTGAAATGTCATTTATTATTCTAGATAATAAGTTTTAAATTCTGACCAATATTTTTTTTTTAGTAAGAAAATGTTATTTCAAATGATTTAAATAAATTATGAAGTATCAATTTCTTGGTTTCTAATAAGAAATAACAATATGATAAGTATAATGACATATTTTTATTATTTCTTTGATCGTTCAAATATTTTTATCTGTAATTACTTCATTATTTTATAAGTATCTACACTTTTTTCAATATATTTTAGAAGTTCTTGTCGATACGCCCAGTTATTTTCGATAGTTAATTTATTGACTGGGAAAAAGAAATACTGAAAAAAGATGTGTGCCATAAATAATGAAGTAAAGAACGGAAATTTGTAGTGAATCATATTTTTTCTTTTGGTGTGATTAGTCAATTTATTTATTAAATTAATACCATTGCATACAAATACCGTAGATCGTTCTAATAAATAAAAATTATCATTGATATTTTTATTTTATCGTATATTATTTTGCACCAAAACTATTACTTCCTATTATATTTTATAAATGTATAAATGTATAAATAAAATAGATTTTATCAAGATACTTATTTAGTATAAAACAATCTACTTCCCAAATTTCATCAATTTTCTTATGAATATAAATAAAATGTTAAATAAATAGTATGGCTTCAAATATTTTAGATGTTCTAACTGCTGACCCGAGAAGAAAATATTATTATGGTCATTTTGAACCTTTCAAAGAAGCAAAGATAACTCGTAACAATCAGACACCTTCATTTAATTTTGTTTCTTTTCATTATCTGATACTATGATAAAACAAATATCAACCAGGAAAAGTTAGTTCAATGGTTAAGCTATAAATTTAAAGGAAGTTTCAAAATATTGAAATGCCTACCCAGTAAATGTTATGTTATTATCATTAAGTTTATATTGCATATATACATTGTATCAACTATTTATTTTCTTACTATATAAATATTTCATTTTATATCTAGAGAAAAAATGATCCTTTGTATAAATATTATTATTGTAGTTATTTAAATTGTATAATCTATAATAATACAGTTAAGCTTTCAAGATTTATCTAGAGCAACCACTCTGTTTCACCTTTTTCTAATAGCTTATAGTACTATCATAATAAAGTTAATAAGTTTTATAATATCAAAAATGGCTGGCTACCTATTGTTTATAGAATATTTTTTGCATCTATAATATTCATAAATCAATGTTTCATATTTTTAGTTAATATTTTATGATAAACTTATTTAAGTATAACCAATGGTTTAATTTAATTTATTGAAAACAAAATTATTACAGATAATAGTAGAAACATGCAACAAAAACGTATGGATCAAAGAGTTGCAACAGCTAGAAAAAGAAGATGTAGCGATGCGTTCAATGTTAGCACAACAAGACGCAGTTTTAGCTGCATTGGACAAGACCAAAGATCTTGTTATCATTACCGACCTAAAACACAACATTCAAGTAAACATTTATCGAATTGAAAGATTAATTTTTTAAAACTTCAAACCCTTCTTCCTCTCTCTTGAGCTTTTAAATGATCAATAACTTCATTGGTTCGGTAAATATACCGACGAGCATAACATCCCTTGGGTGCATAACTTATTTGTTTGCATTTGGATCAATGTTGTTCTAGGTAAACCGAAAAATGTGAATGAATAAAAAACGATTTGGGAGCGAGAGGTTTTAGGTAAAACCACAAAATTAAATTACCTCATCCAAACACCAATAACCACATTACAAAAACACTTTACTATTTAACATTTCCTGACTGTTGTAATAGTAATGTGTTCAAATCCATTTTGTAAAATGGGGTAAATTCCATTAAATGCTTAAAATAATTATTATAACCAAAAAATAAATGTTTTATAAATTATTCGAATAATAATTAAATGATACAAACAAAAAATAGAACTGACCAACTAAAGTTATAATATTATTACTACCTCTTGTTAGATTAATATTCAATTAGTTCATAAATATAAGTATTAAGTAATTTAACTGCAAAATATTATCTTTATAAGTCAAAATATAGAATTATAAAATGTTGACTCAATTAATTTTGACATCTGCTTATATGCTTAGTAAAAAATACATTATTATAACATTTAAAGAGGGGGATACTATATGTTTATTATTGTTATACATTTTAAATTCGGCATTAAGGAAATTTACGTTTCAGTGTTTAATGCCTACATTTATAGTATTATGTTTTATTCATAGTACTGTGTTGTATAGAACACCATACAAACTTCTCCCAGTTAACCCAATTTTATTTAAAGAATAGTATTTTGTTCAAAGTTTTCAAATGCAAAAATTTAGTCAACTGAAATTATACAATGCATGTTATACATGAACATTTATTCAATGTAAATAACCTATTTAATATAAATTTTTAATAAGAATTAGAAAAATGTATAATAAAAATTCTAAATTTAATTCAAATGATTTTAATAATCAATTTTGGAAAAAACCAATATAATACTCATTAAGTTAAAATAAAATAAATGTATTAGAAAATAATATTGTAACAAGATATTTTACTACCTAAGTAGAACAAAAGTTTGAATTTAAACCAATTTTATTTGATGAAATAATAAACGAATTTACCAAACTGTCGACAGTATTTACTTTAACGTTTTCGAGAAGGTTCAACGATTTTGTTTGTATTACTTTTGATATTGAAATAGTACGACCACTATTTCTCTCAAGAAAAATCCAATTTCCACCAATTTGTACTGGACTGGTGTCAAAATAAAAATAAAATAATAATGTTGCATGTACTCTTGTTTGAAGTTTTGACTTATGGTAAGGTTCAGTGATGCATGATAGTAAATTGTGTAAATATTTTAAAAATCTGCTCTTTTGCATCACCAATTTGATTTTATTTCGATTTTAGATAACCGTTTTGCACTTTACAACATATTATACTTAAAATTAAAGTTCTAAACCATAATTTCTTTTGTCGGTTAATTTAGTTTA
The DNA here is from genome assembly GCF_003676215.2 of Rhopalosiphum maidis. Taxonomy (NCBI): domain Eukaryota; kingdom Metazoa; phylum Arthropoda; class Insecta; order Hemiptera; family Aphididae; genus Rhopalosiphum; species Rhopalosiphum maidis. Next base: position 7,811,716 of record NC_040878.1, read on the forward strand.
TGTAAAAAAATATATGTTGTAAAAACTATATTATAAATGATAATTGAATCAATACAAACTTATACAACACAATACTATTTTTATATTTTTTATAAGACTTAAAAATATAAAACACTCGTTTACTTTTCATAAAATTAATTCAACCAAATTATTAATTGTAGACAATAGACACTTATTTGTACACTTAGTTAAGTAGGTAAACCAATTTAAATAAAAAATATATATTTTAAAATACCATAGTATATAAATTATAAATTGTATATTATTACAACTAAAAACAAATTAAGGTCTTAGAAATAATCAGATTTAAGGAAAAAATTGAGTTTATTAAAAATAATAAAAATAAAAATACTAGAATTATTACACTTTATTTTAAACCCATAATTTAAAAAAAAACATTTGTTAAATAAGATTACTATTATCTGTACTATATTTTGCTGTCGTAGTGAATATGTAAAAATGTAATATTTTTGTTCCGTTTGTTTCCCTTAAGTAATTGGTTTATAATATATGATAACTACACAGCATTATTAGTAGGAACTACGTTTACTATGCAGATATATTGTATATTATAGTACGTAATGTACTTATCAATTTTTTCCAAATTTATAATATAATTTTACATTATTTTATTTTATGTCAGTTGTCAATATCCCTTCATAGTTTATACGGTATATAAACTGTTTTATTATTATTAGAATAAACACAAACTGAAGTATAGTCAGTTTACTCACATCGTAATAAATTCTGAAATTTAATTACATAATATTCATAACTATACAGGCAAATAATTAAAAAAAAAAAAATAAATAATTTAATTTTCAATTAATTTTTGTACTCGATAAGTTTTAGTGAAAAAATTACCATTGTCATCTTGATGGATAAACTAATTTTAATAATATAAAAAAACACACCCATAGATTTATCTTATTTAAATAATAATATCGATAAAAAACAAAAACTAATAATAATAAATGTACCACACTTTCTTTTACACCCAACCTATAAAATGATAACTATAATATAAAATAATTTACTAAATATTGATAACTACTAAATCCGCATCATATCCTGTTCAATTCTAACAATAATAATATTTCTAATCGATAATATGATTGATATTTTACTATTAATTCTTAAATATAATGTTTTATATTTGTATTAATTATCAACAATTTAAGTGAATAATAGTTTTAACGAGACAAAAAAAAAAAAAATACTGAAATAATGGCTTCTAATTTGTAAGATAAATTATGTTAACAATTAAAATGCTATTCAAAAAAATATATAGTGTATCGATTATATCACTTATTATTTATTGCATAAAAGTCCAAATATTTTTTCTTAATGAACATGATGCTTTGTAAGCACTAGTCATATAATTTATTTTTTATATGCCATAATACAGTGTCGCATTATTTTAATTTCAAAATAATAATTTTTCCGTATAATAAGATAAAAAAAATGTATGTAGTTTATATTATTAGGCAGTTTAACATTTGAATATTACATTTACTATTGTTATTTCATGGATAATAATAATGTAAAATCTTTAATAGATATTTAGTATAAATTACTTAAGAATTTTTTTCTACCCTATAATATGATTTTAAAGTGAAATGTTGCATTTTAGTATGCTAGTCAATATATACTTTGTGGTCTAACATTATTTTATGTAGTAAATGGAATAAGCTGTTTTTCTTTTTTTATCTCTAATTGCTACGCTGCAACGAAACAAATTTAAAATCCAATCAGGAAAACCTTATCCCAATAGAACCTTTCTAGGTTAATTCTCCGTTTACTATTAAAACTAATATTTACAAAACTATGTGCCTACATAAATACTGTTATTACAATTATTTAACTATTTATCAAACCATTTCTTACCAATATATCACGTTGTAATACCGATATTTAACCTTGCAGTACATGAATAAGTCGGGCTCTGTGATTTTGGGATATGGCGCCGAAGACATGATAAACAAACCGCTGGCTGTATTCCACCAGCTGGGTGATATCGACCAAATTACCAAAAAGCTAGAGAAAAACATCGAATGGGATGGTAAAGTATCGTGGAAATGCAAAAGCGGCGAACACGTGTACCTTCATTGCCGAGCTTCTCCGTTTCGACCGTTTGGCAAGTAAGTTTTCGAGTTAAAATGTTGTAAATGACCCACGGTAAAATTCTAAAATTAAGGATTTTTCAATTAAAAATTCAAGCAAATAGTCTAGAAAAATAATATAAATAAATATTTAATTTTCTAAATAAGAAAAAAGACTATATTAATGAAAGTTAATTCAAAAGGAAAACTATTTGCTACTGTGTTTTGATTAATATACATAATACATGTTATACGTAAAAGTAATGTGTACATTTTATTTTATATATTTAACATTTAATTATATTTTAAAAAACAATTCCTTATTTTAATTTTAACTGTACTGTAAATTTATTATATTTTCTCAAAATCAAGAATTTATATGAATATAAAATATAACGAATATGATTTTCACATCACGTATTACAGGTATAAATATCATTACAAAAACAAAATTAACTATTAATTTTTTAGTTTTATTTGATTATTTGAATAACTCATAAATGCTCATTAAATCGTATTGCTTTTCAGAGATACAACGAATTACATCTACATTCAAGAAAGTATTGTTGATGTACATGGTTTTCCTAGAGGAAGTGTCCCATCCATTCGTAAAGGATCATATGACCTCAAGTCTATTAACAGTGATGGTAAGTAATTAAAATCATACATAAGTTATAAAGTTTAAAAACGACTTTTTTAACATGATAAATAAACGACACGCGTTCTAATGTTTTCAAATTCTTCTGATTAATAATAATATTATAGTTAGGATATCATGCAAAATAATTATTTTTATAAAACTACCCATATATTACGCTTACTTGCAAGGTTTTAAGTTTAAATTCAACAACTATGTACGATTCTTATGTTAGTTTTGTGAACTGAAAATTATACTCAATTTTTAATTAAACTAAGCTTTAACTCAACATTATTCCTAAATCTTAAACCTAAAAGGCTTGTAAATATTAAAAAAAAATAAATAAAATATTTTATATTATTTTATACGAACATTAACTTTCTTGCTTGATTCAAAATCTAAAATACTATTTAATCATCATTATTACGTGGCGTTATCTAATTTAATATTTTAAAACAAACTTCCCTTACATAAATTCATGAAAATCAGTCAACCAGAAACTCTGCTATATAGATTAATAACATAAACTTTAACTTTTATAGAAATAATTCCGTCTGTTGTACAATAATTAATAACAATTTTACGAAGACTTTGCGTAAATCTCTATACAAGAACTTTTGTCATTCCCGTCATTAAAACATATGTATCATAACTTAATATATTATTCAACTGAATTGTTAATAACTAGAAATAATAAGAATGAAATTAATTTTGTAGATTAACGTAACGATATTTATTGTTAATTTGAAGTATGTAAATAATAAACATTTGAAAAATAATCAGGTTATCAGTATATATTTTATAATTTTGTTTAAAATAACCAGGTAAATATATTACATACACAATACATTACACAGTATTGCACCTATACATAAATCGCACATGGTTTGAAAAATAACTTTTATCATGTTCAGCTATCATTAATTAAATTTACACATAAATGTCGCCTGAACCCTGTTTACTCAAAACCTCTTGATTACGACCAAACATTGTACCCGTGTAATAGGCAAAAATTACTTTTTAAAGCATTCCTGAGTCAAATATAATTTATAAGTATTTTAATACTAATTGTAACCTTTTAGATAGGCACATCAAAAAACATAATTGAAGTATAGAAGAATACCGAAAATAAACCATATAAATGTTAAAGGGCAAAAACAAATAATAAAAAAAAAAATATTTCCCGGCAGTAATTGCAACTAAATTAATATTATTAAACTGTGTCTAAAATACAACACTATAAATGTATTTTATATTTAATTATATAGTTTCATATTATCCCTAGATATTTCATCAATAAATTGTCAATATGGAGTTAGCTGTGTCTATTATTATAAAAGTTGTATTATTTTTGATTACACAACATTTACAAAAACCAAACTGTATTATCTTTCTAGTCAATTGAATTTTTGTAAATTACATTTCGTACAAGAATGGTCTAATATAATCGTTTTTGAAATGTCTAAATCTAATGTATATCATTTTTTTTTTTTATCAACATTTCAGTTGAAAAATTAAATCACAATAAATTAATGATTAATATACATTAGAATTTTAAAAAATATTATAATTATAATAATTTATTATTTGATGTGTAAAAGTAGACAGTAGTGTAGTTTTAATTGCCTGCTCATAACGCCGTACAATCGTTATTTAACAATTTTATTAAGTGCGTTGAAAAAAAATAATAATAATTTTGCATGTTTATAATAAAATCACATTCACTTTATATTTGTGTTTATTTTTAATTTATCTATATAATTAGATAAAATTACAATTTATCTGTTGGTATATTATTATAATACATCTGCCTCAATTTAAAATATTAAAAATTATTGTTAAATTTGTGAAATAATTTTTATCATTTCTCAATTTAATTTATTAGATTTTTCTATAATAGGCGCACAATCAGCTCGAAGACAAAGTTTGGCAAAACTACACAATTTACCACTTGAAGCACCAATAACAAAAGTAATTTCATTGATATGTACAGCTCAAGAAAACTCAAACGACCAAGTCGTACAAATTTTGGATAAAGTATGAGCCTCAAATTTATGTTGCGTTATTAACAAATATAATATGTCAAGAAAAATACAAATTATATAATATTGTAGGTTGTTGATATATTGCGAGTTACTGAACTATACTCGTCACATTTAAAGACCGAAAATATCAAATACGATGATCCCGTTACGTCAGATCTAATTGGAGCTCTTATTACGGTACTATTTTTCAACAACATAATTATTATGTTAACGTCCATGTAATACTATATATATTGTGTTTTGTTTTATTTTAGCAAGGGCCTGTGCACGTGACATCTACTCGAAGAAGCTCTAATGATTCAGCCACTGTTAAGAGTCAGCCTTACGGTTTGGGTGTTGCTAAAATGAATTTTATGACAAGTGTAACTCCTCAAATCAAAGAACTCTTAGACATGTCTCTATATTGGGATTTTAATGTGTTTAAGCTCGAAGAACTTACTATGAAAAGGTGACGGATATCTAAATGTTTTTAATTACAATTATAACAATTTCAACCGTTATTTTCATAAAATTTATTCATTTATCATCTGCTATTTAATGATCAAAAAATAGTTTTATTTTTAAGTCTTATATTATATAATAAAACAAAAGACCCTTCCCCACTATAAAAATAAATAAAATATAAACAATACTTATATTTTTTTTAATATGTTTAACGTTATAATGATACAAATAGTATGCAACCAAGTTACCAAATAGTGCTTTTACTATATCATATTTTTCTCATTATATTTATTTTTTCCAAAACAGTAGGTATCAATTATATTTCTTTGTATTTTTATTTTCAATTTAAATAAAAAAAAAACATTAGTTATTCTTTCTTTTAGGCCTTTGGTACATCTGGGAATGAATCTACTGACACACTTTGAAGTACACAAAACATTAGGTTGTGATGAACGAACATTGCACGCATGGTTAACTGTGATCGAAGGTCATTATCACGCTAAAAATACTTATCACAACTCCACACATGCCGCCGATGTTCTCCAAGCAACCGCCATGTTTTTAGAAAAAGATCGCATAAAAAGGCTTTTGGATCAATTGGACGAGGCCTGCTGTCTGATTGCAGCGATCACACACGACATCGATCATCCCGGAAAATCAAGGTTAAACCACATCAAAACTAAACTTAAACCTTGCAAAATGGTAATGATGTATTATTTTTTCATTAGTGCGTTCTTATGTAATTCTAAAAACGATTTGGCCATTTTGTACAACGACATAAGCGTTTTGGAATCTCACCACGCCGCTTTAACGTTTAAGCTCACTACCAAGGACGAACGATTGAACATTTTTAAAGGTACGTATTTTGGCCGATGTCCAAATTTAGTTTACTCAGAAAAATAAAAATTCATTTAGGTCTGGAAAAAGACACTTACAAAGTGGTAAGACAGAACATTATCGACATGATATTGGCCACCGAGATGACGAAGCATTTCGAACATTTAGCCAAATTCGTGAGCGTCTGTAACAAACCATCGACACTTGACGAAGCGCCCGTCGACGGATTAGTGAGTAAAACAAACCCTCTTAAAATCATAATATTTACAACTGAATTATTTATCTTTACGACATTGAAACGCTAATACGATATAATTATTTTAGACTCCTAGCGAAGTAAGTCCTGAGACTATAATGCCTACCAGTGCTGAGGAAATAAATTTGGTGAAGAGAATGCTAATTAAATGCGCAGACGTGTCCAATCCGACTAGACCATTAAAAATGTGCGTAGAATGGGCAAAACGGATTGCCGAGGAATACTTTAATCAAGTAAGAGAGCAAGCACTCTTTCTGTATCTTAAAAATGTATTTTTATTTAAAGATAATATTTTGTATAAAAACAATATATTTAATATAATATGAATTTAATGATGTCTTAGTATATACCTAAATACGTTTACACGATATATCCTAGCCCAGGGGTGAACAACTTTAATAGACTTGTGATCGGCTTCCAAGATTTAGATTTTCTAAGTTGTCGCGATCAACCAAAAAAAAAAAAAAGGTTGTCAATAAAAAAATTATGTATATGTGCATGCGTGTTACAACTTCTTTTATTCGGTATCTGTGTATAATCTCGTTTTTCATAGTTATTTATTGCATTTTCTAAATATAATTTTTATATTCGTTGATATAAAGATATACAAATTTACAGAAAAAATATTTGTATCACAATATAGCGTGCAGTACAAAAACGCAAATGTGTAGCATGAATTTAAAATATATAGCCATAAATCTTCTAAAAAGGGTTTATAAATTTTCATCTCTGTCTCCCACCCTTACAAGAATGAATGATGTATATAAGAAGCATATAGTATAATTTTTTTAAATAAAATTGGCAATATTTTAACACCATATAAATAATTTAATATACTTTCTTATTTACAATAATAATTATATTTATGTATGTTCAATTAATGTATATTTTTTTTCTCTAAATTTTGATAAAACAATTTTTCTAGGTCAAAAAAACTTGAAAATTGAAAACAAATTTAAATTAAAATAAAATATTAAGAGTTAAGACTAATTTTAAGCTATTGATACCACGTTCCTATTCACACTATTCTCAAGTATGTCAGTATTGACCTCTAGTTAAAGCGATTTTATAATATGAAACATTATTATACAATAATTATAACATAGTAATTAACTTTTGAGTAACATAAATTTATTATAAAATACGAATACATATAATGTTTATTGCCTTGATATTTTTAAACAAACTGTATTTTGAAAAATATCTTATACGTAAAAACAAACAAAATAAAATAAATATTTTTAATGCGTTACTTTCAAAACGGCAAAAATCTTTTTGACGTGTATTATTTTCAGACTGACGAAGAGAAACTCAATCATTTGCCAGTGGTGATGCCAATGTTTGACCGAGTGTCGTGCTCCATACCAAAATCGCAAATCGGCTTTATGGACTACATCATAAATGACATGTTTGAAACGTGGGACTGTAAGTGGCATCCAATCCGATAATAATTCCATTCGGTCATATATTTTTATAGTTCAATAGTTACAATGTATCTATTATCATATTTTTCAGCGTTCATAGACATGCCGGAAATGTTGTATTACATGAGAAGCAATTATCAATATTGGAAGGATCTGGAAGAAAAAGGAACAATCAGCTTTAACGACATTTGCAAAATGATGACCACCACTTTGCCAAAAATACCCGAGTCCAGTGGCAATCATTAAGAAAAATTATGGTTAACGTTCTACAAACTACAGTGTCCATCGTTATGCGGAACATAACGGTTGGCGGATAATAATATTTTTAAATATATTGTCCTGTTACTGTCTGATACGAAATTTGTTAAACGATTCCGCCGATGTTACATTACGGAAATATTATTTTATAAGACTATTTGTTTTTCGTATCCACTGATCATTGAACAAAAACTAATTAATCAACGCAATATTTATCTTTATGTATATAATATACTTCTATTTAACTAGTGTATGCTATTTTTAACTTGTATATACTATTACCTACCTTCAAATTGAGCAGGTTTTTTTTAATTATAATTCTAATTATTGTTTTATCATTTTTGATAAATTATGTAAGTTATACTTATACGCTATTTTCTGCGTTTTAATATAAAATATCTTCGGTTTACATAAAATCGAATTTAAATACTATTTGGTGTTTATAAATTATTATTGTACGTTAATATTTTTTTTTGCATATTATAGATTTTTCGCCAATACTTAAGGTACCTAAAATATTATCATGGTAAATTATTTTTGTTACCACTAAGATTAACTAAAGACTATTAATATTATACTTTATATTACTTACTACGTTGTATTGTAAAAATTAATATATAAAAAAAATACCATTTTATTTGCAAACATTTTGGGTGCTTCCTGATCTTATGAAATATGTGTTTGTTGACAAAAAAATTAGATTTTGTCTATACATAGTTGAGCGTTAATAATTTTAAATTTAGTCATTCGTGTATATTATATTGCGTATCCAACACCTTAACCTCCCAACTTATACATCATTATGAGTTTAAATATAAAGAATATTATGAAACTTTAAATTGATTTCCTTAGACTCATGTAGTTGGCTTCAATTTTATAATCTATCGTAATGCTGAGTACAAAAAAAGATTCAAATTATAATGTTAACTGCTATTACTATTTTGTTAAGTACACAAGCGCTCTTCCATTCCATAATTCAAAACATGAATTTTCTCGTTAACCATATCTATTTTTACATTTCAACAATACACTTATTATTTTACAATTCTAAAATAGTTATATATAACTATAAACTATATAATATATTTAAAATGATATGATATATTTATTTACTATTATAATATTACAAAAACCATAAGAAATATTTAAATGTATTATTGTATAGCTTTTGTACATATAAAGGTGAACCCGAAATGTAAGTATTAAAATTAAAACAATAAAAATATATTCTTATTGTTATCTTATATCGTGTTAATATTGGTGTAATTTTTCATTAAAACACATGATCAAAGTCAGATACCTATAGTCTATAATGCACATGAAATATAATATTATAACATGGTATTTAAGGACTGGATGTACACTAAAATGATCAAATTGTATTTTATCTAAATGAACTACTTAGTTAATAATAATAACTTCATGATTATTGTAATATGTAGGTAGATACTCATTGTACACACATATTATAATGCATAATAAGTTTAACAACTTTTTTATGTTCAACATAATATAATATTATTTTACATTATTGTAAGCTTTGAAATATTGTGTTTTAATAACTTATTTAGTATGAAAATAACTATACACTATATCATTCTTAATTGTATACTTTATGATTAAAAATTTAAAAACTTACCAATATTATAAATTATTGCGTATTGATTTTATTGATTTTGTTTGTTTACATGCTTGTTATATGTAAATTACTATACTAATTTTTTTTTTAACGTATTAATTTTCTATTTGGAAATTAATATTTTATTTTTTTCATTATTGAACAGTAGTCAGAATAAGTGAATATGTGACGAAAAATAAACAATAAGGTTACTAAATATTGAAAACCGAATGAAGGCAATAAGTCATATACAGTTTAAGTATAATACTTTACTCGTCCTACAGTCTGTATAGTTACTAGTTGTAAGTATTATCACATTATTATATTTTAATGCTGTTAGAAAAGAGGAGTAACTTTATTTTTCTTTGTTACTATCGCAGTCTATGATTTCTTCAAACAAACAAAATATTGTTTTAAGTTTTTCAGAATACCTATAATAATATGATTATTGAACCATTGCAATAGTGGCCATTCTGTTATTACTGGTATGATGTACAACATGTGTTCAATGTGTGTTGGGCATTGCATGTATAGTCAGATGTGTATTGTAGTAAATGCTAAGAGAGATAATACATACCTGTTGTCCACATGTGCACTGGTTACGTTTTTTTAGGATGTACCTACAAACTATTATATAAATATCATATCATAATTTCGATACCAGCTTTAGTAAAATTATAAAAACATTTTCTGTGATAGATACAGTAAAATAAGAACCAGTGTATTAAGATATATTTTATGCAGATATTCATTTTTAATTTTTTTTAACCATTTTCTATACATTTATTATTTTAACTGAATAAAGTTAATATCAGTTACCAACGTTTTAAAATAATTTGGAAATCATAAATTTATATATAAAAAAAAAAATGTATACAATAAAATTGAGAGTTGTTATTGCTTATGAGTGAGTTTTAATTTAAAATCAATTTTATCGACCTACATCCTATAAATATTTTTTATAATTTAAACAAGATTTGATATATTTATACCGTAGGTCAGCATGTTTGAAGGTTCTTTTTGAGTGTACAATTGTAACAACTTTAAAGGACTTTTTTTTTTAATTCAAATTTATCTATCCATTGACATACCTCATAAAAAATTACTAATGATGTGCATAATTTGTTTATGGTTGCAATTAATATTAATAAAAATGTAAAAATATGTAAAGAAATATTGTGAAAAGAAAAACAATTTTATTGGTTTCTCTAAAAAGTGTTAAATTTGTGTTCAATATTGATACAACTATGAAAAATGGACTGTGCCATTTCTGTTTAATAATGCTGAAAGAAATTTATCGAGGTACAATCAATTAATATATTTAATTATTTGAATTATTTAAAAATTATTATCCTATTAGATATCTGTTATAAAATTAATAATTTAAAAATGTATCGAATAAGTTTCACTAATTATAAATAGAAAGTTACTTTGAGTATAGCATATCTAACCAGTAATAATTCTAAATTAAATGATAAACTATTTTTTTTTATTTTAAACTTAAAATGTGAAAATTACAGTAGTTATATTATATTATATTTGGTACCTGTATATTATACAAATTATTTACAATAACATTTATCATCACACAGTACCAACAACAACTAACAATAGATAATTACTAATTAGTGATAACCTTGCGTTATCTGTCGTAAATTATAAATTAAACTCAGTGCTCGCCGCTTAGAAACCAACAAACTTTATAAAAATCAATGTTTTCACACGCGTTCATAAAAATGACAATCAAAACAAATTCATAAATCAATTGTTGCCGTTCAAATGTTTAAATTCGACAAGTGTTTTATGAAAAAAATCGGGTTCACCTCGAAGAAAACAACTTTTGAAAAACAATTTTTTCCTGTTAACGTTTTGTTAGTTTTACTTGAAAATTATTATGATATATTTATAATACAGAGCGTATTATATATTTCTATGTACACATGCGACGTAATAATGATTACATAAAAAATACAAAAGTTTCTCCGGTAAAAAAAAAAAAAATAACGATGTGTTATTTTGATCAGGGCAGTTTTTATAGTTTTTCGAATAACGTATTCGTTTGAACATAATATTATATTTTAACTACCTATACATTATATTACACGCTTAAGTATATTATATTTTACAAAATATTCCTTGGTAGATGTGCCGGAAAACGAACGGTCGTATCGCGTTGTCGGGGTCGATGCCGAACTAGGTCGAAACAATTTACCACGCCGAGACGCCGCTGTTAAAACGAGCAGCACCAGAAGACGTAAAATACAAATTATAATATATTATTTTTACTACGGGGGCCGCCATGTATTAGATGACTGCCGCCCGACCTAGTAACCCGATTCAATGGCGATCGCGACCGCAGATGTAATAATATCGGAAATGTATCTACACACGACTTACACATGCAATACGTCGCATGCACACAGGAGACGCGGTTGTAACGACAACGCGACTCCTCAGTCCTAATACCGTAGCCCTCTTACTCGTGCAATCCATCCCGATCCAGTACCTGCTACAAGCCCTGTTATCGTACATATTCATGTATAATAGCAATAACAATAATATCACACCGCTGTGATACTGATACTTTAAATACGAATTGACTATAAAATAATAATGACATCGTCGCCTGTGCATAATAATTAGTATCTATGTATAATATGAATTTGCCAGCATAGGATCACCTCGAAAATACGAGTATATATATATATACATTTAAAAACGTTGAAGTATCGAAAAATTCGATAAATTGTCAATACGATGTTTAAATCGCTTGATATAATTTAAATTATAGATGTATTAATTAAACCAGAGCCGTGTCAAGTTATTTGGAGCATTGGGGCGAGAATTTACAAGGGGGCCTCCTACCAATCTCTTGAGGCTTTCATAAAGGTGTTACATCATATCAAATTTTCTATACGTAATGTGTATAGTAGAGAAACAATTTACATAATTATCAAATTTTTGTTTCCAATCACGCCAAAATATATCGTCTTATACTCTTATGTTATCTTATTTATAATTATAATATCTTATCCACACTTATATATTTATAAATTAGTATATTTTACAGAATGCATATATATTATATTATATTTATGAAATGTTATATACAATATTATAATATTTCAGTTATTTTATGAAATAATAACTAAATAACAAAACAATGAAAAATAGAACGCTATAATTCAAAAATTCTCCAAAATAAATAACAAGAAGAAGTCGATAAATAAATTTTATTAGTTTATATTAAGTATAAGGTATTTCTAATTTTGAAACTTATTCAAAAGGTGTGATTAGGATAATCGTTTAAAGATGATTTGAACAAGACAGTATAATATATAATATACACAACATGTCAACACAGTAAATTTCCGTTCAGTAGAACCAATTTTATATTGTTATTAGCTTTAATATAGTACGTAGGTTAGAATATTAACTGTGTTTGAAAAAGAGGTTTATTTTTACAATATTCTAATTTTCATTCGAGTTTTGATAGAAGTTTTAAATTGCAATAGCCAGAATAGCCTCCATACTCATAAATTCATAATTTGTTTAAAATATTGAAACACAAATAATATTCTCACCTTTAAGTTAGATTATAGCCCATAGGCCAATGCACTCTTATATTAAAGGTAAACAGTTTTTCTATCTTTTTTCAGTTTTTTGTACATTCGTAAGATGGAGACAATGCACATGGGGGTTCAATTGTTATTTTACCAATAAATTGATTTTTAATTATTTCAAGCATTCAGAAAATATATTTTAACGAATTATTTTTGAACAAAAAAATCTTTTTTTTAAATTTTACAACTTACTGATTATATTTCATAAATAATAATTTATATTGTGACAATTACATTACCATTTATATTAATACTAATAAGTATTTACATTAATATATAGGTATTGATTATAAAAAAATACAAAATTTAAGAGATCTAAATGTAAAATAGGTTTAATGAAAAATATATGATTATACCTATACATTATTATATTATATAATATTGTAAAATATTGTTTTATACTTTTGTGATAGAATTATTATAAATTATTATAGAATGCTGAATGTTGTGAATGATTTGTGAAATTTTGAAATAACACATTCGTACACCTATAGATGGCGCTGTTTATTCACCAAGCAAGTAGATACATACTTTGTGCACATCATAGACATACTATTGTGCGAATCTTTAACTTTACTGATCGTTATACATAATCTTTATTCGTACTAAAGAATACGTTGATTAGTTAATTGAAAATTTGAAACAACGAAATTTAATGTGCATTTTGCTTATACGTGATCCAAACTCAATAGGTAATTAGTGTTACATTGAAAAGAAGATCCTTTTGCCTAAACTGAGAAAGGAGTTAAATTAATTTTAGATTATATTCCTAAGGTACCTACACTTGGAGTAAGTGCATTAATATTAGTATATTATACAGGTAACTAATTCTATTATTGTTACTGAATTTGCTTTTTATATTAATTTCAAGTTACAATATAACCTAACTCAGTAAGTAATTTATCTGTAATTATACAAAGTATCTTTATAGATACAATAGATACATATTTATATATTAATGTATAATAATGTGTAATATGTCCGGATATGATTTGAATTTTGATGAAATGCAGTGATAAAATAAAATACAAAATATTACAAATATCTTATCTTCTATACATTTCTCCGTACAAATAAAACTTTAATGAAACATTCCCAATGCTCTAATATTATACTACTTCGAAGTTGATGTATTGACTTTTCGATTTTCACTGTATTAAGAATACCTATTATTTTGATATATATATATTATTAATGCCAGTGACGTATATTTGCTTATTTTGCGCCCAGAGACTGTTTTTTCTTTTTTATTACCCTCCAACAAATTTACCAACACAACCCACACCATTACCGTGTTATATCTAACCTAAATCGACTTGTTGCCAAAACAAATGTTCAGCTTACACACATAGTTTATTTGAACTAGAGCTCGCTAAACGTCCCAAGCCACATTATATTGTAAATAGTGAATCGCGTTTTGATTAATATACACACAAATAGCTTTTACATGATACGTACTTGCGAATTACAGTGAAAAAAATTACAAACTTTGGCACCAACACAGTAGAACCTATAATTTAAAGGACTTTCAATTACGTGCAATACTTCTTCAATCTGACTATACTTTAATTTACTCTTTTGTATGCGACAATATATGTGTAACTGGGCAAAGGGATTAATGATTTTCTTTCCTCGTGTTATTTATACTATACAAAAATCTTCAGTGTAAAGAGTATATGAACCATCCATTTTTTGTCCACCGTTGGTAAAATTGTGATTGTCATCTATTGCAGAACGCCGGTTATCTGGATTGAATTTTTTTTTTTTTTTTGTTGTAGCTATTTTTACATGTTCGGTCACTTACTTTATTATAACTACTTTATAATATTACTTATAATATTTACTTTATAACTTGATATCAAGTTTTAAATATACGATCCATACTAACGGAAAAGGATCCGTAAAAAAGTAGCAATAATTCGATTACAAACCAACAACAATAAAATATAAGTTATTATAATTTCCACCTGTCCTCGTTGAATACAATTTTAGTCATTTCAGCCATTGATGTAGTTTATGATGTCAACATATAGTTGATAAATATATCCATACAGTTTGAAATGAAATTTTGCGTGTTTATATATTTTGCATATTGCATATATGTATGCAGTACACCTAATGTGATACGCCAAAAAATAATAATACATACTTTTTCATCTAAGACGAAATTTCATAGATAGGTATAGGTATTTTTATTAATTTATCTTGAATTTAATAAATTTGACGTTGAGATTCTAAGCAAAGATATAAATGTCCATTTTGTTTAACAGCAATGTTTTATTTTGTTTTCTATGTACACTTTTGGAAATCTATAGTTTTAGTTATTAAAATCTAGATTAGGAGTGTCCAACCCAATCCCAAATAATCTTATGGGCCATTTTGAAAATGCATTATACTATAATAATAAAACATAAAGATATTATAGAATATAACAGGAAATTATATATTCCCTTATTATATTTGTACCCAATACAAAAAATAAAAAAATAAACATTTGAATAAAAATAGTGTTAAAATAGTTTAATTTATTAATTGATATACATTTATAAACATATCATAACATTGGTAGTTTTAATATAATATATAACTATTAGTACTAAGTATAAACATTTAAATACAAGTTGAAATTCAAAACTTTTTTCTAGCTTTCTGTGAAGCAAATTTTTTAATAAAATTATTCCAATCCATACATTGTAGCAAATTATTTTCAATAGACATTAGAGCCAATGATGACATCTTTTCATTAGATAATGAGTTCTTAACTCTCTTTAAAATTGAGAGAGACCTCTCCCCGCTAGCGTTTGAGCATGGTATAGATACAAAAAGTTTTAAAGCTATTTCCACATAAGGAAATTAATCATTTAACCTTGATTTTGTTAATGCTTCAAGCAAACTGTGCATAGATAATTTTTCTTCTCCTTCTGAAAAATGTTTTACTATTGTTTTAAATTGAATAATCTCATTCTCTAGTTCAAGTTCTAAATCTTCACTATAAATAGCTACTAATTGTTTTGATTTTTCACGTAAAATATCATTGTCAATTCCCTCTATATTTAAAAAAAAAACCAAACACCGTATTTATCTCGATATATGCCATATTTCTTTCATTTAAACATACAATGATTGTATCACAAATCGGTAAAAATTTGTCTTATCTGGTACTAGCCGTTGAATCATTGCACCAATACCAAGTATGCACGATTGAGGAGAATTTATTATCGAGGATACGCTTTTAACACCAAACATTCCCAAATATGAAACGCTAAATGTACCTTCCTGTGATAGAGAAAAGTTTGAAAGTTACAAAATTATTATAGAAATTCTGAAATTCAACAAGAAATAATAAATACCTGATATTCTTGAGGTTGCAGTTTACCTTGGCGGGCTTTAGCGGCAACTTCTTTAACATCAGTGCTTATTGCAATTAAACCTTTAGTATCTGCATTAAATACAATTGGTGTTATCAGTCCTGTTTCAGTACTTACAGCCACATTTACATCAACTGCGTCATATCTATAACTAACAATATTTGTATTTAATTCTTTAGTGTAAGTCTCAAGAGTTTTCAATTTAATTTACTGTCTAATGTAACTATCCATCCAAGATGAATTGGCTTCTGGAACTTTCTTACATGCTAAAGCTGCAGCTTTAATAATGAAATCATTTATAGATAATTTAACTCCTTCCTTTTCCAAAAGTTCGTTTATACACTTTCTCAATGAAACAATATTATCTAGACCCAAATCAACTGTCAAATAATAATGGGATATAGTCTGTAAATAAACATAAAATATATGAGTTGTGTTGATGATAGACAAATGAGTAATTCTTATATTACTTGTTTTGACTCGAGCAAACGTTTTGCTATAATATTTCGAACATTTGTCACAGGTTTATCAACAAATCCATCACCGCGAGTTCCATCAGCAACAGCAGTTTTTTTACTACTGGCTATAGAAGCTTTATTCAGATCTGTAGATTTTATTGAACCAAACAAACCAGAAGCTTGGGCAATTGTCTACAATTTAAATATCTTATAATTATATATTTATTTTTCAGATAATTAAATACATGTATTCTTACACTTAAATCCAATCCTTATTCATTAGCTAAACGTTTGGCTAAAGGACTAGCAAGTATACGAGATCCGATTGGAATTGGTACTGCTGCTGGCGCTGGAGCTTTAGGAGCTGCAGGTGTGCGAGGTGGGGGAACCGGTGCAGAAGTAGATGGTTTGGGCGATGGTGCTGCAGGAGCAGGAGCACCTGCGGGAATATTATCCACAAAGTCTTTAACAGCAGCAACATCAGATTCATTTTCTACAATAATACACACAAGCTGAAATTAAAAAAATAAAATATTTAAATTTTTGAAGTACCTATATTATTAAATATTATGTTTTAATTTTATAAAATACCTTATATTATTACTTTATTAGTTATTTAACCATCAATTTATCAATATTTAATTTGAAATATGTTGTCAATTTAAATTAAAATTATTAACAATTTTTTTATTAAAAATAAAACACTCTTGAAGCTATAATGTTTAAAGTATGATAGATAATAAAAATAAAATTACTATTTATTTTTAATATACCAATTATTAATATCTTTTACCCTAATGCAAGGTCACAATTTTCACTGTATCCCTTAGATGACCCTATTGCATAATTGATAGAAACATAAAATACTTAAAAATATTAGACCTTTCTAACTGTAACATCTTTTTGACCAGCAGATATCATGATCTTAGCAAGATATCCTTTTTCAGGAATTTCAAAGTCCATAATGGCCTTGTCCGTTTCAATTTCAGCTAGTGTATCTCCTTCATTCAACCTCTTTCCAACAAAATGATCATGAATAGTTTGATATTTTTTCTAAAAGTTTTAATATAGTTTACATCCTTTTTTAGACCAATTAACAATTGTATTTTTCCATTGTAGGAGACAGAGCTGGGAGAGAAACTTTAATATGACTTGGAAAATCTGTGGCATAGAAACGATAGCCGACATTTTTTACTGGCGGACGTCTGCCAGTGCGCCAGTGAATGGAACTTTGGCACCTAAATACACCCCCCCCCCTAAAAAAAATTATTATCCACTTTAGTATCTCAAGGTAAATAATGAATTAATTACCTATATGCTTGAATAACTTTGATGGGACATTTAGTAGTAATTGTTTTCACTGTATTCCTGTTTAAGTTTCGTAACAGACGCACGTTGTTCATGATGGTGTTTATGATGGACCCAGGCATACATTAAGATTATAAACGTACAAAATTGGTAATGAAATTGTACGTTAAAAAAGTGACAGTAAAATTAGCGCCCAAAAGATAAACTTCAAATAACCTCGAACGTCCTACCCAGACACTTAAATATATAAATACATAAATATGTATTATCTATGGTTACAGCAGTCGCCGTGGTAACATTGAACTATATGATAACTGGAACGCTCACAGCCCATATGACTAATGTAAATGAAACCGAGCGGGTCTGTTAGAAAGAGATAGCGAATACTTTAGGTGTATCTATCTCTGTCTTTATTGATAATACGCCGTATCGTATTTACTTTTAAATTTTAAATGCATTTGAGTGTTAATTTTTTAACTATAAGAGATAATATAAATATGTTACTATTTATTGTATAATTATTTTATAAAGTTTTATTAATTTAAATTGTTTATTATATTACAGGAAAATTACCATGATAAAGATACAAGTTATAGTTTAAAAACTTGTTTGTTCATATGTAAATAATAATCCAATCTTTGGACACCCAATTATTACTTCTGACCTAATTTCCAGTGAAACAATTTTCACTCAACCAACTCGAAGGCGGCTTCCAAACACTGGATTTATTTTAAATTTTTACCTTAAACATTTTTTGAATTATGTAGGTACAAATGTCAAATGATAATTATCAACAAAGTTAAATTAAGTTACAGCTAAACTTTTAAATATGTTATAGAAAAATGAAGTGTACATAGATAAATGTAATAATTATTACGTATATTTAATTATGTAAATCATAATAAAATAACGAATAATGTATTTAGTTGGTACGGTGCTTTTTTTTCCGAATACCAATTATATGTACACGGTAAAGCCGTTGTTACCGTCCATGCATTATTATGTATAATGTATTACAATAATATTGTACACAATATTATTATGAAAATAATTTAATAATTATTATATAACTATTAAGTTGGAAAATTATCATGTATTAAAACTAACTAGTTAATGCTTAACTTTGTCAATATTTAAAAAAAAAAATATAATAAATAAAAAAATATTTTTCCATTATGATTTTAGAGAACCATCACATTGTATATAAGTAAATCTGAACTTTGATTGAAAAAAATATTTTCCTTTTTCCAAGAATTTTATAGTATTATTAATTATTACATTTCATATTTTTTTTTTTTAACTATTATAGTTTTTTGTCAAATAGCTGACAGTTTAATTTCTGAATGTAGGCAAGATTTAATTGCTAATTAATTAAAATATATATGTATATTTAATATTTATATTATATATAACTATCTCTTTTAAAAATAAACATATTTTGTAAAACTGTAAGAGTGATAAATCTTGCATGCCGTAAAATTATCCAAAGCGGAACGCCGGTTGGCCACACCTTATGAAGATGGTAAGTACTTAAAAGAGGTGTTCTTCAGTTTTCTAAGTAGTTTCTCTAAGCCTGTAACACGACTATAATATAACCATTGATATTTATTAAAAAACTTGAAAAATATTAACAATTAATTACGATGTTAATCCAACTCCGCGTCCGTTCAAAATCATTTTTCGTACCGTTACTATCAACAATAGTTCATGTTTTTTATTTTGAATTTTCAAATGCTGGTGAGAAATAAGAATGCACCACCGTCCCGAGCCGAGGTCTTACAATTCTGACTGGTTTTTTTATTCATGTATTGAATTACTAAACGATTAGCTGCAGAGTTTGATTCTTGTTTCAAATATTATAAGATTTTAATTTTTTTCTGTAATGAATTATAATAATAACAATAATTCTAAATGTTTACATAAGTTTTAATAATAATAATCGAAATAAATAGGTACTTGTCTAATGTATAGGTATTTTTATTTTATTTATTTTATTAAAAAGCGTAATTACAATCTATACATTAATGTTTGTGCAATAAGTAACTTTATAATAGCTTAAAAACGGGAAATTGCAGAGTGGGAAGGTATTCAGTAGTACCACTCAACTTATAATATAAAGCTATATGTTTTTAAACCTTATAAAATATATAAGCTATAATAACGCATATATGTATAAATGTATAATACATCACTGTGTCTGTGAGTACATGATCAATATTTTTGTTCGAAAATTGTTTGACTTTTTGACTTTTTAGTAAAAATGAACTCGACGATTGATTTTCTCTCTCAGAAGTCATAGAAAATATATTTAAACCTTATTTTAAATATAACTGGAAATGCTGTTTCAATCGATTTTGAAACGCTTAAACACATATTTACCGCGTTTATGAATATTAATTATTAATTAATAATTAGTATTTTTAGTATAGATAAAATTGAAATTGAAAAAAGATTTAACGTATTTTATGATAATTTAAGCATTAAAATAGAATATAGGTAAAATGTATTAAATTTTCTATTGTATTGACAAATATTGGCATTTGAACCAGATTTTATGCTTAGAACTTTATCAGATTAAATAAATTTTAGTTCTACCAACTAACACGGTTATTATTTAAGTTTCTATACTCAACTGTTTAGTATGTCTTTAATGTGTAAACGTCAACATTGTATTTAGGTACTACAGTAGTGTTAACAAAACGTTTCAATTGATACCCTTTCAATCTAGAGTAGTTAACGAAATTTTAAAATTTATAAACAAATTTACTCTTTATTGGATAATCACACCCTTTCCTCATAAAAAAAATTAAATAAACCATAACATAGTAACGGTTATAATCACTTTTATCATATTAATATTATCATATTTTATTGTATTATAATGCAATATAAATATAATATAAATAATATAAATACTTTATTGTGTTAGTTAAACATAAAAATGTTTTTTAAATTTAAATATTTTGGCGTAATTTAATTTAGCTAAGTCACTTGTAGTCTCGGTGTACTACTCGAGCTCTGTATGGACAATCGACATTAATGTGGCTATATATGAACACCTATGACACAACGATCCATCGAGTCACTATAGTGTATTTACCCATAAAGCAACAAATTTCCTTAAATAAATTAAATGTTATTATACATATAATTGATACCTATGCCCTACGCTAGTTATATATTTCACATTATTATATCTATACCTAGATGTCTCGAATAAGGCGTTACTTAAGAATTTTTAATCGATTCACTGCAAAAATTCGTTTTATAATATAGTATACATTAATTTTATTTTTTTATTTTTTTTAACTAATATTTTTCGACTCGTTACTACTCGTACTTCGTGAACAGTGACCAATCAAAAATATTTTACGACTCAATTTTGGGTCGTGACCCAATAAGTTGGGAAACACTGTAGCGCAAATGGACGAGTTGTACCTATATTGATATTATACAACTATAAGATAATTGGGGTCTGTGCTATAAAGGTGAATTTTCGGTGTAGCGCCTATATTATAACATTTGCGTCACTGCGTCTCCATTTAATTTTAAGCCTGTGCCATTGCACATAATATAATACTTATTAAACATTTAATGGGCATGAATGTATGACATATTCGTTGAGTAGACACAAGACACAGTATAGTAGGTACACACTGTACGTAATAGTAATATTTACTGAATTTGTACCTACCGGCAGTTAATGATATAATCGGCGTAAACTTATATTAATTTAAGCTAAAACACTTTTTTTTTCACGAACAACTGTAAAATAAAAATGTGTATGCATTTTGTTTGCACAGTAATTATGTATATATTATAATATTACGTAATAACGATCATTGAAATATTTTAAAACTGAAATGTGCTGGGAAAAATGGCATAGGACGTGATGCCTCAAAATATTATTTCGTTTAAGAAACATAATAAATTGTAATATCTGTTTAACATAATGTTTATGCCTACCTACTGTAGCTATTGCCTATAGTACAGCTACACCT
Organism: Rhopalosiphum maidis; assembly: GCF_003676215.2. Taxonomy (NCBI): domain Eukaryota; kingdom Metazoa; phylum Arthropoda; class Insecta; order Hemiptera; family Aphididae; genus Rhopalosiphum; species Rhopalosiphum maidis. The sequence goes on from NC_040878.1 coordinate 7,834,095, forward strand.
TATTATAAACCGTAGACTGAGTTTAAAAAAATGTGCTGACGAAATGCTTTGTGATCATTAATATTTGGTCGTAACTCGTCTTGTATACATCAGGTATGACTGTACGAGGCACGACCAGTTCAGTTAAACGTGTAAATATTAAAATATTACACAAAAGACAAACGCCGCCGTTCAATGTCATTTGTGAAATGCTTTATTATTTCTCATTAATAGGTTTTTCCCACACATAAATTTTTTGAAATTACCATTGGTATCTACATTCTGTATCTGTTCATCGCCACTGTTTACATAATACTCGGAACCTTAGCCAGACGTACACGGTGCGTAAAAAATTGTATAGGTATATCATACTGTCGTGATATTAGAAAAAAAAAATCAGAATTAACGGGGGCAAAGAACATATTACTGAATTATTATTAAATCCGAGCGTAAAAAAAATCCTAAAAACATCTAACTTCAAAGGTTATCTGAACTAAGTATTACTTTGGTGACTGCAGAACTTTGATGGGTTCCGATGAACAATTATTTTTGTTCCAACGATGGTTTGTGTTTAGTCTAATGACTGATATTTGACTGATAAAAATTGCAAACGATTGGTTTTTATGATGAACATTTTAATATTTTACTTCAAGTCTTGAACATTTTTTACAATTATTATTTTATAAAATTTAAGATACCTAAAAAAAGATTTATTTTGACCGCTGTTTATTTTTAATTAATAATAATGACTACAACTATACAACTCATGCGTCACAAAATAAAGCATTATACTATAAGAGGCAAGTGTGATGTTATTAATCATATTTTTATAGGAAATATTTATTTTTTCGGTTTACATTGAAGATACTTTTGGGTTCTGAATTGTGTTTGTATGCATAGTAAGCAAATTATCTCTGTCACTGCTGTTCACCCTATAAGTATCTATAATGCTTAAATACAACATTAATTTTTTTTTTTATTCTCGATTACTCTACAAGGACGTGAGCACATAATACAATGCAATTAACCTAAATACTTTAGTATTACAATAATATATTTGAATTTTTTTTGTTTTTGGCAACGTTTATCTAAAGTTTAGAATATATAGATATAAACTGCTAAATGTCCACATTAACTCTAGTTAGATTTAAATTTTGTAAAAAAAAAAAAATGCTTATCCAATGATTACAAACTAAAGTACTGACGGTGACGTCTCGATATTCGACATTTTTTTTTATATTGATCCGTGGAAAATTCAATGGATCGGATAATAAACAATGCCGTATTATGGCAGTTTGGGCAATAATTAATCATTTTACTCAGAATATGAAGAAGGACAACCGCTAAGCGGAAATTACAATTGAGTTTATTACCAGACACACCAAGGTTGGTAATTAGTAACAACTTTTATAATACATCTATTATTATACATTTTTAAATAACAATAATAACAAACTTCTATTCACGATGGAAAATCATGAAATAAAGTGTTAACTGTTATGTCGCGTTGTGGTATATATGTGCTCCATAGACTATTTTGAACATGGTTGTCAATAGAAACAATGTATGTAAATTATATTAATAATAGTGTCTAGATATCGAGGTTAGGCTTCCGGTTGAAAGCAATACCGTTTCTCAGATGCACACATATCATTCATGTTTCTAATAGGACTTTCTCGATTATGTTGTTAAATACTACGATGACGGAGAGAGTTAAAACCAATTTATTGTACATGCACTGTGGATTCTTAAAGATGTCAGGAAGCTATGTCAGTTTTATACCCTATCGTTTTAAAAATTTTGAACACATTTTGGTTATTTGTTTAAAAAAAAATATTAGTAAGAACTATTTGGCAAAAAAATTAAACTCAGGAATTAGGAATAAACGTCAATAATGTAAAATAATATTTTATACATTTTTTTTCTTTATTTGTGTTGTACAATCTATACTTATTGGCACAATAAGTTAATGTGTTAAATGCAGTACGTATATACACATTATAAATTTATTTTACAATTTAATGATATGAAAACAAACAATGTTTATACTTTTTTTTTTTCACCTAAACATGATAGAGCAGTCATCCATTAACGACACTCGGGATTGTAACATATATTATATTAAACGTAAATATTGAATTTAATCATTAAATAAATAATTTTTTTCATAGAAACCAACGTGGAAGTCAATAATGGAATTTGACTATTTGAGTGAACCGCCCCTCCCCTTCCAATCTACAATAACTTATTTTCGATTCTTCAGTTTACAACAGGGAATTTTCAGGGAGTATCATCATTCTGAAATCTCATTGTTGAATAAAACTGGGAAAATGTTATACAGGGATATAAACCAATTAACCAACTCGCATGTTTTTAGCCTTAACAATTTGTAAGTATCTAATCTAATTTCATACGAGATTATTTATAGAATTCAATAAATGTCACATTTGATTTCAAAACAATGATACGCCTGCGCGAAATGTATTTGTATACCTAGAATCTATAGGTCCTAGATGATTACGTAAATCGAGCGGAGGTGCCTTATAAAATCCAATTTTCAACATCTAAGACCAAGGTGAAATACTGAATTACACGTATAAACATGACGATTGACAAACTTCTATACCTCACTGGACTTCATAGACGGCATCCGTCCAGAAATGTTGAACTACGTTCAATAATTAGCCATAATAATATATCCACCGTATTATATCCAGAAGCTTACTAGGGGAATGAGTTAAGTAGGCATCGTCCCACTTCTTATGATCCCTTTTGTTTTTGGTAAATAATTCATGTATAATGTATACATTAAGTCAATCTACCCTTAAAATTGATCCATTGACTTTGTAGGGACGCCACTGATATGTTTATATTACTATTGAATATATTCAGCATTGTTATAATATGTCTGTTTTAATTTACCACTAGCTAAATTCAAAGTTTATGGCAAGAACGGTAATACATAATATATAATTATTATGTTTGGTGAACTTTGATATCTAAAGTCTCAGCCCGTTCAAATTTCTTATACCTATTGTCGTAACTTTTTAACATTGAACTAACATCCCCCTCCACCAATCATAACACGTCCGGCTAAATAAGTTAATTAAATTACAATAGTGATGACGTTGATTTAATTATTTCTTAAACTATATATACCTATAAATACATATAATTACATTTTACTTCATTTTGTTAAAGCTATTAATGTAAATCGTAAGGATGTATATTTTTATTTAAAATACATAATGCATATATAGAATATTCAATAATGTTTTAACTATGAAGATTAATAAAACATTTAAATTAAACTATATAAATACATCATACTTAAAAACATAATTAGGAATAAGTTATTATTAATTAAAAAGAAATATGATTAATTTCATTTTTATTAGGAATGGATCGATTATATTTTTTTTTCATTGATTTCGGATCTTCTTACAGTTTTAAATTTTAATACTGATGTACAAGTAAATACGACATAAAACTTATCTAAATTTTAAATTTAACGGAAACAGTTCATTAACATTCTTTTGAATATTAAATATTAATACTAACAATTCAAGAAATAATATAATTCTTACAACAAAAATTGATTCTAAGAATTCTAATCCTTGATTATATATATATATATATATATATATATATATATATATATATATATAAGTATTATAAATACATAGTTACTATACCATATGAGTATATAACGTATATATTTACGTAAATCACATTCATGGAAAATTAAAAAATATCGAAAATACAAAAAAATTATATTCTGGATAAAACGCATTTTAAACAATAAAATCGATAAAATCTTAATTAAAAAAATGGATAGTTTTTAAACATTTTGAAAACACCTGAATCAAAAAAATATTTTTTGGTAAAATTTATTTTGATCATGAATTTTACATCATATTCCACGAGTAAAAATATTGTTCCGACTACTTTTAATTATTACGAAAATTAAAACCAACTTTTCTTAAAAAATTGGACACGATTTAAAAAATGAAAATGGCAAGTAGGTAACTTCTGCTATACACTTAAAATACACTGGAATAGTATATTTCAATTCAATAATAAATCATCATTGCGTACGAAAAACGATTCTGATCAGAGTAGAAACAGACTGCCGCTGTTAGCCTATATTGCTAGGTATATTTTATTTATATTGTCATTACAAAATATATTTAACTATTAGCAATATGGTATAAATAGGCAATAAAATAATCTAAAATATTTTAAAAATGCCATTGCTTATAGAAAAATATAATTTAATAACAATAAAGTAGCATTTTAGATCCCGACGAATAGATTATTGGAATTCCAGCAAAATAACTAAAATAATTATTCATTGTTTTATATCCTGGCAATGTCAAAATATAAACTTCAAATGTTTATAAAAAAAACTATGACATTATATTTTTAGGTTTCAGTAAAAACTGCTTATGAGGAAGTTTACATTAAACATTATTGTAAGTAGTTAGTACATTTTGCAATTATTGCAATTTTAGTATTTATTTTAATAACAATAGAAATGGATTATTTTTATATACTTGATATTTTCAATGCCAAATAATAAATTAAACATGATGGTATTTGTAGTATATATGTGACGATGCATAACAAACTAATGTAATGAATATTATTACAAGATAAAGTTTCCGATATACCAACAATCGACATTAATCTAGTATGATACAATAAAACATTTTTTTTAACACTTAATTGAACACTTGGACAATTGGACTTATTGCCCTATAATTGTATATGCATGTTAACTAATAAGTATTGTAACTTGTAAGTGTGAAGTGATCATTCTGTATACATTTTTTATGAAATAGGTCTGTCCGTTTAGGTCACCTATTCGTGATTTTTTATGTTGATAAAATTTAATTTTTTTCTTTTTCTTAAGCAATATGGCTGAAATATTGGATTATTATTAAATTATGTAATGTGTGTTAATAAATATAAGTTAGCAACGATATAGTAATATATATAAAATTAGTTCATACATAAAGAGATTTTCGAATTGGAAAACTTATTATCAAAGTACTAAATCCTTAACACGTGTGTTTATACAGTGGGTATAAAACTCCCACGAATATTATTTTACTAATTTAAACTTGATGAAAATGGCATGTGCATTATTCAACCATTTTTAATTTGTATAGATATTCGTTATTTTTACAGTTTAATATTCATAAATCACAATAATCATAAATATATAAAATGATTATCAAATAATAAACCACTAGTTTCGAATAACTTTTTTTATAACAAACTTTACTCTGTAACATAATATCTGGAAATATTTGATAGTTAGATATTAGTCTTTTGTTAGAACATGCACCAATTTTATATTATATAACAATACAGCATAATGTTAAGCATACACGTATCATTAGTTCTATGCACTTTGACATAGAAAGCGTTTACACTGCAGTAGGATTATATTATTGTCGATTTCAAAATGATAATAAATAATTAGCAGTTGCCTACATTATGAGTTAAACAGGTATCAGCTGTTATAGTCAGATTAAATTATAAACATTTTTGTTACACAATCTGACATTCACTAATTGCATATATATACCAGACAAATTATACAATACAATACATACAAATTGTTTTTGTTTTTTAATAACTCACTCGAATAAAAGCAACGTAGTGATCATTGATATAAATATAATAATAACAAGTAGTATGCATATATATATCGGTAGTGTACATGAGAGTACAGCCACTTAATAAATGTTTAACTACTCGCATGCAGACAGAAATATAGTTATAAGGTCACACGTCATATATAACTTAACTTTGCACTTATCTATACTTGATAAATTTTTCTTGAAAATAACAAATAGTATGCCCAACATAAATGTATTATTTAAAATCATGTTCACTTTGAGGTATATCTAGAATTTTCAAACACATACTTTTTTATAAACATTTCTAAATCGATTATAATTTATTCAACCTTTTTCTATCGTTTAAAAAATAAAACAAGCTCAATCTCTACAGAAAATTATGTACAAACACCAATAAGCATGTTATAAAAAATAAAAATAATAATTAATTGGCAATTATTAGTGTGTGTTAAAATTACCGTCCATCATATATCATGGCAACGATAAATTATAATAAACTATGTAATACAATTTTTTGTCTATTATTATGACCTTTTGAAGATGATTTCTGGTTACAAATTGTATCTAGTTAATACATAGAGTCAAAAGTAAAAAGTAAAATACTTCTTTTAATAAAAGAGTGGGGGGAATATAGGGAATAACTAACATTTTTACGCGAAATTGGTTTTTGACAAAATCGATTTTGTGTTTTTGTTGTAATTAAAAAACGATGAATAACTAATAAGTAACTATAGAAACTCGAAATTTCACCTAATGCTTAATAATTATAGAATTTTCTATATATGATACAATATATTGGTTTCTTTTGTGTTTTTTATAAAAACATTTATAGTTATTGACTTGTTTTAGTTTTAATAATAATGATTTTTATTCAAACGATTTTCATTAGTTTTATAAGTCGTAGGAACTTTGAAACAATCAAAACCTTTCGCTATTACTCTAATAATAATTTTCTCTAAACAATGACATTTTCAAAACATCTCTAATAGTTTTAAGCTATTTACACAAATTGCACTATTATTATACGACAAACACCTTTGTACGATATTGACTCAAAAGTTAGTATCAATAATAAATAGTAAACTTAGCAAACTTATGTAACTATTATTATGTTATAATATTTATACATACGATGTTTTTATCAAAAATGTATTTCACCTACTAAATTATTAAGAGCAATATACTAATATATATTATAAATAATTTATAAAATATCCTTATACAGTGAAACATCATCTCCGTTCAGAATCGTTTTTCGTATTTATGAATTTACTCGTATTATTTATACATATATTTTAATAACGTAGGGAACACTCAAAACAGTTAAAACTTACTATATAGCAGATTGACTTCCCATTTTTTTTTTTTCATATTAATATTTATATATACACGATTTTGCTATTAAAATCATAATAATCCGTTAAGAATATTTGGTAAACTGAGGTAAAGCACTTACAGCTTAATGTTGCCCTAGTTTCGTTATACCATTCATTTTATAACATTGTGTTCGGGATCTCGGGTTTCACCATTGAAGTATAATTTCAATTCTATAGTCTGTACATCTAAGATGTTTGCTTCTAGGCATTGAAAATGCTTGGCTTTGTATTAAAAATCGCACGTCAATTTAAGCTTATACTGCCTCTCTTAAAATCCTTTACTGCGCTCTAATCAGACCTTTACTAGAGAATGGTTTCGTAATTTGGGATCCGCATATCTCTTATGACCTACTTATAATTTATTTTGTCCGGAGAATACTTTTTCGTAGAGCTTTCTTCATTTTAAATATCCCATGCCCACCCTATGACTATACACACCATTAGATAAAACGCCTAAATAGTCTCGCGGATCCATGACTCTCGGCTAACCATTAATTTCTTTCAAAACTACTGTCCATAACATTCTTGATTCCCCAAGTCAACTTGCGAAAATTAGCTTCAGAGTTTCTACACGTTCAACTAGAAACACTGCTCCTTTTCGTATTCCTTTATCTTCCACTAACTACATATCTAATTCTCCCTGTACTCGATCGTTGAAGATAGTCGATGAGAAGTCGTTTTTTTTTTTTATCTAATTACCTCGTTTGTATATTTGTATATGTTTGTACATCTCACGAATATAGATTATACACAGATTGCGAATATAAAGTGTAACACACATGTACATATATAATATATTTTTTGGTTATTGACAACCTTTTTTTTTATATGGTCGACAACCTAGAAAATCTCGGAGGTCGATCGCAAGTCTATTAAAGTTGGCCACCCCTGCCCTATAAAACATTATGTCAAAACTAGGTATGTAGTAGCTAACAACTTTTCCTTAAAATGACTTAAAATAATAGGATGTCGCAAGATGTTCGATTTCGTTGGAATTCGGATACATAATTTAATGACTTATGAAGTGGCTATAATATGTCCCTACCAATGTTCAAAAAATAAAATTCCCTCTGGCTTCTCCGTGAATACGATACAACAAAACCTATATATCATGCTTAAATGCTTACATTATAAATTATCAATCGTATTTAACTGTTTATTTAATTTTTGCTGTTATAACATTATATTTTTAATTTTAATTTTATTTTATTTTCTATATTAATTGAAAACATGTTATAAACGGGATAACTCCTGGACCTCCACACGAGTTATAAACTCAGCGAGACCAGCTGTAATCTTTACTGATATTAAAATAAATAAAATATACAATTCAAATACAACATTGCTTACTTTTTACATTAAAGCATAAAGCCTATGTGCCTTTAGGTAATCACTTTGAAGTTTACATCTGAAATTCGGAAAATATAACAAAATAGCCATTGTATATATGCAATAAACGTTTAAATAAATATATAATCTTATTATCCACTAAAGTTCCATTGGTATGTAAAATTTTAGTTTTTATCTCTACTATGGGACCCCTTCACTCACTCAGTATATCTGAGTTGGATTAAAATATACTAATTATTATACAAGTACAAGTGGTTTTTCTCTTTTTTGACATCGACTACCCTCAGCACAACTATAAGCTACATTAGATTAAAGTACGTCAGCAAATAGAAAGGTGTCCGCTAGCTTAAAATGTTTGGACAAATTGGATCAATGGTTTTATTCATGCACCATCCTTCATATGCGCGTTGAGTATTTTCAATACAAAAAATCGACCCTCTACAACACCATTTTCAAAAATTACATTCTTAAAATAATACGATGTAATACGCGGTCGTAACCTAACCAATGTGTGGGCGGTAGATAGCGTACCTATGAAATATTGAACTCGCACTCCACATACACTATAGTCATGAACACACGACGAATCAACGAGCATTCTATATTACGTCCTGGTTGCAATTATTTAACGATAAGAAATATTTTAAATCGACTACCGACCTAAATCACATATTGCATATACGTGTATACGAACACAAAAATGCATACTGCAGATGTTTTATAGGTTATTAAACAGATGTTATATAATATTGAATATCGATAGCTATATGCTACCTAGACGAGTGTTATTGCAACATAAACTAATTTGTATAATATAAAATCAAAGCAAAACCATATCTTAAACAATCATTGGAAATTGATAGTTGGCACCAATAGTGCCATAAAACAGTATTGTTCATTATATTATATTCAATGTATAATAATAAAATTAAGATTTCGAAGTGTATATAAGCAATAAGCACGCACATTGCACAGCGTATGACCACTACTAAACCGTTACTCTTTTTACAACTACATTTTAGGGTATTCCGTGCTCCTTACTAGTCAATGCTCCCTTTGTTACGCCAAACATACCACGAACTTGGTCCGTATAACCATCCAATCCACAATCCGTACTATATGGTGCATCTTGCCAACGAACGCCCCGCTATTCTCTAACTTTATCTAAATTACTATTGTTTTTCAGATTAAGTTCTGTTATTATAGCAATTTAAGTTATGTAAAGTAAATTATTGCAAATTTCAGGCTTCGCCTTGTTCTGTATAACGAACAAATAATTTAATATTTATGATGTACCTATAGGGCAATAATAAATTGAATAGAAGGCATTCGTTTAGCGGATGACTTATCTTTCTTAGGTTTAACATAGGTGATTTTTATATGATTAGTAAATTATTCATAAATATGAACTACAACCCAACTTACTTTTACATTTTTTATTTTATACACGCACCCCAATTCTCTAGCTGATATATTTTTTAAACTCTAACCTTTTTTTCGTTTCAATTTATTGACCTCGTGAATTAAGAATCTAATTTTATTTCAAGATTTTGAATATGATAATACAAAAAACTATTTATTTCTTTTATAAAACTGTATATTTGCATGAATATTTTTATATTTTAGTTGATATTTTTCTCTGTTTTATTAATAAAAAAGCAAACAGAAAACGAAATATATTCTTATACTATGTTCTATACAGACGTTCTAATCAAAAGGATTGTTCTCAAATAAGTCTTTAAAAGAATAAAATTTAGTGGTACAAAATACCCCAAATATTTAAAATCATACTCTCAAGAATCTAAGTATCACGACACTACAGCTTTATATATAAAATTATTATTTAAATTTTACTAAACATTTTTCAACGATTGATATGTCATATGTGCATTTTGAGCTTATTAAGTATAAATAGCAATATTTAAGAATTATACTTTTGGTGCGAATCATTTTTCGAATACCTATATGATGAAATTTTACCACTGATATAATAGCTACTAATTATTTCGCTGGAAGCCTTTATTTAGGTTAAAACTGGTCACTGCGCAAAATCGTTCTTATCCTGAATAGAGTTATAGTATCTATTATCTATATGTATTTATTTATAAATACCTTCATAAGAAATAATTAACTATAAACGCCATGCATTATGAAAATGAAATAGTATTATACTATTTATAGACTTCATATCTGGAGCATAAACCCGAGCTTTCCTCTCTCCCGAGACCCAATGTACGAACTTTATTGTATTTTTGGATGGGCTAGCAAAACCTCACTAAGTAGCATTATTCAAAGAAAAATGGCCAGCCTCTCAACTAACCTCAACAGCCCCTATACCATACTTACAATTTACATGGTCCGTAATCCGAAATTTTTGGAGAAGCTAAGCCTTGAAAGCCCTCATTTATGTCCATTTATTATGCCCTTCTTCCAAAATGGCACCGTTACATATGTTAAGTATAAAAAAAAATGAACTCCAAAAAAAACTTGTTTATACATAACAATATATGTTGATATATAACATATTATCTACTTTAATTTTATTCTATATAAAATTATATCTAATAAATCGTCATCAAAGTTTATTTAAAAACATTCATTTCGTAACTATAAATTTATTTAATAATAAATTAAAATATAAATACATCTACAATCATGAACTGTGGTATAATATTACAAACGCTGGGAATATATTATTTGTAAATTTATAGTTAAGTTAATATAGGTTTAATAGATAAAAAAATATTCATATATTCTGATGAATGATAATACAAATACATTTTTAAACTTATAATATTATATCTTAAAAATAATAACTGAATAATAAAAACAAATATAAGATAAATGATTGTACATAAAATTACATAATACTTTGATAATGGATATAAAATATATAGAATCAGATTGTAAGAAAATTGAAAATTGTATAATCATTAACAATGTATTGTTTTTCAAGTCAATAATAATAATAATAATATCAATTTTAATATACTGTTTTGATTAAAACTACTACAATACAGTATACACACACTTAAAAAGTACAATTTTTTTAATGTAAATGCGTTGTTTATGATAAAATAAGTGGTAGGATGGAAAATTAAAATTAAAAAGTAGTGGAATGCAATTACCCCCTTCCCTCAAACCCACAACCACATTGACTACTGTGTGTAGGACCTAACCAAGGCCACTGATCGCTAGTAATATAAAATAAAATATAATAAGTAATAATATCGTATTAATATAATATTAATATTAAACTTATATTATTTTAAATTCTAAGTATTTAAACAGTATATAATAACAATGTTGCGAGAATTACCAACTTATTAGAACCGACGAACACCAGCCTGTGGTGAAGAATAAACGATAAACGAATTGACGTTGGCGTTTTTGATCTTAAAAGCGGTGGGCGAGTTGAAAGTTATGTATATAATAATATACCGACAATATTGTTATGCGATTATACCGTACAAGGAGATTTTCTTGGCGTTCTATTCTATAATCTGCGAAAACTAGTTTGACCGAACACATTTTTACGATTTTACGATCGCCAGACTATTTCGATAGTGATGACTACTGTTTTAAAAACACCGGAATTCGGATAATCAAAAACGATCTTTTTATCGACATCTGGTGGTTATCCTTATCGTGATGGGGATTTCGGATGTCTACCGATGTAACAGCCATTGGCCGTACCATTCCATCATGTATACGTGATGTTAGAATCTACGTGCGTAGTGTTGGGCATTGATTTAGATTTAGAGTTGATCATATTCTGTAGTAGATACTCATTAGGTACGTATTTTGCATAATATTTAATAACTAATTAACAATAATTTATCTACGTTAAATAAAATATACAAATACATAATAAACAACAGTCAACAAAAATGCATTTCAAAAATAATATGACCCGTGGGCCATAGTGCATAATGCATGTATTATTTTTATGAAATTGATTATTTCGTACTCTTATCTTAATCTGATTAAAATTTGTTAAATTTGCTTTGTATAATCGTGTATGTACTTCTAGTATTACCTGTGTAAGATTAACATAATTAATTACAATAGAAAAAATACAATCAGGATAAGAGTTTTTGATTTAACAAATAATATATTTGTTAAATAAACTTGAAATCTCGTCAGATTTACAATATGCGATAATTTAAATCTATAGATTATTGGCAAGACTTTATTTTAATTTTAAAATCAATAAATCTTCCCGTTGGCCCAATGCTAGCAGTGATCTAGTTTTTTTTAACTTTTTTTAACTTTTATTTTCATTATTTTAATTGATGTTTTTCATTCAGAATAAAAGATATATAGTTGTCGAATAATATCTGAAATACACTCAGGAAACAATACCTATCTGTGTAAATTTACAATTTATACTGCGCCTGTGTGTGATAACAAGAATACCTCTTAATGCTCAGTCAACACGCAGTCAGCATTAGCTCCAGCGGGCATGTGATCCCCGTCTCGGAGGTGTTCGATCAGGGCCGTAGCTAGGCACTGGCAAGAGGGCATTTTCCAGGGTCTTAATTTTACAAAAGGCTCAATTTCATCGAGTGGCATTATCAATTCAAATATGATAGCTTACAAAAATAAATATATGTCATTTGTTTTTAGCGTAAACGCAATACGCTTCTCGTGAGAAAATGAGAATTTTATATTTTTTGTGATAAAAGAAAAAAAAATTGGATGAGGTGGCGCAGATTTGGCATTCTGCCGGGAGCGCTACTAGTTTTTGCTACGGCCCTGTATTCGATAAACCTCATATGAGTCATAGAAAATATTGCATCGTATTTGTATAGATTTGTATTTATTTACAATATTACCTAGGTATATTGAAATCTCGCCGTAACGTACGGCTTGCCATCAGGTGTACGAGCAATATACTTACATGCAATAATGTAATATGAAAGGCGAATCGTATAAGTTTCATCGCGACGACATGCTGTTGTGACATTCGGAAGATTTGCGTCCAGTGTTTTCCGAACCACAACGACTGCAAGGTGTATAGGTTTTATTCGTATTTTTTCTTTTGTATAATAATTTTAAATTATTATTTTTTCCCCGACCTCTATATATTAAAGGTCTCGTCCGCAACAGTCGTTTTTGTACAAATCGATCTATACAGGTAAGATATCATGAAATGCCATCCGTCGCATTAATTTTTGTATAAAACAATGATTTATTCATTTCTTTCTCACAGGATTCGCGCGTTGCGATTTCCTCGCACAAACGTTATGTTTTATACCGTAGTTACAGTTTTAAACGTGAACTCGAACACTTTTCAAATGCGAGAAGCATTTGTCAATCAATCCAGAACTGCCACACGACTGTTCCGTATATATAATAGGTACTGCAGCACCAACCACGACAAAATATGCGGTCACAACATGGATGTGTTCGTTTTGAACTATTCACTCGATTGACAACAATATTTTTTATGGTCCCCATCGTACATTGACGATCAATTTCGATAATGACTATTGATTGCGAACATCCACTAATAAATTAGATGTATTGTCATGCAAACGTACGGTTCGGAGCGACATACCGTTTTACACGATAATAGCTATTAATAGGCAAGTCGTAGGTACTTGGTACACGGGTAGGTTAGAAATTATTATGTTTGAATAAACGATCGACGATAATGTAGAATCTAGGTCAATTGCCGTCAACACGTCGGATTTTAGGGGAAGCGGATGGTTACCACTATACTTGCAGTATACAGTGTACGGGGACAACCTGCAATTGCCACCCACGATATAATATGACAAGCATGCCGTGTTGCTTTAAGGCTTAGGTTAAAGTTTTTTTAAATTCCAGTAAGATCAAATAGAGGAATCTTGCGTTACATTGTCAAGCCTTAGATATTAAAATTAAACATTTTATGCATTTTTATATTGAAAACGGATTTAAACGTCTTAATATGGTTTAGATCCAATGAACAACTTATTCCGTTTTCGTCCTAAAAAGCTTCGTTGTAATTGTTGAATAATATACAAAAATGTATACACTACTTTTGTACATTTTTAAAATCAAATGTTCATTAGTAAAGTTGTTTAAAAATCAGTAAAAAAAAAAAAAATAGTAATCTTTAGTAAAATCTAAATAAAACAAGATGATGAATCCGGGTTTGTTTTCAAAATCCATATCGTTCAATTAAATTGATTAGCATTCTGCATTCAGAACGTTATATAGATTGTAAATAAGTTTTTTTTGTAGCATGAAAAACAGTCCGTTTCGAATCTCGCAGTGTTATTTTAAAACGTACTATCGTTGTACGCTACGTGTTTCCAATAATCTAAAATTGTAGTAAAATATATCGTAAAAATGTTATATAATAATATACAGATAACGAATTTACAGGTAAAGAATTACTGTCCATCACTTTAAATTTCAAAATCGACTTAACGAACGACCTTACTCAGTAAAACACCCATACTCAGATAGTAAGATGTCCATCATAAATAACTGCCTGTCCGTCCAACGAAAATAACACCCATATGAGACTGGTGGGTATACCTACGTGGCTACGTCGTGTACTCGTAATACAGTATAATGATTCATTAACCTCCGACGTGGATCGCGATGACGTAGTATTCCGATAAAGTTTCGGCGTCAATAATAATAATGGAAATATACGGTGACGGAAGACATGTGAAAATACCATACCCGAATAACGTACACGTAATAATGTATTAACGTATATTATGAATATCATAATAAGTTAATAATTATAAAAACAATAATAATAATAGATAACCACTATGTGTGGGTACGGTATAATATTATGCGCTATTGTGACGGTGTAATTGTGTAGCTACCACAGCCTATAAGGCGACGACCGTTACCTACTTTAAAGTACTATTATTATTACACGACACTGCGACAGTGGGCATCGTGTCATTTCGCACTACTCGGACGACCCGTCGGATAGATAACCAACGGCCGGACGGCCTCGTCGTCGGACACAGCGTTTCTAACAGATATCCTATTTATTATGTTGTCTCCGTCGCAGAGGCCGTGCTCCTGACCCGTGATAAACTGATAACTATACGATACGCGTTTACCGTTTTTTGATTGAATTTAAACGAGTACATTGTTAGGATGCGTTTTTATGCAGATTTTTTTTTTTTTTTATCCTTTCCATCTAGTAGATAGGATATTATTATAACAGCATAATTTTCCGTGATTGTATTTTAAGAAGCTGAGCTACAATGCATGATAACTAGAGCGCGGATTTTTATGTACTTAAAAGTATCGAAATGTGCCATATAATATGCAGTAAAAATCATGAAAATATGCAAAAATATGCAAGAATTTTTTATTTATTTAAAATTTACAGTAAAACTTATAATAATTAATTACTTAATAAAAAAAATTTAAGACATTTTCTGAACTTAATTTATTTTTAAAATTGTATTTATTAATGAAATGAATAATCATATGCATTTCAAGTTTTTCTTCTGTGAAGCTGTGTCGTTTATCGATTGACATATTTTTAAAGACTGAGAACGAACGTTCGACGTCAACCGAAGTTATTGGGACATATTAGAAGTTTACGTCGTAATCGTTTATTTATCTTATAACTAAATATACATAAATTATTATTTAGTGACTATGAAATTTAGTTTTAATTTTTCTACTTCACAAAATATTATTGTAGACATTTTTTTAAATTTTCGCTTCAATATGCAATAAATTTTGAATTTCGCCAAAATATGTAAAAACATTCAATAACCTTTAAATATGCAGAAATATGCAGAAAAAATTCACCAATAGCTTCAAATTATGATACGTGGAAATAACTGACAAAAATCCAAAAATATTAAAAGAAAAAAAATATGCAATTGCATTGAAATCCGCGCTCTAATGATAATTATAAAATAGCTTCAGCGGCGGATCCAGGATTTAATTTGGGGAGGGGGGCATAGTCCAAAACGCAAATCTTAAATTTTTTCAGTAATTACCAAATACATACAAATAGACAATAATTTTAAATGCGTATTTAACTTATGCCAATAGGGGGGGGGGGCGAGGCCCTTTGGCCCCCTTCCTTAAAACCGCCACTGAGTAGCTTTATAGTTACTTATGTTCGATTGATAATTCACCTCTGCAGTTGGCTATATAGAATTCTAACAACCGAGCCTTATTGCGCCCTTACTTGCATTTAATTTTATAGTTTTAGATAGGCATGTATAATCCGACTTATTCCGGTCAGTCACCACCGCGGATGATATAATATTATCAATATTATTACAAAATCGTAATGATAATGTTGACTATGCGTTTTGTATTGAATATTTTGTCGGTCGAAAACTTGAAATCTGTTGAAAGTAATACCATACTTGTACATAATATATAACATTTAAATATCTCACATAGGTACATTATTTATACGTATAGTTGACTACCGCGACGTGTTAGGCGCGCGTGCCCGAAGCGAAGGAACGTATACTTATAATATTATTATATAGTTGTCCGTTCGTTTTCTATGTTATAGAATTACGAGTGTTATATAGTGTTATAAACGGAGAACGAAAATGTATGTCCTAATTAATGTGACCCTCTCGAAGTACCGACTAGATCCACTTTCCTACCAGAAAAAATATTAAAGTTACATTTTCACTGCTCCAAAAGGTGTTGACAAATACAAAAAACAATCACCGAATAAAATTTTAAAATCAATACATCCATTGCTCCATTCAGAATCTAAAAATTAACAGTTTAATCACATGTTTTATAAAAAAATCCAACTAAAAGAAAACAATTTTATTTACATGCATCTCTTTTACAAAATTCAGTCTTCACGATAACTTCGACTTAAACTTTTAACATTATGTATTTTGATCAATGACCACGAACTGTCGTGAAAGCAAAGACGTTCGCACCAATACTACTAAATACTACTTTTAAAACGTAATAAAAAATGTCTATTTCCTTTACAATATTTTTCTTAAAATTGCCTTGTTATTTAGTTTTATTGTTAGAATAGGAGAAGTGTTTCTAAAACACGTCATTATGTAAAAAATATTCTCTAACGTCAACTGCATTTTTATGCAAAATATATAATATTGTTTGTACATATTTTGTCGTAGAATGAAACTTCGAGAAACCTCACCCAATAAGTGATATCGCATAGTCTCACTAAAAATAATATGTAAAACTATAAAATCCCGGTCCCCAGCTACAATCTATAATATGTGTTAATAGTACAAGTAGTACAACGATAATTGTCATAACATAATGTTGCGGAGCTCCACAAAATTACAATAACAAAATACCGTACGTCATAATACACGTATTCGTATCGCGCCAAATCCCAAACGATATTTCGAATTATTTATGTCGGCTCGGCGATAATAACAATCAACCTATATAAATAAAAATCAGCGGAAACTCTGCCACTCAATCATCTCGGACGAACCGGCATGGCATCGTTGCGCAAATCGTATATTATTCTCACTCATTTATTGCTGTACCCTACCGGTACGATCTACACTGCGTACAACAATAATAATAATATGTGTGTCGTAATAATTATTGTCCGTCGTGAGTGTGTATATAATATTATATTATAGGCAGGCAGGCGACGGTTGTAAATACTAAATCGTAATAAACTGTAATAACCACGTCAGTACGTCACACTCTGCTTACTGCAATGATGGAAATCTCAATTTTCAGCATGTCATTCGTCTATTATTACGCATTTACGCACGACTATTATATACTCGTAATATTCGTATGCGATGTGTTCGGCTATCGTATACTATAATGATGTATACGCGTCCATTACCCGCCTACACATCATGTCTCATTCGTTCGACTCCGGAGAGCCTCCGGATATATTACCGTCGATTTTGGTTACCCCACGACGGGTCGTTGAATCTTATTCGCGGATTTTGAATTTTTCGTGTGTTTCTACGTGCGGGTTACCTGACCCTGCAAAGCGACAATCAATATACTCGTCGGTATTTGATTATTTCTTATCGACTGCAACGGTGTATAATATTATACTGCATAGTATCGCGTTATTCGTTTATTCGTAACCAATTATTATAGATAACGACCGACTGTGTCGAGCTAGCGATATTGATTGCTTCCGCTCCAAAGGGTCAAAAATCATTGGACAAAGTCTCTACGCTGCACACAAAATAATGATATGACATACGTCGTGTGGTGCGTATTCCTTATATCGTCGAGAGGCGGCGCCCATTATACAAACATTATTATACAAACACAAAGAATGACTAATATTATTCTTTGTAACTGGTATTACGATATAATAACAACGTAATGCAATAGGTTATGATAGGAAGAATAATATCGTACATCGGACACTGTACGGTGTGTTTTATAAGTATTGCGTTATTATTAATGTTATAAGACGATAAGACTAATATTCGTTTTTATTGTCTTCTGGCGACGACGTTCCGTGCGATTTCATATTTTTCACGACAACGCCTGCAAACTCAATTCACATGATATGGTATTATTGGATAGAATATTTTACGTTATTATAATGTACACGTATACTGGACGAATCGATGACGGCGGCGAACCGTCGTGGTGCACACTACACGGTATAGGCGTATGTCATCTGTTCGCGTATGGGTTTAGAGCGGAGAGAATAGAGATACGCATTTTGTTTTAAAACAACTCTCTGCCGTCCGTTATTGTTTGCAATACTGTTATACTAAACGTGTACGAATTCCGCCGACCCGAATCAACTGAGCGGTATAATACGTTGTGTATTGCATACACGGAACAACACCGCCTACGCGCGGAGGCAGTTTGTAGCGAACGACTTTTGGTTTTGTCGAAAATTTGCTTCTTCCAGCCGAAACACCGACGTTGTAATAACGTTATGACGTGCACGGTACACCCGTACATGATATCGTTATTCATTACTGCCCGCCCGGCAACCGATCGAAGCATAAAAAAATAAAGTAAAAACCATCGCGACCGGGAGCGCAGAAGCGATAACACGGCGCACTCTGTGTGAGCAAACAGACGTTATTATAATGTTATAATAGCTGCCGTGATACTACAAAAAGTAATATTGTGCTCGCCGTGCGTATTACATAGTTGCTATGCCACGCTGCTTTCATAATATCACATTTTTTATGGTACCCGAGTATATGGTACGTCATGTTATTGTATCTCATTGCAACGGACGGTACGGTGGTATAATAAGTATAAGTGT
This sequence comes from Rhopalosiphum maidis, assembly GCF_003676215.2. NCBI lineage: Eukaryota > Metazoa > Arthropoda > Insecta > Hemiptera > Aphididae > Rhopalosiphum > Rhopalosiphum maidis. Next base: position 7,853,669 of record NC_040878.1, read on the forward strand.
CGAACTTCAAACGTTAAACGATTTTTATTTTAAAAAAAAAATAATAATAAAAACACACCTGTCATCGGGTTTAAACGTAATTAATAATTGTTGATAATTACCGTGTTGTTACGCGCAGGTATACGGTCTAACTCTATCCGCGTGCGTTGTATACGCGTAATATTTTGTATAATTGTATCTACCTGGTATGCGTCCCTATACCCGCGTCTGTATTCGTGAACATTATGTATAATGTATTTAATTGGTGTTTAGGTGTTGTGATTATTGTATTAAATCTATATTAACTATGTGAATATTAAAAACACAATGATTCATAATCAAACATTATCAAATATTAAATTGTACTTAATATATTATTTTTGAATATATTTAATTACAGCACTTGAGTGATTGAACAATTTGAGATGTTTAATGGCTTTGAATTTAACGATTTTAAATATCTGACAATATTACAATAGTTCACTTTAAAATACACAAATAAGCGTTTTAAACACAATTAATTATTTATTTTAAAACGAGACAATGACTGATTACCTGATTTTAATCATTAGGCTTATTATTAATAATTCTATTGGAATAAAAACAATAAACAATTTGATAGAAAATGTCCTTAACGACCGTGCCTACCTATTCAAAACTATGATGACCTCCACTTCTATAATTAGGTTTTGGAACAATACTCAAAATGTTAATTTACGATAAAAATAAAAATAATACGTCAATAATAAATACTAAACGCTTAAATAATATAATAATATAGTGCAATTATGTACATTTTTTGGACATTTTCTTGTTGAATTTTTTTTTAAAAATACATTTTTCCAGTGAAATATTCAAATTATGAATAACAAATGACATAAAACAAAAATATAAAGTAGCTATGTTTATTTTAATTTAATATTTAAAATTTTATTAAATTCTAACTATATTCTTGTAAACAATAACTATCAATGAAAAAAAAATATGACGACGTTAGTTTAAATGTTTTGTTTAATAAAAGACAGTTAGAATATTTTAGTTTTTAACAGCAATTTAATATGATATTATCACTTAACATCGATACATGCGTTAAACATTATAAAACAATACTTATAGGTTAAACTTTCAAACGCTTTGAAATAATTATTTTAATTTTTTCTATATTATATTTTAAATTATAATCGAGTCTGTCGACTCAAGTCGTAGGATAGTGTACAGTGAACGCCTATTGATCTAAAAGTAATTGCATAGTAATTAATAAATCAATGAGTTCTAAATTACTAATATATATTACATGTTAGACTGACGTTTCTCATTACAATAGAATGTCCCTAAAAATATACCTAAAATGTTACGATATATTGATTAAATTATTGCGTTCTCAAAATCATATTGATAGCAATACAGTTGTTGTTCAATATTCTTTTTTATGCTAATTATTCTAATATAAAAATCAAATAATATGATCACATCGTCGAAGACGGTAAGAACACAATAAAGAAATCGGGTAGTACGTCGCTGTACATTGTGTACACGGGATAACTGAATATAAGCGTCTCGCATTAACATATTTAATATAGTTAGGTTTGAAAAAATATTAGTTTCGAAATATTACATTTAAAAATTAAAACGTTTTTATGTTATTGTTTGTAAATCGCATATTATTATTAATTATTGATATAAAAAACAGACATGTAGACAAAATTACTAATTGACTACTAGGAAACTGTTTCAAGTTTCTTATAGATAACTCATAATTATGTAATGTATTTTTTTTTTTTTTTTATAAAACGTCGCTTTCTTGTCGTGTTGAAACAAAATTATAATTTTACCTATGTTTATAATCTATCGTTTATGACTACGCCGAATGAATGACATCATAACTTAAACACCTAAGTTGTTGAGTAAAAGAAAAGAAATACGTTCTGGAATTCTGCATAAAAAATGAATATTTGAACACCACTCATCTTTAAACATTTTATTTGTAAATAAAATTTAGAGTAACATCACATTTTTCTAAGCAAACACAAAAACAGGGTCGTTGTTGTATATAGTGACCTCAATACACCTGCTCATGATGGTAGGTAATGGTATCGCATACGGATAGGGTTGCGACGATTGTAGGAACCTATAAGAGTCCCGCACTCCCGCAGACAGCAGCACTATTCAATGCGTATGGTTTCTTTATTCAATGTCTGCAACAATAGGATGTGTATACATTCCGTTTTTCATCAAATTCCTTATTTCTGCAGAATAATAAGGGTCACGTAGGGTCTTAAACACAGTCTTCCACACTTGTATTATGTAATAATATTATTAGTTAATATTTTACCAAACTATTTATAACGTTGATGTAAATTGTATATGTATATTCTATATATGATATCTAAATATCGATTATAATATAGGTACCATATTATATCATATAATTTATTTAAAAGGTATATTTTGTAATTAAATGTATTCGACAAAATTAATAGGTTCTATGCGAAATGTCATTTCAAGACAAGTATCGTCATTTTAATAATTTATAAAACAATCATTGAATAATACATTTTTAATCTACAAACATGTCTTTTTAATTGACTATCACACCAAAGTCTCGATGATATTTTGTTATTTAATATTAAAAATGTAATTTTTCACAACTATATTATATATTTATCTTTTTATTTTAATCTCTTTAAAAATTATACCAGTTATATATATTTTTTAATTTTAAATTGTTTCGTTTTGATAGTAGTAGGTAAGTATAGGTATATAACTATAATAATAAATGAATAATATTTTTAAATTGTTTTAAAATTTTACTTAAATATTTTGAAAATATCATTCTATACCTTTAGTAAATAATAATATACGTAATAAGAAATAATTAAAATAAATTTCTTGAAATTATTTTTAAATTACATAAAAACATTTTATACAATTAATTATTATTTGACTATACCGAATTCCGTAAATTTGAACTGAAATTTCTATAAAAAAAATTGTATACATATATTTTATGTATTATATAATATTATCTTTAAGATGTTTTGGTCGACGTAAGAGAAACTTATGATGAACTTTGTTCTGTTTTCAAGATTGAAATAGAATTAAAAATTGTTTGAAGTTTCAGCAACAAAATAATTTACATATTTTCTTGATTTTGATGAATTTCGTAAATATTATAATTTTAAACGCTTATTAACAAAATTGTTACTATGTATTTTCGATATTTATTAATTATTATTGCAATAAAAACAAGTCATGAGAATTCTTGTATTAAATTATAATAATTTTTATTGCTGAAAGACAAAAAAGTAATCATTATCAAAGAAAAAATTTTAAATAGTAGAAAAAATATAAGATTCAAAATAATATCTAAGAAATACGAGTAGTATCATTACATACTTAATCATTTTCAAATTAAAACCTCATAAATCAACAATTTTCGACTAATATTCATAACATTTTTGTCAATAGATTTAACAAGATCCACAATGTCATAGGTTAGGTTATGAAAGAATAAGTACTACTTATACTTTTTAATTTTCAACACTTCAAATTTGAAAATATTTAAGACCAAAAACTATCTTTCTTATTTAATCTATACATTGTCACCATTGATTACAAAAAAAAAAAATACTTAATTATTATAATCGGATATAATTTTAATTTGTATACTTATATTTGTTAAGACAACTCAAATAACTGTGTTAAAAATCTCTGCGGTTTACATTTAATGGAGTATAAGAAGGAGTAAATCCATGGGCATTTAATTTTTCATGGACAACGCTGTACAATATCATCTAGTATAAAATGTATAGACTATAGATACTTACAGAGGAATGCAATTAGATTTTAAAAGAAAACATTTAAAAAATTAAAAATAAAAACGTATTAAATTTTTTTATATTTTAATATCCTAACATACTATATAAATAAAATAATTATTAAATAAACTGTATGTACAGCCATTATTCGTTTAATTATTATGTTTAATAATAAAATTAATTTTATTTTTGCCATGTAGGTATTTGTTATTAACATAAATAACTATATAATATGTGTATGTTTGTAGCTTTCTCTAAATATAGTTGTATGCCAAGCTTAAAACAAGCAAACCAATTCAAACAATTGTGTTTGAAAAAAACAATTTAAATAAATATAAAAGTTTTTATTGAATTTATTCTAAACGAAACAATTTTTAAAGTTTATTATAGTTACATTATTTTGTAAATCCATCTAATGAATTTGTGTAATATGATAACTACAAATCTTAAATCCTTACTAAAACGTTGAACGGTCTTAAAGAAAATATTGTATACTGAAACGGATGTTTAAATTCTGGCCCCCCTGTTATAACTTATAAACCATACTCATGCACATCTATATAATAAGTGGAAGGATTTATGAGTTAATTTAAAACGGGAATAATATTATGTTTAAGTCCTGTAGTAATAAACTCATTTGAGATATGACTGTGTGAGCAGTATATTATAATGTCAACGTTATTTTTTTCTAATGTTGGCTTAACCACATCCGCATTATTATGGAAATTATTCAAATAGGTCATCAGTTTACCCTAAAAAAAAAAAAACTACAATAATAATAATAATCATAATCATAAGAACAATAAACATATGTTCATTTAGGATTACTTTTATCGTTTGGTTACCATTTTTATTTAAAAAAAGATGCATCAGTTCCTTTATACCAACCCTTTGTATTTTGTAGGCATACCAACCATTGCAATACACCTAAAACAATATAGACTTAATTTTAAAATATAATAAACCATTGTTACCACTAGAAATATATAGGTGCTTATGCTTATAATATTATAATATTATAGAATTTTAAAATTGTATTCATGCTCGTGTGTTAATTCTTTATTGCTTATTGGTTTGTGTTAATATAATAAAGGATGCGTAAAAAAATAATTTTGACCATTGTTGTTATTACCTAATGTTATTTGTTGAAACAAAATTCTAACAATAAAACCGTATCACTATTATCAATACATTTTTTAAAATATATGTGCAGTAACATACTGTTTATATTATGAGAATATATTTAGGTATACCTATACCTATAGTAGTTATAAAAGTTCATTTTTCAATGTAAACTGTAATGCAAAAGTTGAATACATTTTAAAACATACCAATAATACAGCTGATAGGGAAAGGAATAATCTTTATAAGTATTTTTGGATTTTAAATAAAATAAGCATACTAGTTATATCTGAATAATTATAAGTATGTCTATTTTTTATGCAGAGATTTTAATGATTTTATTATTTACTTCATTTTTATATGTATTTCAATTTTTTTAGGTATTTTTTTTTACACATATACATACTTATAACTGTACTTTATATTCAGAAGAAAGTTTACTTCAGTTGACTATTTTTCTTGTTTATAATATTATTTATAAATATTCAAATCAAGGATTTTAATCTTGCGGTATAAAATTTGACATTGACAAAAAAAAAAAACTAGTATTTTAATTTATAATGATACATTTTCCCAGCTTCGCAGTTCACACCAGGGACCAGTCATTACACAAACAATTTCCATAATAATTATTACATTGATACGTGTAGTTTAATTATTTTTCAAAAGGTTTCAGATAATAATAATGAACAATCAGCAATCACAGTACTCGTAGTTGTAGCGTCCTAATCGTTTTCCGTTCGTCGTTATTATCTTTAGTAATTCTTATTTACTTTTTTGACACCAACGAAACGAAGGTCTTGTTCTCTTATTTTTCGAATTTTATGCAACATCATTTCCATATCATTTGTTATTTTACCAAACGCTATTTTAGTAGGTATTTTACCAACACATAAAATAATAATAATGATATTATATTATTATCAATTGTGCAAATAATAGGATGGCATTGGCTTAAATAATTTTCAAAATACACAGAAAAACATAATGCTTTTGTCATTTGTTTCTTTTTTGTATGTTGCTTTAATCGTGTACAATGTTGTAAATAATATCACGTTTAATAACGATCTGTATAAGTTAGAAAAAACGTACATTGCGTTTGACATAATTTGTCAATGATCTGTTCGCCATAGAATGCCGATTGTGTTCAAATTCAATATATCATAAACATAAATACATAATAATACATATTATGTTAATGTTTTAGGTTTTAATCCGTAGATTGATTTACAATAAAAATATGATCTCACCAAAATTTACTCGCGTATACCTTATCCTTAAGTTGTCTGAACGAGTCGACTCGTATATCTTTAATTATTCGACTTTTAAAATATTGAACATTTTAACGTGTCTCGGTCATCCTTTTCCACGTTGTCTTTCAGACTTCAATCATAGTACTATCATACCACATTTTCTACTAAAAGGCTTCTAGACTGCTATGATGTTGTGGAGTTCCTAGTCGAACGTATCTCAGCGTATGACCTATCGTACGTCATCATCTTAATCTTATACTGTTGAACAGAGTTAATTTTTCTTTTACTGAACATATCACTTCTTAGTTTGTCATTATTTCGATTCAATTTTATTTTATTCGTTTTTTTCAGCATCGCATCTCTACAATAGAGCCTTTAACATGTTTTCAACTTTTTTGTTAGTCAATGTTTTAAACATACCATAAAATACTATATTCCATACATATTACTTACGTTTTAATTAAACGTTTGCTTACGTTTATTAATACTTAAAGTTATTATAATTTTAATTTTCAAACTTAAAATTCTGTTTTTAATTATATTATTATGATTATTTAAATACTGTTTTACTTATTTTACAGCATGTTTGTAAATATTAATTTAACCATATTATATTATATTAAGGTTGCTGTTTTTAATTAAACTAATAACAAATTAAACACATCCGTGTAAAAAAAAGGCCAACCATTAAAATAATTATAAATAAATAATATAATATAATATTATGTTTTATTATTATTTGCATATTTTAACGAATCGATTAATTACCGACCGATCGACCAAAGATCCGTACTCGTTACAGCAACGGATCAAGTGAGTACTGAATAGATGGCATACGTTATAAATGTTATAATCGTTAGCTATAATCTATATTTATTAATTATAATATGATAATATCGTATATTCATAAACGTAGGTATCTATAATGATTGTAAACCAAGATAGAGTTGTTGGCAGCAGTAATTATTCATAATATTATTCTTGTTTGATCGAGAATATCGTTTGGTATCATATTTTTAATAAATTTCTTTTATTTTTATTTTTCGTATCCACTTCATTGGAATCGTACGCTAATTAGACGCGTAGTTTTGTCAAGTCGGGACTCGTATAAATATGTGAAATGTTGTAACTCGTAAAAATTCTGGCCGGTACTGGCTATATTAATGACCGTTGGAACGATTACCATAACGCAGGTATATTTTACACGTAATTTCCCACGTACTAAAATTATATTATGAATAACAGTATAATATCGCGCATAATGCATCTTGACACTGTCGAGTCGGCCGCCGCAGCCGCGATTGCCAACAATTTTCCCAATAATTCTGATGGTGGTTGTGGTAGGGTAGGAGTGTAAGACGGTTATCAAAATATAACGTTATTATTAAATGTAATACTTATGGGCTATGAATATTGAATACTTTGGAACAATTTATTTTTTCCGATCGGTATAATATTATGATATAATACTGTACAGATACGCTGGCGGAAACGATGAATTAAATATGTCACAAGTGTTTCCCGTACGCGATGCTCTGTTGCGAGCAAATACGCAATAATATTATTGTAAAATACAAATAATAATACCTACACGGCTCCACAACAGTTATTATTTATGTACCTAAACGTTATCAAAACGAAATCACAGCGAATATTAACACTTAATACAATATCACAGAGTAGAATGGTAATAATATGAAAGTATCTATGAATTTAAATATTTATAATATTATTATATAAATACATTTATATATACGCGGTTCGCGCACCAAATGTCACGAACACCTAATTAATCGTGTCGTATTGGTATTATTATCGATGCATATGACGTAGGTACATCTGTTTGATATACAATATTTACGCGCCTATAATTATATACACCTATATTAATTATTAAATGACCTGGTGAAATCGTAAAATAATTGGCCTGCCTAAAAGCTCACACACCCGACAAAAAAAATCGAAATAACGCCTCTGCAGTATTGATTATACGTGACAATAGATATGAGATTAATAAATATACAAATACAATAGGTTTTGTGTGCAAATATATTTTTTTTTTTTATTCATCGTCGTGAGTTTTAGAAGTCTTCCAGGAGTACCTACGTCCTGTGTCAGCCTGGGTCATACATATCTATTTTTTGTATTATTTCCCAGTGCGTATATAGTGCCATGCTCCTTCTAGCGTTTTGAGTCTTTTATGGAAATTTCCAATTGGGTTTTAATCCATTCTCGAATAAATGGAATTGCCATATCGTTGAATATGATCATGAACCACGGTGGGACCCGTTAAACTTATCCCGTGAGAATTTGTTTTGAAGGGTTTAGATTTTTAAATTTTTACGGGAAAGGCTGTCTGGGCGGCATAGGTGATTTAACGCTCAGATTATTGAGTTATTGTGTAACATGAGTTAAGAATTTATTTGGTGTTGATTTGTAGTTTATTATGAGGTAGATGGTTTCTATTTTGGTATAATTTTACGTTAGTTTTTGTTGATATGGATTTTCCAGATAAATAATTATTAATTTTACTATAAAAACATTAAAAACACCAAAATAATTTATAAACGTATACAATGTAAATATATATTGACGATAAAAAATGTTATGGTATCAAAAAAATATCAAAACTACTTTGATATTTTTAATATATTAACCGAATATACCTTAAACATAATCAATATTCGGTCAATAATATTATTTTGATACAATAAAATTTATCGTAAATTGGAGTAATCGGACCCTTTAAACTTGATTTTTATTATTGTTTATTTGCAGTTTTTTTTTATTATTTTTCGCATCTCGTGAGTACCTATATGGACAAACGCTACGACTTGAGTTGTTACCAGTTATCATTTGTCACTACTGTAGTTGTTCCGCAGCACGCACCGGCCACCAGGACCCCGTACAGTCGCACAAATATTTGGAATATTATGTAGGTATAGGTACATAGAAAAAAAAAATATTTATATTTATATATTACGGGCAGGCAGATGCAGATGCGCATTATATTATGTTCTATCACCAGAACGATTTGACCGAAATCATGAATCTTGATACGACTGTAATACTTGCAGAAGCAGAAGCTATGTGCCTATTATATTATTATATGGAGATTACGCTGAGGCCTATAAATGTAAAGGCATTTGTAATAATATGTTCCTATAATCGCATTGGTGGCTGAGAATATTCATGTGATGCGTATTGATGTCATACTCGAAATTTAAAAAAATAATTGTCGGACCTAATATAGTCAGTCGAAACAGTATTCGTCATTCGTGGCAATGAGAGTCATGTTAAAGGAAGAAGACGCGCGACTTACTTTTTGTACATGCGATACGACGTACGTACAGTGGACAGTGATGTTCCTAACCCAAATAGGATATGTTCAAATTTTTTTTTCATTTCTAAGATATGGATATTTCTAGTCTTATTTTTGAAAAAAAATATCGAACAATTAAAATAATAATAATAATCATTTTAATTACCCGCAAAGCCATTGTGCGAATTTATACATTATCTGTTGTTAAATGTCAACGCATTTGCTTAAAAAGTCACTTGCACTTCTTTTCCCAATATTATATTATATCCAATTCATACCCACCCTCGGCGTTGTCTAAAGAGAAGAGCCTGGTGTCGTGAATTATTAAACAGTTAAAATAAGTAATAATAATTTTTTTTAAAGAATATTTACAATCTATACTAATAATATAGTGAGGTAAATTAGATGAATAATAAACAGAGAATAATATAAGTACATAAAGACATAAAAGAAGGGGGAAAACCTTTAAGTAGCATTCATATTTTGTTTTTTATTGAAGAGTGACAAAATTCTTTTTAGCTTTCTAATGTGTTTTTTCAAATAGCTAGAATGTCATTTGGGAGATAAAAGAATTTTTGTGATTAGTAAGTACTAAGTTTGTTGTGAAATCTATTATAGTGTTTGCGGGTTAGTTTTTTGAGTGTGAGGATTGTATAGGCTATTGTGTAAATTAAAGTCAAAGACATACCTATTATCAGCATCTTGTAGTTAGTCGTATACTTATCACCAAAATGCTTATTCTAATGGGCGAATGTTGGGTCGTTTTCTTGTCCCTATAGAGTTGACTGTCATATAATCAAATGGAAGCTATATGCGAATTAGCTGTTAGATAAGCATTTTGTTTTTGATGCTAAATTTAGACTTAAGGGTTGGACAGAGAATATAAAGGCATGAATAATATTGTTTTCTTTTATTTTTAGTACAAAAATCTTTTCAACTGAGTCTTTTGTCGATAGTTATTCTAAGTTATTTTATTAAGTTCGAGTTTAGCGAGTGATAATTAATGTTTAAAACATTATTTTTGATTTACAGTGAAGTGTGTGCAGCTTGAGTTTATTTGGCTTCGTTTAGTTAAATTTTATATTTCATAGTCCTGGAGAATATCAAATCGAGGTGGTGTTGTATTTGTTCAGTTACAATAAAGAGATCATTATTACACCAAGATTACTATATCGTAGGTCGGCGTAGGTAGCTTAAGTAGTATTTTGGGAATGTCGTATTGAATTGAATTGTATTCTGAGTAATGGTGAAAGATCGCTACCTTGTAGCAGTTGTAGCTAACTTCTCAATAACTCTTACCACCAATGAGTAATAGTAGCTTACTGGCATACCAATTTCACTGTGGAAAAAAATATATCAGAGTAAAAATGGCCCGTTATACTACTTTATTATTACTGTTCGGTGATAGTAAAATTATTTGATGTAGAGATGATGGACAATTTATTGTATATTCGTGCTAACTCGGTACCTTTTTCGTAAAATTTTTGTAAGCATATATTTTGAAAAAAATTAATTATTTCCATCAGTTTGGATAGCATGTCGTCCGTGTATAATTTCTGTACCTATTATTTAATGTAAAACGATCGACAATATAGCATAAATATGGTTACTTCACGGCGTGCTGCTGCAAAGGGGTCCATCTAACAACTAACTGATTGAGATAAATCACAAATGACATATAAGAGCTCATACAATGGTAATTGGTGTCTGATAGACATAACAAGAACAAATAAAATGAATATTATGCGCTGGGAAACAATCAGGTCCATTATTTGAAACAAAATATATATAACATAGTTATTATTTTAAAACAATGTTAATTCTAACAGTCTGTACTTTTTTCCTTATATAATACCATAAAAACACTTTTTATTTAAAGAGCGCAAACCTGTCAATAATTTTCGAATCGACTACTGCTACTTATGCGTGAATTGTTCATAGACATTTGCAAGCATTTCGAAGTTGAAAAATATAGATTTTTAAATATTTTAATACAAATATATTTGTAAATATCCCCTATTAAACACTAATTAATTGTATTTAATATTATTATCATATTTGAAAAATGTGTTTAGTAAAATACTGTAGTATAACCGATCCATTTAGTATTCAGTGTATCTTACTATTTCGGGTTTCTTGTCGCGGACAACTACGGTGGGTACCTACTTTGCCAACTCGCTCGTACCTCATATGTATATATATATACATATATAGGTAGGTATGATATTGGATTATACCATATACGTGTATGGTCGTGGTACACGTGCGCCGTAGGTTAAGTTAAATAATAATTAATAATACGCGAACGAGTCTCGGGCTGTAGTACACATCACACGTCATTAAACGACTCGTCTCAGTCCTTGTTTATGAACGTGTAGTATATTTACACGCGAGAAAATGTTATTAAATATTGTATCCATCGCGAACGACGACGCATAATATAGTATAATCATATTGTGTTATCGATTTTAACCAACCTCGTATGACTCGGTTTTATTTGCATTGAAACACATAATATACCTATACAATACTGTATACCGTATTGAAATGACCTCACGTCCTCACCGCCGAGCAGCTAAGACCGTGAATTGTTTTGTTTTTCGCTACCGTTGAACTGTTTGTGTGTCGGAAATTCTCTCGTGTGCGTCTGTTATTGTAACATAATATAATAATAATAATGATATTTTAGTGTCGTGGCCGGCAATAGATGATCATATTATTATAGTGTTTGGCGTTTGTCGAAAATACGTCGTATTTCGTGTACGCAACAGAAAAAACAAGCGAGTCGGGTTCTCACTACACCGTGTCGTAGCGCGTGTAGGAATCGAAAAATGTGTTCTACTTGCATTAGTTGTATAGGTAAAACGTGTTACCAACATTTTGTAACCCGTGTACGAATTCGGAACACGGTACGATGAGGTGTGAACCCGGGCAGTCAACATTTCAGTTTTTTCAATATTGTTGACGCCAAAATTTGATGGAAAATTTTAAAAACCGTTGTGATTTTTTGTTATCACGACTTAATCATTAAGACCTTTTAGTCCGCTCTCTGTAAAATTGAAGTCGTAGTACAAGCGAAAACGTTGTGGACGGCTATCTTATTATTATTATTTATTCTTTATAATATGTCATCGATTAGTCATTATTATACTGACTTAGTGACTATAGTGTTAACAATTTTATCTTGGCAATTGCGCGCAAAATTGTTCAACTACAGCAAAGATGTTTAGAAAAAAACATGAACCTATACCGACTGACTATCAGATTTAAGACGCGTCATAATATCGGCGTTTTGATTTCATTTTCGGCGGGCCAAAAAGGATTTTTACAAAACACGTTCAAATGCACACCGTCTGCTGTTGTACTGTCTCTCGAATGACGCGCCTGCAGGACCTTTGAACACCGCAGGCTGTAGTAATAATCATATTCATAGGCGTAAAATATAGTCTTTTAAGTTAAGGGAGGGGGGGCTAGATTCCTAAAAATGTTTTATAGCAAATTTTTTTTATTATTAAATGAATATTTATATTGTTTCTAATGGTGTTTACAACTGACTTGAATGATTATTAGTTCATATATATATTTTCTTATTGTAGGCAAAAATAAAGTCAATACTAACATGTTTATAAACACGTAAATTTACCCAACAATTCTGGGGGGGGGGGGTGATGACCCCCTAGTTACGCCTATGATCATATTGGTACTTAACAATTATATAATATACATCAATATACTATACAACAACTGATATCGGTAAAGTCCGGTTCGCCCTGCACCGTGATGCCGTGTTCCGTATGGGTAATAAAATGTTGGTAACGCGTTAACTATGTGTGTACAAGTCGAATATTATTATATTCAACAACTCTAAACGGTACGGATTATACGTGTCCGGCCGTCTCGTACGGCCGATAATCCGGCGCGCGACGGCCGCCCCAAGTCCATACTGCTACGCGCGTGATATACCGCGCAGTGCGTGCGCGTGCGTTTTGAAAGAGTAAACGCGCACCGTATGAACGTCGAGTAGCGTGTGTCGTTTGATGGTTTTCTTCGATGACGTCCGCACGCCGATCTATAATAATAATAATAATAATAATAAAATATTCACAATTCACGCAAACCAATTGTGCGCACAATTAAAACGAATAATAATTACGTCGCCGCCGTCGACAGTCGGGTACACGTTTATAATTGATATTATGTAAATCATCTTTATTATAATAATAATAATAATAATTAAAAAACGACAAAGTACAATCGAACGTCGTATAGGCACTAGCTATATATACATATATTATTATACTATTACGCTATGATACAGTGCAATATAATATGTATATGTGTATAATATGACGGGTTTAATTCATTTTTACTTCTTAATGTATGCCATGCATTATAATAATACAATTATTATTATGTGCTGCATTTTTTTTTTCTTAGCATACCTACATATTAATTATTTTAATATTATGTATCACGATTGTGGTGAATTCGTTTTAACCCCTAGTTTGCTGTGCGCGCCGAATACGACTTCGTTGTTTGGACGTGGTTATATACGCGCGCATAATAATATCGTAATATATTATAAGCTGTGACGATTATTTCGAAACGTTAATATAATATATATAGTATACCTTTATAACCTGCAGCTACTCCGATGGTGTCGATTTACTTGAAATTCAATTCCACCAATTGACAAACACTCTGTATACTCGACGAGTTGGTCCATAAGAACTATGCACCATTATATATGTGTGAAATTATAACCATACTATATGTGAAATGCATCGTTATGACCGCGAGGATCGTTAAAATGGCAATAAAACATTTTTCGAGAGCGTTATAATGCACTCTATACAGATACAAATATACCCTCCTCGGACGTAGTTAGTCAAGTAAAATAGCAAGTAAAATTCATAATAATTTCGCAAACTGTAGACGCTGAGAATCGAGATTAAAAATATAACAAATGGTAGTAGATATTATTATTCTAGAATTTTAATAACAATAATCGTAGAATTAATAAACTTGTACAATATATACTTCAGACGTACAGTATATAATAGAAATAATTAAATAATGTAATTAGGTCATTTGTAAGTAAAAAAAAAAAAAACATAAATTTAGTTCTTTAAATTATCATACCTATTTCAATTAACCTAAAAGAGAAAAAAAGAACTTAATTATTATTTGTATTTTGTGTACCTCTAATATAAGACAGAATAATATCAAAAGTTGTTATAATTATTTTAGTGTCTTTTGTGTAAGCATTCTGCATTTGTAAATAAATTATAAAGACGTGTTGTAGTGTAGACAATGCATATAGAATTATAATAAATTATATAATTTGATTTGTACTAAGTTTCTTAAATGCAGGATATCTTTTAATAAGTTGTATTATCTGTAAAAAAAAAAACAAGAATTTTTTTTAATAATTTTAGAGTTTGGGAAAAGCTATGAATGTATTGATTTTACAATGATGTGTCATCTTCATGTGATGCCTATCATCACCTTTTGACAGTAAAAAGCTGGATTTTCAATTAATTTCAATTTTTTTTTTTGGAGGGGGACAGTAAAACTCTAAAAATGTCCAGTATATTTCTTAATACTCGATAAAAATGAAAATAAAAATATCAAATGACAAGAAAATGATAATTTTAAACAAATGTAAATTTTGACAGTATCGATTTTTTTTTTTGTATCTAATTAAGTAACTTAAAACAATAATTGTATAAGCTTTGACATTATTATCAAATTTTTATTTTAGTATTTTCTATACATACTATAGTTTTCAAAATACTTTTTGCTCTTTTTAATATATTTGACATTTTTTAAATATCGATAAAAAAAAATTCCGTTTGGTCGAAAATCTTGAAAATTTAATACAATGTTATTTTATTTATTCAAAAATATTTCAAATAAACAGGCGCGTTTTTTTATAGGCATTTAAAGTTTAAATTTTGACGATATTAAATATTTAATTGAAGAATAACAATTTTAATTAATTTACTGTAAAATATTATTCATGTTAACTTGCAATTTTTACATACATTATTATATTTTCTATACACAAAGTCGTTTTAAAAATATGAGTATTAAGATTAATTTTAAGCTATTGCCTATATCACGTACCTATTCGTACTGTTTTACGGTAAGGTAGTATTGACTTAAAAGCTAATAACAACAATAATTAGGTACCTATATATATATATATAACATTATAATAATTAAAGATTTTATGCTGTTTTCGGCAAAAATTTAATTAGCCTACTGTTATACTGTATTAGAAGTATTTTACTGTAATACTAATAGGAAAAAAATTACTTATATAGTAATATCAAAAAACACATCATTAAATACTCAGTATTATAGCCTGACAGACCGTCTTCGCACACAAATATTAAATTCAAATTTCACACATACGTTATAGTGATTTACTCAATGACGAGTTACAATCGACTAGGTGTCGACTAGTTATAGTAACCTACAACAGAACGATTACCTACTTTCCCTCCCCCTTTTTATATTAATTTATATATTTTAAATGTTTCTGTAGAATTATTTGAAAGAAGCTTGGTTTAGAAAGAAACATATCTATGAAAAAATAATTTTTTTAGCTGTGTATATTGATGAAATATTAGATATACTTAAAAGACTTCAATAGTTAAAACTTAAAATCTATATAAAAATTAAAGCTAATAATTCTGTTGTTTAAAGATTGTATTAAATATTAATCTCTTTGGATTCACAGTATTAAAATAAATTAAAATACCTAAATAATGAACCTTTCTAATAAACTTGTTCCTTATTATAACTTGTACTTACATTATTAACCTATATAATAGCTTTTAAGTTCAAACTTTAAACTATCATTAAATTATTAATTTAATTTTTATCGTAAATTTTGATACCTAACTTAAAAGTTTAAACTAAATAATTTAGAAATATCTAATATGTAGATAATAATTTAATCTTTGCACAATGATTAAAAATACAAGTAGCATAAATTATTACATTAAACGCTTCCCAAACGTTTTTTTAAACCAAAGAATTATTAATCATAAAAAACTCGCAGCATTTTTTATCTTTTTATAGTCTCCAATTTCTTATTATATCAGATAATATATCGGCATATCACGGCATACATTGGGAATCTCTGGTTTAAGCCAAAGTCTATATTATAGGGTTAATTTTATTTGATGGTTGGGATGGCCTTACGGATCTTCTTTCACTTTTTCTATAAAATAATTCATTTTTTTTTACTTAATAGTTAATTATATCTAAAATGATGATATTTTTAATCATGCTAATTCTAAAACAAAAAAATTATAATTGTTTAATGTAGTTATTCTTGTAGTATTTTTAAGAATTTAAAATGTTGAAACAGAAATTTAATTTTTCAATTTTTGTATTACATAGTTTATATTCGAATATAATGTATCAATTTTTCCAGTCTACAGTCTCCACTTATTTTAAAATTTCATAAGTCACTAACTATCACTATACTAAGTTATAAGTATTTACCAACAAAAAATATGATTATATAATAATAATATCTATAGTTATGATTTATGAAAGCTTTCTAAAAGGATATTGATTATTATCGAGTCTTAAAACCCAAGAAAAAATAAATAGCTAATTACTTATTTTTTTAAATAAAAATCTAAGTAGTAAGTAAATTACAAATGAATAAAGAGGTAAAAAAAGTTAAGTCGTTAAATTAATTTATTTGGTTTTAAGATGTATGCATAGAAATAAAAATTAAAACAGTTTAATCACTAAGTAATTAATTCGTTTCGATAACTATTGTTATTTATACTTATATAAAAGACTTGATGACAAATAGAAGATCATTAATTATTTAAATTCCTTATAATTTTAAGTTTTTGCTTATTTATAAAATAAAAAAATAAATAAATAAATACAATTTATAGAAAACATGTCTTGTTTTATGCATATATCGAGTTATGATTTTAAAGGTTCGGATTTAGACTTGAATTTTATCAAGTTTAATAGTAATAGGTCATATTTATATTAGTCTAATATTCACATTAAAATTAATAATAGAAAATTGGTTTAGCTGAACGCAAAGGTTTGACAGAGACAATATATGCAGGTGAAACTTTCCTTCAAATTTAAAGTTATAACTCATAAGTTCAAACCTATAACATTTGATTTTGGATAAAATTAACTTAAACAAGTCTATATAAAAAGTATATATACAAATTATGATCGCGTTATATATACTTAATATACAATATACATGAGATTTTTATCGTGTACATTTGTATATCTTGTGCGGCTATACATAATATAATATATAACTGTTTATGACTATCTATATTAACTTAATAATTAAATTATAATATATTAGTTTTTTTTAAAAAAAAGCTTTTAATCGGTGATTATGATGATAGCTCAACAATTATTTCGAGTAATATAACATTTTAAATAACGAAACCAACTTTCAATAATAAATAAATAATTTTTTTGATGACTATTTCAGATTTATTGTTGAGCATATAGAAAAAATATTGGGAAAATATTAAGAGATTTCAGGTAACTAAGCAAAATTATACGTTTAGTCTTTGGCATGCAATGAGAGACAGTCTAAAAGTAAACTTGAGAAGTCACAGACGCTTTCAATTATTAAATGTAGTGTGCTAAGAGGAGAGATATTTAAATCTAGTTAATAGCAGTGGCGTCCCCAGACCCTTTTATGGGGCGAGATAAACTTCATACATTATATAATATATATATATATATATATTATACATATACACACAATAGTTACTAGATAGCGATATAAATTACGAAAAATTGAAAGAAAAAAGGCTATGGGAAGGGTGACTGCCCCATTCGCCGTCCTCCCCTATGAGGACACCCCTGGTTAATAGGCGTGATCGGGTAGAAGCGAATGGCTTACACTTAGTCGGTTGAAACGAACAATAATAGTTTTTGGTAAATCTAATAGTTGATAAAACGGAATTTTTTTTATTGACTTATTGAGAAAATGAGAACAATATAGTTTAGTATTTAGTTGCAAACTTGGCTGGCAGGTTTTTCCAGTAGTTGGACCCAAGGTGTGACGACGTTAGACTGGTGTAAAATCGGTCTAAGGTGTATGAGTAAAGGACAGTAAAATTGTGTTGGAGGTACATTTGGTTAGCCAGTACGTTGTCGTGTATGCCAATGAGGCTATAAGGACCCACACCAGTTGAATTAGGTGATTTGACTGATAGAGGTAATTGATGTATGTTTTAATTCGGAAAATTAGAGGGGATTTGGAGCTGAAACGGTTGGATTCGTATGAATTAGTATTATTGTTTTATTTTGTTGATAAAATTTAAAAATTAATCATTATACCTATTATAACTAATTTATACTGTAGTATATATTTTAAGCGTTGTATAATTATATTATTTTTTATTTCATCGACTTAATTATTACAATATTAATAATATAATATTTTAATGTTTGGAAAATTTAAAATAGTTATACATGATACATCTTCCTATTATCTATAATATATTAATATCTACTATCTAGTTATAATAATATATATTATATACATTATTTAATCATATTGTATTATTGTATTTTTTAGAACAATTAAATAATTTTCTATTTTAATAAATCGGAATTATTTAATATTTTCGATTTTTTGCTATTAGCACGGACAAATAATATTACATAGTCACAAACATGGCTCTAGTCGAAATTCCTGAGGAGTGAAGACTATAACAGTTCTAATCAAAATGTAATGTATTTTTTTATTTTAATACCTATTGTCGTTTATTAGTCATTACTTAGTTACTAGTACTCATTACTAATTAGTAATTACAATTAGAAATAAAATTATAACACAACTTGAAATACGTGTTCACAAAGAGGCCGTTAACGTTTGTGTATTAACACCGTCTTGGCAAATTAATAGCAAATAATAATTTTTTTTTTTTACAGTAAATGCATATAGGAACATTATTAATTCAGAAATGAAAATTTAGTCTTTTATAATAATTTTCAGCGAAATATTTGTTATTTGACCAAAGGTAAAAACTTGGTTATTAATTAATGTAATTGTAAATTGTAATTACTAATTTGTAATTATTATGGTATTTATCCGTAGTGTCGGACGTCGGTAAATTAAGACATATATAATATTTTTTACAAATAATAAGTTAACCTGTAATTGGTATATAATTATTTATAATATTGAAACACAGTTATTATTTTGACATTTTACTGATATTGGAATTTAATTGTCAAGTATGGGCTTAAATATTCTATTATATTATCTAATGCCTATCTATTCTTAGTTATTTCCCCGAACACTGTGTAGATCTATAGTATAAACACACTACTGTAGACTTTAGTACTGTTAATACTACAATATTTTGTTCAGTCAATGTTATTAGTTTATTACTTATTTTAGTTATTAGTTATTTTATTTTAGTCTTTCGAAATGTTTGTAGTAAAAGTGATGAGAATGTCAGTCCTGTAACCTATTGTTTGTTTGTTCTACGACAGTCTGGCCCACGCGCATCTTAGATTCATAGTATTTTACTCAAAGATTACTCAAAAACCAAAAATAAAATAAAATATTTTACGTAAATGTATTTAATCAAGTTGCACGTTGACCAGAGAACAAACAAATATATAGCGCTGATATTTTCTTGATCAAATACTAAAATGATAGAATTAAAAGTTCTATTTAGTTTTATTAATGATTCTTAAATGTTTCAAGCTGAAACTATTTTAGTTGTCAAAAAAATAAATTTTCAGCAGTGCCCTGCAGTATAATTTCAGTGCCCATTTTATTGACTTGTCTCTATGAAAAACTTAAAAATTTAAATGTACAAA
This sequence comes from Rhopalosiphum maidis, assembly GCF_003676215.2. Lineage (NCBI taxonomy): Eukaryota > Metazoa > Arthropoda > Insecta > Hemiptera > Aphididae > Rhopalosiphum > Rhopalosiphum maidis. Next base: position 7,874,023 of record NC_040878.1, read on the forward strand.
CACTATTTTTCTGAATTAGATGGTACCATATTATATACAAAATATTTTTTTATTGGCATATTATTAATTTTCAAATTGTTCAAAAATATTATATACTCGTTTGATTTTTCACATACAATTTAAAGATGGTTCTAGACTTCTAGTTGCAATTTATAAGCTACCCTCCATCTTGTGGATCCCTTGGCAACGTCAAGAGTAGTACCTTGTAGTTTTTATGGATTATATTAATATTAATAAAAGTATACACGGATTTTACGTATTATATGTATTAATTAGAAATTACTAATAATAATAATTTAAGTGGTAACATTTTAGTACATGGATATTGTATTTTGTTGTAGGTGTTGTGTCTCTATCAATTACCCATATAGAACATAGCACATTTGACGTTCAGAATAAACTATTTTACTCCGTTATTATATTGTAATAAATTGTAGTAAATTGACCAATAATATTGTGAATTATTTGTAAATTTTAAAATACTTATAACCTATTTCAAAACTATCAGCAAACCTAATTTTGGAAATCTGTGTAAACATTACTACCAAATTATTGTTGCTATCGTTTATAATTACAAATTTTAAGAACAGTTTATACTTAGTGGTGATAAGTGATTTGATAACAAATCTGCTATCTTTAGAGTATGACGACTGCGGTATGAGTAAATTCGTCATTTCCACGAGTGGAAGACAATAAAATAGTTAAGACCATTGGTGATGGTCTTTGGCTTACAAATCTAATTACAATATCGAAATCTAGATCCAATCTTCCCAGCTTGGTTAACCTTGTCTATCGATTCTATTGGTACCCAGCATCTATTATTCATCAATGTAGCCCCTGAGATGTATAGTTCAGAATGCTTTTCTGCCCTAGGACTCTCTGGGTATTTTTGTCCTCCTCTTTGAGATATAGTGAAACTTCTACTATTTAATAGGAGGACGATCTACCACACGATGCAGCATCAGTCAGCTGAATTAAACTGATTCTTCATCTCGTCGAGGAATGTCTGGGGGATATTTTACTAACGATAGTCGTATTTCGAGACATATATATTAGAAATATAGATTCAGACTACATAATATGACTATTTTATATGAAGATAAATCAAATATCAATACCCATACTGGGCACTGGCCCACACTTGTTTGTAAAAGCAGCAATCGTATTCGATTCCAATGCGTGTCGAACCCATTCAATTTTTTTTTTAAACGATGTTGTTTTTAAAAATAACTAAAATATCAAATTATAGTCGTATTAATCAATATATATGGTAAAGTGTTAAGTTAACCAATTATTTGTTCATTAATTATTATCAATTAATATGTGTATTTATATAATGGTTTTTTTTTTTTTTTTTAAATAAAAACATCATTTTTGTTGTACATTTTCAAGTATATTTTTCTAATTTTAATTGCATTTTAAAAGAGTTTTTGTGCAATAAGTCCCAAACTCGAGCCATTATAACTAATAATTCTAATATTTTAAGCATAAATAACATAATGCATAAATAATTACAATGATTACATTTTTATATACCATATACGAGGTTTGAGACTTGAGTCTTCTTCTACATACTAATCTACGTAATAACTAATAATATATGAATGTATTGTACAACCAATTACAAGTAAATTTAAAGTGAATTTAAAATCTGCTCTGCTTGCATTTTATTAAAATGTATACTACGCTTTAGTAAAAAAAAAAATGAAACAGTACAGTAAACTTGGTTTACAATTAATTACTTTTAGGGATATACTAAAGTAAGTATTTTAAATAAGGAGCGTAACGTTATGATTACGAACAAACTATATAAATTTAAGATTTTTTTTTAATCTAGGAGCATTTGATAATTGTAACTTTTGTAAGTACTTACCTTTATTTCATATACTTTAAGCCGGAAAACTAGTTTCCTTTTACATTTTTGGAGTTTCTGTGTGACTGTACCTAATTATACATACAGTATGTTTGTATGTAGCGGATATATAAATAATTCTTATGTTATTTTTATATTTGTTATTGTTTTAGTTATTTATAAATTTGATTGGATTTTTAATTATTGTATCAATTAGTATTAAAACAATTACGGCTAAGAAATTTCAGAATTCTTTTTATTGTAAGTCTTCACATATTTTCAAGAACTTTTACTAACTTTATAAGGTTATAATTGAAGTTTATTTTTTATTATTAAATATTAAGAAGTATAAAAGAACCTGTAGATAAATAATAAAAATAATTTTAATTTAACATTATTTCACTATAAATTAAAAACAATAAACATTAATGTATTTATTATAGCTTATAAGTAATCAATATGAATACATTTTTTTAATTATACAAAAATATACTTGGAATTTTGTTATGACCCAAGGTTAATTAATTTTTTGCTGATATTAACTAGATTATTATTTTTAGTATATAAATATTTAGCAAATGTACGAACAAAATCAAATTATAATAATTAATAATTTAATTAAATAATTGTTGAACTATACTATATTTTAAGCTAACAAAAGATAATATTTGAAAAAATTAATAAATGATGCAACAATATTTTTCTAAAGTACAAAATTAATATAAAATAAATAAGTCAATAGATAGGTAGGCACATCTTAATATGTTGTGAATTTTATTGTGATTATAATTTTTTAAATTTTTGTTCGCAATTTCCGCTGATTCATTTTTTTTTATACATTTTTAGGAATAGGCACTTATATAATATTTAGTCGTTCGTGAAATATTTAGTTGTTGAATTATAATTTCAATACAATTACAATATCACTTGAAAAAAATTATTAAGTATGTTTTTATATAATATTTATTTTGCACTTAGATTAGATTCAATCATATAATATTCTTATTCGTTCCTTAAATCTAAATTATAGATCTTTTTTTGTTGTTATACCGTTGTAGAACTGTTTTAATGTTTTTCTTAATTATTTGTGTTAAAGAATTGAGCATATTAAATTGATATGTTTAGAATTTTATGTTGATCCTTTTTCTTGATCAAGATAGATATTATTTACGATATGGTTACGTTTCATATCATATTTATTTAAAATATTAGAATAATCGTTGCTTCTTTTTTTTTTATTGAATGACAGTATGACATAGTGAATATATAGTTAGTAAAATACACCATAATAAATTATATTTTATTTTTTTTTTTTTTTGATAATATCATCACGATTTTTTTTTTTCATTATTGTAAGTTTCGAAAAAATCATGTAGTTATTTAAATATTATTATATAATATTTGTTCACTAAATTTTAAAACGATAACATAATATTTCTAGTTCAGAATAAATGCAAATGATGCATGGTTATTACTTATTTCAAATAATTAAATATGGGTGAAAAAGTTAAATAAATTGTTTTTACTATTTACCTACCAACACTGCAGATATTATTAAATTATTTTAAAGTTATATAATCGTACTATTGGCCATCGGGGTTTCCGTAAAATGTTTAAATGTGTACTGCTTATACGATAAGGAATACAATTTTTTAATCAATTTTACAGCAAAAATAGTATTCATAAATATGCATTTTATTTTAAATGATGATAAAAAAAATTTATGATATTTTAAGTCCAAGGTTGTGTACACACACGGCCTTGTCCTTAGTTTTGTTTCGAAATGTTTTAAAAAATTATGTAATTTAATTTTGTTCGATGACACATTATAAATAGACAATAATGGAAATATCGACCATGTATGATAACGTCCAAATTTATTTCTAAAACATTTTGAATAAAATTGCTAATAATAACAGGTAATTTATACAACAATTTGAAATGGTTGAGTATTTGTCATTCGACTGTGTTCCATATATTATCGTATAAATAAGTAACCTAATAATAGTGTACAATAAGACATAAGTCCATTCGTTTTGAGTGTACACAATTTACTCGAACACGTAACACTCTTCGTTCCGTTACGTTTCGCGTGTATCAAAATCCCTATCGCTTTGAGCAGGTCACCTATATGGCTATATATATATGGGGCACGGGCATAGTTTTGCTTCGACGCGCGGGTAATTACGAATATTATACCATCGTTTTGAAGAAAATAAGGTAAACCATAAGCAGCGGGTTCCGTTCTTTTTCGGAAAAATGAATAATATATCAATGCAGTGATTTTCGCAAAGAAAGACGTGACCAATCGGCGGTGGTGACGTACCGTTTTGTATAAAATCATTATCTATAACAGGGGTTTTCAACCTTTATAGGTCCACGGCTTTTAAAGAAAACAGTAAATTAAACGAATCCCGTACATTGACGATTATAGTATTAAATTCAAAAAGTTCTGCCCATCGTCCGCTGCAGATAGGGCTCCCTTGAATTGTTCAACCAGCGACGCCCCTGGACACCTCGGCGCACAGGTCTTTCGACCCTAGGTCCACCGGTATATGTAAAAAGTAAAACAAAATTGATACTTAAAACGGTTCGATATGAGAAAATATTATTCGTAAAATATTTATAATTTTATAATATCGGTAACCATACACAAAATAAGTAAATAGTTTTCGAGATATTACACGTTATTGGGAGGTAAGAGAGGTATAATATTACGTACAAAAACGCGGTTTCTAAACCAGATCGGTTTTTTTTTTTTTTTTATTATTTTACTTTCCTGTAATATTATTTTATATTATTATATATTATCATTATTGTATTCCACTGCGGAACGTCGAAAACCGTTTTCCCCTTCGCCGCCGATGATTCGTCCTATCCACCGGCGACCGTCGTCGACACCGGTGTGGCGGTGTTGTGTGTGAGTGTGAGTGTGTGTGCGTTTGCACCGCGCGCACGATCGACTTGGGACCGTTCGGTGGCGGTGGCGGTGAACTTGGTGAAATTTCCGGTTGCCCGTCGTCGCCGCTGCCGTAGTGCCGTACACACGACACCACCACTACCACGACCACCGCGGCACCGCCACTCGCCGACCGCCGTCACCGCCCCGCACCACCGTCGCTACTGCCGCCGCCGACACGAGATTCCAAACGTTATCGGCCGCCCAGAGTTACGATAAAAACGGCGACGAAAAATTATCGACACCGTTTGCCGTTCGAAAACCTAGCCGGGAAAATCGCGTACGCACACCGTTTGAAGCGGACACGGCTGAGCTGCAGCTTACGACGGCGATTGCCTTTCGTGCGTTATGATTGTCGCGGTGTCGCTGTAAATGCCGCGACGCGACAACAATAATATTATAATATTATTATATTTATTATTATTGTAACCGTGTAGCGCATCGCAAACGACGGACCGCGGCGATTGATAGCCGTCCGTAGCCCGTACGTATCGTATACGTTGCCGTACGGTCGCCGCCGCCGTCGGGTGGTAACACTGCTCGACGTGTGTATATATATGTGTTGATCGTCGGCGGCGGCATGGTCCGTCCGTTTCCTAACTGAAAACAATGGCGGCAGTCGTATGACGCGTCTCGAACCGGCACACCGTACGTTGCACCGTCGTCCGCTTTACGCACAAGCGATTTGTTGATTTTCATCGCGAATTCGATCGGATACACGTCCTCCGATTTGTATTTATTTGAATTTTTTGCTCCCGGTGCGTATACCGACGGTGTGTACGTTACGATTTTCCGTAATAATCGTAATATTACATTAATTATGACTGTTTATCGGTGGCGATACCGACGACAACCCGCACAGACACCTTAGATCGGTTAGGTTCGATCTCTGTGACATTAGTGTTTGTGTGTGTGAGTGTGTGTTTGGCACTCGGTGATCAATTATCGATACATTATTGCGATCATAGCTATCCAGAACCGATCACGATGTACGTCGACCTGACGTGAACACGGACCCAATCATCAACGATCATCCACTGGACCACTTTTAGCATTGATGATGAGTGCGTATTAGTATTTTGATTCCTTTTAACGGTCAATTTCAATATTTTCAATAGCTATTTACCCCTGCCTAATTATTATTTAACGACTCGTTCTCATCTTGGTCGAAATTTGAAATTATCACGTAAAATATAGGCTATGTAATTTATTGTCCAGCCAGAAACCAGTTGAATGGTATATTGTTATCAGTCGTGTTCGTTGCTCATCTTTTCAGATCTGGGTGTACTTACATTAAACATTTTTGCTATATTATTTAATGTTGATACCTGTTGAATAGTCTGTAATCTTGCTCAGTTTCTTCAACAAATTGTTGTTTACCATAATAGATAACCTACCAGTCATCAATATTTATTTACCAGTTTCTTATCAGTATTGTTAAAAATTCTTAAAGAAACATCTTAATTTCAAATAATTTAGTCATAGAAAACTAGTTACGTTGTTCTAAAAGAATTTTTAAAATAAGAAATTGTTTTACAAGTCTATGTAATATTTTGGTGTTTTATCAGTATGAACTGTTGATTTGTTTACAATTAAATCTTTGTGGGTTTTAGTGCAAATGTGAGTAGCTGATCAAATTCATTCCACTAAACTGGCGAGCTACCACCTGAATTGCGGTCCTGAAGGATTGGACCAAGGTGCATTGTTAGGGGGCGGCTGTGGTGTGTTGCAGCAACAATCCGCCGCCCCCGGCATGGCCGATGTCGTTGTCCATAAGCGACAAGCGGTTATTGACAGACTAAAAAGACGAATGGAAGGGTACAGAAGGCATAACCAAGACTGCGTTCCGCGCTATAGCAACGCATTCGCAGAACAGCAAAATGTACAAGAAACATTAATGCTCAAACAGAAATATATGGAAACAAAGACCAAAAGGAATGTTAAAAAGAATGACAAAAAACCAATGGAAAATGGCAATACTATGCCGGTAAGTTTATTTTACAGATTTTCTTAAATGTTTTAGTCAAGACGAATAGGTAAATTGTATCTAATTTTTTAAATATTTATTTAACTGTCATTATGTATATATTTAATATTAACCTCCCTACAAGTATTTTTTTAAAATCATTTATTATTTTATCAACATTTTCAAGTAATTGCAACTACTTAAATAATAATTGATTTCGGGACAGACATTTTCATCCGGTTGTTTATAAGCATTTTATCATCAAACATTTCAAGGTTGATAATTGCTGATGTTGGTATATTCTGGGGACTTTATGATTGATGTTATGCTAAAACTATAGATAAAATTCTTATCTAAAAAAAATAGTGTCTATATTTTTCATCATACGGTATTAATATCAAATACAATTTAATTTAAACTTAAATTGCACTGTAATATCAATTTATAATAATAATTATTGATCTATGATGATACATATTTTCATACACAAAATAGCAAGAGAAACAGGGATTTTTAGTATTGTTGAAATAGAAATTTAGTATAATACATTTAGAATATTTGTCTAAGTATAATATAAAATTATCTTTGACTAAAATATAGCATTCATTGGTTTTTTTTTAATTAGTTGAATTGGTTTTTTAGAGGTCAATTACCCTAGTCCACAGACAAACAAATAATATTGAATTATTGATTGTCAATGAACTAGGCAAAGAAAAATGTGACCATTGAAATTATAATTTAAAAAAAAAAACTTATGTGATGTGCTTATCAATTTTATTGGTGTATGCTTTTACTGACTTATTTTATGTGAAATCAAATCAGATTAGTTATATTCTTCATGTGTTACATTTTATCTTTATTTTATTAATTATGTATTGTATTTGAAGAAAAAATTGATTTTTGGTATGAGTTTAATTCAAAGTTTACTGTTTGCTATTTCTTAGATTTTTATGATTAATATATTATAGGAACTCTGTGATTGGTGAAGAAAAAAATTGTTTATTTAGTGATTTTAATGAGTAGAACAAAACGTATGAAGTATTTGTTGAAGCACTAACATTTTTTTCGCCTGAAAGAAACTACTTTAATAGGTAATTTGTTTATTATGAAATCATCGATGAACTGTATAATTTCATGGCCAATTTCCTGAATTCCTAATCTGAAATTGCGAAAATTTGATTTTGCAAATACTGTGACGGTGACATTCTTTGTTTTACTGTGATTCAATTGGTTAAAAATGATTATCACAATCCAAGTCAAAATCAATATTTATTGGAAAATTAAACTCCTCAGGTTTGTAATATAGCTGCATGATTTTTCATTTTAATCTTAATGCATCATCTAAAACATTGGTTGGTCACTTATTTAATATCATTGAATATTCGTTTAATCTCCTGCAAACTTAACCAATTTGTATGATAAAAAAAAAGAAGTAAAGCAGTAAAGTATTTCACGTGGAGATGGCCCAGTTAGGATAACAATGCTCCCGTAACTGAGCCCCGTACAGTTACTTATCGGTGAAAGGAAACTATGAGCTCGGACGAAATCACAATCTTTAAAGTAAAACAAATGGACATGCGCGCGTTGCTGCATCGTGTATGATATTCGTTCGAATGGAAATTTTTATTTTATTTTTATTATCTAGTGCTTAACAATCTCTTTTTTTTAAATAATACAATATTTATGTATTTGATATTATATTACTCGTCAGAACATTTTTCACAATAGCTTATCTGCAAACAAAATAATTATAGTTCTCGATGTCGTCGTCGCGCACTGCTTGCGCAATTTGAATATTTTTTTTAGATAACAACTTGCGACAAAAAAAAAATTAACCAAGAAATGAACATCGAGATGGGTATGACTTGTGTGTGATATACATTATATCCGAATACATTAATTTGTTGTGATTGTTTGATGTTATGGAATAGTAATATTATAGTGGTGACTATTATTACGTAGGTAGGTATACTATATTAATACCAATAATACCTATGGCTATAATATGAAATTCAACTTGTCTGCGGGTTTTGGATTTTGCCCTTGAACTGCTAATAGTAGAGCATTAACAATGTTTTTTTGTTAAATATAATAAGTGTTGGGTTTTGAGAAAATAAGGATGGCAATAAATAAACATAACAAACATTGAAAAACCCCGACGTGAATGAGAGTGTGAATTTACTGTTGTTGTTTACGCGCGGAGAGAGAAAGAGAGCGAGCGTCAGATACTCTTGCGATTCGGACGTAAACGTCCAGATGGCGTATCGTTCGCAAATTTCGTACTTTATTAATAAATTATTTCCTAATCGAGAAACCATAAGCCCGGTGCAAACGTCAATTCCTTTCTCTTTTGGATTTGAATTTGATTTTTCTGGCCGCGTATGACGAATAAACGCTGTATTGTTAGTGTACGAAATCGATAATTTATAATAACCATAATTATATTATAATACGGTTAAGACTGCGAACGACCAACAAATACGTATATCATGATCGTTTACGTTAATAAATTTCCTTCTTTAGATTTTTAGGTTACGTGCGCAGCGAAGTCGTTTTTATTAACGGCAGTCCTTCGATTCCGATATTATTATTTAGCGATAAGACCGTCGCGCCGCTCGTCCATTGTTATCGTCGGAAACACGCAATAATAATATCATCCTTGCAGGTGGCTCGTAAACACATTTGCGCCAACGCATAATAATATTTAATAATAATCTATACTTAAATTTAATAACAGGTAATTTTACAATCGGCCGTAGTAATTTTGTCACCGTGTGTGGTGTTCGTCGTCGAACTCAATTTTATCAGGTTTTTTTTTCCGAGAAACGTCTCCGCGGTGTACGTTATCGAAATAATTTCGTTCTATTACTATTTTTCATTCGATTTGCCGACGAATGGGACTATTTGGTGCGAAAAACGAAACCGATGCGTCGCGGTCGGCGCGCGCGTTGTCGCGTAGAGGAGGAGGAGAATAGAAATTTTCGATTCGAGAATATAAAAAAAAGTAGCAAAGTCAAAAGTCCAAGGCCGAGCGGCGGTGCGGTGCGCGAAACGTATTTTGTATAATACACAATAATAATTGTGCGCGAGGTAACCGGTTAACGGGCGAAATGCATTGCGTGCGAGCGATCCCGTTGCTCGTGATTGACATGTGTCCCCTCCCCCCGCGGACGACCGACCGTAACCGCCGCCACCGCCGTTACTTCGCCTGCAACCGCAGCACTAGTAACGCGGCGGTGGTGTAATAATCATCGGTTCGTAATAAAACCGACGGCACACGACGACTGCTTCGCGCGCACACACTACTGCACCACGAGCGGTGTGGGAAAGCGTTGACGCGCGCAACGCTCGCAAGTGGCCGTTGGCGGCGGCCACGCGACGCACGCGGAGCGCGCCCACGCATCGCCGTGTCGCGCGCGCGAGCGAGTTGTCGGAGACGCGCCGACACGAACATGTGGCGGTGGTGGTACCGTAATGAGAGCAACGTGTTTTTCGCGCCCTCCCCCCATTTTTGTTCTTGCCTTGAGGTTTTTTGGGTTTTTGTACGGTCTCAAACCGTCGCCGCGAGAACGTCCGCATCGCGCCAGAGTTGCCGACGGCAACAAGTTGCGCCCCGACGATGACGCCGCCCCTTGCCCGACCACAGCGACACTTCGTACCACGATCGTATTTTATTTCTTATAATTATCCGCGTTTAGATTGTCAATTTTTCATTATTTTTCTACAGATTCCTAAACTTTACAATATTATATCATCTGTCGACGATTTTAATATTTTAAGGGCTATAATATCTGTTAAATATTCTATGATTATTAGTTATTGGTTTATTACTTATTATACTGTTTTTTTTTTATCGCTTGTAGGCAGGCGATGGTGGTGGTCGATGCCTCTCAATGCGCTGTTATTCGATTTTATCGTCGTTGCATAACATTAGAAAATATTGCGTTTTCCGTCGGTTTGCCTACTCAATAATTAAAGACTGATATTTGATAATTGGCTATTATATTGTTATTGTACTTGTGCTCGTTTCTGAAACACCATTGTATAACTTGTTACCTTGGGACTGTTGAAGAGTAGACGTCATGATATAATCCGTGCGTTTATTTGTCGAATAATGTGTTGGTGTTGGCCGTTATATTCCGTGTGAAAGTCTAAATCGGTATAATAACAAAAGACGAATAACAATTTAAAAAACAAAATTGTCAATAATATTTCTATTTTTTCCTTTTAAAATGATATCGTCCTACACGAACTTAAAACGCTAAGAAATAAATAAACTCCTCATCAATCACCTACGTGTTTTTCCTCTTTACTGTGTGCTTTTTGTATGCACGTGTTCCTCTAAGCACACTCTAATGACCCCCACGATGCTATTATTGCCCACATAAAGATTTCTTTTCTTTTTCCTTTTATTTTGTTTTTAAATTTTAAATCGTTATCATTTAGCAGCATTCCCGAGATTTCCCGTTAATGCTCGCCGGTTCAGAAACGCTAAACGTATTACTATACAGTCAATTTTATACGAATGTATAAGTATGAAAAGTCCTTCAACTTGGGGTTGGCATAACTATCCATAACTGCACTGGTGCTGTTTAAACAAAACCCTAAATATAAAAATAATCGTGTTATGAGCATTTGCATGATATTATTGGGACTTAGCAAACACTGATGCGCGTCGGATGTTCTGCATTAGGGTGAGCGGGTAAGCCTGTTCGAATGTCAAAAGCGTTGGGTTAATATTGTTTTTAGAATGTCAAAAAAATTTATTAATAATAATAAATATTTAATTTGTGATTTTTAAACATCATCCACAATATGTGATCCACTAATGTGGTTATAGATCATTACTTATAATTTACAACCGATTCCGCTACAAATATTTTTCAAATAAAGCAATGACTATTATTAGAAATACAATGCGTCCCGAATACGTGTATTATGCATCGATAATTTCGAATAAACGATATAGCGCAATATCGCGTGCATCATAATATCAAGATTCCTATGTAAATCGATTGTTTGCAAAAGTATTACGCCTCGGCCAGAAAGTCAAGTGGTCCTCCGGAGACAAGGTGATACTGTATACTTAGTCTAGGGTGAATGGGTTCCCAAGATGAGGGCAAGTTCTCGGAGTGCGCGGTGTCCGTGTTAAAGACACGACTTACGTTTTCTACATGATATTTAACAAACAATATTGTACGTAAACAAAAAAAAAAAAATTAAATCTTTGAAAAAATCGCACTGCGTCGTATTATACACATGTGCGTATTTGTCATCCCGGCAGCGTCAGTGGTGGTTATTTGTTTGTTTCAAGGGTGTTTAACCCTCTGGATTATTCGTACGGCGGCGCGGCGGTGGTGGCGGTGGCGGTGGTGGTGGTCTCGGCCAAAGGTGAGGTGGCGGCGGGGTGACGCGGCGCGACGAGGGAGGTGATGCCAGCGAATCGATACCGATCTCTCATTCTCTCTCTCCTATACACCCGTTCGGCGTCACCCTTACCGCCACCGTAGCGTGTTGTTCCGCTCATGTAATATCGGTGGCCGGCGCGCGCGGGCGGCCGCCCCCGTGCGGCCATACTCACCGCGCGTCCGCCTCCGCCGCCACCGTGATTTTGACGTACGTATACGCGCCACCGTCGCGCGCACGCTGTGGACGCGCGTGTCCGCGATGTCGCCGCCGCGCTCCCACCCTTCGACCCCCCTCCCCCATACCGCCGTCCTACGACGCGCCACTGCGGCACTTATAATACGTATGTGTGTGTGTGTGTTGTGGGTGCCCGTTGTAAGTTATACGTATATACATGTTATAGTAATATATATATAATGATGCGAGTAAAACGAGTATAAACCCACAATAGTGTGTAACCTATTGGCGGGATAATTCGATAACGTTGTTGCGTCGCATCGGCAACGCACGCACGACCCGCGGTAACGGTATCTACGTATAATAATTACACCGTCCGCGCGCCGATCGTAGACCATAATAACATCGCGGTGTTGCCGCCGTACAGGTATAGGAGGAACTCGCATATCTGTTTTGACGGCGTTTAGCCAAACGCGAAAACATCACGAGCCGGGAAAAATGCGTATAAAAAAACCTTTACCATACAGATTGACGCGCAGCGTAATGAGAGGAAAAAAAAATAGCGCGTTTGAGCAATAATATATAGTAATAGTATACTGCAGTCCCGTCGCGCACAGGTGTTCCGCGTTGTTCGTTTGTAGGTCGATATATATTATTTTATATTATTGCGCGTTGCGTAAAATGACGTTATCAGTGGACTGTTAACGTTTATAAATTATAGCGTTTGTTTTCTACGCTGTTCCGTTTCGTATTTAATACGCACATATTATACGTTATGCGTTATTATCGTGTGCGACTGTTATTGATCGATCTTGCGAAATGTACTTAGCAGTTACATTACATGGCGGTCTATAGTCGACGTTTGACGTCCACGAAAATCGATGAATTCGCACTGACACCGCTCATCGTTTGCCGCCGAGATTTCGATAATCGCGTAAATGAGACGGCGGTCCCGTGTACGAGATTTAAGTTCTCAAAATTTCGGTCTATTTACGTAATGTCGATTTTTCGCCATTAAAATCGGCTTCGAGTAGATTTTATAACATGACGCGTATTTAATAAACATTCATACATCGTCGTGTATAGTTAAAACGTTATTGCTTATTACGGACCGTTTCGTTTCCAGAGGACTTCTTCCCCCTTTTATTTAATAAATTAATCGATTTTTGTTTTGGTATACTATACAGCCGTAAGTAAGTAAGCTCGGTGTGTATATTCTTGTGTGTATATAATAGTGTGTGCGCGACGCGTTGGCGAGCGCACGTGTATGTGCGTGTGCGTGTCGGTGGACCGGCGGCCGAGACAGGGGACAGATGTGATCGCGTTCGGTCGCCGTCGCCTCTCCTACAGCCGTCGTCGTCGTCGTCGGCGGCGGCGTCGTCATCACCGTATGTCGTCCCTGAAAATATATCGTCGATTATGACTATATACTATTATCCGCGGGTGTTTCGACGACCTCTCTCCAGTCTCTGGAGTGTGTGTGTCATACACTCTCCTCCGGTGCAACAACCACCGGCGGGGGCTATAGCGAGGCATAGAAATGACCCTACAATTGAAAAATTATATTACTTTTATCTTTAATATATTATTATTCGTCTGAAAACGTCGTCGGCGAGTATTATCATTATATTATATTACTCAGACGGTTCGTAAAACACCTTTCGGCATTGTAATACTCGAATAATATATATCTATATGTTATATTATGTCGTATATGTTAAGGGGAACGGTCGATTTCCGGTGCACCGGTTGCCTCGGCCACATAATATTCACGTTGACATGAAACCATACGCTTAGGTACATCATATCGCTCGTGTGTGTGTATGTCTCCCTCTCACAATGTGTATGTGTGTATGTGTTTTATGGCTACCCAACGTCGTTGTTACGCGCTCATCGGTATATCGTCTCTTCGTATTGTGTGATGTTTGTAGAGGTTTTTTTTTCTGTGTGTATGTTCAAGACCTTGAACTTGTGTTCACCCCAAAACTGTAGCATGCATAATCAAACAGGTATATAATACTGCTACTTGCAGTGTGTCCGGTTATTTTTTATTTCGTTCGTCGTTTGTTTTCTACTGAATATAATAATAATATATTCCGCCGGCGATATGTCGTCGTCGCCGTCCGTCTGTGTGGTGTGTCGTACGAGTATAATATTGTAGTTAATTGTATATTTGCCATTCATTGGCTGTACAGGAGACGCGTGAGTGTGACTGTCTTCGCCGTCGCGTCGTGTTTGTGGACGATGACAATTTTATTTGGAGCAGGCCACTAGTTTTTGAATTCATCGAACTTAATTCGGTCCCTCCCCTTCCTTAAAATCATTAAAATGGTTTACCTAACCTAATGCTGATACCTTATTAATTACTTTTCAAAGATTCGTATTTTTTTGAATATTAATATTGTTGAATATTTCATTATTAACTATATTAATGATGAGTAAACCAACGATTCGTCTGCCGTGAAGTCTCCGAGAACAGCGCACGTACGTTTGTGTGCATGGTGATAAATGAGTTGTTGTGTATATTATTATTTATTACTGTTATCTTATTGAAGGCCGTTATCGATAATCCGGACAAGGTTAAAAGTCGCACGCGCTACAAAAGAGTGTACAGTTCTGTGTCACTATAAGTGCATATAATACAATATTTATGTATCGGGTGATCTTTGATCCGGACGAGAAGAATAAAAATTGAAAAGAAAAACGACTCTTTGGTGTCGGTTTGTAATGTTCGTGTAGGTCTTGTGAAGAGAGGTAGATCTGTGGCACATGCGGTGCGTGTTTGATTAATGGTATATACCGACATACATAAATTAAAAACCACTCGCCGAAGAAGATAAGCGATTTTCGATAAACCGTTGGTGTATTGGAAATTACTTACACAAGACAACGGCCTACAGCAGCGTGGCACACACGTTACCTATATATAATTCGTCACAAATTATTTAGAACATATAATAATGCGGAATTTACGATAAGACTGACATTATCGTTCATTTTTTTTCCAATCACGATAACAATAAATATTATTTGGCCTTTTATATGACATTCCTATCTTAAATAATCCCAAAACTGACACCCACTGATAGCGCTGGCAGATGTGTTATCCGAAACGAGTGATGATCGAACAGCCGCTTGTGCGTTCTTAGTCCACATGTCTTGCCGGTAACGTCGCCAGCAGCTGATTACGACAATTTAATAAGATGTAGCGTGCAATGGATGGACTCGATGGCGACAATATTATATAATAATATACTTGAAAACAAATATTTTTTCGTTTTTTTCTGAAAATTCTATCGATGTCAGTGGTTTTTACCATGACGTGATGTGTCGCGATACATACGTCGTATGTGCAGTATTATGCGTCGATGTTTGTTTTAGCGTAAGGCACGTCGCATACCTAAATAATTGTCGTCCTTGGAGTGAATGCTTAGCGCACTAGTCGTCAAGACTCACGGACAGCTTATAATATCGAACGCATTTTAATAATAATAGTAAATAATAATATACAATATGTGTTGTATTATAATATTATGTTGCATAGTTTCGATATTATGTACGTTTTTAAGTTCATAAACTACACCAAATAATAGTTTGTGTGCGGCTCTGAAGCTTTTAAAAACCAGTGGTCTTTTGCCTCAAATCGTATCGACATAATAATATTATATGTTACATCTGACAATATTGAATATATTTGTATCTAAAACAATAATTCATCACCGTTATATTTTGCGTCCGCGAAAAATATGGTTCCAATAAAAAGCGTCGTGTATTTTTAAACACTACTACTCCGTGCATTTATTATATACTGGCAATCGTGTCACACACATACGCGCGCGCGCGATCGTATTGTGACCCTGGGTCTGAGATCGCGAGCAATCCTTGGAATTTTACCTTCCAATAATACGTCGTCCGAGCGAAGCTCATCAACGGCAGACACACACACGCACGCACACATACACTTGCATTCCACTTCATTGCGGGTCGTTTATTATTATTATATTATTTTTTCTTCTCTTTTATTACTCATTCATTTAATTGGTCTCATCGTGTGTGTGTGTGTGTGTGTGTGTGTGTTTGTGCTCGCCGGACGTTCGAGAGACCAGAGCTCTTCTTAAAAAATAAAAAAAAATTCATGCTCTTTACATAATAACACACATCATATATATTATATACCATATACGTAATAACAATATAATGCTCCGGCAGTGGTGGGTGTCGTAGTGGTCGCGAACAAAAAAAAAAAAAAAAAAAAAATCGTCTCGTACGCACGTAATCATATCATCGTAATAATACGTACGACGGTGGGCACCGTCGCGACGTCCGGACCACCTGCGTGCGCGACCGTAGAATATTACCGTACCATAATATCGTACGATATTGTTATATTTTATTATTTTCATTATAATAAATATTGTATTATATAATAATATTACCGTGCACGCGTAACGGCCGGCGCGTACACGGTCATCGGGCTCGCGGCCCGCGGTAACACTGTAACGAAGGCGCTCGTGCCTCGCCGCAGTGCAGGCACAGTTTTGTTTTTTGGATCGGTATTATATACCCTCCGCGCGCGCGTTCGGCTCGCTCCATCACTCTTTCTCTCCGACCGTCCGTCACTCTACCGCCGCCGCCGCTATTACACGCGGGTACCAAACTACACACACATCCATTACTTCTTTGCGTAACCCCTCCACAGTCGTGTCCGCTTCGGTATAGCGCGCGTACGATTTATTATTATTATTATTATTATTACTATTATACATAATATATATAAATATAATAATATGTGATGTGTGTGTGTACACCGTCACATATATAATGTAATATTGTGCCAGTGGTTCTCAACTGTACGGCACTATTTATAAACTCCCCCGTCGTACCTATTTACTTACAACCCCGAACGTACGCACCACCCTCTTTCGGCGATGACGATCACCGCCGTAGTCTGTAGTCACGGGGCGGCCCCGGTTTTATGATTTTCGGTTTCTCGTCTGTGACCCTATGGGGCTATGGCTGGAGTCGCGTTTCGGAAATACACTTATCGTCGCGTCCGTAGTCGTTGGCCGTATTGCGCGCTCGTGTCGTATCGGTGTTGTGCACTAGGTAGGCAGAGCGTCGCGGTGTATCTATAACATAATAATATTATGTGTGTACTTGGGAGAGTCGATCGCTCGTGATCGTAATAATATGTGCCACAGGATGTGCTTCGATGTTGTTGTTGCCGCACTCCTCCTGTACACGACACGGCTTGTCCACACACACGCACACATCGCTCTCGCCTCCGGAGTGTACACCGGTGTGGTATGTCCTTTTCGCTGCACCGGTGGCATTGGTCGCGGCGGTGGTAGTGGGGAGGGTTAAATTGTGTACCTTCTCACCTCTCTCACTTGTTGGTGTTCATTGGTCAATGTTTTACGGGTCAAACACCTGCTTTTTTTTTCATCCGTCCGTCTCTCTTATGCTCTCCTCTCTCTGCCGCTATTATACTCCCTCACCGTCGTCGTCGTTGTGTATTCTCCTCCGTCTCTTGAGCATCGTCACCGGATGAGAATCTCTCTTCTACGCCGCCGCAAACGCCACAAGCGGTGGAGGCAGAGGAAAAAAGACTGGCGGGGACGGACCACATATTATACGCGGGCGGCGCACACATTACAAGGCGCGCAGCTTTAATATTATTGTCTCGTCTGGGCCGTGCGAGACTGCCCCGGCGGCGGCGGCAAAAGAATCCGGCGAGCTCCTATCTGCTCCTACTCACAACCCTCACTATCGTTAAAATAATTAGAAAAAAATATATAATATATTATATACATCGCGAATAAAAATTTGTTTCGTTATTTTCGATCGATTTATACCGCACAGAGCGTCATTAGGTTGCGTCTCGTTTCAATCTTTTATAGCTTTTCAGTATGTCGATTGCGTCCACAAGTCGAATAGGTAAATTATTTTTTCTTACCATTTTATGTTCAGATTGCGTCCTATTGTATGATATATAAGCATGAAATGTTGTAAAACGAATAATCATAATTAATAATTATTTTGTAAATAATAATAATAATACAAAAACCAATAAAAATAAATCCAAATATATAGGTTAAGTTAAATAATTTATTTCTTGTCAGTGTTATAAAATAATATTAATTTAAAAATCAATAAAATTAAGTCCAATTATGTATATAGGAATAAATAATTTTAATAATACATTTCTTGTCAGTAATATAAAATAATATTAATACAAAAATCAATAAATCCAAATATGTCATTTAAAAAAAGGGTTTTTAAGTGAAATAGTTTTATTGTATTGTAAATGGGTTATAATTTTATTATTTAAATTGTTTATTTGTTTATCAATAAATTTCTGTTATTTCAAATACTTTGCTCTGCGTCTCAGAGGTATTAAATTATGGCTTGATGTTATTTTTATGTATGTATCTGTTTGACATAGTTTTAAAATATTTAGAAATTGATGAATGTTAGGATGAGATGTGTAGAAAAAAAGAGTTAAATTTTGAATGAAAACTTTCGCAAGCGTAATAAAATGTTTATAAACTCATCAAGTAAAAACCAATTCATGTTTAAATATACCACCACACACCATGTATGACAAAAGTATTAGATTTAATATGTAAATTTATCTGTCAAATTAACGCTTACCTACTATACAATAGGACGCAATCGGAACACGGAAAAGGTGGTAAAAAAATCGTTTACCTGCATCTGGGACGCAATCGACAAACTCCGATCGCACAGATCTTCGATACGTATTTTGGCGTCTCAGATAAGGCCGTATGCTAAAAGGTATAACTGACTGTGGGCATTGTACAATTCGGGACATTCGTCGGTCTTTCCCCTTAGTTGGTTGATGGTTCGCTCGTTCATCGTCCTCTTTCGGACGTTTATATTTTTAATTTTTTAATTTTTTTTTTGGTTCTCCTCTTCGTATGTGGATTTTTATACTTAACTTCCTCGAAGGTGACGAAGACGAGATCAAAATAGAAAGAAATTGCTCGTTTCGAGTTTTTACGGTGTGTGTATCGCCACTGTAGTTGTGGTGTTATTATTACAACAAAATCCGACACACTCGCTCACACGTCTTGTGTTCTCGTAAACACACGGATTGTTGCCAGCAACCGGCCCTGATCGATAATAATATTATCGTTGGCGTCATTAGTCTTATCGGTTTTTTTTACAAAAATGTATAGCGATTTATTTTTATAGTGATCCTTGAAAACGGATTCACACGAGTAGGATGCTTACTTGCCGCTACTGCTGTTCTTCTTCCTCCTCCTCCGCTCGACCCGATGGCGGATACCCCCCCGTTCCTGGCGTGTGTAATCTAATCGGAAACGTAAACGTGACTTCGACAAAGAAAAATGTTGTCACCGTTGTCTTATCAGCTATACATATATATAATATTATCTATACGGTGTGTGTGTATGTGTGTTTGTGGAGATTCATAAATTAAATTGTTGGTTTGTTTGATGATGATAATGCACGGTCTGGAGGAGAAAAATGATGTGAACTTTGTGACGAAGACTGTGGTTGTAGTGGTTTATTATGTGTATATATAATACGAGCGTTTCGAATTCAATTCGACCGAATAAATTGAATTTTTTAATGGACGTTGAATAATTGAAAATATCTTTAAAAATAATCCAAAGCAAATGAGTTTCCTTTGGGCGCGGAAATGTGGGATAACATTTTTTTAATGTTTAGAAATATGTTCACTATTTTTATTACATTTGGTTTGTAGATAATTATGCAAATAGTTTGTTTCCAATTAATGTGTACGATACGGAATTAACTTAAAAAGTTTTTTTCGTCTTAAAATGTTGTAATATTTTTTAATTTTTGCATATTTTTATCGATGTTTTAATGTTTTTAAAACAAAATTGATAAAAATAGATTCTACTTAACAAAAATCATTTTACGCTCAATTGATGATAAAATGCGTGAAAAGAATATTATTTATTTCACTGTTGTACAAAGAATTTGTTTTTAGTATGACAGAATTTCAAAATCCGTACAAAATTATAATTTTATATTGTATGGACATTATTTAAACCAAAATAATTAAAATAATATACAACTTATACAAGTATTTTCAAGGAACAAAATTGTTTTTACCCTATCACGTGTATACCAAGAATACTTGATAAGACACTACATGGGAATTGTAGGTGAGTCCGTTAGCCTTTTAAGCGCCACGCTTTTTATTTTATGCTGTAACCGTATGCCATATCGATTATTATTGTTCTATTAAAGATTTAATTGAATGTCGTTTTATTAATGTATTAATATTGAATTAACATTTGAAAAATATTAATTAAAAATATAAATATATTGTAAAAATATTTTTCCTAAAAGTAAGTAAAATCAAAATAATATTTCGGTTTAGATTGACCTTTGTCGAGTATTCGCGTCTTAAATATAATTTATTTTGATTAAAACGATAAATTATTATTTATTACCAATAAGTAATAATTTTAATTTTAGAATATTCATTTAAACTGTTTAATAAAACATTCATATTCTCATAAGATATTATTATCATAAATATATTTTTTTTATTAATTAAATATGTATAATCGCATTATATAGTTTATTGAATTATTATTTGAACTGTTCCAAAGATTAAAATATGTAAAATGCATTTGATGACGTACATAATATGCAATTAGTACTATTTACGTAGAGCATCGCCGATAGAGGAATCCACCTAATGTAGTGGTCGGACATGAGATACAATTGTGTGACTGAATATTTATTATAAAAAGAATTATTTTAAACTTCGGTGTATGAGTCTTCATATTTCGTTTGTGATAAACTAATTTTCCGTTTGGATTGTTTCTAGAAAAGCTATTACTATTTATTATTATTATTAACGGTGTAGTATTAACGGATGTATAGCACTTAAAGAACAGTTGTTTTCGGAGAAAGCAAAACTGAACAGTTGCCCGGAAGAGACCTATGATTTAAAAAAAAAATAATTTTCTCGTTTTCGTAGGAATATAGTAAGATAATATATAGGTATAATTGTTTTAATCATTGAATTAAAATTATAATTATTGCATTTTAACACAACTACGTCACACTTTTTTCGTCGCTAACGTTTGTTGATTTCTGTTCTAATTATAACTAATATTATATCGTTGGATTTGACGGAGGTTAGAATCATATTTTAATAGCGATCATTTGCACAATGTGTATATTAGTTATTATTATATAACATCGTAACAATTACGTTCGTATTTTTCGAACGTTTATCAGTATTCAGTGCGTTTCCGACGATTTCCACGGGGCCGGTGTATCACATTTTTGCGCGGCGATAACGGTGTTTCGCGATGATGCCGCCGCCGCCGAGTTGTTTGCCGAACGACCGTCGTTGTTTTGTAGTTCCGTTGACGTCGCGTGTGTCGCTGCCGTCACCGTGCGCCGTAAAGCCGGCCGATCGGGTTCGAGAATAAATAAATAACAATATAACTACCTAACCTATTACTATACTATTATTCGACTCGGATCGAATCAAAAATGGTTTTTAATTTTTTTTCCCACTCATTGCTTGCCAGTGTGTCGCGTTTACGGGCCGCTGCGCGCACAGTTACATACGCATTACACACATGTATATTATATAAATATAATGATAATAATTAGGGCACAGGACTCGTAGCATTTGCATATTTGTTTTACGCAATCGGTAAAAAAAGTCGGTTAGAAACAAATTTGTTTCATGTCGAGGTAAAGCCAGATATGTAATTTTATGTATGATATTTAGGTTTTTTTTTAGTTTTAGGTATTTATTATTATTTTTATTTTGGACCATTTTCGTACGTTCTATTTTGAATGACGTATAATCATTAAGTTTGTCCGCAAGACGCCAAAAAGTCCTTAGATTGTGTGAAAGCCCTGACGTTTGATACGGCTGTTGGTCGATTGATTATTCGAACCGACGTGATATTGGCCTTGTTTTATTTCGTCGTCGTCGTTATTTATTATTGATATTAATTAGGCATGCAGCGCTAGAAAACAATGTTTAGTGGTTATTTTTGCAGCATATTTTAGGGGTTTAATTTCTTAAGTGTTCGCCGCTTGTATTTGGTGTTTTTTTTAGGGCTTTATGCTTATATAATAATATGTTCTCTGCCCAGCTAATAACAATAATAGTGTGTTTACAATAGCAATACGCGTGTTTTGGCACAGTAGGGTAAACGCACACAACCACTACAACACAAGTCGTTCTATATCCCTCGCCTAGCGCGTATCATATACATGTTAGTATATAGGTACCCATGTCGAAACAATCCATAACATTGTAGGCAATATTATTATTATTATTATTATTATTATACATCGAAATCGGTCGATTTACGTCATACACTACTCGTACACCGTCGTCGTACACGTTTGAAAAGGTAGACGACGAAATAATATTTTATACCTACAACGACTCAGGTATGCGGCTGTCGTACGGCGGGTAAACACACACACAAACACACACACACATAAACACACAGCCACACAATATGATTGAGACTGTCCGTCGAAATGTGTTTCTCCTCTGCGCTGCGTCGGTGTGGTTTTACCGCGTAAAATAAAATAATAGTATATAATATCATCATATATACCCTCTTCGGACTTTGGTGGTGAAGAGGTGTACTCTAATATGATATCTGCGCGTGCGCGTGTGTTTATGTGTATTCCCTTTGTCGTCGTCGTTATAATATATTATTATGCGTACTCGCAAGCCGCGCGGGTCCGTGTGTGTGTGTTATTACTATTATTATTATTATAATATATTATAGTCGTATATTATGGAGCGCGTTCTGTACCCGTAATAGTAGTATAGTAGTAGTAGTAGTAGTAGTAGAGTATTGTGTGCGTGCGCGCGAGGCGCTCTCTCCGTATATTACATACGCGGCCGGGAAGAAGGGGACCGTCGCCGACACACTGCATACAGAGCGATCGTCCGCGCGCTCGGCAATCCGTCGTCGCCGGCAGCACTCTGTGCGCACACATATTATTATCCTCCTTGTTAATAGGTGGGGGTCAAAGGGTGCCAATATTGAATATCCGCAGCTGCAGCAGCTCACTCTCCGCCACACATCCCCTTCGACATAATACAATAACGCGACGTTCGTTTTTATTGTTATTCGTCACCGCCGCCGTCGTTTTCCGTTCGTCCGCCCGTGTCTGCGTGTGCAACGTGCATTCAACAAGCCCTCGTAATAATAATAATATAATATGAAATTTCTAGAAGAAGAAGGTTATGTATGTACTGTCGACAATAATATTAAAAATAATCGTGCCGTGTATAGGTAACGAAAATCCACAAGACAGGTGCCTCCGGTCGCGACGATTATTTCCTCGTTTTTCCGACTCTTGTCGGAACGATAATATGAGATTTATTCCGTTTTTATTATTATTTTTGGGCCGCCGTAGTGTGTGTTGCGTTACGCCAAATTTCGATTACTATAGGAAAATAATTTAATAACATCATATATTATCATAATATAAATATTACTACGGAGTACTCTAATATATGTACACAAGTGTGCGCGCATAATATAAATTACTATGGATTTAAAAAATGAAATGAAATTACGTTGCGCGCCGCGGTCGAGGTTGCGACACGCTCATAACATTATACACGAAATTGTGCGACGACCGACGCACGCGGGGGTGGCGGGGAAGTGTCGCAACTGTGTTTAAACAGTCCGAGGTTAAAAGACAATAACTGCACGGTGTTTGGAAGAGAAAATAATGAATTTTGTAATTTTGCGTACGATTCTTGTTCAAATAATAATAATAATAGTATAATAATGTAGGTATATAATGTTATGTTATTGGACTTATATAGGTATAAATAAGTCGGAGCGATGACGTTGGCGGTGACGCGACGACGACAAGCGTTGAAAAAAAAATAAAAAAAACTATTACGTCTGTTTGACTTCGAGCGGAAAACAAATATGACGTCGCCGTGTTGTGCTTGTATTTAAATTTTCCCGGTTGGCCAATCCGTGTGCGTGTGTGGTGTATGGTTCGGTGGTAGCTGTTACATTATAAGTATGCGCGTTTGAGAGATACAATTATTGTGTTAACCTTTGTATTACTTGTGTGTGTATATTATAATACATTTTCGAGCGCGCTCTCTCTCCCCTCACTGTTGAACGCGAAAAGCCACTCGGCGGCGGTCCCTCTCGATGATATCTACTTTACCAGTATATATAGTATATACACTAGTGTACTTATACTATGCCCATTCTCGTCATCCCCACAAATATAATGTAATATTATCAAGTGATATCGTTTAATCGTAAACTGCGTTCACACACATAACCAAAACACAGTAGACGATGTATTTTTGTTGATGAAAACTGCGTGAACATTTCCATAAAAAATGTACCTCATTGATTCTGTATACTTTGAATGTTTTAACAGTACTCCTCAAGTTTTACTATTTAAGCAACTGTTTTATCTTTCATAACTCGATTATTATTGTGTGGTAGGTACGCATTGACGTGGAAATCAACACGCGCGGGAGTATGAAATAATTATTTCAAAACGCGTATAGAAACATTACGAATATTATAAAAGATTAAAAGTAGCCTCGATAAATCCCCTTTTATGATCTTAAGATTTAAATTGCGGTCCGATACGCGTGGTTTTCTATAAGTACTTCTAATTTCTATAATGCAATCAATATTACATGCAAATTATCTTTGCAAAACTTTATCGATATATAATGTTCAGTCGTAGTTTAAAATAATAAACTGGCATCAATCCTCATTTTCCTTGATTCTATAGACTGTAACGAACGAATTTTTTTTCTTATAAACATGTTTTAAAACGTCTATGCATTAGATAAACAGCGTGTACGAAAATATAATCCTGCGAAAACGGTAAAACGCTATTAATAATCGCTGACCAATATGATTGTGAATATATATATTAATTTTCGGGCACCAAGTTTCGTATCGTATTTAGTTAAATATTATAATATAAGGAATAAAATCGTATCTAATAAAAAAAGGTTTTCAACAGTTGAAATATAGATACTAGATAGTCTATAATAATTAGAATTATTTGTTTTTACCATCTTGAATTTAATATGTAAATATACTATATAAACTACGATATTATTCGTATCAGATTTTAGCGACCAGAAATAAGTTAACGGTATAATATTATGTAGGTACCTTACAAGAAATTTATATCGTCTTGTACGCACATTGAGCATATTGCGCAGGTTCCTTTCTCCCGAGTATGATTATACATACTATAATCTTAATTCCATTTCTATTTATCACCGACGTTGCTGTAACTGTTGCCTCCGTTTACATTGTAGGTTATTTTTTTTTTTAGTTTAAACAAATATAATATTATATCTATTTACTAGTTATTTGTTTTTGGTATACATGAAAAACGTTCGACCGCATTTAATCTAGTATTTCTAAGTAGACAAATATATCAATTCAAATATCGTTTACAGATTAAAATGTTTTAATATTAGTGTAGTTTTGGATTTTAAAAATAAATTTGTTTACATATTATGTGTAAAATATAAGTCACTCACATTATTAACTAATTAAAATCGTTACATTTTGTGGGCTTTTTAATGTCTGTGTTTATAATACATGTCTTAATAACATTATTATATATCGAAAGAAAATAAATAAATAAAAACTGTTCATAAAAACGTCAAAAGTATCGCAAATCATTTTCCTTTTTTCAACTTTTGTACACCCACCAATTCGATTAACATTTAGCAAACATATTTTTTAGCTTATATTTGGTATTTGTATAGTACGTATTACGATTCGAATTACATAAATTTCTGGTCAATACCAATATTGGATAGAAAATATCCGAGGTAGTCTGTAACATAAACGCCTATACAATAATAATAATCTCTTTTAATAATTGCATAGTAGGTATTATGCAAACATCTTTTTTAGATAAACATTTCAATATGAACTAGTATTCAATAAGTAACGTTACAAATCTAGTAATATTTTTCGCGTGGGGTATCTACGTACCTCGAGTAAACTTGAATATAAACATAAATTTTCTGAAAGGACGTTACTATGGTGAAATTAACTTTTCTACCGAAACCATTTTCTTCAGATTCTCTTCTTCTTTTACCCTTTTATTTCAATTTGCTCATTTCATTTTATTTAAGTTTTTTTCTTATTGTAATGATGGTCAATTAATTTCAAATACTGTCAGGAGCAGCACTTGCCAAGACTTTTAATTTTATATCACCAGAACAGAATGAAGTTTCGTCGTATGCAATTAAAAAGAAATGACAATTCTAAAGAATATCCATTTATAACCAAATGGCTCATTATATAATATAATACCATAGTATACGTTGGATGAATATATTTTTTTATTAACGTTCACTTATGATAATATAGACTTTAGTTATGGTGTTTTAAAATGATTTAGTCTGCGGGTAACGTTATATTAACGATAGCTATAGCTTTTCATCATGCACGAGTACGTGTTAATTGATTTGTTTTATTTTGTCAATAGATAAATGTTATATTCTTTTTAATCTATATAACCATATTTACGTAATTAAATCCAATAATTTTTCTTCCCTCGATAGAAGTTTAGTTTGATAAATTGGTTCTTATGTTTCGATGATTTTTGTACAATTCGTTATTATTATTATTATTTTCTAATTCATATTGTTTTAACACGCTTCAATCGCGTTCACTTATCGCATAGTTTGGACGACGTACATGTGTGATCTCGACTCTCCCGGTGTAGGCGGGTGCTATAAATATAATAGCGCACATCGTTCGTGAAGCTGATGTTATGTGTACACCTATGATATACGCAAGCTATAGCCTATAATAATATAGCTCGTCAAGAAATCGGAATTGAAAAATTAGCCGTCGACGATGGCATTATATGGAAATCGGATTTGATAAATAGTCGTTTTCCCGTCATGGAAACGTCGCGACGGATTTCCCTGATCTCTTTTTTCCACTGTTCGTTTCCCCCCTCCCCCCACTCACTCGCATCGATTGATTTCGAATTTTATCTGTCGCGTTTTAATTCGGACTCTGACCGTTTCACGGCCGTGCGAAAACAAACCGATGCCTAGTGCGCCAGCGTGTGCTCTCTTCTTTTGACGCAGTCTCTACCGCCCGACGCCGCCGCCGTCGTCGTTGTTGAATGAGTGGCGGCGGTGGCGGCGGCGGCGGTTGCTGCTGCTGCTGTGGCGTCAATATGCGTAATTGGACGGCGCGCCGTGTAGGCAACAGTTACGGTCGGTCCGGCGGCGGGGTGGTTGTCTCGGCGACGATATGTGGCGTCGCGCGCGCGGGGGGTTTTGGCGTCGGCGGTGGCGCGGTGGCGCGTTGGCGGCGGTGGTTATAGGAGACGTCGACACACGGCCGATGCGCACAAGACGCTTGCGCTGTCCCGCGAGAAACGCGACGGTTACGCCGGACGGATGGACGGACCACATGACGCCACACGTGTGGTGCCGCGTGTACGAACTGCGCGAACACCGTAACCGTGTAAGGCACGCGTCGTTTTTTATTTTTATTTTTTTAAATTCAAATCGAATTTCCGCAAAAACGTGTTTTTTCGGGGGGGGAAACAGTAGGAAATCCATGAGCCGCGCGGGCCAACAAAAAAAAAAAAACGTGTCTCTATCACGTAATCGTGTGCCGTATATAATATTACAACGTGATATAAGTACGACAATATAATATTGTCGTCGTCGTCGTCTCGTGCCAAATATGTAATATTATAATATCATTTGGTCCGAGACGACACCGAGAACCTGACCCCGCACGACCGGATAAATCGCGCGATGTACGTCGACGGTCGTTTATCGGTTCTTTTGCGATCGATTCGAGATCATCGTCACTATCGTGTCCAACTGTATCGAGGGTGAGGGACTCTGTCGTTACGGCGGACGGGAAATTAAATTCATTTTGATATTCGTTTTAGCTAAATATTGTATATATATATATATATGTGTGTGGACGGGAATTCACCCCGTCAGGCCTATATATATATATATATATGCACACGCGCGGGGCGAGTGGGGTTGGACGAACAGACGGACGACGGCGACGACGCTGCCGCCGCCGCCGCCGCCACCGTATATACATAAAGACGGAAAGCTCCGCCGCCTCCGTCGACCGGTATTGATTAACCCTCTGCGCGGCGTTACTATGTGTGTGTATTTATATTTATATATATATGTACATAATATAGTCGTGTGTATATAAATATGTATATTATATATATATATATATATTTATATATACACTATACGGTGTGTGTGTGTGTGTGTGTGTGTGAGGCGCGTCATTCGACCATTACACATGCTGAACGTGTATTTATAATAACTGCGCCGTGTTACGATATTATGTACAGGCTAGAAATAAAAAAAAAAACAACCTTGCAACGAGGTAACGGTCGTGTACTTGGTGTGTGTATATTATATGTGTGTCCGGTGAATGAATATGCGAAATCTTAACGTATATGACCTACTTAGGTTTTCGATGAAAAAAAAAAAATTTATTTACGTGTATGTATGCTGCATGTATGCGCGCGCGCGTGTGTGTGAGAGAGAGAAAGATTAGAGACCTGGTCGAAATTATCGGGTGTATAACTTACACGACTTTACCGCGGTTCGTTTGAAACCATTCATGATGCCGAAAAAGGTTTGCACGCAAAAAAGTTCCCGCCAAAGTTATTATTGATAGTTATATTAAGTATTATCATGTCGTGTGATCATCATATTCTGTTTAATCGACACTAAAATACCGTGGAATTTTTGAATTTAAAGTATACACGTATTATGATTGTGAATATTCGTAATGTGCTTTAAATAATTTCTTATTCCAAAATCTTGTTATTTTCTAATTGTTATCAAAAGAAAAATGATAAATATTCTCTGTTTTATTAGGATTTTTCCTGTCTTGTAATTCTCGGTGAAAAATAATCACGAGGGCAACCGTCAGAAATTGACTTATTAGAAAAAAATTGTACGCAAGCGGCGGCCACCGCCGCCACACTACTACCGCCTCTCTGCCCAGATGCAGGTTGATGACCGTTTAACAGCTCTGGTGCTACTGGTACGCTATTAGTATAATAATAAGACAATCGTCTTCTGATGTGTTTGCCCCGTAATTCAATAATGTCTATCCAAACATGGTTAACGAATGGTTAAACCATAAACTGATAGGGAAAATTTTTTTAACATATATACTAGAATAATATGTGTCCTAAAATGCGATCCGAGTATTGTGTCTGGTTATACGTATACCACCTAACTGTTGTATATGATAGTGTCCATTCGCTACACGGCGTTTCGACATTCGACTGGGGGACACAGTATAATAATATTGTGTATATGATTGCGCGGGAACAGTACACGGGCTTGTGACAAAAAGTAGGCCAACATTCTTTGGCGTTTTGCATAACTCCTCAATCATTAATTAAATCTCGCTCTTCGTTCACAATATATATCTATGTATTAAAAAATCTCTATGATTTAAACATTATGGATTAATTACGGGTTTTAGATTTTATATATTATATGCATTATGCATGTGTTATTACTATATATACATACATTCGTATAGAGAACCATACGTCGTCGTCTTCACTCCCCCAACGACAATCGCTACGTCCGTTCACGGTGAAAGTAGTATTATTACTCTATAATAGTATTATAGTTGGATATGTCCTTTGTGTCACGTTCCGGAACTGCCAAATAACAAGGAAAAACTTTCGAACTTATATTATCGTATCGTACCTTTTTTGAACAATATACGCGCGCGCAAACACAACAATTTTGTGCTATGTATACAATATATGAACTATTATCGGGTTTTAAAACGTTTTTTTTTTTTTACTATTTTTGCAGAAATTCGGCACCAAGAGACCATCCAGTGAAGACATGGATGGGTCGGATGGCGTATACCATGACGGTATGCCGGCGCCACCTAAGTGCGTACCCATTCCGCCATGCGGTAACAACGGAGTCGGGGGCGGTCCTCAGCAGCAGCAGCAGCAGCAACAGCAACAACAGCAGCAGCAGCAACAGCAACAGTCTCCTCATGCCAAAAACGACGCGAGTAACAATGCCAAGTTCAGTGTTAAAATCGTGCAGGAACTCGAGTTTAGCACCAGTGAACATCAGCATAACGCACAGATCTCCACCAACCTGACCCTCACGTCGGTCAACACGTCAGTGCAGAGCGACGTGACCACGAAACAGTCGGCGGGCGGAGGCCCGGGCGCGGGTGGCGGTACTGTGCCCACTGCGTCCGGCGGTGGTGGTATTCCAACGGGGGGTACAGCGGGGGCGACTGGCCCATCGACCGACCACCCGATGCATGAATGTAAGCAAGAGCAACCGGACCTTATGGACTTCCCGGGCGACGGTGACCTGAACGACCTGTCATTCATCAACAATAACACCAACGAACCCATGTTAGATGTCGATACAGACACGTTGACCGAGATCATATCGGATCTCAACAGCGAGGGAATCACGCCGGCCGACTTCAACCAGGTGGACCTGTGCGACAAGCGGCCCATAAAGACAGAACCCGATGCCAGGTGCACGCCGCCTGTTAAGTCGCCCTACGACCAACACCACCAACAGCAGCAGCAGCAAGTACACCAGCAACAGCAACATCAACAACAACAGCAGCAACACCAGCAGCAGCAACAGCGCGGTGGTGTTGGAGGTGGTGGCGGTGGCAACAATAATTATTCAAATTGCGTGGCCGCTGAAACGCTAAAACAGTTGGCCGAACAACACAACAACCAGCAGCAGAGGCCGGACAAGTGTGGTTACGATTTCCCTTACCAGTCACCCGGTTCCGTGCCCGACTTCATACACTCGCCCAGCACTCCCGTGGGCACTCCCAACCCGAATGGCTATAACATGATGTCACCGGTTAACTCCATGTACCACCAGCAGCAGCAACAACAAGAAAAGCAACAGCAGGAGAACAATAACTATTACCATCCCCAGGAACCGCCCAAGCCCAGGATGAAGCAACAGCAGCAGCAGCCACCGCAACAGCAACAACAGCAGCAACAGCAACCGACGGTGGCGACGCAGCGACAACAGAAACAACAGTTGCCACCACCACCTACGTCCCAACAGCAGCAACAGCAACCCCTCCAGTCGCCCCAGTCCCGGTACAATCAGTATAACGGCCACGGAAGTCCTCAGTATCCCGTGTCGGCGGCCCGCAGGATAACGCCGTCGCCGGGTGCTGCCTCGGCGGGCGTTTTGTCCCCGCAGCAGCCCAACGCCGCCAGTCCGGACGTGGTAACCAGCTCGTTCCAAATGGCCCAGTCCCAACAAGTGCACGTCAATCAACAAGGCCAACAACAGGTAATTAACGGTCTATAAACGGTATATAAACTGTGGACAATTAATCAAGATGACGTTGCACGTGTTGTCTTTCCGTCGTGTACGACTTAGTAAATTTATATTCGATAGTTTAAACTTCGCATAGTACGCTTTAATAACACTAAATTGACCTATTATCAAACTTTAAGGTAATCCAATGGGACTTATGGTTTTTTTTTTCGTGGCATTTTTTTGGTTTTTAAGTGAGATGAGAATTTTTAAATTTTAATATTTTACATACTCATAACTTGCCTGAATTTTGATATTATGCCAATTTTATTTTTTATTAAAAATTATTACCAACAATTGGAACAGCTGATTATAAATTTATCTTATCGTACGTTTGTAAGACATTATAATATTTGTCGATATTATTATTTTGGTTGCTAACTTTGTCGATTCTACGTCGTTCATCGGAACCGATTTTACAATTTTGCCAATTTTTAACAATATAAAAAAAACACGACAGGTCCAGATAACATTGTTGAAATTTAGTAACGATATATATTATTATATATAGTGTATACTGCATACTGTATACCAAATATAATATTATACTTCAGTCCACTACGAAAACGATTAAGATCATTTGTCATCGTCGTATAATTCTATTAGGTATACTTTTCGTTCGAGTGGTGGTCCATGTGTATATCATATAATAATATTGTTTTGTTCGTGTATGGTGTGTTGTGTTATGTTATCCACTCGAAAGTCATATTATTATCGATATAACATCGCGGAGGTTCGAGTGGGCGAAGCGTTGTGTGTATTCGTCGCATACCTCTTCAATCCGCACGCGTTTCTCTCTTCACCTCTCTTCCGCATCCTCCCCCGCCGTATTATACATCTCACTCCTGAGCTGACCATATATTCCATAATGTTATCCAAAGTTTATTGGTATACGCGCAACGCTCGTGTTATGTATCTCGGGCACACGGGATAATGTCGTCGCGTACGGATCACGCGATGTTATTCGTGTGTACACTATGTGGTTTGTATGTATTATTTTTTCTTCTAGTCCACTTCCTGTGTTGGCTTTCTCCTCTCGGATGAAGTAACAGCAGTTATTCAACGCACGCATATTATGTATATATATATATATATGTGTGTGTGTATAGAGAGAAAAAATAGTTCACGTTTCGGCCGTGCTAATGTTTAATCGCATCGCTGTCGCCGTCATCATGACTTCGGCACCAGCAACCTAAGGATTTCGTGGTGGGAGTGAGGAGGGGGAGGGCACTCGACAATACGGTATTTCGTTTCTCTCTCCCTCCCGTCGATCTTCACACTACGTATAGTCTCCCGTTCGATTAGGATTATTATTATTAGCTTAATTATTTCGGCCTAAATAGTTTGGCCGTTAAAAAAATGAACATCACTGAAGAAGAAACCTCCGGTCCGACTGCCACTGTGTCGCCGACACGTACGTGCATTCTAAAAGTCTATCAAAACTCCGTATATCGCGCGTATGTACTATACGCATAGCACAGGACTTGCGAGGAGGTCGTGTCTGTGTTCGTAATGGTTTTTTAATTAAATCCAAGTGTCATCCTAGCGGCAGCGGGTGTGTGTTGGCAACAGTGTAATATTTGTAACGCGCGTGTATTATGTGCTCGCGGTGTATACGCGCGCGGGTACCGTCACTGCCATCACCACCAGTCACTACCACCACCACCACCTCTGCCACCATAGCCATCGATGGCTTATTATGCAAGACAATGTCGACTTCCTGCATTTATTTATTATAATAACGCGACTACCATTTGCCGTTGCGTTCAGGAATAAAAAAAAATTATACACGCGATTAAAAAAAAAATAATAATAATTTTATAAAACTGTCGGTTGAAAATCGTCGTTTCTACCTAACACCACCACCACCACCACCACCACCACCACCATATCACTACGTTCGCTCGTTGACATAAATTAACTGCGACGTTCAAGGATAATAATTATCCGACGGAATAACGAAACCAATACCGATACTTTTTTTTCCATCTTTTATTAATTCCCACAGGTAGTACGCAATACAAAAAATAAATAATTTTAATTTTCGATTCTCGTCCTTGATGTGGTGTGGCGTTCGGTTCATTAAAAAAGCGCGCGTGCGTTTTGGATCAAAAATATATATTATTCGGACTCGACGGTGGTGTTTGTCATCGTCCACTCCTTTTCTCGCCTAGCCGTTACCTATTATTGTTACTAATGCCTGCGTTCACGTAGAAACAAACCGGAAACATTTCTTTCGATTTTTTCCCCTTATATAACATACAATATTATTACAATTGTCTTTCGCCCAATGATTATTGCCGTATTCGGTCGTTGTGTATTATAATATTGTAATAATAATAATTCGATAGGTAATTCAATATTATATTATTATATTTTATCATTTCAAATACCGTGCGTCTAGGTTACGTACGACGTTAGTCTCTGATATAATAACGTTACGCATATTATAATAAAATTATTGTTTTTGTCGGGTAATAAATAATAATCACTGAAACAAATGACAATGTTGTTTTAGTAACAGCGTGTTACGTGGCGTAATTTAGAGCGTTGTTATTATTAGTCTTCCTTTTATTTTTAATAACACACACACACATTGCATACGATTAGTTGAAAATGAAAACTAATTATAAGAAGACCATTAAACCTCACCCAGTTCAATTATTTACGGTCGATTGGTAAACTTTTATTAGGTACACAAAAACGTTTGACACTGTTCTCCTTGTGTGTATCTCTACGAGATATTGTTGCGGTTCAAAACTATTGACGTTAACTCGTGAAATTTGGATAAAATGTGGACATTGTAGATTTTTTAAGCTATTGCAACGATATTGTCATACTGCTATTATTGTTTAACATATTTTGGTTTCGTTTACGAGTTATCAATTTTGAAAATATTATGTTTAATAGACAGCAGTCGTCGGGACACTTAAAAACAACAACCGGCGATGTATGTTAAAAATTCAATTTTTCAAATTGTTGTCCCAAATGTCTATGAATATATAATTAAAACTGTATCATGATATCGTTTTTAAGACATTCTAATTATTTTATTTATTGTAGGCTTTTGGTCAAGGGCAGGCCATCCAAGAGAGACTTATGACCAGTGCCTCGGTCGCTTCGACTACAGCGCCAAATTGTGGTGCGTCCATGCAGCAATATTATAATAATTCCAATTGTGGAGACAACGGACAACAGTCCTATATGCATATGACTCAATCACAGAGTATGACATTCTCACAACAGCGTGCCAGACTGCTTAGTGCAGGAGCTAGTCCAACCAATATTCGACCACCAACTAATGTACAGCAGTCCAATATGAATAATGAACATCACATGTTACCTCAGCATATGAATAGGACACCCGTAAGTGTACACTAACATTGATTATTGTTATAATTTATTACTTTCTAAACATGACTTGTTTTTAATTTTGTTGACATTCTTGTACGTATATAGAACCAGATGAATATGATGGGTCCTGGTGGATGTCGACCACCTCCTCCTGAATACAAACTAAATGTTGCCCAAAATATGGGTATGTGCCAAACCCAGTTTCCTGCACAAGGATACATACCATCAGCCCGACAGTCTTTACCTCAAGGTGCTCAATCTAGACGCCCTATACAACAACAACCCATTCCACCTTCAGGTAAGAAAACTCTTTATATTTTAATAAATTATAGAGTATAAATTAAAGATTTAAATGCATTTTTAGGACCTATGCTACGATCACAAATGGCTAATACTGGTGGTGGAGGTCCAATGGCTGGTGGTTACGATCGTAATATGTCATCAGTTCAAAGAAATATGATGTATCCAGGCTCAGGGAATCTTCAACGGCCACCAAATGTCACACCCAGCTCAGAAGCATTTAACAGTGATTGGCAACAACTGTTAGCGGCAAGACAACAACAACAACACCAGCAACAGCAACAGCAACAGCAACAACACCAACACCAACAACAGCAGCACCAACAACAACCACATCAACCACATCAACAACAACAACCTCAACCACACCAGCACCAACAACATCAATTTAGACCGACAGTTTCCCAAGCTTCAAGTAATTACTTAAACTGATTTATTATGATTGTCAATACTAATCGACAGTACTATTTATATAATTTGTTCTTTTCTAATACATGTACTTTTTTTTAGTCGGCAATTTAAACCAAGCGGGTAACACTCCAGTAAACAATATTGGTGCAGGTTATGGTGGTGCTAATCCAAATATAAACACTTGCCAAACAGGACCGAACAACGTTCACTTGATGGCTGGACAAATGCAGCATATGTCTGCAAGAATGGCTAATGGACAGCAAACTATGACACAGCAACAACATGCCAATATTAGCATGCAGTCACAGAATAATCAAGTAATTGATGTTACTATTATATTTTTATTCTTCCAAAACTATGTCTTTATGTATAAAAACTTTAACAAAATTAGAAACTTTTACCTAAAAGACAACCTTGGTTAACATTAATTTTAATGTTAAAATGTTTTCAGATGTCAGTAAATCTTCATATGTCCCAAGCGATGAATGTTAAAATGGGTGGGGGTGGCCAAAGTCGTATGGCTAGTAATGCACAGATGGTTTCTCAGCAACCACAGCAACAACAACCTCAGCATCCATCACATCCACAACACCCGCAACACCCACAACACTCTCAACATCCACAACATCATCATCAGCAACAACAGCCTACACCTCAGCAGCACCCGTCCATGATGCGAGCACAGCAACAACAGTCGTTTACCCAACAGCAACAGCAGCAAGCAACTATGAATACTGGCAATCCTTATCAGCGCAACATGGCTTCTGGTTATGGAGCAAACCCACATCAGCAGCAGTATCAGCCGACAAGCACAGCAATGCAACCGGCACCTGTTGCAAATCCAACAGCTATGCTAAATACTAACAATGGATTACCACCCCGTAATTCATTTAGTCCCAGTGATTTCAATTTTGATTTCCTTGATCAGCCACTCGCTAATGATAATAAGAATGGTTTTAACAATAAACAACAGACATTTGGTGACTTCAACTTTGATTTCCTCGATGCTCATTAAACGTTTTTATAGTACTGCGTTAGACACTGATACCTTGACCTAGATCGATATTTAATGCCTGTGATAATAACTATGAACTTGATCATGTTGTTTTTAAAGTTGCACTATACGGCCAATGTAGCTTAAATCAAAACTCACCATCTTTTTTTTAAAATGTTAGTTTATTTTTAATAAGTAAAATTAATTCTTAAGTATAGTTTTTAAAAAATTGCAATAATTTTATTTATGATTAAACAATCACTTTTAATAACCAATATAAAGTATGTAGTTTCAGTGCAAAGTCAAAGCTACAAAGGCTGTACAAAATAATTACTATTAGCCTAAAAACTTGAAAGACATTA
This sequence comes from Rhopalosiphum maidis, assembly GCF_003676215.2. NCBI lineage: Eukaryota > Metazoa > Arthropoda > Insecta > Hemiptera > Aphididae > Rhopalosiphum > Rhopalosiphum maidis. The sequence goes on from NC_040878.1 coordinate 7,911,221, forward strand.
TTTAAATTGTATTTTATAACTATTTAGAAAGGTAAATGTCAAATATGACATTTTGTTCCTACTTCTCTTTTCTTTCTCACTTTGTTTCTACTGTACAATTTGCATACAAAAAACTATTGTTACCAATCAACGAGTTAAGGTATTGATTTATGAAATGTCAACAGCACATATATTGTCATCTATATTTTACTTTACCTGGTACAATGTTATAATAAATTAATTGTAATGTGTATTTTGAAAGAGGTACCGAGTAGTTATTATTCAATTACCACTTTACACATTAAATATGTCGTTATATTAGTTGTGATCATGCGACTAAAATAATTAACCCAAGTTACCAAATGATGGTCAGCAAAAAAATAAAAATAATTAATTTTGTGAAACGATATTGAAAATCTAAAAAAAAGATGAAAAAATACCCATGGGGGGAACAACCTCGTTTGATCTCAACTAGTTATTCTTGCATACGTTTCCAAAGCGAGTGGCTCCCTGATGATTTTCTTCTTTTTGTTTTCTTGTTGTTGTTTTTTTTTTTGTTTTTGTTGCCATAACAGCAATTTTACCACACTAACTACAAGTTTGTTTAAGGTTTCAGTAAGAAACTGCCCTGTGATGGTTTTCTAATGATTATGTATTCAATATAAAAAAGCAAATATAATAATTACTTGAGGTTATATTTTAAAAATAAATGTGCCCAAATAATTAAATTATTTATTGTAAATAATAATATGCTTTTGAACAAATAATAATTATCATTATTATACAAATATATATATATATATACATTTAGAATTGTTTAAATTATAACCAGTTTGGTCTGTAAAATTATTATTATTATTATTACTATTATTATTATTATTATTATTATTGTGTTGTTGACATAAAATTTAAAAAAAATATTAAAACAAAAAAATTTATATAATTTATGTATGTATGCACATATAATATATTATTCAAACTATTTCTGTTGTATTAATAATTTGTAGTTGCCGATTGATATTCTAAAATACCAAGACTGAATGTTCAACCAGTGGCTAAACACACAAAAAACGTTTTTCATTCTTTAACATTAATCAATAATTATCATCAAAATTATTGCTATGTAAGTAAGAAAAAATATTTTCCGTGTGCTTTGCCACTAGTATTCAGCTTGTTTATGATTATTTTCTTGTAAAAATTTCCAAAATAATTTTTAATATTAACACAAATGCAATAAAAATTGAGTGTATGTCTGTGTGTGTTTGACAGTTAATTTCATATTGTTTTCAATTATTATTCGGTGCCCAATTTTTTATTTTTATACAACAAAATGAAGAATATTTTTTAAATGTGTGTAATACCAAGCAAAAAAATTAATATTAACCATAAATTTGTTATGTAAAGTGTTTTTTTGGTTTTAAATGAAACCTAAGAATAATTTTTTTTATATATAAATATATAATATTGTTGAGTCAATTAGTCTGTAGTACCGTGACAATTATGAACACCAATTTGTTTTTTATTTTTTACATTGTATTACTTATATTAATTTTAATTATTATTATTAATTTGTTTTTGTCTTGTGTCGCTTACCACAGTTTATTTTTATTGTATGAACGTAAAACTAAAATCTCGTTCTAGATGTATAAAACAAAAAAAATAATAATACCACTGACAATCATTATTATTTTTTTTCTTTTTATATTATAATAATTAAAGAATTTATTATTTTCAACATTTTTCACTCTCTAATTTTTTTTTGTTTAATTTTCTTTATTATTATTATTATTTTTTTTCCTGGTGCGCTTTCTTGATTATTATAAACTAAATAAAAAATATTAATATTAAAAGCATAATATTATATAGTAAATTAAATATAAATAATTATATACATTATATACATACACATATGTATATATGTATGTATAATATATAATTAAATATATATATATATATATGTCTGTATGTGTAGCCTATCATTTATGCTGTTATATAGAGAGTTAAGGTTTAATAATATTTATATATCACTATTATTATACATTTATACCCGACTTAAATTGTAAGTTTAAATTATATTTAAAAAACAAGATTTCAATTGTGCTAAGTATGCAGGAAATCTATTATGATTATATTATTACCTTGTACAAAAATTAAGAAAAAACAAAACAAAAATAATTGGTTTTATGAGTAAAAATGAATGAACCGAGTTAGTTACAATTGTAGAACAAAATATAATATATGAACATTTTATATTAACTGAATTGTATTTTTTTATACAAACTTTATGCTTTTATCCAAATCCTAACTTAAAGCTGTATCTTAATTTTATTGAATTTTATTACATTGCATGCCATAAGGTATTAAACTAACCATTATATTATGTTGTGAAATTCCTGGATTTTTATCTATATATGGCCAACACGAAACCAATAATTATAAGATCTAGGCCAAGATGAATCTGGCCCTGCACAAAGAAAAAATCACAAGCAATATTAAAATGAGCCAATTTTTTTTTACTTAATGAAAAATTTACTTATGTTATTTCTATTTAAAATATTTATTTTAAATAATATACCCAGTATGAGGTTTGTAAAAGAAATCAACGTAATTAGCTGGTAATGTAATTGATAATTTGAATACAAATCGGTTGTAGTATGTACTTTGTAGGTAGTATTAAAAAAATATAGTAGTATATTATTGTTAATAACATAACTCTGTGTAACTATGGGGAATTAATAAAATTTTGTGTTTAGCTTATTTAAAATACGTTTCTACATACTGCATGGCCAAATCAACATATTGAAGTTTGGGCTAACCATTTTCAAATATGAACTTGTGGGAGCTTAGCCCCGTATTCCCTTCGGATCTCTTTTTGGTACAACATTAAGATTTAAACTAAATCACTTATAAAAATCTTTTCTTTGTTGTCAAAAATTCAATAAGTACCTATAATAGTATATATTAAATCAATAATAATTATGCATGAGCTTACACATGAGCTTATAGAAAATTAATTTAATTTTTATTATTTAGCATTAATAATGGGTTATACCTAACCAATGAGAATGTTTTATTTGACATTTTGTACTTCCATCACCGAATATTGTATAAAATAGGTACAATAACAATAAATAAAACAAAATAAACTTACACATGTGATACAGTATGTCAGTATGTATAATTTTTTATTTAAATAACTAAGTAGACTGGTATAAATTAAATTAGATTATATTATACAGGTAATGAATTCGATATTTTTTTAATAATATCAAAATTCAAAGTGTTGGAGCCTTAATTTCTGAAAGTTTATTATACATTGGTACTTTGTAGGTAAGTACTTTGGAACTGAAGAATTTTAAGACGTTTCACACACCACACTACCGGACTACCGCAGTAATGTAATACTGTATAAACATTTACTTAAATATTTCCAACTATAATTTTAAGATATTAAAAATAAGAAACATTTATTCACACAAAGGATTCAATAATTCAATAACCACAATTAAGCAATTAAAAAGGGTTCTCAAAATTATATTTTATAACATTAGGTTGTTTTGAAATGATCATTTTTTAATTTTAATTTTTTCATCACTTAAATGGCTGTGATATTGCATTACTCTTTCTATGCACTATGCTTGTATAGGTATTGGCGGTATTGCAATACGATAAATTATTATGATACACCCTATAGTCTATTTCCGTTGTATTCGTGCGACGTGGCTCGTTTACGTGATTATTGGTTATAAATGTATCAATCACGAATACATTAATACATGAATTATTGATTTTATAATAAAATATTAATATATTTTTCTTTAATAGAGATACTTGACTATTAAATATAATTTATTATTATTTTATTGACATTAAATTGATTAAATTATTTCGTGTATCTTGAATAATGAACGCATAATATAGGTAATTTACAGTATATTTTCTATAATAACAATTATACCTATAGTATTTATCACGTGTTTACCGTTTGAATAATGTAAATTAGAATATTATGTTTGATTTAATTTGGTCATTTTTATTGGCTATATTATTTTATTTTAAGCTCATAAATTATATACATAGGCACTAGAAACCATTAGAGTATAAATAATTATTACATATTTTATTTATTAACATACTTGTATAGTGTTTAAACTTTGAAGTATCGGTTTGAACTTGCACGCAATGTTTTATTGGTGTGTTTTCGTAAAAAAAAAATCGCTTGCCCTAACAAGTGTATTACACATCATAATTTATCTGTATATTAAGCACATTAATGTAATAGTATAATAATATACTATAGCCAATAGGTCAACAAGTATGTGATAGATAAAGCATTATTTTAATGTTCTGCGTTTATTAATAAAATAATAAATAAACATATTAATATATATTATAGTATACACGTCGTGTAATGGGTTATTATAGTGGTGTCATTATGACATAAACACATAATAAGTGTACAATAAATTGACTTAAGCGATATTAATCATTGCTAAAAAATTAAAACGGGTAATTCGATAATCGAATTAAATTATACGAATCAAGCAAAAAAACGTCGATGAAGATAAAAGGTGCTGCAGACGTGTAGGGAAGTAAACAGTAAAAAAAAATGTAAATATAGTAAATTTGACCGTGACACTAAGGCCAGTCTATAATAGCTGAACAGTTCCTCAATCTTATATAACTATTAGTAGGTATATATATATATTATATATATATCAGTAGGTATAGCTAGATCATGTGGCCACTGTATAGATAATAGGTATCTGCGTATAACCATTACACACATCGTATTAATCAGACGTGTCTATTTGAATACAATACAATATATATCTACCTAATTGGTGCTATTACCTAAGTAATCTATCATAGATTTCGCGAAAGACTTGTCTTGTACGAAAATACGAGTATAACGAATCAGTGATATTTTCGACGTTTATCGATCGAGTCGATGAATGTTTATTTTTAAGTCGATTAGCTTGAAAATTGTACGCACGTCTCATCTTTGTACGTTTTCCTTACAGTAATATTCATAAATATTATTTATTCACATTTTTTTTTTTCGTACACATTTGAACTTAAAATTTTTATGAAGTCAGATAAAAAAAAAAAAAAACATTGTTCCTGTAATGATTTTATTTATTTTGTTATAAGTAATTTAAAAAATATTAATCGTAGACACTTGAAACTTTTCGTAATTCCGTGATGAAATTTTCAAAGTGTTTTGACAAATTTTTAATTATTAATAACTTAAACATATTCACACCATTCTATTAGAGTATATAGGTACATTATTGGTATTGATTTAGAAAATAATAACATTAAAATACATCATGATGAATATTAAAAAAAATATAAATTCTTAAGAAATATAATGAATTATGCAATATGCTTTTAACAAAAAATATTTCAACACTTCAGTCTTGTACCATTGGTAGAAAAATAAATCGCTTATAGTAATATAAATAAATTATTAAACATTTTTAGAATTAGAGGGGACACGCAGTGTATTTTTCGTATACAATCGTACAATCCTATGATGATTTATCATTGAAATATAAAATTCAAATTTTACACACCCATCACAATGACCTACTAAATTATTCTAAAAAACCCGCGGTAGAGTACCAAGGCTATTTTTGTTAATATCTGTTAATTTTTCAAAAAAAAAAATGAAAATCTTACAAAACGTATAATCAATTAAACTAAGTCATTATAATTTTTTTTTTCGATGATAACCATGATTTCATGACAATTCGCACGCGCGATCGTTTCTATAATCTATGTATTTGCTACGTATTTTAATTTCTGAGTTAAAATTCTTGTCGAAGACTGTGCTACTTTTTTTAAAAGTAAATCTTGTTAAAATCATTAACGATAATATTGCGTTCATTTTAGTTTTTGTACAATTCGTTTTCAAATCAATTATAGTTATTATCTCACAAGTTTTAGTACATTACACATTGTGCATGAAATATATTATATAATTGTATTTATTATTATTTGAATAGTATGTACTTTTAACTTACTTTTCGTAACACGACAACTATTGTAGTCTCTGATGAATCTGCTAAAAATATTAGTTCCCCTTTAAGAGGACGCAACACCCGCATGTGTTGTTTTCGACTGTCAAGTACGTAACATAGAAAATTTACGCTCAGCTGCAGATCACGTTTAACTCTGTTAGTTTAAAAATTAGATCGAGTCGACCTATTATGAAACTCGATGGTAAGAACAATGTTCTGTGTTTGTATGTTGGTTTTTTACGATAATTCAGTTTTTAGCAAGTTATGCGTATATAATATGGCGTAAATTAAAAATGCTCATAATTCGCCCAAAAACTGAATACCTAATCGTAAAAAACCAACACACGAAATTAGATAATGTTCTTATCATCAAGTTACATAATAGGTTGATTCCATATAACTTTTAAACTAACTAACGGAACTAAACGTGATCTGCTGAGCGTAAATTTGCTATGTTACGTACTTGAAACACGGATGTGCGGGTGTGACGCCCTGTTAATATTTATAATTTCAACGTTAATTTGCAATAAACTTCAAAACTCGGATCTCGAAATGATTGTAATTTTAAAATGTATTACAATATGAGATTATGAAATATGAATAGGTTTGATAAAAGCTAATTACATTAGTATTGAACAAAAAATAATGAGACAATAGTTGAAGAAAAAGCTTTAAAAATAACTTTATTTTCAACAAAACGTGAAAAAGATTCGATAATTATACCTATTATTTATCGAGTGCTTATAGAAACTATATATCTCTATAATATATAGTCCCAAGTCCCATATAGTCCCGTATTAGCTACTATAGTTGAAAATATTGATTTATTATTATTTTCACATTTCATACGGTAGTCATCATTATACATTTGGAGAATTCGTCTCCAAAATGACGGAGTGTCTTAAATTTACAAAAAATAAAAAATAAAATAAAATAGTCACTTCTTGGTACAATAATAACATGTGCTAATTATATCAATAGGCAATAACACGTTGTTTTCTTACATAAATTTTTGATTAGTATGTACAATTGTACAATATAATACACATAGCCGTATAGATATAATAATAGTAGGTACTTAATACCTATGCATATGTGTGTGTATATATAGTATATTTTAATTTACAATCTGTTTAATAATAATAATAATAATAATAAATCTGTTTAACATAAATATAGTGACATAGTTTTATTTTCTATTAACTCAAAGTCCACCGTTGGTACAACACAATGGTGTCTGATCGAAGATTATTGAATACATTACAAGCGATTAAGCTATACCTTTATCTCTAAAACGGCTTTTTACACACAGCCGTCGATTGTGAGTAGTGCATACTGCATAAACGTTTTGGCAGTGTTGAAAAGTGTTTGTTTGCCAGTTACTTATCGCCAGGTAACCTCTATTCCTTTTTGTCAGCATCGTCGTAATTCAAAGGTAAATAAAATAAGTCAAGTTTTCACCAATATTATTTTACTAGAGTATTTTCGTAACTTGTTGCAAATATATATATATATTATTTATTTTATAATAATACTGCTGTTATTATTTATTATTTTTTCGTTGAAAATGTGGAATGTTTACACATAAAACATTATGGTCCAATACATGTCATAGAAAAAATTTATCGTTAGGTTTTAGTAATTTTTTTTTTTACTTGTATTGTGAAACAGAAATAGTTGTTAAATTTGATTTTTATGATTTAATTATTTTAATTTAAGATATATTATTTATGCAAATTTCACCATAGATCATCGATTATTTATAATTAAATGATAAAAATAATTGTTTTAATTTTTCTACAAATAGTAAGTATTACATTCTCGTTACAAGTGACATTAACCCACATGAAAACCGATTTTGAATAAACACACACATCTGATGTGATTTTAGATTATTAGCGGAACGATGAATGTATTATTGATTTTCATCAAATCTGTTGGGGATTTTATTTTGTATCTGAAGACACTTTTTCTTATAGACAAAAGTGAAAATTGGAAATGTTTGCACAAAAAACTATTTTTTGGCAATAAGAATTTTCTAATCTGGTTCCTCATAACTTTTTCATATATGTATAAATAAAAAATAAGTTTTTTTTTATTATTAATAAATGACATTTTCAATCTTTATACACAACTAATACAATTAGTAAAGTAGACAGTAGTTAACGTTTGCACAAGATTTGAAAACACTAGAGACAGGAGCATTTATCAAACTACTTTCAAAAATGCATAGTTACAATATTTTTTATAAACCTTAAAGTTAGAATTTTACCACCCACACCCCTAACAGCGTACTATAATATAACAGACCCTTGTGGTTGTCTCCGAAATATTATAATTTATACATTTTATGTCTTGTCATTAATTGAACATATTAATTTGTCGTTTGGTCGTTAGATTTAATTTTTCATTGCCATATGCTGGGTAAAATGCAATAGTCGAAATCGTAACATATAATATGATATCATTATATTTTAGTTTGTAATTGTACAGACTTAGGCGTAAATGCGTAATTAGGTCTAAAATCGAGGGATTTACAATCACTTAAAATTATAATTATCCACAATAATTTTTTATAGGATATTTTATAAATTAATAATTAAGGACTACTATAATGTTTTGGATATAGGTCTATAATATCCACCTTCATAGATAGCTTACGAATGCGCTACTGACCATTGGTTTACTATATTTTTGAATATGAATACATCGCGGTGTAGTAATTATACCCGTTTATTTTGCAAGTTGTTTTTCAGTTTTTGTTGACGTCTAGCGATATAAGTGCCCAACACGTATATATTATTATTTTCCAGTTAAACAAAAAAAAAAAAAAAAAAATGTATACATTATGATGAAAAATTATTTGACGTCATTGCAAGTTGTATAAGAATATCAGAATCGAATACAATATTATATAGGTACCTATTGTACCCGCTGTAATCACGTTTATTGTAGGTACGTACGGTCTAGCGTAATGTATAGTATTATAAAGGTAGATACGTACGCATAATATTAAATGTCTATAATTATTTCGTATGCTATATCTATCATTAGACAAAAAAAGAATACGAAACCACCGTAATATCGTGGTTATTTTTATAATTTATAATTATTACCATAAATATTGTTTAAGTATCTACGTCATAAAATCATACTAATGTTGTTTGTTTATCACATGTAACAAAAATTTCACGAAGATCTATCGGTAATTAACAGAATATACAATTTTTTTTTAAAAAATAAATGAACGAACATTTATTAACAAAAAAAGTAACGTCTCATTTTTCTGAGCTACTGCCAAAAAGATAAAAAAAATGTATGCTTATTCAGTACTAACCACGAAAAAGGCTATGTAAAACGCTATAGAAAATACCGTTTTCTTAATGATTTACAGATAACTAATGGCAGAAGATGTATTTTTAAAATTACTTTATTTAATTTATATTTATGATTAGGTGTGTCAAATCTTCACTAACTTGTTTTGACTGTGTTTTACGTGTGCAAGACAGTAGTAATTAACGTTAATAAATTATAATATGTACACACACACACACACACAAACAAACTAAATTACCTATTTTAAATTTTTGTCGTATCAATATAACGAGTTCGACATTCAACCATTACAATATTGTGGTGGTGAAAACGGAATTTTTCACGAATGACGAAGAGCGTCTTCTATACTTCTATTCACAGACTGATAAATTATGATTAATGAGTGGTTTACCTATACGTTATAGGTACATATATGGTGTAAGTGGTGTAACAAACTAACTAACTAACTAACTAACTTCCATTACAAATGTTACAATATTTGTTAAATAGTCCTGTTACACTCTGTATATAGTTTGTACTAACACTAATTTATTAGTAATAAGGTTTTTGGTGTTTTACTTTACATAATTTAAACTTTGAAGTAATTATGAAACAAAATTTAAAAAAATAAATATTTTATTTTTGAATTTTTTGAATGACAATATACATAGGTAGATTTTCAATTTCACGACCTTAGTATATTACCTTAATTAATTATTAAATTAAATCGATAAGTAAGACATAGTTAAACATGATGTGAGAAAATTAAAATTTTTAAACCTTCAAAACTGTACTCTTATTGTATTTCGTTGATGATATTTGCTAAAGTGTTTTAAAACGTATTGAATTAAGGCTATTCCGTGGCAAAGACTACAGGTGTTAAATTCCTGCATGTTATTATGTTATAATACACTATATAGATACGTATGTGAAAATGACGAAATATTGCATTCGTGTTTATACGAGCACTATACTACGGCTATTTTGACAATTACCTACGTTTAAACCAGTTTTTATTTTATTTTTTTGTTATAGTTTCATTACAGCTATAAGCTACTTTGTATGACATTTCGTGTAATTGAACCACGTCCCAAAGCACGCCATGCGGGGGCGAGATGATTTAGTGATTTGACTTCTAATGATTTATCTTAATAATTTGTGTTTCGAATTAGTAGGCCTTGTAAAATGTCATAACTGCATATTATTAAATCTTTGTAAAGCAATTTAAATAGTATTAATTATTAAGGATGTTAATGCAATTATTTATTTACCATTACCTATTATACAAAAATGTAAATTGACGTTGATTATTTTAACTTGGACGTATACTGAGGTGATTTAAATTTTACATTTTTGTTTACGAGTTACGTATTTTAGTATCCTCGTTTATTAATTAATCCAAATCAAACCTTTATATTTCAGACTACAGATATTACAGGAGGCACCGCCGGTTATTTTACACATATTATACAGGTGACCCTGAGTCTTATTACTATTTTCATAATTATATGAATTACGAATAACTTACAGGTCCGTACGACGGTGCGGATGGATCGCGAATTGTATATTTTGTACCTATCATAGAACCGGAAATGATTATTCAATATTATTATTTTAATAGGTATAATACCCAAGTAATTTAGCAATATACCACTAACCGGTTAAGGTATTTTTTTTGTTTTGACTATTTTAACTATATTATTCATCAATCTTGATTTCAAAACGTAGGTACTTTATAGTTATATTACTGCAACTTACCCGGAAATGTATTATTTATAAACAATAACAAAATTAAGACTGTACTTATACATCGACAATTGTAACTATATATGCCTATAATTATTGTAATTATGATACAAATTGCACTGATACAAAATTCTTTTCTATTCGATGTTATTATTGTAGGTAAAGTTCATTTTTGATAAGATTTAACAAAATCACGAAAATATTCAAATACTTTATGGTTAAAATTTATTAATATTTTTAATTTGTGTAAGACATAGTAATTTTATTCAAGATTTCTCATAAGATATCATACTAGAGTATTTTTAGTTTAAATTTCAAATTTTGAAAACTTCTCTCGCCAAAATTCTAAAATTGTAATATAGGAATGTTTTTGGACTGGATACAACATTTTTTTTTTAAATTTCCTCTATCGGCAGATTCTCCCGCTCGTTTGTGATATGAATAGACTAAGAAGAGAACGAATACAAACTGTTCGTTACTTTAATAATTGTTAATTGGAAATAATACCTATACCGAATATACGTTGAGTATGTGTATTCTCGCGTTTGATAAACGTTGAATTATAGATAACGTTCAATAATTAAATTTACCTATTATTTATTTAAAAATATTTTCTCAGTTTCATTTACTAAATGTTTTTTTTATTATTTGCATTGATTTATATATATTGTTTATCAATTTTGCTAATTATAATTAGTACAAATTTTAAACCTTCAATTTTGCGTTAAAATATAATTTGCTTAGATTAAATTTTTTTGTTTAAATGGTTGTTCGAAGAAATAATAATGTTACAAAAGGTGAAATTGCTTTTTACATTTTATCAACTATGAGGTTGTTGACCGTGTTATACATTATCTACAAAAATATTAAATACTAATTGTTCAATGTTTGAAAATGTAATAAATTATTTTATATCGTGTTTACAATATAATTTTTAACACAAATAAGTAAATTTTTTAAGTTATTCTTGTTGTGCCTATTTGATAGAGATTGAAATTCGTAAAATTTTAATTTACTATTAAAAAAATGTGGTAAATCCGTGCATAAGTTGAAAAATAAGTTAAAAAAAATTGTTTTGTTGTACATTTGCAAACAAAAAAGGTAAAAAATTGAAGTTTTTCCAAAATTTATATAGTAACAAGCCTTTTATGTAATAAAAGAACACGAATCAAAGTAAAGGTTTTGCGTTCAAAATATTTTGTATTACAATCATTGTTGAATATACTATCAAGTACAATTATTAATTATTATACTTGGTATTATTTAAATACAAATTCTCATTTTGTATAAAAAAGTTATTTCTTGTGGATATTAAAAGTTTTGAAGGATAATATAGTACATTATATATTTTTAGCCCTAAATTCCTAAAAATATGTATCAATATTAAATACTAGTATAGATACAAATTATATAATACTCTTTTAAAAAAAAATATTATTGATTTATAAAATATCATAAATTAATAACACACAGTGTTTAACTTGTGAACGTTAAATATGTATTAATACAACATAATAATATTATATTTAATAATAATTATTATGATTTGAACAAATATTTATGTACATTTTATACAATTTATATTTTGAAGAAATCAGGCCAATCAGGGGATCTAATTGCGATCTACTCGTAATATATATCAACAGTTGTGTACACTATACAATGTTATAATTTTACTGTAATATTGTTGATATGTTTGTCGAAGACTATAACCAATTACTATTGTTATGTGATTGATTTACTATAATTATTTAAGGTCGAACAAAATGTATCAACCGGAAACAAGTTATGAAGAATTTCTGAAGTCAGAACAAGAAAAATATCCGGAATTAAATTTAAAAGACATCGAAGAGTTAAAAGAAAAGTTGAAAGCAAACGATGACTTACCTCCTATACGAGGTACGGTTTTATAGAATAACCTAATGTAGTATTTGGGTTACCTATAATACATGTTATAATATGTGTTATAAAATTAAAAAATATACATAAATATATTATATGTACCTAATATATAATATTATAATATATTTATTAAATTCTATATAAATTTTAAGTTTATATAAAAGTTTCTACACATTTTCTGATTTTCGTTTTTCTAATTCGTTTGTTTGTCGTTTTTTGTAGATAAATTAATCGTCATGTTCCTCCATAGTAGTTACTTCAATGTCGACGAGGCGTACAAAACAATCACTAATTATTGCAAATACCGTAAAGAACTACCTCAAGTTTTTGAAAATTATGATCCATCGTCCGAAGAGATGAAACAGGTATTCGAAAACATGTAAGTACGATATTACATGATTATAGTTGTAGGTATTTTATATGTACATTCGTACATTATGTATTCTTAGAATATCGCGCATGTAATCCAAAATACAATAATTGACTTTAAATTACAGTTATCCATTAACTTCATAAATCTTTAACTTAGATTTATTGTATTATAAAATTATTAGACATTTAAGTTATAGATTTATAAAATAATTTAAAACGTCTGAGGCATAACAATTATATCAGATCAATCGTTCAAAGTAACCAAAAAATTTAACTAATTTAAGGCATTAAGTAGGTAGAATTAGGATGTTATCACATAATTATTTTTTGACTTTTATAATATTTGACTTGTAGATCATAAAACTGTTTAAAATTTTAATTTTGAACTTAAACGATCGATTTCTAAAGTTCAAAAATATAATTTTTTATTTTTCCTTATATTAAAAAATGGTTATAATTTAAATAATCAAAATTGTACATCCCTTTTAAACTATATACGTTATTATGGTTTTCGTAAATAACTATAAATTAACGTTGTATCTGCAGCTGAGCTCACGATACAGACTAATTATATCTATGTATAAAGTCCTTTATCCTTATTCCATAATCATAGCTGTGAAAATTTCGGACATTAACTTGTGGTTTATTTTTTTTACATAGGAGCATTTGCATAGTGTTAAATCCCAGTTCTGGCAAACAAGAGCGCCTCCTATACACAAATTTCAAAAATACCGATCCTCGAGAATACGACTACGTGCGTTGTTGTAGATATTTTTTTATGATGTTGGAATATTTGATGGTTACAAGTGGTACATTCGACGGGGTGGTATTGACAATGAACAGCAAAGGTGTAAGTTGGCGGCATATCACTAAGACGCCGATGAATACAATGAAAAAATTACTAGGATTCGTACAAGTGCGTAGAACAAAAACTGTTAAGTTTTAATTTTTTTTTGGACTATTCCAATTTCTATAATATATTAAGACTTTAATGACCATAAAAAATAATATTTTATGATAATCACTACGATTATTCTACAAAGTGATTCACTGCATAGTACGAGTATAGCCATATTACTATATTAGCTAAGTCAAACGCCGAGAATATTGTAAATGGCCAATAGTTTTTCTTATTATAGGTATAAAGACTACAATCTACAGATGTACTATGTATATATAGGTATTTGCATTTAAAATAATAACGATGTAAAAATCACATAAAAATACAGATTATTTTTATTTATTATTTCAGTATAAACTATATAAATAAATAAATTATTATAATTATTTTGAATAAAAACAGCGTGAAATATAATTTTAAATATTAATAAATATAGATACTATTATTTCAGGGCTTGAAATCGAATTCAAAATCGATTTCAAAAACGAACATTTCTGTCAGGGTATCCCTAAGTATTATTGTTAACTATTTTCTTAAATCAAGCAAATCATACAAAAAAAATATATATACTACATCGTATATGCTTACTGGAAAAAATACCTTTACAGATTGTATATTTTTATAATAAATGTTAAAAAAGAAAATATGAATATCGATAAAAATTGTTAAAATGTTCACTAAAAATTCAAAAATAATATTAAAAATTTATATCAAACTAATAATCAAATCAAATTAAAAAAAAAATATATATAAATAATGTAAAATTAAGTCTACAATATAATTCATCAGTAAATCCTAATTTATAATTAACAATTATAGTAGGTACTTCGTAAAGGAGTAGTATTGTTCACACAGAGAGCCTCCTTGCTGTCAGTTAAACAGGAAAAAATGGGTAGGTATTTCGTTTTCTTAGACCTATCACAGCCACTTGTAACGACGAGTATAAACGTAAATACGACATGCTGTGTATTTTGCCTGTAAATCAAAACTTAAATCGTAAACATGTAAAAATAATATTTTAAATATAAATAAAATAAAATCTAATTATAAATCAATAAAACTAATAATGTGCAAAACTATAAAAATCTTAAAATTTTAAAACCAATATATTTTTTTAACCGATATCAGAAAAAAGTAATGTAAATAAGCAAAATTTAAATTAAAATCAAGAAATGTAATTTAAATTTTAAGCCCTGCTTATTTTTTTACTAATTTTAGACCATAAAATATTGATGATCAAGATTTAATAAATAAACGAATAGTGAAAAATGCCGTTAAAAACCATATACCGTACCATACAAGTATAAGTATAATGCATAATGATGAGAATTTTTCTTGTATAGTCTATAGACAAAAAAAACAGTATAGTATACAATAAAGTATTGGTATATATGTATACAATATTATGCGTCCTATATATTATTATATTATACATTAAATATTGGCAGGTCAATAAGTCACAAATAAATCAATTTTTTGTTTGTCATATTGACATTATATGACTTTTTTATTTTGATTAAATACATTTATGTGGTGTATCCATTGAAAGTTGTTAATATTAACAATTTATTACGATATATTCCTAATAAGACGGCAACCCGCGGTACTAGGTCGTATGGTTGAAATCCTGGGGTTAATCATATTAAAAACCCACTACATTAATTATTAGTATTGAAGTTTTAAAAGTTTTATAGTTCCATAAAGTATAAACCGTTAAAATACAAATAAATATTCTTCTTGACTCTTTATAATATAATTTATTCATATTTATTCATCATGAATCATAATACAAATCTGAACATCTTAAAGCTACGAATATACTGTTTTATGTCGTAGTAATTATGACCCAGCCCTAAGCGTATAACCTAAACTCAGCGTAGTTTATACTGTTTAATGTATAACCTATAACCTTACGTTGCAAAATTGTTTAGTTTGTACAAAATATATGTTAACTATAATTTAGTTATAATATTACCATTGATTACCCATCAGGCACTATTCTACATTGTTTCAAATACATAGTTATACTATTTATTTTGGTTTTTTCAAAATGAATTGTATAATAAAATATAATTATATTAGCTAAAAGCAGATACATGTTCGTAGAAAAAACTGAAAAATGTTAACTTTATTTTGTATTTTGTCTTATAGGAGGCATTGCCAGTGCGACTTAAAGAAGTGCATGTCTTAAATGCTGGCTCAATAATTACTATGCTGTTCAACATAATCAGACCATTTATGAGAAGTAATCTAATGAACCTGGTAAGTATTCAAGTATAGTTTTTATTTTATTTATAAATACGGGACAAACTCAAAAACTAATGTTAAAATATGATAACTATTTTTTTCAATATTTAACTTTTGTCGAAAGCTGTTTAGATGTTTTTATTGACATTTAAATAGTTATCATATACTATATCATACAACTATTTGTGTTCAATTACCATCCATCTACCTTACTTTGTGTGATAGACTCATACACTTAAAATACGGATAAATCAACAATAATATTTTATTTTTATTTATACAAAATATATTACAATCTGTTAAACATACACTACATTTGTGGTATTGACAAGTAAAGCCTTAGTATACAATACCATGCCAAAAACACGCGAAGAAGGCACACAACAAAACGGAACGGAACACAGAACATCAACCACAATTAAAACTGTAACAGTTTTTTTTTAATTTTTATATTTTATTGTATCACTAATATAAACATAGATCGTATTATATTAAATACAATCATGTGCTGTGATTAAATGAAGTATTCGTGGATTGTGTTATGTGTTTTAGTTGAAAATATTTCCAGAGGATTCGACAGACATTTTCAATCATATGCCCATCGATATAATGCCGCAAGAAATTGGGGGTAATGGAAAATCACATTATGAATATTGCGGTAATTCAAAACAATACGTTCATAAACTACGGACAAACTTTATTTTTAATCTTTTTTTTTTTTTGTATTTGCAGAAGAAACGTACAAACAAATGATTTCCGCTCGTGATTATATTTTGTCCCTGAAATAGTACTTCGATTTTTTTTAATAATGGGCTAACAAAGAAATTATACATGATATATGGTACGGAGTAGATATTAATACATTAATAGAGTATTTTAACATTTTTAGTTGAGATTATAGAACTTTGTAGAAGCAATTTAATACATTTATGATGGGTCACACTAACGTCTATCGGAATTCAATGAAACCTTAAATACAATACTTTTTAAAAAAAAAAAAACGATAAAAAAAATGACTTATTCAATAGAGTTTTTCAAAATTTTGTGTAGGTACATCTAAGTTATAAATATTATTTAATGTATTTATTTTAAGGTGGTATAAAATGAAATTCGATTTTATTATCGTTATGATAATTGACAAATGTATATTTTTTTAATAATTTTAATTTGTATATTTATTTAATATATTTATATGATTGTATTGTTACAGTAATAATAATAAAAATAAAAACCATCAAAATTTAAAAATAAAAGAGAACATTTGTACTTTGTAGTAACTATATTAGTAAGAATAACAAAAATAATGAAAAATAATTAATGTCGGATGATTGTGTTAAATTTCAAAAACAAAATCAGCATAGGTAAAACCACATAAATGTAAAATCAATACATACATTGTTCAGCTCAAAAGCTTATATTTTAAAAGAATAAATACTTTTATATAATTGAACGTATCGACGTACTAAAATGTTTTGTTTTCATCAGTCCAACTATGTACGTAAAAGTCTAGATTTTTTTTTATTACATAAAATGTTGTATTTGATTCGTATAGCGGAGCGACAAGCGTTTGATTTTAAAATATAGTGAATGTTTTTTTCTGACGTTTTATTGTAGCCATTATAATCTTTAATATCGAGAGTGGTTTCTGGTAAAATATTGTACCTTGGGTGTATTATTGAGTAAAAAATTCCATGTACTTAATAATAATCGCAGGAAACAACAAAAATAGAGTAATATTTATGCAACACCATAATCAATTGACGTCTAATGGTTTGTACATAAATGTAAATTATTATCGTGATTAAACGTTTTAATTACATAATTATTAGTTATTACCCATAACAATACTTATATTTACCCAGGTATATACCTACCTCGTACTAATAACGAACTACTGTGTGTGGTTACATAATTGTACATAGTCGGTTCAATCTAATTTAATTCAGGATAATTTTTTTTTAACAAACAACAGTATAATAATGGTTAAAATGTTGAAAGTAATATTAAAATGTTAGCGTATTTATATAAATCATAATGATCCAACTAATTTAGCCGACGTTTATTTAAATTACCATAAACTTTGTAGTCAAAAATGTATGTATAAAACAATGACATAATATAGTACATAGTTTTAAAGTATCAAACCCAATACTGAAATTTACATGAAGGTTATAATAATAATTAAAATAAAGTATGAAAAATCGTAAGTATGATAAAAAACTTACAAGCTCTCAACCTTGAATAATCATAAACATACTCGTTTAGCAAGATTTGATGTTATACCTTTCACATAAATAAGTAAAAATTGAATTAATATGTCCGAACAAACTAAATTCATATTACTTATTAGTTTATAATATAGTTAATAATTGAATGTTTAAACTATTGTAATAATAGAACGAGATCATTATTTTTAAAAACTATTTTAACCTGTTGGGCGACACTTACAGCGTGTTTACACATCTTTTTTTTAGCTATTGCAAATTCTTTGTCATCACGATTACTTATTGTACATACACTTATACGTTATACAGGTACATTGTAATTCATTTTTAATAATAATAAAAGAAAAATTATTTAAAATTGGTTTTGGCATACAATTTAAAACTAAGTACGTAGTATCTGGCGATAGTTTTTTTATTTTAAAATGCATGTGTTGTTTAAAATTAAGAACCTATATATTTAAACATAGTATTTTGTTTTAACGATTAAATTTTTACGTTTATCGTAATCAATTTAAAATTGTGTATTGAATATTGAATTAAAAAGCACTTGCGCAACAAATCCATAAAAAAGTTTCCTATGTTAACCTATTGAATTTAAATTAAATTATTAAATTATATAATATTATTACTGATCATTAACGAAATGTTAAACACATTGAACGGTGTTCAGCATACCTAATCTTAATTCATTCGACCATTTCGTATCGTATTGCTGACGTTTCCGCGATTATGTCCGATTTGAATAAATAAATAGTAATTCAAGATTCTGCATTAATTATTATTAAATATAATATGATTTAATTTGCATAGTTTTATCCTAGTTTTAGATATAAAGTAATAAAATAATTATTACTAACTAAAATTAATTAAGGAAGAATTGTTATTTTACGTTAAAATGTGCATATTTGTTAAATTTTTACATCATGTATTTTCGATACTTTTCAACTGTTCAGAAAGATACAACAGTATTCAAAAAATTTTGTCTTGCTAATATAATTATAAAGGTGAAAATTTCAAGTTTTTGATGTTATTCTTTTATGAACTACAATTAAAAAAAAAATCGATATTTTTCAAAATTAATTAGTAATTACCCATATTTGGTACATTTACACTACTAATAGGTTAGGTGTTTATATCGTTTGACTTACTAGACACAATAACGAATCAATTCAAACCTACAATATTGTATCAATGTTTTTATGGTTCATAGTTTTATTGTTTACGTCTGCAACGATGTAGAAGTGTTCTTTTGATTTTTAACCCATCATAGTCCATCATAGTCAATAGTGGTGACAATTGTAAAATAAAATTAATAATAATTATATTTTATCATCGTATGGTAGGTATTGTAGTAATGCACTAAACAAATATCTATATTGTTTTTATTTAAATATTTTGTTACACTTATTTTCTCATTAAGGAATTAATTGATTATTATCATAATATACATTTTAATATTATAATTTTTTAATAGACTATTTTTGAATTTTTTGTTTTGCATTTCAAATCTTAAATGTCGATTTTTATAAAGACAGAGTTTATATTTATAAGAGATTTTAACTTTGATTTCTCTAAAACGCTGCGGGAGGAAAAGTTAACTTTTGCCTGAAAATTATTGTAAAATACTTACGTTGTATACAAAAATTGATCTTGTAAATATTATATCCATATATCTATAATATATTACCCTCAACTTGCTGATATTTTTTTTATCGTAAAAAAAAATGCATATGCATTGTCAAATAAATAATATATTTAATTCTGGTTCTGGTTCTGCAATTACTACCTACATAAAATGTGTTTCTACAATCTTCAGGTATGGAAATATTTAGAACGCAAAACTATAGACGAAAAAACTTAAACAAGTAGTTTTCCTTGATTACAGTACGCTCAATATCACGTTAGCGTGTCTACGTTTATTTTACAATAATGGTAGCTACTTAGAGTTACCAATGTGTTTGTTTTGATTAAATATAATGTATATTATATTATATAGATCAAAATTATGGTTATTATTTCTATTTACTCATTAGGTACTAACTTATTTAGGTATATCCATAATTAATAATCATTTGTCAACGGTATTGAATTAATTATGATATTGTTTTATTCGATTTAATTTAAAATGATATTTATTTTAATTTTAATTAGATGCGCTCTTGGGCCTATGTATTAAATTTTAATTATTGTACTAACTCAAACATACTTATGCAACAATATTTTAATTAATGATAATATTCACTTCAAAATAGTAACATTTTAATAGAAAAATGTTTTTATTTTTAGGGTGCACATTTTAATGTTGGCGGTGCACTAGTTCCGTGTAATCACATGAACTCCCTAATTGAATGTTCAATTTTTAATACGATTTCATAGTCAATAGAATTAAACGCTTTTTTATTTCTGCGTTCAAAAACCATGTTAGTTATCATTTTATCAACGAAAATATTTTTAATAAAAATTTAAAATTCGCATTCTATTAATTAATAAAATAATTTTGGTAGTATTGAGATTGATTCATAATTAGATACCTATATTTGATAATTTATTAATTTTCAATATCATAGGATAAATTAGGAGTTATAGTTGACAATTTTCAAACTAGAAGAGATAATATATAGTACATCAAGATAAACAGAATAATTTATAAGTTGGGATCAAAATCCCAACTACTCGGAAATAAAGTATATGGTGAAGAAATGAACAATTAACAAAATGCAAAAAATATTTAGGTGAAATAATTTTTAAAATACGTGCATTGAATTTTTGTAGATTAACTAAATTGATTTTTAAGCATTTACATTAATATTTTGTGATAACTGAAAAGTATTTTTCAATTGGTTTTACCAACTTTTTGTTTGTTACATTTTTGTATTATCTAGAATTTAAAATATTTTTATCTATAGTATTATATTTTGCAGTCTGAACATGTATAATATGAGTCATTATAAGTTTATAATAAAAAAAAGTCTTAAAATAAGTCATTAAAGCCCCTTTCAGTGGTAATACCTTACCTATATGTGTCATATTGAAAAAATAGATAAAGACCTACACCCAATACTGAAGTATTATGGTATTGAAAAGTAAACATAGATAGTACGGTGTGAATATGAATAGCGGTTTGTTTAAGTATCCAATTTGGTCAAAATCTGAATTACAAACGGTTAAAACTGAAAATTATGCATTTGTAACTTCGATATTTTTAAATTACTATAAGTAAAATTTGTGAATAACTTAATATTACAATTTAAAGCTTTTTAACAGAGGATAATTTTTAAATATAAACATAAAATAATAGGTATACATGTTTATTATTAAATTACAAATGTTTGTGATAAATAATAGGTTAAAAAGAGCAAAAATATTTCAAACATTATATCACGTCTAAAAAGATATTAATTTAAATACTTGATGAAAATTTGAAATACTTATGATTATATTTTCTTTTTTAGTTTTTCCCGAATAGGAAGAAAGTATGCTAAGTTGTTTATGTTATAGGTACTTTCACAGTATCAAATAGACACAATTTGTTTTCAGATACCGCCTAAAAATGAAAAGTTGAATTATTTTTTATTAGAAATAGTATTTCAAAAACAACAAAAACAACAAAACAAACAACATAGCTTAACGATGCGCTCAGAATCTTAAAAAATATTGACGTGACATTACAAATAAATAATACTATATGTTCATTCGATAAAAAAAAAAGGTACTTACCGATATTTATGTACGTTATATGCGTATCGAATGGGATGCATTGTTTCTTGCTCATATTATCACGGCGGCGTTCATGTTGACCTTGCCCTTCTCCAAGTCGGTACTCAGTTTTATATGATATATTATTACATTACAATAATACGTATATATGCCGATAAACTGGTTGAAGATTGACTCGCAGACTGATTTGGTCGTTCGGCAGACTAGGATGCGATTCACGAAACGATAATAATATTTGTATACTTTAATATACCCGACACGATCTGCAATTACATCGCGAACGGTTTTCCATGCGGTTCACGGGCAATCAGAAAATTTAGCGTTCGAGTGTTGGCGGCAAACACGACAATTCTATGCGTCCAACTGCAAATAATTAACAATTTGTTGTACATTATTTCGTGACTACCGGTCACAATAGCTATATTTTTCATATAGTGTGACTTTGGTCTATAATACCAATACGTATTGTTAACTCATCGACATGGCGTACTCCCCGTTGACGCCGTTCAGTGAATACCTGCAAGTAGAGCAGAGCAAATATCCAGAGCTCACGTTTGACGATATTCAAAAGTTAAAGGAGAGCTTAGAGGATGATCAGACTTTGCCACCTATATCGGGTTAGTACCTATATATAATAAACGGGGTAGTTCACTAGAACGTTCACCTTCCACCCAATTTTTAATTTGGTAATAAATCTACTCAAATGGTTATTTTGGAATTTTTATGTATACATACTCGTGCACAGTGCCAATCAGGTTTTTTTGGTGGAGAGGGGGGCTTTAATATTCACTAAAAAATAAGTTTGATTTCACAAAGTTATAATTACTTCGATGGTCAAATGGTCGTCTAACATTTCGGGGAGAAATTTGAAGCCTGTAATCCCCTTTAGCTAAGACTAGGTACTTTATGCTTATAAATACATAGGAGCTATATTTTTAAAAACTTAGATTTTTTACACAATGTATGAAGTACCCCGTGGATGATTTAAACCTTTTTATTATGATTTTTTTCATAAGAGCCATCTATTTTTATTGTAATAATTTTTAAGTTGTTTTTTTTATAATAAAAGGTGGCGAATTTGTGTCATGTGTATACATCACTCGATTTAAAAAGTTATGCTCCTTTTTTTTTTTGACATTGGTTGATCAATGTTTCAGTGGAGATTCTTTTCCGCGTAATGCTTGGGTAAAATTTTTTTTTGTTTTTCTACTCTTGAATTTTGAGCAATAAATTAGTGATAACGTATAACAAATAGATTTTAAAATGTGAATTGAATTCAACAACGAGTGTAAAAAGCGATACAACAAATTATTAAGACCGATCTCTTGCTTGCTAGTCACTATCTATAATTATTATGCATAATATTATGATAAATTACTTTCAACAAACAACACCTCACGAACTCGTCTAGCATAATAAATCAAATAAAATATCAGTTAAACCAAGTAAATAAATACATTATAAATAGACATGCCACGTAGAGATTGTATGTAAAAATAGCACCAAAATTAATAATAGGTAATAGTTACTAAAAAATTATTGTGGCTGTGGATTTAATGTATGTATTTTATTAGTTCGTACAAGAAATTAAATTTAGACAAAACTATTTTAAACTTCAGTTTTTTTTTTTTAAATATTTGATGTTTTAAAAATATTATTGAGTAGGTTCATATTTGGTTTAATGCCTATCTTTATTGTTTTTTAGGATAACTTAGTAAATTTTATTTTTGTGAGGGACATTGATTTTTGTAATTTTATTTCCAAAATAATATTATTTTTAGATCGTTATATTGTTAATAGCTTTGTATGTCGATGAACAACAACGCCGATAAATAATACCGAGTACCTACATACCCATAAGTGATTTGTATTGCAGTTATTTTTTAGATTATATTTTATAGAACAACCAGACTATAAAGTGTAAAAGATAAAGAATAACATAAAAAATAAAAATGTCACTTTGATTAAGATCTATTGAAGATATTTATTATTGTTTATAATTTTGCATATTTTGGTATTAGAGCGAAATACACAATATGTTGTACCTTGTACATTATAATTACGTTATTTTAACGTTTATAACTGCATGTACTCGTATATTTAGTAGTTTTTTAGTTAACTAATCACATAAGATTAATAATGACTATCTAGTTAACATTTTAAAAACGTTGTTTTCCACTTCAATATAATTTTATTAGGCCTACTTAATTTTTTATAAAATAATTTTGAATGTATACAATTTAGTTTTTATTTACTGTCTTTTTTATTAAATTTGCATGTATTCTAGATTTAAGTATGTTTTAATGGAAAACGACAGTCATACAAGGTTGTCGCTACATCTAATTGGCTTATCTTATAACAGTTATAACTTAAAACTATACGTAATTTCGTAAATGTAAATCTATTTTTTATTCTCGTTTTTTGGATAAACATCACTTTTACATACATTTACAAATAATAACAGTAAATGTATCGTCAAAAAATCTTTTATGAAATATGTTCAATTTAATGTCATTTTACCAGCGAGATTTTAATGTTATTAATTTTATCTGATAATTAATTTGCTTGCAACGGTTATTTACTAAATAAATGATCTATTTAATTTTAATATGTAAAAAACATGGCCCTTTCTATTTTTACTTAGTTTTAAAGTTTCAAATAATTAGCTTAGATGTTTTAAAACTAGTTGTATTTTGTTTTCTAGACTAATCAGTTAGATTAGGTTATGCATTGCACATTTTTATGTTTTAAAATTACACTGAAATATATTTTAAAAGATGATATTTTCCTTATTAATACATACGTATATGTAGGTATGTAGTTGATATTAATAATGTTAAATTACATTTTTGTTATTTTAAATTCATACAGGGATATGCATAATCATTGAATAGGTAAATAAACATTTCGTAGGTACCTAACTAAAATGATGAATTAAAAATGAATAATATTTTAACTCAGTAAAATTTATTTTAAAGTATTTTTAAAGCTTCAAAATTTATAATCACGATGTTTTATACTATATTATAATTATAATTTCATCAACATTAATTTGTTCTCTATATTGTATTGCTGTTATATAAAATTCTAATTTAATAATTTAGTAAATTGAATAATGAAATTTTTTTTTTCAGACAAAAAATATTTAGCATTTCTACACAGCTGTAATTTTGATATAGAATTAGCCAAAAAGACCATTAAGAGATGTTACCAGTTTCACTTCAGAATTCCACAAGTGTTTTGTGAATTGGACCCATTAGCCGATGATATAGAATTAAGTTATAATTGTTTGTAAGTAATTCAACTACGATTAGTTTAATTATTATTTACTATTAATCATTTGGTATTTTTTTTCGTGTTAATATTATATATTGTTCAGAATCGAACGTTCAAATGACAAACATATTATTATTTTAAATTAGCCATAGACATAAAGTAAAGAATATTAGTCAATTCGAGGCTATGTTTATAGGAATATGGCT
The DNA here is from genome assembly GCF_003676215.2 of Rhopalosiphum maidis. NCBI lineage: Eukaryota > Metazoa > Arthropoda > Insecta > Hemiptera > Aphididae > Rhopalosiphum > Rhopalosiphum maidis. Next base: position 7,937,133 of record NC_040878.1, read on the forward strand.
TCACAGTGTCTCCGAACTACTTAAAATTCCCGGATTCATGCCATGTGTTTTGGTAAATTACATTAGACGACATTTGATCTGACACAAAAATGTCTTGCTACCAAAAATATCCATCTACACTACAAGAAAATTACTTTTGGGTTTTTAATTTAACTTTATGCAACTTATTGGTATGCCATTATGTGTTGTGTTTTACTATGAGAAAAATTAGATAATTTAAATGTTTTATTCATCTCTAAATTGTCAATTAGACTTTTATTTATAGTACCTTAGTGGTTAAAATGTGTAATTTCTGGTTAATCATCAAATCGGGAAAATTAAAAACAACGAGGTGTCTTATACATATCATTATTGTTGTAAGCATAGATGTTTGGGAAATTTCTATTTTTATTTCAATGATTTCAAATGCATTATTTAATATTAAGTTAATTATTATACTGTAATTTTTTATAAAAAATGAACATTTAAATAAGCGTTTTATAATTTCAAATCTATTTTTTAAATTTATTTTTATACAATTTTTAAATTTAGTTATTATGATTTAGTTTTTAATATAAATATTTTCATCATTATCGTGTAACATATAGAAAATAATTTTCTTTATTAAACTACTTATATTTTTTTGACGCCCTTAAATTTTCAGAGCTATAGTAAATTGCACGATAGATAATTTTTTTATAATGGATTACTTGTAAATTATGGCCTTGTGCTGCGAAAAAATTACTTAGGTACTTGCAATACTGGAGAGTCATGAGTATAAAATTTAAAGTTTAAATCAAGTGGTATTTTGTGTAAGTATAATTAAGTGTTTACTGTTTAGTACTGTCAGCTTAATGTCCGACACTTTTAAAAAAAAATAAACTATCGAGACAAATTAAAAATTTTTAACATTGTGAACGTATGCGTTGTGATTAGTTTTTGACAAATCATTTTTGTGTATTTTATGTATACTTATTTTATTTTTAACTACATTTGTTTAAAAATATTTGTATTTTAGTCGATGCCAGTAGTTATGTTAATGTGTATAATGCATTAATGCTGTATAGTATAAATTTAAAAAAAGTTGTATTCATGTCTTTGGCCGTTTTTTTAGGAATAGTTTTTTTTTTTATAAAATAATTTTACTATGTATTTGTTTGTTTGTTCAATTAACGTCCATTTGCGTTTTAAAATAATGCATAGGTACTATTACTACATGTATTGAGTTAACAACCTCAGTGCTAATTATTAATTACAGAAAAGAATATGTAAACTAGTAAAAGAAAAATATGCTATTAATTAATTCTGAAACTGATAGATAGCGATAAACAACTGCTCTAACAGAGTTATTACTTACGTTTTAGATAGATGCTTATTTTTTCATTTAAGTTTTGTGTATTTTAAAACGATATAATTTATTTAATTTCAAATTTCAAATATTTAGGTTAAACACTTATTACTTAATGCCCATACAAACAATAAAATATAGAAACACAAATGTAAATTACGTTTGTGGTTATATGATAATAATTTATAAAAAAATAAAAAATATTTGTTTTATATCACAATTTTGATCAAAGTAATGTTGTAAAGAAACAAAATATCCTTGTATATAATAAGGGACAATTGTGTTTAGAAAAAATAAATTTCGCTATAATAGAATGCATATTATTATAAATTGCTAATATTTTTTGCTTTTTGTTACGTATTACTTATAACTAAAAATAATAATGTAGGTATATCTAGTTTTTACTAGTTTTCGATGTTAATGATTAAGATTTGAATTTTTTCTTTTTTTTCTAATAGCCGATAATTTTTTTTTATGAAATAGCTTTTACATTTTATAGATTTTTTTATGTTTATTTATACAGTAAAAAATTATGCAAATATTTTATAATTATAATTTGATTACGAAAATTAGACATAATTAGGTGTAAAAAAAAGCCTAAATATGTTACATTTAGGTATAGAGTCTGGAGTAATAGGAAAGTGATATTTGTTATAAGTAATTTTAGATTGTGTGCTGAGCGATGAACATATTGATTTTAAAATATTGCATTATTTTTATTTTATATTTATTTATTTTAAATAGTTTTTTATGATATTTTCATAAAATTTTGGACATTAACAATGCTGTGATTTTTATTTATAAGCATTTAAAGTTTAAATGTAGATAAAATTCATGAAAACCATGAAAAATTGTAAATAATGTTGAAATAAAAAATGTACGAGTATAAAATGTTCAATTTTTATAGTTACAGATTGATTATTTAGTATAAAAAGTGGATATTGAAACCAAACAAATCTTAAAAATATATAAATTTAGATTTTTATGAACATTTTAAGTTAAAATTCAACCGAAATACACCAATTTATTTAAACATTTCAAACAAAGAATAATGATTTTAATTATTTTTTTGTAATAATAATATAATATTTATTGTACCGAAAGAAACATACAAATAAATTTTAAATAAATTATATAAATGATTGTCTCCAAAAGTTTATAAGCTTGTGGAGGAGACAACAGCTCTTATTTTATAAGGCTAATTTAGTTTTGTCTTTTTAATTTGTGTAGGAGCATTTGTCAAATGCCGACTGTCAACACTGACAAAAATGATCGAGTGCTATTTATGATGTTTCAAGATACCAATCACGAGATATTTGAATACTTATCACTTTTCAAATACCTCACTATGTGGATGAACTATACGCTATTGAAGTACGGCACGTGCGACGGAATGGTTATCGTAATAGATACCAAGGGGCTAAGTTGGCGTCACATCGTAAAAATACCAATTGGAATTGCTGGTAAAATGTTGAAATTTTTGGAAGTAAGTTGATATTTGAATTATAGTTTTTATAATAAAAACAACAATGTATACTCATTATGATATAATATGACGAATATGTTATACTGAAACGTACCTAGAGATCTTTATTGTCCATAGCCTGAATTAAGATCTCTAGTGGCCCGGGGTAGAAAATTAGTTGTGAAACCACATCTGTGGAAATAAATATTATACAGCCCAGCGTATATCTTTTTTTTTTATTTTTTCAACATTCCAATACTGTTCGTAAATTGATGACATACATATTATTACTTTACGCACTATTAAGAAATAATACCAGTAATAATAAGAATACATCACTATTGTTTAATAACATATATCATGTAAATTACTTCATTATTATAACTTTAATGCCTACATAAAATATTAGGTGTTCTAATGGCAGAACTAATACGTCTTTAAACAAGAATCACTAAATTTAAAAGTTAAAATGTGCATAAATGTATATATAATTTATTTTTTTTATTAATAAAAAGCCACTAGTACATAACTATGATAGCTTAATAAAATATAAATTTTAAACATTAAAAAGGTAAAATAATCGTTATTAATTTAACTTAAATAATACTGAATTAACAAAAAAATATTAAATATTGAAATTAGTAAGAATAATGAATATACTAATTACATTTTATATTAACTATTCTCATTTAATATATTTGAATATATATGTAAGAAAAATATATTTAAAAATGAATTACTATGTAGAGACTTGACATTTTACCGAAAATTAATAGAATTTACTAGACATGAAATAATTTTTAAATATTTTGTTTATTTTGTGTTATTATGAGATTCTGAAGTTTAAATTTTGACGAAATTGGATATTTACGGTTAAAATTAGCGATTTCTCATTTTTTTGTTATTAAATAATATTATTTATTATGACTTGAAATCTTTAGGTATATTTTTGTATACGTACCTATTACACAATGCAATTTTTAAAATATTTAAATACATTTTAAGCTATTGCTTATATTTTTACCACGAACTTAAATATATAGAAATTACATGGCGGTTACTAACTCACTATTTTTCTTTAGTGTATTTTAAAATGTACAACATTTATAATTACATTTATTTATTAACTGAAATAATTACAAAAGACAATTGAAATGAAAATTTTAAGCTGACAATCGAAGTAACAATACATACGTGGTCCTCGATGACGAGCCCCCCTCTTGGCCACCTATAAGCCAGGTCTCTGAATTATGTATTTATTTAAATAAATCGTGTGTCTCTTTACATGCATTTGTTTGGCCCACAACGGCCTTAAATGTTTGGGCATAGTATTACAGCGATGACCACGCGTACAATGCTATCCAACTAGTTTCTAAATAAAGTCCGTATTATAAAGTTACTTGTTGACATTGAAAAAGAATAGCAACTAATCATTAAAAAAATGTACTCAGATAAATTATATACCTATATGCTTCATTTTATTAAGATCATAATATTATGTCAATAGATAGAATTATAAATTAGGTACGGTTTGTATTGTAAGATAAAATAATAACTCATTGGACTTGAAAATATTTATACAACTATAAGTTTTTACAAAAGAAAAATGTACGCAAAGTAATTCACTTATATATTTTTAGGTTGGTCTACCAGTTCGTTTAAAAACCGTACATGTTTTGAATGCTGGGTCGGCTACGCAGATGATAATGAAAATGGTTACACGATTTGCTAATCAAGAATTATTAGAAAAGGTAAAATACATTTTTAATATATAATAAAGGAATACTTACGTAGCTAAGTATGTATGTTGCGTACAAAAAAATGAACAACAGAAAACCTTGTAATTTATTGTTCTATTTTAACGTTAAATTTAAATTATAACAATTTAATATAACATATAACTATATAATATGTTTGATAGCATGATTTAGAGTTAAGAAATAACTATATCTATTGAAATCGTGATATTTTGAACGTAAAATTATAACTATAGTTACGATTAAAATAATACGAGGAGCTAAGTTATAATATACAAAATAAGTGAACTAGTAGAGTAGATATAAGATATAGGTGAGATACGGATGTCTTTGAGGAGGTTTCATGGCAATTGTCCATTTTCTTCGCGGGCTTTTTTTTTTTTAAATTAAGTTTTATTTTGTGCATTTGAGTTTAATATTGAAATCTGAAAACAATTTTGTAGTATAAATTATAATATAAAACAAATTAAACATATTGTTGCAAAAAATTATTTTTACGAATTATAATTTTGTTTATTTTTATTCATTTATTTTAAAAATAGGAAATTTTCTTACAGTCAAAAAGCTGAGGGATTACTATTAGACAGATAATATATTATTTGAACGGTATTATGATATCAATCCTTTAGATGCGAATGCAAGCATAATTTGATAAGTATTATTAAACACTTATCGTACTTAAGTAGGTAAATTATATATACAGAAAAACCACTATTTCATATTTAGCATGTTGTCCAGTGACCTGATTGCCTTAAGATACCGTGAACGTGAACGCTGTAGTCATTAATTATATTTAATGATTATAATATTATTCATCGTCAATAAAAAATGCTGTATGATATACTATATATTATAATATAAATAATAATATCCATATTATACTGAGTGATTCAATTGATTCTCAATTGAATAATTATCTCGAAAAGTATAAAGGTTTTTAAAAATATTTTTTCAACAAAATTTGAAGTCATCATTACATAACACATATTTGAAAAATTTTGTTTTTATTTATAATCATAGCTTTTTTTTATTACTTTTTGAATGATAATATTTATTTTTGATTTAATATACTCAAGCAGAACATGTTTTTGAGTTATATAATTTGAATATTAATATATAGTAAAGTTACACATTCTTCTCAAGTTATTTTCAATGCTATTGCATTTTTAATAAATTAAGTTATTGTACTTACGTAAAATTATTTTGAATATTTATAAATATAATGACATTAAAAATATATATATTTTAAGTTTAGATGAGCGAAGTATAGGGCTGCATCATTTTGCATAGGTTCTCTTGTGTTGCACTCCACTTCATTATCTAAACTTAAAATATTTTTAACTATAGATTATTTAGAGGATTATTCAAAGTAAAAATATAATATTATATGTATATATTAAAACAAATAAATGAAAGCCCAAACAATACATAAATAATGTTAAAATATGTGCAAAAAATTAAATGAAAAATAAATGTTTTTAATCATTTTATTATGATTTATGTGTTTATGCTTATTGAATAAAAAATATAAATAAATATAAGTCTGGTGCGTTTATAATTGGTTTTAGAATACTACGGAATTTAAAATTGCTAAGTATTTTCAAAGAAATGTTACTGACTATTAATTCGGCTATTAAAAACTTGATAATAATGACTCACTAATGTATAAAACTATAAAACAACGGCTGAGTTTCTACTCATCCGATCAGACAGTGTAAAACAGTGTCGAATTAATTTCATGAAGAAAATGTCGATTAACCATGGTTGGCGACGTATAAACAATTAACTATTCCCCTAAAATTCAATTTTTACGCATTAAAATATTCAGAAAAATATTTTGCTTTGGAATGTGAAATTAAAAATGTATGGCATTAAGAAAAGTAAAAATAATAAAAATAATAAAAATTTAAAAATAAATCAATAAGAAATATAATTTTTATTTTTAGTTCCTTAAAATTACCTAGGTAAGAAAAATATTTTTGAAGGTGTTAATAGTTTTTGAAATAATAAGTATTCTTTGAATAAAGAATCGCCGGTACATATCGAACTTGGTTGCTGTTGAAAGGGGTCTTTGTTGCATTACTGTATTGTATCCAAAACGACTTATAATTTTTCTATCCAATTATAGCGATTATTTCACTAGCTAACACTGCATTGGCTAAAATAAAATTAAAATCTTGTAGTTTAAATCTTATGAAAAACTAGAAAAAACTATGTATTCAGGTTAATATAATAATGTATTATGTATAATTGATGGTTTTCATTTTATTGTTAGGGCTTGTCAATATAATCATGACTTATAAATTAATTGTCAAAGAACAAAAATTTCTACTCATTTTATTATTTTAGATTCTTAGTGGAACAATGAATGTATTAATACATTCTTTTACAATAATGATATATTTTTTTAAATTTTTTTTTTATTTGTCGTCATTTTGTATAGCGCAAAAACAAATTTATTTATTTATTTAAGTTTTAAATGGGCCAGGCCCAATTACATACATAATAATAACAACATTCGATCTTAGTAATATACTATTGATACTCGACATTTTCATAAAGTGTTTATTATTATTATTATCGTTTTCTATACATCGTATAATTTTCAAAATATTTGGACTATTTTTAAGCTATCTATCAGAAATTTATATTTTCCAATCTTTTTTAATTGTCAATAAGAATTTAACTGCAGTTAAAATATCCTAGACCGTCTCTGCTTAAAATCGTTTTTCTTATTTAATAATATATCATTCAATTCAAATTTAATACATCCATTACATTAGCCCTCCTCACTCGAGCCCTACTCTATAGTAGAGCGGTATTCACTTGCTTACATTTTTTAAATTAAATTTATGTACACAAAAGTTTTGGTATATTATGATTCCATAGGCATTTAATATGTATAAATATAATAAATGTCTGGAATATTTAATATTATTTTTACACACTCACACACTCTAATAATTGAATTATTTATTTTATATTGTTATAATATTATAATACTGATAGTGATCTATCTAGTTAATTAATACATTTTTGTTTGATCATTTTCTAGATAATACTTCATCCAGTCGGTTCCGATGATATTTTCAATTATATATCGAGAAATGAATTGCCAGAAGAAGTAGGAGGATCAGGAAAATCTCATACTTTCTTCAACGGTAAGGATCAGCTTTCACCCTATTGATGATATAAAAATTAAAAATTAAAAACTAATATCATTATTATTTTATTTATTAGATGAACTTTACAATGAGTTGGTAGATATTCGTGATGTTTTTCTTGAGCAGAATGAAGTACTGACTAACCAAATGGCGTATGTGAATCAACAACTTGATCAAAATGACGAATAAATTATAAATATAATAATATTTTAAGAAAAAAAAATTTACGACACACATTTTAGTGCAATGGATCAAATAATTCAAAACATTATAATAATAATATGGAAGTTGTTGTTTAATGAAATTGTATTATAATTAATTATATGTTGTGATAATTATTTTTAGATTATTGGTTTTTGTCAATATGCAACCTAATATAGTTTAAAGTAAATTAAGTAGACAAATAACAATAGTTTAATTAAAAAGTTGTGTTTATCGTAAGATTGGATACTTGATTACAAATTAAAAGCTTATAACGTTGTTGATTAATAATTTAGATGATATTTTAAAATTATTATTTTGTACCTCAGTAATTTTTATATGAGTACCTACTTCTTTTTAATTTTTACTTAGATAAACTCGAAATATTTTAAAAATACATTGTGTTATCGTTAAAACTTTCCTAATCAGATTGCTTCTTCTAAAACTTAAAGACTAACGTAATACATTAATAATTAAAACAAAATAAAAAATGTATAGAAAATTGAAAATAGTACATAAGTATCTACTCTGTACTCCTAAATAAAAATAAAAATAAATTAAATAATATATTGTATTGTATTTTATACTATTTAATAAATAATAATGAAAAATACTCATTATAAAGTCGCAAATAATATATTTTACATAAGGATATTTAAAACTAATTGTAAATAACCTAATTTATTATACTATTCAGACTACGATTCTATACTATTTATTACATTACATTTTTATATTTATTGTTTATTTAATATAAATGGCGGAACAGCATTATTTGACATATGCAATAACTTTTGTTCTATTCAATGTATTGCATTTTATTATTTTAATGAATTAAACAATTTTAACACTGTTTTTATTCAAATTTTCAATTTTTTTTATAAACGGTACAAGGTTTGTAAAGGGCAGGTATATTCATTAACCCGGCACTGAGTATAATATTATAAAAATACAAATTTAATATTTAAAAAATGTTTATTTGCTTACGAGTTATCGTAATGTTATGGCTATAATTTATAAGTGAAAATATAATCAATACATTTTTTCAGCTGTGTTATCTTTTATCAACAAAAAAATTAAATAATATATTTCAACAAAATCAAAGTTCAGTATCATCATGACGTGTAAAAGCAGATCTTTGCACTTGTTACAAATTACCAAGAGATGCAAAAGCACCGTCGTTCACAAAATCACAACTAACAACACCTTAATTACGCCACTAGTTGGATCTGAAGGTCTGATTCGTTACGCTAATAGAAAATAGCCAACTGATACATATAACATATGTGGATATGTTGTGTGAAACATGGTGTAAGTCGTAAGTATAAGTGCTATGAACAGTAAAATCATTAGTCGTTAAAAAAAAAATAATCGATTTATTACTATTTATTACACGAATTATAACTTTCGAAATAGACAATGATTTGTTAATTTCAAAATCACTATTTTTGTCTTTTGCTTCATGGTTAGGATAATATATGTTATGCCACAGAGCCGTACCGAGCCATTTTTTATCTCGAGGCATAACTCTAGCTATGCGCCACCTGGGTGGTGACACACTCGCAGTTTTTAGTATTTCTTAAAAAGAGTCGGAAATATCAGAAAATTAGTAATTAGGTTTCAAGCAAAACAAAAAATACAATTTTTAACCTCAAGTATGTAATTCTCAACATTATAATATAAACGTATCGATGAAAATTCTTATATTATCAATAATATCTTTTCTTGAGTTAATCATTTAATATTTTTACGCTCCCCAACATCAGGTGCCCGAGACAAGCGCCTCGCTCGCTTTATCCTAATTACGGCTTTATGTTATGGTAAACATTTTAATACAATTTTAGTGTTAAAGAATATAAATTTTATGTCTTCAGTATACATTTAAGAATTTAAAAAAAGTTATTGCTCGGTAATAATTAACATAATAAATTTTTCTGAAGATATTTTATATTATTTTATATAATGTTTACAGAAATTTGACATAAACACAATTCTCAGATATTTAATTATAGTTAAATATCATTATATAAATTATGGGGAAATTTATTAATGTTTCTGATCTTTGTAGTAAAAATCACATATTTTAAAATAGGATTATATTTTTTGCAATTATTTTCATATAATATGCTATTTAATGAAATGTTTATTACATAATATGTCATATATGTGTTGTTTAATTTATTTTTTATTTTTGTACCTACAATAACCTATATCTGGTAAATAATTGATAAAATATATAAATTAAAATGTTATTATCAGCATTTTATTTAGGTACATGACAAAATTTTCAAAATAGATAAACTAACTTTTTTTTTAGTTTCTTACAAACATTTTAAATTTTGGTTTTTGCATCTAACATATGCAAATTTTATACAAGATTTTCTACTTATGATAAAAAAAAAAGTTAAGCGGAAATCATATTAAATGTTTACTAGTGTTTCAAGTTCAAATTTTTATAACATTGGATGTTCAACAGAACAACAATAAACAACATATAAATGACCATCAACAAGTCTTATATAGGCATATACTTATAATTATTTAATAAATTAAAATTATTCATAGTAAAAATTAACTTTTTCGGAATTCATTTCTTTATCTCTATGATAATAAAATCCTAGTTTTGAAAATCGTACGGTAGTCCTTCCCTTATCAAATCAAAATTATATTAAGTGATAGAAAATACGTTTTTCAAGTATATACCTAGTAAAAATTATATTTATGACATTTCATAAGTACTCATAAACATTTAAACTTAGTTTTGAAATTCACACAGTCTTTAACCTTTTGGATAGCTTGAAATGAAAAATACGATTGTATGACCTAGGGCTTGTAAGAAGTTTAATCATTAATGCGTTTAAAAATATTGATATATGCACTGAAATATGCCTTAAAAAATATTTTACATTTATAAATAGGTATAAGTAAAAAAATCTTATACTTTAATTTTTTTATTTTAATTACGTTAACTGATTAAAAATATAATTTCATTGTACATTTAAAAATAAAACTGATGGACGCCTCGCCGTCAAATACTATAAACTTACTTTTATATTTTATTTATCTATAGACATGTTAGAAGTAATTAATTTTAAAAATTATCTTTTATAAACAGTTTGAAAAATATACAAATAAATAAAAAAACTCTAACCTAGAAACATGGAGAATAAATTTTTTTATAGTATGTATTTATAAAGATATAAATAAAATCGGTTGCTGATCTAGTAATTTGTTCGTCCATTCAGTAAAATCGTGTGAATGCATCTACTTCCGGGCTTTGTATAATTTATGTCGTAAATAAACAGAATCTGTTGGATTTTACATATTGTATATCTGTTCGAATGAATTCGATTAGTCATCTCGGTGTTATTCATTATGACTTTAATTTATAAGAGTTCTTTGTTCGGCTTGGAGGTGGCGTATTACAACACGATAGTTGATAATGAACTTCAATTGGTCGTTACTCGTTAACCGTGTGCTGGATGAGCGATGATGGTCAATATGTTATTTGTATTTAATAGATAACTATTGTACTATTATAGGGGACGTAAACATCGCGTCGAGATACAAACTTAACTTTTTTAAATGACGCTGATCGTGAAATACTAAGTGCATGATGTGATTTCATAGTAGAGTTTGGCTATACCTATTGTTATACGTAATATGTAAATACGAATTTCACTGTAAAGTATCAAAATCTGGCTAAGCATGTGAATACGGGATATTACAATGATCGAATTTTTACCACGATTGTATTTGAACATTACAGCACATTGTTTTTAGTATTTAAAATGTGTGCATTGATCCGAATACAATTATTATTATTATAACGTTACGCCAATTATTTATTTATTTATTTATATTCCTACTATTGTATTATATATTCATGTACCTACTACCTATATATAGACATATTGTAGGTATATAAATTGCATACTTTTTCTCTGGGCTGAGCGTGCTATATCATTTGAATATTGTAAAAATGTATCTCGTGTAATAAAATTAGTCGTGAAATTTATTTGTCTAACAAATTATACGGTGAATGTAATATATATATATACTACGAACGAACGTTCCTAATTCGACGTTTAATGCACATAAATTGTTACGACACAATAAATAAGCTCTGGAGTCGGTCGCAGCGTATAAGTCACTAGTAAATTATAAGAAAAGATTATTATTGAACACCTTTACCAAAAGCCGTCCGTCAAATATCAATTATGATATGACCTAAATATATATAACCTATTTATATTTAACAATAGATGTTCGACTAATAAATCATCATAGTTTATTTTACTAGTAGCTATATATAAAAAAATTGATTATAATTTATGGGTTTTTTATTTTTTGTACAGATAGTTATGCATTTACCATTTAATGCATAATATTATATTATCGATCGTTGATTGGCGTTCACAAACGAACGTCTAGACGTTGATATTGGTAAATTTTTTTTAAACTTTTTCGGTCAGAATCGATAGTTATTAAATTACTGAAAATATTGATAAGTTACTCAAGTTAGTTTAAGGAGTCCGAGCTGACGATAAAGGGAATAATTTTAGAAAAAGAAAACCCATTTAATATTTATTGTTCTCTTATATATTGTGATAAATTGTTTTGTTCTTGAAAAAAAGTAAGTTATTCAATTTATATGACAATCATTTTATTAAATCGATCTCTTTTTTCCAGGTTTTGGTACGGATCTGAGCCCTGAGGTATTCCTTCTCGAAACATGGGTATTCGCATTAAAATGACTAACGCGATTTAGGCTTTCATCTGTACATTTTGAGTAGGTATACTCACCACTCGTACATAGGTACTCTGATATCACCTAATACTAGTAATTATAGGACATAAATGATTTTATAATAATACATTTAATAGGTATAGCCATAGGTTATAGTGTTAGCAGGCGCAGATCTAGAAATTAAATAGGGGGAGGGCTAAATAAAAAAATTTACTTCGAGCACATAAAAGCACAGTTTTGATTCAAGTTTGATTGCCTGAGTGTTAGGATATTATTTGTGTAGGTTTTTGTTTTTAAGTAGTTTGGATGTTTTACTGGAAATAAAACAGAATACAATTACTTAATAGTTGTAGTAAGTTTGGTTGCCTACTCGTAAATTAATTAAGTGTAATGGCACACTCGTCGTTATATACATACAAATATGCGTATATAGATTAAACGCGACAAATTTACTATTGACAAATCGACTATCTACAATTTATATTGCTCAATAATAATATCATTAATGTCTAACCAAATTGTCAAATTAATCAATCATTTTATTTTATTTCACTACACATCATATTATATTAAGTACCTAATAAGTATACCACGCGTATAAAAATTAATTTTAGGAAATCATCTGCAATAAAGATGATGTCGATAGCGTAGTTCAAAATATATTTCTAGGTATTGTATAGGTTACGACATGCTGACATATCAAATGTATTAGAAAATTGTATTTTTTTTTTTTTGTTTTTTTAGAACGTAGTAATGTTGATTTATTTTAATTTTTTTATACCCACGCAGGTCATATAGTGCATATAAAACATAATATAACATCAATTCAAGTAAAATGATTATAAAAATACAGTCTTCTACCAACTTCCCAGAACCAGTAATATCTGTAAAATATACGATTTTAATCTTTCGAATACCTAATAGTTTTATTTACCTTAATAGCCGATCCTAATATTTTTACTTCAGTAGTTAATCATGTTTTTATTATCACTCGTACGTATTGGAATGCTCTGCCAACAAGTAAAATAATATAGGTTAATCCATTATTTTTCTCATTGTTGTTTATCGGTCGCAAACAGATTTCGACTTTTGTGGTTTTAAATGTCGCACTGCGCGTTTTTTAAATTTTATTCGCAAATTTAAGTAGGCTGTCGTCAGATGACTCATTTTATCCACACAAACATATCATCTAATATATATATATATATATTTCATACTTATTATTTTTGACGAAACGTTGTGTTATCTTGCTTATAATATGCACCGGTTTGACAAAATTAAAAAAAAAAACACTTGTAAAATAATACAATATACGCAAATATAGTCGTCGAGCAATAATTTTAGCGCTGTGTTTAGTATTGTGATGGATTATGCGCTGATATTTATGATAACATAACATTTTTCATCATAGGTAATGACTGATAAAATGAATTTCTATTGCGTCAATTTGTCCATTCTATTAATTATCTACAATAGTCGTATCTGACAGTTTGTTGAACTATCAATAATTCCATCAGTATATATATATATATATATAAATTGTATAATGTATATTATACTAATTAAATTATATAATATATGTATAATATTTTACGAGTGTGGATAATAATCTATACAAATAATTGTTATCTTAATTTGTAAACTATAACATTAATATACATAGTTGCAAATATGCGATACTAAAGTAAAACAATTTTATGTTGTTTGATAACGTTTTTATTGTTTTTAATAATATTAAAACGAATAGTTAACAAGAAAAAGTTTACAATATCAATTGGTCATTTTTTGTACGACGACGACGATATGTTTACACTGCGCCTATACGCGACGTAATATTTAATAATATATTAGATATAGAATATACGTGTATTTTCATAATGCATTAGAACAAACAATAATATGTAGTGTCGCGATAGTGACAATCTGGAGGAATGTAGGGGGCGATCACAAGCAACAAATAATATTCTAAATATGCACGATGGACTAAATGTTTAATTCAAACTATTTTGTTCTAAAAATGCTAAAAATTATGGTAAATCAAATAGTTTCCACATATATTGCAGGACACGGTGTAGTAGTAACCAGGCTTTAGTGAAGTAATTAATACTGGTAATTTGCATAAGGGATAGAATTTGTTATGTTGATATAAGCGGTAGTTATTTTGAGTAGTTTCCAAAGAGACTCAAAGTTATAATTTTGCTCATAGCCATTATGCCGGTGTCTGTAATTATCAATATGTATAAATATTTTCTAAACATGTGGCATAATCGATGATTGGTATCTGTTACCAATAACCAAATGTTAGGATACAATTTCCCATTTCACACCATTACGTTATTACTTGAAACTTTTCAAGCTGCGTTATTTTATTTCAAATTCGGTGCATATTACAAGTATATATAATTATTATTTTATTACATATTTAAAGCGCTCGAGTTCCACAAGGTCAATCTACACTTGCATATAAAAATACGAAACCCATTCAGAAACCAACAGAGAGTACAATATATAACTATATGAGTATAGGTATACAGGCTATACCTACCTATCTACTTATACTGTAACTTGTAGTTATAATGATAAAAATTAAAATTTCGCCCTACAGTTCATAATATGTGTATAATGTATATGTATTATTTACATACAATTATAGAAAATACAAGTTAATTACAATTTAAACGAATAAATATTACACATCATTTTGAAAATTTTAATTTACAATAATTATATTAATTGATTGTACACTGTATTTGTAAACGAATTAACTTAAAATCCCATTATCTATTTTACTATTTATATATACTCAGATTGTGTGACTTATAATCAAATAAAATTAAGAGAGGAGCGGCCGAGGCTGTAATAATATTATTTTATTTACTTACCTATACTTTTTGAATATAATTTTTGTACACATTTTTTAAGCATTATTCAGCGTAGGCATGTGTTGTGTTTTCATATACATAATATATGTATAGGACAAAACCGCTATTATGGTTGTGATGGAATTCAACTAGAAAAGTGTAGTCGAGAGACGATCGGCTGCAAATAACACCGCAAATGCAAAAGTAATTACGTCGTCCCGGAACTACAAGAATAGGTAAGGTCCGGACGGTGATTATGAAAATCGACAAAAAAAAATTATAATAACGACAATAATATTATTAAACATAATATGGCATTAACTATGATTCTATACGGTTTTAAGTTATATTTGGACCAGTAGGCGTGGTTTGGTTAAGTTCAACCGGACGCGCAATCGGGAGGCGATTCGCGAGCCACGGCCGCGTCAGTGATCCGACGACGATCGGAGCCGGCGTATAGCGTAAACCGCAGAGAACACTTTCGGCGTTTCACGATATCAAAATAGTATACTATCGTTTTCCAGCCGGTCGCGTAATCGGTTCTGCCTAGCAAACTCAGTCCGAACCGGTCGCACGCGACTGTTATCGTAACACGTAACTTTTGTCGTAAAATAATTTCGTTAACACGCGACCGTTTGCTGACAGTCGACGAACGAGTAGAATCGCCGGCGCGATGAACAACTAGCGATAAGCACTATTATTCGCGTCCAAGGTAGTAGTAACAATAACATTATCTTAAACCGATAGTAAATAATATCCTATAATATTATGTATGTTAAGATATAAGCTTTGGCGTGTACTACGAAATATGCGATCGGATTATTCGTCGTCTTTGTTTGCGGTCGACAGCAAATTAATATTATGTGTGGAATCGATTCGTGTTTGCGCGTATGTACACACGGGTCGATGCTGTATTTTGTAATAAACTCGTACCAGTTAGTAGCTAGATAATAATATTGTGTATTAAAGGAGTAGTGACATTAAATAGTTACACAAACGTATAACAGTGAAATGCGAGATTTTTTTTATTCGTATGTCTGATACCTTTTGAAATCCGCTTTCCACACATATTGTGCTGGGTTTGTGTGTTTGGGCATTATTTTTGACAATGCACCACGGGTATGTAGTACCTATACGATATGACATCGGGATTGTTATATTTTTTCTATATAAGCGACCGTGTATATTATTTAGGATCTTTGCAATGAACATTTTTGATTTTTATAAACTTACATTGTTTTAACCGCAATTTAGTATTGTTCATTATATTATAGGTATTGTGTTTACTTTGTATTTTCAGGTACCGACCCTGAAAAATTCATATTATGTGACCATATTACCTCTGCTAAATACGCGGTTCGTCAAATCTATTTTCAAGATCTTCTCCTTGACCGTGTACATATTTTGCAGGTTGTTCATCGTATAATATTATTACTTCCCTATATAAAATGTAACCTAATCACAAATTGTCTATTTCACACGATGACTATACTTACAGCCTTACACTATTAATTAAGTGGTTTTATAACCGGTTTGTGTTTTGTACATATTATTTATATAAATTTATATTACGATATATTATTATACATGTAATACTGTACCTTAATACCTATATAATAATAAATACGTTTTTTTTTAAACGTACAACGTGTAATTTAAAAACAAAATTACACTAGTGTTTTGACGACATTTTAAAAACATTTTAATGCTTAGCTTTTTTTTAATCACGACGCCATAGTTTACCTTTACGGAAACATTACTTTATTGTGTGTAATTCTCTTCTATTATATAATATTTGTTCGTAAATTAAGTATACTGTATCGACACATTTAGCACATGGCACATGATATTATTCATTTAGTATTAATTTAACATTATTTAGCATTGAAAAGTTTCTTTATTTTCAAAATACGATCTATACCTAAAGGGCTCAATTAGACATTAGAATATTATGCGTTAAGGGTTGGATTCGTATGCAATATACATATTAACACTAATCTCGTGTGAATGAACTAATAATTATAAATACATATTTCAGTGACAAGCTTATATTTGATACGAACACAGAGCAGTTATACATCAATAACAACTCGAGAAGATAATAATTAAGTAACAATATTTTTCGTAGAAACTAATTATGAAACCAACTTAAAAACACGATAAGACTGAAAGTTTAATAACAATTTTGTTTTTGTCAAACCGACTTGAAACCGTTGATAATAATTGAATACCACACACATTACTGGCTATGAATGTTACGTTAATTTTTTAATTAAAATGTACAAATAAAATATAAAAGTATTTTCACTAGAAAGTTTATCCGGAAATTATAGAATAATTCTATTGTTAATGTGCGTATTTTTAACAAAAACCGACGTACCTTCCTCATATAAAACAAACCTAGACGGGATAGGTGTATCGTGTATGCTTAATTGTGTTCGTCGACTTTTCGAGAAGAATAAATGCAAAATAACGAGTAGGTAGGCATGTATTTTACATACAAATACACACGTTTGACTAGAACAGTTCGTTTTCGTTTCACACCTGTTTATGCAGCTTGTATTGTGTTATCTAAGACGACTTATCATAACTAGAATAATTAGTAGAGTACATGACTACTTCGATTTACGTATTTAAATAAATTCAATTAATCAAATAAAGCGTAATGGAATATAATCAACGTTATCTTTGTTAAATGATTTTTTTATTTTATTGTATACGCAATGGTTATTTTGCGTGCATTTTTAACAATACAAATTTAGGACCGCATTTTAATGAAATCGATTGTTCTATGAAACTTTTCTGGAACTCGATTCATAGGAGATATATAAGGTTTTAAGGGATTATAATAATAACGTACGATGCTTTTTTATCATTATCTGATAATATCTATGATAGTTTTTTCAGAAATAAAAACAAGGATAAAATTCTATTTAGTTTCCAATGTATATAATATACACATATTGTAGTACAAGTTATGAGGTATTAATTTTTTTTTTTTTTTTTAATCGAAATTCGACCCAACAACGATCGGAATATAATACATTCGACTGCATTGCAGACACATTTAAACGTATGGCAGTTAAAAATAAGGTGGAAAGGTACCGGTAATGGCATTTCTTTATTTGCGGGGGGGAGGAGTGGGTCGAGGGAGGGTTGAGGGCACTCGAGAACGAGCCGCACTGATACCGTGCAAGTCGTCGATCCGGAGACTTGATCGTCGGCGGCGTAAGGCAGTTGACGGCAGTCGGCGCGCGTCTTGTCGTCCGGAAACCGCGTCTCGTGACCGGAATGGAAATCCCGCAGCTTCGAGCCTATGTACACTGACAGCGGTGGCGTTGCGCCCGTTTATCCGCCGCGAAATTCGACTCGGATTTCGCGTGTGTCAAACGTCTTGCGGATTACGTCACCATTGTGCTCGTACACAAGCGTATATTATGCACGTACGGTCGTGCAAATTAATGATCGTATTCAACCGGACGGCGGTGTGTGAGCGAGCGTGTGTGCGTGCGTGTGCGTGCGCGTATAATGTGCTGAGCGAAAAAACAAACAAAACTAGGTAAAAACCACTAAGGCGCCGTTTGTTATTCCCCGGCAGCCGCCCGCCCGTAAAGCCTATAGACATACACGTCGAATAAATTACATTCGTCGAAATGACAATAAAATATGTCTTGTGTTCGACAGTACGGTACGTACGACCGTGAATTTAAATGTACGCGCCCACACGCGCACGCGCGAGCACGGGGTCTAGTTTACAACATTATCTTACGTACAAATGTTTAATTGAGTATACGCATGTGTATGTCTATATGATGTGTAGTCGGTGTACGCGCACGGGCACACAGTACACAGTTGAATATCATAATACGTATTACTCGCATTCGTACGTACGCACGTGCATAATATTACAGTCCTCGACGATAACAATATCACACATTAATAGTCGTCCGAACTGCACAGGCGAAACGGTGTGTACAGTGCATAATCTCGTATAAGCGTTCACGGATCCCGGCGGTACGCCTGTAATGATTATGAACACGATAATTAATATTATGTCAGTATATGTGATATGGACGTGATAATGTCATTCAAGGTGCCGCGCTGCAGGTACCCGTCATACACGCGCGGCCATAGGAACAATTTGAGTTTTAAATTTTGGAGGTGGCGGGCTATTATAATTTGCACGTATGTACTGTGTGCAAACTCCCCGAGATATAAAAAGGTGGAAGGGGATATATACCAAACCATTTTGGGGGGCTGAGCCCCCCGAGCACCCCCTCAAATTGCGTGTTTGCACGCCGCGGATATAACGTTTTATAGCGTAATATTATAAGTGGAAAAGCAGAACTGATTCTTGTTTTTCGAGTCTACAAGATACATTTCTCCCCGTTGTCAGTATGATATATTATAAAAGCAATTCACAAAACGTTTTGAGCACTTGCATTGCTAAAAAAAATTCACCGAGTCCCATAAACCAAAAATACTAATTTCAAATCACAACTCATAAAAAATGATGCGTAACGATTTGCTTTTTAATTACTAACTTCATAATGGGTAGGTATAACACAAAATATTTAATTTAATTTTTAAAAATCGCGTATGATACGATGAGATTATTATTTACTTATTTATAAATTGTAATGTGAATGTTATTATTACTTTTTATTTACTATTATTTTTAAGTTTGGTTTTGTAGAAGGAATTGAATTATTAGAATTTTGATAATAATAGGGAGTGGTGTGTCTCGAAATAACCCTTATTTTTAATGTTTAGAAAATATCCCGAGAGAAAAAAGGTCATACTTTGACATAGCCGAGGGCGTCTTTGTTCATTTATAATTAGTCATTACCCAGGTACACCATGACGGGATGAAGTGGCTTGTACCCGAAAAATATTTAATTATTAATATGTATTAAATCATTTTGACTTACAACCGTTTTTAAAACGTCGGATGAGTGTACTAATATTTAAAAATGTTTATAATTTAATATTTATATTTTTATATTATTTATTTGTTTTTTAGTTGATTTTTCGGATGCACCGTAGCTCCGCATAAATAAAAATATTTTGTGAATTCGTAGTCCCGCATACACCGTATTTCCGCACGGTCGAAAAAATGAACGCATCGTAGCTCCGCATTTTAGAAATATTTTTAACACCAAATGTCCGCATGTCATAAAATAAACAAAGATATTGCAATATCGGTGTAAAATCAAATTGAAATTAAACTACTATATCTGCAAAGTGCAAAGCCATATCTAATCATTATTGTGTATCGATTAATGACTAGTTTGTAAAAAGTTTAACTTCGTTTAATAATAGTTGATTATAATTTACGTTTAATTTTATACCGACAACGACGAAGTTTGTTATATGTATTGATAATTATTATTTTTATTAGATGATTAGTTTTTAGTTATAACTACCTGTAGATTTAAAACGATTGATATAAATCTCTTAGTACGTCGTTATGGTTATGCTGTTTCCGGTATTACTTATCTAATATTATTTTTATTATTTTAACATATATTATATTTAAACAAAAATAAAAGATGTATGTGCTGAGTTACAGTGTTAAGAACAAAAACTCATGTGTGGAGTTAAGGTGATACATTATAAAATGACCACAATGCACGCGCAGTTACGGTGCACCGGATTTTTCAATGCTATAATTTTCACATGATCGAATATAAACATTCGTTCAGTTTGGTATCTTTTTAAATTAAATGTTTTTTCTTATTGCCCGATCTGTGTTTTTAGATACCTTTATGATAAGAAGTTTGAATCAAATTCTTTGCGTTTATCATTTGAATTTTTTTAATATTTCTAAGAAGGTAATGTTATTTACGAATAGTAAATACCTGTGTATGTAGTATGGACTATATTGCAAATGTAAACTAACATAAGATAATATTATGGGTACCGTTATAGTACCTATAGGTATTATCAACGATAACATTACTGACGCACTAGCTAGGGCTATTAAAAAGGTACGATATGATAACGGTACACACTCGGGCGACGCCCAAACGAAAACATGGCAAATAACAGTATGTAAAATAAAAACAATAAAAGCAATTATATAACCATCGGGGTATCAATCAACGCGTATCTTATCTCGTTTTCGACCTCGAGACACAAATTTATTGATTATATAAAATTAACGCTATAAACTAGAATGTATAACCTTTGGACTATTTTATTTTGATTTAATTCAGACCATGATGTTGTACAGTTTGAGAACTGAAAAGATTTAATTAAAAATTGATTTGAAAGTATCGAATGATTTAATTTATTTTTTATTTTTATGAGTATACCAATTTAATTTCATCGACATGTATTTTTGTTCAATGGTGTTTATTCTTACAAGAATAAATTGTGATAAATTCAGCGCTCGGTATTCAGGCCAAGAAATCTCTCCCTCACAATAATATTAAAATGCATGTAGTATGACAATACGCCGAGAATGGTTAACGCAGGCACAAGATAACCCTCGAAATGCGTCGTAATTTCTTTTAAAATAATTTCAAAAGCAAAATAGAAAAAAAAACACCAAAGAATTTACACGCTCATATGGACAAACGACCACTATATAAAGTAATAAATTATTAGGGCCGATATGGGTGTGACAAGCGGATGCCCAGCATGGTCGCTGTGTGTATACGTGACACTTAAAAGGTATGTTTTTGTGTTTGGTCGAATGGTGTTCGGAGATCAATCGAATGATATCCACTGTGCTGGATTCGTCACACGTCTTTTTGTCGTTATTCTTTGAAAACGACAATAAACCATACTGGCCCTTTTATGAAATAATACGCCGTTGAACGTGTGTCCGACAACAAGCTTATATCCTATATTGTTGCCACTGCAAGCGTTTTTTTTTTTTTTTGAAAATAAAAATACACGTTGATGTTTAAAATCAATAGTTTGTTCAACCAACTCTGAAACGACCTAATCATTGGGATTTAAGAACACGTCGCCTTTTTGTTATAATTGTCAATCACTTCTTTTTACTTCGAAATCAGATAATACTGATTAAAGTCTTAGGTATTTTATAAAAAGACTTTTTCTGGTATACGTAGAATAAAAAATAATGACTGCGTAATTTAACGGTGTATAAGATAATATATTCACTGCCTTGTTGATAATTCTGTATGGTATAAAACATGTTATCTTAAAAAGTAAATAATAATTGGCGACGAAATATTAAAATAATTTTCTAAAACTATTTAATTGAGACAAATAGATAAATAAGACGTTATTTCATTTTAATTTATAAAATGTTTTTACTATGTTATTGATACATGTAAAACAATAATTGTCTTTAATAGACAACCATACGAGTATCTAAATATATGATTATGATAGGCGTATACGCAGACCTTGCTGACAGGGAAGAGAGGCGGCGACGGCAGAATTTTGGGTCACACAGTCCTTGTCAATTATTATTGTAGGTATTTCCAAAGATAATTTATTAAATCACTCATGATTCCAGATATAAGATTGCCTTACTATATATTTGTAACAATTTATATACTTTATTTGAACAATAAAAATTAACTCACTTGAAGGGCAGCTGTCTAACTTGTCCCGCCCGCGCGTACGACTATGAAGTTTATAGAAATTAATATATTAGTATATCATTTTTGGATTGTTATTTTAGTATATTTATAAAGAATAAAATATGTAACTACTTATGTTTAATGTATACATTTTGGTGCAAAAAAATAAAATATAAAATGTTACTTTTATGAAATATTTAAAAATAATTTACATATAGGATAATTTAGTTATATTTAACTAATAATATTTGAAATAGTACAGCGATGGCTTTGGAAGGGGGATGCCTATAGCTTTAACGAATCTGTATGACAATAATTTTTCCAGGCCACTCTCCTCCCGTCGCCGAGTAAACATTGTAATTGCACTTGTAGCTGTATACTTATAGGGCTTATATACTTCAGATTCCGACTTATAATTTTTGCGGATAATGACGGATATTCACTCGCTTTATAATTATAGTGTGAATGGTATAATCTAATACAAGCTGTAAAATTTTAAGCATTAAGCGAATGTTCGCGGTGAATTATAATCGCGTTCGTGCGTGAATAATATTGACCTAGCGTGTAAGGGCCTTAAATGAACATTTAGTCATTAATGATGACGATATCGCATAATTTGTTTGATACTATTTTTTTCTTTACACCATTTTATTGAATTAACATTTATCACGTGTTCAAACATTGCAAATAGTCATATTTATTACAATTATATTATTATTTCAAGTAAATTAAACCATCGGAGAAAAAAAAAACATTAAATATTTTCACTGAATCAAACAGATTAAAATTAATAACGGGTGGATATTTGTCCTATAGGCTAATAAGGCTATGATATAAAACAATATATTTTATTTATCGGCCACGTTATTTTGTATAATATAATAGTATATTAAATGCACAAATATAATTAACACACATAGAACAATTTTTTTTTTTTTTTTGATTGGGTATGTTGCTTTATTAAGAATAATTTTAGTATTAAATGTTTTAATACAATGATAATATAATATAGATGTTATTATTAAAGTTAATAATTATGGGGTTCTTTTCGTTTTATTTTTAGCTAAAAAACGTTAAGTTTTTAGGTACTTGTTTTCGAATTTGGATAAATTAAGCCGTATTATCATACTGTATATAGATATCGTAAAATCGCGTGGTTTTGGATTCAAAATTTAATATCATAATATCACATATAGTATGTTTGATATACTTACTATTTTTTTCTCCGAACAATTTTATAGAACTGACATTTATCACGTGTTTTTACAAATCAAATAATCATCTTTATTATAAAATTATATTAATATTTCGTGTAAATTAAACCATTTAAACCTGCAGATAAAAAAAATCATTAAATATTTCCAATGACAAACAGATTAAAATGAATAATAGGTGGATATTTATCCTTTAGATATGATTCATTATATTTTATTTATCGGCCACATTATTTTGTACATAATAATTTATGTGCGCATATTATATTATATATACAATTTAATTAATACACATTAAACAATTATTTTTTTAGATTGGGTAAGTTGCTTTATTAATAATAATTTTAGTTTTAATATACAATAATAATAATTACGTGGTTCACTTCGAATTATTTTTAGTAAAAAAACATTCAATTAATAGGTACTTGCTTTTGAAATTGGATAAATGAAGATGTATTATCATGGTAGATATCGTAAAATCGTCTAGTGTTGAATTCATACTTTTAAAAGAGTATTCAGGCATTAATATATTTTAACATCACGACATCACGTAATGTTTTTGGTATTATTATACTATTATTTTCTCTACACAATTTTATCGGACTGACATTTATGTGTTCTAACAAATCAAATAATCATATTTTTTAGAATTATATTAATACGTCGAGTAAACTAAACAGATTAAAAAAAATCATTAAACGTTTCCAATGACTTCAACAAATTAAAAATAATAATAGATTGATTTTTGACCTATAGATATGACTCATTATATTTTATTCATCGGCCACATTATTTCGTGTATAATAATTGATACGCATAAATATACCTAATATGTTAAGTTTAATTAACATTCAACACATATAAAACAATGCATTTTTTTAGAATATATAAGTTGCTTTATTAATTAATAATAATCTTAGTTTTAATTTAAAAAAATTTATATATAATAATTCGTTGGTATTAATTGTTGAGAGTTATAATAACGACGTGATTTATTCTATTGACAGTATTTATCGTTATTATAATAATATTATTATTATTATTATAATTTCTAAAATATAAAAATATATAGTATTAATTGTATGGTCTATTTAGAAATATATAATACGCTTAACGAACTAAACAGAGATAAATATTATGAGAGTACCAAATTCTAAAATCAATATCATGATATATTATTCTTTTTTTTTTTTTTTTATAAAAAAACATTCAACAAACTCATTTAATTTGTATACTCGTTGGAGTATAGGAAATATAGGAATATACTAACATATTGGGATTTAGAATATAAATAAGATTTTTAGTTTATTTACAGTTTAATTTAACATTTTAATAAGTTGTATTTATATCGTGTATTAATGGTCAGGATTAAAATGGTTGTTCTATCGTTTAGACAAAATTAATGTCTATAAAAAATAATAAAATACCCGTCGTAAAATATATATAAATATATTTACTGATATCGTAATGTTTGAGATATATTTTTTTTTTCAAAACTATGTACTGTACCATATTACAATACAATATTACTAGAATAGCTGTACTCATTTCTAATGTATGGTTGAGTCTGCAATTCTAAAAAAAAAGCAGTATTCATGTACTTTTCAGCGTATCATCTTTATAAGTATTGTACATATGATCGTATAGGTACATGAATTATAAATGAACTAATTAGTCCGCATTAGAGTTAAAAACGATTACGATACGCCACATTTGTATCGTTTAACCAGCAAAATTCGGCCAATTGTAACAGTTTTACCGACGTGGTTTTTAGCGCAACTATATAATTTTGTTTTTATTTAACGAGTCTAATATTATAGTTGGTTTTGGTTACCTCTAAGTTAACTTATTTATAAAATGTGCATAGAATAGTTCTAATAGTAATAATAACATACGTTAGCTAGGTAATTTGATAATATTTATAATATTTATCTTACAACTATTTTGTGGTCAAATATTCATTTAGTCACGACGCTTATTCCCACCATCATTCATAATATATTCCATAATATGTTTTACGTTTATAATAAACAATAATATTTTAAAATATCAAATATCAAATAATATCACTGCAGTGTGTGGTCACGGAACAAATTTCCATTTATATGACATTGTTATTGTATGATAAGGTACACGCCATGCGTGTGGTGCAATTTACTACAAAAATAACGTGATCATATTTTTATACTTTTTAGTTTATTATTAATATATATTGCGGTGCAT
Organism: Rhopalosiphum maidis; assembly: GCF_003676215.2. NCBI lineage: Eukaryota > Metazoa > Arthropoda > Insecta > Hemiptera > Aphididae > Rhopalosiphum > Rhopalosiphum maidis. Next base: position 7,963,657 of record NC_040878.1, read on the forward strand.
CAACATCCTGGTCCTAGGAGACTCGCATAAAGATATAATGTATACAATACACATATCCCATGTTACGCATTGTTAATTTATTTTGGTTGATACGGCTTATTGCTTATTTTATTTTAATATTATTTGATAGGTACATAGCATAAAACCAGATGTAAATTGCTAAAAAAATACTCTTTTATCAATAGTAATGATTTAAGTTAAAATGTTAAAATTACTATTGCAATCCATGTCATACGTCATAAACAGGAAACTCGTTCTGCTGTACATATGTTTCGATACCTAGTTTGAGTTAAAAAATTGTTCATGTGGATTTGAAACTTTTATGTATATTATTATATTTTAAAATACTTGATGAAATTTTCAACGTATTATTTCTATTAATATATCAATCTATTATTAGCCGCGGTAATAATTAAAAAGTTATTAATAATAATAAAAAAAATATCATATTTTTTCTTTTATGAAATAAAATATATAATATATTATAGGTACCTATATTATCATGATAGTTCAATTTATAACAAATACGATGTTTTCGATAAAAATTAATTCAACTTACCGTATTGCTAGTAGTAAAATAAATTACTACAATTAGTAAAATAAATACTTACTACTCAGAACTTAGTAATTTTGGTTGAAAGACCATCTCCGTTTAGATTAATAATTCGAATGCAATGGTTTATTATTGATTTAAAATTTAGTATATCAATAGTGATCTAAACTCGAGGACTAGATATAGGTGGTAGGTATTATTGTAGGACACCTATTTACTGTACAGTATAGCGGTTAATTACTTGTCTATTTTGTATTGCTCTATACTTATACCAACTCAAATAAATAATATTGTTTATTATAATTTACCTAAATAAAATGAGGTGAACACTGATTGTGGGCAATTGTCGACGGATGATAACAAAATATGACAACCTATCATCAGGCGATGTCACGTCAATAGTTTTCAATTACAATTTCGATATTCGTGATCGATATTTCTCTGTATTTCGATGTGCGTATGTCAGTACTCCAGTACGTATGTGATATTTATGAAATACGTAGTATGAAGTATTTATCATAATATTTAAAATTGTATTTTTTTTTAAATATTAAAATCATAATAGTGTGTTGTCAGCCTGTCGTTATATATTGCATGTGCACAAGCATGTTCCTATATCATGTAATATATAAACGTTAAAAAATAATTGATTATTTATTTTCAACACGGTCGTGTAAGAATAATAATAAAACTTTCGTTTTCTAGAAACTATGGTACAGCGGCAGCAAAAGTGCGTGGAAGTGCTCGAAAGCTGTAGCTCGACCGTCATCCGTTGTTTTCGGTTCGCATCTGTATCGTCGCCGTAGTAGTACAATGATAGCCCGAGCGTACGTGACCGTATGGATCGTGGCGTGGGCGTCCTGTCCGACGGCCACCATCGTCGATGCCAAGGTGACGAAATGCTGTCCAAGGGACATGATACTGGCCATCGACACGTTCTCGTGCACGGGCTTCGTGGCGGACGACAAGGACCAGCACGAGTCGTACGCTTGGTCGTCGGACGACGATTCGGCCGCGGCCACCGCACCAGCAGACTTTGCGTTCTCCATCTCCAACTCGATTCCCTGGTCGGTAACGTTTAAATAAATACGTACTCGCGAATGAGTTCTTACCATCGTGTGCCGCGTGCAACCCGTGCAATTAATATACATGTATAATATTATCGACTTGAACGGATTTCAATATCTCAACTCGACGAGTTGGGCCGTGTAATACACTCGCTTTTGCCCCCGAGTGTGTAACAAATCTATTTAAAAACTAACATTTGGATAAAACGCAAAAAAAAAAAAAAAGAATGGGTATACCGAAACCGAATTCGCCCCGCGATTAGGAGGGAGGTATACCTTTGCGCTTCCGTAATGCGCACATAATATTCGACCATCACTCGCGATGGTATTCTAAACGTGATTCGGATTCGTTTGACAGTATTATGTCAACATCATATTATTAGTCGTACACGACCGCGGGAACCGAAAACTCACGTCCGATTTCTGCGCAGGTGGATACCGCCGTACATGGAGTTCCTGCAGTCTGCGAACCTGTCGGAGAAGTTCGATCCGGACGGCCGGATGTTCGACATGGACGGCCGCATGCCGTGCGACATGGGCGCCCGGGAGATGACCGTCATCGACGACGACGTGGCGGTGCTGGACGACGGGCGGCTGGTCATGTTCGGGCAGGAAACCCGGTCGTCCGGCGTTTACGGGCGGCTGACGTTCTCCAGCGCCGAGTACTGCATCGACCGCGTGTCGCTGGTGGACGGCGTCACGGTGAACGGCAACGGGCGTGCGCAGCACAATAAGGCGGCCGCCACGACGACCACGACCAGCACGACCCCGGCCGCCGTCAACTACGGAACGCCGGCCCGGTACACGTACGTGGCGCTGGTGTGCCAGCCGTGCTCGAGGATGACGTGCGTGCCGAAGTGCTGCGGCAAGGGACTCATGCTCGCGTACCAGCACAACAAGAGCGGCGTCATCGGGTGCGGCAAAGTGCAGTCCGTGGTCAACGCCACCGCCGCCATACACATGAAACTCGCCAACGGCACGGAACTGCGGCGTGAGTGTCCCTCGACCCTCCACCCCCCCCCTCCCGTACAGGATATTTTGATGTTACGTATTAGATTTGTGCGAGTTGCAGAGGTGGTTTTTGTTTTTTCGTTTTGCTTTTTAATAGCGGCGCAGTTTTTCTCCGCGTCGGGGGGCCCATTTTTTCAGTGGTTTTCAGTGTACATGCGGCGTTCGAGCGTTTATTTATAGATGTATTTAATGTGTTTTAGTGTATTAAAATACTATCGATTTCACCTTTAGATATGAATTCATAGAAATGTGTAGGTATATACACACACGCGCGCAGAGGTGCATTTAATCAATACAACATATTATACATACATTCTATACATTTCATATTATATGTATGTACGTGTTACTGCGAATGTCCGCAATTGGCGAGTGTTGAAAACCTAGTGAATGTTGACATTTACATTAGGATTTTGGTCGATGATAACAAACACGACATCGTTTTGGTTAATGTTGACATAGGTTACGTATTCGCACATAATATTACAGTATAGTACTATAGATAATAATATAAAATAGAAATGATATGTTTAGTTATAAATATTAACAATTAATTTTATTAATTATGACTATTGTTTTTGTACAATATCATACTTGTGTTATTGATTTAAATTATGATTATTTTGCCTTACGAAAATTATTATTTTAAAAAGACGGCGAAAATTGTTCCACTTATTGCAACATGACAAACTGTCATGATATTTTGAACCGCATAAAATGCCAACATTTCTACAACCGCACTTTTTTGTAGTGCACTTTGTTTTGCAATTACATCGTGTATAGGCAGGTACTAGAATATTAGGTAAGATCAAATTAAATAATATCGGCATTACCAACATTAACCAATATCGTTGTATAAATGTCGACATCCGCCAGTAAATGTTTACAAACGGTACAAACTTAATCAATATTCCAACATTCACCAATGACTTTGGTGTATGACGACATTAACCGGTGACTGTCAGCACTCACCAATTGCGGACATTCGCAGTAACATATATACATAATATGTATAAACGTTCTTCGTTGAAATAATAAATACGTTATGATCAAATATCGGCTAAATCGTATTTCAATCAGTTTACTCGTCGACTATATTATACAAACATAACACTATGTCATCGGTACAGGATAAAGTATTACAATAATATCTACATAAGTGTATAATATTATTATTCCAAAGAAAAATCTGGAAGGTCGGAAATAGCTTTTGTCGTGCACGTATACATTTGTTCACTATACAGCAGATAACATCGATTATTCAAATATCAACACGCGTTATAGCACACGGCGTACACGTTAGTCATGAATATAATTTATGCATAATAATTCTATATTAATAATAATAAATCTATACTGACATATTGTATACTATTTGTATACAAATGTAATATACAATAATTATTCTTTAACAATAATATAATATGATATATTTTATAATTTATATTATTATACGCATTATTATTATTTATTAATATATAGAATTATTATTTATCATGCACATTCATGTATTACATAATATGCATGATTAACATATAGCCACGAGTGCTTCAAATATATATATTAATATGTGTTACCTACATATTATCAAGTATGTTGTATGTAAATACTGTCTAGTATATTATAGTATTTAAAAAACTCGGGCGTTTCGGAACTAGGTGCGGTCCCAACTAGTTCGGATACTCGAGGTTCTATTGTATATATCCCAAAAGTCCCGCACCACCACAAATATCCTTGTAAGGCCGTGACACATCAATATAATGTTTAAATGGAGTTTTGAAACAGTAATAACCAAATTTAAATTTAATGGAATACATTTTTTATAGATAGCTTTTGAAAAATTCACATTCTGACATATTGATTTTTCACGGAGATAAAAAGGGCGATACGGGACTTTTGAGGCAACTGTATACATAACATTTAGATAGTAGTTGTATAATATATATATATTTAACGAATTGTGCATGATTAACAAAATATATTTTAACTAAAATGCATTGGTTGTCGGCGCGTTTGTAAATTGTATGACAGGTCAATAAAACATAAAAGAAAAAATAGGGGTAACAATATATATCTTGCAGCCGCCCCATAAATGACGCCTCTATTATATTCCTTTAATACATATTTTTTCTACGATCTAATATGTAGATAGATATTGACCGTGTTGTAAATAGTGTACCGCAATCGATGTTTTCGATCACATCTTTTGTGTCGGGATTTTCAATAAACGAAATGGTTATCGTTTTATATATTTGATGTATACTAAATAGCCATACATTTCGTGGAAATATTTTATAATCCAGATATCGATTTAGCGATATTATTTTTGACATTTAATAACTATTTTTATTTAAAATCAATAATATTTCAATTTTCAATAATTGATTTAATGATTTCAATAAACTATTTCACATAATATTATATTAATGCATTTTGCTGTTGAGACAGTTTATATAAGTTTAGTATTCAATTTTTACTTTTTAAATTATCTTATAAAAACGCAAAAAAGTTTTTTTGTTTTATTAGAAGGTCTTGAATCATTGAATAGATTTCTGTAATTGATATGCAGTTAAAATTTAACGATAAATCAGTGTATATGTAAAAAATGATTCTGATCGGATATGCGTATCTAAGAATATTTGATTGTAATATAATTTCATATATTGATATTAGTAATATCATCGATTATAAATAGTATTTATGTACTAATTTGAACTAAATGTTGTCCAAAACAAATTGCATAAATTAAATATTAACAATTATAATATTAGTTTGTAATTTTTAAATAATATTATATCAGTTTTAAGTGAAATACCGATGTATAGTAAAACGGTGTGAATAGGTTTGTGGTATAAAATATAAATAGATAGCTTTAAACTAATCTAATTATTATTTTGAATGATAAATAATAATATAAGCATTAAGCAGTATAGGTAACGTAAAGTTTCAAGTCTTTATGAAATATAGTTTTTGAATTACGACAAACACACTAATCGTTAAATGAAAATTAAAAATACATATCACTTAATAGCATAAAAATAGTCTAAATACTTTAAAAATGTTGTGTTTACAGGAAATAATGATTTGGTACCTAATGGCTAATATATTTTAAGATTTTTTCAACAGTTAATGTTTTTTATATTACAAAAATTGTTGAAGGAGAAATCAGAAATCGTTGATTTATGTTTGAATATCCATTGTCGTTAAAATTTGAATTTAAACACTCATAAAAATGTATTTATCTCAAAGCTAAACAATGTTTATACTCCAGTAAAAAATGTATTATATAGAATTATAGAACATTTAACTAATTTTCAAGCGTAAAATGTTAACACGAGAAATACTATGATTTTTTTTTTTATAAACGATTTTGGTAGTAGTTCAAAAATTGAATAATCGTAGGTACATTTAATTGTCTTCAAATATTTAAAAAATTTCTATACACGGTAAAATGTTCAAAAGATTTTGAATTTTTTAGTTATATAGATATATGTAATGATTTTTTTTTATTAATATTAACATTTGAGATTTAAATGAAACAAAATTTGTAAAATTATTTTGTAACTACATATTTATTAAATATTAAGTAAGTATGTAGTTAATATTGAAACCAAAAAAATCTAGAAAATATTTTAATAATTTTTATAGATATTTTAAATTAGAATTTTAATAGAATTAGATAATTAAACATTTTAAACAATTTTTTTTGTTGTAATTAAAAAAAAAACTTTTCACGAGGTCTTGAAAATTTTACATAGGTATACCTATATTATTATTTTTTAATACATATACAACGACTTTTTAAAAAATTGTAAAAGTTAATTTTACACTATTAACTTCTGCCTATTTTTTATATAGTACTTATGAAAATATTCACACCGTTCTATATTTTAGTAGGTACCTATGTTATCCGTTACCATTTTGTGTCATCGAAATCTGGTACATTATCACCTTTTATATACTTTTCTCAAAAATATCGATTACCTATGCCATATGGACAGGACTACATAATGATATACAATAAAATAATGTAAATAAATATAAAAATATATCACAAAATGTATGTGACTTAGCATTATCTATACATAATATCATATGCGGTCGTTTCGGTAACAATGTATAGTGAAATCGTTTTATCGCCACACTGGTGGTCTGTGAGTTTGACCTTTTTTTCCTTTTCATATTCCGATCGCTGCTCGTACAATTTAGGTAGAAAATACTGTTTTCAATTGTTAATAAATCTAATAATAAATGTCCTGAATGCATCTTGCATGTAATTTTTTTATTAATGTAATGTAATATAAAGCATTCGCATGAGCTAACAATATTTGCAATGGTATAGGTAAAAAGAAAATCACGATGATTGTTATGTATAGAACTGTGAATTATTGTAAATTGTGATATTTTTCTTATTATTTTAATGTCAGTGTTATTTTTTGTTCATTTTATAAAATCCTACCATAGCTATTATCATTTATCCTACAAAAATGAGATAGGTATACTATATTTCTCCACTGTTCGTTTTCAATCGTTATTCGTTATCCTTTTATTAGTTTTATTAGGTATATGTACCTATAATTTTCTGCCAGGAGTATATATATATTTATATATTTATGGGACACGGGTCGACATTAAACATAAAATAAACTAAAATAAAAAATCATTATGAAAATATCAATTTTTAAACTAAAAGTACCAGTATAATGATTTCAAATTAAAACATAATAACATATAAATTAATATCGCTATTCGAGTATATACATTATTAGCATCAGGAGCGTTATTAAAATTTCCATGCTTTATGTATACGAATACCAATAAAATTATAAATTGTTTAATTATTTAATAAATTAAAGTAAAACAGATGAAATCAATTATTTTAGTATTTAATAGATCAATATCATAACGATTTAAATATCTGGTGGAAAATATAAACGCGATTCGGTCACGGGCGGAGGAAAGCGCAATTGTCGAACGTGGTTCTATTTATTTAGAGGAAAACGAACGGCGGAGAAACCGGTACTTAGGCATCTCATTTTTGAAGGATAACGGTCCCGGCCGTAGGTACGCAATGCGTGTAACGCGCTTACATCTCGTCCGCAGGCAAGGACCTCTATTTCTACGGCCTGAAGCCGCCGAACTGCGGTCCCCGTGGCTGGTACCTGCTCGGCGGGGACATGAAAAATACCGGCGTCGCGGCCACGAAAAGGGTGCAGGCGACTTACGGCCTGCTGCCGGACGGCCGCGTGCTGGTGGACGGCGGCCTGTTGCCCATCGAGCGCGACGACTACTGCGTGGACGCGATGCAGGCCGAGACGAACACTACGTACACGGGCGTGATGCTCGCCTGCCGACTGGCCGCCGGCGTGGCGGACGCCGCCGGCCCGCTGAAGTTCCGGCAGATACTGTACGGCGCCTACTTCGTGGTCGGCACGATTTTCCTGGCCGCCACGCTGCTCATATACGCCGTGCTGCCCGAGCTTCGCGTCACCGTCCACTCGGGCAACCTGATCGCGCACACCGTCTGCCTGTTCGTGTCGTACGCCACGCTGGCGGCCACCACGCTCGTCCGGCAATTGTTCAACAATTGCGCCTGCGTCATTGCCGGTAAATATTATTATAATTATGGTCGTCGTTACTCACAAAGTGTATATTGTAATGTGTGGGGTACGTAAATTCGATTCGCACTAAAAAAAAAAAAAGTGTTTCATTATGTATAATAAATAAAATATTTAGTATGCGACTATAATATGCTCTGAAAAATTCTCAAACGTATTATACACATAAATTTGCAGTAAAAAAAAAAAGACCTCGACATTACAATAAAAACTAAAAAACGTAAGAACAGTAGATTTTGTTCTTGATAGACATCGAAAAGATTCATACTAACACAATAGATTTAAGAGATTTAAATTTAAAAATTCCTAACGTGAAAATACACGATTGCGCCGTTTTATTATATTGTACGTTCAAATTAAAAATCAATAATAGATACATTACTGTTGTAATCAATGAAAATAGTAAAAACATTCAAATCCGTGTCAGAGACTATCTATAGTTAGTTGTGTATCTGATCTTTAATGACGAGTATGATAACACTGTATGTAACTAAATATTAATATAAAAAAAAAAAAAAACAGATAATTGAGTACCACTCTGTTGTACGTTTGGTGTCAATTGGCTAACTATATTATAACTTATTATAAGTGTATTAAATTTGAATTCAATTGTATATCAACTGGTAAACGATTATACGAAAAACCATTCTGAGCAGAAACGACCTACGGCTTGTAGGCTTTATACCACTAGATGATTTTGATATAATAGGTAGTTTTATGTATTAGTAATTTATTTTGATTTTAATGTTATAGTAGGTTGCGATATATATTTTTTCGAATATATCGCATATATAATATATTATATTATTGGTATTTTGGTATTTAATTATTATAATAATAAATATTTAACAAAATAATATTATTTGTACCATAATATATCATCAATTTAATCAAAACACTTCTTTCTGTAAATATTGCAAAATAGTAAAATTAGATTTATAGTAACTATAAATAAATCAAACATGTTACTGTGTTTAATAGAAATCCATGAATAATATTTTTAAATTAAAACAAAATAATTAAAATATCGTTATTTATCGTTTATAAATAAGTAATTTTGTCCAAAACAGAACTTAAAATATTTATAAAAAAATAATTATCTATAAACAGTTTTTTGGATTTTATAGTTTCAGTATGAGTTACTTATGCAGAAGCCTGTAGATTTTCATAACTTAAAGATATCAAATAATTTACTAATTTTTGCAGTTTTTATGAACTTTGTCACAATTCTAACTTTAAACGTAAATTTTTAACTGAGAAATAATTAATAACGCTAACGCATGAGGAACTCTGCATTAATTTTTCAAGCATTTAACTACTTTTTACCTAACAAATAATTTTTAAACATCATGTCTAAAAAAAAATTCCGATTGTCCATAAATAACTATTAAAAAAATAAAATATTTTGAAAATTGTATTGTAAATTAGAAAACAATAATATAAATATTTGGTGAAAATTTGATGTTTTTACGATTATTTGTTTCCGATTAACATCGAAAAAACAAAATCGATGTTATCAAAATAATTCCTGTTTTCCTGATTTTTGTTTTTTTTATTCAATTGTCAAAATTAGTACTGCCAGTTTTTATTTTTCACCTATCAAAAGTATATGCTTTGCTTAGAATCTAATAAATAATAATTAATAATTATGATGGAAAAAAAATCTTCGCCCAACGTGGGGCTCGAACCCACGACCCCGAGATTAAGAGTCTCGTGCTCTACCGACTGAGCTAGCCGGGCTGATGATATGATAATAAGATTTTATACTCCTATGATACATACGTATCTTAATATTTTACACAACTCGGATGTCTGTGTTAAGAAAATGTAATCACTAATCATGATAAATAAAAATAACAATTATGATATAACCTAGGACAGCTAGGTAGGTATATAAGTAAAGAAAGACATCAACAAATATAAGTGTAACTTGAATAAAAATAATCAACCAACATTGTAGGTAATGTAATTAATGAGTTATAACTTAATTACCTATTATAATATATGTGTGAAATAGAGAAGTGCGACACATAAAAATATTTTTGATTATAGACAGTTATTATTTGTTAGCATACTATTTTTATATTTTTCATTTAGGTTGTATTACAATCATAACATTATAGTTTATAATTTATGATAAACCAAATTAATTAACATTTGTATATAGTAGGTATAATATACATATTTAATTAGCAGTGTTGTATGAATGATACTATTGTCAAAATTGATCTTGTATTCTTGTTTGTATTTTAACTTGATAATTACTAGTTAGTAGGTAACTATAAAAATAATAATTATTATTATCATTATAAATAATTGCATTTATTTAAAATGTAGGTATATTAGATATGTAGTATGTACACACAATATTTTATTAAATTGTTCACAAGACAATAAGCAAAAATTATATATAAATGTTATAAATAATACAAAAATAATTTGAGAAATAAGCACCAGGCGGTGATAGTGGTGATACTAGCATTTCCTAGTATTTAGCTCCTACACATATTATAATTTCCAAATATGTCGATTCTTTTTGAGCTACCTGTTTATAAGTTTTTGAAAATTTTATTTTTATTTTTCCTATAAGTGACGATTAAAAATTATTCATTGGTTCAAAGTTCTTGAAAATAAATACAAGGTCTAAAATAAGATTTTCTTATTTATATGTAAAAATATTTGAAATAAATATGAAAATTTGTAAATTATTTTGCAGTTGAACATTTATAAACATGTCATTTTTATAGCTAAGGATTAAAAGTTTAATTCAAAGTTTTTTTATGAGTATTTAATACTGAAAACAAAAAAAATCTAAAAAAATATATATGCATATTTTTTTTATAGATATTTAAGTTGAAACTTAGATATTATTACATATTGAAAATTATTAATAACGATATTCATTATTTGTTAGATCAACCAACCAAAATTAACGATAAATATATTAATAAAATATCATTGCATAGTGACCCTATAAAATTTTTATTAAATTTGATATAGAAAAATTTGCCAGTTAGATTATTTGAAAATTTGTCTATAGAATTTGTATTAATTTAATAAATTATTTATTGCTTCAATAACACTAAACTTTATTCCATTAATAAGTATTTTATTATTATAAGAAAAAGCACTATTAATATATAATGTGTAGATCTGGTCTGCATCTAGACTATATCATTAGCTATACATCTTATTTTTTAATCAATTAATTAAATTATTTATTACATCAAAGATTTCAATTTAATACTATTGATAAATACTTATTCACCTTAAGAAAATACATAATTAACAAATAATTAATATTATTTAGGCTGTATAATTTTTTTTATTGATTTGACAAATAATTTATTTTCTCAAAAAAGTTATTGTACCTCAACTAAAAAAGTATTTGGATCATTAATAAATATTATTTTTATCTTAAAAAACATTTAAACATATTTATTATTTTTACTTTAAAAACTGGCTGTACAAATATGTATTGTATCTATAGGCGTACGTACAGGACGAGCGGAATCTTTTAGGGGTATAGTAATATTTCAAATTTGTGTATATTACATTTAACTCTATCATTATATTCGTGGAGATCATGAAAATTGTATTTGTCGTAATAGTGAAATAAAATAAAAATATTTGTGTACCACCACATAGTATTTATTTATTTATTTATTTATTTATTTATTTATTTATTTATCTGACTAAAACACTGTGCACTAAACGTCAAAATATGTACCTAGTATGACTAAAGAAGTACTAAAGATTTTATACTCTATACTGTATAATGTAGACAATGGCCTATCGCCTATGGAAATTATCATTTATCAATTATTACATAATTACACATTTATATATTACCTACTAAGTTAATATGTATAGTTAGATACAAAAACATGCATTAGGTATGTATTAATATAATATATAATTTTATTTTTAACTTAAAAAATATACAAGTACTTATGTTTATCACATTAATGTTGTATGCACATTGCACATACAACTTGATTCTATTTGTATAGGCATATATATATTATACAGTTTTAAATTTACAATTATTACGATTAGAATGTACCTATGTACCTAGTATGTTAATGTGTCAAAAAAAATTAGGGGCACTGTTCAAGTATTGGGGCACTAATTCTTCCAGGCTCGACCGGAAATTAAAATCTGCGCACGCCTATGATTGTATCAAGCACCATATTATTAAATACCTATTAGTTTTGACATGAAATTAGGATATTTTAATACACAGCTAAGTAACCAGTAAATGTGTAATGTAAAATTATTTATATTTTATTATAATACACATATTATCATCATTGTCCAAATATAGATAATTATAATATTTCAAAACTTCAAAAAATAAAATAATGAAGCAAAACCTAAGAAATTTCAAAAAAGAAAAAAATATTAACAAACTAATATAATACATAGATTTAAATCAAAATATTAAATACTATAAAACGTTATATATATTTTATAATACTTTAGTATAAAAATACATAACTTGTATTAATTAGCTTTAAATTTTAAATATAATCATAGATAAAATTACTTTTGTATATTAGATTTGATTAATTATATGATTGAATTTATTATTTTATTTTATTTAAATAGTGCAACATTTGGGTTATTAATTGGTATGGAACTATGGTGTATAGTGCTGGGAAAATGTTTCATCGATCTATCAATCTGGATCCATTCCACCAGAAATAATAAAAAAATAAAATATTATTATTTACTTTTACTAACTTGTATCATTAATTTATTACTTTTGCTAATTAAGTATAAAGTTAAAAACTACATACATTCTTTTTTTTTTTACATCAATTAAACTAAAAATAAAATTAAAAATATTATGTATGTATTTTAATGTTGAGTCCTGTGGGATAAGAAAATCAACCATTTAGCGGTTTCACCAGTCAAACAACTCCTTTTGGAACTTATTATGTTTCCAGCTGTAGAAAATGCTCTTTCTGATGAAGTGGAAGTTTAGGGAATACATAAATATTTTTTAGCTAGTCTGGAAACACTTGGATACCTTTTTTGTCAATACATTTTTTAAATTTAATTTTACATACCTATTTATCTATTTCATTTTATTGGTTAACTTCTTCACTGTTATTATCTTGAGGAAACAATATATCAAAACAGATTTACAATAGTTTGATTGATTATTACTGTCAATTGAATCTTCTTTATCAGTGATCTGAGTTTTAAAAAAATGTTTTAATGTGTTAATTATTTTTATTGAAAAATTTTTATATTGTGAATCTAAAATTGAAGATATATTTAAAACTAATATTGCATCATCGTGTAATATTTCATTAAAAGATTTTAATTTAAACTCCATTATCAAAGATTTTTTTAATGTTTTAATTTCTGGTAGGTCAGAATCGTTCATAATTAAAAAATTATGAACTATGCTTTTTAAAAGAGGTCGTACAGTTGAAATAGTTGGGCTTTTAGTTGTCGACAATTCTTTGGTAGCAAGATCAAAAGGCTTAAGTACTTTAATTAGTTGCTCTGATAGTATCCATTTTAACTCACTGAGCTCCAACATAAATGCAGTGTTTCTGTTTGTGGTAGAACAATCATTAACTATTAAGTACTATACTGATAATTTGTCTAACTAATAACTTCAATAAGTCTTACAATCATGGAATAGGCAGAATTCCATCTTTTTTTTACAGATTGTATTAATTTTGTTTCTGATTGTTTTGTATTTGTCTGTATGAACTGTAGTGCTTTGGTTGCTATAGATGAATGTTTAAAATTTGAGACGATTGATGACACAGTTACAAGTATTTACTTGATAGTTTTTTCTTCTAAACCTTTATTAATACATAAGTGTTATATGAATGTTCTGCTTTCAACATCAAGTGTCATAGAAACAATTGCATTTCTTATATTTGAAGCGTTATCATGTGCAATACAAATAGTTTTATTATATATATATATATATATATATCTCATTTTCTTACAATGCCGATAATTTTATCTTTAAGATTAATACTTTTATGGAGCTCATCCATTATTTCAGTAGTTAATATAAAGTTTACCATTTTCCAATCGTTATTTGATGCTATGTGCTGTAACTGAAATATACGATTCCATTAATCTACTCGTCCAACAGACGGTTGTTAATGCTGCAATGCATTCTGAACTTTTTATTTCACTTTCTACTTTAATTTTTTCTGTTTGATACTATAGACCAAAAATTCTTCTTTTTATTATTGCTTTGCTTAGAACTTCATAATTTGTAGTGAGTTCCAAAAATCCAACACTGTCCACAATAGATAGTGGGAGCTTATTTTTGACAATAAATTTTATAATTCTATCTGTTATAGTCTCTTGTTTTTTGAAAATAACAGATGGGGAAAAAAACTTTTCCTTTATTTTTGTTTGCTTTGAGATAGTCCTGTATTTTCAGTTTCAGCTTCATTTGAAAAAGATGTTGATGGTGTAGATATTGATGAGAAATGTTGCAATCATAAGGAATTGAATCATCATTATCGACATCATCAATTCAAATAATCTAAAAAATATTATTTAGTTTAGGTTATAAAATACTTACTAAAAAAAATATAAAACAATGTATATCATGATATTAATGTTCATGTTATATTATTATAATATTTAATTCAAATAATAAGTTAGATGGTAATTGGTGTATCATATTTTATTATTTTTGTAGGTATCTATATTAAAAAAATATTTTTGTATGAACATCCAAACTATTCCAAACTGTACATAATTGTAAAGGATATTGTAAGTTAAACATAATAAACATTTTAAAACATATCAATTGCATGGGTAATATGAAAAATTTTATATTTTATTGAATTAAAGTAGATTACAATTTGTTCAGGTTTTAGTGGTGTACCAATTACTATTATACAAGGTGGTATTGGTAATTTTTATTTTTTAAACCTAATAAATAGTTTTTAGATTCACTGATTGAAGTATTAAACATAAAACTCTTTTGTAAATCCTTTATGGAGTACCTATTTTATTATATTGTTCTTTCAGCTGTCATCTTTTGTAACTTTGGTGATGTTGGTACAAATAACAAACTTAGTGGGTGAAAAAGTGTACAGTCTTTAGTCTTTACCATCCAAATAACAATTTACAGTTTAAATTAATTTTTAGAGTGACATAATAAAATTGAATGTTTGAAATTTGTATTATCTACCTACTTTGTGTAAGATCATTTGTCATTTTGAGTTTTTGAAGTAAGTAACAATTTCCCATCTTTGTTTTTTATAGTTTTATGTATTGTTTTACTAATTTGTAAAATATTATTGTACAATTTTGTAAATTCTTCACATATATCTAAAACGATTGATGACGATATAATCCATTGAAAACAATATCAACCTAATTCATAAAATAAAATTAATTTTATAATTTTAAATAATAAATATTTTTAACTCACAAGTTTATAACCTAATAGCATACAATATTTTTTCTATTCCTTTAATATTTCTATCACCATTGAGTTAACTTCTTTAATCTTATTCAGCCTATACTGCAAAGTGGCAGATCAATGAGTTAGAAAATTTTGAAATGAAATTTCATTATCCTATTTTAATATTTTATTATGTCCAACAAATAACCGATGTCAGTTTTTATTACTATTGAACAAACAAATTCAAAAAAATAAACATTAAGTTATCAAAATGTTTATTTATATTTCATATATAAATTATATCACTAATTTAAATTTCCTGTTATTTTACAAATAGTTTAGTGTAAGTTTATTTATCAAAATATGAATCATTTCTTTTCGCGGATTTGTCAATACAAAAAACAGAAAGAATTATTAAATTTAATGGGATATGTTTTTTTAGCCCACTGGTTTTAAGGGCACATATATAATTATAAAATTGAGCATACAATTTTCCTTATGGTGTATAATTATGTTAACTATAATTAAAAAATATACATTGAAACATAAAAATTTTACGTACTTACTTACTAATATTATTATATTTTATAGGTACACAAAAAATATTTTCAAATGCAATGTTTTTGGTAACAATTAATTCAACCTATTGCATTTAATAGCATTATTAACACAAAACTTAAAATATATTTTTTTATAAACTGATAGACCGTCTGCTCAGAATCGTTTTTCGTATATAACGATATATCATTGAATTAAAATTTAAAATATCTATCAGTGTGGGACTTGGTCATTCAATACTTATTTTCAGAGCAGTGCCCACTTGACCGTATTTTTTTATTTAAAAAAATTTTATTTTTATATAATAAATATTGTTATTAAATGAATTATTCGAATCTCTTTTAAGAATTATTTATTTATAAAATAAACTAATTGGTCCTCATGAATATTAAATTTGTTTAATACAAACATGCAATTTCATTAAAAACTGAAGTTTGTGGTAAAATAATAAAAATGTTAATAATAATAGATTTATAGGATATAATTTAAGACGTCATATATTATAAGTAATGTATAAAATCATGACGTTGACAAATAGTTTTAATTTTATAAGATATGAGTGAAAAAGTTATAATTTTTGGATCAAAACGTTTAACTGATATTGATTAGCTTTGTAACATTGAAACCCACAGACGATTAATTAAACATAAATCAATTTAATATTTATAATAACGTATATTAAATATTATATGTAATTTGAAGGGCTTTCGATATTAAATATTATGTCTTATTATTAATTTTAAGAATATCCGTTTGCCTATTGTTTATGTGTAGAATTTATTTTATTTCACAATATTGCAATAAGATTTATTTTTAATGTTTTGTAATAAGGTTAAAAGTTTTAAAAAAATAATGTTTTGGTTGTTGGTATTTTAGAATCACTATTCATTTATTACATTTAAATGCTACACGATGAAACAAATAAATAATACGCGTCTCATATTATCATTATAATAATATGAAAGTAGGTATTTAATCTTAAATTAATAATGTGATAATAATAATTTGTATGTTTATCTACAATGAGTAATATTTTAATGTCGATAATTCATTTTTTCAAATTAAAATGTGATAATAATATAATGTATGATCATAAATATGAAAAATATGACTATATTTATTTTATTAATAGAAGCCAATGTTTGTGTATATGACATATTATGCTCGTGTGTAAATGATCCACAGTCAAGTCAAATCACGGCAACGTCGTGCAGAATCAGCTATGACTAATAAATATAGAAAGTCAATATTGCCTAAAACAGATGCTGGGATAATCCTTATGCTACTTCATGGTTTTTGAATGATGTTCATAATATTTTCGTCAATATTTTCAGCAAAATCTCTTATGTCATGCGCTACTTTTTATAATTTATTTTTTACTTTTCAATCCATAAATGTTGAATATAACTGACCGATGAAAAACCATATTTTTTTATTTATATATTATTACAGGAAATAAAATAATTATTATAATTGGATATAATTTTACACCTGTATTTTTTATTTGTTGAAAACAACTCAAATAACAGTAAAAAAAATCTGTACCATTTAAATTTAACAAATTTTTATTTTAGCATTTTATTTGTCACGGGCAACGCCGTTCATGCCGTCTTGCAAGATCATCTAGCATACTCGTATGCAATAATATGCATACAATTACAATATTTCGAAGTTAAAACTTATTATCAACATATTTTGATTCAGATAAATTACTTTTATCTTAATTATTTTAAAACGCATAAACATAAATGAAAAATTATTTCTCTAATGAGCAATGTCTAATATACTATAATACTAT
This sequence comes from Rhopalosiphum maidis, assembly GCF_003676215.2. NCBI lineage: Eukaryota > Metazoa > Arthropoda > Insecta > Hemiptera > Aphididae > Rhopalosiphum > Rhopalosiphum maidis. Next base: position 7,981,667 of record NC_040878.1, read on the forward strand.
TATGTGTATAGGTAGGTACTTCTTGTTTCCTAATGAAATAATTGAGGCGAAGCAAGATATCATATAATTATGCATAAAATTTTTTTTAAATACCTACATTTAATATTTCGTAAACTTGTCAATTGATACATTTTTTCTTTTAGGTTTTGTCATACAATTTTCATTTCTTGCAGCATTTTTCTGGCTCAACGTTATGTGTGCGGACATTGCGTGGACATTTAGGTTGGTAACATTTTTGATATAATTATTCAAAAATGCAATTAGCATTATTAATAAATTACACACTAATGTACGTTTTATTACAGCGGATTCAGACTACTTTTGTCCTCAAATAAAATTGAAAACGAGAAGAAAAAATATGTCATTTATTCAGCTTATGCGTGGGGCTGTAGCATCGGAATCACAATACTAACAGCTATGGCCGAATTCACTAAATTATTCGGTGATAGTAGTTATAAACCAAATTTTGGCAACTATGATTGTTGGTTTTCTAGTAAGTAATAAGCATGACAATATTTAGCACTTATTTTTATCCATGTATAATAAATAAGTACCTAACACAACACGATCCATTCGATTCAAAAAAAAAAAATTAATTCAGTCGAAAAGCATACACTTTTGTTAATAAAAATAGATAAAAGATAATGTCTGTTGTTAACTACTTTTTTTTTCAGATAAATTATCAGTTGGTGTATTCTTTTATTTGCCCATTGGGTTACTTCTATCAACCAATTTCATACTGTTCTTATTCACTGCTTTTAGAATTGTATTCATCCGAAGGGGTACGTCAAAAGTATTGAATCGTCAAAATAATCACAATGATATGAGGTAAATAAGAATGTAAAATTGTTATGGTTTATATTAAAAAAAAAAATAGCTGTGTATTGTGTAATGGGGCAGAAGAAATCTAATTAAAAATATTATTCTATTTAGTAAAAATAGTTGGTATAGCGCGGATCGACGCAGTCATAAAATTTAACATTATTAACGATTAGATGTTGAATTACGAATAATTATAAGTTTATTACGTTGACTGTCGATCGTTAATCACAATATGATAATTATTTATGGATAAATGTATTGTATACTATTTGTACGGAGAGAATACAAAAACTAATAATAATTATAATAACATAATTTTTTTTAATCGTGAAATTGTACTGATTAAATATACATATAGTTGTTAGATTTAATATATAATCCAGTGGACATAATATGTAAATTATCTTTTGCTTGCACTTGGTTTTATACGATGTATAATATATTTTATGTTAATTTATGTATAGGACTATCAATTATATAAACAAGACATTTTTTGTTCACTGTTATTAAAAACATATTTGACTTACTGATAACTACATAAAACGACTCCACTGTGTATTTTACTACACGCTACTTTATTAATACTCGAATTAAAACACGTTTTTTAAGTAGGTACCAGCCTAATTGCACACGCGTCAAACTTCATCGTATATAATAATATGCCTGTTTAAGTAACTGGACGACAATGTCAGTTATCATTTAGAATACAAAACTCAAAATCCAGATTTTACACGCATATATACTAAACAAAACCCAATAAATTATTTAAAATAAATATAATGATATTATTTCAGTTCAATCGATTACATAATAATAATAATAATAATAATGTCAAAAAATATTTTGTATTTATTCTACATAATTTTGTAATAAAATCTTGTACGACGGGCCTAAAATAATATTCTTTCAGTATATTGCTTGTGCGTTGTACATTTCATGTGTCGGCCATATGTTGGATGTCGTATAATACATTATATTATTCCACAGTATATTATAAATGTAAAGATTTAAGCCGGGTCGATTTTAGTTCGTCCGTATTTACAATATTTCTTTCAGGTGGCTAAAACGTGGTGTATCGATGTGTGCGATCGTCCGCAGGGTGTTCAGTGCGGCGGTGTTTGTAACAATAGGTTTGAGAATAAAGAGGGTTCGCTCAGCGTGCACGTTTTCAGTAAATTGTGCCGAAGGTCATGTTTCTTGAACACTATTATAAACCAAAAACCTAAGAAAATATACCGATAATGCCACTGCAAACAATATGTTATTCCAAGTATGAGACCAGTTGTAGACGCTTTCGAACATCAAAAAATATACCCTCTATAATCTCAATAACAATATATTATCTACCCTTGTCAAACCGACTCGCCATTCTGTCGCCCGTCTGTGTGTCGCCACTTAAGTACCTTTGACCCACCTATACATTTACATTTATTTAATCACAGACATCTTTAAAGAAACTAACATATTATAATAATAATAAAAGAAAATACATTATAGCTTCGAATAAACGTGTTCAGAAAAGAATTCTGTGGTGAATAGGTTATCGTATATCAAATGTACAAGCAATCTCCAAAAAGCATTCCGATTTTTTCATTGTGCCTTAATATATTTTTAATTTATTTCATTAAAAGAAAAAAATATATATCTCCGAAAACTACAATATGGTACTTTTTTGTTATCTGACCGGATGAACGTCTGTCGTACTTTGTACTATCGATTATAAACATCGTTACAAAACGTTCAAATAAGAGAAACTAATAATTGATATAATGTTTAAAATTAATATTATAGTATAATAATTAATAGTTAATATTTATTTTACTAACTAAGCAAGAATAAATACAATTTCCTAAAGGTCATTAAATGTCAAACTGGTTTTATTTATTTTAACGATAAGTTTTTGTTGTAAAAATGTAATGCTAGTATTAAATATTGTGGCTAATAACTCATTTCTTATACTTGGAATATACTATAATAATAATAGCTCACTAGCTGGTACAGATATCCTAAAAGAAATTTAAACGAGTACTTATATTTCTATGAGTAGTGTACAAGAATAGCCAAGAAACATAATCAATATCACCAATAATCGCTCATACATAAAAAGAAAAACCGAAATTGGAAATTTTTTAATAAATATAAAAATAACAATACTAACAGATAAGATTTTTTTAAATTTGTTTGTCGTTATTATAAAAAATAATAACTCTACTATACTATTCATACTATTTTACTTTTTGGACAAATTACATAGTACCTACGCTGCTAACAATTATAATTATTGTATTATTCATATTATTTTTACAAATTTCACCGATCATTTTATACTACTTTTTTTATTATAATACAATACCTGCATATCTTTATATGAAAATATCATTTATTTTACCATTTTACATATTTTATTTTTTTGAAAAATTACATTGTATACCGCTAATAATTATTGCATTTATCCTTTTATTATAAATATTATTATTATTTAACTTATTTACCAACTTATCTCTTCTATTTTATGGATTGGTATTATATACCTATTATAATCATGTATATAATATGTGAGGGCAACTCGTACATTTAGTTAAGGGACAACTGGTGCATTTTGCTGTAGGTAGTTTGGGGAGAATTGGTATAAAAAAGGTACTTTTGTAGAGTAACTGGTACACGCAATACGCCCCAAAATACAAGGAAAATAATAATAATACAAAAAAGATCAGCTATTATAAAATTTTAAAGTTAAGTTTTACCGTTGACAACGGCAGTTATTATTTATTCAAAACATATACACAAACAGCGAAGTTTAAATTTGTTATCAAAATAAAACGCTCTAAACGCATCGTATAGTATGTACCAAAAATAATTCAGGGCTCAATCCATACTAAAAGGTTTTTACATGCGACTCGGTTCGTACGCAGCCAATATTTTTATGTATTTTATGTGGCCAATTACAATATTATAGAAGCTATTTGAATTAGGCATCTCTGTACGTGTTGTAAGTACATTCGTACTTACACAACCATAGTGTAACTGATCATATATATATATATATATATGTGTGTGTAGGACACGTTATATACATTATAATATAATATATAAAATATACAGTACCCACACATACACACCAATCACACAAAAGGAATAAACCAAATCTTGCTTTTAGATATCGGCGCCAAAAGGATATAATATGATTAATACGCGTATACAATGTACATGAACCTACCTGTCCTGCATATAATATCACAAAACACGATCTACCCTCAGCGTCGGCCTTAGTCTGCCGCCACACAAGTATGTCCCATCTATTATATACAAGTATACGTTCGTATTTATTTAGTCGTGGACATTTCAAAGAAACATCAACACAATACACAAAACATCCATGAACAATTACTCGGATTCGGCATCATAGGGAGACACAGATTTGTGTGTGCGTCGGGACTTATCGTTATTCCTGTAAAAGCTATTTCAAAAACATTCCGAACCATCTATTGTGGCTTAGTATTTTTGTTCGTCCTTACGCTCATAAATGAAAACGAAATGATTTAACTCAGTCTTTGAATATTATACTTTTAAAAATTGCTTGTTATAAAATACATATTTATTTTTAAAGTACCTATATATTTTAAAAGGTTAAGATGACATTGAACATCATAATATGTTGTGTCGTTTATTTATCTCCGGCTTAATACTGAACGCGTCAAAATAATATACCAGAATATACAATCGAAATAATATATTTTAAACTGTTATTAGTATATTATCAGAGTAATTTGATCTAAACCCAAATTTAAAGGCATGAATATTATTTGGGGGCGATAGGTTCTCGTCGGTATTTTTGATATTTTAAATTCGTTGCGAGTAAAAGAAAAACGTACGATTTTAAAATGCTTATAACTTTTTATACTACTATAGTGTAAATGTTTAAAAAAGCCTACGTTGCAGCTGAATAGGTAATATTTTTACCAGAAAGAGGAAAACACGCATAGTACCCAAAATAGTTTACATATATATATACAGTATTGTACATGTAATATACATGTATAATAATTATACATAATACATATAAATATAAGTATTATGTAATATATAATAATTATAAATATAAATATAATACTTTCATCAATCGGAACCGGGTGGCTGTGACAAATTTATCCGAAGGCCTCCCCATGTCGCGCCCCTCCCCTTTAAGCGCGTCCCCATAGGCGCAGTAAGTCTATGATTCGTCATCGTCATATTATCATGTGTCTTGTTCGCAGGTTGTCGCTGTACTTAAAGCTGTTCTGCCTGATGGGCGTGACTTTCGTTTTCGAAGTGATCTCGTGGGCGGTGGAGGCGCCCGCTTACTACTGGTACGCGACGGACGCGATCAACTCGCTCCGCGGCGTGTTCGTGTTCTTCATATTCTGCTGGAAGCGGTCGGTGCTAAACCTGCTGCTGGCCCGGGCGCCCGAACCGGCCCGCGAACGGTTTGTCCGCGCGTTCGGCGTCCGCGAACCGCACAGGTACCCGAGTTTCTCGTCGTCGTGCCAGCCCAACACCTTCGGTACCGCCGCCAACGCCAGCACGCGGACCCACAGCGGCGGCGCGACGTCCGCGCGCACGACGGCCAGCGGGTTGCAGCTGTCGCAGTTCGGCAGTTCGGCGTCCGTCGCGGCGACGGCGGCGGCCGCCAGGAGGAATTCGTCCGGACGACCGTGACGGCACGACCGCCAACTATATGACTTTTATAGATAGTATTATTATTATTATAGAGATGACTCGTCGACACGAAACGATTTGCGGGCGGAGGGAGTTGGTTTGTTGGGGGGGGGGAACGTGTCCCATCCACACACGGATGGAACGTATACAATATACATCGTATTCGTGGACGGGGTCGAAGAGCGTATAATATTATAATATTATAAATGTATTATATACCTACTAGTTACCACCATGCACAAAACGGTCGCGTACGATCGAAGTTGTCGTATCATCACCACTGCAGATATAACAATATCACACACTGCGATAATACTAATATTACAGAGCTATAACTTAAAAACACAATATCATGACAAATTATAGTTAGATTATACATTATAATATTACAACGATAATGAAAAAAGAAATAATAATAAAATCAATCGAATTCGACATTTTTAGCAGACGGCGGGTTGATTAAATGTTTTATTCGTCATAAACCGCATTATATACGACCATAATCGTAACTAGTAGACTTCATATTCGATCAAAATACCTATTATACCGTGTAGTATCAGTGGCGACTCGTAGAGTTGGCGTAAGGGGGTACACAAACATTTTTGAGATATGTAATTTGTCCATAAAACTGTTTTACGCACTTATCAAAACTAATGTACTAAATAATGCACAACAACAAATCGTTAACAGGTACACCATTTTTCGTCATTACCAATAGCAGCAACAACCTTTTTTTTTTTTTAAATCGTTTTCAAAATGCCAACTATGTTGTGCATAGTAACTAGTTATAGTTTTACTACAAATATAAATATATATATATATATTATACTTTTTTGGAGTCTTTACGCACATCAGAGCACTGTGTAACACGAGCCGCCACTGCGTTTATATCAATTGAAGAGTTGTCTTATTAGTGTATATATATATGCTATCTATGGTACGATGGTAGAGTTAAGTTGCATGAGCTAAGATATATTATGTGTATAGCATTAGCCGTGTGCTCGTGTAGCTAAAAAGTGAAATCCATCAGTAGAATCTCGCATGTAAATACTTTTAGATTTAGGGAAACGTTATTAATCGTGGTCACGAGCCCTCTATTATCTTAGTTTGTGGCCACTGATCAGAGGGCGATTGGACTTTGCGCCGCTGCAGGTAGTCAAAAATAGTGTTTGTAAATTTTAACATTACAGGTAGTCGAAAACTGTGTTTGCAATTTGAAACGAGTTTTTATGTATTCAACAGTTTCGTTGGTATTCACGTTGACGTCGAGATTCGACGAATAAGTTAGTGAAATAGTCACTCAAAATATATTCTGTGTTCTTAGCCTTTCTTTTTTCATATCTTCTATTCTAATACTGAAACATGTGAGTACTATAAACGTATAAAATATTTAATTTTTGGTGTAAGTCGCAATTCATCATAGTTTCAATACCTGAGACGATGCATATTACAAACGAATGTTGATAGAAAGTACCTACGTAATATATTATGTTGTATATATTTCGGATTAATTTTAGTGAAAATCGATTACAGTCCTAACCTATCGGTATAGGTCAGATAGGAGGGCGGTACGTTAGACGCGATAAGGGTCGAAGAAACAGGTCTACAACCGCCACCGCCCATCGCATAAGAAATTTATGGTATACACTATACGGCTTGCAACGATTATTCCACAGTATAATGTAACATTTAATTTATATCTACAATAATCTGACCCTAGAAGCCAATTATATTCTATACGCATACCCCAGTCACCAGACCCTGCAGGTCGTATATTATACAAATACATAATTAAATGAAATAGCTATCTTATGTTACTTATTTTTTTCTGTAAAATGCGAAAGAAATCATTTTTTCTCTCTTCAGCCCCGATTCACGTGCGTATTTAACCGCCCGTCGGGTGGGTCCGCCCGCTCCGCACTTCATACCCTCTGAACCGGACCCTCATCGACTGTCGCCTGTACCATTACACGATGTCTCCGGTCGGTCGGGGCATTAAAATAAAATATTTAATATCTACTGCGTCTTATTTAATACGATAATTGTATACAATGCGCTTTTCAAACATTTCCTTGTATTGTCGATTTATTGTTATTTTTGTTCAAGTAGGTTTCTAAATATTCTACACGATACGGTCGACCCAACCAATTTCGAAGATCTGCACGTAGTTCATGAACCGGTACGACCCATGTCGACGATTTGTATGACTTGTGTGCGTATGGTGCTATTCATATACTTTTTTCATGTATTGATTTATTATTATTCTGTATAAAAGGACTTTTTTTTTTTTTTGAAAATCTTTAAAACACGATTTCTGAACACCATTAAAATGACCACCCCTGCTACATCGTAAATATTTTACACTTGACAACGGTAAGACGTGTTCCAGGCATGAATCGTTTGTATTGTGTGTTATTGTAACAACACTTGTTGATCAATTCTCTTTTTCATTTATTGTGACCTAAAGGCACGTATTATAAACACCCTCAATATATTTTATAAAATAGATGTTTTGTTTGGCCACCCTCTACGGGGACACATGTTGCCCACATCAGCATGATGCAATACGTAGCAACTATTTCATCATCTTCTGATTTTTTTTTTCTACGTTTTATAAATATAATTCTAATTCTACCATATACATTTTAAGGCATAAACTCGATTTTCAAATTAAATATATAACTTACGTGCGTTATGTTAAGGTGATATATGATATTTCTTTTAAATGTTTCCTCTGCAGTATGTCAGCGTTGAAATGACTAGAACACTAAGTTACAGGGAAATCAAAATATATTGGAAATTTCAATCATTTTTGAAGTCCTGCTCCGCTTCACTAGAATAGGTTAAATCATTCATAACGAGAAATCGACATTGCAGATGAATCCATTGGCATTTTTCATGTCACTAATTATATGGAAATACAATGTTTTTTTTTATCAGTAAAAATCAAATTTTTATAAAGTTTTACGGACGATGAAATAAGGAGATATTATCATATTATACATTTCGAAAATATGTACCTACATTTGTTTACGTAATATACGTAATTTATCGATATTTAAAACTATCCGAAAATGCACCAGGACAATTATTATCATATGAATATTGAATATTAAGTATATTATAGGAAGCCTCAAATAACGATATTCCCACGTCAAGAATGTCCATTATCTGTATACACATATCTAATGATTCATTATCAACGTCAATAGGTTATGATTATTGTTGAAAAAAAAAACAGTAAAATAAATTACTGAACCGTAGTAATATAAAAACTAATGGGATATACTTGTATATGATCTGACAACAGGATAATGAAAGAATCTCATTGATTTTTTTCTCCTATTATCGCATATGATTATAAATGTCAGAGACTTGTCATGTGGTTCGACCCTCGTTATTGGAGAAGTACCTCATCAGATACAATTGTAATTGTTATTCTCGGAATACCAGATTATCAGTCGCATATAGAATTTACTTATTGTGTATGGCTAAACGAATATTACATTATGTCTATACCGAATTGAGTCAGTTTTACCGCTTAGTTCTGTCTCCCGCGTGACCAATCGTCACCACAAAAAAAGTTTCATTTTATAATAATACGAATAAAATAGATAATACGTTATGGTTATACCTTCATATAGGTACATAACTACTTCTGTAAATTATTATAATAAATAATATTATAATTTATTATTATTATTATTATACTTGAACAATTGATAATATTTATAATACATCGCATAAACACTTTTTTTTGTATAAAATATCTTAACCATTATAATCATTATATTGTCGTGCTATATTGTATCATTATAATATTATACACATTATAAATATGTCTTATATCTGTCGTCAATTAGAAAATATTTCAATGTTCAACCACTTCAAGAATTTCAAGTAAAGGCAAGTGGTTGATGTTCATTCTGTGAAAGATCAAAAGACAGAAAAACAACAAAAGTCTGTACAACGCGTATAAGACTTATAAGTCGGGACCACCTAATTAGCGTGTGTCCAGATTGTTACGCAAGTGCATAATTTTATTTCTTTATGTGACCTTCTAAATTGTAAATATTATTATTATGTAATTATGACGACAGCTATTAACTGTTATTACCCGAGTTTTTTGATTTATTACAATTATACGAAATATTCTATAAAAAAAAAAAAAAAAATGTTTTTATAATCACTGTGTATAATGTAAACTCTCTTTGTATACCGCCAACATATTTTATACACTATTGAGAAATGTAAAATAAAATGTTTTCAAGTTACTATTACCGAAAACAGTTATATACTAACTATAAAATAATAACTAGCTATCTTTGAGGGGTAAATTTTTACCCCATGCGCGTAAATGAGACATGTAAATCCGTGAGCCGTACGACGGGTTAATATGTCTATATATTATCTTTTAGACGCTGTCTAGTCGTCCCACTTCATAATCAGCCATCACGTTCACTTACCTAAACATATATAATGTTGATCTCGGGTAAATTGATTTTTTTGACTTTCAACAAATAATGAGACTATATATAAATATACTACTACTACTATTATTATTATTATTATTATTATTACGTCGTTGTATTTTTCTTATTATGTAATGTTTATGTTATATAGAATCGCGGATAAAACGATTTTGCCAAACCGTAAATTGAAAATCGTTTTTCGCGCCTGTATCTATGTTTTTTAATCTTATTTGTTTTAAAAATATGGTTGTACTTTAAGAATCTAACATCTAAGATATTTTAATAAGAATTGTACACTTTATTCATACTCACCGTTTCCTTTAATAATTAATTTTAATCATACGTAGTTTTCACGTTCACATAATCACATTATATTATATAATCTAGTCACCATTTATGACCAAGCCGGATGTACAAATGAATAATTATTATTGTTTTATGTGCTTTGAACAAATTGTAAACTGACCTTTAAACGTACCTATCTATAGCTTAATTTAATCCTAAACTTAACTTGATTTATATCATACACCGTATGGTTATGAGTTACACCTTATTCGTCGAAGGGATATAGTAAATCAATTTTTGTTTATCTCTGTTGGTTGAATCAGGCAATTTATACAATATAATCAAGTAGATATACTTTTATTATATGCTTTGAATATATATTATAAAATACATAAAATATCAATTGTATTAATAAATATATTAAAAATTAATAATATTAATATAATAAGCTTATATATATTGTTGTATGCTTATACATATTATTTAATTTATAAAGTTTGTTACGCTATTCAAAATATATAATGATACATTATGATGTAATAATCGGTGTTGTTTGTTAGTTGTTAGCTTATAATAATGTATTAGTGGGCATTTTAAATTAATTTTTTATACAATTCCTATTTGATTATTATATTAATCACGATTTTCACGAATATTAATTCTATTTATGTACCAAAATATGTTCAAACTTTTTATTTGCAAAAAAAATAATATTTTATAATCGTTATTAATTTAAATAATAATAATATATATTGTGTATTCTGGACCATTAGCTATGTATGTTTTCTATACAAAAAAATAGAGAGGTAATGAAAATTTTAAAATTGTGAAATCTATTATACTTGTTTTAAATAACGGCCAGGCACTGAAATATACCGGAGTTTAATTCGAATATATGAAATACCGACTAGTTAGCGGTGTCAGTGCGTCGAACAAAAATTAACAGTGGCGCGGAATCGCCTGGGTAAATACTACAGCTGTTAAACTATGTGTGATAATACGAATTAGTATGCTTATAAAATTATAAAAAATGATGGAATAACTACATAAGTCGTTTGGTAATTTTTATTTTTAAACAAATCTTTTTTTTATTGTTATTATTTTTTTATACGGATTAGTGATTTCTTATTAATTATAAAAAATAAATACTAGGCAAATTAATTAATTGTATTTATAAAAATTTTAATGTATTGTAATGAAAAACAAAGATTACATTTGTTAGATTTTAATACTGCTTTAGTATAGACACGGCGCCAAGGGGAGGCGCTCTAGCCCCTTCAGAAAACAATATGGCCCCCTCGCCAGCCCTCCCCCACACTGAAAAATATGTACTTTATAATAAAGTCATAAACATTATCAATTGAGGAATAAATTTAATTTATTATAAATTATAATAATTGAATTAATGAAGTTTGAACAAATAACATCTTTGATCTTATTAAGGAAAAAATTTACTACAATTTCAATAAAATATGTTTTGAAATTTGTAAAATAAGAAAAAATCGTTTATTTATTTATTATTATCTTTATTGAGTACTAATTACTAGATGAAAATAAACAAACAAATGTATTCCAATAAATCATTGCATTAAAGTTGAGTCAAACAAATTAATCTGATCATTACTAAACACAATCACTCTAATTTATATTTATGAAATGTAAGTAACAAAAATATAATCCTTTATTCACAAAGGTATGCGTAATATTAAAGTTATAAAGAAATTATACTTTTTGTATGTCATTATTAATATAGTTGTTGAAGGTCTGTGATTAAAAATTTGCTTACATAAGGCACCTAAAAAGTATTTGACATTTTTGTCAAAACATTTTTAACTAGCTAACTAGGTATTCAAAATTTTGTTCTATATAGCTATTATGAACTATTAAATATTTATAAGTTAAAGGTTCACGGACATAACACATTTTTTTCAAATAAACAAAATAAATGTAGGTATGTAGATTAAATTTATATTTATATTGATTGTAATTTATAATTATTATTGTAATATAACCGTATGTCCGTGTATAATAATAGTAGCACTAGGTGTCTAGGTACATTGCGACGGGTAAATTTTCGCGGACACTCTGTATACATGTGACTAGGATACCATGGCGCCTATTTATGCATGATATACGGCCACCGAATTAGCACATAATATAATAATTAATTATATAATTATATCTAATAAGTAATAGCACTTATTTTATTGTAATATATAGTAAAAGTTATCGGAACCTAATAATTCAATAAATATTTTTTCCATATTTTACCTATATTTGTCTTGAATTTAGTTGTGTGTTGATTTGGAAAATTTTTTTTTTATAAAATTATCTGCTCGGAAACGTATGAGTTTGGAAATTAAACCGATGATAAATACTTTGTAATCGTATTTAATTGAAGCGTATTTTGTCGAAATATTGTATTAGTTTAGAAATAACGTATTGAGACTTATACTTACAATGGCAACAATAAATATCGTATTGAACATTGATCTATGACCATCTTATCGATACAAATTGTAATAATGTGTTTGAACCGGATGTTGCTATTAATATATTATATTTACCTAACTAAAATACTATTTACTTCCTTTAATACGATCAATTAAACACAGTGATTAGCTATTAGTATTTATTATAAAAAACATATTCATACAACCTACAATCAATGATAAAAAGATATAAATTATAGCATAACTCTTGTCAATTAATATTAAAGTATGTGATGATGTTGAAAAATAACGGACAAGAGAATAATTTAAATTGAATAACTTTACGTGTGGTTTAGGTATATTTTTATTAAATAGAATAGATTTTATTTTAGTTCGCTTAAAAGACAGACCAATATTTGGTAAAAAGTCGTTGGTTATAATTTATATTATTAGGTAGGTATTAATTATAGTTATATTTTTCTATCCACATAATTCTCACCTTACGTATCATTGTATGTTTCTTCAAACAAAATGTTTAACAATATTAAATAGTAGACAGAAGTTACAACCAATTAACTAATATGGCTATATGGCTTGTCGAGTGTCGACTCGATGAAGATATTTTAATATTCTTATAATATTGACCGAAACCAGTTTTTTTTTATATTGTGTGAATTCGATGGCCGTATATCATACATTAATTAATATAGGCGCTATGGTATCCTAATCACATATGAATAATATTGAAATTTAAATAATTTATAAATACATAAACATTTAGACTATTTACTTATTTTATAATAAATTCCCGAAGAAAAAGCTGTCGAATACTTTCATATTATTCTTAATTTGTTTTTAATGCCGTAAACTGTATAGCGATTACGCACGGGTGACGATAGTGATAGTCAACGACCATTATTTACTCTGGTCACTGCATACGTCGAACGAAATGTTCGTATAATTCTTATCTAGCACAGTTTCCTAATAAAATAAAACATACCAATATTAGTAACTAGTAAGTAAAGGTCATGTTTAGGTCATTTAATTATATAACTATTAGGTTATTTACTCTACAATGAAACTATTTTGGTAATAGAATTGTTGAGTGATAAATTCAAAATTAAAAGAAATATAATAGCATAGCTTTCCAATCTATTACGGTTTCATTGCCAATGCGATCAAGATGTTATAATGATATATACTTATGCAGTTATGCATAGTAATAATAATAATAATAATATGATCGAAATTGATTTTGTTTACTTACACAGTCATACGAAACTGGTGCCGTTCAACACAATATTAAACGGATACTTCGATATATTAGTCGCCCCATGCATAGGAATGCCCATTCCTACTATTCAATTTAAATAACTATTAATATTGTTTTAAATTTTTTAAGTTTATTTTGAATGTTGTTTTTTGTCAACTTTTGATAATATTGTTTTAATACTATTACACGACTATTACGAGTCATATATTAAGAGTACATTTAAATGTATACCTGCGATTTTCGGCGCAATTGCCATAATATGACTTTATAAATGTACCTATATAGAATGAGAAATCTTTATAGTTACATTTAAATATTTAATGATTGGAACAAATGTCAATATGCGCTGAAAAACGCAAGTATGTAAAGAAAAAAAGTACGGGATAAAAATGTGCCGATCGATATTTTAGGATGTAATGACTTAGTTGTATGTCAATTGCACCGTTCGATTCTTAAAAACATATATTTTGTATATGATATTATTGTCCATTAATATTTATTTTAGAACTTTTGAATTTGTTTTTATGTGTTGGATTCTCTAATTTTATCTAATCTACGGCATTGTGCTCATAAGTTGAAAACCATCATTATTTTTATCGTCATATTATTTTATTATTCGATGAAGATAAAATACAATTTGGACAAATATTATCCGTTTATTATATAAATCCGTAATATTTTTCAGTATAATTCCGCGCGTTGTTCGTATATTTGCTGTGGCTCATATTTTTACTTATTATGAAAATAGTTTTTAGTGAATGTGTTATGTGGTATTATACATTTTTTTGTAAAGAACTTACCAAAAAATGGCGTAAAGGGTGACGCGTAACTCTAAACTATACATAGACTACAACTTTAAAAGAAGAAATTAATCACGACCATCCTCCAATAAAAATCTATATAATGGGTAGCTATACATTTTTCTTATTTGCATTTTATTTTTTTAGAAAAGTAAAAACTGACACTACAATATAAGTTGCAACCGCTGTCAATCATTTTGTAACGTATTAACTCTTAAATTATAACAAATAAACTAAATAAGACTATTCTTATATTTTTAATAAAAAAATAATTTTTGGCACAATTGATGTATACCTTTTTAATATACCTTTTTTGTACCGGTGCAATAGATGTATGCTATATGGTTGTAGGACACTTTGTACGGTCACCCGGAAAAAATGAAAACCGCGGACAGTTTGTACTATTGCAGGTAAAAAAAATGTTGAGACATTAAATGTTAGACATCATTTGTTATTACAAAATACAGGTAGTTAACAATATTAATATATATAAGTAATAATAATCAGGGCTAGGATTTGTATGCAATAAAAAATTGTAAAATATGCATTTTATTTACCAAAATATGCAAAAATATGCAAAATAAAAACACCACAGTTTACATACCGTACAAAACGTCTGCGATCGAATTTTACCAATTTATTATCACCTAACAAAGCGTCCGCGATATGCAACTTAAACAATAGATAGTACAACTGTCCGTTTACCATGCTATACAGGTAGTGTCCCAAATTCGGCGCAGTGAGGAACACCCATTTATAATAATATATCATTCCCCATTCAATAACAACGACAGTCAGCAGTCATGTAATTTGTCATCTTGTTAAAAAAATAATATCATACAAGTTTAAAGTTTTTACTAAATATCAATTTAAATAATCTTATACATATATTTAAATGACAATATATCATTTTAAATAAATTAAAAATAATATTTTTAACCTACCTGTAGTACGACTGATGTTATAGACTTATAGTCAGTTCTAAGTCTATACAAAAAAGGGGAGGAAAATTAAATTTAGAATGTATAATTTTATACTTAATAAATGTTTAATTGATAAAATTTGGTCGGCAATTCGGATGTACGTTAAAAAATATCTGGGCTGCAATTCACGCGTATGTACTTACCCCAAAAACACGTCGGCCGCAATTAGTAAGAAATTTTTAGCGCAAGATGCAACTAGTTACCACCATACAAACATTTATTATTATGCTAACATAAATGTATACGATAGAATGACTAAAATATAATTTAATTTATAATATATTAGTACACGATTTTAGTATATTATAATATTATCATTTGAAGCAGCTAGTGTTTTATGGTAATGACACGGTAGTTCAATCAATTTGCAATCATCAATATGATATAATGTAAAATAAAATATTTATTTTGAATATTTCGTATAAAATGTACCTATTGTATCTTATTCTGATTCCATAAAAAATGGTCGATTGATATATTTTATATTATTAATTTTAATTACTAATTAGTTTTTAATGTCGTCTGTGTCGAATATATAGGCGATGAGCCAACGCCCATAATTTGCTTAAGGTCATTAAAATAGCTTTGGAAGAAATATTTGTAAAATTCTTATCTAATAGTTTTATAATTAAATAAAAATCATTAGTATTACATACCAACATTTTTATACTTTATGCGCAGAAGAGCGGTAACCATTTTCCCACCTATTTTATTTGAAAATAATAACATTTATCGAATGTAAAAATGTTAATATATTTTTTCTGTATTGTATTTATCGAAGTATTTTGATTTGGAACTATGTTTTGAACGAAAATTATTTTCTTAAAAACGTATTCCTTGAAAATTAATCCGATGATAAATACTTATTATTTTGTAATTATAATCGATTAAAGCGTATTTTATCGAAGTAGATTAGCTTAAAAACCTATTCAGACATAGGTACATGAAGAATGAATATCATATTGAACATAATTTAACAAGGTACCGAAAAAGCCATCTTATCAGTACAAATATTGTAATAATGTGTTTAAACCGGATGTTGCAATAAATAAAAAATAACTATGATAATTATTATAATATATTGTTTTAGTATATATTATTTACGTTAACATGATCAATTATTATTAAACTAAACTGAATGTGTTTAATATTTAACGACCAAATAGTTCTTTATAATATTATTTATACCTACTTAACGAGTTTATTATTATTATTGCCATAAATTTATCAAACTATATTTTATAAATTATATTATTCATTTAATATAGTTTGTGTTAATTTTAAGTTGTAATCCATATTATGATTTTATGCAAAAAAATTTAGATGTCATCACGTCAATAACAGATCTAGTAAGTACGATATTCGTGATCGCGCGTGATATTATACATATACTTGTCATATTCTTCGCTGAACGCTAAAGGCAACGATTTAATAATATATTATATGAGTGACCTAGTGACCAGTGTATATACACTTATATTTCTATATAATATTGACTATGTATTAGCAATTACTCAATGTTAAGTAATACATATAGTAAAAATGGCCACAACTGTCACCGACCAGTATTTTAGTTTTATATTGGTGATTTAAAATGGACGAAAACAATTATTGTTGAGTAAAATGTATACAAATGATATGATCACTCTGTAAAAAATATAATATAATATAATATTCATATCACTTTATAGTATGCTATTGTGAGAACTTCAATTTTTAAAACTGAACCTTTGGTTATTACGCCTCGTATAAACATCTAGCTGAACCAAGGCAAGTAGAAGTGACGAAAGTTATCGCTAACATTAAAATTAAAGCTGCTCATTTGAGTGTTAATTATACTATGATTTTGGTTTTTTATCGATGGTTTTTTTCCCGTATACCAGGTATTAAGGTACTTATGTTTAATATGTTAAAATTATGTATATTAATATTTAATAATAAATAATATTAAATAAAAAAAATATACTATAATAACTGAATAAAAAACAATTGATAATATTTTGAAAACTGAAACATTTTAAACATATGTGATGTTCCTATGTTTAATATTTACGAATTGTATAATCTTTGTAGTACTAAGAATGTACATTCAATTAGTGTTTCGGTGGATAAGACGAAAAGTATCCGTATAGTCTAACATTTGTAAATCTTAGTTTCATTTGGCTATACACAAAACATCAAATTACATTAGAAAATGAGTTTTATGCGTACGAACGATCGTTAGCAAGAACGCCAAGAACAGTATTCGTATGTAGTAGAAAAATAGACAATAGACCTAATAAATTATGATGAATTGACTTTGATAGTTTGATGGTCGTTATAAATTATTGTCTGACTCTAGAGCTTGAGCAAACATATTAGTTACTAATAGGATATTGTAGACTTGTTCAGTTCTGTTTTACAGGTAGTTTTTCTACTAGTTTAAAAATAGCTTAGAATGCTTAGATATAAAAAATGTAAAGATTATAAATTTCCAAAAGTACGACTTATTCGAAAATCATAATAGGTATTATATATTTTTAAATCTTGAATTTTTATAATTATTAAATACAATATTTTAAGTACATATTATATATAATATGTATATTGTATATTATAATATAGAATAAAAACCTAATAAGTAAATTAGCTACCCCGGAATTACTGTCTTATGTACCTATTAAGTAGTTATAATAGATACCTTAGAAAGGTACTGTTTAACTTTTTTATATATTATTTTCGTGAATTAAATACAGTTTTCGAAGCATACGATTGAGGGTATATAATCCGAGTCGCACGTATTACAAGTTGTCGACAGTCGACATTTAGCGATTTTCGTGATTAATGAGTTCATTTTACTATGTATAACAGCCTGACAGTCATAAAAAATTCGAGAAATTATTTTAATTCGTAATTCATCGATTTGTAAAACACAAACATTATATTATAATATTAAAATAAGTATTTTGTTTTCGTCATAAAACAGTTATTTGCAGGGTTCGAGTAATGTGTATGTTTTATTTATATTAAAATATTATAAGTTATAAATAAAGAGGATTTTTATGTGTGTTCATATGTCGTCCGTATAAATAACAATTATTTTCTCATTCAATATACGTTATCAATACAATAATTAAACTTAAACGCGTTTAGATTTTTGCAGTTAAAAAATATTATTACAAGAATACAATAATTATTTGATCAATCGGCGGCCGCACAGGCCGTCGTCACCGTCGCCGACAATAATACTACGACACTACAACGTCCAGCATATCCGTCGGCTAATAATGCATTTTCTTACATTAGAAAACGTTTTAAGAAATAAGAATTTAACGCGTTAATAGATTTTGTGCATTTATATTATAATATTATCAATTTTGTTATTACTTACTAACTTCTTTTAGGAACATCTTTATCAGTTCTGAAGAAGCATTTACATTTTTTTTCTGATTCCCTCCTCCGTCATACAGTAATTATGCATACACCACGGCACATTGCGTATAAGATCGGGTCTCCAGACAGCCAGAAATAAAATAATTATTGGACGATTCGTTAACATTGAATATTTTATAATATTAATAATTATTGCGTTGTTAAGTTTGCAATAATTCATAGTTATCGTTAGCTATGTTTATATAATTGTGTTGTATTTATAACACAAATATTTAAAGATGTTTTTGGTCTATACTCCAAAGTCTAATATATAACATTGTCTTTCGAGTATTCGACTCATTCGTTATTAGTATAATTTTATGTTGTCGAATAATTAATAAGACATACATTTATTAATTTTATGGGTTATTTATATTATAACTATTATTATATATTACTAGAACAGCTGTTAAAACTTATAATTATTCATCGTCTTTTATAGACATAATAATTGTTTTCATTAAGTCGCAGTCGATTTAAAATTTTTATTAAATTGGAAAGACAATAGGATATCAATTATTGGTATCGGTTATTTATAATCATTTTAGACTCATAGATATGTCTATAATAGTATAGATAACGTAGAGAAATGACAAACATTTTATAGTATGTTTGCAGAGTAATATATGAATTTATTCGGTATATATATATATATATATATATATATATATATATATATATATATATATATATATATGTTTGTTAAGTTAATGAATTTTTATTGGTAGCATACGTTAAATTCGAGTATTTTCTTGGAGAAGATATATTTTTCATTCAATTAAAATATTATACAGTGTTATAGAGTACCAGTACTCTATAGTAGAGTGTTGTAGATTATAGATTTTCTATTAGTCGAAAAATAATCAGGTATAACACCTCTACAGTACTTGTAATTGTTTACTTAACGTATGTAGTCATTGGATCGGATATCTTATCGTCGTAACTGGTTCGTATTCTTTACTTGAACTTTGTACCTATAGTTAACAGTACCTACTTGTGTTACTATTCTACAGGAATATAATATTTTATATAAAATACGTGTTGAAATTCTAAATAATTGTGTTTATTTTAAATTTAAAAAGTCATACCTAAATATAATATATAGTAATCATTCGTCATTGTTAATAGTATCTACTTGCATACTGCAATTTATTGTTATATATAGTATAATATGTTATAGTATTGATATTATATTATATTTTATAATATATAAATAGGATTTCCGGTTGGGGCCAGCTTAGAATGATTTCGAAAAAAAAGTATAATAGTCGTTCAAAACGAAATAACGATTGATTTCACTTATGTGTAGAGTATTTAATTATTCAATATAGTTATTGTGTATATTTCAATGTATTTGTATCTCATACCTACTTCATGATTATACCGGACAAAAAATAGATCCCTTTACCTGGTCTTCAGGTAAAATAACGTGTACCTATCTCTGTATTAAAATAACTGTCCGAACATAATAATTTATAAATGGAATGATATTATACATTGTAGTGAGCGTATCCGAGTTCGACATTTCGGTTTTGATAAATGTGTTGACCAAAAGAAAAAAAAATAATGAACAATATATTTTTGTAAAAACCTTCTGTTTAATATATAAAATATATAATATAATATATAACAATAATGGTCCCGGCGGTAAATATCCATAAGGAGTGTGTGGGTCTGCAAGAGAGCAGTTCGAGGGGGAGATGCACATTCTTCTATACGATGTATGCGCATCGTCGGGGACGGAATGGGCACGGCCCCATTGACGCCATCGCTCCAATCAGAAGACGTCTCATTGTATCACCATATCCGGGCGGCGGCGAGAGGGAGCAGACCAATTTATTATATAAGGCAGCTACACAGTCCGCTGATTCGCAGTTTTTCGGCTTCAGTAACAGCGGTACACATTTCGGTCTCTATGTCTCGGATGGTCATATTCCTTGCCGTGATGATTGCCGAGGAGCCGTTGGAAACCATTTCAAACTCTATGGATTTTTCTACTCTTCAATGCATATCAAATGTGCGTATTTATTATTAAGTTTATTTTAAATATTTTAACTTTTCGAATTGTTTCAATTTAATATTAAATTAAATTAAATATGTATATATTTTTTTATAATGAGTTTAAATTTTTGAGTAACTTATTTTTAAAAAATAATAAAATATTACAAATTGATTTTAAGACTTATTTTTAATTTAAGTGTTAATTTTTTGTTCACTTTTTCGTAGTTTTCGTTATTGATGTCTCGATAGCCTGCACATTCCTTGCCGTGATGTTTGCCGACACTCGACTGCATATCAAAGGTACGCATGTATTATTAAGTTTATTTAAATATTTTTATGTTTCAATTTAATATTAGATTAAATTGAATTAAATATTTTTTTTTTTTAATAATTAGTTAGTATTTATTAGTTTAAATTATAGAGTACTCTTTTTTTATTAATTTGAAAATATTTCAAATAGATGTAAGACTTATATTTAGTTTAATATATAGTTAAATTGTTTAAAAGAATGTTAAAATATAATTTTCTAGAAATAAAATTATAAATATTTTGAAATGAAATACAAAAATACAGAAAAATTTCGTAAAATATTTATAAATCCTAAAATAATGAGAATAATTTTTTTTTTGAAATTAAAAAAAAATATATAGTTATAATAATTTTAATCATTTAAATAAAATAATTTATAAAAATGCTTATTTAAAAAATTTCAATAAATAATAGAGAAATAGTTATAATTTATCCACGAAACATCACTGCCGTTAAAGTCTTCTTGTTTGTCTTTCTTCGTGATAAAGGAACAAAATTAGCTTCTTTATTAAAATTTAATAACAAAAACTTTATTTTAAAAATTTTAAAAATGATTTTACAATATTATTAAGATATTACTAAGATAGGTATCATTAAAATGTATATTATTATAAATGCGTATTTTCTTTATTATGTTATAAAATATATTGGTAGTTATAAAACGTGATAATATAAAAATAAAACAAAACAAATAATAAATTAAAATCTAGATTCATTAAAAATAAAAATTAATTTAAGTATATATATTATAAATAAATTACACTTAAAAATTATTTTTAATATAAGTAATATTTAGAGGATATCTGCAGCTCAATATTTATTTTCTCTCTCAGACCCACGCTTTCACCTAAAAATTTTTTTTACGATTTTTGAGTAAACTTAAAAGTAAAATCGCTTATCATAAAAATTATATAGAATACTATTTTTGAGTGAACTACATTGGTTTTATATCTGTATTACTCACAAAATAAAAAAAAATATTTTAAGTGTAAATTATGTTTTAATTGTTTTGAAACAATATTTAGATAAATCGATATTTCATACCCTCAAAAATATTATTCTCTATCGTTTTTGTAATAGGTGATTTTATTCTAAGATCAATAGACATAAAAAAAAAATGATTCGGCGTAAATGCGTTTTGTTTATGTTGCGATTGGGCCAGAGAGAACAAACGGTGCGCTGATATCCTGGCGTATAGGCTATATAGCGTATGGCCGTTTGTCACGGACGCGGTAAAACCTCTCCTTTTGTATATTGTAGTATAGTGATTGTTTTTCCTTAGTTTTCATGACTGAACTATTTTAAATTGTATAGAATATATTCTGGATGTTAATAAGGTTCATCGGAGTTAGGTTAGCGTGATAAATGTATATGTGCCTCTAATAAGTACATAATATATTGGGTACTTAGACAAAATTGAAAAAAAATAATCGAAATGATAGGTGTCTTAATAAATTATTTTTGTTAACAATTGTTAATACTGTTTGTGCAAGGCAAGGGTTCACAACCTCTATGATGGCACCCATTCATCTTGTGAATTTTTTAAATGTTGGTGGCCTACAATCATATCAATGACGTTTTTTTTATACAACGTTTAAAAAAATGTACTATTTTGAAATATAACTTGAACCGCCAAAAAAATATAATCGTGACCCACGGTTTGGGAACCTCTGGTCCAAGGAATTACTTGTAAGTAAGACCCGCGCGACACTTAATCCGTATTGTGTCCGTATGTTATTAAGTGTCGGATCTTACGTTGATCGTGTGTACGTCCTAAGCTATTATAATATTGTCGCGTATAGGGCTACGGTTATTATTAACGCCGCTACCGAACGCTCTCTAGCGCAGTGCTCGGTACGTCGTGTCGATTGAAAACGCATTGTTGGGCGCGGGCAACGAAGGACCGGATCGCGCGCGTTGCACCGACGGGCGGTGTGTGTGTGGGCGGCGGTGGGAGGCATAAGGGGGGGTGATCGCAGTACTCGAATTTCGGCCGCCGCAAACGGTCGATTACGTCCAGCAGCGCTCCTACCGGTAAAAGTCGGAAATTCGTGTCTGGCCGCTTACGCGCGGTCCGTCGTATAGATGGCGCGCCGCACGTTCTTCTCGTTCCGTAACGTTTTACGAGGGACTGTGCCGTACGTCTTGTCCCGTGTCCTCTCGGTTCGTCCGTCGGCGGTATTGCGTTTAACGTTTAATACGCGTGGACGATGCGTCGTACGGCACATTCAAAATGTTATTCGCACAACGAGCTATGTTTTTTTTTCCCCCTAAAGCGATTCATAACTTTGCGTGTTGAAATCCAGCCACCGTCAACTCGTTTTATAGACGCTTTCGAATAGAACGGATAGACGATTATAGCGTTTTACCGTTATTTGATTATTGTTTGATGGTGTATATATTTGGTACACCGTTGATTTCCCACTCATGAAACCTTCCCCGGTATGATCACGATGGGCGGCATCAATCCCTGGCCCAAATTGGCCGGTCTGACGGTACTAGGTACTAAGGTACTGGATAATAAGTGTTGAATTCTACGGTCTTACAAAAAAAGAGTACATAGGTACAGTGACGGTAATGTTAAGTTATGTATTTAAGAAAAATCTAATTATATCGGGTAACTACCTATTTAATCAATTGACAACCATTTACACAGACATATAAATATTTTATTTTCAAATTATTTATGGGCATTCAATTGTCTTCTTTACTCTAAATAATATCAATTTGTTGATTACGTCTGTATATTTTTGGCAGTTATTACAAATTTAAGCCATTAAAAATTCAACCTGTTATATTGTGAACTTACATACTTTATTATAAATTATAATAAGTATTTTGATTATTATTATTTTTTTTTTCTTGAGGTTTTTTTGATACTTGAGTTTGTAAGACATAACAATTCTTTTTAATGTGTACATTTAAGATTTTATACACTATTATATTATTATTTGGGTTTTAAAATGTTTTTACTTGTATTGATATTTAAAATATTTAACAAATAATAATTTAATGAATATATTTTTATTAATTTCTATTTTTAATGAAGTATTTATCAATCATTATTTTTAATTTGTAACTAGGAAATTATTCAATAATTATTATTTAATATTACATACATTTTTTATATAATTTATTTATCCACACTATATTATTTTTGAGCTCTTGGTCATTGTTTTAAATACTTTTAAAGGCGTTTATAGTATCATAATATAAATATTAATGTAGGACGTAGGTATATTAATTATATTTATATTTTCTAAATATATGTATATATATTTATTTTTAAGCTTGTCGGTAATATGTTTATATTTTATTGATGTAGACTTAACACTTCTATTATAATATGTTAGTTTATAATTTTTACATTTATATGATTATATGTTGGTTAATAATAATATTTTATACCATGAACACATTTATATTGATTTTATATTTAATGATTTTTCTTAATTACCACAAATTAATTTTTTACAATCAACTAAATTAGATCATACTTATGTATATTGTACCTATTTAAGAAAAATATTTTGATTAGAATCCATAACTTAACTAAAAATTGGATTGAATAAAATATAAATACACCAGTGAACTACATAAATATTTCACATTAATATATATATAAAATGTTTATAATAAAAGTTGTGTTTATTTTTAAGTAATAATACATTATTATTATATTTATGTATTTGAAAAAAATAACTACAAATTTAAGTGATTCGGCCATGTTAAGTTATAATCTTAAACTCTTTAAAGATTTTCATATTTAGAAGTTATTTAAAAATATTTAAATCTTTAAAGAGTTTAAGATGGTATCAGATTCTTCTTCACATCTATCAACGTGTCTGAACATATCACAACTTTGATGCATTTTTTGTGATATAGACAACAAAATATACACGATCATTGGGATATGTAAGGATGAACTTACATTACTCATACCACCAAAGAGTATATGATTGGTACATTCATTCAGTTTTGTTATAAATTAGGAATACATTATATTATAATGGTTATACGGTACCAAAAATCGTGTCTTCTATTTTTATTTCCATAAAATTAAGATTAATGAATGGTTTTAACATTTTTTTTATTGACTTCTGTTATAGATTATCAAACAAACAATATATTCAAACACTGGAATGGAATAATTTGATGATAGTTTCAAGTATTCATAATCATTTTTTTTTTTTTTAATAATTGTTTTTTGTTTTGTTTGGATTTAATTTAGAAACATTTAAGTCCTCGTACAATTTGATAATCACTTTATTTAACTTATTTTCTCATATTATAAGGTTTTTTTTCAGTAGCATTGGTTTGAACAATCTTAAAGACCATCGAAACTTTTGATCAAAATTTAATGCTAAGAGTATCATTTCAAAACATGAAAGGTATATGTAATAATAAATAATATTTTTTTTCTCACAAATTTTCTATCATCAACAAATCATATGCTTAAATAATTTTACAGATTATCATTCAATATAAATATGTTATGTTACAAAATACAAAGAAGATAACAGATCAAAGTTATGTTTTCTAATACTAGTAAAGTAAGTCCATTTTATTTTTTATTTTATGTTAAATGTATTAACTGAAGAACACAAATTGGTAATTTATTTAGTATTAATTGTTATAATGTAGTATTATATTATTATTAATTTTCATTTATACAGTAGTGTTTATTAACTGATATTTATAATTGTAATAATTTCTGAGGAGTTATTTTACATTTTAGTATCAATATATTCATTTTATATATAATATTCAATATTTATTTATTTAGAGGCTGATATGTATACTTTTAAACAATATTGATTTTTAAATCTTAGTTTTTGATAGCATTATAATTTAAATATTTAAAGTATATTATACCTCTTTATTTGCTATGCAAATTTATGTATTTACCTTTAACAGTTTCTGACTACAAATTTAGGCATATCACTATCAACTTATTTGGTAATTAATTAATTTCATATATAAATAATTAGATAAATTTGAATTATAATTATGAATTAAATAACATTATCATATATTATACCAGGTCATTTACAGGACAGGTCTTTTTTTAAAACAGCTGTGTCAGATAACTTACATGTGTGCATTTTATAAAATGAAAATATTTTAATTATCATATAAATTAAGCTTATTGTTCAAATTTGTAACAGATTGCTAAATAAAGAATTAAGTTTAAAAAAAAAAAAAATCTGAGAACTGTATAAATAATAAAATGCATAAAATGTTTGCATAAAAGTTTGTTAATTATTTTAATTTTAATTTGTATTCTATAAATTCTATTTCAATAATAATAAATATGCTGTCAAATATGCTGTCCAATATCTAAAAAATGTTTCAGATTATCGTTATATTTTTTGCTCATCAAAATTAATAATAATTATCTATTTATTAATACAAATTTCAGTGATTAAGCATATAATATTATGATCATAGACTCATTAAAGATATTTTTAAATGTAATTTATAAATATTTAAATATCTTTAGTGAGTCTAAGATTATAACAGATCTTTGCAACTATATAATTTAGTACAAATATATATTACACCCACATACGTCTTCTGATAAAGATGATTAAATTATTGGGTACGTAACGATGATTTTAAACCACACACCATAAAAAATGTAAGAACTATATTTATTTTTGTTATCATGTGAACATTTATTAATATTTATACTAATCCTGTGTTAATATTTTTCAGTCCGTCATATACCGATGTTACTTTGAATAATAAATATATACAAATAAGTTCTCTACGGAAGATTTTTGACATAAACTTTTACATGTTCGTGTGAAATTAATCAAAAGTCATGGGTAAGTCATCTTGATTTATAACATGTACTAATAGAAAAGCAAATGACATTTTAATTTCACAATTATTGCTTTTACTTTTTACAGTCGTACAATTTGTTATGCTTTTTAATATATATTTTAAATGTAAATTAATATGCATACTTAGTTTTTTATTAATTTTAGGACTAGATTAATCATAATTATATTCCGATCCTATTCACAATCATTTATTCCATTTTTCAATGATTTTAAAGAGGACTTGGAGAATAATAATTAATGATCCTTGCTATAATAAATACAGTACGTATTTATACAGAATAGGTAATAAGTGTATATTTATTTATTTTTTTATTTAATAACTCTTTGTTTATATTATAATTATAAATAATTATAGTATAAAGTAGATTTGTGCATTTTGATAATTTTTAAATAATGAACTTAAATAATTTAATTGTCATGTATAATGTGCAAACATTGATGCTATGTAACTATTTATTATCCGTAATCGTAATTTTTATATAATATTTAGTAGAAGGTTATACTTTACTAACTATCGGTATTTTTTGTATAATTTTATTGCAATATTTTTTTCAGTTAAAAATGAAAATTGTATTCTTTAGATTTTTTATGCTTTGTAATAAATGTTTTAAATGTAAAGTAATAATGTTATAAGTAATTATATTCCAAGTCCATCCTCAAAAACATGTGTTCCATAATGCTTTCATGTTTTTGTGGAGGACTTAGATTATAGTTATTGATCCTTGCTACGATAAAAAATAGTACGTATCGATGTTGAGTTACACATGTATATTTATTAATTTTAATTATGTTAATAACGCTTTGTTTATTTTTTAATTTATTTTTTAAACAATTCGTAAAGAGATTTCTACTTTCATCATTAAAGTATCTATACATACATTGCATTTTGAAAAATTAAACATAACATATAACTTAGTATCAATTTAAGTAAGTATCTTCTATTGATATATTTATATACTAAAGAAACCTCTGTTTAGCAGGTTATCAAAAGAGGTAGTTGTAGATTATTGTATAATATTATGATAAATGTATAATAAATTACACATAATTATATTTACATTAATATAAAATAATTAACTATCTATTTTAAATTTTCACTAAAGTTTATGCACATTGATCTTTTGTACAGCATGTTATTATTTACAACTTTACCAACGTCTCAACCAATCTTTTTACTAATTCTGTCTTAATATTTTTCAGTCCATCATATACCGATGCTATTTGCAATATTAAAATGATATACAAATACCCTACGCTTGGACAATTTTTGACATCTTCTTTTACATATTCAAGTGATTTAAATCAAAACGTCATTTTGGTAAGTCATTTTGATTTATAACAAATATTTATAGACAATAGAGAGTTTAAAAATGATATAATCTCGCAATAATTTCTTTTACATCTATGCGATTTGTTATGCTTTTTAACATTAATTTAATAACATATTATATTCAAATCTAATCATTCGATTTTATCAACATATATATTCTTGTATGATATTGTCTAGATGTAAATGATATTAGTAATTCTTCATATAAAGTCCTTTTAATATCATAAGCACTCAATGATGACTACTTTTACATATTTAAACGTGCATTACTTCAATTTTATGGTTTTTTAATCGGCATTGTTGAATATAATTCTAAGATCTACTTTATATTTATGATTAAGAAATATGTAATACTTAATGTTTTATACACTATTACAATACTCTAAAGTTTGCTATAACACTACTAAATTATTACTAGGATGATCCACGGTATAAACTATTTTATAGGTGTTTTATAGATGAGAATGCACTCAACAGTATGTAAAAAGTAATTATGTGTTTTATGATTTATTTAAAATATTTAAGAAAGTTAAATTTTTTTCATTTTATGGATTCATTTATATTTATTTTTAGTCTTTTGATTTGTTTCATTCAAAGATTTATTTGATTTTTACTATTATATCTTATTGAATATTTAATATTTATGTAAGACTTCAGTTACTCTCATGTATAGGGAGTTGAATTGTTTGATGATAACATTTAAATAAAATTAGATTTATAAAAAATTATAAAATTGACCTGCGACAAATCACTAGCATTAAAGTCTCCCTTTATTATATTTAAATAACATATCAATACAATTGGTTCCTACATTGAATTGTGTGAATAATTATATAATTTTAACAAAAATATATCACCGATGATAAAAAGAAAAATTATTAATTTTGCATAAACAAACAGTGAATTTCACTATCATGTCGTCTAATATACTTTAGATCAATTATGGATAAGTGTTATTATTTTTTTATTAAATAACTTTATGTATTTCATTTATCTTTATTTATTTTATTTTTATTTATTCTTCAAGGAGATACTGGGCCCCACTGAACATGTTCGTGTTTATAATATAGGATTCAATATTCACTAGTTACTAAGGCCTTTAACAGAAATATTTCATATTTTGTATTCTTAGTATTTCTTAATAAAAATTTTAAAAATCACATGGTACCTTATGTTTTAATTCATATTTGAATTTCTGTTGTATTGTTTGCTTCATCTGGAAAATTTAAAAATGATGAATACAGCAATACAATAGAAATTCGTTTTTGAAAGATGCACTATTAATAAAATATATGGACCGTGATTCAGATGTTTATAAAATATTTTAATTTTTGTATAAATTTTTATTTTAAGCTTTTCATTGTTCTTATTTTGAAAAATAATCCTATTCATTTTAATATATTTGATATGTAAAAACACATTAATTTTAATTGTAATTATATAATATATTTGATATTAAATTATGCTGTATTTTTAACACTTACATTGTATTCTTAGTATTCTGTTGTCAAGAGAATTTTAAATTTAAATTTAATTAATGAGTACTACTATGACCTTGTCAAATCGTTACTCATTTTCTTTTTAAATTTTATTTTATTGACAATAACAATAATTGATTTGTTAGTAACCTATCGATGGATGAGATTCCACCTTGTATCACTTAAAAAGGTAACGATATATTCATCTATATGTAATTATATTTAAACATTTAATATAAATACATAAAAGTTGTAGTAGTTCAAAATTTTATAATCATAATTAAATTATAATAAATACATGAGAAGTGTATTTTAAATTTTGAATTAATTTTATGTATGTTATTCTTTTGTGCTTTAGAACTCCAGAAAAATTAGTAGTATGTGAAATGAATTACAACATTTGTGTTACGACATTAGAAGCGTTAGTATTGTTACATAATTAAATAATTTCTTTATTTTTAATCTGGAAAATAACTGTTTATTGAATAAATCAAATGTATTTCATTTTTGTCATGCAAATATTAGTTAATCTTTTTGCTAATTCAATATTAATGTTTTTCAGTTCATCATACATGTACCAATGCTACTTTAGATATTAAAATTTACAAATACTCGATGAAAGGTCACATTTTAACATCTACTGTCACACGTTTATGTGGTTTTAATTGGAACGCAATGGGTATGTCTTTATAATCTATGACATGTACTATTAGACAAGCAAATTATATATATAATTTTTTTACACAATTATTGCTTTTTACAGTCGTGCGATTTGTTATGCTTCCTGATATATCTTTTAAAAGAAAATTAGTATGTATACCTTGTATTTATTAATTCTCCTAGTGTATTTAATTTTTTTTCATTATTATATTCCGATCCTTACTCAAAATCATGTGTTCCATTTTATTCCGTGCTTTTGAGAAGGACTTGGAAAATAATTGTTGATATTTGCTTCGGTAAATTTAGTATGTATCTATGCAGAATAATACATATGTATTTATTTATTTTATATTGATTATGTTAATAAACTTAGTGTAGGTATATTATAATTTATTTTAGGTATGTTTATAGATCTTAGGAAATTTATATGTAACTATTTATTATTTGGAATCATGCTTCTTATATAATTATGATAAATTTATAATAAATTATACATAATTATATTTACATTAATATAAAATAATTAACTATTTATTTTAAATTTTCACTTAAGTTTATGCACATTGATGTTTTGTCCAACATGTTGTTATTTACAACTTTACCAACGTTTGTATTGTAAAATAATTAATTAATTTCCTAATTTATAATCTAAAAAATAATTGCTTACTGAATCTGAATACTTTCAATATATTTATATTTATTGTCATGCGTACATTATTTAGTGTTTTTACTTATTCTGTGTTAATATTTTTCAGTTCACCATACACCATAGCTACTTGGATTATTAAAATATATAAATACTTAATAATTGCACAATTTTTACATGTTCATGTGAATTTAATCAAAACACCATTTTGGTAAGTTGTTTTGATTTATAACAAATATTGCTTATAGAAGAGCGAATAAAAATTTAATTTTCTTTTACACAATTTTTTTTTTTTTATAGTTGTATGATAAATTTTTTATGCTTCCATTTATATATTTTAACTCTAAAGCAATATGTTATATATATAATTCTTTAATTATTAATTTTAAAAGTGGATTTATCATAATTATATTTTTAAGTATTCCCCAAAAAGTGTTTTTTAATACTTTCATGTTTTTGTAGAAGACTTAAAGTATAGTTATTGAACCTTGCTACAGTAAAATAGAAGTATCAATGTAGAATAATACACGTATATTAATTTTTTTTATTATGTTTATAACGCTTAGTTGTAAGCGTTAGTTGTAATAATTCTAAGAGTGTATTAATCATTATTATATTCCGATCCTTACTCAAAATCATGTGTTCCATATTATTCCGTGCTTTTGAGAAGGACTTGGAAAATAATTGTTGATATTTGCTTCGGTAAATTTAGTACGTATCTATGCAGAATAATACACATGTATTTATTTATTTTATATTTATTATGTTAATAAACTTAGTGTAGGTATATTATAATTTATTTTAGGTATGTCTAAAGATCTTAGGAAATTGATTTCCGCAGTTTTTTGTGTTTTGATATTTTTTAAATCTTGGACTTAAATTGCCTAGTATACAATCTGCAAATATTAATTAAAATAATTATTGGTTTGTTTGTAACTTTTCGATGTGATTCCACCTTTCATCATCAAATAATCTTTACATAAATTATACTATTTAATTTTTTTTTTTTTTGTCATTAAATCTTTGTACTAATTTTGTATTAATATTTTTCAGTTCATCATATGTCAAAAATCAACAATACTCTATGAAGAATTTTTTACATGAACTTTTACATGTTTGTATGAATTCAATGGAAATTTCACGGGTAAGTCATCTTGATTTATAACATGTACATATAGAAAAGTAAATGACATTTTTCGTCAATTTATAATATTGATGTGTGTTTTAGAACTCCAGAAGATTTGGTGACATGTGAAATTGCTACAACATAACCAACGTTAGTATTGTTACATAATTAATTAATTTCTTAACTTATTATCTGTAAAGTAATTGTTTATTGAATAAATCGAATCAATTTATTTTTATTGTCAAGCAAATATTAGTTAATATTTTTTTATTAATTCTGTATTAATGTTTTTCAGTCAATAATATGGATACCCATGTTACTTGGAATATTAAAATCAACAATACTCTATGAAGAATTTTTACATAAACTTGTACATGTCCATGTGAATTCAATGGAAACTTCATGGGTAAGTCATCTTGGTTTATAACATATATTTATATTCTATAAAATAAAAATAAAAAAAAATAGGATTTATTTTGTCATGATTATTGCTGTTTACATTACTGCAATTTGTTAAGTTTTAATGTTTCATCTATGCTAATCTATGTCAATAAGGCTTTGCTTATATTGTAATTTATTTTTGGTATGCTTATCGATCTAAATAGGACATTAATCTTTGTAGATTAGTGTTTTTCATCAATTTTTAAATAACAAACTACAATTGTGAATTATACAAATCTCCAAATATAAATGATACGTAACTATTTATTATTAGGAATCTTACTTCTTATATAATTTTTATTGTTAGATTATACAATAACAGTGTTTCTCAACCTGAGGTACGCGTACCACTGGGGGTACGTGAAAAAAACTTATTTAATTATATCTTATTTGTATTGTGTGTGTGAATATATGATAAATTGGCATTTGGAGGTACGCAAAGCAGTGGTAATAGATGAAACGGTACATACATGAAAAAAGGTTGAGAAATGCTGTACTATAGTACCTATATTAATATTTTTAATTATTATTTTACAGTTAAATAAATAAAAAAAGAGAACTGTTTTCGTTGGAATAATATTTTTCACATAATTTCCTTTAAAGTATTAATGACATATTATGTAACCATTAAATTTACACTACTTTTAAATGTTATTAATGTTATTATATTTAATATTTAATAATAGGTTAAACTAAATTCCTTACACTAGTATTGTATTCTTGGCAATATATTATTAAAAGAATGTGAAATTAAATTTTAATGTAAGAAAGTCTTAAATGACCTTTACTTACTTCTCCATTATATTTTGATATATTGAAAATGTTTGGGATTGTCTACAACGATTCGTAATGAGATTTCTCCTTTCATAATTAAAGTATCTATACATACATTCCATTTTGAAAAATTAAACATAACATATGACATGTTATCAAATTAAGTAAGTATCTTCAATTGTTATATTTATTTACTTAAGATACCTCTCTTTAGCACGTTATCAAAAGAAGGAGCTGTAGATGATTATATAATATTTGAATAGATTCATAATTATACATTATAAAATTTAAATTTAAATAAAATAATTAGTCACCTATTTTCAATTTTCACTAATGTTTATGCACATTGATCTTTTGTTTTTAATAGGTTTTTAATATAGATTTTAACTGTGAAGGAATATGTTATATGTATAATTATTTAATTATTAATTTTAAGAGTGGATTTATCATAGTTATACTCGTGTCTTTTTTAAAAACATGTGTTCTTTCTTATTTTCATGTTTTTAAAAAGGACTTAGAGTATAATTATTGAAACTTGCTACAGTAAAATAGTTCGTATTGATGTAGAATTATATACAAATATTTAATTATTATTTATTATATTCACAACACTTTGTTCATATTATTATTTATTTTAAGTATGCTGTTTAATCTGAATGGCACATTGATATTTGAGGATTGTTTATTTTGCTTATTTTAAAATAATGATCTTAATAAGCCATTTATACAATCTTCAAATATTAATGATATGTAACAACTTATTATTTATAGTTTCATTTTTTTTATAATATTTAGTAATAGGTTAATAATTTAATATCAATAATATAAATATTTGTAGAATTATAATTGAGTTATAAAAAAATAAACAGCTAATTTGAACTATTTTAAATTGGCACTAAAATGTATATGCACATTATCTTTTATTTTTTAGTACTCGAGAAAATGGGGTAGCATTCAGAATATTTTACAATATTACAGATATTAGTAGTTAGTATTGTTAAATAATTAATTATTTTTTAATTTATGATCCAGAAAATATTTACTTATTGAACATTTTGAATGTATTTATATTTGTTGATATGCAAATATTTTTAATATTTTTACTAATTCTGTATTAATATTTTTCAGTCCATCATATACCGATGCTATTTGCAATATTAAAATGATATACAAATACCCTACGCTTGGACAATTTTTGACATCTTCTTTTACATTTTCAAGTGATTTCAATCAAAACGCCATTTCGGTAAGTCATTTTGATTTATAACAAATATTTATAGACAATAGAGAGTTTAAAAATGATATAATCTCGCAATAATTTCTTTTACATCTATGCGATTTGTTATGCTTTTTAACATCAATTTAATAACATATTATATTCAAATCTAATCATTCGATTTTATCAACATATATATTCTTGTATGATATTGTCTAGATGAAAATGATGTTAGTAATTCTTCATATAAAATCCTTTTAATATCATAAGTACTCAATGATGACTACTTTTAATGTGCATTACATCAATTTTATGTTTTTTTAATCGGCATTGTTGAATATAATTCTAAGATCTACTTTATATTTATGATTCAGAAATATGTAATACTTAATGTTTTATACACTATTACAATACTCTAAAGTTTGCTATAACACTACTAAATTATTACTAGGATGATCCACGGTATAAACTATTTTATAGTTGTTTTATAGATGAGAATGCACTCAACAGTATATAAAAAGTAATTATGTGTTGTATGATTAATTTAAAATATTTAAGAAAGTTAAATTGTTTTCATTTTATGGATTCATTTATATTTATTTTTAGTCTTTTGATTTGTTTCATTCAAAGATTTACTTGATTTTTACTATTATATCTTATTCAATATTTAATATTTATGTAAGACTTCAGTTATTCTCATGTATAGGGAGTTGAATTGTTTGATGATAACATTTAAATAAAATTAGATTTATAAAAAATTATAAAATTGACCTGCGACAAATCACTAGCATTAAAGTCTCCCTTTATTATATTTAAATAACATATCAATACAATTGGTTCCTACATTGAATTGTATGAAAAATTATATAACTTTAACAAAAATATATCACCGATGATAAAAAGAAAAATTATTAATTTTGCATAAACAAACAGTGAATTTCACTATCATGTCGTCTAATATACTTTAGATCAATTATGGGTAAATGTTATTATTTTTTTATTTAATAACTTTATGTATTTCATTTATCTTTATTTATTTTATTTTTATTTATTCTTCAAGGAGATACTGGGCCCCACTGAACATGTTCGTGTTTAAGGCCTTTAACAGCAATATTTCATATTTTGTATTCTTAGTATTTCTTAATTAAAATTTTAAAAATCACATGGTACCTTATGTTTTAATTCATATTTGAATTTCTGTTGTATTGTTTGCTTCATCTGGAAAATTTAAAAATGATGAATACAGCAATACAATAGAAATTCGTTATTGAGAGATGCACTATTAATAAAATATATGGGCTGTGATTCAGATGTTTATAAAATATTTTAATAGAAATTTCTACATTAAATAAGCTAAATGTATTTTTAATTTATGTATAAATTTTTATTATAAGCTTTTCATTGTTCTTATTTTGAAAAATAATTCTATTCATTTTAATATATTTGATATGTAAAAACACATTAATTTTAATTGTAATTATATAATATATTTGATATTAAATTATGCTATATTTTTAACACTTGTATTGTATTCTTAGTATTCTGTTTTCAAAAGAATTTTAAATTTAATTTTAATTTATGAGAACTACTGTGACCTTGTCAGATCGTTACTCATTTTCTTTTTAAATTTTATTATATTGACAATAACAATAATTGATTTGTTAGTAATCTATCGATAGATGAGATTCCGCCTTGCATCACTTAAAAAGGTAACGATATATTCATCTATATGTAATTATATTTAAACATTTAATATAAATACATAAAAGTTGTAGTTGTTCAAAATGTTATAATCATAATTAAATTGTAATAGATACATGAGAAGTGTATTTTAAATTTTGAATTAATTTTATGTATGTTATTCTTTTGTGTTTTAGAACTCCAGAAAAATTGGTAGTATGTGAAATGAATTACAACATTTGTGTTACGACATTAGAAGCGTTAGTATTGTTACATAATAACATAATATAATATAATTATATAATTTCTTTATTTTTAATCTGGAAAATAACTGTTTATTGAATAAATCAAATGTATTTCATTTTTTGTTATGCAAATATTAGTTAATCTTTTTACTAATTCTGTCTTAATATTTTTCAGTTCATCATACATATATCAATGCTACTACGATCTTTACCGATCTTTAAATACTTTTCCATGATATTTTGATGCATTTAAAATATTTGAGATTGTCTGCAATGATTCGTGATGATATTTCTACTTTCATCAGCAAAAAATCTATACATACATTGCATTTTGAAAAATTAAACATAACATGACATGGTATCCAATTAAGTATCTCTTATTGTTATATTTATTAACCTAAGGTATTTCTCTTTAGTAGGTTATCAAAAGAAGTAGCTGTGGATTATTGTATAATATTTTTATTGCTTTATAATTATACATTATTAGATTTTCATTAAAATAAAATAATTAGCTACCTATTTCAATTTTCACTAAAGTTTATGCACATTGTTTTTCGATTTTTAGTAGGTACTCCATAAAATGTGATAGTATGTGGAATTATTTACAACTTTACTGACGTTTGTATTGTAAAATAATTAATTAATTTTTTAATTTATAATCTGGAAATCAATAAATTGCTTACTGAATATATCATATGTACTTATATTTATTGTCATATGAACATTATTATTAAATAATTTTACTAATTTTGTATTAATATTTTTCAGTTTACCATACACCTAATATACTTGTGTTATTATAATATACAAATACTCAATAATTGGACAATTTTGGACATCAATTTTTACATGTTGATGTGTATTTAATCGAAATGCCATTTTGGTAAGTCAATATGTATAATTAATTAATCATTCATTTTAAGAGTGGATTTATCATAATTATATTCCCAGATCTTCGCCAAAAACATGTGTTCCTTAATACTTCCATGTCTTTGGTGAGATCTTGGAGTATACGTATTGAACCTTAGTACAGAATAATAGAACGTATTGATTTAGAATTATACATGTATATTTATATATTTTTATTATGTTCATAACGCTTAGTTGTATTGTTATTTATTTTAAGTATGCTGATCGATCTGAATAGATCATTAATAGTTGAGGATTGTTTATTTTGCTCATTTTAAAATTACAAAATAAAATCACAATTTAAACAATCATCAAATATTGATGATATGTAACAGCTCATTATTTGTAGTAGTATTTTTTTATATAATATTAAATAAGAGGTTAATAATTTAACATTGATATTATAAATATTAATAGAATTATAATAGATTTATAATAAAATATACAGCTATTTATATTAAATTGTCACTAAAGTGTATGCACATTTTCTTTTTTTTTTTTTGTTACTCAATAAAATTTATGTGAATTTAATCGTAACATCATGCTAAGCCATATTGATTTATAACATGTACTTTTTACAGTCGTGTGTTTAGTTATGCTGCTTAATTTATATTTTAAATGAAATGAAGTTTTTTTTATATGTAATTATCAAATTTAAAAGTGTATTTATTATAATCGAAGACCAATCCTTGCTCAAATTCATGAGTTCCATTAATTCCATGCTTTAGAGGATGATTTGGTAAGTAATAGTTTGATATTTGCTTCAGTAAATTTAGTACGTATCTATGCATAATAATAAACGTGTATTTATTTATTTTTATTAATATCGTTTAGTGTAGGTATATTGTAGTTTATTTTAGGTATGTTTATAGGTCTTAGAAAATTGATTTCCATAATTTTGTTTATTTTTATATTTTTTTAAATATTGAACTTAAATTGCCTAGCACACAATCTGCAAATATTAATTCAAATAATTATTAGTTTGTTAGCAACATATTGATGTGATTCCATCTTGCATCATCGAATAATGTATACATATATTACAGTATATGTTAATTATATTTATATGTATACA
This sequence comes from Rhopalosiphum maidis, assembly GCF_003676215.2. NCBI lineage: Eukaryota > Metazoa > Arthropoda > Insecta > Hemiptera > Aphididae > Rhopalosiphum > Rhopalosiphum maidis. Next base: position 8,020,579 of record NC_040878.1, read on the forward strand.
TAGATAGAAGAGGTAGTTGTTTAAATTTTTATAATTATTATTGAATTATGATAGACACATCAATTGTCTAAATTTTTAAATAAAATTATTCATATTATTGATGTGTGTTTTAGAATTTCAGAAGATTTGGTGATATGTGTAATGGCTACAACATTACAAACGTTAGTATTGTTACATAATGAATTAATTTCTTAATTTATAATCCATAAAATAATTGTTTATTGAATAAATCAAATTAATTTATTTTTACTTTTATTGTCAAGCAAATATTAGTTAATATTATTTTACTAATTCTGTATTAATGTTTTTCAGTCCATGATACGTAAACTGATGCTACTTGCAATATTAAAATCAACAATAGTGTATGAAGAATATTAACATTAACTTGTACGTGTTCATGTAAGTCATCTTGATTTATAATAAATATTTATAGTCAATCAATTAAAAATTTGATTTGTTTTGTTACGGTTATTGCTTTTTAGATTCATGCAATTATTTACGTTTCATAATCTATATTTGAAATATGAAGTAATATGATTACTACTATTTTTTTTATTGATATTAAGATTGGATTTTTCATAATTATATACCAATCCTTACTCAAAATCCTCATGTGTTCCACTTTTTTCTATGTTTATGATGAATACTTAGAATAAAATTATTGACCTTTGCAACAGTACATATAGTACGTAAGCATTCATTATTTGTAATTGTAAATATGTAGATCATATTATTTAATATTAGGTTATTCTTTATTTCTTACACTAGTATTGTATTTTTAGCACTATGTTTTAAAATTAAATCTTAATATAAGAAAACTACTATGATCTAGGTTGATGTTTACAAACTTTTCCATTATATTTTGATGTATTGAAATTATTTGGGATTATATGTTAAGTATCAATAAGATTTCTCTTTTCATCATCAAATGTATCTATACATACATTCCATTTGAAAAATTAAACATGACATATGACATGGTAAAAAATTAAGTAAGTATATTCTATTTTTATATTTAAATACTATAGAGAGTCACTCTTTACCAGGTTATTAAAAGAGGTAGGTATAGATTATAATATAATTATAATTGAATTATGATAAACTAGTCGGTTATCAACAATTGTATCGTTAAATAATAAATTAATTTCTTAATTTATAATTGAAAATCAATAAATTGCTTACTGAGTATATTAAATGTATTTATATATGTTGTAACACATTTAATTATTTAACATTATTTTAATAATTTTACTAATTTTATAATAATGTTTTTCAGGCTGCAAGGTAACAAAACTACTTGAGTTATTAAAATATACAAATACTCAACGATTGCCGATTGGACAATTGTTGACATCAATTTTTACATGTTCATGTGACTTTAATCGAAATGCCATTTTGGTAAGTCAATATGTATAATAAATTAATTATTAATTTTAAAACTGGATTTATCATAATTATATTCCAAGATCTTCGCCAAAAACATGTGTTTCTTAATACTTTCATATTTTTGGTGAGATCTTGGAGTATATGTATTGAACCTTGCTACAGTAAAAATATTACATATTGATTTAGAATTATACACGTATATTTATTTATTTTTATTATGTTTATAACGCTTAGTTGTATTATTATTTATTTTAAGTATGCTGATCAATCTGAATCGGACATTGATATTTGCAGATAATTTATTTAGCTTATTTTAAAATAATGAACTAAATAAGCCATTTAAATTGTCTTCAAATATTAATGATATGTAACAACTAATTATTTGTCGTCATATTTTTATATAATATTAAGTAATATATTAGTAGTTTAACAATGACATTATAAATATTTGAAGAATTATAATAGTTATTATAAAATAAACAGCTACCTCTATCTATTTTAAATTGGCACTAAAATGTATGCACAGTTTTTGTTGTTTTTTAGTACTCGAGAAAATGTGGTAGAGTTCAGAATATTTTACAATATTACAGACATTAATAGTTAGTATTGTTAAATAATTTATTATTTTTTAATTTATGATCCAGAAAATATTTACTTATTGAACATTTTGAATGTATCTATATTTGTTGATGTACAAACATTTTTAATATTTTTACTAATTCCGTTTTAATATTTTTCAGTCTATCATATACCAATGCTATTTGCAATATTAAAATGATATACAAATACCCTACGCTTGGACAATTTTTGACATCTTCTTTTACATTTTCAAGTGATTTCAATCAAAACGCCATTTCGGTAAGTCATTTTGATTTATAACAAATATTTATAGACAATAGAGAGTTTAAAAATGATATAATCTCGCAATAATTTCTTTTACATTTATGCGATTTGTTATGCTTTTTAACATCAATTTAATAACATATTATATTCAAATCTAATCATTCGATTTTATCAACATATATATTCTTGTATGATATTGTCTAGATGTAAATGATATTAGTAATTCTTCATATAAAGTACTTTTAATATCATAAGCACTCAATGATGACTACTTTTAATGACTTATTTAAACAAGCATTACATCAATTTTATGTTTTTTTAATCAGCATTGTTGAATATAATTCTAAGATCTACTTTATATTTATGATTAAGAAATATGTAATACTTAATGTTTTATACACTATTACAATACTCAAAAGTTTGCTATAACACTACTAAATTATTACTAGGATGATCCACGATATAAACTATTTTATAGGTGTTTTATAGATGAGAATGCACTCAACAGTATCTAAAAAATAATTATGTGTTATATGATTTATTTAAAATATTTAAGAAAGTTAAATTGTTTTCATTTTATGGATTCATTTATATTTATTTTTAGTCTTTTGATTTGTTTCATTCAAAGATTTACTTGATTTTTACTATTATATCATATTAAATATTTAATATTTATGTAAGACTTCAGTTACTCTTATGCATAGGAAGTTGAATTGTTTGATGACAACATTTAAATAAAATTAGATTTATAAAAAATTATAAAATTGTCCTGCGACAAATCACTAGCATTAAAGTCTCCCTTTATTATATTTAAATAACATATCAATACAATTGGTTCCTACATTGAATTGTGTGAATAATTATATAATTTTAACAAAAATATATCACCGATGATAAAAAGAAAAATTATTAATTTTGCATAAACAAACAGTGAATTTCACTATCATGTCGTCTAATATACTTTAGATCAATTATGGGTAAATGTTATTATTTTTTTATTAAATAACTTTATGTATTTCATTTATCATTACTTATTTTATTTTTATTTATTCTTCAAGGAGATAATGGGCCTCACTGAACATGTTCATGTCTATAATATAGGATTCAATATTTACTAGTTACTAAGGCCTATAACAGTAATATTTCATATTTTGTATTCTTAGTATTTCTTAATTAAAATTTTAAAAATCACATGGTACCTTATGTTTTAATTCATATTTGAATTTCTGTTATATTGTTAGCTTCATCTGGATAATTTAAAAATGATGAATACAGCAATGTAATAGAAATTCTTTATTGAGAGATGCACTATTAATAAAATATATGGACTGTGATTCAGATGTTTATAAAATATTTTAATTTTTGTATAAATTTTTATTTTAAGCTTTTCATTGTTCTTATTTTGAAAAATAATCCTATTCATTTTAATATATTTGATATGTAAAAACACATTAATTTTAATTGTAATTATATAGTATATTTGATAAAAAATTATGCTATATTTTTAACACTTGAATTGTATTCTTAGTATTCTGTTGTCAAAAGAATTTTAAATTTAAATTTAATTCATGAGAACTACTATGACCTTGTCAGATCGTTACTCATTTTCTTTTTAAATTTTATTATATTGACAATCACAATAATTGATTTGTTAGTAACCTATCGATGGATGAGATTCCACCTTGCATCACTTAAAAAGGTAACGATATATTCATCTATATGTAATTATATTTTAACATTTAATATAAATACATAAAAGTTGTAGTAGTTCAAAATTTTATAATCATAATTAAATTATAATAGATACTTGTGAAGTGTATTTTAAATTTTGAATTAATTTTATGTATGTTATTCTTTTGTGTTTTAGAACTCCAGAAAAATTGGTAGTATGTGAAATGAATTACAACATTTGTGTTACGACATTAGAAGCGTTAGTATTATTACATAATTAAATAATTTCTTTATTTTTAATCTGGAAAATAACTGTTTATTGAATAAATCAAATGTATTTTATTTTTTGTTATGCAAATATTAGTTAATCTTTTTACTAATTCTGTCTTAATATTTTTCAGTCCATCATATACCGATGCTATTTGCAATATTAAAATGATATACAAATACCCTACGCTTGGACAATTTTTGACATCTTCTTTTACATATTCAAGTGATTTCAATCAAAACGCCATTTCGGTAAGTCATTTTGATTTATAACAAATATTTATAGACAATAGAGAGTTTAAAAATGATATAATCTCGCAATAATTTCTTTTACATTTATGCGATTTGTTATGCTTTTTAACATCAATTTAATAACATATTATATTCAAATCTAATTATTCGATTTTATCAACATATATATTCTTGTATGATATTGTCTAGATGAAAATGATGTTAGTAATTCTTCATATAAAATCCTTTTAATATCATAAGTACTCAATGATGACTACTTTTAATGTGCATTACATCAATTTTATGTTTTTTTAATCGGCATTGTTGAATATAATTCTAAGATCTACTTTATATTTATGATTAAGAAATATGTAATACTTAATGTTTTATACACTATTACAATACTCTAAAGTTTGCTATAACACTACTAAATTATTACTAGGATGATCCACGGTATAAACTATTTTATAGGTGTTTTATAGATGAAAATGCACTCAACAGTATTTAAAAAGTAATTATGTGTTGTATGATTTATTTAAAATATTTATGAAAGTTAAATTGTTTTCATTGTATGGATTCATTTATATTTATTTTTAGTCTTTTGATTTGTTTCATTCAAACATTAACTTGATTTTTACTATTATATCTTATTAAATATTTAATATTTATGTAAGACTTCAGTTATTCTCATGTACAGGGAGTTGAATTGTTTGATGACAACATTTAAATAAAATTAGATTTATAAAAAATTATAAAATTGTCCTGCGACAAATCACTAGCATTAAAGTCTCCCTTTATTATATTTAAATAACATATCAATACAATTGGTTCCTACATTGAATTGTGTGAATAATTATATAATTTTAACAAAAATATATCATCGATGATAAAAAGAAAAATTATTAATTTTACATAAACAAACAGTGAATTTCACTATCATGTCGTCTAATATACTTTAGATCAATTATGGGTAAATGTTATTATTTTTTTATTAAATAACTTTATGTATTTCATTTATCAGTACTTATTTTATTTTTATTTATTCTTCAAGGAGATAATGGGCCTCACTGAACATGTTCATGTCTATAATATAGGATTCAATATTCACTAGTTACTAAGGCCTATAACAGTAATATTTCATATTTTGTATTCTTAGTATTTCTTAATTAAAATTTTAAAAATCACATGGTACCTTATGTTTTAATTCATATTTGAATTTCTGTTATATTGTTTGCTTCATCTGGATAATTTAAAAATGATGAATACAGCAATGTAATAGAAATTCTTTATTGAGAGATGCACTATTAATTAAATATATGGGCTGTGATTCAGATGTTTATAAAATATTTTAATAGAAATTTCTACATTAAATCAGCTAAATGTATTTTTAATTTTTGTATAAATTTTTATTTTAAGCTTTTCATTGTTCTTATTTTGAAAAATAATCCTATTCATTTTAATATATTTGATATGTAAAAACACATTAATTTTAATTGTAATTATATAATATATTTGATATTAAATTATGCTGTATTTTTAACACTTACATTGTATTCTTAGTATTCTGTTGTCAAGAGAATTTTAAATTTAAATTTAATTAATGAGTACTACTATGACCTTGTCAAATCGTTACTCATTTTCTTTTTAAATTTTATTTTATTGACAATAACAATAATTGATTTGTTAGTAACCTATCGATGGATGAGATTCCACCTTGCATCACTTAAAAAGGTAACGATATATTCATCTATATGTAATTATATTTAAACATTTAATATAAATACATAAAAGTTGTAGTAGTTCAAAATTTTATAATCATAATTAAATTATAATAAATACATAAGAAGTGTATTTTAAATTTTGAATTAATTTTATGTATGTTATTCTTTTGTGCTTTAGAACTCCAGAAAAATTAGTAGTATGTGAAATGAATTACAACATTTGTGTTACGACATTAGAAGCGTTAGTATTGTTACATAATTAAATAATTTCTTTATTTTTAATCTGGAAAATAACTGTTTATTGAATAAATCAAATGTATTTCATTTTTGTCATGCAAATATTAGTTAATCTTTTTGCTAATTCAATATTAATGTTTTTCAGTTCATCATACATGTACCAATTCTACTTTAGATATTAAAATTTACAAATACTCGATGAAAGGTCACATTTTAACATCTACTGTCACACGTTTATGTGGTTTTAATTGGAACGCAATGGGTATGTCTTTATAATCTATGACATGTACTATTAGACAAGCAAATTATATATATAATTTTTTTACACAATTATTGCTTTTTACAGTCGTGCGATTTGTTATGCTTCCTGATATATCTTTTAAAAGAAAATTAGTATGTATACCTTGTATTTATTAATTCTCCTAGTGTATTTAATTTTTTTTCATTATTATATTCCGATCCTTACTCAAAATCATGTGTTCCATTTTATTCCGTGCTTTTGAGAAGGACTTGGAAAATAATTGTTGATATTTGCTTCGGTAAATTTAGTATGTATCTATGCAGAATAATACATATGTATTTATTTATTTTATATTGATTATGTTAATAAACTTAGTGTAGGTATATTATAATTTATTTTAGGTATGTTTATAGATCTTAGGAAATTTATATGTAATTATTTATTATTTGGAATCATGCTTCTTATATAATTTTTATTGTAAGTTTATACTGTAGTACCATTACTACCTATATTCATTTTTTTGAGTATGAATTTTCAGTTAAATAAATAGAAAAAATATTTTTACTAATTCTGTATTAATGTTTTCCAGTTCATCATACCGATGCTACACGGAATATTAAAATCAACAATTTTCAAAGAAAAATATTTACATAATCTTTTAAGTGTTCATTTGAATCAAATAGAAACTTCACGGGTAAGTCAACTTGGTTTATAACAAATATTTATAGTCGGCCAAATAAACATTTGATTTATTTTGTCATGGTTATTGCTTTTTACATTCGTACAATTTGTTATGTTTTGTAATTATATTTTAAATGTAAAGTAATAGTTATACTATGCTTTTATTAATTATTCAAAGAGTGGATAAATATTAATTAATTTTTTTTTTGCATAAATAATATATATTTTGGATAGTAGGTATAATTTATACCAGCTACAGTATAGCTGCTAACAATGTACATCTTATAAAAAACAATATTAATATTACCTATATAAAACTATAATATTATTTACTGGTATAAAACATTTTATTCTTATATAAAACAACCTTATTTAATTATTGATGAAAATATCATTAGATACATCATATCAAGAAATGTTAGGTATTTGTTATTATACATTATTTCTTTTCATAAAAACTTTTATTAGTATCTTTAATTTACATTTTTTTTAATTGTCTATCAACTATTAGTGGAAGTATTGGGTAATGAAATTTAAAGGAGATGACTGATTAAAGATTTGGTTTCTCATAGTAGTGAGGCGAGTCGAGTCTATTTAATTTTTTTTTATTTGTTGTTTTATGTATTATTTAACGACCACAATTTACTAATTTATGTATAAAGTATATTCATATTGATTTTAATGAATAAAAGTTTTTAATTTGAATATGGATATTGAATCCTATTCCAGTTAAGTCAGTACAATAGAGTATTACGGTTTTCAGTAATCCCAACTAACAATCATATGTTTTAATTTGAATCTATATCAATTGCTGTCGTTGCTGAGCTAATGTGTCAATCACACAATGCTCATCAATTAAATTGTTGCAGCTACTTTCAGTAAGGATTGTTAAACAGGCATATGGGCGAGATGAGAACCTAATGGGTACAAAGGAATTGCATTCAGAAATATAATTTACTTTAACTCTTTAATTTGACTAGTAAGTTATATTTTTGAAAGCAATTCCTTTGACTCCGTCACAACACCAAAAGCTACGGAAGATGAGAAAATTCGGTAGATTCTAAGCTTATATTAAAATTTATTTTTGATATGATTATCGATCTAAAGTACACTGATCTTTGTAGAATTCTGTATTTCATCAATTTTTAAATCACAAACTTAAATTTTTCAATATACAGTCTGCAAATATTAATGATACGTAACTATTTATTATTTAGAATCATGCTTCTTATATAATTTTTATTGAAAGATTATATTATAGTATCTACGTTCATATTTTGTATTCTGATTTTTCAGTTGAATAAATAAATAAGAGAACTGTTTTCTTTGAAATACTATTTTTCACATAATTTCCTTTAAAGTATTATTGACATGTTATGTAATTATTAAATTTACTCTACTTTTAAATTGTATTATATTTAATGTCAAGTTAAACTAAATTCCTTACACTAGTATTGTATTCTTGGCAATATGTTATCAAAAGAATGTGAAATTAAATTTTAATGTAAGAAAGTCTTAGATGACCTTTACTTACTTCTCCATTATATTTTGATATATTGAAAATGTTTGGGATTGTCTACAACAATTCGTAATGAGATTTCCCCTTTCGTCATTTCTGTATCTATACATACATTCCATTTTTAAAAATTAAACATAACATATGACATGTTATCAAATTAAGTAAGTATCTTCGATTGTTATATTTATATACTTAGGATGCCTCTCTTTAGCAGGTTTTCAAAAGAAGGAACTGTAGATTATTGTAGAAAATTATAATAGATTTATAATTATATATTATTAAATTTACATTAAGATAAAATAATTAGTCACCTACTTTTAATTTTCACTAAAGTTTATGCACATTGATCTTTTGTTTTTAATAGGTACTCGATACAATGTATTAGCATGTGGAATTATTTACAACTTTACCTACGTTTGCATTGTAAAATAATTAATTAATTTCCTAATTTATAATCTAGAAAATAATTGTTTACTGAATATATTGAATGTATTTATATTTATTGTCATGCAAACATTATTTAGTGTTTTTACTTATTCTGTATTAATATTTTTCAGTTCACCATACACCATAGCTACTTGGATTATTAAAATATATAAATACTTAACGATTGGACAATTATTGACATCAATTTTTCCACATTTGTGTGAATTTAATCGAAACGCCATTTTGGTAAGTCATTTGATGTATAACAAATATTGCTTAAAGAAGATTGAAAGAAAATTTAATATTTTTTTACACAATTATTGTTTTTTACTGTCATGCAATTTGTTATGCTTCCTTATATATATTTTAAATGTAAAGCAATATTTATGATTAATTAATTATTAATTTTAAGAGTAGATTTATCATAATTATATTTCTAGCACTTTCTCAAAAACATGTTTTCCTTAATACTTCTATGTTTTTGTGGAGGTATTTTAGAGTATAGTTATTGATTCTTGCTACACTAAAAAATAGTAAGTATCAAAGTAGAATAATACACGTATATTTATTTGTTTTTTATTCTATTCATAACGCTTTGTTAATAATTTAATATCGATCTGAATAGTACATTGATCTTTGATGATTGTTTATTTTGCTCATTTTAAAATTACGTACCTAAATCGCAATTTAAACAATCATCAAATATTAATGATATGCATCATTTCTTTCGTCGTATTTTTTGTATACCTAGGTAAGTATACAATCTGCAAATATTAATTAAAACAATGATTGGTTTATTAGTAACTTATCGATATGATTCTATCTTGCATCAATGAAGAATCTATACATATATTAATTTATATATTATTATATTTTTACATAGATAATAGAGGTAGTTATTTAAAGTTTTATTATTAGAATAGAATTTTAATATATATAACAGTTGTATATTTTAAATTTTGAATTAAAATTATTCATATTATTGTTGTGTGTTTTAGAAGTCCAGAAGATTTGCAGACATGTGAAATTGCTACAACATTACAAACGTTAGTATTGTTGTATAATTAATTAATTTTTTTATATTTAATCTGGAAAATAATTGTTCATTGAATAAATCAAATAAATTTCCTTTTTTTTGTCATGCAAATATAAGTTAATCGTTTTACTAACTCTGTGCTAATGTTTTTCAGTCAAAATTACGTATACCAATGCTAATTGGAATATTATAATCAACAATACTTTATGAAGATTTTTTACTTCAATTTTTATACATGTTCGTGCGAGTTCAATGGAATCGTCATGGGTAAGTTATCTTTGTTTATAACAAATAATTGTAGTCAATCAAATAAAAATTTTATATGTTTTGTCACAGTTATTGCTTTTTACATTCGTGCAATTTTTTACGTTTCATAATCTATATTTGAAATGTGAAGTAATATGTTTACTATTTTTTTTTATTAATTTTAAGATTGGATTTTTCACAATTATATTCCAAATCTTACTCAAAATCCTCATGTGTTCTGTTTTTTTCTATGTTTTTGATGAAAACTTGTAATATAATTATTAATTTTTGCAACAGTACATATAATGCGTATCTATACTAATCTATATCACTAAAGCATTGCTTGTATTAAAATTTATTTTTGATATGATTATCGATCTAAATAGTACATTAATCTTTATAGAACTGTGTGTTTCATCAATTTTTAAATAATGAACTTAAATTGTTAAATACACAGTCTGTAAATATTAATGATATATAACTATTTATTATTTGGAGTTGTGCTTCTTATATACATTTTATTGTTAGATTATACTATAGTACCTATATTCATATTTTTGATTAGGATTATTCAGTTATTATAGTAGTTATTAGTATATTATATTATTTAATACTAGGTTATTCTATATTTCTTACACCAGTACCTAGTGTATTCTTAGCAATATGACATGTTATTAAAATTAAATTTTAATATCAGAAAACTACTATTGATGTATTGAAAATATTTGGGATTATATGTAAAGTATCAATGAGATTTCTCCTTTCATCATCAAAGTATCTATACAAACATTCCAGTTTGAAAAATTAAACATTACATATGACATGGTAACAAATTAAGTAAGTATATTCTATTTTTATATTTAAAAATACTTTAGAGAGTCACTCTTTACCAGGTTATTAAAAGAGGTAAGTGTAGATTATTGTATAATTATAATTGAATTATGATAAACTAGTCAAGTATCTATGTTAAATTTTCACTAAAGTTTATGCACATTGTTCTTTTGTTTTTATTAGGTATTCGATAAAATGTGTTAGAATGTGGAACTATTTACAATTTTATCAACGTTTTTATTGTTAAATAATAAATTAATTTCTTAATTTATAATCTGGAAATCAATAAATTGCTTACTGAATATACCAAATGTATTTATATTTGTTGTTGTCATGCAAATATTATTATTAAATAATTTTACTAATTTTGTATTAATTTTTTTCAGTGCGCCATGTACCATAGCTACTTGGGTTATTAAAATATACAAATAATCAAGGATTAGACAATTTTGGACATCAACGTTTACATGTTTATGTGAATTTAATCGAATTACTACTTTGGTAAGTCAATATGTATGTTAATTAACTATTAATTTTAAGAGTGGATTTATCATAATTATATAAATAGGTCTTTCCCAAAAACATGTGTTTCTTCATACTCCTATGTTTTTGTGGAGGACTTAGAGTATAGCTACTGAAACCTTGCTACAGTAAAAATAGTTCATAATCTTTTAGAATTATACAGGTATATTTATTCATCTTTTATTATATTCATAACGCTTCTTGAATATTGTTATTTATTTTAAGTATGCTGATCGATCTGAATAGATCATTAATTGTTGAGTATTGTTTAATTTGCTCATTTTAAAATTACAAAATAAAATCACAATTTAAATAATTATCAAATATTAATGATATGCAACAACTAATTATTTGTAGTCGTATTTTTTAAATAATATTAAGTAATAGGTTAATAGTTTAACTTAGATAATATAAATGTTTATAAAATTATATTTGATTTATAATAAAATAATCAGCTACCTATTTTAAATTGTCACTAAAATGTATGCACATTTTCTTTGGTTTTTTAGTAATCGAGAATATGTGGTATCTTATATATTACAGACGTTAGTATTGTTAAATAATTTCACAATTATTGCTTTTTACAGCTGTTTGTTTAGTTCTTAATATATATTTTAAATGTAAAGAAGTTTTTATAATTATTAAATTTAAGAGTGAATACAGCAGTAATCTTTATTGAAAAAAGTACTAATTATAAAAGATATGGACTGTGATTTAAATGTTGTATTGTATTCTTAGTACTCTGATGTCAAAAGAATTTTAAATTTAAATTTAATTCATGAGAACTACTATGACCTTGTCAGATCGTTACTCATTTTCTTTTTAAATTTTATTATATTGACAATCACAATAATTGATTTGTTAGTAACCTATCGATGGATGAGATTCCACCTTGCATCACTTAAAAAGGTAACGATATATTCATCTATATGTAATTATATTTTAACATTTAATATAAATACATAAAAGTTGTAGTAGTTCAAAATTTTATAATCATAATTAAATTATAATAGATACTTGTGAAGTGTATTTTAAATTTTGAATTAATTTTATGTATGTTATTCTTTTGTGTTTTAGAACTCCAGAAAAATTGGTAGTATGTGAAATGAATTACAACATTTGTGTTACGACATTAGAAGCGTTAGTATTATTACATAATTAAATAATTTCTTTATTTTTAATCTGGAAAATAACTGTTTATTGAATAAATCAAATGTATTTTATTTTTTGTTATGCAAATATTAGTTAATCTTTTTACTAATTCTGTCTTAATATTTTTCAGTCCATCATATACCGATGCTATTTGCAATATTAAAATGATATACAAATACCCTACGCTTGGACAATTTTTGACATCTTCTTTTACATATTCAAGTGATTTCAATCAAAACGCCATTTCGGTAAGTCATTTTGATTTATAACAAATATTTATAGACAATAGAGAGTTTAAAAATGATATAATCTCGCAATAATTTCTTTTACATTTATGCGATTTGTTATGCTTTTTAACATCAATTTAATAACATATTATATTCAAATCTAATTATTCGATTTTATCAACATATATATTCTTGTATGATATTGTCTAGATGAAAATGATGTTAGTAATTCTTCATATAAAATCCTTTTAATATCATAAGTACTCAATGATGACTACTTTTAATGTGCATTACATCAATTTTATGTTTTTTTAATCGGCATTGTTGAATATAATTCTAAGATCTACTTTATATTTATGATTAAGAAATATGTAATACTTAATGTTTTATACACTATTACAATACTCTAAAGTTTGCTATAACACTACTAAATTATTACTAGGATGATCCACGGTATAAACTATTTTATAGGTGTTTTATAGATGAAAATGCACTCAACAGTATTTAAAAAGTAATTATGTGTTGTATGATTTATTTAAAATATTTATGAAAGTTAAATTGTTTTCATTGTATGGATTCATTTATATTTATTTTTAGTCTTTTGATTTGTTTCATTCAAACATTAACTTGATTTTTACTATTATATCTTATTAAATATTTAATATTTATGTAAGACTTCAGTTATTCTCATGTACAGGGAGTTGAATTGTTTGATGACAACATTTAAATAAAATTAGATTTATAAAAAATTATAAAATTGTCCTGCGACAAATCACTAGCATTAAAGTCTCCCTTTATTATATTTAAATAACATATCAATACAATTGGTTCCTACATTGAATTGTATGAATAATTATATAATTTTAACAAAAATATATCATCGATGATAAAAAGAAAAATTATTAATTTTACATAAACAAACAGTGAATTTCACTATCATGTCGTCTAATATACTTTAGATCAATTATGGGTAAATGTTATTATTCTTTTATTAAATAACTTTATGTATTTCATTTATCAGTACTTATTTTATTTTTATTTATTCTTCAAGGAGATAATGGGCCTCACTGAACATGTTCATGTCTATAATATAGGATTCAATATTCACTAGTTACTAAGGCCTATAACAGTAATATTTCATATTTTGTATTCTTAGTATTTCTTAATTAAAATTTTAAAAATCACATGGTACCTTATGTTTTAATTCATATTTGAATTTCTGTTATATTGTTTGCTTCATCTGGATAATTTAAAAATGATGAATACAGCAATGTAATAGAAATTCTTTATTGAGAGATGCACTATTAATAAAATATATGGACTGTGATTCAGATGTTTATAAAATATTTTAATTTATGTATAAATTTTTATTATAAGCTTTTCATTGTTCTTATTTTGAAAAATAATTCTATTCATTTTAATATATTTGATATGTAAAAACACATTAATTTTAATTGTAATTATATAATATATTTGATATTAAATTATGCTATATTTTTAACACTTGTATTGTATTCTTAGTATTCTGTTGTCAAAAGAATTTTAAATTTAATTTTAATTTATGAGAACTACTATGATTATGTCAGATTGTTACTCATTTTCTTTTTAAATTTTATTATATTGACAATCACAATAATTGATTTGTTAGTAACCTATCGATGGATGAGATTCCACCTTGCATCACTTAAAAAGGTAACGATATATTCATCTATATGTAATTATATTTAAACATTTAATATAAATACATAAAAGTTGTAGTAGTTCAAAATGTTATAATCATAATTAAATTATAATAGATACTTGTGAAGTGTATTTTAAATTTTGAATTAATTTTATGTATGTTATTCTTTTGTGTTTTAGAACTCCAGAAAAATTTGTAGTATGTGAAATGAATTACAACATTTGTGTTACGACATTAGAAGCGTTAGTATTTTGTGTAATGTGTTAACACACATTGATTCTCATCAATTAAATTGTTGCAGCTACTTTCAGTAAGGATTGTGAAACAGGCATATGGGCGAGATGAGAACCTAATGGGTACAAAGGAATTGCATTCAGAAATATAATTTACTTTAACTCTTTAATTTGACTAGTAAGTTATATTTTTGAAAGCAATTCCTTTGACTCCGTCACAACACCAAAAGCTACGGAAGAAGAAAAGAATCAGTCAATTTAAATGAAATGAAGACAGGCTAACAAGTGGCTGTTGAATATATTTTTTTTATTATGTCTATTTATTTACTTTTAAATAATTTAGTTTAAGATTAAAAACTATCATTATATATTCAATTGTATTTTATTCAATAAACAATTAAATTTTACACAAAAATTTCTGTTCAATAGTTTGTCTTTAATATATGTTTTTTACATTAATTAAAGAACACCATTTAATAATTTATTTATTTTTTATTGCAGAAAAATAGTAGAATATCAATTCTATAATAAACCATAGATTTCCTATTATATTGAAACATATATAACTATTTGATTTTTTAATTACATGAATGTCCATCAATTTATTATGTTTATATAAAATTAGATTATTAGACAGGTACTTTAATTGTACGTAACCAATTGTGATGTAACCTTTTTAAAATGTGTGAATTGTAATTATAATTTTTACAAGGCATTTAATATAATTTTGACTTAAATATCATGTGAAAATCTTTACTTCAAAAAGATTATGGTGTTTTTATTAATTTAGTATGCATTATTTATTTTCATAAAATTTATATTATTATCTTTAATTTAATTTTTTTTTTTTTTTAATTTTACAGATTTCCATCAACACTCCATGTGTAAGTATTGGATAATGAAGTTTAAATGAGACGACAGATTACAGATTTGGTTAGTTATATTAATAATAAGGCGAGTTGAGTCTATTTTATGTTGTATGTATTAATTAAAAAATATAAATTAGTAATTTATTAATATTTAATTGTGGGAAAATAACATATGACTATGTTCGAGAGACCGTTACATTCTAATTAATAACTGTTAATCATTTCTGGCTTCAATGTCCGTATGGGTACTATTTAAAAATACATTGAATTCATAAATGATTAAGAATTGTTAATTTCACCTTCTAAAATAACTTCAAATACCTCAAACCAAAAGTCCTGATAATATGGATTGTGTAACGATTACTTTCATAATCGTTTATAACCAATAAATCTATATTGGTATAATCTATTTTTATTTTTATTTATTTATGTAGATACACATTACAACGATAGCTATAAATGCAAGAATCATCTATATTTTGTTTTTTAATTATACATACATATATTTATGTATGCATATTACAATTATTATAAATTTAAATTGTTAAAAATTAATACAAAATTGTAAAATTATGACTATTAGTTTTTTTGTTATTATTATTTTTTTTAATATTCTCCAACTTCTTTGTTTATAATAATACTTTTATACAAAATGTTTAATTAATATAATAGTGTTTATATTTTCATTATTTCTCAAAACAATTGCTGTTAATACTCGACTTACACATTATATTTTATTACGAGCATAAAGCATAATTTAAAAGAATATAATGTATATTTTAATAATATGTAATAAGTATCTTTTCATGCAAACTTTTTTTTTTATCTTTATTCTAATTATATGTTTATATTTTACAGATTTAACATTCAGTGTAAGTAACTTATATTTTTGCTATGTACAATATATTAATAACATTATGCTAGTGGTGTGTTAAATAAGTCTTAGGGGTCCTCGTCCCAAATAAACAAATGGAGGCCAAAGAGTGTACCTATATTGTTTATTAAGACTAAATGTGTCCATTAAAATATTTTTCGAATTTTATATTTAAGATTTTATTATACGACAACAGCGATTAAATATTAATATAAGCCAAGTATCTTCTGGTTAATATTTATAAAGCTGGAATTTATAAAATATTTTAAATCAGTTGATGTCGAATTCTAATAGATGCATTAATTCATGTGGATTTAAGATAGGTATTCATATGTTATTGATATTATGATTTTTTTTTATATAATTGTTAATGTGCTTACATTTTACTATTTATCGTTGAACATTTTATGGTATATGGAATATATTAAAATATTAGGATTCAGTAAGTAAATTAAAAAATATATATAATGTCGTTATCGTTAGTTTTCTGGTGTATTAAAATAATAGATAACATTTTAACTATTAGGTAATGTTGTTTTATTTAGAAAAATATATATTTATATACAAATCATAAAAAATTTTTGTTTACAATTTTAAGTATTCCGTTGGTGGCACTGCGCGTCGTAATCATGTTTTGAGCTCTGGGCAACTCTGGGCCAGTCACCACGATTTGTTTACCATTGTTGGCCCTGGACATATATTAATACTTAAATAATTTTCTATTTTTCTAATTTTATGTTTAAATTTTACAAATTTCAGTATACATTGAATATGGTCAGTATGGGTACACAAGCTTATGAAGTGCTAAGATGGCAACCGATTAAATGTATAATAGTATAACTAATAAGGTTAGTTATATTTAATCTAATTAATTTACTTATTATTCAAGTTTTTGAAAAACATAGTTTGTTTTATTTATTTCTGTGATAAATAAATGCACCTATTAAATTATAATTCTATAGTTCTCTAAAGATTATTAATATTTAGGTTTAAATTGACTTTAACACCTTTAAAGAATCTGAGATTTATTATAATTTTTTTTAGCTGGGGATATGTATCAATCCATGAATAGAATAAATAAATAATAACTGAATCAATCTTCTTAAATTTTTATATTGCCATACATTTATTCTGATATGAAAAATTTTAAAAGATAAAAAGAATTTAATAATTCAATATTAAAAGTCTGTAGTCAAATATTTTTATTTATCTTATTATATATATTTTGCATTATGATTTAACTTCACATAATTACTCATATTGTACTTTTTATTTTAGCAGTATTGGTGAAAAACATTGAATACAATTTAGACATAAATACAATTTGATAATTGAAACTTCAGAAAAACTAATGTGTTTGTTATTATGATTTATATATTTTCATAAAAACCTATAGTATCATATTTAATCTAATTTTTATTTTATTTTACAGATGTCAGTTAACTTTCAGTGTGGAAGTGTTGGGTAATAAAGTTTAAAGGAGATGAAATATTAAAGATTTGGTTTCATAATATTAATAAGGTAAGATAGTTCATTTGGCATTTTGTTTTTAATTTTTAATTATTTTTCCTATTTGGTGTTTTATGCATGAACACAATTTAGGAGTTTATTTATTTTTAATTGTAAAACATTGTAGATCACCTAATATAAATTAAACTGTTTAAACTATGGATGTTTTTTTATATTGAAACAAATATACCTAATCGATCAATTAATTACATGATTATAGGTAGTAAAATACTGTCCATCAATTATTAATATATACAATTTAAATATTAGAGTTTTTCTTTTAATATCCTTTGATTGTACAAACATTTAGTGATGATATAACATTTTTAAAACTTGTGAATTGTAACTATAATTTTTATAAGACATTTAATACAATTTAGATCTAATGGAAACAAAGGAATAGCAATCAGAAATAGGATTGCTATAAGCTTTAATTATTTAGTTTTGACAAGTAAGCAACATATTTTCTGCATGTTAGTTTTCAAATGTTGAATACGCAAAATTTTCATTCTACCAGCCTTATAATTTTCAACACTGAAACTAATTAACTTATTCTTCGAGTTAATTATTATTATTATTATTATTTGGACAAATTTTGTCTATAAATCTGTTTTTTTTTTTTTTAATTTTGTTTAAATGTAATATCTTATTTTTAAGTATTTTGTGACGTGTCAAAAAAACAGCGAAAGATAAAGTGAAGGCTCTGAAATAGTAGCGGCTCGGATAATGACGTTTACAATGAAATTGCAACGGAATCAGCATGCCAAGAAAAAGAGGAAGAGGACAATAATCAATCATCTGTTTTTAACACAATTGATCCCGAATTCAATATTTTCATGATTTTTTAAACAAACTAATTGCTAGATTTAAATGGGGGTTAAAAATTGTTAAGACGATCATATATCATTCAATACTGAGGTCATGACGTATTTGATAGGTATAATTCGGAACAGTCCCTAAAATTGTGTGTAGTACGAAATTTAAGTGTGTTATTCAAATTAAATCTTTATAATATTATGTTTAATTTTATAGCTTCACATTTTAATGGTTTTTAGTCAAACTAAATTTTAATAATTATTTATATAGTATTTTCTACACAAACACACTATTAATACACAGTAAACAATAATGTTTGCTGCACCGTTTCCGCCGTTAATCAAATAATTATATACAACTATAAATAGGCCGATTCTCGGTCATCACCGACCGACCTGTTACACACACGCGCATAAACACTCGAGCGCCGCCCATTATATTTCTTTTTATGTTTCTTAATTATTATTATACTATTTTGTCGATTGTGAAGTACTATATAATATTATAATATATAGTAATTACGCTTTATAACGAATAATTTTCAGTTTTCGTTCGTTCGTTCTCCAGTGTTAACCAACATTATACGTACGCTAATCGTCGTAATAAATAGGCAATTTTTTAATGTTTTAAGTTGTGTTTTGTGGGCGCTAATCGCCACGGCCACATATACTCCAAAATTGTGAGTATGAATCGCTACTAATTATTATTATATTTTCGTTTATAGGCGCTGATCGCCAATTTTATTCTTTTATTATATTTTATGGGTACTAATTACTCCTAAGTTTGTTGTTTTTATTAATTAACATATACTTGTCACAAATTGGCAGATTTATATATTATACAGGCTATAGGAAAACAGCTGGCCAGTCTGCACTCCACAAAAAACTGTGAGTTATTTTTCTATTATTTATTTACTCGTTATTGATATTTTTGTATTGTTCGGCCAGAAGAGCCGTAGTTTATTATTATTGTATTATACCGTGTATTTTTACCAATATTGCATTGCGTTACCTATATCCGTTTAGTATTTAAGTACGCACATACAATGATACACACATACACACACCACCGCACACTAGCACTCTTTGGTCTTGCTCGGCGACCCCGTCCACTTCCTTTGATTTGCTATACACATATACACATTTTTACGTAGGTCAGTCGGTGTGTGAGAATATTATAGTAGCGCTACAAAGTATATCGGTTACCGGGTGCTCAGAATATTAATATTCGTTCCCGGTCCGTACAAATAATGTTTAAAATATTTTCCGACGTTCCACGGCTGTTTTTGTTCACAGTATTATATTGTTACTTTTTTTTTCAATTTTTATCGCTGTGCTAGTTGAAGCCCCGAAGTTAAAGTAATTTTCCAATTTTATTTTAGCTTAGATGGGTTTTAATGTCTTTGTTATCAGACTTTTTAGCTGACCTTAATGTAGAATGTACCAACCGTTGAAAACATGACGGTATGTCACTTTTAAGAGTTAATTATAGCTTTCACGAGGTTTATTACATAAGTCGTAATTCGAATTGCTGTGAATCTTAAAGTGGAAATCTTAAGACATGTGTATCAAGTGTCTGGTTGTTCACAAAAATTTAGCTAATAATCGGCAGCAGTTAGGGTGATCCAGTAACTACAATTGATAGATTAGGTACACACGAAATAACAATGGTGACCGGATGCATATATGGGCTCTGAGCGGCGTCGTCGTCGTCGTCTTCGTTGACGCACGCGGAAAACCGATCGACGGCAAAAAGTAAGTCGCCAACAAGTGGTACGTTTGCGACAATATTATATAATGTATTTAAAAGTTATTTTATAAATCAGAGTATATTAAATAATATTTTTTTCAAGTTCATGTCTACGTGTAAGCCTCTGAAAAAATCAGCTAATGAACTAATCAGCCAGAAAAATATATTTTCCAGACCCGAAATTAGATCCCCCTCCACCCCGAATTCTAAACAATCTTCACTTTTCTATGAAGTAATTGATTTTTCTGAAGTATATACATCTGTTTCCATGTCGTTTTTATTCGATTCATCTATGCTTCTCAATATTCATCATTACTGATACTATTGAAATATTCCAATTCTAGAGAGTCTTCACTTTACAGTGAAGTATTTGGTTTTTCTAAAGTATATTCATCTGATTCCAGGTCGTTTAAATTCGATTCTTAGAAAATAAAAAATAAACTAACCTAAATTGTAGCTTTTAGTAAATTATACTTAAAGTTTTTTGAAATCTATATTGTGTGAATAACTTTAAAAACTTACTTACTTTTCATCCATGTTATACATTTGAAATAATTTTATAACTCGGTCTATGGCAATAAACACTACCTTTTGATTAGGTAACTTTGACAGTAATGATTCAAACTTTAATTATATGTTTCTTTTTATTGAAAAAAAACGTAGTCATTACATATCTATTGGCACTTAAACTAATAATTATTAAAATAATTAATATAATAAATAAGAAAAGGTAAAACATCTATTACTTTTTTATTTTGATGCTGTATATTATACACATTCTATTGTATGTATAACCTAAACAGCTTTCTTTGTTATAGGTTACTAAACTAACCGATTTAAAAACCATCCCTTACATCCTACTCACTACTCCCCGAACCGCTGAAATACTTAAGTAATGTTATGGTTACAGATTTGTCCATTTTTCGCAATTAGGTGACGTATAAAATAGACTTGCCTGAAAGTAATCCATCGCTAAGTTAGGCCACTTTTCATATTTATCCTTAGTGTTGATCAAATCTACTTTCCCATATTTTGCATTTTTCCATTTAATAATGAATATCAACTAGCTATCTATAGTTAGAAAGCAGCGGGTCGGATAATGACGTTTACAAGGAAATTACAACGGGATCAGCATGCCAAGAAGTAGAAAGAGAAACCGATGATCAAACATCTGTTTTAAACACAATTGATCCAGAATTCAATATTTTCATGATTTTTTAAACAAACTAATTGCTAGATTTAAATGGGGGTTAAAAATTGTTAGGTCGATCATATATCATTCAATACTGAGGTCATGACGTATTTGATAGATATAATTCGGAACAGCCCCTAAAATTGTGTATAGTACGACACACTTTGTGTAGTACGAAATTTAAGTGTGTTATTAAAATTAAATCTTTATAATATTATGATTAATTTTATAGCTTCACATTTTAATGGTTTTTAGTCAAACTAAATTTTAATAATTATCTATATAGTATTTTCTACACAAACATACTATTAATACACAGTAAAAAATAATGTTTAAAATATTTAACGCTAAACCTCATTCTGCAAATGTAGAACGACTAATTCCCTAATACAACATTATGAAACCATTAGAAGAAGTTCTTTATCACCAGAATCCATTAAAAATTCTCTTTATATTAGAGTTAATATGGTTGGCATCACTGATATTCGAATTATTCTTTCTGCCCGTAGCAAGATGAATTCTCTTTTTTGGAGGAGTGAGATATGTAGAGTTGAATGCATGATAGACTGTACATACGTTCCGTTTATAACGGATTGTCTCGTTGTCTCGGTATACTTCGAAGGGGACGCTTTTTATACCGTTTCATAAAAGAAGTATACTCATCTTTTGACGAGTAATCCATTGCTAAGTTAGGCCACTTTTCATATATCTCCTTAGCGGCGTTGATCAAATCTACTTAATCATTGTTTGCGTTTTTCCATTTTAGAACGAATGTCAATTTGCCATCGATTTTAGTTGTTCCAACAACTTCATCGGGTATTAGTCCACGGGTCAAACCGTATTTCGTCATTCTCAAATTTAACTGACATGATTTATCATCACAGACATCAATAGTTTTTCTTTTATTTACAATGTAGTTTGAAGCTACATTTATTTTTCTGTAAAAAAAGAAATGTTTTAGTACTTAGTCAAAATAACATTCATGGATTTTTTTTTGTAAATCCAAGTTATGATTATAACATTTTTGTTTTTTTATATATTTTTAGTATTATATTTAGTTGATTCAAAAACCACTCCCCACACTTTAATCACTACTCCTTGAGCCGTGACCCAGGTCATGGGCACAGCATCAGTATACTCCGTTTCACGAGAGAAGGTACACGAGTCGCGCATCCGACTGACGCCGTCAACAGCGCGGAGGCCAAATTTCCCTCACTTTTTACTGCCCGGCGGCTAGCCAAATCGATTATACACCCCGATAACATTCGGTGTAACGTGTATACAGCGTACTATAGTGTTTACCATCACTAAAATATTATGAGTGATACAGGTATTTTTTTTGTTATAAAATAATAGTAAACACAAGTTAATATTTATTTAATTTGTATATTTTCAATAAATAAGAATAAGAATGTATAAAAAAAAATAATAAGTACTTATAATATTTCATATTAGTCGGAATCCGAAGTTGTCTCCCCTGTTATTGTTAGTACATGAGTGGTTGAAGGATTTTCTTCTAACATTTCTTCTGAAATACAATCAATATCCCACATCTTGTTTTCTTCTGCGATGGTGTGTTTTACAAAATTGGCCCACATTTCCGGAGAAACTTTTTTAACTCCATCTATCAACAATTGCCGTACATCACTCAATTTGTACGTAGAATTGTTCTGCCTCACGTGATTTTTTACCACCGACCATGCTAATTCAATTGGATTTAATTCGCAATGGTACGGTGGTAAACGTAGGACAATTTTATTATATTTTTTTGCTTCTTCGTCAATGACGTATTTATTAACAGGTTGAAACTGTTGAACCTTGTCTAACAGTTCAATTTTGAGCCATGTTTTGTCAATCTCTACATTCTTGTCTTGCAACCATTGAATGATTTTATTTTTTGTCCAAGACTTTGTTGGTATTGGGTCTTTTTTCACTGAATGGTACGACGCATTGTCCATCACTATCACAGAATTTTCGTTCAATAGAGGTAAGACTCTACAAAACCATTCAAAAAATGAATCACCATTCATTTCGTCGTGGTAGTCGGCTGAATTTTTTTTTGATTCAAAACACAGCAGACCACCCTCGACGAAACCGTTAGATGAACCAATATGTAGAACAATTAATCGTTTGCCTTTACCTGTAGGATTCTTGGCCCCAGTCGTTAGTCCTTTTATGAATGCATCATGGCACGATTTTACGGTGTTGTCGACCCATACTTTGTTCGTACACTCCCCGGCATTTACCCAAGTCTCATCTAAGAAATAAATTGTTCGACCTTCATTTCTATAACGTCTTATATCTCGGATAAAACGTCTACGCCATAATATCAGATCATTCCTCTCTGTTAATGCACTATTTCTATTTCTTTTAGTGAATTCGAAATTTAAGTCAGCTAACAACCGATACAAACCACTACGAGATAGATTTGGAAGTTCAGAATCTTCGTTAATAACCGCCAAAACTTTCATCAGTGTAGGTATTTCTCGTCTGAACCAGAAGCTGTGTATTTTTTGGCGAATCGCGTTCTTATTGAAATCATCAATTTTTTCAATAACTGTAGATCGTATTTTTTTTTTGTTTGGTGAGGACACTACTCCTGTTTCTTTATACTCCTTAACAGTACTTCTTATTGTGCGTAAACCGAACCCCGTATCAGTCGACAACGACATCATTAGATCGATGTATTTCATTGTTGGTTGTTCCAGTAGATACTTTTTGTACAAATTAATAATAAGTGTTTTCTGACTGGTTCCGACAAACTAAAAAAATAATAAAATTGCCTTTATCAATATTATGTGTTTACGACGAGTTACGTACTTGTAACAATTAAATTATTCAAAAAATTAAAATATTTTCAATATTGTATAAAACAGTGGCGTATTTGACCTAATTTTAGGGTGGTGGAACACTAAATTATTATTCACGAGGGTAAAATAAATTATTAAGACCATAAAATACGCCACTGGTATAACAAATAATGTTTAATAATTTAGAGATACCTTACCTTTCCATTTTTATTTTTTTACACGGGCGATGGTGTTGGCTTAGACGATGTGCTAGGCACATTTTCTTCTACAGCAGCATTCATAATTATTTACAAATTAAATTGCAAAAAACAAAAAGTAAAAAACAAACAGAATAGTGCGATAAAATCGAAGGTATGTAGATGTATACAGTGTGTACGTGTTACGCGGTTAGAGTTGTATTATAGACAACAGTTGCCGTTTAAATTTTGTTATGTACGTTAGCAGCGCTACGTATGCGAACGAGTCGTTGCCGACCGCAGCCGGAACATTTTACGATCGTGAACGAACGGGCGACATTGGTGGGAGATGCGCATCGACGGACGAAAAAACGTGTACCTTCTCTCGTGAAACGGAGTATAGAATAAAGACAAACATTATGGTGGTTGAAAGACATTTTACTTTTAACCACATTTCTTCGAATCCCTTTAGCCTTTATTTTTGAGTTTTAAAAATAGCATCACTAACATCAGAATTATTTCTTTTGCCCGTACTCAAGTGCATTCTCTTTTTTGGGGGAATGAGATATGTAGAATTGAATGCATGATAGACTGTCCATACGTTCCGTTTATAACGAATTGTCTCGTTGTCTCGGTACACTTGGAAGGGGACGCTTTTTATCCCGTTTCATAAAACAAGTATACTCATCTTTTGACGAGTAATCCATCGCTAAGTTAGGCCACTTTTCATATATCTCCTTAGCGGCGTTGATCAAATCTACTTAATCGTTGTTTGCGTTTTTCCATTTTAGAACGAATGTCAATTTGCCATCGATTTTAGTTGTTCCAACAACTTCATCGGGTATCAGTCCACGGGTCAAACCGTATTTCGTCATTCTCAAATTTAACTGACATGATTTATCATCACAGACATCAATAGTTTTTCTTTTATTTACAATGTAGTTTGAAGCTACATTTATTTTTCTGTAAAAAAAAAAAGAAATGTTTTAGCACTTATTCAAAATAACATTCAAGGATTTTATTTTGTAAATCCAAGTAATGATTATAACATTTTTGTTTTTTTATATATTTTTAGTATTATATTTAGTCGATTCAAAAACCACTCCCCACACATTAATCACTACTCCTTAAGCCGTGACCCAGGTCATGGGCAGAGCAGCAGTAGAATAAAGACAAACATTATGGTGGTTGAAAGACATTTTACTTTTAACCACTTTTCTTCGAACCCCTTTAGCCTTTATTTTTGAGTTTTAAAAATAGCATCACTGACATCTGACTTATTTTTTCTGCCTGTAGTAAGGTGCATTCTCTTTTTTGGAGGAGTGAGATATGTAGAGTTGAATGCATGATAGACTGTCCATACGTTCCGTTTATAACGAATTGTCTCGTTGTCTCGGTACACTAGGAAGGGGACGTTTTTTATCCCGTTTCATAAAACAAGTATACTCATCTTTTGACGAGTAATCCATCGCTAAGTTAGGCCACTTTTCATATATCTCCTTAGCGGCGTTGATCAAATCTACTTAATCGTTGTTTGCGTTTTTCCATTTTAGAACGAATGTCAATTTGCCATCGATTTTAGTTGTTCCAACAACTTCATCGGGTATTAGTCCACGGGTCAAACCGTATTTCGTCATTATCAAATTTAACTGACATGATTTATGATCACAGACATCAATAGTTTTTCTTTTATTTACAATGTAGTTTGAAGCTACATTTATTTTTCTGTAAAAAAAAAAAGAAATGTTTTAGCACTTATTCAAAATAACATTCAAGGATTTTATTTTGTAAATCCAAGTAATGATTATAACATTTTTGTTTTTTTATATATTTTTAGTATTATATTTAGTCGATTCAAAAACCACTCCCCACACATTAATCACTACTCCTTAAGCCGTGACCCAGGTCATGGGCAGAGCAGCAGTAGAATAAAGACAAACATTATGGTGGTTGAAAGACATTTTACTTTTAACCACTTTTCTTCGAACCCCTTTAGCCTTTATTTTTGAGTTTTAAAAATAGCATCACTAACATCAGAATTATTTCTTTTGCCCGTACTCAAGTGCATTCTCTTTTTTGGGGGATTGAGATATGTAGAGTTGAATGCATGATAGACTGTCCATACGTTCCGTTTATAACGAATTGTCTCGTTGTCTCGGTACACTTGGAAGGGGACGCTTTTTATCCCGTTTCATAAAACAAGTATACTCATCTTTTGACGAGTAATCCATCGCTAAGTTAGGCCACTTTTCATATATCTCCTTAGCGGCGTTGATCAAATCTACTTAATCGTTGTTTGCGTTTTTCCATTTTAGAACGAATGTCAATTTGCCATCGATTTTAGTTGTTCCAACAACTTCATCGGGTATTAGTCCATGGGTCAAACCGTATTTCGTCATTCTCAAATTTAACTTACATGATTTATCATCACAGACATCAATAGTTTTTCTTTTATTTACAATGTAGTTTGAAGCTACATTTATTTTTCTGTAAAAAAAGAAATGTTTTAGTACTTAGTCAAAATAACATTCAAGGATTTTATTTTGTAAATCCAAGTAATGATTATAACATTTTTGTTTTTTTATATATTTTTAGTATTATATTTAGTCGATTCAAAAACCACTCCCCACACTTTAATCACTACTCCATGAGCCGTGACCCAGGTCATGGGCACAGCATCAGTAGAATATAGACAAACATTATGGTGGTTGAAAGACATTTTACTTTTAACCACTTTTCTTCGAATCCCTTTAGCCTTTATTTTTGAGTTTTAAAAATAGCATCACTAACATCAGAATTATTTCTTTTGCCCGTACTCAAGTGCATTCTCTTTTTTGGAGGAGTGAGATATGTAGAGTTGAATGCATGATAGACTGTCCATACGTTCCGTTTATAACGAATTGTCTCGTTGTCTCGGTACACTTGGAAGGGGACGCTTTTTATCCCGTTTCATAAAACAAGTATACTCATCTTTTGACGAGTAATCCATCGCTAAGTTAGGCCACTTTTCATATATTTCCTTAGCGGCGTTGATCAAATCTACTTAATCGTTGTTTGCGTTTTTCCATTTTAGAACGAATGTCAATTTGCCATCGATTTTAGTTGTTCCAACAACTTCATCGGGTATTAGTCCACGGGTCAAACCGTATTTCGTCATTATCAAATTTAACTGACATGATTTATGATCACAGACATCAATAGTTTTTCTTTTATTTACAATGTAGTTTGAAGCTACATTTATTTTTCTGTAAAAAAAAAAGAAATGTTTTAGCACTTATTCAAAATAACATTCAAGGATTTTATTTTGTAAATCCAAGTAATGATTATAACATTTTTGTTTTTTTATATATTTTTAGTATTATATTTAGTCGATTCAAAAACCACTCCCCACACTTTAATCACTACTCCTTGAGCTGTGACCCAGGTCATGGGCACAGCATCAGTAGAATAAAGACAAACATTATGGTGGTTGAAAGACATTTACTTTTAACCACTTTTCTTCGAACCCCTTTAGCCTTTATTTTTGAGTTTTAAAAATAGCATCACTAACATCAGAATTATTTCTTTTGCCCGTACTCAAGTGCATTCTCTTTTTTGGGGGATTGAGATATGTAGAGTTGAATGCATGATAGACTGTCCATACGTTCCGTTTATAACGAATTGTCTCGTTGTCTCGGTACACTTGGAAGGGGACGCTTTTTATCCCGTTTCATAAAACAAGTATACTCATCTTTTGACGAG
Source organism: Rhopalosiphum maidis (assembly GCF_003676215.2). NCBI lineage: Eukaryota > Metazoa > Arthropoda > Insecta > Hemiptera > Aphididae > Rhopalosiphum > Rhopalosiphum maidis. Next base: position 8,049,466 of record NC_040878.1, read on the forward strand.
TAATCCATCGCTAAGTTAGGCCACTTTTCATATATCTCCTTAGCGGCGTTGATCAAATCTACTTATTCGTTGTTTGCGTTTTTCCATTTTAGAACGAATGTCAATTTGCCATCGATTTTAGTTGTTCCAACAACTTCATCGGGTATTAGTCCATGGGTCAAACCGTATTTCGTCATTCTCAAATTTAACTTACATGATTTATCATCACAGACATCAATAGTTTTTCTTTTATTTACAATGTAGTTTGAAGCTACATTTATTTTTCTGTAAAAAAAGAAATGTTTTAGTACTTAGTCAAAATAACATTCAAGGATTTTATTTTGTAAATCCAAGTAATGATTATAACATTTTTGTTTTTTTATATATTTTTAGTATTATATTTAGTCGATTCAAAAACCACTCCCCACACTTTAATCACTACTCCATGAGCCGTGACCCAGGTCATGGGCACAGCATCAGTAGAATATAGACAAACATTATGGTGGTTGAAAGACATTTTACTTTTAACCACTTTTCTTCGAATCCCTTTAGCCTTTATTTTTGAGTTTTAAAAATAACATCACTAACATCAGAATTATTTCTTTTGCCCGTACTCAAGTGCATTCTCTTTTTTGGAGGAGTGAGATATGTAGAGTTGAATGCATGATAGACTGTCCATACGTTCCGTTTATAACGAATTGTCTCGTTGTCTCGGTACACTTGGAAGGGGACGCTTTTTATCCCGTTTCATAAAACAAGTATACTCATCTTTTGACGAGTAATCCATCGCTAAGTTAGGCCACTTTTCATATATTTCCTTAGCGGCGTTGATCAAATCTACTTAATCGTTGTTTGCGTTTTTCCATTTTAGAACGAATGTCAATTTGCCATCGATTTTAGTTGTTCCAACAACTTCATCGGGTATTAGTCCACGGGTCAAACCGTATTTCGTCATTATCAAATTTAACTGACATGATTTATGATCACAGACATCAATAGTTTTTCTTTTATTTACAATGTAGTTTGAAGCTACATTTATTTTTCTGTAAAAAAAAAAAGAAATGTTTTAGCACTTATTCAAAATAACATTCAAGGATTTTATTTTGTAAATCCAAGTAATGATTATAACATTTTTGTTTTTTTATATATTTTTAGTATTATATTTAGTCGATTCAAAAACCACTCCCCACACTTTAATCACTACTCCTTGAGCTGTGACCCAGGTCATGGGCACAGCATCAGTAGAATAAAGACAAACATTATGGTGGTTGAAAGACATTTACTTTTAACCACTTTTCTTCGAACCCCTTTAGCCTTTATTTTTGAGTTTTAAAAATAGCATCACTGATATCTGACTTATTTTTTCTGCCTGTAGTAAGGTGCATTCTCTTTTTTGGAGGAGTGAGATATGTAGAGTTGAATGCATGATAGACTGTACATACATTCCGTTTAAAACGGGTTGTTCCATTTTTGATCATCATGTCTCGTTGTCTCGGTACACTTGGATTGGGACGCTTTTTATTCCGTTTTATAAAAGAAGTATACTCATCTTTTGATGAGTAATCCTTCGCTAAGTTAGGCCACTTTTCATATATCTCCTTAGCGTTGATCAAATCTAATTAGGATTTTCGTATTATTATTTACGATAATTGCGAGTGTTTTTCCTATTATAATATGGTCATGTTTGTTTAGCCTACGGGTCAAATTATGTCCCATAAATTGTTTGACTATTTCTGATGGAGTATCTTAGAATACATCTCTTTTTCCTCCCTTAAAATACTGCTCATTTATTTTTTAATAATATTCTTGTTCTAATTATTATAATTTTACTTATTTTATATTAGTTATTTTTTATTATTTTTTTAAAAAATTTGTATTTTGTTAAACGAAATATATTCATAATACTAACTAAATATTATAAATTATTATTTCGTATTTTACCATTCACTTTATTTTGTTATATATTATGTGTGGATTTGTTATTTTATTATATTTTTATACTATTCACATTTTTAATTGTATTAATGAACCTTCTAACCAATATAAATGATATATATTAATTAAATTAGAAATTCATTTTTGTATTCAATATATTTAGCAAATATTATAGTTACTGTAAAATTTAAAATGTTATATGAAAATGAAATGTGAAAGCATACAGATTATATGGCTTGAATGATTGATGTCTTACGGATATATACCTTTATTTTTCGTACGGAAGTGGATCCTTCTCAGATTCTTCATCCCTCCTAAACTTTTCTATGATGTTCTCAATAGATGACTCAAATGATATCATCACGGATTGAGCATCGACATCTGGATCGTTTCATACCGGATGAATCAAGTACCAGTCGAAAATAGATCATTTGGATTGCATCTGCACTGGTATATGAGAAGTATTTGAAGACAGTGTCCGAGGCTTTTCTTATAGAGGTGGAAGTGGACTGTCTCTAGGCTAGATCTTTCGCTGAATTACACCGTTCGGAACTGTCTTATCTGTTAACCCGATAACAGTACTGTCAAGCGCAAAAGCTGTAACACCATATGATCACATCAAACAGACGTTTAATGCTGATCTGGAAAACAGAATCAATTAGAACACATACATTCCTGTTTACTTTCTACTGTGTCTCGTACATGGGCCAGAGCAATGCCGTCGGAGCTTGTCGCTGGTCTAGCAGAGCAACTGCAAAGTAGTATTCTCATCGTTAGCGGTAGGGTTTCGATGTAGTTTAACGTATGATGGCGTTTTTTTACAAATGGAGCAGGAAGATGGACACTTGAACGAAATTTAATCTTCACCTAAACCAATTATGTAAAAATGACGGGTATACATTGAGTTATATCGCTCATCGACTGACCAAGTCTTTATCTTAGAACAATCTACTATCTGATGAGCACCACCAGAACACACTACACATTTTGTTGATGTAAGTTTTTCTGAAGATACCAACGTGATTTTTCCGTCCCATCAAAGACCACCGTTCTTGTTATGAAAATAATTGGACAAGTCTCCAGACTGCTGCACTCCTATGGTGTAGGCGACTTAACGAACTTGATTATACTATGGATGGATAGATATTATTTGTTATTTGCGAAAGAACGAAGATAAATCTGGAATACAAAGCGATTCCAGAATAGCAATTTTCTTATGAAAATTTGACAAGAATACTTGTAAAGCAGAAAAGGTTTTAGAAGTTTCGACGGGAGCAGTCAAAAATTTTAGTAAAATCAATGATGCAAGCTTACGAAGTTTGTTATATCGCTTCACTAAAGCGTACTAGCCTATAGTAGTGTTATTTTCGTTCGAAAGTGTGAATCCTTTAACTAATTCTTGTGGACCAACATGAAGATAACTAATTAAATACTATTTATAATAATAATTCATCTATAATAAGATCATTTGGACATTGGACATAAAGCCTTGAACGTATTCCAAATGCTGGATAGTTTTGTCATTCACCATCGAATTATGGCAGAAGTATTGTTCAATAACTTCGGTAAAAACCAAAGCCCTTTCGGTAAAAGTCCTGAGTAATCTTTTGAAGTGCTAGGAGAGGAGCTAGAATTATCAATAAGAAGATATCAGTAACCAGATGAATGGAACCGATGCCAACGACTGGACAGAGCCGAAATCATTTGCTTCAATGACCATGACCTGTTGCTCAGATATTAGTTGCTAATTCAATGAGTACTCTTCCAGCTGGTTTAAATCAGAAAGTAAGTTTAACAATTTTTCGTTCTCCGCTATAAAATTTGACCTCATAGTATCAATTTCGACTATAGATACTGCGAGCTGAACTCAACTAGACTGATCAGAGGCTAAATAAGTAACCAACACATAAGTTTTTGACGAATCTGAGATATTAACTGATGTCTGAGTAGTAATTTGTTCCTTAGCATTAGCCTCAAGATTCTCTCCAGCCATACTATCAACAACCTTGGTATATGATATGTACTAATTTTCGTATACATTTATATTAGTTAATATTATTATTTCAAATTCACTGATGACAGATGATAATTATAACGAATTGGTAAAAAATGTAGACTTATTCGTTCGGATAGATACGTCAAATTTGCCAGATGGCCTATCAATGTTACACCAGTTCGTGGAAGAAAATACCCTGCATTTTTCAGATGAGTTGGACGGAAATATAATAACTGAGTTTTTTGCATTCAAACAAAGTCGTATGCATACAATATCGACTGAAGAAAAAACAAAAAATTAGGAGGAGAGAAGATTAAGGCTAAGATCCCCTTAAAACCACATGAATCTGGAGGTTCATAAAAAGTGTTTGTTTGGTGTGGTGAATATTGTTGTTACAAAAGATAATGTTTAAACGTTCTATCAAAAACAACTCATGACGATCAAATACAAAAAAATAACGTACCCATAATAGCCACGATGATGAGAGGCATATCTTCATAGACTGTATACATACATTGGCTCACAGACACTATACTATTATAGTACCTATAAAGTAAGTTGATATTATTATATTTTTTTAAATTATATACTCATAACATTTATGAATTTTATAGTAAAGCTGAAGAATTTGAAAAATTGGATTTAAAACTAAAGGAGTTGTTATCAATTAAATTAATTATATAAAACATATAAATACTTTGTATATATATTTTTTTGTATGTTGGTTGTTTTATTTTTTATTATTGAATTGTAATTAAATTGTGAATATCACTTGAATAATTTATAAATACTCAATATCTATGAAAACTAAATATAAAACGTCAGTAGCTTCCTTATATAATTATCACGGTTATCTACACAGGTTGAAGCTCGCGGATATTCAACCCATGTAGCCACCGTGTAAAAGTTTAGCGATAGTCTTTACAGAACTTAAATTGTTAATAACATTGTTTTCTATCGGGTAATCAAATCATATTATTTTTATCACCAATCTGCGGTAATTTATTGGCAAAAACTGTATAAATTATTGACTATTGTAAGTGTAAAAACACTAAAAACATATTAAAAACCGGGTCTGATAGAATAAACGCTATTAGTTTCTATAGTTGCCATTTAGACAAGTGATAAGGTCCAACCTGTGTAGACAACCGTGATAACAATATAAGTAATTATTAGATATTTAAGTTTGATTATTTTATTTTATTGACAAATTTTTTTAATTTTTTTTTGTTGTTAATTTATGAGGAATTAATTTCTTTGAAAAACATAACCGTAGAAATATAGAAATCATATCACAAATCATTGTAACTACCAAATATTTTGTCAAATGTAGCATAATATTAAAAAAAAAATATATAAGTCTATATTTAATAACATTTGCATAATTTGGTGTGTAAAAGCATAAAATATTATTGTCATTCATATATATTTCAGTAGGATCATCATTTTTTAAATATTTAATTTATCACTAATTAATTATAAGAAAACTTGTAAATATATTTTATATTGTATAATTATTTTAACTTGAAAATACCATGTAGATAAATCATAATTTTGTACTCTTTTTTTTATTTAATTTATGTATATATTTAAATAAACATTTATTGTAAAAAAATAAAATAAAATATTTATTTTTAAAAAACATGGATATAATTTTCATAAATTATATATTAAACATTTAAATCGTATTTTTTTTAAAAAAAAAAACTTTATAACGTATACATCATATAGGATCGTATACATCATATAGGATTATACTCAATATAAAAAATACTAAAATGGTAATCATCATATTTGATTCAACCGAGGATAGTCCAAATTTTAATGTTGATGAGTTGATATGTGGTATATAATCTATAAGAATTTGTTTTTATTTTCCCCTTAAACCTGAATGAAACTAAACTTTAATGAATTCAATATTCTACTGAGTTTGTCATAATTCGTATTGAATACGGCGTATCTTATAGATAGATGATATGATAATTGCATTCCAGCCACTATTAGTTTTTCAACTTTTGTTGTCTAATTTTAATTTTGTAGTTTTAAAAATCCAATGTTGAGTAGCCCATGTCTTTAGGTTAACAGTAGACATTTCTTTAATCATGTATTTATTGTTCGCTCTAAGTCTAAAAATACATTGCATTAGATATGCAATATCTATAAATAGTACTACGTAATACAAATTATTTTTATTTTGAACTTGACATCAGGTGATCTGATTTTAAATTAGACAAGGCTAAAATTTATCTTTATGTCACACCATCCATTAGTCAAATATAATTTCATATTTTTTTTACATAATAATTTGAAATTATTAAATAAATAAGGCAATTTTTGAAAAGTCATTTCGGTATTTTTATGGGCATATATATCCGAGCCTTAATTATAAAAATGGTAATATTATTAATCGTCTGAGAGAGAAAATCTTTTAATGAGTCTTTTTAGATTGTAACATTTTTATAATTTGGGTGTAAATAAATATAGATTTTTTTGTATCAATAGTTGTATAAGTTATAATATGTAATATAATACTTTTAATACAATTTTAAATATTAGTTTATTTATGAAAAGTTAAATGCTATTTTTAACCTATGGCAAAAGATTAATTTAAAAATTAATTAGATTTTATATAATATATTATTGTAAAATATAATTTTAATTTTAAAAGTACTCATATATTAAGCATTTTAGTGAATTCATTAGCATTGTTATAAATATTTTTAAAAGCTATTGGGCAGTTTTTTTATAGTAGCTTGATTTCAAAATATTTAAAAATGCAAACTGTTTATCTCTTAAATTTATATTTTTATATTTCATAATTATACATTTAAACGTTATAGGTAGCATTAACATTCATTATCGACAAGTTAGATTATGAAATTCAAGGATGGCAACGGATTAAGGCTATGGTTTTTAAATGTAATAAAGTTAGTCATAAATCATGACTCTAATCTAATTTAATGAAAGATCAATCTAGATGTCTAGATGTGTCAAGAGATGTACACACGGTTACAATCTCACTCCATTTTCCGTGCATGACCGGTCTATGTAACGATTATATTAGGTTTATGTACTTATAATGTAGACCAAGCGCCCCAACACAGTGTAGTAATACAATAAGGGCAGCATTAATATTATTTTAACTATATTAAAGATAATACAGTGGCATAAATTATGCACTGTCGCAAACTGTTACGGTGTTTGTTTTTGCGCATCATTAATACCTCAGGTAAGAAATTTAGTTAATCGTTTCCCGACCTACTAGTGATGGGAGTTCATAATTTGAACCATAGGTTACCACCATAAGTAGTTGAAAATAGTGTTTGTAATTTGCACCAAAATTAATATCTATTAGTAATGGGGACTATCGGATAGTAACTTTTATAATAATAAGATTTTTTTATTTCTCGCACAAAAATACATACTAAATTATATTTTTAGATAAAATAATATAATAATTATAACATTATATGATATGTTTATCGTGTATTATCAAGTCAATACTGACGCAGAACTGTGTAAATAACCTCTCGGTATCTATAAACGGAATATTCAATGTCTTTAGCTTTTCATATTGGAAATATCAAAAAATATATAAAAAAAATATACGATAGTACCTACCTTATAATCATCGATTTTTACGCAAATCACAATATTAATTATGATAAAAATAAGTAATATTTCACTATGATTAAACACCTAAGTATGAAAAGTAAGTTTTGTTCTAACAATTTAAGTATTTACTATGCTTACGAGATATACATGACGTAAACATAGACAATACTACAATGCAGTAAACACCGAGTGCATTTGGTAGCCTTTATCTATAAGTAACTTTATAAGACTGTTACAAGAATAAACGATTTTGTGATTTACGTTTATAATAACAAGTTGATTCAACAAATACTCGTAAGCATTATTGTGTAATTGTATGTAATATATTAATTATATTTTCAAAATTTGTCACGTCACGTGTCGTCATGTACGGTCTAACAGGTAACATCTTGGTCAGCAGTGATCCATTGGTTTCATCGGGTACAACCACTTTAATAACAGATTTGAGTTCATTCAGTGGATCATAACTCAACTAAAAAAAAAAAAAAAAAAACATAAATGATTTTATACTTATTTGTAAAAAGCAAACAATTTTGGTGTTACATACTGTGTTGTCGGAGCATAATGTCTTTACGCCATTGATAGTATTGGATTCCATGGATGACTATTAACTTTTTAATACGTGCACAACTCCGCACAGTGCAGTCAGATAGTAACCTGCCTCACCGTGTATCAATGATGGATGCAACAGTCCCCACGTTTACTCTGCTTTCAATTCGGCTGTAAGGAATTTGCATTGAACAAGCACCCACACAAGCAGTGGTAGGAAGTCATCGGCGCCTAGAAATGCATCTGCATTCCGGTTTTGCATTTTAACCTAAACAATTAATTACATTTGACAATATAAATATATACGTATAAATTACAATTAGTAAAAGATTATTGAACAAAATACATGTGAAATACACGAGATTTACTTGATATTTATGTAGATTTCCGTAATTGTATTTAAATGTTAGATTGATTTTAAATGATCCATTTAGATACTAATGTCTAATTTATTTATTTATCAAGATAATCTGTATGTACTTAATTTGTATCTAGATGATTTATCCTAGATATCATTCAACACTGCGTATTTTTATTGTTATTATTTTAAAATAAATTGCCACTAAAAAGTTATGATGAGAAATGTGATTAAATAATTAATAATTGTTACATTCGATAGCACCGTACACGTGTAAACGATCGATAGAAACTGGAAATAAAAATATGTCAATATACCGAATTTAGTGAAAATAAACAGAATGAAAAATACAATAACAAACATCAATAAACGTGAATAGGTTAAATTATGGGAATGCACAAGCAGATTTAGTAATTGATTATTCGATTTATCCGTCATTATTCGTCTATTTTCGGAAATCGGAATGTTCGAGTTATCTATACCATTCTTTCTTTCGAGTAATCGAGGGTTTCGCAAGGTTATGGCATTTATTTTCACTTATCAAGGTTTTTGACTTATCGAAGTTCTACTGTGCTACAACGTGACCGGCCGGTGTTTGCGCTGATTGGCATAAGTGTATTCGGCGTCACGCAATATTCCGGTAATAGTGATAAATGAAACTGGCCGAATTGACAACGAATCTGACGCGTCACCGATACAACACGAGGCCGACGCACGAACGACCGATTTATATGTATACACGCGAGATGGAAGTGCGAATTAATGCACACCCAGACGAATGGTGAATTGGTGAATCGCCGGGTGGCCTTAACCTATACGCACCGAAACGATTTATATGGTTTTGAGTGTACCGATACACTCGTCACTCGATTAATACCGATTTATATAATAATATCTATATAATATTACCATGTAACATTACATTATATTAAAATATATATTACAATTATTATAAATATAATATATTATAATTATTTATTATAAATATATTACAACAATTAAAACATATACCTGTTATACATTTTACACAATTATCAGGTTAACCGTTATGTGTACCATTTATGGTAGGTATACTTATGGTTGATTTGTATTTCGGGCTAACCCAAAAAGTAATGAACATGTTGTATTCGCTACGGAAATTATTTAAAATTATTATTTTTTTTGTGATTTTTATGTCTAAAAAATTGAATTTATAAGATATCAATGGGCCCGGTCGAAAATGTGTTTGTCTGGGGGAGGGGGGGCTACGAAATATTTTCCTTTGTTAACATCGTATTTTCGTATACCACAGTATAGATCAGCCATACTCAACCTTTTTTTTATTTAGGCCACATAAGATATTTTAAAATATCACGCAGGCCGCAAGTCAAAATGAAGGGAACGGAAATAAAAAAAAAAAAACTAAAAATAAGTTTATATATTGTGTATATTGTATATAACATTATAATATGTAACATTTTAAAATGTATTATAAAAAAAATTTAATTAAATATTTATTCTAAACTAGTTTATCATTTATCTTTTATGCTTTGATCTACGCATAAATGTAGTCGAAATGCCTATACAATGCGCCGGACAAACCAAGTAATGTGATAACGTCATAATGTATTAATATTATAGTCTATATTCTATAGATTTTGTATTCATTTTACCTTTTTTAGTTGAAGATGCAGACGTTATTAGCTATAACTAGTTAGTAGTTACTATAGAATATCAATCGTGTTAATAATCGTATAATCGTATAATCATAATAATGTTATTTGCCACTTAATAAATATTTCTCCTTTATCTTGTACAATTATATTTAAGCCACATATTGAGTTATTGATATAGATTTGATTTTTTAAACGGACTCGCTATTTCAAAATTAAAGATTGATTTAGTCTACAGTATAAAAACAGGGCAGATGGTTTTACGAAACATTCATACGTCCATGTTTTCTTCATAATTACAGTCAGATTTTTATTAAACTCTTTTGTTAAGTTTATACATATAAGTTGTACTAAGTTTAGTAAACAAATCAAAAATCGTTAGTTACAATTTTTAGTAAATAAAAAATTAACAGTTAAAGTTCAAATGTTTACGAAATATTCAAATATGTCAAAATCATTAAAATTTGCAAAGAATTTTGAAGTTGAAAATGCATAAAATGTTTGTGTTTTATACCTTAAGTTGAAAAAACCCACATCCGTTATATGCCACCTACTCTCCACACAAATACGTTAATCATATTTTAATTAAATATTTATATTATGATATAGATATAGAGTATGTATCAAATATGATTTTGTCTTGTGGAGTAATATTTTCGTTGTTTAATACCAATTTGGCTCTGCATTTTTCTTTGAGCAAATCCTTCTTGAATAACCTCTTATTTTGGAATTTAATTTAAAATTGGTTAAGCACCAATAATTGTTTGCCGTATTGTTCTGTTTTAAATACAATATTCGTACCACCAGAGTCCTACGTAAGGCGGTTGGCCTAGGATGGCAAGTCAGTAAGACCCAGAGTATATAGTGAACAATCGTACAAGGAGCGGGTGACCAATATTATAATGAATAAACCAATTTAGTTTATACGCACCGTCGTGCTACGAGTATATGTATTATAATACTCGTATAAAATACATACACAATATGACTAATAATAATAACAATAGATACCGGGCGCCCAACTAAGAGAAACAGTAAAATACAATAATTGACAATTTGGCAAGGAACAATAATATTGAACGTGATTGATATCACAGGTATCACGGATAGTATACAACAACAAAATAACGATACCAAAACTGCTAATCTCCGCCGACGGCCGAGTCCCTCGCAGTGTGACCACTAAACTGGCTGCGCGTAATTACTGGACCCGATATCTCTCTATTTTAGGTGACACAGGTCATTGACACACACATTTGTGTGGTGTATTTCTTTTTTACGTACTTCGCGGATTTGTAATTGGACAAGGGACGAAACGAAAGGTAACGATGACGTCCCGCACAACGACACAATAATAGTAGCGTAAACGACGTGACGACCTGGTAATTAATTAATACGCGGTACCAAACATCAACGACTCACGCGGCCAAAAACGAGTAAATTGGCCCACGCGCCACGCACAACAGCGGCGACATCCCGCGCGACAAGATATCGAATAGTAATTAAAAGGTCTGCAAATACCTTCAATAAGAATAATACGTCAACGACGCCAAATGACGTAAAAAATGGCACAAAATGGCCCACAACGAAAAAACACGCACACGCGACAAAGGCGACGTCTCGTACGACGGTCGCGTAAGAACAGATAGTATATCGCGCGTAGGTGGATATCCACGGTTGTCGTACAACCAAGAGAGGAGGGGACGACGGACGAGCTTGCCGAGCTTATTGCATACAAAGGTCGTCGAACTTGGTCTCAAAATATAAACGATAATCATATTATATCTTGAACAATATTACACGACACAGTACGTACTAACCTAACTTATGATAATCTTTTACTTGTATATTGCTTTAAAACTTAAAAATAAATTTGGATTTTCCTTACAGATTTGTCTCCAACATAACATATTAATTAAATGATATATGTACATAATAACACATAGGTATGTATGATGCGTGTATTATATATACATATACCTATGTATGTTATCGTATCGGTACGTATCTATATATATTATCATTGATTATAAATATAATAATAATAACATAATATATTATAAATATTTATAATCAATGATATTATATATTACATATAAAGTAAATTTTAACAGTTTGAATAATTAATTTTAAAAGTTTTGTCGCAGATTGTATAATGTTAATTTTTTTTTGTCGCAGTTTACATACAGCCTTTATTATGAGTAATGTATATTTGTACACTCCTTCTTCCATCAAATTCAATATAATATATTTTGAAATATTTCAAATACAGAACCCTAAGCACAAAGCACGAATATTATTCGAGCATTAATTATATTTCTCCTAGCAACGTTTTTATCATGACTTGATGCCGATGTATGCTATGATAATATTTTCCATAGTAAACATAATTTATCAGTGTTAAACATTTGTACTCGCTTCTAATTATTTTCATTTATGTTTCACTGAATATTTATTATAAACGATTGATTTATAATTGTTATATATTTTAACTCTTTTTAACTCGCATGAAATGGTTATATATGTTATTTACCTTATTCATGCATTACGTTTATTAATAGTCATATTAATTACTATTTATACGTTTATATCTGTTTTCTTGACCAAGTTTGGAATATTGCTGTTTTAAATAAAATAAATTGTTCTGTAACACATATGTTACAAGTACATAATATAAAGTGGTGTAGGTACGGTATAACAGTAAGTTTTAATAATATTTTAGATTAGGTAAATAATATATATTATCATATTTTAATTACAGTGAAAAAAAATTTAAAATGTATAATAATTATAAATTTATTGTTGAATACACGTATGCAATGAGTCATTAATTAAAATAATTTGGGCCCAGAATAAATGTATAATGTTGATGAATCGCGTTTGTTATAGCAAATGTTACCAGAGCATACATTGGCATCAAGTATTGAAAAATACGTTGATGGGGGGGGGGGAAATAATTACTGCTGGAATAATATACATGCTTTGTACTTAGGGTTCTGCTTTTGAATTTGAAATATTACACATGAAAAATTTCAAAATTGAAAACTTCACGCTTCTTGAAATACTTCAATATAATATTGAAAACTATTATCGACGCACAAGGAATCTCTGTATTATATCAAAACATTAAATTATTTAAGTTGTAATTTGTGGACTATGTTATAGTGGTTTCAAACTCAAATTACTAACGAATTATAATATTATAATATTATTAACTATTAAATATTTATATGTCAAATATTCGTAAATTTTTAATATTTTTCAAAAATAATTATTTCCCTATCACTTTGAAACGCGCTATGTTCAATACGATAAATATAATAAATAATATTTAAGTAAACACAAAATGTACTATTCCCTGCAGTTTTAAATTACATAAAATCTGTTTTTGTAGATTTTTAATAATTGGGGTTCCGAATTTGAAATATTTCCCTTGAAACATTTCAAAATTGAAAACATCACTTTTCTTGAAATATTTCAATAGAATATTGAAAAATATTATCTACGCACAAGGGATCTAGTTTTAGATTTATACATTTTTTATTGTTTAAATTCTACTTTATACAAATTTTAATATTTTTTTTATACATATTGAAATTAATAATATTAATATGATAGGTTATAACACTAAACATCGACACTTTTGGCGTAATTTACTATCAATTTACAATTATAGTAATGCTTGATGTTTAAAAACACCATACAAATTAATTTGCAAAGTTAATTTGTATAAACTAATTAATTATACATCACAATTAATTATAAATCTAAAACAAGAGCTTTCATGTACTCTAAAACTACTGGAAGTAATACATTTTGTGTTTACTTTAATTTCGTTTGCTATATTTATCGTATTACCGTATATAACATAATGCGTTTTAACACACAGTATGTAGTAATACAGAGATTAGGTATATAATATATATTACCATATTTTGATTACAGTAAATAAATTTTAAACCGTATAATAATTATAAATACATTTTTTAATATATAATGTAAGCAATGAGTCATTAATGAAAATAATTTGGTCCCAGAATAAATTTATAATGTTGATGAATCATGTTTGTTATAGAAAATGTTACCAGAGCATACATTGGCATCAAGTCGTGTTCAAAAGGCTGCTGGGAGAAAAATAATTAATGCTCAAATAATATTCATGGTTTGTGCTAACTTAACCTAATCTTAGGGTTCTGAATTTGGAATATTTCACTTGAAATCTCTTCACTTAAACATCGACACTTTTGGCATAATTTACTATCAATTATATTAATGCTTGATGTATAATGATAATGTATTAAGATATAGAAATAAATAAAGACACCATACAAATTAATTTGCAAAGTTAATTTTTATAAATTAATTAATTATTAAAATCTAAAAAAAGAGGTTTAATATATTTTAAAACTGCAGGAAATAGTAGCTACATTTTGTATTTTTGTGATTGCTTAAATTTTGTTCAATATATTTATCATATAGAACATAGTGCGTTTTGAAGTGATAGAGAAATAGTTGTTTTTGAAAAAATATTAGAAGTTTACGAATCTTTGTTATAGGAACATATACATAAGAGAGGGTTAGGTGTTCAACATCCCCCTCCAATCCAAGGAAATTGATCCTGGATACGTGCTAGCTTTGACATATAAATATTTAATAATATTATAATATTATAGTCCCTTAGTAATTAAAGTTTGAAACCACTATAACATAGTCCACAAATCCCAATTTATAATAATAATAAAATATTCATACATACATATTGAAATTACATTTTTTTATATATATATACTTTACAGTTAACATTATAATCTTCAGAAAAAGAAAACAACATTTACATAGGTATAATTAACGAATACAATTTAACTAATAATTAATTGTAATTTACTATAAAATCTTTTAATTTACTAGAAACTTTTTTTTTATTCTCTTTTTCTTGTTATCTAACCTACCTGTAACACTAACTGCACCGCTTACGCTCCCGTGTGTTTGTGTTTTTATTTATTTTATTGTCGCATTTATTATTTGATCAACGTGCCCAATGTAAGTTTTGTCATCCTTCGAGACGCATTCGTATCTTTTAGTACCTAGCACTTTCTTGATCTTTGCTCTTATCCACGATTCCTTACTCCCTGGTTTATAATATTTATCATCACCTCATCACCTTCTTTAAACATTTTATTTTTACTACCATTATAATTTTGTATAGATCTCTCTTGCTTCTCCCACACCACTCGTCAGATTTATAAAGTAAATCCAGGCTACAACGTAGTTTCCTACCCAACATTAACACTGACGGTGATTACCCCGTAGTAGAATGTGGTGCATTTCTATAACCTAATAAAAATTTATTTAATATGACTGACCTGAGTATATTTTTATTTTTACAATCCGCTAAAGCTGCCGATAAAGCATGCTTGGTTGTTTTAACCGCATTTTCAGCCGCGCCGTTTGTTGCAGGGTGTCCCAGAGCTGTGCGTAGATGAACTATACCATTACTTTTTAAAAACGTGGTAAATTCATGTGATGTTAATTGAGCACCGTTATCCGAAACTAATGTTAAAGGTAACCCCCATCTACCAAATATCTCTCTTAAACAGCTCTACAATAGTATTATCCGTTGTTATTCTCGTCATCTTCTTTACCTCCAACCACTTCGAATAAGCGTCTGAAACTACTAAAAAATAACTATTATGAAAAGGTCCGAAAAAATCTATATGCACTCTCTGCCATAAACCACTCGGTCTACTCCATGGTATCAACTCTGACTTCTTAGGATTTTGTCTTAATTTCATACAATAATCACACGATTTGACTATACTTTCTATATGTACGTCAATCTTGGGCCATCAAACATATGATCTTGCGACTGCCTTCATTTTAACTATACCTAAATGTGTACTGTGCAGATCGTTTAAAATCTGATTACGTAATTTACTCGGTATTACCACTCTGTATCCTAACATTAAACAACCTTGTTCCACCGATAAATCGGCGTGTCTGTCTTTATATGGTTTTAAATCATCGCTAATTGATTTTGGCCATCCATGAGTTACATAATAATAAACTTTACTAACAATTCAATAAATGTGATATATGTGCTTTGCGATTCTTTATCAATTAATTCGATATTTCCGCTAATTGGCAATCTCGAAAGTCGTTTAATTATCGTTTCCCTTAATACACTCAAGTTTGTACTGAAATCCCGCTAAGAAAACTGCCCATCTCCGAAATCTTACTGATGCCATAGTCGGTATATTTTTATTTTCGCCTAAAATCCCAATAAGTGGTTTATGATCAGTTCTAATAGTAAATTGTTGGTTCTGTAAATATTGAAATAATTTTCTAACTGACCAATAAATTGCTAAAGCCTCTTTATCCGTTACAGAATAATATTTCCGCTGGTACGAATGTTCTAGAAATAAAACTAATTGGTCGCTTACTGCCATCCGGCATTTTATGTGATAAACAACTCGCGATACCGTCGTTAAAATAATTAGATAATTTGGGTTATAATGCACTAAAACTTTATCTGAAATAACCAATTCTTTTACCTGATCGAATGCTAATTGACAGTCCCGAGTGCAACAAAAACGTTTATTCTTCGTTAATAAATTGTAGATAGGCTTCATAATTATCGAAACGTTCGGTAAGAATCTAGAATAATAATTTACCATACCTGCAAATGATTGATCTAACCTGTGTTATATTACGAGGCACTGGCGCGTCTACGATCGCTATAACTTTATTCTTACATTTACTTAAACCTACTGGTGAAATAATATGACTAAATATTCTATTTCACTTTTAAGCGTGCCTCATTTAAAATATTAAATACTTTGTCTAAATTATTTAAATGCTCTACTCTGTTTTATCCGGTAATTATAATATCGTCCAAACATTTTGCTACACAATCATGACCTTGAAAAAGTTCTATTAATTTTTGAAATATTGCGCTAGCCGGTGCGACACCATACGGTAACCTATGAACTTTAAAAAGTCCTTTATATGTGCTCCACGTTAAAATTTTCGAAGGCTCCTCGTCTAGAGCTAATTAGTTGTACGCTTCACTTAGGTCAATTTTACTAAATTCTTTTCCTTTGCACATTTTTTGAAAAATTTCTTCGATTCTCGGTAACGAATATTTTACGTCTTGAACAAATTTATTTACCGTAACTTTGTAATCCGCACATAATCTAATTTTACCATCGCTCTTTAAAATTGGTACTAACGGACTTCTCCACTCGCTCGACTCAACCTGGGAAATTACACCTAATTTTTCCAATCTGCATAACTGTTCTTCCACCTGATCCTTAAATGCGAAAGAAATTTGTCTTGGCTTAAAAAATATAGGCGTAGCATTGTCCTTCAACCTAATTTAAAATTTTTCATACACATATTCGCCTATGTCATCATTAAACAATTTTGAATACTTATTTTTTAATTGTTCAAAATCAGGCTCGGTATAATCCAACATATTAATATTAGTTAATTTTAGGCTAAATTTTTCATTAAAACCTCTACCTAACAAATTTGGACTTCCATTCTCAACTACAAAAATTTTAAAAAGTTCGCATATTTTATCTTTGAAAACTACATCCGCTAAGAAAATACCTAAAATGTTAATTTTTTCACCTGTATAACCACTAACATTTTTAAAAACCTTTTTTATAAACGTATTTTTATTAAATAATTTATAGAATGTTTTTTCAGAAATTACTGTTAAACCTGAACCCGAATCTAATTGAACCTTTAACTTAATATTATTGATTTTTACGTCTAAAATAATAGGTTTTAAATCATTAGTTTCCAGGGGCGGTGCGTCGTTTGAGACTGCGTCTCCCCAATAATTATAACACTGCAATAAAACTAATTTTTACTTTATTTTTAAATATTTTCTTATAGGTATTTGTGTAATCCATGTAGGAATAATACCAATTTTGTCAACTATATTCACTATATAAATGTGTGTGTGTATATAAATATTCTCTCCGATAAAAAAGTATAAATAGTAATATTACTATAAAAATAATCAGTAATACAATTAGTAATATGTATTACCATTTCATCCCAGCTAAAAAGTGTTAAAATATAAAATAATTACAAATAAATCGTTTATTACATGTAATCAATGAGTAATTATTGAATGAGCATACATTGGCATCAAATCATGAAAAAAACGCTGCTGGGAGATAAATAATTAATGCTCGAATAATATATATGCTTTGTGCAACCTATAACCGTATATGTATGATATTTCATATAATGACGTTTACTTGTTTACCTAATTCAAACAGTATATTGTAATTGAAAAATCTACTATACATATACGATAAAATGTAAAAGTACATTTTAATCAATATGGTATAATATGTCGATTTTTGAACTATAATTAGTTTCAATATAATTATTTTTAATTGCCATTATATATTGTAATAATAGTCTACAAAGAATTATAAGATTTATGCTTATTGAGCTAGAAAGCAGAAATCCATTCCAAGATATTATGAACAAATTATCAAAAATTAATAGTGCATATTTTTGCATATTTTTCGATTTTTAATTAAAAATATTTTAATCAATCTAAAAAGTAAAATCCTTAAACTTGAAACAACAGTTATAAATAGGTAGAAGAGACATACAAAACTAAGCTAATTCGTTTATTGGATGTAAAGTTTCAATTCCATTTTCATATAAACTAGTGTTATTTAAAAATGTTTAAACGTTTATTATTAGGGAAAATATGTATTTGAACATTAATTTGTAGTTTTTAATACAAAATATAATGTTTTAAACATTATCTTGTAATATTTATTGAGGTCAAATTTAAAGGCTTTTAGAATTTTGGTATGTTCAATGTATGCACCAATGGTATAGCACCACGTTTTAAAACATATTTTATTTATTTTACACGTGTGTTAAAAAACCTTAAAAATGGGTTAAGTTTTTTGCAATATATTGCCTAACATAGAAAAAGACAAATAATGAATATTTATTGTTTTCATAGTAGGTATATTTGTTGTTGTATATTATTTGCTTATTGTTTATTTTTAAATATTGTAATGTGGGTCAGGAAAGAATCGATTAAAAAAAAAACAAGAAGTACCTGTTACTTTTAACATTTCATTATTTAACGTTCACATAATTTGTATTCTTCGTACATAACAATTAAATAAAATGAATTCGTTTATGCAATATTTTATAATTATTACAATTACAGTTCTCTCAATTTTGATTATTCCCTCGACCGCACGTTTTTTTAGATATAAAGAAGAATTTGAGAGTATGATCATAAGTATTTTTGTATTGATATTCATACATAACTTAAATGATTTCTTGAATATTCTATTTTTTTCAGCTATTAATGAAGATTTTGACAAACCGAATGCCGGTAAAATTTATTTATCTATAATTATTATTTTTTTTAATTTTTCTTATATTGATATTCATATGTAATAGTTTGTAGATTTTGTTTTAATAAATTATCTAAAAAGTAAAACCAATTGTTGATAACTATTTTACTATTAACTAGAGCAAACATAACTTACATCATTTCATACTTTATTTTTACACAATATTAATATATAGTTGATAACAATTTTAATTAAAAAACAAAAATATTAATATTGATATTATTTTTACCTTTAAAATGTTGTATTCCTTATGATAGTAGAATTATCAAATCTGCTGTACATAAAAATTATATTTACTCATTAAATATAACTGCAGTATATTATAAATATGTTATTAATAATCGTTTATAACATAAAATATTCTTTTGACACATTGAAATTTTACTTGATTGATGTAAAGATACATACAATTAATGTTAGGTACTTGTAAATTATAATAATTTTAGTATTTTTTTTCTACATGGGTTTAGAATAAAAATAATATAATTGTTAAAAATTGGAAAAATATACACAAAAGAATTAGATAGATTGTGATTATGGTTATATCTATTTGATCTAATCAATGAAATTATAGTCCACAAGGTTTAATGTGGACATAATTATATCTTAATTAATACTACATTATTATGAATTATTTCTTTCAGCCGATTGCAAATGTAATATTTTTAACTTATTATTAGTAAATAAATGGAATTTTTGAATAGTCTTAATATTAAATATTAAATGCTTGATGATATAGTATTATATAGTGTATTATTCTTAATAAATATCATATGATTCCTAATAAACTGTAATCAACTGTAAATTATCCGGTAATTTTATAAAAATATTTATATGGTTAGATTAGTATTTAATCAAACATATAGTACATTATTGATTGAATTGTATTTAAAGTAGTGAAAGAAATTATTAAAGTGTACTAGTTTTAAAGTTTTTTTTTTTACATTATTGAAACATACAATGCATCAATATTAAGCTAAAATCTTAATAATTATAGTTTAAACGAAATTAGTTTATTAAATATTTTTGAACCATTAAATTTATTGATTTTTTTATGTCATGTAAGCATAATATAATGATTTAATTTGTTTTTTTTTTAATTTACCAGATTTTTTAATAGATATCGCTAAATTTAATGGTAAGTAATTATACTTTACGGGATGGTAATTTTATTTTCTTATATAACCTTAATTGATAGCTGTTAGACATATTTATTTATTTATTTATAAATAATAATTATAATAATAATAATTTAATAACTACGATAAAAAACACACCACGCACACTGTATTCTAATATAGGTCTGTTTAAAGTACAACACAGTTGTTTAAATTACTAATCGAATTTGAAATCCATTGCCAGCCTGTAGATAAAACGAACAATTTTCAAAGCCTTTCAACAAACCATGTTGTGCGGGCCAGGAACGAACAATAATAGACCGTGCGCCCGGTATAACTTCCTTCTGTACTAACATATCGACTGACTTGTGTAAATTGTGTGTATGTGTGTTATAGCTTAACTAGAAGTGGTTGGGTTCGCCGCGCAAATACCAGTGAGCTATGTAGTGTGGTGGTGTGTAAGGTGTGTATTTATGGTTGTGTGTAAACTTTAAACTAATGACACGGTTAACTTTAAATAAATGGTAACTCAAATATAAGTAATAAAAAATATGCTGTATAATAGTAATAAATACGGACCTTTTGGCCCAACAGGTAAAAATGTATATAATAATATTCAATAAATAATTAGCGCATATGTATAAGAATTCACACTAATAAGCTATATCGATTGTAAATATAATAACTGCGCCAAACAGAACAAAATATAAGTATAAAAGAAATAATAAATATAAGTTTTGATTTAGTAAATATATAGAACGATTATCGTTAATGAATTTCCAGAAGTGAAGGGGATACCTTCAACAATGATTTTTCAGCATGATAAACATATTTACGCGAGAATTTTTAGACCCATATTTAAATTTGGAACGAAGTAGAGAAAACTTTCTATAATAAAAAACATTATAAGACCCTTATTATAAATTTAAGGTGTGCTTCTTTTTTTAAAAAAAATATATGTTGTAGCTCCTTGAAGAACTAAGGTGGATATGAAAATACCTAAAAAATACACTTAGGAACAAAACCGAGTATAGGACGGTGTAATGCATCAAAGAGCGAATTCATCGCCGAATCGAGGTCTATAGATAAATAGTCAAACTCCAAATAAACGACGAACATAAACGAAATAAAATAAAATAAACGAACATATTTGTGAGTAATCATCTTTACGAATGTTAAAGTAGGTTCAGTCATGAACACTGAATATCAGTAAGCACACTGATAATTGGATTACTTGATATTCAAAGCAGAATAGTATTTTTCTGCAGGAATTTATAGGAATTCTTTAACACATGGTATTTAAATAAAACTATTTAGATTTCATTTAAAATACTTTTAAAATGTATTAAGATTACATTAAAAAAAAATATTGCAATTAAAATTTCCAAACTTATAACTATCAAATAATATTCTATTGATTGGTATTCAAAAAACAGCTACAGCGTTTTATCACTTAACACTTCATATAAGTACAATAATAGTAGAAATTATGCTCTATACAATCGTTTACTATTATTAAAAATTATAGATATAAAAATTAAATACCACTGTCAATGGTGCACACAATGATGTACATGTTCTAAGTATGATGCTTATAGATTGCTGGTATATAAGTATATCAGAGAACAGTTACGTTTAATGAGATAAAAATAAAATAATGATTTGTATTATATTATTATAATACTTTACAGATACAATAAAAGACAAGGACGCGCCCTATGAAAGTAATTATTTAAAAATCACTAAAAATAATTTTTAATATAATCTATGGTTTATTAGTTGACATATTCTTTGAATCATATACTTTAATCTCTCTAAAAATATAGCTGTGAGTGTAAAATATTTAAATTTAAAAAAGCTTATAATTTACTTCATTAAAAAATCGTAAAAAGCCAACGAGAGAACGCAGATAATGTCTTCACCATTACGGTTGATAATAGGTATTTTTATTCTAATATATAAGCTAATCACGTGAAATTGATCCTATTTTGCCATGCTATACGTTTGTAAGAAGATTACAACATATGATGCGTATATGACGTTCTCTTAAATTTCACACTTCTCTAAAAATAGAGCAACTGTACATTTCTGATAACACGTAAATGTATTACTAAGATTCAATTTTAAAGATACCTATTGATTTTAAATTAAATCATTTAAATGATTTACAATTAATTCGATTAATATTGTACACATCGTTGTTCACTTTCATATGACTGTTGCATACCTTGTAGATTTATATTTTAATAAATATAATAATATATAACCCACACATAAATGATAAGACAGTAAAATTATTTGAACAATCAGAAGCACAAACATTCTAAGCCATAGTGGCCAATGTTACGAAACATAGAGAAAATTGTATGTATCATTTTAACAAAGCTGATGAATACCACAACTTCCAATGGTGAACTTCCAGTGGAAGTCTTCGACTCTTACATGAATTCCTAGAGTTGGATCGTAACACCAATGTTACCATAAAAAAGAATATTTTGAAATATATTTCTTTATTAATTTCAGTTAAATTAATAATATATAATAATTTATGTTTTTGTATGTTTGTAATTAAATAGATATAAAAAATTATGTTTCTACTTGTTTATTATTATAAATAAATTTATATTTATATTTTTTAGCTAATCTAAGTACGTATTATCCGTGGCTTTTTTTTAAAATTAATATGTATAATTAAATCACAAATTAGATTATTTCCGTTTAGGTTTTTTATATAAAACAATTAAAAAATATGTACCTCAGCGTTCAACCCGGTCAACTACTCTTTTTTATTTTTTCGTCCCAAATACCACTACTAGTTACTTAGTTAACGACCCATTAGGGCGTTTAAATTCGAAACGCCAATGTAAACCTTATAACTTCACATTCTGTTGATATCTAATTTTTATATGCTATATTATTTTTAATCCTCTTCTCATATTTTCCATTCTTTCTCTAAACTATTGTTGTCATTGTACACTAATTTAAAAAATCTGGAAAAAATACAAGTTATTTTATAATTTGAAATACATAAAAAATTTGGTTATTACCTAAGATTTTAAATTGAATATTAAATTCTCTATACGTTTTCAAGATATATAAATTAAGAAATCTACCGGATTGGCATATTCTACAAAATTATTTGATATTCATTCATATAACAAATACTTCTTTCGAAATAATTAATGATAAAATGAATAAACTTTTTGAACTCCTTTCGAGCTATAGGCATGGAAAATTTACAATTGTTTTTAGGTTTTTTTTTTTTTATAAATGCTGATATTTAATTATTCAATGGTTCAGAATTCTTGGAAATGTATACCAAGATCCCTGGTTCTTATATATATATATAAATGTATTAAAAATAGGTACTTTGTTTGTGTTTGGTTTCATATAATAATAAAAAATAGTTCCGTTAAAGTTTGGTTCGACACGGTTTTTGTGATTTCGACCCATCTTTAATTATTTTATACTTTTATAACCCATAATGTTAATTTATGTTCACTGATATCAATGATTTTTAACGGTATAATATTACCAGACAATTTTCTTTTGTAGCTGTGTTTTGGAGTAAGTATTTATTTTTTCTTTTATAATCATATCTAATTAGTTAATATTTATTGAATTTTAAGCTGTCATTCAACCTACTCAATATTAAAATTTTATAGAATTTCTTTGTTAGTAAATAGAAGTTTGTGATTTTGATGATCATAAATTAAATAGATTTTCCATGAAAACCGAAATTCCATATAGATGCAAATTATGATTTTTATACTTAAGTATGTATAAAACATTTAAAAAGGACAGGAGATAGTGATAGTTAAATAACTAGAACGCAAAATAGAATGTCGGAACATAGACAGTTATAAAAACAAAATAATATCACTTTTAAAAAATGACAAGTACCTATACTAGAATTATAATAAACATATATTATATAATATGTATAGGTACATGTAGTTTGTCAGTATAGGTAATAACTATTGTGTTAGTACTCAGCATAGATTTTAACATTTATAAAAATAATAAACATATCTAAGTCTTGTGAGATGAATACATATTCACATATTGCTTTCACATCTATTTCAACTGATATTGATGAATTATTGTATTCTAATTTTTCTTAAAAAAATACCAAAACTAAAAGAATACTTATAAAATAGTATGTGCTATTTTTTTTTAATTTTAAATAATTTTATGAAAAATCATGAATATAAAGTAGAAGTAATGGTGTTTAAATAAATAGTATTTAAATTGTATTTAAAACACATTTGAAAAGTATATAGAATACTTAAAAAAATATTGCACTTAGAATTTCATAAAAATACTTAAAAAAGTATTTAAATACAATTATTCAAATACTTCTGTTAATTACTATTTGCGAATTATAAAGAACAAAAATTATGGCCAAAAGAAACTAATGTAATAGTATTTATTTTATCACTCATTTTTAAATAATAACTTAATATTAGACTTTGTTTTTATATTTATATTTTTCCAAATATACACTCGCGAAGCAAACTGAAAAATTAACCTACAATAATTAATATTTTGTTTCTGCCTAAGAGATATACTATTTCTATAGTAGTTATCTTAAGAACGTTTTTATACGAAGTATTGAAACAAAACCATTATTTAATGAAACCCCGCATCCGAACAAATCTTAAGAAATTCGATAGATTTATGTAACAAGCTGAAAACAATTAAATAATGTTCTATGGATTGCAATTTTTTTGTAAATCTACATTGTTTTATCTCTAAACACTTCATATAAGTACAATTATATTGCGAATTATGCTCCATAAGATAGTTAATTATTATTAAAAATTGTAAATATAAAATTTAAATACAACTTACAATAGTGCATATGTACTTGTCATAAGTTTAATGTTTATAGGTCAATGGTATAAAAATATATCAGGGAACACTTATGTTATAAACGCGTTAAATATACTTATAATTTGTATTATACTATTTTAATACTTTACAATAAAGGAAAAGAAGACGTCACAAATCATGATGGTAATTATTTGTCCGTATCTAGCACATCTTAATTCATCTATTTTAAAATAAAAGTTGTACAGTAAAATATATTATGATAAATTTTAATAATATTATTAATAATACTGTGCGGTCCGGGAGCATAAGAGATATGAATAAAAATAATACGCGAGTCCGGTTACCTAATAAGCTACGCACAATACCAGCACACCGACCGACCTATGTAACTTGTGTGAATTTATGTATATAGCACTCGACAGGAGGTGAACAGGTTCGCCGAACAAATCCTGCGAGTGCTAGTGTGTGGATGGTGTGTGTATGTGTGTATATTTGTGTGTGTGTGTGAAACTTAATACTAAATGACAAGGTAACTCTAAGTAAATGGTAACGCAGTATAGATTTTGGTAAAAAACAAAATTTAATATAATAAGATAGTAATTAATGTAATAATTTACGGCCCTTTTGGCCCAAAAAATGAAAATGTTAACATAGAAGGGTAGCAATAATAATAGGTGGCTGAATAATATATATATATGAGCGATAATTTTACAAATAATAATAAATAGTTAAAAAAAACTCACAATTTGTAGAGCGTAGACTGGCCAGCTGGTTTCCTATAGCTATAATGAAATGAAATAATAACACACGACGCGTAACTACATAAGCATAAAAATCAAGTGGCGATTAGCGCGAACTTGTAAGTTATAAGTTGCAATTATTATAATATTCAAGTATTAAATATTTTAATATACTATTTAATGCATATGGCGATTCGCGCCCACGCTGTATAAATATAATAATATAATATGAAAAGGCAACGACAATTTAAATAATACGATGATTCGCGCAGGTAATGTAATAATAATTCGTAATTAATCGCCAATAAGAATATAAGTATAAAAAAAATAATGCCGTAGCCATTCGCGCGCACGGCTAATGCACTTGATAATATAAATAAATATTATATAAAAAAGCAATATAAATACAGTATTGGCGGATACGTATAAAAAAGGAGACTTTTGTTTCGGACGAACTCTTTCGCGACGACGGATGGAGAACGACAAAACGGGCGGCCGCGTTAAATTTCGCACATTAGCGAACCGGCGGCGGCTGATAACGAGTTGCCGTAATCTTATTTTATTTTATTATTATATAATTCACGAACGAAGATATTACAATGATATAAAAATAAAATAAACAATTAAAACAAAAATAATTTGTGTGTGTGTGTGTGTGTGTGTCGATCGGCGGCAGCGGCGACCGAACCTATTACCGCGCTTATTAAAGCGGCGCAAACAAATACTTTAATCAATTTTTATTACAAGAACAACGTACAAAAAATAATAATTTTCAATAATATTGTTCTATACGGTTTATCTTAATTAATTATATTAACCATAAAAATTATTACTCATATACCTACCTATATTATATTTTTATTTTTATTAAGATGTACAAATATTATGTATGTATTAGTTTTTATTAATTGTATCACATGTTGTACTATTTTTTATTTTTTTTATGTGATAAGTTTCTCATCATAGTATATTTTAATGTTATATTACAAAATAACAATTTTAGATAAATGAAAAAAAAATCAAATTTGCCTTACTCGTGTCATTATTATTTTTTTAAGTCTTAAATATTTATCCATTATTTCAAATTCTTAAAATCTATTTTATGTATCCATTAACTTTTTTTTTAGCGTCACTAAGTATGTTCAGTTTTGTTTTATTTTATTTAAATGCATTAACCTACTCGAATTCTATTTGAGATGTCGAGTTGGTTTTGTGATATTAATTATTTCGCCCATTACCTCAATGTTAATTTTTATATAAATTAAATCACACATTCTAGAGAGAATACCTATTACTTAAGAAAGAAATACGCATAGGTACACCCGTAAAGCTAAAAATACGTGAAATAAAAAGTATAGAATTTTTTTAAATACTCTCAAATGCACAAAATACTAACGACCATATTAACATCTATCATTATGCAATCATCAGAATTTAAGTCTTCACGTTTAACTTTATTGGAAATTTAATATTATAATTGTATTCATACTAAAATATTATATTATATATGTTTTTTTTTTAGAAGACTTTGGTAAATATGTTTATATTAATTAAATTATAGTTTTAAATTTTTTGTTTCTAATGGTGTATACCGTTGCAATGTTTGATAGTTAAGACATATTTATAAGAAGTAATACGCAAAAAAAAATTTCAAATTAATAAAAGAGTTGTTTATATTATAATATGCGATACGGTAGATTGATAAATTAAACTAATATCATAGTATTTATTGAAAATTAATGAGAGTCTGTCTAGATATGTCTATGTTCTAGAATCTACGGTCGTTTTCACGTAAATTAGCCCTCGGCGATGACAAGCTAGTGATGTTAGTTCTGACATACAGTGGTTCTCAATATGCGCCGATAGCTCTGCAAAACAATAGGTGGTCGAACAAAAATATCAACATCGTATTATTCAGTCTATTTACCAATCCATAATTCTATTCCTTCCAAAAAATAACAAAAAAAAAAAATATATTTTTTTGTCAGTGCCATCGTCAAAAAACTTTGTATAACTACTCGTTTCCATGATTCTGTTTACTGTTCATATTTCGTATTTGTGTACATTATATTGTTTAATATCGTAGATAATTTGTAAACATTTTTTTTTAATATCTTCTAAAATTGTTTTACATTCACAGATTAAAATACTATTTCCAATGTGTATAAATATTTCAAAAAAATTTGATCAATTCGTCTACTCCGGTCATAGACAAGTTCTTTAATCAGACAAAATTAAAAACTTTCGAATTTTATGGTGAAAATGAAAAATCGTCTAACGACTGTAATGGTATCATCGCGAAAAGAAATAAATCATCTTCTGTATCTCATACTACTGATCCGTCATTTACTTCCCCGTCGAAGACATATAAAGAGCACAATTTTTAAGTGAAGTAGACAGTATTGATGCGAATATTGTGAGGAGAACCATTCACGCGTTTTATGATAAACGTGAGTATCCTACCACATCACATATATTAGCTGTGTATAGAAAAATAAATAAGTACAAAAGTTCTGATACTTCCATGTGGCGTATTTTGAATATTCTCTATTTCAAATACAAAAAATGGAATGACGGGCGTCAGTTCTTAATGGAGCGGAATGACATAATTGCTAATCAGAAGTTAACCTTCGTCAAAATAATGATAATTCGGCCCCTTATGTATTTATAATATATAAAATAAATTTATAAAAATTATAAAATATGTTCACGAAACGTTGGATTCTGTGACCGTGAATAATTGTAAAAAGAGCGTAAGTCATTGCAAAAAATTACATGGTACAGATTTTATAAAGGAATCTTTACCTGACGAAATTTTGGATCCCTTTAATGACAATTGATCCAAATGAAGATTCCAAAGATTCCACAGATGATAGTAAATAACATTTTTATAATAATTACGTATATATTTTTTTTATATAATTTTAATTAATTTTATTTGTATTTATATTTAAAAGAAAAATACAAAAAGTGATACTAAGAAATGTTTATTATTATTTTTTATTACAAATAATTAATTTAATTACCGCAAAAATGTAATTATATACACAGATAAGTAATTAATTTAATTTTGCTGCGTTTTGTTTGACACTTGTTTTAGACGCCCTTCGTCAGGGGTCACCAAATAGCGGAACGGGGGACGCATACGGCCTGTGAAATATTGTATCCGGCCCACAGACATAGAATAAATAACATATACTACGACAACACTATATTTGTTATTATATTATGTACTTAGAATTTTGATGGCCCGCGATAAATGTTCAGATTTCTAATGTGTTCCTTAAAAAATATTAATTGCTGATTTGTCAATACGTCCACCAGGCACAATCGTCAAGTGCTATTTTTTGTGAAAACGACTGTTTTTTGTAGACTTGTATCTAAACCGTTACAACAAAAGAGGGAATCATTGGCACAGCAGATTCCAGCTCGATCAGGGCTATTTATGTGTATTTAATAAATATATATATCTATATAATGTGTACATATTAAAAATTAACTAAAATTTGGTCCACAGATCGAGATAGTACGTATTATTTCTTTATTCACTTTGTATATAATTAAAGAATTTCGAGTGAAACATGATTTTTGTGGAGAATTTCGAAGAATTATGTGTTTATTTTTTTTCGGAGTAGTAAAATTTCTTCTTTCTACTATATTGCGGTTGTTCATTGTTGAAAATTTTATCTAACGGACAAGTTAAGAAAAAAAAATTAACAATCGAACAGCGAATAAACAAGACCATTTACGCGACACCAGTTCACGACAATGTACATTTTTGATATACCTAAGCAAACAATAAATCCGCTGAAACAATGAAATGCCACGCAATGACACGTAATAAGTATGATGTACAGACTTCACTAAAAGTTATAAATAATACAATGAAATTATTATCTAATAATCGATGTAGATAGTATCCTTTTCCATTTTTCGTACCTACTTTAGGTTAGGTTAGGTGAATATGAAATATGAAATATAAATAAAACTTCAAACTATCAAAACTTTAATATTAAAACATATAAATTGTATCTATACGGTAAAATCAATCGGAGATTACCAAAAAATGATATCTTTTATTTATTGAATAAATAATATAATACTAATTGGATAATTCTTATAAACAATACCTATTAATAGTTAATTCAATACACGTGGACTCTATTTCGATATTATTTAAGTTTGAATGTTCTTTTTGATATAAAATAGTATCAAGTTTAGAATTTTATAATATCATTATTATTCGTGATAATAAATTTGTAAAAAAACTGGTCGATTCCCCAGTTTACTATAAAAATATCCTACATTTAGAAATTAAAACTTATTACAGTTAACCAAAACTAATAAGACAATATATTTTAAAAATTATTTGCTACAAAGTCTTTTAAAATCATGATAATTCATAATAGCTATATCTTAAATTATTTTTTATTATCACTTTATCACTAACGGTTATAATAACTTTTTTTTTGTAGGTGGTTTACGTATGTAACAATTATATTTAATACAGCTATTATTTAATTGTATTATAAATAGAACGATTTTGTTACAAACTACCGTGTAAAATTAATAAAATAACCAATTAGTAACGATTAAAATTACATTTTTTTTTTTTTTTTTTTTTTTTTTTTTTTTTTTTTTTTTTTTTTTTAGAGGTGATAAATGGTACGTATATATAATTAGTAATTAAAAAATAAAATTTTATTTTTATGAAATTTAAAAATCGCACATACAACAAAAATGTAATAATGTGCACTTATTGAAAAGATTTTTTTATGAAAATCCGGTTTCTAAGTATAACTTTTTAAGCCCAGAACCAATTTACTGTTTAGTTGGTTTTTTATCATTTTCATTGTGATAACGATATCGTTCTTTGTCGTGTGCCACGTTAATCGTTCTCACAAACTGGCAAAAATACTTTCCTCGGACCGTTATCAGTAATCATGAACCGTCAAATTGTCATTCTCGGACACAACGTCGATGTCGATTGACAGACAGTTCACGATTTCGAAAAGTTTAAAATTCAAAAATCAACATTGGTAAAACCCAAATTGTCAACGTATAGTTAATGACCTTTATTACTTGAGATTTGCACTAAACTATTTGTATCAAATCTGCATCGATTCATTAACACTATATACAACAGTGGTTACTTTGTAACAATTTATATTTGGATTTAATGAGACTATTAGTTTCAGGTATGACTTAAATTAATGGTTATTATATAGGTACCTATACAGATTTTACAATTTAAAAATTAAATAAATAATTATTGTTCACAGAGTATCTAAGTACGTATTATTTCATTATTTTGTATAAAATTTAAGACGTATTTCGCTTAAAACATTTGTTCACAATTTTAGATTTTGAGCTAAGCATTTATTGTTGTTAAAAATATGATTAATTTATTACATAACTTCACACCATAATATATATTTTTTTTCATCAACTTGTTATTGTGAATGTAAATCACGCCGTAGTTTAATTCTGTAACTGGGTCTTAAGGTTACTAATAGGTATATAAAAGCTACCAAATTCACTCTGTGTTCACTGCATTATAGTGTTACCTATGTGTACGTCATATATATCACATAACCATAGTACTTACATTGTTAGAAGACAATTTACTTTTCATACTTAGTTATGTGTTTAGTAATATAGTAAAATATCACTTATTATTACTAACTATTAGTGTTGCTTACAATATTTTCTTTAGTCGATCCACATTATAATTCTCATTCAATAAGTGTAATGCGTGTTTAATCAAAATTTAACAGTTAATTTGTTTATTAGGTACTAGCTTAAAAATATTTTATTTATTTTGAATATTATATCATGACGTATAGAAAATTCTAATATATACATTTAGTAAAACGTAAAAAGTATGGTTATTCGTTAACGAATTATTAGAAAATCGATTTGGTCAATAACTGGTTTAAAGTAAAATCTTAATATTTTCATAATTTGTTTCCTTTAAGAATGATAACAATTATTAGAAATTAATTACTCTTAACCCTTAATAATGTATCGACTTGATTCGATTTTCTTGTTACAAACTTGTAAATTGCAGCAATATTCACATGAAAAGTGATTATAAAGACACAAAACAATATAACTAAACAAATATAAAAAGCACACATTGTTGTAATATCAATTCATTCGTTGATCCGATTAGAATTTGAACTCCATCAAAATAACGTATTTCCTTTATTCAATCTGAAATTAAACTAGCTTCTGTGGAATTTTAAAATTCAGATAATTTATAAATCTTCATTAACCTCAATAATTATTATTAATAACTCAAAAGTAACAATTAAATTTACTTTTTTTAGATCTCCTATGGAAAAGTAAATATTATTAGTATTTTTAAATTGTATTGTTAAAAAATGTCGTTTTTAAAAAAAATCTTCATAATTTCTAGTGAAAGAAAACAATATTCAAAAAAATAATTTTATTTTTTATAATTTCATTTTTTTTGTTTTTTGTATGACAATGCCTAATTTTAATTATACATTCTTAAGCAGTATTTCGATACATAAAAATCGAAACTAGGACGGACATAAAATTTATAGGATGGCGTGGGGAATCCAGGAAGAGTATCAGGACTGCTGTGTGTCGTGGCTCAGTCCGCTGACTCTTTTTTCGTCCTGCAGTCAACCGGCTGCCGAATCTCAACGATTAGTTACCGCCGGTTCCATAGCTCTCAAACTATTTGCTCGTCATAATTTGATTTTTCTAATACAGCAAATTAAAAAATTATACAATATATGCAAAACAATTGTAGAAATCATTACAATAGCCGTGTGTAGAAAAAGTCCTAAAATATGAAAAAAGAAGCAAAATATATTTTTAAATTTGAAATCATTATGTTTAAAAGAAATATGTATTATATCTAAGTTTTCCTAACTATTTGTTGAACAAATATTCAAATACATAAAGTTCTGAGTCCTGGTTATATGTATTAATATTTTAAAACTTTAGTTTTGGAGTAGTAGAGAAACATTTTTCGGGGTGCTCATCCGTATTTATTATTATCATTAAATGCACGTCCGAATTTCGATTTTTCATGTATTGAAATACTCCAAAACAAATTTTGCTTTAGAATATAAAATTAAAAATGTAAGTCATCTTTTAAAGAAGTTAGAACTTAAAAAAAAATATCTGAAAATATTATTATAATGAAAAAAAAAGAAATATAAAAATGTTAGTAGATTTTGAAATAAAGAGAGTTGTTTGATAAAATAATCACTCAATAGGACTAAGTAATATATCTTATTTAAAAATTAACTCATAAATGGTTGTCCACAGTGGAAAAGAGTACGTATTATTTTTTATTTTATTTGTAATTAGGGTATTCGGCATTAAACATGGCTAGATTTTGAGTGATGTCTTTTTTATTTATTTATTATTTTTTTTTTTGGAACTGTAAATATGCATCTATATTTATATAAATTTGGTATATCATAGTATCAAGCTTATAAAATTTGTGGTCAAAATTAAGAAAAATAACAGCGAGAAATGAGACTACTGTTCTCGGTAAAGTTTTTGGTTGTAATCAGACATGATATAATTGATCTAGATAACACTATTAAGTTCTAAAATACAAATTAGAAACCAATAGGTTGTAAAAATCATAAAAAATTATTTTAGATTTATGCTCGTTAGTCTTTTAATAGCAATATAAACAATTTAAAAGGGACAATTTTTATTTTATACATATTTTTTTGATTGTCGACCGATAGAACATTTTTTTATTGATATAATTTATAAAAAATAATTATTTCAATCAAAACCTAACAGTTAATTTGTCTATTAGGTAATAGCATAAAAATATTTTATTTATTTTGAATATTATATCATGACGTATAGAAAATTCTAATATAAACATTTAGTAAAACGTAAAAAGTATGGTTATTCGTTAATGAATTATAAGAAAATCGATTTGGTCAATAACTGGTTTAAAGTAAAATCTTAATATTCTCATAATTTGTTTCCTTTAAAAATGATAACAATTATTAGAAATTAATTACTCTTAACCCTTAATAATGTATCGACTTGATTCGATTTTCTTGTTACAAACTTGTAAATTGCAGCAATTTTCACATGAAAAGTGATTTTAAAGACACAAAACAATATAACTAAACAAATATAAAAAGCACACATTGTTGTAATATCAATTCATTCGTTGATCTGATTAGAATTTAAACTCCATCAAAATAGCGTATTTCCTTTATTCAGTCTGAAATTAAAG
This sequence comes from Rhopalosiphum maidis, assembly GCF_003676215.2. Classification (NCBI taxonomy): domain Eukaryota; kingdom Metazoa; phylum Arthropoda; class Insecta; order Hemiptera; family Aphididae; genus Rhopalosiphum; species Rhopalosiphum maidis. Next base: position 8,083,905 of record NC_040878.1, read on the forward strand.
TAACTCCTGTGGAATTTTAAAATTCAGATAATTTATAAATCTTCATTAACCTCAATAATTATTATTAATAACTCAAAAGTAACAATTAAATTTACTTTTTTTAGATACCATATGGATAAGTAAATATTATTAGTATTTTTAAATTGTATTGTTAAAAAATTTCGTTTTTAAAAAAAATCTTCATAAGTTCTAGTGAAAGAAAACAACATATTTAAAAAAATAATTTTATTTCTTATCATTACATTGTTTTTTTTTTTTTTGTATAACAATACATATTTTTAATTTTGCATTCTGAAGCAGTATTTCGATACATAAAAATCGAAATAGGACGGACATTTTATAATTACGGGTGTGAATCCAGTGAGAGTATCAGGACTGCCGTGCGTCGTGGCGCAGTCCGCTGACTTTTTTTCGTCCTGCAGCCATCCCGGCGGCCGAATTTCAGCGATAAGTCACCGCCGGTTCCATAGCTTCAAAACTATTTGCTCGTAATAATTTCATTTTTAAAATAGGGCAAATAAAAATTTATTGAATATATGCAAGACAATTGTATAAATCATTATAATAGTCGTGTATAAAAAAAGTCCTAAAATATGAAAAAAAAGCGATAAATCTTTTTAAATTTGAAATCATTATATTAAATAGAAATATGTATCAAAACTGGTTTTTCCTAACTATTTTTTTAACAAATATGCAAGCACATAAAGTTCTAAGTCCTGATTATATGTATTTATATTTTAAAGCTTTAGTTTTGGAGTAGTAGACCAACATTTTGCGGGGCACTTCATATTTATTATTATCATTAAATACGAGTCCAAATTGCGATTTTAATGTATTGAAATACTCCAAAACATGTTTTGCTTCAGAATATAAAATTAAAAATTTAAGTCTTTTTTTAAAAAAGTCAGAACTTAAAAAAAAATATCTAAAAATATTGTTATGATGAAAAAAAAAGAAATATAAAAATGTTAAGAGATTTTTAAATAATGTGTGTTGTTTGATAAAATAAACACTTAATATAACTAAATAATATATCTGTTGAAATATACAATTACTATTAGTATGCATACATTGTAAGCACACGGGTGCACGTGTCAATATATTATGTATTACAGTTTAACTTTTTATTGTAATGTGAAACAATACTTATTAATACCACACACATATATAGATAGGATTATGTGACGTCAATGACGCTCATATATGGGGCTCATTTTGTGTACAAGACTCACTCTCTCGTATACTCATTGACACGATGCGTTGTACGTCGTGTGTTTATATCTAGTTGTGTGTTACATTTATATGATACTGTTATTATAAGTATAAAGTCGTGTTATCATTTGTGTTAATTACCTCAATATTCAAAATCAATCAGGCTTCAATTTCAACAATATCTTATTTAAAAGTTAACTAATAAATTATTGTTCACAGAATCTGATAGTAGTACGTATCATTTTTTATTTTATTTATAATAAGGGTATTCGGCGTTAAACATGGTTACAATTTTAGATTTTGAATGATGTGTTTTTTATTTATTTATTATTATTATTTTTTTTTTTTTTGGAACTGTAAAATACATGCTTCAATGTTTATATAAATTTGGTATATCATAGTATCAAGCTGTTAAAATGTATGGTCAAAATTAAAAAAACAATAGCGGGAAATGGGAGTATTTACGCAACACCATGTCAATAGTTCTCGGTAATGTTTTCTGTTTTAATCGGACATGAAATAATTTAATCTGCAGTTAAAGTATCTCTCCGTTGGAATAACTGAATATTTTAAATTTAAAATATCATATAATCTTCATAAGTATAAGTAAATAATATATTGTATTTAAAAATAAATTAAAAAATGATTGTCCACAGATCATTATGAGGGTACGTATTATTTTTTATTTTTTATACAACTAAAGTTTTTCGTATTAATAAATCTGTCTACAATCTTAGATTTTGAGTTATGTGTTTTATTTTATCAATTTTTTTTTTTTTTTTGGAGAACTGTAAATATGCTTCTATATTTATATAGATTTGGTATATCATAGTATCTAGTTGCTAGAATTTATGGTCAAAATTAGGAAAAAACAGCGGGAAACGGGAATATTTACACATCACCAGGTTATCAGTTCTCGGTAAAATTGTTGTTATAATCCGACATGAAATTATTTGATCTAAATAATACTATTAGGTTCTAAACTATAATATTAAACCAATAGGTTATAAACAACATAAAAATTATTATTATTAAGTTTTGGAATAGTAGACCAATATTTTGTGGGCTACTCCGTGCCATTACATTATCATCACTGAATGCTCGTCTGAATTTCGATTTTAATGTATCAAAATACTCCAAAACAAATTTTGCTTCAGAATATGAAATTAAAAATGTATGTCGTCTTTAAAAAAAGTAAGAACTTAAAAAAATAACATGAAGAAATGTTGTTCTGATGTAAAAAAAATACATTTAAAAATGATAATAGATTTTAAAATAATGATTTTTGTTTAATTAAAGAATCATTCAGTATTAATAAAAAAAAAAATCTTATTTAAAAATTAACTAATAAACGATTGTCCAAAGATCTTGATGGTAGGCATTATTTTTTTATTTTACATATAATTAAGGGATTTGGCTTTAAACATGCCTACAATTTTAGATGTTGGGTGATGTGTTTTTTATTATTTATTTTTTTTTTTTGGAACTGTAAAATACATGCTTCAATGTTTATATAAATTTGGTATATCAAAGTATCAAGCTGTTAAAATTTATGGTCAAAATTAAAAAAACAATAGCGGGAAATGGGATTATTTACGCAACACCATGTCAACAGTTCTCGGTAATGTTTTCTGTTTTAATCGGACATGAAATAATTTAATCTGAAGTTAAAGTATCTCTCCGTTGGAATAACTGAATATTTTAAAATTAAAATAATTCAAAATCTTCATAAGTATAAGTAAATAATATATTTTATTTAAAAATAAATTAAAAAATGATTATCCACAGATTTTTATGACAGTACGTATTATTTTTTAATTTATATACAACTAAGGTGTTTCGTGTAAATTAATATGTCTATAATTTTAGATTTTGAGTGATGTGTTTTGTTTTAATTATTTTTTTGTTGGAACTGAAAATATGCATCTATATTTATATATGTTTGGTAAATCATATTATCTAGCTGCTATAGTTTGTGCTCAAAATTAGGAAAAAACAGCGGGAAACGGAAATATTTACTCATCACCAGGTTATCAGTTTTCGGTAAAATTGTTGTTATAATCCGACATGAAATTATTTGATCTAAACAACACTATTAGGTTCTAAACTATAATATAAAAACCAATAGGTTATAAAAATCATAAAAAATTATTATTATTAAGTTTTGGAATAGTAGACCAATATTTTGTGGGCTACTCCGTGCCATTACATTATCATTACTGAATGCTCGTCTGAATTTCGATTTTAATGTATCAAAATACTCCAAAACAAATTTTGCTTTAGAATATAAAATTAAAAATGTATGTCGTCTTTAAAAAAAGTAAGAACTTAAAAAAATAATATGAAGAAATGTTGTTCATTATACATTTAAAAATGATAATAGATTTTGAATTAATGATTATTGTTTGATTAAAGAATCACTCGGTATATGTAAATAATATATCGTCATTCTCGTATTTACAATATATAGAAGACATTCGGTCTTTTTTTTATTATGCAGGGCTAATCACCAAAAAAGTAGCCCTATTTATTCGTATTAATATATTTGTAAAAAATACTAATGCAGATAATTTGTTGTACATTTTTATATAACTATAATCAATTAATTTTTATCACTATCAATAACAGTAACTTTTTATTTGCAGCAAATAAAAACCGTAATTATTATATTTTTTATATTTATATTTTTATATTAAAAATGTGATACTAATTTTATGTTCAATATTATTTAATAATTGTAATATCAAATAGGTATTCATGGTTCTTATTATAATTATTATAGACTAAATCACTTCTCATTAAATGAAAAAATCAACTTAACACCCAAATGGGTCATAACATTTTTTGATTTATTCTAAAAGAAGGTATCCTAATTTGACGTTAAAGGGCTCTCCTATGGAATTACTGAATATTTTTAAATTCTAATAATACTTCATAAAATATATAATTAATATTTTAAGCAGCACTTGCTGCTTAAAATAAAATATTTTAAATTTACAATGATAAATAATAAGCTATTTGACGTCTAAAAATGTTTAACAACTACACTTCTAATATTAAAACAGCTTGTTGTGAGGAAAACTATTTTATAATATTTTAAATGCCTCGTTCGAAACTCTGATGTTTATTTTATTTATTCATTATCGTTGAACCAATTTGAGTTAATTTTAAAATATGTACCAAGAATGAAAAATGCAAATTAATTGGTTTTCTTTAAATATTGGTTGTAAGTTCTATGAGTATCGGCCGCCAGTTGTGGTGCAAAAAAGTAGCCAACAAATAGTTAGTTGTTAGTTGTCATAGTTATGAGTTAATGATTTTAAAATCCATGTAACTTATTTTGATAACACTAGATTGAAAAACGTTGGCCAAATATAATACATTGTGTGTATGAAATTTAATAATATAAATAAAAGTTTTATGTCCTGATGAATAATGTATTTGAATTACAACAGTATAACAAATATCGTTATTCATATTTTAAACATTAAATTTATATCAAATTGCTATGGTTAATCACCGTTGAGTTAGGTTAGTTTATCAAACTCTTATCAAATATAATTTCTTACCAATTACAGAAGGTTCTAATACCACTATCAAAACTAAGTTACATAAAATTCATTGTTAGGGTTACAGAGCGTTTTGTTGTCACGAGCGCAATTAAATATTCTGGTAATGGATAATATAAGCAACCTACCGGTAATTGAAAAGAACCAAATATTTTCATCACTTCGCTCAGAATCTAAAAAGTAATTATTAATTACGTCTTGCAAATGTTCGACTCCCGTCGGTTAATGTGTGTAAATTTCTACATATTGATATTATATTTGTAGAAAGACAATCTTAGGTCATCGATATTATTTTAATATTGTGATATACTATTATAATGTATAATATGAGTTATTGATTTATTAAAAAGTATATTTACCATTTTATTTCTAGTCTATGTCAGTAAGTGTATTATATTTGATATGTAAATATATTTTTTTAATTTGATGTATAGAACTTTTTAACTCAATTTATGAAATTTATTTCTCATACATTTTATAGTTATCAGCATTTTTTTAAATTCTTACTTGCTTACTGAGAACTATATTCATAAAATAACAATTTATTTTATATTTTAGAAACTATAATTGAAAGTACGTATGTTCTTAATTTAATTACGACCAAAATATATTTATAATTAATAACCATTGAGTTGCGTTTTCTACCAAATACTTTTATTTATTTCTAAAAACAATTTTTAAGAGATATTGAATTATATTTTTCAAGCTTTTTGATCCAAAGAAATATTTTTATCGACATTTATTAAAATAAATTGAGAAATTCTAATGTCAATAAATCACTCAATAAGCGTTAAATACTGAGGAAATTATACTATGACACTAATACACTATGTATATGAATAATTACAAGAGTGTTATTTTAAGAGAACTTTCAAGTACTTATGGTTATTAATTTTTGAATTACATTAAAATATTGATAATTATTGGTCATTTTTACATTTATCCCTCATAAAACCACCTACATTTAATTCGCTAGTGAGTGGAATAAGTTTGTGATGGCAGCGTTGGACCTCAACGTCCCCTTAAGCTGTATATTATGACGATGATGAAATAATATATTAATTAATTTATATTGAAATGGACTAAAAATTAAATTAAATATGTATATAATTTTGAATAGTGTATAAGTATAAATGTTAAAATGCGTTATGATTTTTCATTTTTTCATATTTCATAAACAAAATCAGAGATTTTATGAAGGATTATACTAAATGACAATCAAAAAAATCCATCGTTATCATTAAAATTATTTCGTCATGGCCGTCATGGTTGTCATGCCGATAAAAACACATACACTAAAAACACAAATTAGTTTAAATAAATAGTATATAATATATATATATTTTATTTATAGTATATTTTTTTCTATATAAATATTTTGTTACCATTATCCCATTTATCAATTCTCTTGATATTTTTTAGTTATATATTACCACACTATCTAAATAAAATTATTATAACATAAAATTAAAGATAAATATCACAATGTATCTTATTTTTCAGATTTGGCGAAAGATTACGTATCCAAAGTTAAAGGTATGTATAATTGTGTATTTATTAACTATAAATACTATTATTTTACCTACATATGTAGTATATATTATAATAATTTGACTTGTAACTAAATAAATTGGATCAGTGTTGGTCTTAGGTTTTATGGTAAAAATTGCCTCCATAATATGAATAAATAATATTATTATTTGTAAATAAACGAGTAAATAAAATTTTGGTAAACAATAAACCAATCTAATCCCGATTAATTTTGCAGATTTTTCAAAAGACCCTTTAGGACCGGTAAAAAGATACTGTATTTCTATCAATATGTATAAGAATAATACACGTAATTCATTTTATAAAAATCTTTTCACTAACTCCCAATCACCTTTGATATTAAATAATCAGAAGTACTATTCTGGCTTATAATAAAAAATATTTTAACTAAAAATATAGTCAAGGTTAAAGTTATTATTTTTTTTTTAGTTATTAATTTAAATTTATGTTTAAGTACTCATATTATTGTATATATATTATATCCATATTATTCTGTATAATAATTATAAATTGTATATGTTTACAATCAAGAAAAATTAAATGTATCAATCAAACAAATAAATAAGATAAATGTTTGTAGAAAATGCAAAAGATAATAAAATATAGATTTGTACATTTAGACGTATGTTGTATTTCTATAATTAAATAGAATTGAAAAACAAAAACAGACCTAAGGGAAAGTATTTACCTTAGATGTAGGGAATTCTATAAATAATATGGATTTATTTTATTATTTACTTAATGGTCTATATTTATGTATTTATTAATCATAATTTTAATTTTTTTTTCATTATACACTATATAAGTATACGCAACTTGACTTATTTACATTTATTTTCTTTTCCCTCAAATACTCAAGTTATTTTCTTGTGTATTTAAAATGTAATTGAAATTTATTTTTTCCGCAATATAAGACCGTGAAACTGGTCGCTAAATGTCTCATCTGCACGATTAACTAGCGGCTACCGAGCGACAGATATACTACAATGTGCGTTGTATGTACTGTATGTGCGTTGTGTGTAATAATATATATATATATATATATGGACCAATTAGTATCGGATGGGATGTCCGAGTAAATACTGATGAGGTAAATAATGGTTGTGAGTGTGTTGGTGTGTATTTGTGTAAACTAATGTGTTTCTACCGAATATGAAACAATAATAGGTCATGAGCCGCCCGGTCACCCAAAGTACTTGACACGTTTCAGCTATGAATAACTGCCCACCTACCATTCCTTGCATACGTGTGAGACGGAAAGTGGGATTACAATGAGCAATTTTATGACTAAGCACTTCTGAATTTAAAACATATATTATTAAAGATCAAAAAAAAAAATCTGAAAATCCATTTTTAACAATGAAAATTTTGATATATTTTTTGATATAAAAGTAACCATTGCAATATTAATTTAATAAGTATCGAATTTTTAGATTTTTTTATGCCATATTATTATTATTATTATATAATTATAATATGTTAAAATAATCTGTAACCACTAACAAATGGCAATGATTGTAATAACAAAAACAATTCACACAATGTTAACAGTTCTTAACAGACGAGACGCACAATTGTATTCGTCATCTATATAAAGATTAAAGATATATATTTCACTTCAGAACAATCTGTTAATTATTTTAATTTTTTTAATTTAAATTATTGCGGACAGCTGTCATTGCCAATCGGGTAGAAATAATATCATATAATATATAATAGTACCTACAAAGTGAGTTAACACAATTGTATTTTTTGAAATTAGTATATGTACTCATAATATTTATGAATTTTTTAGGAAAGTTGAAGAATTTGAAAAATTGGATTTAGAGCTAATGGGGTAGTTGCTGTCAATTAAATTAATTAGTTAAAACATATAAATACTTTGTATAGGTACATATTTTTTTGTATGTTGATTATTTTATATTTTATTATCGAACTGTAATTAAATTGTGAATGTCACTTGAATAATTTATAAATACTAAATAGTACACATTAATATATACGTATAATTTTTATTAATACTTTATTTCAACAATATAGACGAGTGTTATATAAGTTTTTAACACTATGAATGATTGAAAGTTTTGAAATATAAAATACATTCATACATTTAGAGCAGTTGACATGCTTGAGTAGTAGCCTCTAAAAGTTTCCGAAAAAATTAATGTAATTTAGTAATTTAATTTAATTTGAAATAAGTGATAAAATTTGTTCGAAAACAAATATAAAAATTAAATTGCAATAAAATATTCTAATCGTATCATTGTTCTCTTAAAAACGAATAATTTTACCAATACTAAATTTTTACAATATAGTCGAGTATAATATAAGTTATCATCAGTTTTTAATTTTAAAATACATTCTTAAATTTAAAGCAGTTGACATGCATGAGTAAAAGCCCCTTTCCGTTTCAGGAAATATTAATGTAATTTAGTAGTTAAATTTATAATATTTTTTTGGAAATGATTTTTTACACGTCGAATGATAGATACAATTCATACTACTACTATTTTAAATAAATTCTTTTTTTTTTAACATAACTTTTATAGAAATAATTTCTCTTAGGTATATATTTTTCATTCACAGTAATTTGTTTTCCATAAAATTTTTTTTTTCATACCTTTGATGTAAAATGGAAATTAAGTTTATATATATTGATAATATTGATATTACGTAATATTATTTGCTTATACAAAAGTTATGAACTATTAACATTTACATTTACAAAATTTCAAGTATCTACAGTTATCTATTTTTAATTTATATTAAATATTATTAATGTACCTAAATAATGGTATATCATACCTCAATACCATACAGAGAACAATGTGATACGATTCGAATATTTTATTACATTTTAGTTTTTATATTTGTTTCCGGACAAACTTTATCACTCATTTCAAATTAAATTAAATTACTAAATTACATTAATTTTTCCGGAAACTTTTAGAGGCTACTACTCAAGCATGTTAACTGCTCTAAATGTATGAATGTATTTTATATTTCAAAACTGTCAATCATTCATAGTGTTTAAAATATATAACATTCGACTATATTGTTGAAACAAAGTATTTAAAAAAAATGATAATAGTAAAAATATTCGTTCTTATTGGATCTTCTTGTTTGGTTAAATCAAAAAACGTTTATATGCATAATTTGCCTTTGGTAAAATAATATCTTGTTATATTTTTTTAAACTTATTACCTACTATTACTATTTTAATGCTACAATAATAATTAATACAGGGGGAATACCGTACAGTATTTGAGAAGCTATATCCTTGTCAATCGTTAACGTTAAATCAATTTCATCTGTACTACAATAAAAAGGCATATAATGTAACTGAGCTGAAAGGAAATTTTACATTTTTGAATCCTTTTGACGATAGTTATACAGTAAGTAAATATTTAATAATGGTTTATAAAATAATAGTACATATACCTACTCAACTAGGTCATTAAGATGAGGTTTTATTGTTTATCTAATATAACTATTGATTGGCTGTTGCCGCTTAAAGCTAATTAATAAACAAATTATCGAATACAAAATATCACCATCGACACAATATAATTTAAAACAATAATTGTTATTGAATGAGGATTATACCTAATATGGATCGACCAAAGGTAGGTAATATAAACAACATAATTACTTAGCAATAATAAGTAACATTTCACTATAACTAAACACATAACTAACATAACCAAGTATAAACGATAAAGTGTCTTCTAACAATATAAGTACCTAAGCTTACGATATATACATGACACATAGACAATACTATAATGCAGTAAGCACAGAGTGCATTTGGTAGCCTTTAGATATTAGTAACCTTTATGACCCTGTTACAGAAATAATAATGATGGCGTGTTTTACGTTTATAATAACAAGTTTATGCAACAAATACGCATTATGGTGTAATTTTATGTTACATTTAATTATATTTTCAAAATTTGTTTTTTTCCCCGAAATACATAAATCTTTTAATACGGTTGACTAAAGTACCATGATGATCGAATAGTTGTAGTCATTAATACTATTTGATTTTATAACTAAGGTTAAAAAAAGTTAATTTTAATTGTTTAATATAACCTTAAAAAATATACTTACTATTTTTAATAGCTTGATGTAAACGCTGCATCTTGGAGTTTAATTGGTGGTTGGAAACCAAATTCGATGGTTTATGTAGCAAAGAAAGCATGTAGTAGTTTGAAGATGTTCGCAGGGAATGCGTGGTATACAGTATTGAAGGCTTTTAACATTACTAAAACTAGCTGTCCAATTCTTCCGGTAATGTATTGAAATAATTAAAACAATTTATGATGTTTAATGTGGATTAATTTAACGTGCAAATTTTAAATCACTGAAATAATATTCAAATAAATACATTATACGATATTAGTCCATTCTAATATAATTCATGATAATGGAAACTATTATCGTTTTGCGACTATTAAAAACCAAATATAACTTAGTATAGTTTATAGCCAATTTTAGAAACCTTCACATCATTTGCGTTGAATTAGCACTTCTGTTTATCGTAGTCCTAAAATGAACCACGTTATTGAGAAAGTCACTATATAAAATTGTACTTAATTTTAATTAAATAACGGCTTAATATTAACACCGTAACCATTTTATATGGTTTAAAATAGTAATATTGATCTTACCTATCAACCTATCCATTAGTTATTATGCTTATACATTTAATGATTTGTAATTTTATATCTATTTAATTAGGTACCCGAATTTTATTTACTATATTATACTCAATAAAACCATAGGTACTCGAGCTTTTATTATTTTTAATTTTGTAATAATATTAGGTATACCTATCCTTGAACATCGAAAATTATGTATAGTTACCAATTAATCGTCACATTTTTCAGGGTACATATGTTACATCAGGAATGAATTTGAAGAACGTAGAAGAAGACCATAACTTTCCCAAGGTGTATTTTTATGGAAAATATAAAGTATCATTTAAGATAAAAAATTATAAAAATGAAATTATTACTTGCTACATATGCGAGTTGAGTCTTATACGACCATGGGAAAATCCAATTTAAATTCTACATAAAAACAATATACCTATTACATTATTTTCATAACTGTAATGTTTTTTAATTCATTATCTAATATCAAATGACGTATGCAATATTTTCTTAATTACAGAAATAGTTATTACTGCAACTATTACAATAAAAATAATTTTATAAAATGAAATGAAATAAATCTATTCATGTAAAATTTAAAAATTGTCATCATTCGCTTGAAAATTAAAATAATTTAAATACCTACCTAGGCACAATATCGAAAAAATTGAAAATTTTGAATAGATATTAAATAATAAAAAATAAATATTATTATATACAGTTTGTGCGCTGGGTTTTTAAAACAAGTATTTTTATTTCCAGTATTGTCAAACTAACTCATTTAAAAATTACTTTTAATTATAGTATAATAATAATAATAATAATATATTTGAAATGATAAACTGATGTCCTGATATTATATGAGTATATGACTTAAAAATGTTTATGGTTTTCTGAGTACACATATAATTTTATTAACTTTTAATATCAAGTTATATTTTTAACTTAGTACCCGAAAACTTGTGCATTTTCAACTTTTTAACATACCTTCCTTCAAACATAAAAGTTATAAAATGTTCGTTTATTTTTTTTTATATATGATTTTTTAATCGGATATTTCATTTTTTATATTAAAATATATGTATTTTGTATGTATTTTTTGCTCAATAAAAAACCTGTTATAATGATTTATTTAGAAGGCAGATCCTCTGTACTGTTGAGTTTTGTTATACAACTAATGTGCATCACCTAGATCAAAAGTTCTCAATCTTTTTTTTAGGACCACGGCCCAAATTTTTTCCTGAAAATCTATCGCGACCAATATGATTTCACTTTTAAAGTATCAATAAGTAGGTAGTCTTTAAAATTTGTTTGTTACTTTTATTACTCATTAGTTATTACTTAATACCATAAAGTCTATAGATGAATAATTTTAACAATTATACAAATGTATTTGTATTTGAAGCGTATATGTAAAGTGTGCGGTTGTTTTTTCTGCTGAAGCTGATAGCAGCACTTTATAAAGTTTATGTGTTTGTGTTTATCTCTATCGTACTCGAGGTTTTGAGTATGTTCACACCCTAGTCGCACAAGCATATACATTTTTATAATTTTTTTTTTTCATAATTGTTTTGTATTTGGAGATATATCCAAACATAGATCTTAGAAAAAAAAACAAAAAATAACTTAAAAACTTAGGAAGTTACCAAAGGTTGGACAGCGTAAATCTCACAGTGCAATAAACGTATAAACGGGTCATATATTATTTTAGATACCTACATTATAGTAATTATATTCTTTTCGGTCACTTCATATAAATAAATTATTTATTTAACTTTAATTTTACAGTTATTATCTGTATAACAGTTAAACAATTAAAACAAATGATACAACGAGTTAATATAAAATAACTCGGATAATTAAAACTTAACTGCAAAATAAGACATATTTTTATTGTGTAACAAACATACATTTTATCACGGCAAAGTTTTAATGACAAAGATTGAAGAATCGAATTTATATTAGGTAGGGCGAAAAATATATTTTGCCTCTAGACGTTGACGAGGGTAGTTGCGCTACTGCATACAATATGCCACACATAGTACATAGGTTCATTATTTATTAGTACCTACATTTAATATGATATTATGATTTTAATTTAAAACGGTAATATTTTAATTTAAACTAAAAATTAATAAATATTGCCTTGTATTAGTTGTATTATATATGGACGCCGCTGCGGCGAACGAATAGTCACTAACCAACGAATTTTAGTTTTATCTTAGTTAAACTCTAATTTATTAATTATGATAATAAGATAGTTATTGATTTATCGAGTGGGATGGTCATTTAAGTTAGAATTTTATCAAAATTCGTCAAAATCGTAAAAAATCGTAATCTATTTTGTAGTAGTTAGAAATCGATGAAAAATTTTCTTTTTTCTTCTTCAAGATTACTCATAAATTATAAGTGACATAAGTTCATACAAAAAACATAAAATCTAAAAAATATATAAAGATAATAATTTTTTATAGACATTTTAAGTTTCAATTTAAACGATAGATAAATAATAAAATAAAGATAATAATTATGTTATTTATTATTTTGTGAAAACTTTGATGGAAATATAGAATATAAATATAATATATATGTAGGTATTAAGAAATAACTTATCACTGATAAGGCTGACATTCTGACAGTCATCGTTCAGAATTGTTTTTCGTATATAAAAATATATCACTAAATTTAAGTTTAACACATCTATAACGATGGTCAGTGACCCACTCGACACCTAATGTATAGCAAAACATTAACCGATCGGCTATACATTTTTTTATTTTCCTAATTAATTAGATAAATCTTTAGAAATTTTAGTTTTAAGCCCTTGAATGTACAAACTAGATACAATTTGATCAAAGTTAAAGACCAAACCGTATTTACAACTACTTATCGTGTATACAGAGAAAAATAACTAATTTCACGAAAATTTTACGACAAAACTATTGTAAGACACAATACATTTTCACTCTGCGAATTGCTAAGGATCTAAAAGGTTCATTATTCAAAAATATTTTACCGTCATGTCATGGTAAACTTTTGGAATTTTTACATTGTAAAGCATCAAGAATTTTAATATTTAAATTGAACATTTAAAAAAATTACTTACTATAAAATAGATTAAGAACATTTGTAATTTAGAAAAAAATTCCAAATGCTTATATATATATATATATATATCAAATCAGAGTACTGTATTTTAAATGCTTAAACATAAAAACAATTTATTACTTATTACTTATCTGTAATCTAATATTAAATTTCAAAAGCTTTTACTGAGAAATACAATTTTTATCAACATAAATAATGTTATTTTAAATTGTTGTCTTGATATTTACTAATATTATTCAGATTGACCACTGGACAGTCTCTACATTTTTAATGAATTTAAATATTGTATATTTGTGTATATTATTCAACTTACAGTCACTTTGATAAATTTATAATTATGAATTTATATTATGCTAAATACAATTTCATTACCAAAAATAAATAAAAAATGTAACTAAATACCATTCAATGACAGTTCCATTTTTGATTGTTGCATATTTTTTGTATTTTAGAATTGTAAGTTGTAGCTATATCAAGATCCATAATATATATTGGTCAAGAATGAAAAATTTTTATTTGTTAGAAGTAAGATAAATATATGTTTTTTATGGTTTTAAATTACGTTAAAAACGCAATCAAAATCACCACATGATTAACTGAACAAATTATAATAATATCATTGTACGTAAAAAATAAAAACCAATTGCTTCATTTTAAGAAGTCGTTATTACCAATTATTGTTAACTACATAAGAATATTATATGATTAAATATTTTACAACATAAACGAGATGACAATGCAACCGTTAACTAATTTTTAACATTAATGTTGTTAATATTTTAACATTATATAATATCAAATGATTTGGGATTAGTTTATATATTAAAATACAAATTATTTTTAAAATATTTAAAGTAAAAAATATATTTTAGATGCAGTTAGTTAAAGTATAAAAACCAAAAAAATAATAAATTTTCAGATCTCGTGTCATTTTTTGTACATTGTACACATACGATAAAAAAAAAAATTATTATTATTTTTAGCATAAATATAAAGTATCAAGCTTATCAGTCATTGAGCCGAAATATTATTTTTTATAAACTAAGTAAGTTATAAAACATACAAATAATAAAATATCTTTGAAAAAAAGTTTTATAAATATTTAAATAATTAAAAAAAAAAAAACGTTTTTAGACACGATAAAAAAGAACATAATGTCTAAATAATAATATACTTATGATTATTATAATAATGTGTGTTATTCTGTATTCACTACATTATGTACATGTTTAAGTTTACACAGACATACACACAAATTTTATGACTAGCATTTAGGATAATAGTCGGCGCAAGATATTGTTCACAGGTTAAAAGTCTAATCACAAAGAAAAAATTGTTATACAAGAGTATAAAATAATCTCAAAAAAAATATAAAAAGAAAACAAACACAAAAATAAATAAACAATAATAATTTTTTTTTTTTAAATCTAATTTTATGGCCTAAGGAGAAGGTGAATGGGGCCAAGCTATTTTTGCATCGATTCGTTTGTACGCAAACAAACAATGACTGCCACAGGCTGTTGTTGAACTTTTAATATCTTGTGGGCAATCGGTTTCAGATAACAAAAATTCTATAAACAAAACATTATTAAATATTAACAAGATGACCAACAAAATATCATATCAAATAGCCTTGATTCTCAATTATTGTTACCTTGGCCATCAATTAATTTGAACAGAGAATAATCTTGTGGGTTGGTTATGCGTAGTTTATGAGCAATGATTTTACAAACGTCACGTGTCGTCATGTGCGGTCTAACAGGTAACGTCTTGGTCAACAGTGATCCATTGGTTTCATCGGGTACAACCACTTTAAGAACAGATTTGAGTTCATTCAGTGGATCATAACTCAACTAAAAAAAAACAAAAAAAAAACACTAATGAGTTTATACTTATTAGTAAAAAAAAATACAAACAATTTTGGTGTTACATACTGTGTTGTCGGATCCTAATGTCTTCACGCCATTGATAGTATTTGATTCCATGGATGATTTGTAACTTTTCAATACGTGCACAGCTCCGCACAGTGCAGTCAGATAGTAACCTCCCTCACCAGGTATCAATGATGGATGCAACAGTCCCCACATGTACTCTGCTTCCAATTCGGCTGTAAGGACGTTGCATTGAACAAGCACCCATACAAGCAGTGGTAGGAAGTCATCGGCGCCTAGACATGCATCTGCATTCCGGTTTTGCATTTTCACCTGAACAATTAAATTTGATTACATTAAAATAATATCTATACATAATATGTTTATAAATTATCTTACAGCATTAAATATTAAAGCAATGGCTGAAAGCAGATGTTCCAGTTTTTCCAATGGTAAGAACGCATCTTGGAGACGTTTGAAACACTCTGAGATTTTCTTCAAATCATTCTCATTGGGTGGTATCAAATTTTCCTATTATAACATTAAAATTATTAACACATTAGCTAGTTTATTTTAATACATTATACATAAAATAAGAACTTATAATTATAAATAATAATAATAATAATAATATAATAATAATATAATATTATAATTCTTAATATTTTTTTTTTTCAATCAATTTATGTTGTCAAGATCGTGTTATTATACAATAATAATTTAAAAGCACACCTATTTATAATTTATTGAAATATTTAAAGTATTGATATAATCCAATAAAATACATTTAAATTGTTTTTTAAATTAATGAAAATAAGAAAGTGACAATCCAAAATACTAAAATATTTCTTTTAGTTGTATTAAAACAAATTGTTTTTCATTGATTTTTAATTATTATTAGATTATATTAGTAAACCGATATAATAAAAAAATTATATTAATTGTGTATTCAATTTCCCAATCACCGATCGTAGCCGATAAAAATTAAAAATGATACACAACAGTTCGCTTTGTATTTTAATGATCTGGTTAAAATAATTAACCATTTATTCGGTTATAAACTTACTCGAACAGCAAAGTCTTGAATACTTTTAGACTTGGCGTAGTGTATGTTTTCGACCATGGACGGGATCGAGCCGTTATTGACGTACTCGTCGACCAGAAGGCTGTATACGTGTTCTCGTAGTTCCCTGAGAACCAACCTGTTCATCACACCTTCCAGGATCACGTCAAGGTTCAGGAATTCCGTAGGCTTCAACTGCGGATGGCGGAATGTAAACAAACGAGAAACAGAGTAATTAAAAAATAATCGACGATATAATAACAACAATAAACAGAAAATTTAGTCCGGCGTTAAATAGTGTTTAGATAAAATCGTAGGACATATGAGTGCGATTTCAAGGACGATTCGGACATGATGTGTTCAGGAATATAGTAGTATAATTCGGGTAAACAAGACGCACAGCCCAAATGAGAACCATTATAAAATACCATAGGTACATTAATATACACGAGTAGTACCTGGCTTCGCTCCCTTTCTACCACTTTTTGGAATTCCTTTTCGCCGTGTTTCAGGAGATAGTTCTTCATGCCCGACATGAACTGCCGCACGTTCCTCATAACCACCGACGGGTTGGTCTCCTTAGATTCGACGGTGCAGCACACGAAATTGTCGATGGACCGAGCAAACACGGTGGTCTTGTCCGCGGCCAGCTGTAGAGCGTACTCGCGGGTTGAAGAACCGGTGCCGGTTTGGGCCATCAAGCGGCTTCGTGCCAATGCTTGGATCCGTGGGACTGCTACAGAATAACGTAAACACCACAGTTAATACTATACGGCATAGTTTGCTCGTCTCTTCTGGACGATCGTATGGTCATATAGTTGTATTACAGTACAAAAATCAAATGGAATGTAAATTCGTAATTCGAAGTGGATGTGAGAAATGAGAATTAAAAAGGTAAAATATCAATCAGTGTAATGTAAGTCTAACGGAGACGGTGCTACTCATTTGCGCCCAATTCAAAACAATAGGAATAATCGTGAAACGTTGAAATTGATTGAGTTGAAATATAAAATCTAAAATATTATTTTTAGGTTTCTCGCGGTAATCGAAATTATTGCGAAATCCCAATCGATAAATATAATATTATAATTCTCGAATAGATTATGAACAGTGCGTAGGTATGTAATTTGTGTATAATTGCATCAGCATAACAATTATGAACACGATCGTAGATACCTACTCCAAAGTAATAATGGAATTTAAACAACTACTTGTATTTTAAGTAAAACCAACCTTGATTAGTTGTTGTTATTTAAAATATTACACGAGGAGTTGGTTCTTACAGATTTACATATTAGTTGGCGTTGTGTACTTAAAAAAAAAATTATAACTGTAATGCATATAATATGTCAAAAACTAATATTTTAAAGACAAAGTTAACCAAAGTTATGTTAAGTTATTAACCATGAGTATGAAACTGAAGTTTGTTAACATTATTTTATATTAGAATTTAAACATATTATTTATTTGTACAAATAAAATGCACTACTAATTTATAAATACATTTGAATAAAATATAATATCTATATAATAAATAATAACGTGTAATACGATGAACAGTCATATAGAATAATTTTCTAAACGTAAGACCAATATTTTTTTGGAAATAATTAACTTTTTTCTATTTTTTCTTAAACGATAACTGATAGCAACGTTGCTTACTATGCGACTATAAATCGGCATGTAAGTAATGTCTTTTTTTTTAGGCGTAAATGTCCATAGTAAATGATGACCCTATAGCAGGGGTCGGGAACCTGTGGCTCCGGAGTCGCATGGAGTTCTTTAAAATGCAACCTGCGGCTCTTTGAATAATTATCAATCGAGATCCGTAAAATATAAATTATATTATACCTGCGTTATTATAGTGATAAATAAAGTTTTTCTATATTTTCTAAATTTAAGACGTATTATGTTTTTATTGCCTACTATTTTTTCAATGAAATAATAATACTATCTTTATTCTAATATATGTACTAATAAAGTAATAATTTATACACCACAATTAAAAAAAAAGGTTGTTCAAACCTGTGCGGCTCCTTGGATATCATAGTTTTGTAAATTTTTGAAAAAATGGCTCTTTCCTACGAAAAGGTTCCCGACCCCGGCCCTATAGAGGGATACAACCCACGTAGGTACCTATCGCACAATAGCATAATACTAATTATAAATTTAGGAAAAGAAAATATATGTTGTATTCAAGTATTTTTATAACAATAAATAATATAAATTAAGATTGATTTTTATCGAATTAAAATTGTACCACCGATTAAAAATGTATTTCATTTTTAAAACCGACGACACTACGGTAGAGAGATGGAATAAGCACATAAAACTTTTTTTTTTTTTAAAGCGACAATGTAGAAAAACATGTAGGTTATCTCTGTTGAAGGTTTACTCAACAACGGGACCTTGTGAAAGTAAAAAAAAAATTATTAAATACATAATACACTGCTGCAGGTATTATTAAATTCTGCTACAAATATTACAATATTATAAACCACCCACGTTTAACCTTGTTTCATAAAAACTTTTTTTTATATAATCGTTATAAATAGGTATACGTTGAAAAAAAATGGACTTCACTTTTACGAGCCGTTATTTTGGAGACATATAGCGCACTCAACGCGACTGGAAATCGTTTGAATATTTAATTATTATTAATTGTACACTGCGGACAAATACGGTCGGCTGTCGGCAGTATAAACTCGTTTTATCGGGATTTTAATGACTGTCGGATGTAATCATTATATTGTGAGATCACGAATGATTAATATACGCTACGTCCACTTGATGTAACTGAAACCCGTCTGCAATACGAATATCGCTTTTGATCTATATTTATTTGTTTTATTTTTCTGGCTAGGTAGTCAAAACGACAGAGTAAGTAAAATCGAAGATTTGAGTAGACTATTAAAAATATCTCGTATAAAAAAATGTATTATATTACATCGATTTGTTGTGGAATCATTCGTAAAATAAATGAATATTAAGCGACAGGGTGTAAAATACATCGGAATACACTTAATTTATACATTATAAATTATAATCGAGAATGCATTGATTTTTTTACTAATAAATGTGAAAGAAAATTTTATGCAATAATCTCTAACCAAAATCATTAAATAAAATTTATTTAAAATATTTAACGTTTTAGATTTTTTTATTTATTAAAAAAATAATATATATATATATATATATATTATAGTATACATCTACACAATAAATTAATAAGTTAAAAATATATTAAGTATCTATGGAAGGTACAGTTACGGAGTATCTATTACTTATTTTACCTATGTGAAATTGTAAAATACAGTCACAGTTACATATAATTAACATACATATTTTATATAGGTATATATTATATCTGTGAATACAACTCATGATATTTAAAAAAAGACTAAATCTTTGTAATCGTAAAGTTGTAAAAAGACGAATTTCAATCTATTTAAATTTTTTGATCCATTTTCAATAGTTTATAAAATAAACTGGGTATTATATTTTGGCATTATATAACAGTGTTTTATTAAAATTGTATTTAACCCTTTTTATGAATACAGTCATGGTTATATTTATTTATTATTTTATTTTTTTTAGTTAACATAATCATGTATTCTTTTTGAAAAAATGAATTTTAAAATGCGAATACATTTGATTTTTTTAATTCAATAATGAATGAATGTGAAAATGAATTTAAATAAATATTATATTAATTTATTAAATGTTTCAGACTCTGCCTACAGGTTATTTAACACGTTTAGATACACCTAGTATACATTATATCACTATCTTACTTACGAATATAACAGTTAGTCGAAATTAATGGAAATTATGACGTAGTGAGAATTACATGACTTGTATACTAGTGATCGATACACTCGTTTGTATAAAAATTATTTGACAAGTTGGAAAAATAACCCAACAAAACGGATTATTATTTTGAATATTGTGGATAAAAAGATCTATAGTTATGTTTTGTCATGTGTTCGAAAAGGAATTGGCGATTTTATCAAGCAATGGAACGTAATGGCCTAAAAATATATGTACCAAATGTATATTATCATTCGACCAGTAAGCTCGCATTACTATATTATAATATATTTGATGTACCATAATACGTACCATACACGTATTTATTTATATACTAGATGATTCATTCCTTATTAGCCGTGCTCGTGGTAAATTAATGCGGTTATCGGTCGGGTCTCGGGTGTAATGTGTAGCCGTTTTAGTTATATACCGAAATACAAACAGGTCACGAATGGTGATGAGTGATGACCGATGAGAGAAGCTGTCAACTGTGCACGTGCGTTATGTTCGAAAGCCTATATTATGCTATGTTGTACTAAGAGCGCAATACCTACACGTAGTGAATAAAAAATGTAGAGAACCGTGTAAATTAGGTATACTTATTATGGAGTGTATAGACATTGTTCATACATCTCACCATTAAAGTTATACTGGAATACAGTTCTGAAACTACCATTTTATATTCTTTTAAATGACCAAACTCAATTTATAAAGATATTTTCAAAAAATCTTTGATTAAATCCTTAAATTTTGATACAAATACTTTTTCAATATTACAACATTTAGTCCTAAGTATAAAATGTGGTACTAAATGATAACTTTTTATTATTTTTTATTTGTCAAACATAAATAATTTTAATCTATAGAACTGACTAAAAAGAGTGAGATCTGAATAAAATATATTATTCTAAGTAATGTAATTTTAAGCTATTGTTAATACCAATAAAATGTTCAACCATCTTACCTAAAAGTGGATCTAAACGTTCAGAGAAACTTTTGTTACGATTAACTGGCTTTAAGTGTGATTGATTTTGTTCTTTATTGGCTACAGGTAACAAATGTTCCCACCTTGAACTGTCCCATGGCTCAGAAAATTCAGTCTGTAATGTGAAAATCAATATTATTAAATAACAATTATATAAATATTAAGAAATTAGCATTTAATTTACTTTAGAATCGTCATCGCTATTTTGAGATAAAAGTGACAAATTACTGAAGCCACTTAAGTTCAATGTATTGTTGTTCACACTATCGTTAGATTGGTGATCAGGTTGTTCAGTATTACCGTTGTTTCGAGATGTTGAACTGGGTTCTTTGATGTACAAACTTAAATGTGGCAACCTAAGAATGTTTATTACAATAATCATTTAATGTCATAAATATAATATTTTTGGACAATGTCAAAAAAGGTCTGACAGTAGATTTTATTTAATTTACCTGTTCAAAATAATCTCTTGTATTGTAGGTCCTTTGCGTCCAGGAGATTCTCTTAAACAATCATTGGGTTGTCCAGTAGTTATTTGGTCTGAGTTATCTAATGAGTTGGCATTTTCATTTTCATTGCCAATAAACTCCCAACTAGAATCTACTGCCCATGAACCATCCTGACCACGCTTAGGTGGACCAATACGTGGAGTTTCTACAGGCTTACCAGTTTTTAACGGTTCTCTTCTGGAGTTTTTCAACAATGGTATATTATCCACAGACGACGAGAACGCTTGGTTGGTAGAGTAATTACCATTAGGAGATAGCAGTTCTTCTTTAGAATCAATACGAGATAATTGGCTACAGCCGACTAATGCTGGCCATTGATGAAGAAAACTCGGCTCTGAATGGCGGTTTCGGAAATTATTTGCTGAAGGTTTAGACTTGCGACGTAGGAAAGCTGCCTAAACATTTAAATTTAGTTAGTAATATGTTAATTTTAATTTTTAATATAAATTATTAATATAATTTACTTGTCTTATGGCATCAGCAGGTTCGGCATAGAAAGGGCTGTTTTGTTTAGCTTCAGCCGTATCATCTTCAGGGACAGGTGATTTTGTCTCTGGTGACCCAGGTGACAATAAACTGGTTGTACTGTCCTGTAATAGATGGGAGATCGTTTATTTGATTTTGTGGTAAAACAAGACCTAGTGTATTTTTAGGAATGGTTGGAATATTAGTGGTTTGTTCCAAAATATCAGGTGGCATCTCTGGAGGAACTTCTGGAGCATTTTTCTTATAAGTACCACTATTGCTTTGAGATGGAGTTTTAAATGTAGATAAAGACGAATCAGGACCCCAAACATCTTCATAGTCACTAACTTTATCCGCAAAAGTACTTCTATGATAGATATTAGAAGTTTCTAATATATCACTTTCTCTGTAGTGTCTAGATTGTTTTATTCTATTTCTTTTAGTACGGCGGCCAGAACGTAACCCACCTCCTGTGTCTGAGATTGGGGATGTAATTTCAGAACCTAGAGGACTTTTGATAGCTGGCATGATTTCACTGTCATCTGTTGATTTTGACAACGGTCCACAAGACACTTGAATTAGTGGCGAGGGAGTTGTTTCTTTGTGAAGACTAAATGTCACAGTAGTAGTTACAGTGAAATTTTGTTGCCCCGCAACAGGCTTGGCCCAACGAGGAGGAGGTGGTGGTGGTGTCTTAGCTGTATGAGTAGAGCTTACAACATCCGAAGTTACTATTTGACTATTAGAAGATTTAAGACTTAATGTATTGGGAGGCGTGGGTCTTGTTCGACCACTCACTAGACTTGTTGGTGGTGATAAGTTATCGGAAGAGGATGGTGTACCTAAACATACATACAACATTAATAAACAATCATTGTTAGGGTTATAATATTTTAATGTGTAATAATGTCTATAATGACTAATTTTTACCTTCTTTCGAAGAACTTTTGAACGTTGTTAGAATCCCATTAGCTTGTTGTATACTTTCCACAGGACTAGTTGATAATTCTTCTATAGACAGGTGATTGTCTGTAAAAGCAGATTCTTGATTATTATTGCCTATGAATAAAAAAAAAATATATATAAATATATTATATATAGTAAATAGATATTCAGGTTAGTTCTTGTATTATTATTGATATATAATTTTATCGGTAAATGTATGTGTTTATGAATTTATTTTTTTTAATAATTACTTGAAGTGATTATAAAAAATGAATGGGGAAATTGTATAATTGTTTAAAAAATGTATAACAATAAATACATTTTTTTCGAAAATATATCTAAAATATATAGATCTATAAATCATTATCATAGTATAAAGGAATAAATCTCACCACTACTAAAACTACTAAGGCTACTCGATTGGCTGTGGGCAGCACTACTAGGAATAGATGTGTTTAATGTCCTCTTTGTAGATTCATCATTTGGTGATATATCCAATGTTGGAGAACTTCTTGAACTAGCCATAGGATATCTCCAAAATTCTAAAAAAAAAAAAAAAATAAGTATTACATCTAATTAATAATAAAAAATTAAAACGAGTGAATTACTAGGAAATGAAAAATTACCAACCTTGACCAAGTAATGCTAAAGAAGAAAGTTGCTGTCGGTTTTTGGCTTCTTGTATAGCTTTTGGTAACATAAGCTGTACAGGAAGTTCATCGCTGAAATATTTAAATACGATATTAAACACATTATTCATATTTTTTGTAAATATAGTTTTTTTTTTTTTTTTTAACTCAATAATTTTATATACAAAAATCTTACCAGCACTGTGCGTAATGAGCAATTAACATGGGGATACTATCAAACTTGTTGTCTGAACTCTCCAGAGCTAATCGGTTGTCAGTAGTGGCTTGTATGAGATAATGTTCGATGTACGGACCTTTGCCGCTTGGCAAACGGACGGATATGGCCATAGTGCCCGTCTGACTGGACTGTCTCACCACGAAATTCTGAAACAATAAACATACAATTGCTTTTTTTCTTAACTGCTATAAAATACCATAACGTCAACAGCTAACAACAACGCTGACAATAATTCAGCAATAATGGTATGCAGACATTTCATTACTCACCCCGTCGTCTTTGCCTTGCAACAAGTGAAAAGCACCGGCCCGTTGAATTCCGGGCAGAAACCATATCGGATGACTACGTATAAGACGTTCGAGTAATCCAATATCACAACTAGCCGCATCCCCCGAACCAGATCTTATGGATCCACTACTGGTTTCATAATCATCTTCATCCTGTAAACATGGGTACATTTCGGTATTATTAACAATACAATTAAAGTGGTTGAAAAATAAAACTGGTTATAATTAATATGGACCGCGGTGTTCATAAAACGTGTAAGGATTTCATTAAAAGAAAAAAATAATAATAATGAGGTAAGTAGGGGGGAGGGGAAATATATTTTTGTTTAACTATACACGTACCAGAGTAATGCAAATAAAGGGGAATTCCCGTGGCTACTATAAAGGCTGTCTCATTCATTAATTCCTATTGTTTTTTTTTTTTTAATTTTTTCTTTACTCTGTCTTAAGATTTATTAATAAGGACTACTGCCGAGTGCCACCGACTTTGGAAATTAGTTACAACTCAATAAAATGCAAAATAAATTTTTTTTACAGTACAAATAATGTAAGTAAATTAAACATTGAATACCGATGTAATATTGATGAATGCCGATGACCACATGCGTATTACTCAATGTTTTGAGGAAAATTTACCATTTCACTTAAAAAAAGAAACTTAATACACTTACACAGAGTAAATTTGGCGCCAAGTTCATTTAGGCTCTCCTCCGTTTAGTTAAGGTCGACAGAGGTCTAATAATAGAAAATCGAGTCAATACATAGCTGAGAACTAAAACGTGTGACATCACCATCCAATTACTTTTGATTTTATTTTTAATTTTACGTATACGCGGTATATCCGGTTAGTTTGTAAGGCCAAACGGATTTTAAAGAATAAAATTTTGCATAGGACAATCTCTTGACGTATAAATATTTACAACGTTGTGAAAAACGAATACGCTCGAAAAATACAAACGGAAATTTCTACTAAGATAAAATCTGTTCATTAAATATTCTTTGTGTGTTTGTTTTCATTGTTCATTATCGATTATGCATTTTAACTATTAATACAATTTTGAAATTCGAGATGAATAAATGTTGAACGCATTGAATCATTTACAGTAAATTTCAATCTAAATTATAAAATTTAACTAAAATATTATGTATTAATAAAAGTAGTTTAAACGGATTAAATTAATGAATGGTTAATACGTAACCTAACCCTTATGATAAAACATCATAAAAAAAACGTAAGCAATTTAATTTAGATAACTTTATTATTATTATTATTTCTGAATTATACAATCTATATATTATTAATATTTTTTTAACAACAAGTATAAATTAAAGTGAAAGTATTCAACAATATTTATAATCATATATATATAATATAAAGAAAAACAAATGAGATAAATATATATATATATATATATATATAATATATAAATTATATTTAACAATGTAGACAGTAGGCTTATGTGAAAGAGCCAACCAGTGTCAACTCAAGAGTTTTGAAAACTTAAAAAAATAATTAAAACTATTCGAATAGCATTATAAATATATATACATTTTAATTAATTTTTGTGTACAATATGTAATGGAATTTACAAATTAATATCATTCTAACTTGTTCTAGATGTTTTACTGTATCTATTTTTAATTTTTTTTAATATTGTATTATTACATATATTATACTTTTAGATAAAAAGTTCAGTAAGTCAACAGTTGTTGGTTTATCCTATATACAGTAAATTCATACCAGTAATATAATATTCATATAACTATTGTTGAATATTTACTTAAACATGTTCAGAAAATATTTAATCATAGCTTATGAAATTAAAATGAGTACTAACTGGTTGCTATTAAAAATAAAAATGAAAAATTTGTAAAAAAAAAAAAAAATAATAAAACAATACCACGTTGTTTTACTTTTTTTTTAATAATTCAACCCTATTAAAACAATACAATTATAACATACTGTTTACAATTAAAATACATTATAGAAACGATTATATATGACTAGAAAAAAAGCTTCAATATTAATATTAAGTACGAATGCTTTATAGTTTATACGACCACAACTCGTTTATTCGTACGCTGAAAATATGAATATACATTTGAAATCAATAGACTCGTTTTTACACAACACGCCTACCACTCGATTCGCCCCACTCTCTACATACAATATTGTAGTTTTTGCAAAGTATAGGTAAAATTGTTCAAACGGTCAGTTGTATCTATTCGGCTATACACTTTAATACGTATTACAATTATTATACGTCTAGAACATAATACCGGAACACCACGTAGATTCAATTAAAAACTATAGAATTGGTTGGGTGATCCAATTCCGTTGGAGCGATACAGGGATCAACTTAATTGCGGCTGGCAAACAAACGCACGCGTGTATACGTACAACTGAGTTTTCCAACGATTGGATTTGGCATTGGGTCGGGATGCACTTGATTAAAGACGTCTCCTCCCCACAAGACCGTTGTGTCCGCACTACAGGTGCACATACGCCACGAAGACTCTCGAGACTCGTCGACTCGTAAAACGTACAGTATATAATATATATATATATATATATGTATAAGGTCGGTAGAATGGGCTGGGGGCGACAAGGAGTGACATAAAGGGTGGGACGAGCGGGTAATTCCGGTCATAACGCGAGTGGTAACTTTCTTCGGTTTGTCCGCCGTACACGGGTTTTCAATTAGCGCGTATAAAACTTTTGCCAACTCTTTATGATGGGTTTTTTCTTTTGGTTTTATTTTAAAGCTGTTGACGGTATAATGCAATATGTAGGTTACAAAAATAACAGATTTTGGACGTCTCGCGACTCTGTCCGCAATATTAAAGGGCGTTGGATTAAAAAAACTCCATTACAAAAGTTACGAAATTGTTATACGCGCGGATAACGGATAAACCTGCTTCGCGTAAGACACTTTTCGACCCGCAATACCCTAATAAATAATAATATCGTACAATGCGAATGAAATATTTTGTCAACGATGATAGGCTTTCAGTCGATGCTGACCATCCATAACATTACATCTCAGTACGTATTTATGTATTATAACACAAGACTTCGATAGTTCGATTACACATTCAACACGTACAGTCGTCGTGTATCTGTCTATGACTAAAACGCATCGAAAACATAAGTGGCCGATAAATTATTCATTTATTTATCACTAAAAGCGTTCGGTTCCCAATGTATTATTGAAAGTACTAGGCATAAGTGTTGTATACCATATGCACATATACTATACACACGTATATGCGCTGAATCTAGGTCAATAGCCCCGACCATTTAACGCCCAATGGTTTTTAGGGATTTCGGACAATTACAACCCATCACTTATTATGATGAACGAACAGCTTATTAATGTCAACTTTTTTTAAATTCCGGTAAGATCGACTTAAAACTTTTTTTCAAACGCTCAAGTGTTAAGTACGTATAAAAACCAAACAGTTTAAAAAAAAAACGAATTTAAACATTTTAATATATTTACTTTGGATCTTAATATGAAAAACTTTTTCTATTTATTTATCTGAAAAAGCATAATTAGTAAATTCGATGTTTAATTAACGAAAACGTAAAACAATTTTAAATTTAAGTTAAACTGTGATAAGTACGAGTTAAAATTTGATTAAAAGTTTTTTAAAAAAAAACAAGAAAATAATGTGTCTTCAAAATCTACATCGCATAATTAGATCGATCAGTATTCAGTGCCTTTTTATACGTTAAAAAAACAGTCCGTTTAAAATTCCTCCACTAGCGCTATTTAAATTTAAAATGTCCTTCCACATGGTGGAAAATGTTCTATTCTTCGAGTGGCAATTGAACGATTGCGCTATTACGCTTCTAATATAATACGTTGCCGAAAATACGCAATTTGTTACGGTTGTTCGTGTGTAATGTATACTTTACTTTTATAGTTGATTAAACACTAAACAATTTTTTAAACAATTTTCTATATGCATTTATATATTTTATATAGGTGGGTATACAAACGAAGTACGAACCTCAACACGCGAGTTGTATAGGTGACCATAATAACGACTGACTATAACGACTATATAGGACTATCTGCACTACAGTAGCAACAGCACGTATATCTACATATTCGATAATAAAAATAATAATGTTTTTTCCTTTATTAACCCAGCTAATGTATGTAGCAGCTGTCACTATAATATAATAGATATAACATATAAATTCTAATATTTTTTATTATTAATTATACCTATTACATGCCACACTGGACCGAATTCGTCGTCAAGCAAGTTAAAATAATAATATATTATAATATGACTGCGAAATACCTAATCATAATCGTATGTAACCACAAACACGCAAACTCAATTTGTAGTAACGAACCATAATATTAATGTAATATTTGTAAACATCGACTTCTTAAAACCGGTCAACGATTTTAATAGTTATTATATTGGTGTTAATTGTTTACGCTTCATGATGTGAAAAATAACAGTGTAACGGCTATTTTATTAGTATAATATGAGTTTGTTCTGGTCGTTCAGGATAACAATTTTACTCAATCAAAAGTTGTTGAAATAAGATTAAGAAAAAAAAAATAGACGGACAAGAAATTAAATCTTAATAAAAACCGTAATAATGGTATACAGTGCACAATTATTAACGTAGCCTAAGTGTATTTAGTCTAATGGTCTAATAAATGTTCTGTAAATTATATTCGAAAATATAAATGTTTTGACTCTTTTCGTGAATTCAACAGTTATACCGTGCCTTTTCATTACCGTTTAATTTTGTTAATTATTTTAGTTATTACCGAGAGAGTGATGTCGATTACAATATCGTACAGCCACTATCGTAGTATCCACTTATAAACATTCAATGTGGAAAGGGTCAGATTATCCCCTGGTCACGTGTGCTGAAGCCCAATCAAGTAATATATACTACCAATACACTACATTTTGTACCAACAATATGTACAAGGTGATATTTTTAACTTTAATTATCTTTAAAAGTACTAACGTTGTTTGCAAATATATTTTACTCCATAATTAATTTGAAGTTATTAAAAAAAAAAAACATTTTTACTATTTTTTATAGGTTTCTCTTTTTTTCTTTATGACAGCATACATTTTAATTTTATATTCCAAAACAGAGTACTTTTCTGAGAATTCAAATACCAACATAAAAATTGAATATCGAACAAGCAGTTAATCAGTAATAAGTAAGTACTTAAATTTCAGATAATCGGAGTTCAGTTGTACAATAAGGGTACCCCGTAAAATATTTATCTACACACCGCTCATCTAAAATTTTAACATTAAATATATTTTATGACTTTTTAACTAACACCGTTCGAATTTTAATTTTTTTACGCTAAAATTCTCAGAAAAATATATTGTTCCTGAACATACAAATTTAATTGTTAAAAAATTAAATTATCTTTTAAATTTTTTTAATGACATCAAATAATCTAAAAATTATTCCATAACCATAATTACTTTTCAATAAATTAATGTTTACTCTTATAAGTAACACTGTGTATAACATATAAAGCGGTTGTTCATAAATGCCTTGTAAATTATAATAATTATTATATTTGAACCACTCACATTTAACTTATTAACTCGTATAAAATGATTTGCTGTGCATAACAATATTATACAGTATTAATGACATACGTCAAAGATATAAGTACTGTAAACTTGAATTTCCATGTGATCCGTTTATAAATAACGAAGATTCTATTTCAAACATGATGAAACTAACGACTTTTACGAGACGAGAGTCCGATAATTTGTTTACAGACCTTATAAGTTCGGAATCAAACGTAAGTGATGGGTGGTGCTCGCAAAGTAAGAGGATGTATAGGATATTCAATATGAATACAGTGATGGACTATAATAACAACATTACATAGGAATACACGCAAAATGGTACAAGGCACGCGTATTAGATGACACTGCCGACGGCCCATATCGATTTCCATAATATAGCGACTTTATAGGTTTATAGTGCTGCACGCACAGAGCAATTATTATTAACCCTCCCCCCCCACACACACACACACACACTCCACGTCCGACGACGTCGTTCGAGTCGAGTTCGAGTACATTAATTCTAATTGCACTTTGTTTATAATAATATACATATAGCGAAATCGTCTCGTATAACGAAATGCGAGGCGCGGCGGCAGTTATGGCGGTAGCCGCGTATTACGCACCGCACAAACGGAACGATGTACCGCGATAATGAAACGCGATACAGTAAAAATACTCGGTCTGCAGCGGCGGCACTACTTTAATACGACATTATACAGTAGTATAACTTCCCGCGATTTACAGACTTACGAGTGAATAGTATATAGGTGGTATTTTAGTGTATTTGTTTTTATTTTTTTCGAGAACGTTAGAAGCAAATTAAATAATATTTTATTTGTTTTTTTTTTTTTGTGAGAATTGCCGAGGAAACTTAAAACCATCGCGTGATTGGTGCTTTACCAATTTCGTCAAAACGTGTCAAAATCATTTTCTTTCGTTATAAAACAAAATAAATAAGGAATATTGTATCATTGGTGATAGCTTTGAACTAATACTGTTCGTAATATCGGGATTGTACTACAATCAAACTTTTTATTTTCCCATTCGTATTCAACAAACTTGCACAATAGACGTAAGAAACTTTGATTTTTTTAGAACGGAATATCAAGAGATTCTAAAACTAGTTGTATCTTAAAACGTCTATCACTAGTCGGACACATTTTAGAATTCTATTCAGTTCTATGGAACCCTTCACAAATTGGTCTCGTTGAATAATTCGAACGTGTCCAAAAACGATTTTTATACCATATCATTGGCTATAAAAGACCAACATTTTGAGTCTAACAAGTAACAACCCTCTTCCATGAGTACACCTCTAAGAACCATCTAGGCCAATTTTCATATAAATTTACCTCTAGATGCAGATTTATTTATATATTTTTTATATTCAAACTTATAAGTTTCTAAATTACTTTAATTATTAAATTTTCTTATCTTTCAACATCTATCGTGGTCTTGTCATACATTTTCAATTTCAATTCACCAAACTCCTTACGGTTATAAATCATAATAATCTCATTGATATCATATCTCCCAAGATTGCAATACGCAAAATAATTTTGATTTATTTGATACACAAGTTTAATATACCACAAGTGAATGTTTTTACAAACACATAATTAACGTATTTAATTAGTGATTATAAGTTGGGCTTATTTTATTTGAATCCGCAGTTTGTTGCAAAAACTAATCAATATTTATATAATTATAAATAGTATTATTTTTATGTTATATTATATTATATATTTATTATATAGTATTGTAAAAATAAACACATTTTACAAATTGGGTATTTATTGTATATAAAAAGCGAATGACGGTGTTATAGACAGCACGTTCCAATTATTGTCTTAGCATGCATACAACCCACTAAAAAATTGATTTTGCGACACACGTATAAAAAACTTCTGCAATATTGGCACTGCGCCGTATTTGTCCGTATTTGAGCTGTTGGCAAAATATTAGAAAATTAAATATTTTTTTTACCACAATCCATTTAGACTTTAAGAATAAACTTCAATAAATGATAACTCAAGATTGACGAAAAAAGACAAAATTGTAAATCTTGATTCACGCATTATAAATCATAATTCATATACTGTTTTATAACTTTATGATTTTATAATAAACGACCTATAAAGATACTGTTTTCTTCGGTCAAGCCGTATATACAGTTAAAATCGATAATAATTAAAAGAATTGTAATGTATATAACTATACAAGTTTAATAAACATCGGAATTATTTATGCGACATGTTTATTAGAATTAATAAGTCAATATGAAATATATCACATAAATAAATAAAAATATGAAATATTATGAGTTTTGATAATTTGAATACAGAGTCCAAGTTTATTTTTTAAAAAAAGTGATTAAATACAAAAGAAAAGATTTGCACAATGAAAGAAAAAAATATTATTATTTTAATGGTACAATTTAATAAAACATTCAAGAAAATAATTATTACATTTTTACGACTTTAAGTGTTGTTAGTGAGTATTTGAGAGAGAAAGTACAATAACATTAATAACATCGAATACAAAAGTTTAAGTGAGAGAAAAAAAAACGTATTTCTTGTATATATATATATATCCACCTATACTTCAATCGACGTAATTTGTTTTTGTTACATCAATTATTATTAAGAGGTACCTACGATTTTACTGACGAATGGCAAACGTTTTTTACTCAACAGTCGACCGAATGAAATAATTATAATACTCAAGTAACGTGTGTGATATTATTGCGTTGCCACTTCGAATTTCGATACACACGAAAAAACATTTGATACGGTTTCTAACCATAAATCGGCAGTATATAATATCGCCATTTGATAACCATCACGGCCAATCTAAAAACAGTCAAAACATTTAAATTTGCGTTTTATATATATCAAAGGATTCGTGCTTTCAAGACGCGTGAGTCCGTGTTATTATGGTTTTGAGGTTAGAACGATATGTTCACTGTGAAAAATCAAAATGTCATCGCGTGGCCTATCTAAAATACAAGTATTAGGTACACTATCAAGGCCAATCTCGTGATTTTTTTTATTAAAAATAACTTTTCAAAAATACATAGTATATGTTTTTAGAATTAATAATTTTAAAAACAGATCTTATAACTTTCAAAATTCCTAACAACCAAACGGTTTTTTGTTCTTTCCTAAAAAGTTTGGAAAACTAAGAGGGCCATGATGTTTCTTAAACGACGATATATTATATAATACGCGTAAATAAATCTGCGACGTTTTGGAACAGTTTTAGCGGGTGGAGGAGACTATTTATAATAATAATTGCATCACACAATGATTTATGTACATATTTGATGTCCAACTGCCACTAGCCGACGTTCAATTAGTTGCGCGGACGTTTCATACAGCTTTAAATCATTTCGTGTTCGTCGAAATCTACCGAACGAAAAAATATTCGCGAATAGTACCTATATATATATATATATATATATTATATACTCGTAAATTATTATATACTATATACATATATGTGTACAGAGTAACCCGACCGATGATGTGTCGTACACGCTCTACGGAGTCTGTATCACGGGATATAATACGAGGTTTCCCGTACGCTCTTACACATCGTTGCCAGGGGAGAGACCTGCAGTGGCTTTTATTTGCAACCGGCCCAGCATCCGCCCGACAATAGGTGCACACCACGCGGGGAAGGTTAAGTACAATATATATACTGCGTTATATGGGGGCCCTCCCCAAAGACGGACGTCGCTCGCGGACAAACTTTCCTCGGGCAATATTTGTAAGCGCCCGCGGATATTATTATTTTAACGCACGCATTCAGTTCGGCTTTTATACGTATTATTGTTCGGTTCTACAACCAAACGCGAATATCGCACTAGACTGCAGTATTGTATGCCGCCGCATATTATTTATGTATGTGTAACCCTACCGCGTCCATTCACCTGGAGTACCCGACCGTGGGCCGAGGTTATTTTTTTAATTGAAATCTTTGCCAAAGTAAGAGAAGCGAATAAAAAATAAACGAGTAAATCCCGGCGTACACGGCCACTGCTGCCGACTTGCGCACTGGCTCGTTAGACATATTGTTACCGGAATGCATATAATAACTGTACCGAAGAAAAACATAATATATGATATTATATATGTATACATAAATGTGCTGTATATAATGTAACCGCTGCGAGTACATCCAATTCAAACGAAAGATCGTATATAATATAATTATTGTTAATGGATAAGAGGAAAAAAAGCCAACCAGATTTTCCGTGGACTCTGAAACACGATAATATAATAATATGTACGTTGCATGGCTGAAGTCGATTTATACCGATGTTCAAGATTCCGAGCAAGCTATTGGTTTTTGTAACGACTTTCTATTTTTTTTTTTTTTATATATACTTTATATTTCTGTTTCTAAGACACATTAATATAAGCGTCGCTACTGTAAAGTTTATCGATCTAAAAATACGGAATTGAAAAACTTCCAGTCAAACATTTTTATAAATTATAGAATAAAACTGGACAAAATGATGACAATAATATAAACGTGTTTTGTCTAATTAAATTATAAAACAAAATATAAGTTGAAAATGCCATCTTATACGATTTACAAATTACAACATTACCTTGTACTGAGTGGAATTAAAAACAGTAATACATTATACATTACTATTATTTTAATAATTTTTAGCAGACTAACGTCTTTTGGAATACCTACATGATGTAATGATACTCGTTCACTATATTATGAGGTTTATCGAAGTTTCGTCGTTCATATATTTTACTAAAAACCCAAAACCTTAGTAATTACAATTCACGTTATATTATACTATCGGGCATTGACTCAGTAGCATTACAGTAACGACAATAACCTAATATATTATCAAAATAATGTATATAATGTACTGAAAAAAAATATGTATATAATTACATAATAATAATAATAGACAATATAGTCGGAAGGTGATAAGGATGATAGTGATGATACACGGTAATGCAGTTAAAATATATTAATATTAATAATTAATAATTAATGAGTTTTAGCTCTTAAGTAAAGACTGCTTGTGTGTGTGTGTATGTTGGTAAAGTAGCACATTAAATCACGTATCAGAGAAATAGACATAAAAGGGTCAGTGGACGCACGCTCACTTTATACCGTTTACGGATTAAGAGTTCGTCTACTGATCGATTTATACGGCTGTGCGGTAAACGCGGTTACCTATACAGTTAATTATTTGTCCGGATTAAAACAATCTCAACAATAGTTTTGTCTAATAATTTAAAATGTACCTAATCCTTAAAATTAGAACGGTGCATTAAATATTAATTATTATCGTATGTTTTCCAGCGGAATGCGCGTGATAACGGTTAATGAATAATGTAAGAATTTAATTTTGAATGGCCCCTCGATTTTAAAGGGGATAAATTTAATTGTATTCTGCTAAAACACTGCAGTTGAAATATAAAGAAACGACACAAAAAAAGTGTTTTATACGAACTATAGGTATTAGAATAATTATAGAACAAAAAAGATTATCCGAGCAACGTTACTATTATGGGCGTGTGTGTGTGTTGTATGTTATGAAGCTTATACTTTTTCATTTCATCCGGTGGAAAATTGTAAAGATTACGATGCGTGTATAATAAATAATAATAGTTTTTTTACAGTTAAAATATAAATTAATACGCAATTTGAACATGCATATATGTAGAATGACAATACATATTATTATTCAGTTAATGAGTAAGAAGTATGGTATTTTTTGTCATACTAATTTCCAAACATAATAAATCAGTGGTTACTTACACATTATGTGTGCTATGTACTTATGTATAAATGTATAGTGTAGATATTATTTTCAAAAAACGATAATGTCATCGAACTAGGTAATTATTAATAAATGATAATATTATGTTATCACTCGGTCATGATAAAATATTCTTATTCCACATAATATAATACTATAAAGATAACAATATTGTTGTGCTCTCAGAAGTCAAGGTATTACATTACTATGTATTATTAATTGTATACATCTCAACGTTAGATAATATTATTAATAGTTGACCTAGTCCAATTAATAATTATAACCTTATTTACCTGGACGCGAGTGCGAGTGTTTTAAATAATAATTTGTTAACAACATTCCGGCCAACCTTTCCACGTAAATCGTAATCATTTTGGCTTTTCACCAAATATACAACACGATTAAGACAAACTGCTATATAGTAATATAGTATGCATACAAATTTTTTAAAATATCTATATAATACGTTTGTACTTTGGAGCAAATTTTCTTAAAAATAAAAGACATTTGTGATCGAAAACTATAAACATAATAATTATTATAGGTACTTATAATAATTGTATTCAAAGCAAATAATAAAAAAAGCGTCAAAAATAACTAGTTACGTCTAAAAACTATTTATAATATTTTCACCGGACAAAAAATATACTATTGTTGTAGCGGTTTTAGATATAGACGACACGCCACTAAAAACTTACTGTGAGGAGTGCGACAAGTACTTACAAACTATCTAAAAAATATAGTCTGCGTTGTTTTAGAGGTAAAAAACGAGCATCTTATTAATGTGTGAGCGTCAGAAAAATCGACGAACCGTACAATGTACCACTATAATTTTGACAAATGGAGCTCGGTTGTCCGCCAAATATTATAGTGCACATATTTTTATATCTATATACATTGCTATCGATCATCGTCCGACTCTGGGGCCGCTATACCGGGGGGCCGGATGCTGTAGCCTGAGACCGCGGGCTGTCGTGCTGCCACGTCAGTGCACATATAAATTATATAGTATAAAAATATATATTTATATACCTATATATCATATATTATACGAACACATTCAGTGGGGCACTGGGAACGATTATCTTCTTCTTAAAGTATGTACAGAATAAAATATTTATTATTGGTCATTGCATATTTAACGGCATACATCGTGTCTGTATATTATGTTGACCG
The DNA here is from genome assembly GCF_003676215.2 of Rhopalosiphum maidis. Classification (NCBI taxonomy): domain Eukaryota; kingdom Metazoa; phylum Arthropoda; class Insecta; order Hemiptera; family Aphididae; genus Rhopalosiphum; species Rhopalosiphum maidis. Next base: position 8,121,364 of record NC_040878.1, read on the forward strand.
GAAGATCAATGCAGGATAAAAATGAAAATTCACCATGCCGAGGGTTTCGATCCAAAGCGATGTTTACCATTGTACAGAATATTATTGTACAACCGAATAGAGAAGGAAAAGAAGGAAAAAACTGCGCGGGCAATGAAGATGACGCCGTCGTTCCCGCATATGAACAGTATATAGTATATAGTTATATAGTTGCGGTAGTCGAAGAATGAAATTGCTAACGACGGCGAAATCATGAAGAACATTTTTTTCTTTTAAATAAGAATAAATACACGGCAAAGTAAATACTAGGTATTTTTCACGACGTGATGAGTTTTTAATATATTTTTTTCGCAATTATAACCGACGCCGTGACACGAAGCCTGCCGCGTTAAAGATAAGGACGAATCTTACATTTTCATCCCAATAAAGAGTCTTATGTTGACGTAGTTTGATAATGTCCCCCTCGAAACGAACAACCGAGCGAGACACTAAACAACGATGACTGCAACATTACGTCCAATCAATCAAAATATAAAATCAATTATCAGTTTTGTTGACGTATTTCTTTTATGGTCGACGAAACAACAAAAAGGGAAATATCAAAGCTTCGTCGGATCTGTGATGACTACATTATCACTGTATGTAGCCCAAATATAATATAACCCGCCAGTTTATAATACAATTTAAATAGAATAAACCATAACAATAGGAAATAATAAATCTATAGTTGTAAAATCGTATTGTTATCGAATAAACAAATGAATAGATGAATATTAAAAATATTTAACAATTAAAATCATTTTAGTAGGTATTATCTTTATTTATACAAAGAATATTAGAAGAAAAAAAATGCTGATTTATTAATTTTTGGGTAGAAGCGATAGTGCGCAAGACGAGTAAATAATTTCCTTCGCTATATATATTATAAACACAACTATAATAAAGCGCTGAACTCGATAAACATTTTTTCCAGTATACCAGGCTTTTATAATAGCTATACTATTTTCGATTCGCTGATGAAACAATTTAATTACACACCTTATCCCTATAAGAGACAGTTCGCGTAAAATTCCGCAACGTTGATTTTTGAAATTTTTCATCAAAGTAAACGAAATAAAATTAAAATGCAATCTCGAATACGCTGTTTAATTAATCTATTAGAGAAACTTTCAAACTTTTACCTCATTTAGAATAAAATAATAATACGTACTAAAACTAAAAGGCAGCCGAGTGGTTTACCTAATTTTAAATTAAGGTTAACAATACAATATTTTTACATTAATAACTTGTTTAATATAACATTAATATTTTACGCATCACAACATAATCGATAATTAATGTCTAGACCGCATTAGCTTGTACTTCTATAGTTAAATTACTGAAATAGTGGGAGGTAAATTGATAAATTTATAACTAACATAGATATATGTATATATATTTTTTTTAATTAGATGTATTATCTATTTAGGTACCTATTGAGATTCAGAATAATTTTAAAAATACAAAGTAATTGGAATTTATCATTTAAGCATAATATACAAACCGAGTTTTTTATAATATTAATATATAATAATGCATTTGAATATAGTTCGACAGGAAGCATAAACAACTTTACATGACTACACCACGGACATCACATTAGATAAGTGACGAACGATGCGGTGAAAAATCAAAATAATGGTAGCGTTCGATACGGCCGACATTCCGTCAACAACGTATGATGCGCTTTAATATACGCTGCTAACAAGTACATCAGAACGTCCAATCGTCACCGGACCACCCGCTGGGCATAAAACACCGGAGCGACTATAATATTAATATTGTGTTCCCGACTGTTACGCGGCCGCCGTTCTACTGTAAATGCGTATGCGGCGGCTGTTTGCCACTATAATCGATACGGGTTTTAGAAATCGTTTTATTTATTTCCATTTGTAAGATATACATAATATAATATAATGCCTATAATGACACCGCGCGCGACGGCCGTGAATACGAATAATAATCGGAATTCCGAATTATAACTCGCAGAACGTGGGGATAAACGAAAAGGAGCGGCGTTCAAAAAATAATAAGAAGATGAGAAGAAAAAAAAGAATATAATATGCGTTATATATATGTGTGTGTGTGTGTGTGTGTGTATAAACCGAGAGCGAATCAAATATTCACCAAAATCGATAAATTACCGAGTAACGCGAACACGATGGTTCATTGGTATTCAGCAGGTGTTGTTCAGTTACTACATGGACGGGGCGTTTGTCGAGTACGATGGAGCTACATACATTTATATATACACACATGTACACACATAATACTATATAATGACGTGTGTAGAACAATAGGACCGCAAACTGCAGTGGAGGGAGGACAAGACAATAATAATGCATTAATTCGTTCGTGGGTTTTGGTTATAGTTTTTTCCGAATAAGCCACCCAAGTTTTCTGAGCCGAAGAAATTCTCTTTTACCGAAATCTGCCCGAAACCAAAACAAAAAAAAAAAAACATAAACAAAAAAAAAATATTTTAAATCTCGAGGGTTCGTTCTAAACACGAGCGTTGCTTTTGAAAATGAAATGCTCGTGGGCGAGTACGGTCCCTCCAATTCGTATACCATTATAATATATAACGGCGAGAGATAATGAAATTATTAAATCCATTTCTGAGCTGCTTTGCCTGCACTGTTATACGCGGCAGGTCGAGAGAACTTCGGAGAAAGTTTAATTGCATCATGCTGATTTTGGGCAAACAACGAAATACGGTACCTGCCTAATTTTTTAGAACAATACCCTTGTAGAACTATAGTGTCTACGCTGTACTATTATATTATAATAGTAAAGTTATTCCGTACCTAAAGTAAGTGTAATCATAATATGTTTCCATAAAAAGCATCGTTAATGATTCACGGAATAATAAATGTGCTCTTTCGGAAATATAATGAAATATACTCGACATAATTTAAGTATATAAAAGTGCTTGTTATAATAATATCTAGAACTGTCAGTATGATTACCACATTACTTAAATTTATTGAAAAATACTATGTTAATATAACGTAGTACACGTAAATTATAGTAGTAATTTATGTACAGGTTTCGACGTTTCGTTAACTCACTGTTTCGATTATATTACATAATATATGACAATGAAAAATAATAAATCCTTCTTTGCCGGCAGACTAGAGAGAGAATACAGTTTAAGTTGTCGAGTAATTTTACAATTAGAAAAGCTCTATAATACGTGTTATTTTAATGTATTGATTGGAAAAATAATTTTAAAAATATAAATAAATTCGTTTATCTTTTATATTTACAGTATAGTATAGTAGGTGTCATATTACGAGTATATTATATATTGTTTGTGTAATATTTTGTTTTATAGCTATTAAAATGATTAGGTATTAAAATCGTTACAAAGAGTGCGAGATTACTTAAAGCAAACATAATATGTGAGTTGCCGACAGTGAACAACCCTTATAGTATTTATATTATATTGCCATCATTTTATTACTGTATGGTTAATGACGCGTTCAATTGGCTTTTAGTATTTATCCTGTTCAGCGTTTGTGACCGTCGAGCAATACATTTGGTTATAGAGCTTAATAACAAACGACCGACGATTTATGACTCGGGGTTTTTCATTAATAGCTTTCACGGATAAGCAAAAAACGGACATCAAATTGCTTTACGGTCTTCGAATTGTTTTGGAGCGGGCACATGACACGATTTATAACTACACATAAAATAACCCTCTTATTCACTCCTCAGCACAAACAGTTTACCGCGATAATATTTGTATTTTAATTTATTATTATTGGTTTAATCTAGTTAAGTAGATAATGTTTATTGCGTATGTATAAAAAAAACTCACTTGTGACAAATTATTAAACTTAAATTCTCGGCCGTCGGGAAACTCTTCATCGCCTTGGAACTGTTTGTCTTCAGCACGGATCAAGTTGCCATCTTGATCTTCGTCCTCGGTCCCGCTGACCACGGGGCCCTGAGATCTAGCCAGTCCGTCGATGTAAGATTCAAGAAACGCATCACCTCTGCAAAAAAATAAAAGCAACAATATTAATTAAAATATTATTATTGTGTATGACGTCTGTTACTATAGTATAAACGCATACACTTAGATTAAAAGTAAGTACATATAATAATTTATTTATTTAAAAATTGTAATTGAACTTCCTTTCACTATACGTTGATTATGAAAATAAATATTTTTTATATTATATAAATATATGTGTGCTATACATTTTAACCTTGAGAAATATATACTATTAATAGTTTTACATAATAAATTAAACATAAATCTTTTAATTTATAACTCCAATACAGTTTGATATAAATTAATTGTATAAATAATAAATGAATAAATGAATAAACTATAAAACAACAAAAGTGACATGGTAATCTAATTTTAACAAAGTTCTAGTTATTGTTTCACCAACAAAATATAATATAATAAAGTTTTGACAAGTTTACCCAATTCCACCATAGGCAATATTATTCCCCTAAAATATAAAAATATCAACCACAGACAAATACAATTTATATATTACTATAGCCCAAAGGAGGGGACTTGGTTCTGGATATAATTGCTCATATAACCATTCAGATTTTATCGTTTTACATAGGCTAGGCGTCAACGTTATTAGACGCCTGACTTTTATGGTTGGTTATCTCATATAACTTTAGAATCAAAACTTAAACAAAATTTTTTTTCAAATCCTCGTTTTTATACAAAAAAAGATTTGTATGTGCTTTGATCATTAACTAAGACAATTTAATGAATTATTATATTTCATAAAATAAATAAGAACCGCTCATAAAGGAGCAAAACGCAATTAATAACGTTGCTGTGTGCCGTTTTGATAAGCAGGGATTAAGCAACCTCGACCGCCCTTTTTGGCGGGGGTTTATTACCAGACAACCCTTTCAACTGAAGGCACAATTAGCGTGTGCGTGTGTGCGTAACTGTGTGTATGACAACAGACGAAATGGTAACCCGAATAGAAACATCGCTCTTTGTTTATCAACGTTCACAAGTCACTTCGGGTCTCCTATCTTTTGTAATAATGGCACTTGAGCGACAACTAGAGTGAGAAGGGTGGGACGCCACATCAAACCAAACAACTTTTCAATTATATCTGTATACATACAGAATGAAAAACTCTGCGGACCGAAGGAGAATAGTATTTAATATTTATTATTATACGAGTTAAGTGATGTGTGTGAAAAAAATAAAGTTACTTTTATAGGTATATGGTTATAAAATATATTTAGTCTGAATAAAGTAGGAAACATATATTTTGAATATTCCAAGTCTGCCCGAGGGCTGATGGGGTTTATAAACTAAAGATAAACGACTGGATTCGCATTATGAAATGGATTAGAGCCCTTTAAAAAGCTTCTTATCGACCGACATGGAGGTTCGGTGGATTTTAGAGAGGGTAGAGAATATTTAGCTAACAATGACGATTTAGACTTCAGATGTTAGCAAAGACAAAGTAATCGGATTACACGTTGCACAGATGCTCCTTTGACGTAACATACCGGTGTATAAGTATAAATTATTAAGAAAGTAATTATTTATTAATTCACAAAAGATGATAACAAAATAAAATATACAAAATCAATGTTTACCTATTCATATTTTAATTTTATATTTCTCAAGTTCACAATAAGTTGTAGTATACTATAGTATTACGTATATCATAATTACCAATTTAAAAGCAATATAAATTTTAAAAGTTAATTTTAAAATTAGAGTTTCATCGATAAAAGCGCTACTACTTAGATTGGTGATGGATTTTCACTTATTATTATTATTACTGTATGATTGAAATATAAATTGTGTTTTTATTTTTTTTAATTGAACTTTATTTCGCTTCGACGACTTATGACCATTAACGTTACTTAAATGTTATTGTTATTCGATAACAACGCACGTCCGATAACAAAAATAACAAATACATCATTCAGATTTAAAATAAGATATATATAATTGTACACCTTATATAATATAAAGAAAAAGCTATAGAAAACGAAGAAAGCACAAAAACAGCAGTAACTGTATTATTCCTATAATACTACTATCGAAATATTTTATTTTAACTCAAAATGTAAATTCTAATTTAGATTCGATCAATTCGATCTATCTATCAACAATATAAATTATATTTGTATAAAGGGCCATTTACACCATAAACAATTGTCTGTATTTTAGATATAATATTCAAAACGATATTTAATAATTTATGTTACATTTTTAGAATGGTATTTTAGATACGTATTCAATGCCATTCAGCCTACAGTAGGCTACACGAACGATAGTCGATAAATCATATAATATTTTAAATATGTATTACATTCATATTATCCTAAAATCAACTATTTTAGATTTCATGAATAATGTAATAGTAATTTAAATACACAGAAATGAATAGACATAACACTAAAATGATTGGATAAAGGGCGATAGCTAAAATAATAATCACATATATATATGTATATATATATATATATATCAGTACACCTTCGGCGTGAAAAGCATCACCACGTATAATTGACGAGAATGCTATTTTCGTGGAGGGCGTCAGTATATTAACATTATCATTATTCCAACAGCAACCTATGCATTAAACCTGGTTTAGAGAGATATCAATTAATTTCATCCCGGAAAGCAAATAATTAGTTTTGTAGCCCCTCTCTGAACTGTCCGTTTTAAAGGGAAATTCACTGACAGGAATTTATAGATATAAGGTTATCAATAAAAAATAATATTGACTATAATAGAGTTAGGTAGGGATTAAATCATACATTTTTAAACTTAGTATTGTTTCAACTGATCTCTATGCAAAAGTTGTTTCAAATTTTAGAGTAAACCATGTGTATATAATATACGTAAACATCATTATTAATGTTACTGTGTACAAACATGAATACATACAATATACATATTGTATGTATATATTTATACAATTATTTCTTTATAAAAGCAAATTTCTTATTTTCTATTGTAATTTTGCAATAAAACACGAGTAATTTAAACTATGGTAAACGAATACATTGATTTTCATTAAGACAGCTGACAGGGCTATCATTTATTTGAAAACAAATAAAAGTGTTAATTACCTACCTACTCCTACTCCTCCCAAAAGGATTTTCGTTGTTTTTTTTAAAAAAAAGAAACGTGTCTCAAGTTTTAAACTGTTATTACTTTTTGAATTCAACAGAGGTAAAGAAGAAATCCCTGCGGGGCATGTTTCCATGTCAAATCCAATAATCCGGGCCACTGAATTTACTAAGGAATCTTTAAAAAAAAAAAAAACATGTATACCCGAGAAAAGGGTATACATTATATTTATACAGTGTGTTCTACCGAACGGAAGCCAATTTATTGGTTGCTGCTTGCTCAGTATTATAAAGTCATAAGGTAATAAGGGATTATTATATCTGATAAAAGGATAGCCGGGTGGCCCCATTGTCGGTTCCCTTGCAGTTATAATACTAGAATGTCACAGACAGACGAATGGTCGCCATGGAAACTGTCTGCGAATCCCTACTACCCTAGTATATGTTTTAGTTTATACACACTGTATGTACGTGAACAAAAAAAAAAAAAAAAAATTACACTTCTTGCAATCACCCTTTGTACCGAATGAGTCATTTTGGTTACACCATGAATAGTTCGTAACACCCTTTTAGAATCTCTCCAATTTGAATACGATGATTTTTATATTCATTCAAAAAAACCTTATGATTGCATAGCGTAGAATTTCAACGCTAAGTATATACCGTATAAATTATTTTATTCATTTCATTCGTTCATTCTTTTGAGGTAAAACATCGGGTTAGACCATCAAAGGAGAGATGCCTTATCTAATTATAATAACCGAAATAGGCCACTTGAATCGAGAAGGACTTTATAAAATAATAAATATGATTTTCGGTATAAAAGCTTTTGATAAGAAAATCTGGTAATAAGAGTTCGGATACTAAAGCTCTAAAAAAAATTTCTATTATTTTTTTTTTTAAAAATATATATTATTTTAAGTATTATTTACTTTGCTTTATTCTTTAGCTTAAAATATAATATTAACAGTTACCTAAAAAATAACTATCATAGATCATGATTAATTAACAAAAGTTATTAAAAAGCATTAAAAACAGCTAGACAATTAAAATACATTTTTTTTTTTGTATATTTACTATCTATCTTACGACGACCTACGTAATATGAATCAAATATACAGTTGATAAAGCACATTAGACCAATAGAAAAAAATCAATCAAATGCTTATAAAAACACTACTAAACTGATAATAATTAATGTTGAGACAAACTATATTGTAAGATCTCACATCGACTAAACTAATCACAGATTGAACATAATTAAAGTTGCTCAATAATATTATAACTATTGAAGGCTATATTTAACTAATAAATACATAATATTAAATTAATGTTTTTTAATTTTAACGAGAAAATATAGGTGTGAATTTAAAATACATTAAGAATACTTTACTTTTTTATCATAATAATATACTCGTATTAAATGATTATAAATCTATAATACACTTTTATAAAAAAAAATGCATAGAACCACAAAATTTATAGTTCAACTGAGAACCTTCATCCAAACAAATTCAAACAGTTATTAACTAAAATATATAAAATTACACAGATTAACAATAATCCATCAATATAATGTACCCACACATCGTCATTTTTTAATCTCAAGAAATGATGAATGCATAGAACCAAAAAAAAAATAGGGTGTTTTAATTATAAGATATAAGTAATATAACTGATACAAATGTATAATTTTACATTGATCAAAATTAATACAATGTGCGGGTCAACGTCTTGTAATCATTTTCATCCTTCACAAAACGAATTCACGGTCAGTCAAACAAATACAAAACAAGTTATACACTCCATAGATTAGATATTACGCAAAAACAGGTTACCAATCTATAAATTTGACCAATATGACGATATTATAATATGTAAGATGGTGTAATACAAGTGTTCTAGCCGTTCAGCGTGAGAATATATTGTAAAATATAGGTTCGTTCCTACACAAATTTACTTCAGCCCCTGGGATTGGGTGACATTTTGTATAACCCTCGTGCACATTTGTACCCTACTACACAATTGACGTCCGAGACCTTTGCGGCTTACTGTGTATTTTATTTTATTTATTATTATTTTTTTTATTTTTTTGACGATCAACTGGGCCAAACACGAGCAGGTCTGTGCATGTATTATGCATGTCGAGGAAGCCGAGCACGCAGTCTAATCAACCGGAGAGGAAATTCATGAAATATTCACGGACCCAAAGGGGGCATCTAGACGCAAATACGAGAAAACGCATAAAGACATTCGCGTTGGCCTATTAAAACATAGTCGTATAGAAATATATTTAAAATAACCGATCAGAGAAATATTGATTTAAATCGGTTAGATGAATACAGGTGTTAGTTAAAATGTTGGACGTTACAAAATTATTAAACAAACATAAACACATTATTCTACAACTGAAAACATAAAAAATAAATAATGTTTAACCTAAAATCTGGCAACAAAAGCCGTGAATAATATTGTTAATTATCATAATAGTCCACACTCCACAGCTAGTCTACACGAAACAATTGTTAAAATAATGTGAATCGGGATGTAAATATATTTATTTATCTGATGATTATCATTGAACAATTGTTTGTATTACGTTCATTGAAAATAAAATAAGCTATATGATTTTGATAAACACAGAATTATATAAATTAATCAATTTAATTATCAAGTTTTGCTCTAAGTTCCTTTATAATGCTCAATATGCATAATTATGAAGGCTTATAAACTTTTCTATACTTCTTCAAGATTTTCACTATCATAATAATTTTTTTAAATTAAATACTTATAATAAAGTATTCATGTTTTTAATACTATTATGAAACGATGGAATAACAATACAGAAATACAGATATTTCTACTTAATTAGAATTACATGCAGTGCATTATTATAAAGTACCTACTCATTATTATATTATTCTATGATAGTAATATTTAATTGTAAATTATATTTTTTGTTTTCAATAAGTAATGACTAAATAATTTTTTTTATTCGACCAAATTTTATTTAATTATTTTTTATTTCTATTCATTTTATTTATTAGTAAAACATGACAAATATTTGATTTGATTTTATTAACAATAATAAATTGTACGATTTGTAAAAAAGGAAACTTGTTGGGTCGATTTCAGAAAGTAATTTAAATCCATGGACATTGTGTAAAATAACTTAAATTCGGCAGAAAACCCCCTGTCTCACAGGCTGTATACGGTGTATACACAAATTTGACTTTATAAGTGCCTTACAAGCGAGTTTTAATGGATAGACGGACATCCTTTCAAAGACAAGCCGGAATTGGATTTAATTAAGCATAACGGTATGTGGGACAGTACGTCTCGTGATAAAACGTCTTCTTGAAAAGGGGAGGAAATAATTTCGATCGTTAGTTCACCATTGTTTCAGCACGCTTTTAACGATAACCGATTTGTCACTCCCTTATTTTTTCGATTCAAATCTCGACTGAAGTGTTTTAGCTTCAAATCTACATCGAAAGGACTAAACATTTGTGAGTTGATCAAAAGAGGGAGAACAATAAAAAAAATATAATATTTTTTCTTTAGAGAATATGAAAATGTCCTTTATGTAGACTTAAAATTGAAAGGACAGAGAATCTGGTAATCGGATTAATCGACCGAAACGAACGGAAACTTTGGAGTGAATAATGCAGTGCTTAACAACAAAAAATATATATTGTATGTTGATAAGACAACGGTCTGTCGATTTAGACTTAAAATCCAATTATATGAAAAGTTTGAAATCTATTAAAAAATGTCAATATTATATTATACTGTGGATAACTTTTCCAACGAATTATAAATAAAGTTTAAAATTGTAATCTGTAGATAATTATTTTTATAAAAAAAAAAACCCGATTCTTTATGTATCATTTTAAAGTTATTTTCATTATTTTTCCATCAATTCAAAAGTATTCCGTGATATTTATCGTCGTATCATTCAATTTCAAGGTTAATCGTAGGCAATATATACATATACAACCTATATAACTATATATTTTAAGCAATTCTAGTTTATTTTAATATAATATATTATAGTAAATTGATGTTCGGTTATTTTCCATCTAAAAATAGTTTTATTAAACACAAGATAAATTGAATGGTAATTAAAGTTCAATAAAAGTTTTTAAAACATTCTATATTTAGTGAAAACTTTTTTCTTATAAATAAAGAACATTTTTTCGATAAACTTTCCATAAAATTATACAAGTTATATCAATACTTGTATAAAATACGACAGAGTTCCATGAAGATAAAAATTATTATTTTAAGCATCAAGAATTGGAAAAACTTTATACTGTATAACTTAAGTACAATATTCGGAAATCAAGAATAAAAGGGAATAATATAATTAATACATTTAACAAACGATTTAAAATGAAAATATATTAAGATTTTTTAATCTATATTATGTAACAGTTTTTCTTTTTTTCAATGTTTATTTATGAAGTAGATTTCCTACTCTATGAGAATTTAACATATATTTTATAGAATAAAATATATACCTACCATAAAATACAAAATTCGCAACATAACTTACATAACATAATAATATAACCACCATAAACCATATATATTTGTTATTTTCTTATGTGTATATCTAGAAATTATTAAACATTATCTAGTTGCACAATTAATAATAGGACATTACATTCTAATTATACCTGATGTCATTCACAGAGGAGCGTACCTATAATACATTTAAATACCAACAAACAATTTATTATACCAAACAGTACCTACTCTAGAATAATAAATGTGTGTGATTAGACAATCGTAAGTCTCAGTTACCAGTTTTTTTTTTATTTTAACTAAGAGTATAAAATAATTTTTCCTCACCTAAAAAACAATCTTTTCTTGCCGATTTCTGCATACCGACGGCTGCAGTTTAACGGCTTAAGCGAAGTCGGCGACACGGACCGGCGATTGAGTTTCACAAAACTCAAACTGTGATTCAGAGAAGTCAATAGACCACGGTCGGACGTCGGCGACAAAAACGTGGACGCGCCGTTGCACAGGTGTTCGATGCTAGGCGACGGCATGCCGGTCTACACAGCGAGCTGGAAAACCGCGGCGTTTAAAAACAGATTGAACAAGAGTCCGAAATTATTGTCATGGGGACAAGACACAAGAATGGAATTAAAATAATGACAAAAAACGACCACGACAACACTGACCGGACACAGAACAAATCGATTATTTCGTTTTTTTACTGTTTTCACCATCGTCGGATCCGGTGAACCGTGGATCCTCCGTGGAAAAAGGATACGGGCAAATAATTCTGAAAGACGTGACACACGAGGCGAACAGCAAAAATACCACATTAGGGTCAAGGAATGCTAAATCGAGTAGTTGCCGTCGGCGGGCATTATTGCAGCACACGCATAATATAATATTATACACACGTGAACGTTTTTATATAACTGTGCCCAGTGTGTGGGTTAAGTTAATGACTTGTACAACAACGATACAGATGGCTTTTTTTGGAAGTGATGGAAAAACCTATATTTAATGAATGAATAAAGTCTGTGGTCAATGTGTCGTGACAGACTATAGTGTTTGAGAAAATTTCGAATACAAATAATAATACCAATCGTAAATAATATACTTATTTACCATAAATTCTTAAATCCAAATCCTAGCAACAGTAGAACTACACACACACACAGATAGAAAAAGACGTAAACTCACACAGAAACACACGACCGCGAGATGACGCGAGAATAACGAGCGTGCGAAAGGCACGACCGTCGGCAAGAGACGTACGAGCGCGACTGACGCGCGTCGAACGGACCGGCGGCGGCGTCGTCATCGTCATCGTCATGCGAGAAAAAAAAACAGCGAGACCGGCAGCAGCGCCGACTCTCTTCCGCCTACAACCCTTTTATCCTACACTCTAAAGTGCACCGAATCAATCGTTTCGTTAAACGACGATAACCAGTACATAGCGTTTGACCTTTTTCCTCCATTACATCAAACTCTTTATCGAACAAACTTAACTAGTAGCAGATCTATATTAAAAGTACCCGCCTACCTCCAAAGGTAAGTACGTCATGTTGTATATACGTATCAATTATGTATGTTATGTATATACCTATGTTGAACCTAAAAATATACTTAGAAGCATAATATATTTTGTTTAAACTGTAGTGCCGCTACCAGTGACCGCCAACACCCTACCACTTCCCCCTTAACCAATAAATAATCACGTAAATTTGACTATAATATAAACCTGTGGTGTAAACGATTCAGTTAATTAAAACATTACCTTTTTATTGTCAGAACAACTGTGTTAAGTAATAGTATTAATATATTATTATAATATATAAATATACAAAACCTCGTCGGCGTATTATTGTGATTATAGATATATTATTCAATATATTACATTATAATATTATATTATTATCGTATATATACGCGGGAAGACATAATTAGGTCGGCGCATTTTAGAGTAATGTTTTGAACTTAATATAAATGCCACTTTACAAAATGATTACACACATACAAAGTAATTCGTTAACTCTAGCTAAATTAAGTCAAGTTGAGTAAAACTTCAAGTATGTTTAAACAAAATTAGTTTCAGTGCTTTAACATTTAACACAAGTCATTACTATTTACTCCGATGATAAATAAATTACTATTGATATATTATAATATTATAATACCTAAATATAGATCAGAAATATCACTGAATCATACACATTTTATCAATATAACATATTTATAATAAAATTAATTTCAATGATATTTTATTAGATAATATATATATATTTGTGATAAAAAAAATTCTTTTCGAAGAACTTTGAATAATAATGAGAGGAAAATTAAAAGAATAAACCATGAAATTATTGGGGTTTATTTCCAACAAAATAATTATCGAAATATAGATTTTAGTATTTGAAGATGTGTATCGTAGCATTATAGTTATAAGTTATAACTATTTTAAACATGGCGAGATTAATGTCATATTTTGTGAGTAAGTTGAGGCCTTATGGGGTCATTAAAGATCCCTCAGTTCGAATTTTATCAAATTGTAGGGGGTTTTTGGATAATTTCTAAGGGTTAGTTCTAAATTGACTTTTATTGCCAAAGAGATCGGTAAGAAACGCTAGGGCAGACACGTCCCACGTGGGATTTAACGAAATCGTGCAAATTGAACATATCAGTCGGACAGGAGGAAACGAATCAACAAAGTAACTCTTGTTCCGGTTCCTTATGATTGTTACGATTTTTCACTATACGAAATTAGTTTAGCGAACCAAAAGCTTTTCACATAAATGTACAAAAATATTAAACACGCATTTATTGCTGGCTTGGATAATAATCACAGAATTAAATCGCTTATTTACCTGCTTATATTTATTATGATATTTAGATAAACGTTATCAAAATAAATGAATTAATAAGCACATATTATGTTTAATTAATAAATTACAAAATACAATTAAGTGCTCATTATTCAAGTTATACAATATAATAATAATATATAAATATTATAAATTATAATTAGTAATATATTGAATCACTACAGGTTGAACAAATTGATAATTTATTCAAGCATTTTGATACTACTTAGGACTATTATTTAAATACAAACATTATATTTGTAAGTTAAATTTAACTCGAAATATAAGTCTTATAAAAAATATTTTAAGCTATTTAAAAAAAAAATAGTTTATAAGAATTTTTTATCGAGTGGATAAAACACACTGAACAAAATTTAAAGCTTGTCAATTGGAAACAAGTTTCATAGACACGTCGAATAAACTTGACCGTGCTAACTTTGTGAAGACAAATACATAAAAAAGCACTTAAACAATAAAACTATCGTCATCGGTTTTTGGACGTCTTCTCGAAGGGGACATGGTATTAAGTCCCAAAACGGTCGTCTATCTAATTAACCACAATTGAACCCACATATAGGGGACAGTGACATATTCACTTGGGTCATAATATATTATTCGATATTCGTTATGTGTCACGAATTATTTTGATAATATTATAATTTAACCGACGTATTGGCTCAAGACCAATTGCAGAAACACAAAACATTTGTTTACTGTGTTGTGTGCATAGATTTTGTGAAATTACGGTCCGGTACACGAACTCCGGTGATGTTTAATTATCGTTGTTGTTGTCTGGAGTGTAACGCGTACATTCCTACACGCGCCACGCACGCAAGTCGATTAATCTATCGATATAATATCATTGTGTGTGTGTGTGTGTGTGTGTGTGTGTGTGTGTGTTCAGGAGGCCCTGTACGAAATGTCGACCGCGATACCGACGCACAACACAATCTCGTTGAATGCCATCACTAATCGCACGATTAAATTATGTATTATTATGTTTTACATTCCCCTGAAGGAACAGCGCGCGTAAAACACGACAATAATACCTAATATTGTAATATAGCAATCGGTCGAAAATCGCACGACGAGACAATAAACGAGGATGATACGCGGGTGTGTAGTACATGTACTACATATAAAACATAGCAGCAATTGATTTACACCGCGGAAGCCAAGTCCATCAACGACGCTATTAAACGGCAGTCGGTTACGGAAGCTTCTACCCGCGTGCAGCATGCAGTCCGATGATTTCGGTGAACATACACCCTCGACGCACCGTTGATGACGGCAGTACTGCAGGGGTGTGCCGACGACGGCACGTCTTTATACTCGTATTATTATATCGTCGTCGCACCATCTAAATCGACTGTGGTCACGCAGACAGCTATTGATAAACATTTCCGGCCGACGACTTGGGGGAAAGTATATACCTACAGACGTGTACGTACGTGTAGGCACCGCGCCGCATATATATAGAATTCCATCAGATAAAAGTAATGCATGTCACCCGCAAAACCCGGGGTGAAGTATACAGCCCCGAAAACCACCGAACCATTAACCAAATGTGTTCATAATTTCGCATAATACGCATATTATACACCTACGCACCACATAACAACTATACAACCGTAACGATGTATTCATTATACTTACGTATCTGTAATGTAATGTAATGAATTTTCACGTGCATTCGGTATTCATACACGTCGGTACATATGATGATATTATTAAACTGTTTGTTGTTCGTATAAATGCACGATTCAAGCTTCAGATTCTAGGGTATAATATGATAATTATTGCAAGATCACAACGTTTTGATGTGGGGTCTTCATTTACACGACCGTACATGTTCGGTATCGTTGTTATAACTACTTCACTGCCGATCGAGTGAATGTATATATAAAAAATAATAATGCACTCACATGGTCGATAGACGGCGACGACGTTTCTTGTTTTTCGTTTTCCAAGTATAAACTAAAACTATACGACAGCGTTGGACGTTGTATTTTTATATTATATAAACGCAATTAGAGTCAAGTGGCATTAGTCAAACGGGAAAACTATTAAAATAACATTCACTCCCCGCGACGTTATTCTATTTCTTAACGGCCGTTATACTCTGTATCCATCGTCGGACTTCCACGCCAACAACAACAAGACGTGACGCAAAAACCGAGGAAGAAAAGCTTTTAAGGCCGTCTAAGGAAAATATTTATCTGCGGGCACAGTGTAATGCACAGACGCACAACACAGTTTCACCGACGTCCGTATAATATGACTTAATACGTACGTATGTACGCTACCGTTTTGAATGCCATAATATATCAAAGAGAAACTTTACCAAAGCGAAAATAATTAGCAAAACGCCGCCGTTTTATCCCGGAAACCCGCGTATCGCCTTTTACCAGCGACATCGCGAAACGGGCTGCAGCCGATATGAACGTTTTGCGATTATTCACTATCGGGCGCGCGTTTTGTCTACAATAATAACTATGCGTGTATATTATATGTGCGTCGGCTATTATACAGACGGTCGAAAGCCCTCTGTTTGTCGGATTACGTTCCATATAATATATATAAATACGGCACTATCCCTATCACTCCCTTCTCACTCGGTCCACGGTAAATAATCTCTATGTATACCAACAACCCGTGTACCGACGTATATATGCTGTGTTGAAACGCGCGAGTCATTAATATTTTTTTTTTGCCCGCCCCTCTCCAGCATAGAAACCTTTCAACAGTTCAACGGGATAGCGCGCGCGCCACAATGATCCCGAGCCTGGACCGAAGCTTTTAATCCGACGAAAAATGTCCGACGGCTTAAAACAGTGTTTTGTTCGAAATCATATCCATTTGACCGTGCACTACACGCACAATAAGCGACCGTGGATTAAGGTCATAATGTACGGTTTGGTATAGACATTTTATGTATACATAGATAGTAACATTACTGTCGATTCCTGTTGTTTAAAAAAAAAAAATTGAAATTATTAAAAATAATTGACAGCCTACGTGCTTTTCTCTCAATGTTGTACGCCTCGTTTCCGTTTAATCTCCGTGTGCTATTTTTGTTTTCATTGACTATGCAAATTAATAAACATCAATAGACTGAACCATATTATATATATATATCACAGAGTGATCGACTCAAATTCAAATTTGTTTTATTCTCCTCAATAAAGACGAGAATGTGTTTTGACAAATACGAAAAACATGCCGAACTATACATTATTTAAATAACGATGCTTCGCTATAATGCATAACTATAATAGATCATGGCAATGAGTTTAAATTAATAATATATCTCCGACGTTCACATAAATTTAAAAAAAAAAATGTCTATATTGTTTATAACGTCTATACGTTTATTAATCACACATTTCATTCTTTTAATTTATTTCTTAGCGCGATGAAACAATTATATATATTATTATATACATTGATTACTGTGCTGTATCAGCTAATATTATTCATAAATGCGAAATTAATGTGATTTGATTTTTCACAACATGTGGCGTAAAAATTCTGAAACATATATATCTGTGTGTGTGTGCGCGTTGGAAACGATTCGACAATTTAATAAAACGAGCTGATGTGATATTAAAAACGTTCACTGTAATCATAAATCGTGATATACAAAGGTACGCGTTATATTATTTTTCATACGATTTATGATTGAAAATGTGCACTCAAACAATTTTTATAAGCCACCATGAATCGAGACAAACAAGTTACATAAAAACCATAATAATATGTTAGTAATATGTTATAAGAGTTTACAAAGTTTTGCGTTGCATCGATATAGACAGTGCGAATAAATAAAGCGCATACATGGAAAACTTAACAAAAGCAGACAATATTCTGAACAAAAAGCGGAAGAGTGGTGAAGAACACGGTTGGGGGTAATACGGAATGTGTGTACTATGTGGTGGCAGGGAAACGACCATAAAAATAAAACTCTCGTGAACAACTTTCCACGTGGAAAATTATTATTTCAGATAAAAATCGGCGGTATATGTAATAACCACACTCGATTTTTATAAAAGCGAGCTCTACTAAATAATCATCTGGGAATGCCATAATTGCTTGCCGGTCACTAGGGAAATGATTGGACGTTAAAGCAATTTTAGTCCGTGAGCAACGCTCTAGAGTTTTTATTGTACCTATAGAATCAATTTGAGGCCAAAATACATGGCGAGGAAAAAGGTTGATTTTAATGTTAGTTTTACAATAGAATAAATTGTCCATAAAAATCTATTGAAAACTGTTTGATTTATTTTTTTTCGGTACAGGACAAAAAATATATGTTTAAAACGATTTGTTGGACCGGTGATGTAATTTTCTTGTGGAAAAAAAACTATACTAAAAATTTAAAAATGAAAAGAACAATATCTGTTTTCTTAAATGGTTTGTCAAAAATAATAATACGGAAAAAGTTAAGTGTGCGTGATACGATACAGGTCACATGCGTAATCTTTGAATTACTCGAGACCTGGCCATAGGCCAATAATTCTTATTGGACTCTAAAGAAATTCCTAGGAGATCGCTTTAGTGTAATACAATATTTACAAGAAATCCATGTAGAAATGTTTTTAGGGAGGGTAATATCAATAACTCACAAAACTTAATGTAACATTTACGTAAGGTCAAACTTTACAGAGCTTAGATAGTTTCCAAAAAGAAAGAAGGAGATTATGTAGGTACCCATAAAATAACAAATATATACATATATATATATATATATATATATATATATATATATATATATATATATATTCTAACATTAAAACATCATTTGCAGATTAACATTTTAGTCGTAATCACAAAAAATAAAAATAATTTGTACATAAACGAACTAATGGATTACATATATGAGTACACATCGTAGCGTGGACATACTATATACGCGTAATATATTTTTATCATTTAAAACGCCAAACACCGAATACGTATATTGTTTAAAATTGATAACCATAAAAAAAATATTATTAAAACTTTTGTTTAAAATAATATTTCATTATTTTCACGTGCAACATACACACAATAAGCCGGGTCAAATTTGTTATTGTCTCTGCTGCTATGGATACGAGAGGGGGTCGGCGTTTTTGTTTGCAACCGGCAGTACGGCAAAAATGAAATATTTTACGCAAAATTAAAATAAAGACCGTTTACACAGCTGATCCCAGGGGAAATGCAGATCGTATATATAAGAAACAGTGGACAATTAAAAAAAGACGACTTAAGTGGGCTCACGTGATCCCCACCTCCATAAATCCCAACCATGAAAATGTATCATCGTCTTAAGTCTTCTGTTCCTTTGAGAAATCTACTGTTTTATGAAAGCTCTCAAACATTAGGATCTCGTTAATTTCCACGAAATGGTAATATTAAACTTTTGTCGCCAGTTTGTTGGTTTATTATTACAACCAAACCCAGCAGATTTAATTATTTTTTACGAAGTGTCACTTTAATAAATTACGAAAAACATTATAACAGCATTAGACTAAATACAATTGACAAAATTATTTAAGAATAGAATAGGTCGATATAAATAGTCAATAATAATAATCATTTTTTTAATATCTAATTTTAGGTATGAAAAAAAATCAGTTTGTGTAAACAAAATAATTATATAACTCAATTCATTTAAAACAAAAGAAAACATAGCTAATATTATTAATTTAAAATTATTTTTTTTATATTATTTAAATCTGTGTAAAAGCTCAACGCTAAAAGTAATTTGTATTTAAATTTTAATGATGTCTTTTTAAAGTTTTGGGAAGTTAACTTATAAACTTACAAATTGTTTTAAAATATTTCACCATAGGGACCAATAACTATCTCATTAAATCTATACTTTCGGTATTTTTTTATTCTAATTATAATGAATTTTTAAATACGTCATTTTGTTAAACATCATTCAATTACAATAAATGGTCACAATATAGATTTAAAAAATAAAATATCTGTAGAATATAATGTAAAAAAAAAAAAAAAATTAAAACAAAAGTAACTAAAATAATATATTCTTAAACGTTAAATAAAAATATGACAATTGAATAATAAATGTAAAACAATTCTATAATGCAATTCATTATAAATAAGTCTTTATAAACACTAGACTTAATGTTCGTGACATAGTACTTGGTGAATCAAAAAACAAAAGGAATTGAAATAAAATTAGTTATGCACGATTTTAATCAATTTTTACAATATCTACAAATATATTATGTTATAATATTATTTTATTAAATTTTAAGTTAAAAAATTAAAATTAAAATCTATATTTAATTACCGATTGTTGTTAATTACATATAATAATTATTTGATAGATTGATTTTAAAATCCAACATTTGTTGAAATATGAAACCCATTATCTTTATTATAGTATTTAACAAAGTAACAATGGCTTTAAAACGAATAAATGTTTGACCTATTAGTTCATTTAAAACTAATATGAACGAAATACATTTCGAATTCAATATAATAACTAAAAAATGTCCCGAGTCCTAACCTATTGTACTGGATTTTCCTCAAACAATATATGATAAAATGCCATTCGACAAGTAATGTACGTAGGGAACACGGTTGAAATAAAAAGACATATTCTGTTGGAAATATCATAGAGATTTAACGCTTTATTGCCTTTACTGCAATACAGTACATATTATTGTCTTATTGAATCATTTTGAAAATAGCCACGAGGTAAATAACAGCTTAACGGCAATACGTAGAAGAGTAGGACGAGAATTTTCGATTCAAACGCCGACAGCGGATGGTATAAACTATAATATATCTTGTCAAAGAAGACATGTCTGATACGGGGAGACGTTTCAACAATTGTTTTCATCCGATTCTCAATGGACAGCGAGACCATATTATTATTATTATTATTATTATTATTATTATTATTATTGCTAACACTCAATTCTCCGTATACGATATGGCTTCATTTTTTGTATTATTAAAATTCAGAGATTATTATGATACATTCGTAAAGTAACAGTACAGCATCTGTTATGGTTGAGCGTGATCCTTCCTCCCACCCCGAAAAAAATAAATATAAAGTTTACGTTTCGGACGGGCACGCTGAACGATCATATTATAAGTATACATACTCATATGTATTCGGCGCGCGTAAAAAGCTGAACGTCGCAACAACAATAAGACACCGACATCCTATCGTCGACGTTACTATAAAAAAAAAAAAAAAAAAACAAGATCTCGGTGATTTATGGAATCCGATTATTAATTCAACGACATTGAAATCCATTTATACCGGGCGTCTCCGAGCAACCGAAGCGCGATTGTGCGAGGAACGGCCGGCGTCGCGGTGTCATCGTAACGAGATTAAGAAACATTATAATATATTATATAAAAGCGTCCCATTGTGATATCCTGCACCCGCAGTCGAGTTATGCGCGTCTCTCCTTCTCGACACCGAAAAAAAAATATGATTGAAAACGCGAGATTTATCGCGAATGTATATATACATACATATGCATCGGAAATCCATTCAAACTTGTTTAAATCCGTACACTGTATTTTATAACTGTATGTGTGTGTGAGAATGAAAATTGAAATCGGCCGCGCGTGCGATCCTTCTCGCTAGCCCACCCCAAGTCGGTGGTTTTGGATTTCCAATCCGAAATCAAATTTCCGGTAACGGGCCCGTTAATGATTTTTGAAATGCGTACAAATCATCCACACCATGACAAGTATACTCCCGTTAAACGTTACACGGGTCAAAAGGGTTTCGCTACATCCGTATCATTCTGTTTTACGTTTAAACCGATACAACGATAATATATTATATTATAATAATATGTATATCGAAATTAAAACATCATCATCGACATATTTGTTATCGGTACACATTACATTACAGGATGATTATTAATCAATTCGAATACAACTGCGCTTTGACGTTTTCAATCCGTTAATGTGCCCTACGTATACCTACGATAGAGATTCAATTCAATTTAATGCTAACGTTCAACCATCGATTTTTCTTTTATTTTATTATATAGGCAAATAAAGCGGCATATTATTATAGCCTGCAGTTTACTACACCTGTACGTGCTTGTCGAGTACAATCCATTCCCGTCGTTTACTTAAATAATGAATATCTGTTTGAACAATAAATATTTACTTTTAATTTTGTTTTATATTTGCCTTAGCGTTATACGTGCAATATTACACGTTTCCCGACAAGCTAAATCTGCGAATACGAACATACATTATGCACATACGTAGGTACCTATACTACTTTCTCGCTAGTACATTTTTAAAATTACTGCACTATAATACATTACTTATAGATCTAAACTTTTTACATATTTTTTTCACACAATCGTTGTATAATACAAAAATAATGTGGTATTGAAATGTATAGAACAAAACAATTAGTTCGTAAAAATGAATAGGTACAATTTATGAATCAATAAATACAGACATCAACAAATATAATATATTATATACTCATTTAAATTATAGGATGCATTTTAAATTGTATGTTCAATGTGCACACCGAGTTTCAATATAGCTTTCAATAAAATACCTTTAGATTTCATATAGACTATAATAATATAGTGTTTATATGTGTAAAGGTGTTTGCACATGGAACGAAAATCAAGTAGATTTGTAAAACATTAAACTTTATAAACTAAAAGGGGAATCAATTATTTTTGGAGTATAATATTATGGCAAATAAATATTAGTTTTAACAAGAAGGAAAAGGTTACGCCTGCGATGAAACTATTTCCATGTAGATACTAATTTCGGAGAAAATGGAAATTGCTTTTTAAATTAACTATGAAAACGGTAAGGACAGTACCTAAAACTGGAACCAGTTTGACGAAAAAAATGTACGTTACCCAAATGGCCAAACAAATGTAATATGCGATATTGTCAACTCATATTTGCGAGTTGCGTTCCAACAATGATATTTGTACATAATACACAGTCATTATTGTGGGTGGGCTTTGACAGAAACCGTACTCCGTGAAATTACTAAATCATATGCACGTTTGTCTTGAATAACATTTCCAGTTCCAGAGGCCCCAATCATTAAAGAATAATTTTACGGCGTTTGCACTTAACATTAGCACACAGATTTCTTTTGACAAAATCAGAACACATTAAATAATTAAATCGTACTAACATTTTAAGAACATAAAACATTTTTGATTTATAACTATGTAACTAATTGAATATTAAATAGGCAGCTATAGAATGTTCCATATAAAACAATAACGATTTAAAAAATTATTAACGTAAACAATTTTGAATTATTAAAAAATAACATTTTTTTTACTAATTTTTAATGACGAAAATATACTTTTAATTCGTTATTCTTTTTTAAATCGTAAGACATTTTTTGTTTATATTTTAATGTAAAAAATTAAATTCTAAACAAATTTATGAATTATAATTTATAATTATTTAAAATATAGATTAGCAAAGTGGAATACTCCGCAAAATAATAATCCACTACTTCACTCGTGGAAACTTTAAAAACTAATAATTTATAACTTATAATAACTAATGAATGGCTAATGAATTACTTATCCAAAATTTGATTTTTATAGATCGAAATACTCCAAAAAATATTCTACTTCGAAATATGAAATTTAAGTAAAATATAAAAAAAGAGTAAGAAACTTAAAACAATTATTCTGAAAATGACTTAATTTTGTATACAATAAATACTTTTTAAAACATTTAAGTTTTATAAAATAATGAGTGTCTTATTACGTTAAATGGATCACCGTATGAGCACCTGCGACATTTAAAAAGAAAAAAATACATATTATAAAATGTATATAAATATATATATTTATATACGTACTTATATATTATAAATACACATCTATATTTTAAGAAGTTGAGTGAATTACTATTGTTATTATCTATGATGAAGATTCGATACCGTAAAAAACACAGTTGACATTCCATTCGAAATTACATTGTTTACTATATATTTTCCCAAGGACAAATTTACTGCAGTAGGTACATACATATTATACAGTTTTCCCAAAACTGCCTCGAGTACGATGACAGGAAATGATGGTGAAACGGAATAAAGATACCTACATTGTTTTCTATTTCCATAGGGCATTATGATACATGCGTTTTTGTTTCAGACGAAATACATTTTAACATTTTACAATTCATGCAAGACGTATAACAGTTACGGTGAAACCGAGTAATTAGTGACAGCTAAATTAGAAATGATATAATGCTATTCTCGGGGTAGAACATTTTAATTTTACAATTTTACAAAATAATAATAATAATAATAATCAAGCGTACATTCGAATTATTCTATACAAAAATCAATTTTGAAAATTAGGGAATATATCCAATCTACGGTTTATTGAAAATCTTCAAATATATCATATTTTTTACATTCTCATAGTAAATATAATTTATTTACAAATCATTTGAATAGTAATTGTTTTATTTAACTGCATACAATTAATACAATATTAGTAATAGTGTAATGCTGTAATAGCTGTATACTATACAAGAAATATACAAAGATAGAACTGGATTGAGTGAATAGGGAGTCCATCGAGACTACTTAAAATATGTTATTAACTATTATGTGGAAACTAATTTACCTACGACAGAAAATTCTTATATATATTTTTCCAACATTCAAATCATAAGATATCATGACTCATAAGGTCATGGAAATCGTTCTAAAATGTACAATTTATGGTATATAAGCCAGTGTTAGCGGAGAAGAAAAACGCCCGAAAAAATGTCATGTAAAAAAATATTAAAACATTTTTATTTAAAATATTATTTTATTCAAATCCATGTTTATATATAATTTTCCTTTTGAATATAACAACAGAGCTTAATACAATAACGTGTGCCGGCTTATAACATGAAAAACAAAATATTTTCACGGATTATAATATCGGTGTAAGGTCATTTAGGAATGTTATCGTAGTTGTTACGGAAATTAATGTACATAAATATAGGTAAAAAAAAAATGTTAAATAAATTTTTTTAGCTCATTACAATGAAATTCCAACGTATATAATAACAAAAACAAAACAAAAAAAACACGGAACCACTATTATAGAGCAGATGAAAATTGGTGTTGCGTGGAACGCTTGAAAAATAGTTTAAATTATGGGTAAGTACCTATACACGTTACACGTAGATTTATTGAATAGTATTTCTTTTAATAAATTTAAATCGAAGTCCAATGAAATATGTATGAGAAAATACGTTATGGTTTTTTTTATTTTTCTCTTTAAGTAAAAACCACAAATATTTTAGACGTTTAAACCACAAAATATGCTTGAAAGTATAACATGAACATTTGTTTTTTATTACATTAAATAGATTGCTACAACAACATATACCTAAATAACACAAAAAAAAAGTATACTATTTGTATTTCAAAGCCTATAATGTTATTTTATCAATCTATTTACAACTAATCCAATAATAATTCTAATAAAATGATTAACAAATCGAAATCTTTATGTAATCTATAACTATTATAATATTCAAAGTTAATGGGATAGTTAATTTTTTTTTTTAATATATACTGTATGTGTGCACCATGCGTGTGTTTATATATAAGACTAACGAACTCATAACAATATATAGTTCTTCGGTAAAACATAATATTTAATGACACGAACATTTCGCATTCGTAATACGTACTATAAAGTTTCCAACCGTAATTTATCGTACGTATAATTCTATTTAGGATAGTCGTAATAATAATAATACAAATTTTAACAAAGGATTGTACAAATCGTAGTTTAATATTAATTATGGCCGCCAGCTTCATTTCCCTATTCCGAACAAGAAGTATTTGAGATGGGACCAAGATACATGTGCTCGAAGACATTATATGAATTGGAACTGTGATACGCCAAACTAGTGGTCGGAACAAACTTTCGCTAACATCAAAACGCACTAAGACCCTCGACCACAAAAATATATTATACCAAACTCAGCGAACGTGTCACACACTATATAATACTATTTTTTTTATTGGTATACATTTTTTACGCTTGAACGATATGGCTAAAGGTCGACAATGCAGTAAAACATTAACCGACACCGATTAGGATTGCAAAGTGCAAGTGCTCGTTAATTACCTTATGTACCTATCGGCTAACACCTTCTCGTCCATAATATTTTTGAACCGTAACCAAGGTTATATTCGCCGTTTATAATATAATATGTGATCAATAATTAATGGCATGCAAAAATATCACAGTATGTATAACAGTGTTATATAATACTTAAGTATAATAAATCGTTTTTTTATTATTATTTTTTATTTATTTTAAATTTAAATAGATAAACGAAGGGATTGAAACAGATTTTAAAATTCCTAGTCCAGACTGGGCGTAATAATAAAATATATATCTACATCGTATTAAAATTTGGTTTTCGATATAAACTATATAAAATATAATAACAGTAATTATAAAATCAAATTGTAAGTCGCTAATGAAAAATTACTAACCATCAACAGCGTATACTGTAATGAAAATATATGTATGTACAATATACATAGAGGTATCATATATACATGTACTCATAAATTATACTATAAAGTTGTACAATTTACCCAGCAAAAATGGATTTATTCATATGTGACTACTCCATCATTCATGTCGACTTCGCATTATTTTGAATATAAGACAAACTAATTATATTCTCAATACCGTAACACTCATAAACGAAATAATGCATTTTAAAGTAAGAACCATTGTATTATAATTTATACATTAGGTTTTTCATATCTTATATACACTTTTCTTGATTTACTGGTATGTAAATATTTGAATTACAAATTTAATATATTACACGTCACCAGTTTACATAAAACGTATAAACTATCAGAGATGAAATATCACGTTTTGCTAAATCTTTGTAGGATTATCAACATTAGCCAGTTATTGACGCTACCACATATTGATGAATATTAAACATAAGTCCTAAATATAAGTAATTAGCAAACATTAAGAAATCAAGGAGAAAGATTTTTTTTTAATAAATGCATAATCAATAAAAACGAAAACACATTTAATGCCTTAAAATCATTTAAGTTGTATATTAATCACAAAGCGGCGATGTGTTGAAGAATAAATAACTGGAACTACAGTGTAATATTTTCTCCATTTACAATTTGAATATTCTTAGACACACTTTTCAATCACACGCGACCTTCGAGTTACTGGCATCAGACATTTTACCTGACCTTTTAATCTCGACTTTTGATTGATGAAATATTCAACGTAGTGAGTAAAATAAAAAATAATAATAAATAAATAAATCCAACCGTGAAAGGTGAGGCAAACACACAC
This sequence comes from Rhopalosiphum maidis, assembly GCF_003676215.2. Taxonomy (NCBI): domain Eukaryota; kingdom Metazoa; phylum Arthropoda; class Insecta; order Hemiptera; family Aphididae; genus Rhopalosiphum; species Rhopalosiphum maidis. The sequence goes on from NC_040878.1 coordinate 8,149,202, forward strand.
ATTGACAGAAGCAATCGGCACAGTGACATTTTAAATCATCCGTCGTTTACACGGGGCGCACGAATAACACATCCAATACCATTTATTCCCCCTGGGCACATGTTGATGCGTCTGTTTATGTATTCAAGTCTGGTTCGGTTGACCTGCCGGTTGCTAGTGATTGCTTTTAAACGGGGAAAAAATCGCCTGAATATTTGAGTACTCCGGGCACGGGCCCATCTCGGTTACAGATGGTCTCTTAGGGGACCAACATATAAGGAGAGAAAAAATACTCGTGACGACCCGCACACGTTGGTTGGTGGTGGCAGTGTAAAAATACAACATCCAACTAAAAAACTGAAATGTGTTAGTTTTTAATTTCATTTGTTAAAAAAACAAACGTTGAATGAACAAAACACAAAAATTATTCCCGGAACCGAAATTTAACGTAACATTACAAGTTCAGTAGGCCGACAAAAAAAAAAAATAATGAATACAACCAATTATTTAAATAACTTTAAGTTTTATTGCGCATTAATTAAAATAACAAATTACGTGACCTATACGATCACGTACATACGTGTTATTGTCAAACCAGACTCAATAATAATAATAATAACTAACACATCGATTATTGACTTAAATTTTTAAAATTATTTATTAAATAAGTTTAACAATATTTTAAAATATTAGAATATTAATTCAATGATTATTTTAAACTATAATTTTAATTTATCTGTTAACAATCTATACAAATTATAAGGTACAATATATAGTAAACAATGATACAGTCCAAATTAAATTAAAGTAATTTGGAAAAGGCTAGCAATTTGTATAACTGTATAGAAAATACATTTTACCTGAACCATTTCAAATTGTACTAGAAAAATCGTATTGAATCTTAACATACATCTAAAGGTAGGTTCATCTGCCTACTTACAATATTTTTGCATAAATGGAAACGGTAATACATCAATAAATAAAGAAAAATACAAATTACTACAGCACAATATTTTGTTTTTATTTATAAATACAAAAATATTTATTTAACTGTTTGATTAACAGAAGCGTTTAATAAATATTTCGTTACGATGACACTAAATAGTGACACAATAAGCAATAATTTAAAACCGTACAGTATAGTTAACGACCTTTAAGTCTCGAGTAAACCTGTGGAATAAAGGATATACGATACGCGCGTGTCATTTTATATTACAACTACAATCAAAAATTATTTTTCGAAAAATGTGTTAGACATCAATTAATAAATAGGTCTTGGATTTATTTAGTTTTTATGATAATATACATTTATATTGCAGTAAGTTTCCAGATCGCCAAAGTCTAAGCAAGAGTATTGTTTTAAACATTAAAATTTTGTTTTAAATTACTTTCGAATTGCGATAAAAAAAAAAAAAAAAATACAAAACCGCACAAACAAGTTTTTGATGTCTAGAGTATGTCTGGAGGAGAGGTACAATGATGATATTTACATACTCGACGGTGATCGGATATAGTAACTACTATACTACTATATCTACTATATTGCTACTGGGAAATGCGTTTTGATTATTATAAAATCAGCTCACGAACCGTGTGCATAACATAACATTACCTATAAGACGAAATGATGGAATAAACATTATGCAAACTCGTTACAAATAAAAAAAATAATAATAACAAACATAATAAAATAAAAATCATATACATATTACATATACATCTTATTATATTGAAATAATGACTAAGTCAAAAGCCCAACAAACGCGATTGAAAGATTGTCATTGTGTGAACAGATAGAGAGAGAGTGAGAAAATTATATTACGTCCAATCCTATTAAATATGAGATCATCAGTATAGATGCATATTATAAGACATCACGATGGCAAAAACCGACTTCGCCTGCTTCCGCCGTTTTCAAGGACTAAGAAACCACAATCGTTTATTATTTTTGATAACGCTATTGTCCTGTAGGTTTGTAATTCATGTATTGTACAGTATGCAAATAATATTTAATAAAAAAGCAGTATCATAATTTTAATTTTGGATAAGTACCGTGTAGGCCTAGACAGTAACTAAAGAGAAACATTATTTCCGTTACAAGTATAGAGAATTATTAAAAAAAATTCGAATAAGATAAAACAACAATTACAATATCATCAAGATCGTTGATAATAATCCATCAAATTTCAAAAAATAGGCTAGTGTTCAAGTGTATACTATGTTATAACACAGAATAATTATAGTTCATTAAATATGTACAATTACAATAATGATTTATATAATATTAATTGAATTTAATAAAGTCTTATTAGAAAAATATAATCGACTACTATCGCATTATGTACTTTAATTTAATTTTCATTACGGTGCAATAATGTAATAATTACATAATTTTAACTCTAACTATATATAATAACCTATGTGATTATATATCTATTTAACAACCAAGTAACTAATTTGATTAGACTTTGACTATATAAATTTAGAGCATTGCCTAATTAATTTTATTTAACTAAATATTCTTTCTATCTAAATAATATAAAAGATACAATATATTTTATATATATATATATAAATATGTATATACTTTTTAATAGTTATATTAATAAAATAGACACACTGTATAATATTTTATATCTGTACGCGCGATTAAGATATATCAGCCAAAATTATAAATTTACGGACTTTCACAGGGGACATAGCAAACAGCTGCATATTTAGTTTTGATGATACTGCATATTTATATTACCTACATATTTATTTTCGAAAAAAAAAAACATTAATTTAAAATAGAACATGATTATTGCTTTGTATTGCCGTATTATTCTTGTTAACCTGCTTTTAGAAATAGTTTAACTTTCGTAAACGGTAATACTTTTTTTGGGTATAAAACTAAATTTTTTTAAATCGTAAATATAATATATAAGTGTGTATACTGTATATGCATCTGTGCATACATGTCTGCTGTGATTTAACTATACAATGAACTGCGAATATGTATTTATCGTGGGAAATGACAAATTTATGTAACTAGCCGACCTCGATTATGGTAGTATGATTCACGCAATAAACCACAAATATATACTTGTCGATTTTTTTTTTGAACAACCAATAATATCACTTAAAAATATCACCGGCACCATCGAACCGGACCAGATACCGTCAAAAATAAAATATAATGTAAATATATTCGTATAACTCGGAGAAAAAAAAACAATAGCCAATTCTAGAGATTATCAGCCCGGGAGAACGTCTTTGTCAACGACCTAATTTCCTGAACACATGCATGAGGTGTACACTCGTCGAAGCTTATACACCACAACAATGAATGCGTATAATCAAGATCGGCAGCAAAGCGAGAACGCTGCAGTTTATTGTAAAGATGATTGCACCATATCGGCATACTGTTTAAACGACAATGACCGAGTCACTTATAGAAAAGATATACAACAGTCAAACTATTCTAAGGTTCCTACCTTATAGTTTACTACCACATTCATTGTTGTGAGATTTACATAGTAATCAGATTGTGAGTATAAGTTTTGACTGTTTGAGGTATAAAATGACTGGTATCAAATAATACATAATAAAATATGTAATGTCCACTTTCCAGTTTAACAATAAAAACCCATTTGAAATCTTTGCACATTTTATTTTCTTTCCTAATCATACTCGTAAAATAAATTTGTTTTTAAAAACGCCGAGACAAAACCGGAAGCTTGGATCCCAAAACACACTAGACAATTGTATGGTCAACAGACTATATAGAAAATAGATGTATAAAAGGAAAATAAACGTCTTCGTCAACATTTAACTCGCCTACGGCATATACTATATACGGCTTGGGTCGACCTTGCTGTACAACGCCTTTCAAAACATTGATTACAGAAGCCTAATTATTGTTACTATATAGACAAGTTTATATTTGGTTCTAACAATAGCAACAATGACGCAAGTAGATTAATGTAGTTTATTATATTTAGTGTATTTTAAGTGTTGTAATACATATAATATGAAGTCAAATTTTAGATGAACAAACAAATTTCAAACTACAAATAACTAATTACTTTAAAATCTAACACTATTCTCCAAACAAAATATTGTGACAAATAAAGTCTTGATGCAAATATGAATATTAAAAAATGGCTGTCCTTGAAAAGTACGAGTATATTAATATTATACGTGTAAAATAATGTATTAAGATATTGAAATTTACTAGTATATTATGCAAAATGTAATATAAATTATTTTTAAAATGCGTATATTTAATAACTGATTTTGTATTAGAAATAAAAAAACAACGATTCTCCTGTTGGATGCAAAACCTGCAAAACCTAGGTTAGAATTCTACCATAATAACATGTGCAACTTCATTACTGCACGTGACCATCGCTGTAACGATTTCGTGAGATTCCATTGCAGGTCTCTACACTCAATGAACGACGATGTCTGGATTTACACATTCGAAATTAAATCCAGACTTGCATAGCCCGAATTCCTACATATGCAATCATCACTGCAGTCTGTGATTTACGAACACGCTGGCTTATTTATTATTATTTTTGTTGAATTTCGACACACCAACATCGTATATTATTATATACAGCGGTCAAGTGGATGAAGGGACGCGGGAATTGGTATGTTTCGGAAAATTCATTTTGGCCGCGCGCAATGTACCCTACAAACACAATATTAAATAATACCTCCCCGATGTATACATATATGTATGAACTCTATGTGCACGAGGTGTAGTTGATTAATTAGGTGTTGGGTTTTGTGCAGGGCACGCACGCGAACAATGGGGCGCGCAACTTAATCTCCCGCATTTTACCCAGCCCTGTCGCTGACCGACGACGGCGACAGAACATCTGTTACGGACACGAGACTGTATAAATTATATATATATAAAATATGATATAATATAATATCTATATATGCACGTGTGTGCCTTTTCATTCGAGCGAGGCGCCGCCGCCGCAAACAGCCACCGGTGCGTGAAAAATAGCCAATGAAAATACCACACGGGCTATACTGTTTTGATGAGGATTGTACATTATATGTCAAAATTGAAATTTAATTTTCAATTATCTCCAGAATAAACAATTAATTACAATCTTGTTTTCGGATGCGATTTTCACCTGTTTAAAACGGCGATCTTCTACGTAATTGAAATTATAACGAGTAAGGACATTAAATTTTAATACATTATACTTTTCATAATTACTTTCTTATTTTTAATTCGTGAAATAACTAGTTTTTTGCAAGTTATTAGTGTGATATTAATATACATATACTTTTTTCAGTATGAAACAAATTCAATTCACCATTTAAAGTATTATACATTTCGTAACAAAATAATTGTTTATACAGATGGTTTATTTAAACAACTATTGTCCAAACATCGTATAATATCAACCGTCGAATTGTTATTGATTCGATTGAAGTGGATGATATATTATAATCAGTTTCTTTGTAACACAGAAACACGGTACGGAACAGCTATTAGACTTATAAGTTATAACAGTTATCAGGCAATATAACATACGAATGAAAATCGAAAAGTTGACTCACCTATGAGGAGGCACGTACGTGGGAGATACCATAGTATTTCCTGTGCTCTTTATTAACACAGAAGTGTAACGGGTTATCAGCATGGTAGTATCGCCTTCATGGGTGCTGCGTAGGATACACAAACACACATTTAATATACACACACATAAGGCATATATAAAAAATAAACAAAGATTTTGTACAGAACAAACGATGGGTTAATGCATTGCGGTCGGTATCGAAACGGTTTAAAGTTTATGGCGGGTTGAAAGGGATACACAAGATAGATAATGGCTTATCAGTATAAACATCATAATATATATGTTATCGTGAAAACAAAGACCTAACACGTATCGACGCCAGACCCTCATAAGCAAACGGTTATATTTGATTTATAATAGTTAAACATTAGTTTGTACTAAGCGATTCGATATGGAAAAATAATAATAAAAAAAAAAACATACTGATGACAGTGTTTTTACTCGATTTACGGAATGCTTACACGTGTATTTTGTTCATAGACCAATTTGCGACGAACCAATGATGCGTGTAAATAATTTCTTTATTTTTTCGTTCTTTTAATCATTTAATTAAGTAACAAGAGTGGATTATAGTAAATGTTCTAAATACTTATACGCTATAGGTATACAGCGTATAGAACAAATGAAATTTTAAATCAATTAATATGAATTTTTGAACAAAATTACAAAACTAATCTAATGGTACGTATTGAACGAGATAAAAACGGTAAATATATTGTAATTATATTGAAATAATTCTCAGTTATTGCTGTTTAATAATTATTATATTTATAGCTTAAATAAGTGATGAGATTAAACGTTTTAAGAAAATTCAAACAAATTAAAATTAACAATATTAAAAAAAAAAAAATCACTATCAAAGAAAAAATATATGATCTTGGCTAAAATACCAAGAAAATCGTAAATGAAAGAAAAAAAATTAAAAGAAAGTAAACGACCAGCAGTGTTTAAAGTCAAACGATTATTTTTTAAATTTTTTTTTTTTTATTCATTGCGTATTACCCGTTTCGTACTCGACCGTATGTGCTATAATTGACATCGATTACCATTTTTATCCGAGATCGACGACGGACAGCAAAAACGCGCTACACGAAATAAAAAAAAATTCACCAAAAATTATTGAACCGAAACGCTGAAACGAACAACGGGAACGCAAAAACACAAAAAACCGAGCGCGCTCGAGCACTTATAGGCGTCTATGATACGTGTGCAACGACGGGCACACACGCGACACACGACCGACACACGGACACAGTACGGCGTGTTCGTATATTATATGTGCTTATATTAAGTGTATTATAATATGTATATAACTTGGCATAATATAAGAGTGCCCATAATAATAATAATAATAATATACTATAACACGCCGCGGAACACACGCACGCACCGACTAACCGGTTGACCGGCCGATCGATACACGCGAGGCCCTTCTATAATGCATACGTAGGCGCGCGCCACCCGCCCACCCGTCCCCCACCGACATCGAACACACACACACACGACAACTCGCACACACGCACCCCCTTCCAAAAGCGTAATATAAATAACCGACCGCATAGGTACTATTCATTATGCGTGCTCAACATCGGATGACGAAGATCCGAGTATAATATTATGTACCTATATATATATATATATACAGTTGCAACCGAAGAGGTATACCTTATATAACTACCTATATAAATATTATCCGGAGAGATGAACGCGCAGCCGCGCACATTATCGCCGACACTTGTATTATAGGTGGCACAATAACCGGATAATCACCCGAATGATAATAATAATAATACCGTAAGTATGTAAGTACGTATATGACGTGTGCGCCACGTTTGTGTGTTGTGCGTACACGTGCGTCGTGCTGCAGCGATTGCCGCTGTCGCGCGACCCCGGCGTTTAGCGCGTTTATACGCACGACGTCGGCGACCCAGAGGTCCTGCCGTTGTGTGTTATGCGGGTTTTTTTTTCCAGTCAGTTGGTTTTTATCTTCCGTTTGTTTCGCCGCCGTCGAAATGTCCGCGATGAACTCGACAATAGCGCGCGGTGACCTATGCTGCTGCAGGTAAATGAATGAGGTTTTAAAAACAATGCAACACACGTATCGTTATCATAATATATGGTGGGAGGAAATGCGTACGACAGCCTGACGTTTTGTAGACCGCGATAGAGTGGATAGGGACACGGTTGGGTATGCGGTGAACTTAAAGTTGATAGCTCCCACCGTAGTCGGCTTCTACTATAGGTTTGTTTATATAATGTGTAACATGCATCCCGTCGAAAATGTTAGTACAATAGAGGTTGTTAGAGTAAAATCCTGTTGGTAAAAATAAGGATAATGCATTGAATAGGAGTATAATAATAACTTATTTTTAAACACCTATCCCGGTGTTTCGTAATACAATAATATATAATATTATTATGTTCGCAATGCGATATATTGTTTATAAATAACTACAGTTTTTAATAGGAGGTATTTAACGATTCGAACAGTGATTTTAGGTTATATAAGTAGTATTATATTGACAATCTCAAAATAATTTATACTTAATTAATACCAATTATCAGAATGCGGAATTAAACTATTAAAATGTTTAATAGTTTAAACTGTTATTATATAAGTTTGTACTGTTCAATTCAGTTAAATATATTACGTTTTTAATTCACTAAATAATTTGGGCTATAGTGCACAATTAACATAATACGCTATGCGTCAATCCATAATCATTATACACTATTCATAGTGCTGAATGCGTGTAAGCTATATACTGATTGATTCATTTATCGATTAACGAATAAATCATTATTTTAAACCCTATTAATGTATTTAAAAATATTTTATTTTATATATTATCCAGTCGAAATTAAACATTTTTTTTTTTCAATATTTTAAGAGTTTTATTTTTGTTTTACTTTTTTGAATGACAACTTAAATTTTTAATTTCATGCTCTGAAGCAGAATAAATATTTTTAAGAACGTTAATAGATTTTGAAGTGTTTTTCAATAAAAAAAACTTCAACAATATTCAACAATTATTTTAAACTAAAAATATAAATACAACCCATGTGTACTTTAACGAAAATATTATAAAAACATAATTTGTATTTTATTTTAATGTATGCAAAGAATAAATTAATAATAAAATATATGCTCGCAACTTTAACGCATTCGTACAAAATCTAACCTAAATCCGTAGAGTTAGATGTGTACTTATTGTGTATGCAAAAGGGTCATCGGGATCGACTTATGGGGTGGAGTCACCCTTTTTGAAATTCAGATTTATGTAAGTTTGTTCGTGTGCCCTCCCGTTACTAGCACGCAATGTGTAATAACGTCGATGGGTTTACCATTTGTGTTTATATTTTTTTCAACAACAAGAAACGATTTGCGTTAGAAGTAATAACCGACCAAATAAACCGGTTTGTTTGCAATTACAATCCTACTATTCTCCGACACCCTCTTTGTACCATTAAAATATGTACACTAAGCAGTGTATAAAGTGGTGTTTTTTATAATAGTCAAATTCCATTTCATTTTGTACAATTTCACAAATTTAAATACGATTTCAATTAAATCAATTGAATCTATAAGAGCGATAATTCGTGGCAACGGTATACGACGTTTTAACGAGCTTTTAATGTAAATAATTTGGAATACATTTGGTGTATCTGCAAACATATGTTTATCAACAATACTTGTATAATTATATTTACACCATTGTAGATGGTCCTAACTCCTAATACATGTCATAATACTTGGCATTTATTTTTTCTCCATTTATGAATGTACAGCAGTTGTAACTCGTAAAACTGAATTATAATTTACAGTTTAGCATATTTCTTTTATTTTATATATATATATTTTTTTTTTTTTTAAGGAGTGTCATTTGTGTTTCACGACGCGTGTGGTTGCTGTGCGGTCTGACACGTGTATACTACTTTACTATTGGGGGGAACACTCGAACCGAAATCATAATACTGTTCACACACTCACACATTCACGTTATGTTTGAATTTAAAATGCGTAATGTGTAGGATGATGAACATGGGAAAATATTTGCAAATCAAGCCTAAATCAAAATATTTTCTAGAATACGAAACCATGAATTTAACCGACATATAGTCGATGAGTCCGACGAATAATTCAAAATATTATAAAAACATGTTAAGGATATAAAGTTTTGAAAATAACGTGGGCTGGCTTTAAAACAACCAAACTCATTTAGTAGTTCTATAGAATGACTTATAACAGTGTTACAACTTTGGTCAATAGTAATATTTTGAATAAGTCAGAATAAGATACTGAATTATGTTTTGAAAAGACAGCTGTATCGTGTAGTATAGTAGAGTATTATAGACTATAGTACTATTATAATACACTATAAATATGGTATACTGGCAACGAGAAAATTCCTTATTTTCAAAACGTGTGCGTGGTAGTTTCAGCCCCATGTCTACTGGGTAGAGCATATAAAATGCGAATAAAATGCAATCTCAAAAAGCCTTCCACCGTGTCTGATCAGATATATTCGGACAGTCACCCACGCCGTAGTCATAAATATATAATAATGGACTGAATCCTTAGAGTATTACTCTCTGGGGTTTCATTATGTGCGAGACATCCGACACTTAGCCAACTACTCGGTTTCCGAAAGCAAAAAAGTGTGTTATTTACTTCCGATAACGGGTTTATATACGAACAGGAAAGAAGACTCTTAAATTCCAGTCTCCAGAGAATCTATAAAACGATGGGTTAGCTGTAATTTAAAAAGCTATAACAACTCACAAATACAATTTAAGATCCATAATGTGAGGATTAGATTATTAACTAAATAGTACTTTTAAATTTTAATGATACAATTTAATATGTTTTTACGATAAATTTGACTATAAATATGTTATCTACAACATATAATAAAACAGTAAAAATAAAATCTAATTTAAAATAATTAAACATTGTAACTCATATACACCAACTACAATAATGTATACAAAATATAATAAATAGAAATATAATTGTTTTAAAACTATTATTATTTACCGAATTCAATCATTTTCTAAAAAACACAAAATATTCACTATCAATATATTAAAAATATTATTAAAATGTACAATTTTCTCGATTAGTATTATATTCATGATGAAAAAAAAACTGAAAAATATAATTATTTTTATTAAAACGAAAATGCCATTGTTAAATAAAATATACCAAGAACTTTATTTCACTTTACGTACTAAAAGAGGCTATACAAGAAATTAAAAACCAAACTGCAGAAGCCTATAAATAAAACGCTGCTCTGCGTGGGGTCTAGGGCATTTCAGGGGACTCTTTGCAAAATGAGAAAACTTCAAACGATATTGGGTCTCATCCAGGTGAGGGCAGAGGTGTAGGTGCAACCCTAGCAACTTTTTCAACATACCCCCTCACCGTTACGATTAATGGTAGATAGAACTCAAAAACAGCAGGCGTACAATGTTATAGACGTTCACTTCCTATACGTAATGTACCTATAATATTACAAAAAAAAATTTACGCACATACGGATCCCTTTAACTTTCTACGCCTATAAATATAAAATTACTTTGCAAAAAGTACTTTAGAAGATAAGTGTGGTTTTTAGTATCCCTAAAAAAATACATTTGTAAAATTCGTTTTGCGTATTAATGATTTAAGTAAAATTAAAGAGTTACATTTTTATAATTTATACGATAGATATCGTAAATTTAAATTTAAAACTAAAATGAAAAATAAATCAGACTTACTAGCTATATAAAATGACTAAAATAATGTTGCTATTTTTTTTATTATCAAATATCGTTTTAATTTTTACAACTGTTTTTTTTTTTTTTATTTTTTTTTAATGTTATTATTTTATACTATTAGGTTTTAGATGGTTATAATTTATGATGATTACATGATATCATAATTTCATAGTTGAAATTTGTAATATGCTTACAGTATAATGTTATGATACAAATACGAATATTTATATTAAATTTTTATGCTACACTAAAATTATTTCACATTATTTAATTAAAATAAAAGAAAAATTGAAAGGTAAGTTAAAAGAAATGAAAATTTTAAATGTCGATACATCGAATTTTAACAACTACTCGTTTTTAAATTAAATATAGTCTCGTGATTTCAGATGAAATTGATCACACTTATCCATTATCATATTTATTAAATACATTATACATTTAAAAGAAATGTATAAGTATGTATACAACCAGCTTGCTATAAATTTAAATGAACTTCTTGACGTACACTTCAACTATAAGTACGAGTAAATCTATCACATAAAATAACTGATGCACATGACATTTAATAATGTGTGACTATTTTAAATCAGATCTATTATGGCGTTGTTAAACCGTCATCGTAAGTATGTGTAGATATTATAATATGCTAATATATGATACTATTAAATACTAGTACTAAATTAATACCAAGATATCATAACACCATTAAAGACGACGGTCACATAGTACTCGTCGTGAACAGATAGCAGCGGCCTGTGTCGTGACATAAAACTGTCTCGGGTGTTTAAACACAACTGGAATATTGTATAATGTTAGAGGGATTTCGATACTTAAACGCCTAACACTTATATGTTCAGTCAAATGGGGTAGGTGGGTGAGTTGAAAAAGCTTTCGATAGTGCGATTTCCATTAACATGCAGGGTATATACTCTTAAGTAGAAACTTAAAGTGGGGGTAAGGGAGAGTATGTATACACGGGTTTTGTATAATATGGCCCACCGCGGGTATTACATTACGCCATATATATGTGTATGTGTGTGGTGTGTGTGTGTGTGTGCGTGTGTGCGAGTAATGTTCAGGAAACTGGCATGCAGGGGAGCAACTAACACGAATATCATCCTTGTTGTGAATATTTCGAAGGAAAGGGCTGAGACCGATAAAACGCGATTTACAACATTGTGTTAGGAACGTATAGGAAATTTTAATTACGAACTAGCCGCATAATGGCACTGGGTGATAATGGGCTTTAGATTTATGTGAAAATGTGTATGGTTAATAGAATACAATGTTATAACCAAAGTTTGGCCTAAAGCCTTTTGTGCTCTCTCCTAAACTTCATTGAAATAAGAATTAAACGTTTTCCGCTGTAAATAAAAGCGTAAATCATTTCCTCATTTTTTTTTTCAACATGCAACTTTTCATATTTTTTTTTTATATTCAACAATATCTCAAATATTGTATTTTTAGCACAGATGGTATGTTAAACATTTTATGTTCAATTTATATGTACAATAATAAATTTAATAAAAAATAAGAATCATAAGACTCTTTTAAATTATATGAAACATTTATTTATATACTACTATTTGTTATTTACATTTATTTGTATTTACATTTATATACTTATTGAGATTTTATGTTTTGTTCATTTTGTGATGTCATATTAAGAAGAAAATATGCACACTTCAATCAATATTAATTTTGATCACAATAAATTAGTTATTTTACTCAAAATCTATTTTAATAGTGGAATAATTTATCACAGTCCATATCATATGCTAAATTTAATTTTAATTTAATATCAAAATTAAAATCAATTGTACCGTCGTATTTTAATGTATATTACACAATCATACTCCATTTTTTCAATACTATAAAACTTTGAGATGAAAAATAAATATTAAGTAATAAATAATTTATTTCTATTAATAATCAAGTTTATAATTTTAAGAAAACAGAGTTTAAATAAAGTATGTTATAAGTAGTACGTATGTTGTTATTACCAATTAAATTGAACAGATAATAAAGTTTTGTATCAAAGAAATTAAATTATATCATTATTATACACAGTTCTAGAAAACTGAGTTGAAAAAAAAGCCTTTCAAAATAACTTTAAATATATGGAATTCGTAATGAAAATTACTTCTATACGACAGACAAAATAATTATTAAAAGTTTCGTTATATTAATATGAATTACCTACTAAGAATATTTTTTATTTGTATACCTGAACTCTGAAGTATAATATATATGATGTTGAAAAAAACATTTTTTTAACAAATTTACACAATTAATTAATTGATAAACAAAATAATTAAAGATGATTTTAATAGACATATTAACTAAAATGTATAGCTGAGATATAGGGATATTATTGTAGGTATATTTGTTATTTGGCCAGTATCTAATTATATTATTACGAAACCCACTTAGCAAATTTTACGCTAAAGAAACTAAACCATCAAATGTAATTAATTTTAATTATATTTTAATTACTTAAACAAAAAAGCAATTATGAGCATATTACAGATGTAATAACATTTTATTTGACAAAAAAATATATATATATTAATTACTGTGTTGCTGTGTTGCTGTGTTGCTGTGTTGGCAAATAAAATATAGAATATAAATACGGAGGAAACAAGATAGAAAAGTATAGTATAACCTACAACAAAACGACACATATACACGCGAGAAGAATTATGGAATTAAATTTGCAATAGGAGTGAATAACACTCTTGGTAAGCCTATCCAATGACTAGTTAAACGTGCAAAGAGAAAATCACACAATCATATTATTACTATTACAATTTCATACATTTTATCTCTATTTTTAAGACATACTCACGCACACGCAAAACTCACGATTGTACATTAATCAAATTCATCGCACTACTGGTAATACACCACAGTATGCGAGAAGTTCCACGGCTCACGCTCCTTTCTATCGCCCCAGCGGTATACAAGTGTGTTGATAAAAGTTGGATTGAAAACCCAGTTATTTATGTGTTGTCAAAAGTTTAAAGAAACACATCTTACACCGCTAAGTCCCATAAGCCACCAGTTTTAACCCCGAAAAAGTCTTTGTCGTAATAATAAACAATGGTAGTATATTGTATGATTTACGCTGGTTCGCTGGTTGGGGGTAATTCCTTCGCACTTTAGCATAATGAAATACGAGCGGTTAAGGGTTTTTTAGCATCGTGGATCAGGTGTGTACAGAGTAGGTAAGTAAACTTTTATTATAGTTTAAAATGTACTGGTAGTTTGACGTCTATATTTGAATTGCTATACTAAGTGACTGTAAAAAAATATGTCGGAAATATTCAAAAGGTTTTATGACTGTTTTCAGTTAGAAACCTTTTCGGAAACCTCAATTTATTTAAGTGCCGACATAACGGCAGCAAAAGTGTCCAAGACGGTCGAAAGGTAAGTATGAGAGAGGTACTGCTACAATGATAACGATGTTTACTTAAACGTATGATAGCAAAAAGCACTTGACTAGATGTTGTTTACGTGTTACTTTATACAGTGGCTATAATAAACATGGCACGTGGAAATATACCCTAAATACATAAATTTGTTTTAGTGCAATACCTTTTTTTAAATTATACACCCATATAAGTACTTACTAAGTACGTCCGCCCACTTTTAATGAAAATCTAGTACCAATGATAATAATGAATAGTTTATATCTACTTATGAATTAGTAAAAAAAAAAAAAACTCTCTGATAGAAACATACAAATAATACAACTGAACCATAATCTATAAGTGCATCCGTTTTCTGTAGTTTCATCGTCGTACACATATAAATCAAGATTTTTATTTGGTAAATTTCCAACTGAGATTTCGTCACTAAGTAATAGAGTGTTAATGAAGTTTATGTCCGTTTCCGTTTCTTCCTAAGATTTTATATATTTAAATATTTTAGAGTAAGTGAGATGTTTGCAGATTTACTGAATTATTTGGAACTATATTGCCAACAGATTATTTCTTTAAATATAGTATACAATATATAAAATGTATTATACTCGTACGACCAAATAAAATCAAAAAGCAAACTTACACAATAAATAATTCTTAGTTACCTATTACGTATTATTATTATTATTATTATT
This sequence comes from Rhopalosiphum maidis, assembly GCF_003676215.2. NCBI lineage: Eukaryota > Metazoa > Arthropoda > Insecta > Hemiptera > Aphididae > Rhopalosiphum > Rhopalosiphum maidis. The sequence goes on from NC_040878.1 coordinate 8,164,652, forward strand.
ATTCACATCATTTAAATCATTATTTATCACAATTAATTTGAATTAAATCTCACACACATATTTATAAATACACATAACCATACAAGATCTCTTTACACATTTAATTTCATTCTGGGAATTCTTTCGATGTAAATATTTAAAAATTAAACTATTACAACATGTACCTATTAGATTATGTATACACATTACTACTGTTATAACTTATAATACTATGGAACATTTCGTATTAAATAAATTATACAACTATAATAGCCAATAATTATAATTTAAGTAAAAGAATATTATTAAAAAAAAAAAAATTAAAAACACTTTAAGGTTAATATTAAATCTTCCTCTTTGAAATAATTTATAGAATTAATAAAATTATAATACAAGTATGATTATTATATTTTCTTTTCACTTGTGTTTTGTAGGTACTTATCATAGAGATAGTTAAGGAAGTACTTAATCGGTATGTAATAGTGAAATTTACAGCCAATATATCATTACACTTTTCGACAACGCAAACTATAGCAGAACTACCGAATTGGATTAAAAATAATAATAGAAAATAGACAATATAATAAATGGATGAGATGTTGCTTAAATACGAGTATCTACAGCCAACGCAGGTAATTTTTTATATAGTATTTTTGTATGTTCGTATATATTCTATATTATACTATACACAGTATAGAAAACAGTAATTGAAAACGTTAATTTGTAGATTTAAAAACAGAGTTTCAATGTTGAGAGAAACAATTTTAAAGTTTAAACTGTACTCATTTCACCCATTTAATTATCAAAGTGCAACTGGCAAAAATAAAAAACCACATAAGTTGTCTATAAAAGCTTTTACGGAATCTATCGTCGGTGTTCGTAATGGGCTTTGACGTAGTTTACGAAAATCTATTAAACTGGTATAATAAGCCAATTATGAGTCTAGACACACAACCCCAGCGTTGGACCTTCAGCAAGGAATCAGGGTAAAGTAAACTAAGCATCGTGGAATATATAATAATTATTAGTAGATTTATGCGAAATGACCGGTCATAATTCGGGGCTGCTGCGGTAGCTAATTGTCCACAGGCACGGTTTTATGATCCAACTGAGCGGCCGTTAAAACAACATTCTAAGGCAATAATCCCATCGATATTTTGTTTCTCCCCTCCAATATTCGAATGAAATATAATAATGGTCACCCCTCTACCACCACCTCATACACGTCTGTCGGATTATGGTTCAAAAATGTTATATTACATGCATTGTAAAATTTATCGTACACACGAGAGGGGAAGGCATGGGATGTTCGTAATGAAGCCATAAATTAACATCTTGACGACAGGAGCGCCTCTACTGCCACCCTCACAACACCGCTGTGTATAGGTATGAACCGCAATTACAATAACAATTCATTATTGTTTGCGTGTATATAATGATAAAAATTAGAGAAAACGTCGGTTGCAACTGGACCCGAGCATAAAATACATCGACTATCGTCCAACGTACTGGAGCATATAATATAGGTTATATATTATATTAGGGGAAATTATTATTTGACATATTAATAGGGATTATCATTTTTATTTATGTTTTTACCAGTTTTATAAAAAAAAATCATTGTACATACGCAACAAAAAAGTAACCATCTAATGTAACCAAATAATTTATGACTTAAAAATCCAAAACTCAAAAGTATGATAAGTCCATAGTAAAGATAAGTGTATTTTTAAAAATATTTCCCAGAAGATCTACAAACGGTGAAGACCAATTATCAAACCAAGTGCCATTAATGTTAGTTTAATCAATTTTAATAATATTATTCACTTTCAGAAGAACAGAGTAATAATTTCAACAGAGAACATCCCGAAAAAAGTATAAAATTATGTAAATTTAAAACTTAAAACATTATATCTTTGAAAAAATATATAACTTATGATACTTAACTTTTTAATGTAAACTGTTTTAACTAGATTCTTAATTTCATAACTAAGCGGAATATTTTCCAAATATTGTATGTATAGCATTGATTATCAAATAATTAAAAAATATTTTAAAGTTATAGTGAACTGCCTATATAAATAAAAATACTTTATCGGTATAACAAATAATAGTCTAATATTACTATGTGAAGTTATACTTCCTACTATATAAAATTTATAATACACACCGCATACATAATTATGAGATGTTCATTAAATATTACCATAACAAAAATAAAATAATAAGAAATTAGACAAATTGTATTGATGTTTTTAACATAACATTTTAATAAATAATTAAATTTTTATATTTATAATACTAAGATGTATATGGTAACAATTACTTTAAAGTATAAATATAAATTCTATTGTTCTAAAAAACTGTATTAAAATTGTTACACTGAATTCAATTTACTTTTATTTTATGATTGTGTAAATTAGCTAATGGATAAATGTACAATACTTACGCAATTGAAACTAGCGCAACCAATTTAAAATAACAAAGAACATTTCTCTTTTAACACATATTTAATTCATGAGAACCTAACAAATTTTGAACTTTAAATTAATTTTATGTTTAAAAATACAATACACTTTATAACTTTACAAGAATGACGTTAAAAAAAATAATATCTTATCCTAAAAACACATTAAATCAATTTTAACACCCCAGACAAGTACATTAGAAACCAAATTTTTACAAAGAATAATCCGTTGGTCAAAACTAACTTAAAAAGATTCTAAATAAAAAAAAAAATCATTCTAGACAACATTGTAAAATAAAAACATGGTTCACAACCGTTTTTCAAAAATATGCATGATAATTTAAAAATTAAAACTATTTGTCAAAATATAAATCATAATAAATAACTTTAAATAAAATGACATTCAATCGACATCGACTCTATAGCTTTCTTCGTGTGCTATTCTTCTTAGTTTAAAGTTTGGTTGTGTGTGTACTTTCAATAACAATTGTTCCACTATTCAGTTTTCTGGTACCCCAAATAGTGAAAAAGTGTATAGGTTTTCTCCCCCGTAAATTCGCTATGGGAATTCCCATAAAAGCGATTTATGATCAAGTCCGGTATGCGTTTTATTGTGGCCACAAGAATGTCGTATAGATGCATTTAAGCCCCGTAATAGAAACAAATAAGAATGACCAGCTAGGCTGTTATTTACACGGAACCATCCTTGCAATCCTTAGGGAACTGGAAAGGTCTAAGGCCTAGGCAAAAATGTACGAAAAAACTTGAGACAGTAAATCGTGCTTACATAAAAAAACTGCGAAGCATTAACCAACACCTATAGTAAGGAATAGAGCACCTCGCTGTAGTGAAAACAATGAAGAGGTCCTCATTCACAATTTAAATAGTCATTTTTAGTATTTTCTATGAAATTTTAAACAATGTTTGCTATATGCAACAACTAAATTTTTAATTTAAAGATTTTTTTCTTTTATAACAATTAAGAAATAGAAGTAGAACCTACTATGAATTTCAAGATTTACAAAACTAACATGTATATTAAATATTAAATTGTTTACTTAATTGCGTAAAATTAAATACTATAACTATTTATTTTTAATATTCGTGTAACAAAATAAACAACTAAAATAATATGATTTATATGTAAAATTAACGAAATACAATTTAATTTCATTAAAAAAAATTAATATGAGGGTAGGTACTAAGTATAGTATGTAATGTAGGTACAATGAAATTACACTAAATATTATTTTTTAATTACAGTTTGATAATGCAACTAAAAGCTATACATTGCGAGATATAACTTCTCTATTTGTTTACATGATAATATGAATATCCGAGTATGTAAAACGGCTATTTCTTTGCATTTCCCATTTCTATTTACTTCCGTTTCCGCCTTTTGATTTCAGTCGCTCGAGGCAAACAGATGAAACGTTAATATGGGAATGTGACAGCTGTGTGTCTGAATGGAAATCTTTGAGAACGACCCTCTTTGGCTTTGGATAAAAAATAAAAACTCTCCATTTCAAAATCGTAAATATACCTCAAAAAAGATTTTTCTCTTACATCGATCTGTTATTTTTAACAATATATTTTTTCAAATACCCTAACTTATCAACGTAGTGACGTGGAATCGAAATTAATACTAACTAATGGTTCTGGGTAATATGTCACTTGTGATGGAATACTTCTTATATCTTGTGCAATGATAAATGACCTGTACAAATGTAATAAAATATAAAGTTGTCAGAGTTATTGGACAGATCGACTTTTATAAAATCTAAAATTATATTTGACTGCAAGGAAAGTTGGAACTTTTTGACCAGTAATTTATTTTTAACTTATAAGAAATATGGGCTTATTTAACAGTTTTGGACATTTAGAAAATGAAAAACTAAAATACGAATCAGGCTGTACTATACAAAATAATATGATATATAAAGACGGCGTTTTAAATAGGCAATAACACTTCACTTATGAACAGAGTAAGATCTCATAATTTTATATGATGTTAAATTTATTAGCAAAACAAAATAAAACTAAAGATTTTTATAAATAAAATTAACAAAATAATTTATAATATTATAGATACATAAATAACTCTTTAATGTTTTAGTTGGAAAAATTATTTCATACGTTAATTTCTCGTAAATCTAGATTTCATTACGCTTAAGTAATTCATGAAATACAAAAAATAAATATGCAAATACGTGTATTCTAGTAAATAAATAAAATATTAATTTAATTTAAAAACAAAATATCGCTAGATATACCAAAATTTAAAATAGGTGTATATTTACAGGTGAGGTGACCTGATTTTTATTATAAAAATATAATTAATTTCTACGCTTGTTTTATGGAGTTTATATTGAGTATTGTTAAATTACTTCTTAACAAAATAAACTAAAAGAAAAAATAACTGTATAAAATTGTATATAAGTGGATACCCACATTAAATAATAAATAAAAAAAATCAAACCTTCGGAAAATGTACACGCAACAATATTGTTATATTGTAAATTATTATTATTGTTAAGCTTGGTTGGTTCAATTCCAAAAGAGCTTTAGATGAAAGTTATACCGTATACTAACAATATACTAAAATAATAACTATTATATTTGTGAAGACTTCGACGAGTAAATGTTGAACAATTTTTACAATGTAATCATTGTTTAACGGCAAATTGAGAGACTAAAAACGAAAATCCAATTGTCGAAATGTCCTTATATCTAGTTATGGTATTTCATTTAAAAACAGTACGTGTGACATAAACCGAAGTGTAACATGAATTTGCGACTTCAAGAGTATATTATGATCCAGACACTCAAGGAAGTGTGCGTGTTGTTTCATTCTTTCAGCAGTGAAAAGGGGAAAAATCCCGTTTTCACTCTCTCCCTTTTACATTTCGCAATGATAGTGTTGCGGCCAACCTTAAAGCTTTAGTTGTAACCACCCTCTACTGGCCACTGTCGTTATTAGTTTCGGATTAACAAAAGGGATGCCCCAGGAATGTGATCATGGAATGCAGACCACGGCGGAATCATAACCAAAAACAACAATTATTTCAACAGCATAAATCACCGAGGAGAATATACAACAACGGAATGCTTATCTCTTACGGTACATAAAACAAGGGTTTGAACTATAAGGGAAATTTAATTTTCAAAAATATGGACCATTAACGTGCATATGGGAAAAATAATTTAAAACGAGTAGTTTTTATGTATACTGAATTTTATAGCACACGAGTAAGTACCTACAACTTTGGTGCTCACAAATAACAGCTAAACTGTATGTTTGTTAACAATTTTGAAATTAAATATCACATGAATAAACATTAAGACCAAAATAATAAATTGTACACCACGTGTAAAAAGATACAATTAGTAAAGAACTCTTACAAGCTAATATTAAAACAACAGAACAAAAATACCACTCAAAACTTTACTTGTATAATAATATTGGACATTGAATAATTTTATTGTTGACACATATCACGCATCTAAACAAATAGTCAAGTTTTCTATATTAAAGACGTATACTAATAGAAGTATAAGTTAATAACATCATAAAATTACTTATATATTAAAATAATAATATATATTATATTTTTGGTTTTATCATTAGGAGTTGCAATAAAATTATATTTTTAACAAAATATTATTTAATCATATTGATACTCTATTGTTAGGTTACAAAGGAGAACAGCTACTCTGTCGATATTATTAGCGTTGAGCTATTTTAAGATTACACGAACAAAATAATAATTTGTCAGAACGTGGGTCAAGCACCATCTGCTGGGTGGTGTTCTCTGAATACAAACGGCCTAAAAATCACATAGCTTTCTTCTATGTATATACACTTTCTCTATAATATTATTGCCATTATTTTCACAGTTTTTACATTCAGAATTAAATGTAATATGTAATCCAAGTCAAAATAAATAAATAAAAATGAATGATATCTTAATAAAATAAATGCAAACAACATTTCACCAATAAATAATGTAACGGCTCCAAAAATATTGTCATATTATCATCAATGAGTTAAATAAATTGTTTCGATTAAATATTTTAATTATATTTATGTTTATATACTGCAGTATGTATATAATCTATACAATCATAATACATAAATTAGTTTTGTGTTATCTTTTATTATACGACTTAAAGATGGACAATTGTCAACCCAATTAAATTTATTGGCATATAAAAGATATTAAAAGCTTAAGTACATATAATTGCAAAATTCAAGGACAAAAAATATTTTTAATGGATTTTCCAAATAAAATGAGTAACTTTCTATTAAAAGTTATAACATAATGAGGCTTTAATTTTAAATATTTAAAATAGAAAATATTAAATTTTTAATATTTTTATGTAATTACTACTTGTACAATATATATTGTATTTTTATAAATGAAAAAAAACTAAAATGTTAACAATTTAATGCCAAACCTTAAGAAAAATTATTTAAATATTTAAATCTAAATGTAAATGTGTTTATTTTATTTATTACATAAATCTACTACGAAAAATAAAACGGAAAAAAGCTTTTGTCGAAAGCTCGGCAATATTTATGGAGGGTCCGAGAAATATAGATCTTATACACCCTAAATAACGGCATTGGAACCGGACGGACACTATATCCCGTGTACTGAGAATAATTCGTTTCTGGTACTAAGGCGTTACATGTTAGGGAGGTATATTTGAATCAGAATAAAACGATAAATCGGTTTTCCGGAACAAACAAACTGTATAAATGAGCATGAATAAAGAAAGCATTTGGAATACCCCTTCATCGAAATCGGTAGAAATAATGTTTAAAACCTGTAGGTGAACAACGTACCTACCGAATGCTATATAACTATAATATATTATGTCAAATGTCTGTTAAAAGAAAATGATTGCAACTACTCGTAGATAGGTATATAAAATATATTATTATTACTTGACTGTGTGCGATATAATATATTACAACAAATAATGAAATCTGGATGAGTAACTCCAATAAAGTAAAAATTTGTCGATTTTTTTAATTTAATACGAATCCGTTAAATTTCGGTTTCGAACACTTCACGATACTTTAATTTTCGCCAACAGAATAAGCGTAACGAATACCATCACTTATATTGTTTACACATGTCAAACCACTACCATACCCTTAAACTCAACTTAACACTGTCGCCGTACCTACGTATTGATAAATTATTGTTATTTCGGATAAGTATACCACTCACAAGAAACGTACGTGCACGACGAACGGAATAGCAACTGTCGGCAGCGACAAACATGTTTCATCTACGGCGACAATGGCAACGACGGCGAACACAATCCAATATCCACTGAACGTGAGTTAAATACACGAGTATACACGCGTAAACAATATTATTTCAATAACACGCATCGAACCGAGTACAATTTATTCATAATTTTATACTTCACCGATTATTAGATAATAAAAAAATTGACCCTACCATTTTATGTATTTTTTTTTATTTACAGAATTATTTATTATTGTACCTCTTATATCTGAAATATATTATTATTATTATTATCTATCTTACCTGTTTAACGTAGTGGGAGGCGAATCGTAAAGGTCCGTAAGCATGTAGTCCAGATCATTGGCAACGGCACTCAACAACTGTAACACAAATGTAAAGCGTAAAAGTGGAAGAAAAACATCAAGAATTAAGTGTTCTAATGTTTACAGCAAAGAGTAGTCATGGTAACTGGGAAAATACCGCATACGGTATTGTATAATTCTGGTAATATATTGTATATGAATTACTTTTTATAAAGGTACCCTTTGTTTTTCTATATTGTTAGACAAAAATTCTTCTCTAAGACAGGTTTTACAAAGCAATATGGTCCTAAGAATATTATTTTGTTTTGTGCTATCATTATTATTATGTGAAATACATGTTAATTGTATTCAATTATAATAAAACGTTTCATGATTTTCAATTGTACAACTCCAACTATCATTGATTTTAACCGCAATGACCGGTGATCATAACAATAAAAACTAAATACAGTATTTTAAAATACAAAAAATAATACATTCTTTGAATTATTGTACATTTGCACTAAAAACTTACAACTCTGTACTCATTTTAGTAACATAAAGGTTTGTACGGAATTAAATACTATTATCCTAGAACTAAAACTATAAACACACATAATCAGCGATTTATTTTTGTAGAACTAAAATAAACACATCATAATACACTATAATAGTAATTTTTGATTAAATTTTATAAATTGGTATTTTCCGATCATTAAAAAGCATGATCAAAGAATTATTTAAAATATAAAATATACATATTAGGGATTAGCAAGATATGTTTTTAGTTATTGATGAACGGGTTCATCTATACCTACATGCATTTTCTAATTATATTCTAAGTTCTAACATGCATATATTTCTATTATTTATAATTTTAAGACTAAACAATTTTTTATAAAATACCTCTCAAATATATACTACTAATGTTTATATTTTAAATTGTAATTAATCAAAAATAATGTATATTTTTTTACGAATTATATAACACAGAATAGTAACTATTAGTAGTACTACTACTAGTATTTTTCACATTTTTAATTATTTTATACTAAATTAAAATTTAAAATTAGGTACATATTCAACTATTCACTGATTTTATCTTCATACGACGAACGTATAACTAATACTTATTTGAACTTAAATTGTACACATTAATATTTGTACTATCTACAGCGTCTTTTTTTTAATACCATATATACCTAATAATTATATATATTTAGTAACAAAAAATTGTTCGTATAGAAACTTTACTAAATTGGAAAAGTTATTTATGAAGGGATAATATTAGTTTTTCGATATATAAAACAATTCTTCACGATTTTATCTTTTTATAACTTCTCCTAATAGGATAACGTTATTTTCTTTTACATTTCTATTACATTCATAACATAATATATGACTATTTGATACAATATAAATAAAAGTTTTAATATAATTTAAACAACACTATGTTGGCACTAAAGTCAGATTAATTTACAATAATAATTGTATGATCAAAATCAAGAAATATTAAACACTTTACTAACTTAAACTACTATTTTTTAATAAATTGGATGATATTATTAAGTTAACCATAATACTGATTACCAATTTTAATTTTAATTGTTGTTTATATTAAGTATATATAAATATGTTTACTTTAATTTACCATTAATTAAACAAAAGTTTTATTTTATCTATTAACAATTTATTATATGAAAATTGCACAGTGTTTATCTAAAATGATCATTTTATAAATATTTATTTTGCAGTGTTCTTTTTCTGCAACAGAGTCCCGTTTTTACTTATTACAAAATATAAAAATTCATAAATCAAATATTTTTAAAGTTCGTTAATTTCATATTTTTGCTACATAGTTTTATATTAAATTACAGTGCAAATTTCAGATAAGCCGATCAATGAAATACAATTATTTAATACATGTAAACAAGACAACTCGATCGATTTTTCTTGGAAATGCCTGGTGTCACGCAAAGAGAAATTGTCACCAACTGTTTAAGCTGCTTGTCTAAGAAAAAAATGTTCAAACCGGATCGCATGTCATTCGGCTTTCAAGCCCCCGATGTAACTTTACACGAGTCCTGAATATAAAAATAAAAAAACAGAATGTGAAAGCTACACATGACCGACTCTTGGGAGAGACAGTGAAAAAAGGCTTTTGCAACGTACGTCACAAAAACGTAATTCACGTGATGTGTAAAAAAAACTATCATTGGGGGAAAGAATATACACAATATACGATTCAATTACGTTTCATGTGCATTGTTGAGATTGCAGTTTTCATTAACGTCAGTAGTCTGTGCTGCAATTTTGAACGAATAAGACAACTTAATTGAGGACATTGTAAATACAATTCATCCCAATAACGATTTTTCTATGTACTTTAGAGTTTAGTTAAATAATACATACACGCCATACACATAAGTGCTATATGATATAATAAAATGAAAATGAATTTCATAAGCCTACCTAAGACACAACTATAATAAAATATTATTTTATTTATTAAAAATAAAGGATATTATAAAAATCAATTAATACTAAACAAAACAATAATCGACATTTTTATATTAAAAAATAAATGTACTAAATATAATATTTCTTATGTAAATTATTTTAAACAAATGTATAATAAAAATTAATAAATTTTGAACGAAATTATAAAGGCAATACAATTTAGTTTCTCTTCTCTTTACAACAATTCATATATTACAGTTATAATATTATATACAATTCTTAGTAAGTAACAAGATTCAAATGATTGAAATATTTCTAATCATTAAATTGAAATTGTATCCATTTTTAGAAACATCGATTTTTGTTTTTTATCTTTCTAAGCATACGACTACAATTTAATTTACAATAATAATAAATACTATATCAGGAAATTTTTACTGATGCTACTTGAAGTTGTTTTTGTGGTAGGTACCTATTATAAGTTATTATTTGCTTTCAAATGTATATTAAATATTAATAATACACAACCTATCATGCGTGGTAAGCAAAGTGAAAGAAGTGCGACCAATAACTGGGTATACATTTTTATCCTGTACTGTCTTAGTATTTTATAAATTTGATCAATACCACTACTATTGAATAATATATGTATTTATTATTAACAATGTTATAAAAAAAAAGAAAAATACTCGTGTTTTGAAAATAATTTTATTTCCATGAACAAAGTTTGTTTGCAAATTCTATTTTCAGAATTGTTGTTTTAACGAGGGCTACGGAGTGGAGAGTCGTTTATGTAAATGCGAAACGAAATCAACGAAATCCCTTCTTGGCAGTAACCTGCTGTTGTTGATGGAATATTACTATAACCGTGGATGTGCGGAAGAGATTTGTTTTGGTGTGAGAGAAATCATAAAGAATACCACCACCACTGCAGCTACCTACGTATTATTTTATATAAATGTATAAGTACATAGGGGGTAGGCAAATATGTAAATATTGGGGAAAAGCAAGGACGGCGGTTATGATACCTCGTTTCGAGTTAAACGCGAAAAATATGCTAAGATCACGGAAGTTATCTTAAGGCGGACCAAAAGAGAATTGAATAAACGGAATACTTTCGCATACTATACGTGATATTACACCTGCAGAAAATCTGAGATACACACACACACATGTATTATACATACATTTATATATATTATATATACAATAACAATATTCCAGCCACAGCACATAAATCATATACCACGACCGAGATTTATTTTTATAATAATATTAAATACGTGAAAATCATATATATTGCATAATACCTGAGCAAAAAAATATATTTTATAAAAAATAATTTATCTTATTTTTATAATTTGAGAAATTCTAAGGTTTTGTAACATACAATGACTTTACTTTAAGTTTTTTTTTATTTAATTCCAGTTAGAACAACTTATGAGAAATCTATTACAAGCTATTTTTAAGTATCAAAATTAAAACTTTACAAAATTATTTCCAAATTGTAGTGTTTGAAAATTTTATCAATAATTAAGCATCAAATTGTGTATTTTCGATATATTTTAATTACTATAAGAACAACTTCTGAGGACTCATACCACTATAAGTATATAGAATACATTATTTTGTTTCTTTGATCAACATAAAGGAGGTCACTTTCTAATAACAATAATCAATAGGTGTTAGTTATCAACAAATTTTAACAAAGCATTTGTTGTTCTAGAAATCGACCTGAATTGTTTGAACATTTGACAAAAGAATAAACAATGTATTTTAACGAAGATTCTATCTAAAATCTAGTACAATAAATGACAAAAAAATACTAATACATCAAGTATTACTTGTCTTGAAAATAATTTCTACCAAACGGATAAAATATATTTCACTATTTTTTTTTTTTTTAATGTCTTCGAGGGTAGGCTGATGTATTTGGACCTTCAGGCTATGTAGACGGTAGAGTATAATGTTTATACGAATATTTTGAAAACGATAGTCTTTCTTCTCCCTTTTTAAATAAGATACAAATAATGATTTGGTTTTTCCCCTCGTAAGTCGACTCATCATTATAGAAATATTACAACAATAGTTAATCCCTCCCCCGTCCAACCACTAAAAGAATAAAACATTAAGCCTGTAATAATAATTATTATTATGCTTTGTAAATACTATACATAATGTGATTACACTGTATGAAATAATAAACAGCATACAAGATACAATAAATGACATTAATATGTATATTGTACCTATTCTATTTATTTATTATTGTTTTAAGATTCTATTCACTCCAGTCTAAAATATACACAATAGAAATACAATATTTAAGCTCTACGTAGTTTTAAAATTTTTGGATAGTCAATTAAAATTAATGATTTTTATTTTTTATTATTAATTACTTAAATGCGTGTATTCTCCAATAATTAAATATTAAGCGTTCAACTAAATATTTAAAATAACAATACATTTAATGTATATTATAATAAACCACATTTTTTAAAATATAAAACTTTATAAAAAGTAATAAAAAATGAAACAAAGTAAATTTAAATATAAGAACTATACGGAAAACAGGCAAAGACATTTCAATATTATAGTATTATATAAAAAATGTTATTCTTCTATCATCAATGTATTGTATAACAAAATATTATACCTATTACATTTTATTTAAAATATATTTTCACATTGATTGATAACACTTACATGATCACAAATTTTTAAATAAAAAAATACCATAAATGCGTGTACACTATCTATATTATAGTACCTACTATACGATCGTATATATCAATTTATAAACGGTAAACTATTATGAATATATAGATTTTGTAAAATGTAGTATGTGATGATATTATAAAATATTATATGATATATGTTAAACTTAATAGATTGACATAATAATTCATCAAAAATACAAAATGTAAAAATTAATATTTTTAATTATACATTGGTTTACTATATTTAAATGTTCTTGTACACATTTTTATTTTATTTTTGTATTCAATATAATTTTAAACTAAATGTTTAATTTAATTATGACTCTTCAGTTAACACTCTAAACTAAACCACCATAAGATGCTTTTGCGTGCTCTCAAAAAGGTCGTTATTCTTGAGTACCACTCGCTTGGTGACTGTATATTTTTACAGACGTAAAAAGGGGGGAAAACACGTAGCCAAAGACCGATGACCTAACGGTATGCACTCGGAATGGATTCGGTCTGAATTCAAGGGATAAATTCGTACAACTGGAACTTTATAAATCGCTATTAGCAAAGGCAGGTCGTTTTGTATATTATGAACAAACTGATGACGAAGGGAGTGATCAGAGTAGCAAAAGGCAATATTAACGAAACCTGGACAAAACGTATTGCTCCTTTCCGGTTCGAAGATAAGCCCAATTTGTCTTCACACGCTGTTTCCCTTTTATATGAAGAAATTCAACAATATTTCACATCGAAATTGCACACACTAACAATCTTCCCAAAGGGGTAAATCAAATTCAAAAAACCAATGTATTTATCTTCAGACACTACAAAATGTTTCAAACATATGTTACAAATTTGTACGCACCACTTCAAGTCACGAACATTATAATATAGTATATACGCACTAGCTACTATTCAATATTTATAATTGTATTATTTACAAACGTTTCTTCAGTAAGTGAACACTAATATAAATAAATTACTTTCATGTAGATTGTAGATTCTAAGTATTCATATTTCATACTGATTGTTTAACCTAACCTATGCAATTTAATAATTTAAACGAAGTTTCATAGGTACAATAGTAGTCTATACTCTGTACGCATTAATTTATTTCGTACAAATATTCAACAGGTAATTAAGATTTTTTTTTTATTTACACGAAGTTGTAATACTTTATTTGAATATAATATATATACTTCTATGGTAAGTTCTATCAAACAATTATGAAAAAAAACTAATAAATTTTAATATTAATTAAACAAATATTGTTTAAAATCATTAAAATTGCCTACATAACTACATCCAAAGTTTAAAATTAATCACATATTTAGAGGGCTGTGAGAATAAGCTATAGCCCCAGACATCACTTTAGTAAATGTGGTCTTTTGTGTTTTTTTTTAGATATAAATATACCTAACTGCGTTTAAAATAATTATAATTATAAATAATAATATTGTATAACCTAATTTTTATTCAACCCTTTCTTATCTTATTTTCTTATAACCTTATAAATCCATACAAGAAACTCGTGAAGAATATAGATGAAAAAATATGCGTCTCATGCGCCGCTCTTTGTCTCATAATCCTTGGAAAATGGGAGATGTGTGTCGTTGGACCGGAAATTATGAGACACTCAAACATATAAATACAAGACTCATTCTGCTGAAATTTCATCACACTATACAGTGCATACCCCTATATATCGACGATGCGTAAACTGATCGAGAATTGATACATGATAGATATGTTGTTACTAAAAGTTATACAAGATAATTGTACTTGAATAGACGTAATAATACCCCAGTTTTTAACTAAATTATTTTGTGGTAATGTATTTACATATTAGTTGAATAAAATAATAATTTGCTTTACAGCAGTAATATAAGTTTTCAAAACCTTTATTATTATAATATTATATCATAATATACAATAAAAATTTGAATTATATATAATTTTTTTAATGATATTAGATAACTAAAAAAATAATGAGACAATATTTATCATTATCACAAACCTTTATATAGATAAATTATACACAAATACAATATTTACAAAATAAAAAAAAAATCATTGTTTTTTGTTGGATAAATGAAAAAAATGAATAACAAAAAAAGTTTAAGACCATCAAATGTGCACATATTAACCCGAATTTATTTTTTTTATTTTTTCGGAATTCAAAATATAATATTGATAACTGATTATACTAGTCTTTAAATAATTTTATGAACCATGTTTTAATTTTAATTTATAAAACAATATATAATAGGATTTCAAAAAACGTTTTCAAAAGAATAAAAGAACTCTTCAGTCCCTTCACTTGTTTCACAATTCACCCACTTAGCCTTACCATACTTGATTAAAAATTGTAAACTCTTATTTTATGGTTTAAAGAACAACGTTTCATAAGACTTAAATTCAAAGACCAACAATACATTTTAATTTTTATCTATAAATATAAATAAAAACATGGAAGCAAACTAAACAATTTTTATTTTTTTCGTAAATAAAAACAACCTAAAGACAAATATTTATAAGTACACAATTATTTTTAATCAGCATCCAATATACGTACGTCAAACAATTTATATACAGCATGTCGTAGTTATAACTCCAGTACCACAACTACATGATATAAACATAAAGACGTTTAGAGACATATACATGTATACATAGACGAATAGTGTTTACTATCTGCAACGTTATTAAAAGAAACCTATCCTAGAATCATTATTAGTATTGGACGACTAGAACAATTAAAAACGAATCGCAGTTAAACAACCTCTAAGAACAACAACAATTATATCAGAATACAGTATTGGTATAATCAGAACTATAGAAACTAAATTACTAATTCCATATTTTTGGTCAAAATGTTATAAAAATAAAATTAGTGATACATAATTATTATACATCAGTAGCATATTAATTTTTTCAGTATCCAGTAAAAGAAGTACCTAAATTAATAATTATAAATAAATATGCGTAACGGCCAGGATCAGATGTCGGATTATACACAGATGTTAATTTACATAGAAATGGCGTTTAAAAATCGATTACGGCAAGCTGTCCAGTCAACCTTAAATGAATTTCAAGTAAATGAGAAAAAACGCTACCCTTTTTTGAATATTAATAACTGTTGTGGTTAACATTTACTATGCAATCAAACACATTAGTAACTACTCACGTACGTTGTGGAGTAATTCAGCAGCTGATAATATATAAATTTATAAGTATACATTGTTGTCCCTATTACATTTGCTTTTTAGTTTTTACTAAAATTATTTAATTACATACAAATCGTTCGTGGAAAATATAATGTATTTTTAAACCATAAAATACGTGAGTGAATTAATTGTAATCTTGCAAATTTTGTGAAGGACAATAAAAAAAATTGAAGTTGTGCAAAACATTTAATGTTACATTTTTCTCAAATTACCTATTTCAAAATATTTTTATTTTATTTGAATGTTTGTTTTATTTACATATACTCAAAAGAAAAACAAAAACAGCTCGATTAAAAATTCATGTTTTTTAAGAACAACTATACCTACTTTAAAAATATTTTATACAAAAACATTTATATTTTACATAACTTGAGTAGGTATATAAATATCAAGGAAGCTTACAATATGTCACGTTTAAAATAAATTCTTGAATTTCGTCCAAATTTACGCTGAAAAACTTATCATTAAAATGATTCAAAAAACTAAATTTCAAATTAATTAAAAAAAGGAGGGACAAATACTATAAACGTAACTGGATTTATATAGTTTTAGAAATCTACTTCTAGAAATACTGGCATGCTATCAAAGACTAAAGTATTAACACGTACTGACTAAAATGAAAACGTCATGAGTTATAAATGGGATTCGTCATCTTTTTAATTTTAACAAAATTGAATCATAGTTCTTGAAATTAATCTTGAATTAATCTTAGAACTGTGATCATGAATAATAATTAATGTTTTTATGTTAAAAATTAAAATAAATATTAAATATTAATATTAACATTTGTCCAAATAATTGTATTATAATATTACATAAAACAATTTAATAGTTAGATTCAGTTACATTATTTTCAAAGATCTTTGATAAAATGTAAATACTATACTATTACATCATTTCATTAAGTATACCTAATGAATTTAAGTTTTATATGATATCATTTAACATTCAATAATTCTAATATAAACTCACAACTGTTTTATAAACCTAGATTGTGATTACCTAATTAATTAATATTTTAAATATGTTGTTTTAGACTCATAGATCAAATGTATAATAAATAAGTAATTTAAAGAATAAAAAACAACATTTCACTGTTAAATAACAAAATTAAAAATTAATAAAACTGAATACAACTGTTAAGCACTCATTTTAACATAAGTACTGAGTTTGAATTATCCAAAAATGATTAAGATTTTTTTTTAACAAGTGTATTTAAATAACAAAAATAAAAAAGTAATTTTAAAACCAAATAAAATGACTTTATACTTGTATATAAGTTATACATTACTCATTACTCAGCTTAAGAACTTTTATAACTTTTATAGCTAGCATGTTTTCTTGGACAATTTAATGAATATCAAGGTCAAATAAAAATTATTAAAGTGTATAAATTAATAGGTAAAATAAATCAATAAAAGAACCCCAAATGTAGTTAACATTTTTTTTTTTAATATTTCAAGTTTTTTACTTATTAGATCATACTTTAACTTTATTTAGCTTTAAAGTACCTTTCCTTAAACCATTCTTCAAATAAAAAAAAGTTCAATAAAAATGTAATTCAAAAGTTAAAAGGATTTTATTAGTGTTTGTTTTAGTCTTTTCTCTGTGATAATCTTTGCGCTCCTCGCAATCAATGTTGGTATTTACATTATTTTGTTTTCATTAAAAAATCAGATAGCATAATATAAAAGCAATATAGTTATAAAAAAAAATAGAAAAAATAAAAATAAATCAACAGTATCAAGATTTTCAAAAAGAAAAATATTAAGGTTCAGGTTCAATATGGAAAACGGATTTAAACATTTCACTCGAAAATAGTACATTTAACTTTTTTACATTAGATTTCTAACCAATACAATATGATTATATTGATATGATACGCTCAAATTGTTTTTTAAAAAGACTTCTATATGTATGAAAAATATTATGAATTAAAATAAATACTCATCAAATAATATAATATAAATTTTATCCATTTTTAATAACTATAATATTTAAATTCATGTGATAACATTTTTATTATTTCAATGAAATGAAAAATTTTAAAATTCAACAGTACCTACCTCAAACAATACTATTTTAGTTCTAGAAGTGTTGATACTCGGTTATCATGTATCTTTAATACTTCATAAGTAAATTTATTAAAACTAATTATTCAATAAAAGTAAATAAATAATTACTATGAGTATTAAAAAGTAATATAGTTATACAAAATGTTTTATGGCATATTATATTAACCTTATATTATGTATAAATATATGTCATTAATACATATATGTTATACATTGATAAACAAATCAATACTCTTTTATTTATCAATAATTGTTAAAAAAATTTAGTGAGTCTTCAGTAATTAATAGTATATAGAGGTAGTAATAGTTAAATATCGTTGTGACATATGTATGAAAGGTAAAACACCAGAATACAAGTAATATTATAATTATATTGAAGGGGTTTTTTTATAGATTTATACGAAGAAGATACATTATTATGGAAAATATATCATAGCAATACAAATTTAAATTGTTATTTTTCATACCGTAGATACTATAAATGTATAAAACTGACTAATATAAGTCATCTACACACATAACAAGTAGGTAACAACACATAACTAATAGTTAATCTTGCTGTTTACATCATGAACAATAATTGAATGTACTCACCAGCATATAAGAGGAACCAGCAGCGGCAACCGGTCTCTGTTCTTCATTATCCGCAGCACAATCATCGGCCATATTTTCGTCAGCGAGCTAAATACCAGAGAAACGATCAGCATAATAGTACACTACACCATTAGTCATTGCTCATTATGATAATAACATGATTATGTGAAGACGCAAAAACAGTATCACAGTTGAATCATATGACAAATATGCACTCACCATATTCTGACCATATAGTTCACATGAGTATGCCTAGTGGCTGTTACATTTGTATACCCAACGCGAAAACACGTCACAGTT
Organism: Rhopalosiphum maidis; assembly: GCF_003676215.2. Lineage (NCBI taxonomy): Eukaryota > Metazoa > Arthropoda > Insecta > Hemiptera > Aphididae > Rhopalosiphum > Rhopalosiphum maidis. Next base: position 8,184,028 of record NC_040878.1, read on the forward strand.
GTATTTTATTCCCACTGGTGAACGGTTAGAACGGAACACGGAACAGCTCGCGAAACAATATTGCGATGTAAGATTTTTAAAACGACTAAAATTTTATTTACCTAACTACGATTTCTTTTTTTTTGTTTTTAAATATAACCGACAACCGCCGGAATTTGTATTCGAGACGGTCGCCGACAATAACATTACAATTTACAATAGCAATAATAATAACAACGATAAAACGGCCCGAAGTTTCGCGTATGGTACCCCGATCAACAGGTCATGATAAGGTGATAATGAAAAAATAATAATAAATAACAATACATATGTGTATAATGGTGTATTATGTTACGGCAGTGAAAGAAAAAAATTCCCCGACGACAACGTAGCCCGGGCACAGTGTGACCGGCGCGCGCACCGATTCGGATGTGTGGGCCGAGCCGGTTTGTACTTTGTACACGACGGTGGCTGAGTATCCAGACACGATATTATGGGTAAACTCTGCCTATTCAACATTCGTTATAATATCGGGTATTCAGGTGTTCTGGTAGCCGATAGGTTAGGTGTTGTGTTATTTTATTTCCATTTTTTGTGTTCCTCATCATACAATTGTGTAATTTCTTTAAATACTTAATACTTTATTATATAATTAGATATAATATAGGTAATAGTATCTGCTTGTACGACTTCAGACTTACCTATTTAAAATACCTAATTGTTTTCTCAAATGTCTCGATAACATTTTTTTATAATTTAATGATTCAATTGCTTAAATTATAATTTTAATTTTACTGACTTCATAATTGGCAGTAAATTATGGTTACGATAAATAATGACTATAATAATTTAAAAAAATATATATATATACTAATTACTAAATTAAAACAAGTTAATGGCGTTAATGCATTTCCTAATTTGATACTTAATTATTGTTAATTAAGAACTTACGCAAATAATTTGATTGCCTTATGCGACATGGGAAAATAATTATTAATTACATCTAAATCATCTAATATACTAATTTATATAATATATTAGGTATACTGTTGAATTTGTATAGACCCATCTTGAGAAAATATTAAATAGGCTATTCAATGAATGCCTTATAAATGTATTATATTTTATTTATTTTTATGAATTATTATTAAATTACTACTATTCAGACATTTAGAAATTCCCTATTACAGCCATATTGATACATATTGATTATAGATGCAGCCAGCTAGTAAAAGAATAAAAAATTCGAAATAATTTCAACTTATCAACTATCTTAATAAAAATAATACAAACGTTGATAAAACAATTTACTATAACAATGCATAATTTTCAATTTTAGATTTAAAATTATAAAATTTATTTATACAAGTATATATATACTATGTACTACGTACACAACGTAGTCCACATAATATAATATATATATATACTTTAAATAGGCTATGACTACAGACATATTATGCTCTATGCATTACCATTTACCATTGATAATGCATCAGAGAGATGAGCATAACAGACTATAATAATAACTGATATAAATGTTACTATTATAATTATTACTTTAAATAGGTACTTATAATACATAGATAATAACTAATAAATTAAGGGTGGATCTAGGCCAAGATAACGAAGGGGGCGATTTTTAAAGAGTACACATGATATCTATGCGATGTCTTACGAAATGCGAATAATGAACCTTATGAAGTAATTACGTTAAAAACTTAAGCTTGATCGCCCCGATCACCCCCCTCTAGATCCACCCCTGTAATAAATACATTATACATGTATTATACAATATCCTATGACCCATGGGCGTTCTCACGGGGGGGATATGGGGAATTAATTCCCTACACTGAAAAAAAAAACCATTAGTATTATTAACAAGATGATATTGTTAGCTGTTAATAATCCTCAAATTGTCACCTCGACAACATTTTTTTACAGAAACAAAAATATTTGTTCAATTGATAATAATAATATCAAATCATTAATTTAAAACAACAATTAGAATCTGATACAAAATTACGTACGAGTTATCGTTCCGCGTCTATTAATAAACTATATATAGACTGATTTTTTATAAGCAAAAGAAAATATCTTTTCCATATGATAAAAAATTGTTAATAAGACAATAATACAATACCCGAACTCTTTGCAGCCTGCTGAAAGCCACAGAATAATAGTTTTTGACATTTTTATTATTTGGTCGTTACGACTTGCGTTAGTACAATTATTACGTACTGATTACGTGTTTTAGATGTTTTAGTTTATATTATTATTTTCATGTTTTTAGTATTGTAATCTGAAATCTAAACTTATATTTTAAATCATAAGGTAAGTACCTATACATATATTTAAATTATACGAAATAAAATGATTTGTTATATGTGCCAAGCGAATATTCACAATTGGAAAGCATTAGTTACACATTTTAAAATTTTCCATTTTCTTAAATCTGATAGTACTTATAAATGTGGCGAAGAAAACTGCACACAAACATTTCAGTGGTTAGGGTCTTTTAAAAGACATATGATTATTAAACATATTTCTTATGAAATTGAACTTAATAACCCATCACACTTTGAAGCTTTGCCATTACCTCTAGATACAAGTATTATTGAACCAACCTTTTTGCAATATCAAGCTGCAAATACTACCACTATGGTCGAAGAACAATTTTATATTAATGTAGCTATTAATTCATTTTATAAATCTGCTGTGGAATTTATTGTTGGATTACATAATAATAATAATTTTACCAAAAAAGATGTGAGCAATATTCAATCTGGTATAGTACAAAGTTTACTTACACCAATGGTCTCTATATTAAAGAATGTTGATAAAGCTGAAGTAAAAGAACCATTATCTTTGTCAAAATTTAATCATATTTTAACAGCTATGTCCAACCCTTTTCAATTTCGTACTTCAGAATATATTTTATTAAAATATTAGTTGCAAATAATCTTATATCTGAAGTAAAACAATTTACTATTCATAATGAAATATGTCCTGTTCAACACTTGGGTGAAACTGTGTAAGATGAAAAACAAACAAAGGGTGCTCTATTGCCATTAAAACTTCGGTTTCAAAAATATTTTGAGCATGGTGAAAATTTTAAAAATCAATTAAATGAACTTAAAAAATTATAACTAAGTAATGGCAATAACATAACTAATTTTGTTCAAGGTAAACTTTGGAAATTGGAATTATCTAAACATAGTAGTGACAAAATATTAATTTCTTTTTTTTATTTATATTGATGATGCTGAAATCAATAATCCCTCAAGTTCACATGCTATGTATAAACAAATCTCAACAATTTATTACAGCTTTCCTCTTGCAGAAAATCGTTCAAAACTTTCAAATATATTTTTAGCCGCTCTTATTAAATCTTTAAAAGAATTTGGAATTGATCTCTGTTTGCAAACTTTAATTTACGAAATTAACTTGTTAAAAAACGATGGCTTGGATATAGTTACTGAATGTGGCAGTTTCCGTGTTCACTTTGTTCTAGGCATAGTACTAGGTGACAATTTAGGTATGAATAGTATCTTAGAATTTAGTAAGTCTTTTTTTGCTAATTATTTTTGTCGTTTTTGTAAAGTCGATAAATTAAGGTCTAAACAAATGTATGAAGAAAACATAAGTTGAATGCGAAATATTGATAATTATAATATAGACATTGAAACCCAAAGTTTTTCTGAATCAGGAATTTACAAAGAATCAATATTAAATAAAATTCAAAGTTTTCATGTAACTCAAAACTTTTGTGTGGATATTATGCATGATTTGTATGAGGGTGTTTGTCATTATGATATGTGTCATATAATTAAATATTAATAATATTATATCAACAGAGCTAAACTATTTACTTTAGACACATTGAATGATCGAAAATCAAATTTTAACTATGGCCCAATAGAGATCTGTAACATCTCTCCTAAAATTTCAATTAATCATTTGAATAATTACCATTTGAAAATGTCTGCTAGGGAAGTAATGACATTTATAGATTTTTTTCCGCTTATGGTAGAAGATTTGGTGCCAGAACATGACGAAGTTTGGTCATTTTTTTTAATATTGCTCAAAATGATTGATATTTTGTTATCATATACTTTTAATGCAGATATAATAAGATATCTTAAACAATTATTATCAAAACATAACAATCAATATAATATACTTTTTAATGACACCCTAAAACCAAAACATCATTTCTTAGTACATTACCCAACTATTATAGAATATTCAGGGCCCCCTCGATTCTATTGGTGCTTTCGATTTGAAGGGAAACATAAAGAAATGAAAATGTATGCCAAATCAACAACATCCCGAAAAAATATTACCTTAACTCTAGCAAATCAATTTCAATTAAAATTTGCCCATCTATTATTACAACCTATAAAGTCAAAAATTATATTTAAAGAAAAACATAAAGTACAAACTAAATATATAGTGTTGATAAGTAAGACATTTAATTTATGTCCATCTAAGTATTCATGTTACAATGACTTAGAGTTTAATGGAATTGGTTTTAAGGAAGGTTATTTTTTAACCAAATTTTTAAGTGAAATGAATCTGTTTAAAATAACTAAAATAATTGTTATTGGAAATAATGATGATACAGTTTTTATTTTAGGGGAACAAATATTATTTGAAAAATTTGATCCCCATTATGAATCCTTTGTAGTAAATGAAAATAAAAATGAATTGAATAATTTTTCTATTTATAGCGTTTTTGATTTTAGTGGCCCATCCATTAATGTTACAAAGATGGCAAATGGTAAAAAGATGCTTGGATTAAAAGAGTATTATTAAAATTTCTTTAAGTAGGAACCAAACATATGTTTATCAAACATTAGTATAAATTTATTTTTGTTATTTTATTTAATTTTTTATTTAAGAATTTATTGTATTAATATTTAATATAAGTGTGTAGTATCTATTTATTTTCAGAAATAATGGCTTACAGTAGTAATAATGACACTCTTAATAATTTTGTTCCACCAGTAAATGTTACCTCAGAAACAATTAGTTTTGTAAATTACAACATGTAACAATTTGTGCCATTTAAACAAATACCTACTTATTTATTATTTTAGGATATAACTAATATGGAAGAGACAATTAATTATTTTCTAAATAATGATAATTTAATAAGTGTTAATATTCCATTAGTAGAAGGATTTAAATATCCTATTGAAGATTTAATTACATTGAAAAATTTATTGGATACATGGTATATGGGGTGTGTGTATCAAACATGTATTGGTAAGAATAAATATAACCAAATCTAAGTATTAATTTATTTTATTCTCTTGCACATATATTAATTTATGGCTTTGTTTAGATAATTTAATTGATTTAAAAGCTTTTACTTATATGAAATCAGAGGATGCTAATAAGTTGCTAGAAAAATTCCCGCTAGGGATCTTAATTGTATTTCTGCATGAACTTGAAATAGGGCAAAACAATATAAATAGAAATGAAAATATTTCTTTAAAAAATTATACAAATCAAAAGACACAACTAACTTATGAAAAATCCTTATCGTGGCAGTCAAAATTACCTAGCATAACAAAAATAGATGAAATATTGAACTCCTCTCCACAAGGAAATTTGATACTTGATTATTATAGGAAAAATCAAAAATTAAACGATGGGATAAGAACTACATTAGTAGATATAATAATTGGGTATATTATTACCAGTAATATACAAATGTTAGTCAATATAGCAGAATCATTATCAAATCAAATAGTTGTCATGTTTTCCTCGAAAATTAAAGTAAATGCTTAAAAACTTATAAAACTATAGTATATAACCTAGAGATTTATTGAATAAAATTGTGTTTAACATCATACCTCTCTTATTAAAAAAATATATTTGTATAATGTACCTATTATCTATTTAGAACATTAATACATGTTATTTTTTATAAACTTTATAGGTAGGTAGTGTATTTCTATAGTTACTTTTCTATTTGAAAAATAAAGTAATTTCATTACAATTTTATTTGAATAACAAGTAAAGTAACTTAATTACTTTTTAAAAGTAACTTAACCAACACTGGGTCTTTTAACTCAACGTGATGACTAGTTAAGAGTGAATAGCCACTTATTTTAAAATTGAATAAATGCAACCCATAACTTTTATAAATGTTAAAAATAACGGATAATGAATTAGATCAGACATCATTTAACAAATATATTATTTCCATTAATATATTAAAATAAAAATAATTATAATGAATCCTATCATGTTTAAGATGTATATTTTTTGAAAATTGAGGCATTTTTGCCAAAACACAAAAAGTGCGTCAAATCGAAAACGCTATAAACTTAAAGATGCGGATATTATACTGGCTAAAAATAATATTATATCATGGTAACCTAGCCAGATAAATTTTAAAAAAGCATATCTTATTTAGTTAGTGATCGTACATCTTAGCTATTATTGCCTCATAAATCATAATCGCTCTAATAATTTGCATATTATATTCGTGTTTAAAATTTAAACGACGACTTACGTACTTAAATATTTGTTTCGCGTGAACTATTTAGTTAGTGTTTGTACATTTTTTTTAGCTATTGTTCCATAATCGTTCTGATCATTTTATATGGATTCGTGTATAATCGACGTACGTAAATATCAAGTTTTTCGCGTGAACTATATTATATGACTAATATATTTACGTATTTTTTTTGTAGATTTTATTGTTGAAAATCAAAAAACAAGTTCAAATTCAAAAATGAATAACGATATAAAATCTTTCATAATTATTTTATTGGTGTTTCACATAATTATATCACAAGCCGAAATATTTTTTTCAAAAACGACAAAACAGACTCTAGTAAGTAGATACAATTATTAATTAAATGGCGCTAGGTCCTGGGCGATTTGATTTTTTGCAAAAAAATGTTATTTAATTACAATAAATAGTTAATAGCCCATAAGTTTTCATGTGTTTTTTTATAACACTAAAATATAAATGTTAAATTGTTGTAATCATGAATAACTAACTATTAGGTCTGTCAGCAATCATGATTTTATTATTATTACAAAAAGTTTATGATATAAATAGGAATATATTCTTTAAAATCATGGAAAACTTATTACTAAAAGTCGAGGACTTAATACATTAGTGCAAAAATAAACACAGCTAATTGCCTTTCTTATATTGCCATATTTTATAATACTCTTCCGTATAATAATTTGTAATGTTTTTTTTAAAAATGAACTGGAAAATAACAAAAAAGAAGCGAGAATGCTAATGAAAGAAATAAGAAACCTATCAAATAAAATAGTTGAACAAGGGGAGACACTTGTGCAATCTAACATTACCACACACGAAGTCAACGCATTGCAGGCGATATATACAGGTTTATCTCAAAGGTATGGGATACTAAAAAAATGATTTTAAAAAAGGTGCTGCACCACCGAACTGTATAGCAGGAGGTAATTTAAATATCACAAATGGGACGGGGAATAATTATACGGTTATTAATAATTATAATATTAAAAACTGTAATCATGACAAACACTTGGCTACCGACAATAATTCAAGCAGAAATTCCGAATCTTTGGATTCGCCTGACGAATAAGTTCCTACGGTAAAAACGTAGGTAAACGTAGACTGTGGTATCAAAATTGGTTTATAATTTGTTTGTTTAAATAATTTAACATGTTCACTTTTATGTATATCTTTAATATTAATTTTCTATCAAATGTATACCCTATGTATTATAGTAGTATGAAAAGGGGCATTCTGAAGCCTAGTCCTGCTGATCCGCTGATCCTGCTGATCCTCCACCTCCCTAACCATGGCTGACCCCCTTCCCGCCCCACTTATTATATAAATTGGACACCCGTCCGTTAAATAAATAAATAAATTGAGATTCTTTCTCTGAAGACATTTTTTTAAAAAAAATGACACGGTAATTTGACCGGACGGCCGGAACCCACACACGTTTCGATACGAATGCGCAGTCCCGCGGTTGACCGGGTGGACGTACAACATTGTTCAGGCATCAGACGACCGGAAATCACGGACACAACAGTTCCTAATCGTTCGATAGCCGGTAAATTCGACGATTTATGCTGGTGCTTTTAGCTTGATGCCCGCGGTAGCTGCTAGGTCATGCTGGTTACAATAAATATGGTTATTCACCGTTATATTGCCGCGATATTAATTTACTATTGATGTTCGTATCGTATTATTTATTATCTTTAAACCGTTTCTGATTTATTATAACTATGTGGCATTTAAATTTCCACCTATAGAATTAGGTGGTACAGCTCCTTTATTAAAAAACTTTTAGTGAATTTCATACCCATGGGATAAACCTTCTGTTATTGCCATCATGGCGTTTACCTCATGCGCTGGCATGTTCGATTTTAAGAATGAGCCTCCTTGGTCCGGGGCCGGGTCCGGGTCCGGATCATTAAAATTTTCATATCTCCTCTGTATTTATTCTCCTGTTCCTTGATGGTGATCGCGCGACAAAGGTAGCGGGCTGACTAAATCAATATGAATATGTCCGAAACGACGGTCTAGCGGCATGAAAGGAGCGATCGGGGAAAATGGTGTGCCTGTGCCCCTTACATTTTTGGCATTTTTAACAACGTCTTGTCGTCAGAGAATTTGCAATTAAACATATTATGGTTTAAACTTCAAGTGTCTACAGTTATTGATTTTTGAATTACAACAAAATAAAAAATCATTCCAATGTTGTAAAAATTTGAATTTCTAACAATCATAAAAATGTAATTTGATTTTCCGATAGTGAGTTTTTTTTTTTAGTGAAATTATACTAACTTATGAAGAATCTCGTATTAAATTTATAAACCTTAGATTTAAAAAGGAAAAATTTTGTGAATTTCTAACTCAACATAATTTGCACATTTTCATGATTTTTATTCCTCTTGTCAAAATTCGACAAAGTTATGAATGTTCATAATTTTGTACTGATAATCGGTTTAAAAAAATAAATAGTTTACGGGTTTTAGTACCTATGCCTACACATAATTAATAATGTATAGTTTTCTTATTTTGGTTTCTGAGAGGAGCTAAAGAGTTTTTACATTTTCACATTTAGTAATTCTGGATATTTTTTAGCTTGGCTAAAGACAAACCACCAGGTAAAAATACTTTCTTAATTGGGCAGGGATTGGGCTTTTTAGAGTTTATAAATATTTGAATATACAAAATACACACGCGGTTCTAAGCATTATAAAAAAATGTGGTAAAAATATTTATAATATTTTTTAAATCTGACTGATTATGATAATACAAGACTTAGTAACTTAGTGCATCTATAAAAATACTGACATTATGTATTTTCGTTTAAATACTGGTATGACATTTAACGAAAAAAAATGATAGCAATTTAATAAAGTACTGAAAAATATTTCTAGAGTCTTAGCTGCGGGATTCATATATGACTAACGTTTGGTAAACTATAATTATCAAATACACTATTTGAAAAATACATAGTTCGGCATGCCTCTTTATATACGTATTATAGATGTGTATAATTATATTATCTTCTAAGTTCTAACTTAGGTATTGCTAAACTGTTTATATATGCGTATACACATCTGTAGTCATACATCAGTGTAGGTATATAAGTATGGATGAAAGCATATACATAATATATAGAAGTTTGGAGTATAATTTCCAATGGATTAGAATTGAGTTTGAGCCTTCAAATCAAAATACGCAAAATTATAATATAGCAATTTTATTTTGTATTTTAAACGGTCTATTTCTATAATAAAACCGTACGTTCTACGCATGATCGTCGCATTTTAAATTGTAATATAATATTAAAGTAATTAAGAGCAGAGTGCACATGCCTTTATTTTTACCTCTGTCGAATCGTGACACGAATAGTTGTGGTCAGCAGGAACTGTAACAAAAATAAAATAAAAACTATACATTTTGGAGGTTTTATTTTTATAGGAAAATCATAAGTTGTGCAAGTGAAATAGTGCAAATTGTCTATAATTAAAATGTTGAAAAAATGTTTTGGCAAATGAAAGCCAAACTGCGAAAGAAAATTAATAAATAAGTGGACTTTAACGCACTAAAACAAATATACATATACGCGACACATTTTCGAGCCAAGGGCAGTATGAGCCAAGCTTTGTACAATACATTTCACCAACACAAAGCCATTATGGCTTTTTTTTAAGTTTTTTAAATTTAATAAATAAAATATAAAAAAAAAAATTAAATTAAATTAATATTTTGGTTAAAAATAAATATTATTATTTTATATAAGTTGTTTTCATACAAGAAAAGGGATGTGGGGATTTAGCCTCAGCTCACTTTTTATTACATTTTCATTCCCCCCCCCCTAAATAAAAATCCTGAGAACACCTCTGCATTCTGCAGTATACATATACCTACTTAAACTATAGATAGTATGCAGAGGAAGTGCGCCGAACACATTCAGAATAAGTATACATTAGATATAGAACAATATGTCTAATGCCTATAATGAGCATAAATGCATAATATGCATATTAAAGGTAGAATATATCGTACATTTTATGTTGCTATCTATTCTGTTGAATGAAATTAAATTGTAGTCTGACGAATGACCTATACATAATTTTATTAAGCTTATTTTTACATGAAAGTATGGAACTAGGTGTTTATTTCCATACATAATTATATAAACGTTATTTAAAAAAAAAATTATCGAAGCCTATAGATGTTGATATTATTTAATTAAGAAAACTAAGGTTTTTATGTAAAAGATTTATTATTTTAATTAAATTATTACATTAACGTATAAACTATTAACATTTAAGACATTAAAATTAACTTTAAACCTTTTATGGAATCATTGAATCAAATTTAAATTTGATAAGGTACCTATTTATAATATAATATCTCATTTTCTATTTTAAAGTAACTAAGTTATAATTGTTTTATGGAATACTACATTATATACTTATTAACTTATTAATGTTCCATTTAAAATGGGTTTTATTTTTTTAACTGTTTTAAGTTTAAAAGTTTTTGTTTTTGTATTGTAAAAGTAAAAGTATAAAAACTGAAAGTTGAAACTGTTTTATTAGTTTGCATAAAATAATTTATATTATAACTATACATAGAATACCCTTTGGAATACCCGCCTATACCATACATGACTTTATTTTACTTTTACCAATAGATACCTCAAAAAGTCATAAATAATCATTTTATCAGCCATAACTCATAAGAAATGTAACAAAATATAAAAAGGTAAGCAAATGACTATCGTTCAGCTGTATTACATTAGGTGTCGAGTAGGTCACTAATATGGGTATGATAAATTTGAATTTACGGGCAGATATATCATTGCATACGAAAAGTCAAAAAACAATTCCGAGCAAAAACAGTCAACCTATTATCAATATTATCACAACGTATAATTCATATGTTTTTTTGATATAACTAATATATTAGGTATAGAGTCCTAAATACCTATTACTTTTAATATAACGGCAGGTTGATAAAATTTTTTCTGAAAATATTTATTATAATATTAGTATTTAATTACATATTGTAATAACATACATTTATACCATATAATCAACATCAGCTTACCTATATACATATAACTCAAAATTTAATATTTTCTCTATGCAGTAAATAGGTATACCGTAAAACAATAAAAATAGGTCCATAATGTATATAGATATTGTATTAAAATAATTAAAAAATTGTTTGCGAATTCTAACTTCAAATACATATAAAAGTAAAATAATAATAATAATATTGTGCCTATATGTATTTTTAATATTTTTATACGTATAAGAATAACTCTTGTGAATCTTGTATTACATTTTCAAGAATTTTGACCCAGCCAATAGTTTTTATCGACACTTATAGCATTGATGTTATTTATAAAAAAAACTAAAAAATATTGAAAATTTTCATGTTTATTAATGATTCGAAAAGAGTTCAACAATTTAAAATATTGGGGATTTTTTACATTTGACTTCCCAAAAATAAACATCCTAACTAAATCAAATTCGTTACTAGAAACCACATTTTTGAAAAATCGAAGAATTTTATCGACTAGGTATACTTATTATGGTTACTTTACAGACATACAAAAAACACACAAATCATTGTAAAATCAATAGGTAAATTGATCGCTCTACTTAGAATTTGAAATAAATTTATAAATCTTAGTAAATAAATTGACAAATGTTATTTTTCTAATGTAATTATTTTCATATACTTTCAATATAATAGCACCTACTCTGCAGACCTTGTTGCAATTGTTCTTATTTGATTAACATAATAATATTATTTAATTTATAACTATAGACGATCAAACACAAAGTGGTATTCTATATTTAGTGCATTTTCTCTACACTGTAAAATACTTCCTTCGATATTATAATACTATATATATTTTTGTGTTTGTTCAGAAGATATTTTGAAAATTCACTATATACGTAGGACGTATATTATTATGTACCTGCTTTAATAAGTATAATGTATATACACTATATTATGTCTATATACAGTTAGTACATAATAATATTAGCTATATTATTAAGATACAATAGGTACATAAAACATAATGAATAATTATTAACAGATATAAGTTGTTAACAGATATAATCATTAAACTACCGAAAATCTTAATAAAGAGTAAGAGTTACGTCATAAATGTGATATAATATAATATTATTTTAAATTAAAATTGAAAATATTATAAACACCTACCCTATTTAGTATTTATACAATCTGGTGACTCGTAGACAAAAATGGTTTAAAAATAAAAACAGACAATACCAATAACAAAATGTATTTTAAGTAATATTACATTAGAATATATTATATAGAGATGACGATGACTAAATGATTTCTCAAAATGTGTATTTAGAAAAAGAAATCCAAATTTTATTATTCTAAATGGGTTAGCAATTTAGTTTATTCAAGAAAAAAGCGTTAGATTAATAATTAATTAGCAGGATATTTTCATACTCTAGAGATCCCACGTATATTACGTAATAAGTTTAAAATCTTTAATGAAAACGCAATCCTTTGTTAAAGTGCTTGAGTTAATCCGTTTAACTAACTCCGTTTTACTTAAAACCTACAAGCACAACAATTTACCCTTCGACTCTCCGTACCTCTGTCTCATTTACTTTTAATTGAACGATATTTTACCAATTAAAAGTGCCCTTTTACACATAATGTGCTATAATACCATACTCAAATAAATAAATTCTACCTAACATAATATAGTGAATTGTATTTACTTGTGAAATATGTTGTGTATGCTTCTAGAGCTGTGTTATATACAATATACATTGTTAAAAAGTAAATTCTATAAATAATCGTTAACCTCGCAAATATTTTATATGTTTTTTTTTTCACTAAACTTTGTATTTCATTCATATAGTTTGTATAGGATTAATAATTACTTATTATCTATTTATATGGTATCTCATGTTTTAGTTATTATCATAAATAAATCATTTTTAATTACAAAAAATGATAATAAAGTGATTAAAATGTACACGTTTATTCAAACACATTATTATACAGTGGTCTTTAAAATTAGAATTATACACAGGTATTAAGTATTTAGGTCATACGAATGAACATATTGCATAATTAATTAACTTTGAAAATTCGTAGTTAATATACTTACCTAAGCACCTGTTGGCTGTATACTATAGTTAATTTTGTTTTAACTAAACGTTAATAAACGTCTAAACCAGAAATTAAATCGGCATAGACAATAATTATATATAAATGATGTTTTATGCCAGGTTACATGCAAAATTGATTATTTTAATGGACCAATAATCACAGACCACTAAATCATGTTTAAGAAACCATTAGCTCACTATTGGTTCATTAGATGTTTTTGTGATTATTATACATGCAACCCAGTATTAGACTTCTATAGTTATATATCTGACCTACAGCAATGTTCACTATTATAATCACAATTGATTAATAACACAAAATACAACATAATTGCGTCAAGTTATATTGCATAACTAATTACCATTTTACCAATATTCTTAAATGTTTATTTTTAATAATCTGTTAACGTTTTTGGAGTTGAAGGAGAGAACTCAATGTTCTTATTTCCGACTACGCTTAAAAATCATCATTTTTAATATGTTCCACAGAAGGCACGCTGATACACACTCCGACACTCCAGACTTAAAAGCAGAGACGATGAATCCAGAGCGAAGGAAAATTTGTTATATTTAATTCTAAAAATAGCATAGCAAAATAATGATAGGTACTAATTTCGATGTGTTAAAAAACCGTGTCGGTGCTATGCCATCATAATAACACTGCAGGTATGTATTTTTGTAGCAAAAACCAACGAAAGTAATTTTTTAAATAGTGTAACAAAATATAGTTACTTCATAATAACATATTTATGTAAGTTTTGAAGCATTAAGTTCCGGTGTTAACTTGATGGGCACTAATAAATACATATTAGATTCACCATAATTTTAAGTCTATTATTTTAAAATATACTTAATTTTATATAGATATTTAAGATATTGGTACTTTTAAACTGTTTAAGTACCTACCTATTATAAAACCTATTTAAATTTAAATTGATGCTCAAAGTTATAAATATATAAATAGTACAGTGATATATTTAGTTTTTTGTCTGTCTTAGGAAGGGGATGGGGGATATAAAATTATTCAATGGTCATAACCAATTTGAGGGGCTCTGCCTCATCATCGTGAGCGGAACTACGGCCATGACCCAAGCTAATTGGCTCCGTATTAACGTGTACAATATACATTTGCTACCTTAGAACATATTATTTTAAATGTAATAAAATAAATTACTTATGTTATACATTTGTACTGTGACAAAAAACATTGGTGTTCCCTATCGCCCTCCACCCTGTCCTTTGGATATGATAGGTGCAAAATGACTCTCATATAGTCTCATGAGTGGCCCAGTCTAATGAAAATGTCTAGTTTCGCCTATGCTCATCATCCTCTAAGTTTCCTTGAAATATTATAACTTATTAACATTCTAAATATAAAATACGTTACCAAAATGTTAATAAAAAAAATTATAGGTCCATACATATTTTCTATTTCATTTTATTATAAAAAATTATAAGTTTACATTTATTATAAAGGTAGGTAAGAAAAAATCTAATTTTCTTTTTTTTAAATTTAGATCAATGACTTCATGTAGTTCTAGTGTTACGAGGAAATGGTAATACTATAATAGGGCCTCGGTTACTTGAAGAGAAATAGTCTAGCACTAGTTATATATAATCTTATTGACCTAATAGATATATTATAATAATTATTATTTATTTATTTTAGCAATAAATACCTAAATGACTATTGACTACTGACTATTATATAACATAATATAGCTATATAGTAAAAGTATTTAGAACAGCCCATGTTTATTTTCTCAAAATGTTGATTCTCGGGGCTTATTGGGCATTATTAATATGATCATTAATTATTATTGAAATTTTCACACCACTTATCGGCGAAAATACAGCGTATTTTTCTGTATTATAGAAATATTCATTTGTGAACATACATTTTCTTAAGATGCAGAATAGTAAAAAAGAGGTCATCCATCCCACATATGTAAATATCACCACTTTTTTAGGTAAAACTACAAAAAATTCAACACGATTTCCCTATAAATTTTGTTAAGTGAGATACTCGTATTACTCGATTTAAACAAAAATTATGTAAATATAATGCTAATTTTCTTTCAATTTTTATCACACTAGATATAGATCAAAATCAAATTAAAATGTTTTCTGGTTTAATCTCAAGTCTAATAAGTTTTATTAAGCCTAAAATGTAAATAACTTGGTATATTCAATTTAAAATTTGATTGGATAAGTAAAGGTACTGCGGAGAAAAGAAAACATTTTCAGATCTTTAAAACTATCATAATATATTTTATTAAATATAAGGCATAAGCACTATCTAATATAAAATACGTAGCCTTAATTTAAAATATAACAAAATTGCGATGAACGTAGCGTTAAATAATTCAATATTTGACGGAAATTATATTGAAAAAAAGTCGTTGTCGGAATAACAGCGCTCAATTCTCGCGGCAATATCGGCAGTGTAAGAGTTAAGGATTTACATTTTTAAGCATTAAGCTCCATAACTTACAGAGGAAGCTTAAAATAGTACATTTAAAAAACTATTAAGAAAATGAAAAACTTGAAACATTATATACGGACACGATAAATAAACGGCAGAAAATTAGGGACGTTTCAAATGATTATTATTTTATTATATATATATAAACTTGCTTACATAAATAATTTCACCTAGGTATTTGAGTTTACATATTTACAAAGTAAAAACTTAATTATAATAAAAAAGTTATTAGTTTATTTGTCGGGAAATGGATAATAAACAATAATATAAATTGTGTCAATTAGTCGAGGATGACTCGACGCGGTGAATACGCCTGACACTATAGGTACTTATGCACCTATACTAGTGTACTCGATGGCACGAGATAATTGAAACAAAAAACAAAACATGTACACGTCATATACAGGGTAGTTCTCGGATAGTCTATGTATTGCTTCAATATTTGATATATTTTATTTAAAAAGCTTACGTCAAAACAGTTCGTAAATAAAAAACATCACTCCAATAAAAAATTTGATATTTTTCCCGGCCAGTTATAGTGTGGCTAAATATTTAGCTTAAGAGACTATATCTAAAAAAAAAAACACTTTTTAACCGTTTAACCGTTTACAACGAAGTGGTTTGTGTTTTAACACGGAGTCAGAGAACCACACCACCCCGTATATTATACATCTATTTTATTACACACGCCTGGAATTAAAGTCTGTCGATAGAGTGGCAGAGTGCGCAACGTCGACCGGAACCGTCCCACGGGGACGAATAAAAACGAACAAATGCACATAACACGGCCGGCGGTGTTTTTAATTAGAGAAACGGCGGCGCGTACATAATTCACAGGCGGGAAAGACGTCGGAGTCGCGATGATGATGCCCAAAACCGACACGATTCGTATGATGATATAATCATAATAATATTCTAAATTATTATTATGATTGGTGGAAATGTTTTTCGGGGTAAACACTCCCCGGGGGTGGCTTGTAAAAGTTTTGAACTGGTCGAGGGACACCGCTGACGTACTTACACTGCCTGCGCGGAGCCAAACGAGTTCACAGCAAACAACTGTATTATAGAGCGTATACGTATGCACGCTGTTGAATTTACTAGGATCGCGGCGTGGCGTCGGGAAAGAAAAACCTATCAAACTGAGCGAATATGTTGTTGGGATAAATAAAAAAAAAATTAAAAACTATTCGGAACAATAATTGCAATTGTATTATATAATATACGATACGCCAAAAATCTGCGCATATTATTACCTATAGACCAGTGGTGTTCCGTAGACTTGGTATAAGTGTTCCGCCAAAATCTTAAAATCAGTAAGAAAAATATTAAAAAATGTATATAATTACTGTTGTATTTTACGGCTGTGTTTGGGGTGTTCCGCGAAAACCTTATGAAATTTTAAGTGTTCCGTCATTCGAAAAAGATTAAGAGCCACTGCTATAGAGTATAGACGCTATAGACTATAGTATATCTGCATATATTTACCCGCTGTCTAGGACGCCCCGGACGTCAAACCATATACTCAGATAAAGCCATAAAGGGTCAATATGTTTTTTTCAACAAGTAATAGATAGTTATATTAAACCATTGGAATTATAGTGTTTTTTTTTTTTAGACGCATTTCAATCGTAAAACTAAGATATAAACACGGGTCGTAGTTACTAGTTCCTATAACTTGAAATGTTTACTTAGAACTATTACCTACTATTATTATTAATATCTATTTAAAGGTTTTTTTAAAAAACATCAAACTGAAATTTTAATTATGATATTAATTGTGGCAACTGAAAGCAACCAAATATACTATATAATTATTATATTAAATACATAAAGTTACAAAAAATTAATTTATAATCAATCATCATGTAAAATTATAAAATTTTACATAGTTGTATCATTAAAATATCATTTGACCAGAAATAAGAAGGGTCCGACATTCCAAAATTGAACCTTTTAACAAGAAACAAACTTTTTTTAATGGTTCATAAATCTAAAAAATCTAAAATTTAAATTGTCTGAAAATACCACTAAAATAGCCTAATTATATTTTAAATTATATTACATCAAGAAAATATTCATATCAGTATTTTGTGAACATTTTAAGTCTGTACTGTTGTTCATTTTTAAATTAAAACAAAATCGTTTAACTACATTTTTCAGTTTTTCTTCATATCATGCATTTTATTCTTTTGAGTTTTGATCACCTTAAGTACCAAATAAATCAAATTTTTTAACAACAATTACTCTTAAAGTCAAAAAGTGAAGCATTAAATAAATAATGATGATATATTGATACAATAAAAATAAAAATTATTTGTTATCCAATACATTCATCACTCCAATTAAAATCTAAAATGACTTTTTGGCAGTAAGTTTAAAAAATATTCTATATTATATTATTATTTATTTCAATATGGATTACTTTTGTGACAGCAGTTCTTCATTATACACATGTTCATAGGCGTAATTTGGATTAAATATAGAGGAGTGCTAGATTTAAGTTCTAGTTATATTTTAATTCATAAGTTTTTAAAATATTAACCAAATATATAAAATATATACCAATTAAAATGGATGATGCTATTAAAAATTTGGGGATGCTAGTCATACAATTTAATAGTAATACCTTCAGTTATGGGTATAAACATGCACATAAGGTAGTGAAAGTGAAATGTTGACTTCTCAATGAATTTCAGTTATAGTTGTACATAAATAATACATGCACCTAATATGTAAACCTAAGTGGTATGTTTGTAACATAAAACAAAATTGACAGATTAAGAATTTATATTTTGGAAATTAAGAAATAAAGATGTATTAGAATTATTATAGAACATATTCATAGTTTTTATTATGTCGATATGGTAAATTAAAATCAAATGACCACTATCACTTTTATTGAATTACTACAATTAGTAATAAACTAAAATAATATAATTCACTATTTCCTAACAAAAATTGTAGTTGCAATAGTTTTAACCTCCATCCAAATATTTAAAGATAATTGTGGTCTGTTTACAAAATTAAAATATGTATACAATTTACTAATCAGTCCATGCAGTTTATTATAATAACTTACATATAAAATTTGTATTCAAAATAATTTTATCACTAATTAGTAATTACACATTAATTATTAGATTCTTTTAATGTAATATTTATGATGCCAGAGGATTCGCATGAATGGAAATATATTGTATTTTCACATCAGTCAAAGGTTTAAAATTTTTTGAATTCACCGGTAATTTTTCTAGTTCATCTATAGCTTCAAATCCATCGATTACCCTAAAAAAATTATAATATTAGATTAACGTCTAGAAACCAATTTTTATTAAATTTTGTATTACCTTCCAAAAACTGTATATTTTAAATCCAGATTTGGTTGAGCTGCATATGTAATGAAAAACTGGCTACCATTCGTGTTAGGCCCATTATTAGCCATTGATATAGTTCCTCGTTCTTTATGCTAAGATTTAAAATAAAATATTATTAATTATTAGTATTTGTTAAGATAATAAATAACATAAAAATTAAAATATAATTACTTTCAAATTTTCTTTGAATTCATCTTCAAACTTTCGACCCCAAATTGATGAACCCCCTTTACCCGTATGAGTTGGATCACCAGTTTGAACAATGAATCCTTTGATGTTGCGGTGAAACGAACACCCATTATAATAGTCACTGGCGCATAATGCTAAGAAGTTCTAATTTCAAACAATAATAGGTATTAATTAAAGAACCATTTAAACATTAAGATGTATAAAAATACATAAATATACATTTACCTCTGCGGTTTTTGGACATTCTTCACAGAATACTTCAATTTTTATATCACCGACATCTGTATGTAAGGTTACAGACTAAAATACAATAATTTCTGATTAAAAAATCATAAAATAAATACAATCTAAGGATAATTTTCAATTACTCTTATAAATACGTTGATGTAATGCACTATGCCAGTGTTTCTTAAACTTTTAGAAATCACGGAATACCAAACAATAATATTTTATTATGAGGAACCCCTATCAAAATGATCTTCAAAAAAGGAGGATACTACTAAACATGAGAATAAACGGCAACAATGATAATATATCTAATATATTAAATACAGCAAAATGCTGATAAAGTTATTTATTTAGGAGGTATCATAACATTCAAAAGTAATATAATATATGACTTTTATTATAATTATAATAACTAATATTATTATTATATGTTTCGCGGAACCCCAAGGTTTCACGAAGCACAGTTTAGGAACACTGTACTATGCAATACTGCAATGGATTTTTTAATGTAATAATACAAATTGTACAAAATTTTAAATAATAAAGCGCTTATTGACTTATTATATTATACATGATAATTGGAACCATCTACAAGTGTATTAATCCACTAACAGGCTGTGATGATTGACTTACCATAATTCATAGAAGACGGATACAATTCCTGAACAACATAAACGTATCTTTCAAATATGTAAATACTAAATAGGTACAAATTATAACAAATTTATATTAACGTAGTAAATTAAAAATTATATTAACATAGTAGCAGATTAAATATAATATTCTATTTTGTTTTTGTTTATAGTATTTGAATAGTGAATACTACAACTGTGATTAGAGTTAAGCAAAAACCTACTATCTATCTGTGATAAGAAAATATCAGTGGTCCTCAAAAATTATTATTGCTATTTGCTATTGACGATTGAATTTTAAAAACTTGTCCACATTTTTACTTTGTATCCTAATTTAATGTATTATCATTATCTAAAATTCTAAAAGTACACGATTTATACTTTCATAGCCATATCGATGATAAATAGGTAACATTTTATATTCTTGGTGAATCTTCATGCATTCTATCATTATTCCTTCAAAAAATTAATTTATTCAAATTTTAAGTTTTAGATTTTTATTTTTTAGGAGTTTCTTACGGTGATATAATTATTATACAAATTTCATTTATTTTAACGACAACAAACCTGTTTTACTGTAAATTTTTAAGCAGATGATTAATTTAAAAATATTGATGAGCCTAAATCAAAATTTAAATGAGTAGATTCTAAATTATTAAATGAATAATATTTCTTAAAAATATAGCAGAAAGTGATATTTAATCTAGTACTTATTATAATTGGGCAATTTTAATAAACTATAAAATGTTAGTAAATTAATTATAAATACTATACTCTTCAAATTATAGCCTATATTGTTCAAACTTACACAAAGTACCTAAAAACACAAAATACCTATCTCAAAAACTACTCAATTGTACTTAAATCTAAATATATATCTAAATCAACATTTTCAAAAAAGTGATCTGCCTTATTTTATACCAAAAGGACATTTGGTAAAAAATGTTGCTTTCGTATATGAGTCGTTGGAATCATCATCAAATGCTTGTGGCTTGTCATCTGATCAAGCATTGTCATCCATGGATCACCTATTGGACAAATGAGAACCACTGCTGTAAATAATGTTTAAAATTTTTGTTATTATTCAGTCCATGTTTTTTATAAAATATATAATATTAGACATGAAAAGTTGTATTTATTGATATACTAAAATCTATAATAAATAATACATATCGAGAATTTATTTTTTAGTATAAGGCAAATTTAATAAACATGAATACATAATAGGTATATGTATATTATAAATCAATGAATAATATATATTTAATGTTATAACATTTTAAAATATTAAAACTTATTGTAACATACAATATAACTCTAAGCTAAAAAAGGAGAAAAATCTAAATTTTAATATTAATAAAATATTACAGAATATTTGGCACATAAAAATAACATACAGGAATAATTATCACAACATTGTTGCAAGCACATACAGCATTTTGATTAATACTCAACATAGCAAATAAGCAGACTATTACATTTTAGTAACAAATAATAATAATATTCAGACAATTTTATTTAAAAAATTCTGGACATTTTAAATAAATTTCCTTAATAATACAAACATCTTGGTCCTTTGTGCATGAACTATCATCTACAAGAATTTCTTGAAGGCAATTATTTAGATCTAATAATTTATGTCTTCGGTCTAAATATTCTGTATTAAAAATTACGTTTTTACAAAGTTCCAAGTATGAAGTACGAGCCTAGACACAATAAAACAAAACAATAATGAATTATTGACTGATAATTATGTAGCTAAAATCAAAAAATTTGTTCAATTAAATACCATTTCTTCAGATGGAATATTCAATAATTGACGTATAATAATATCAACTAAAACTTCTATATCATTAACATAAAACAGTTTAGCAGTTTTTGAGTCAGCAAGAATGTCATTCAACATTTTTTCAACTGAATTTTTTGGCTTTTTTTTCAATTTTAAAACTTGTACTGGATCCTCTATTAAAATGTATACTGTATAAGTATATATGCATATATAGTTATAAATTAAATTACACTTTGTATAGAAAATTCTATTGCAATAATTTATTCCTTAATATTTTAATTTGAATTTAGTTCACAAATAACACATTGAAGAAGAAGCAGATGAAAATGAGTATCTACTCGTCTCTTGCCACTATGTACCACTAGTGAACCATGCCCAAATTTAAATAATAAGCAAACGATGGTTGCATTGATGTTGTGTATCAATAGTATAATTAAATCTGTTTGAGTCAATGTATATTATATGTCATTGTTACAAAATTATTATACTTACTTTCAGTATTAAGCAAAATCAACAAATTTTCAGTAAGTACTTTAGCATTGTTTCTCTGGGCCAGTCCTTTTAAAGTTATATTTGATTCAATTTTTGGAAATTGAAGATTATAAGACAACAATAAATTTATCATGCATTCAGTCTTTTTTTCATCACTGGAAGATTTCTGTTCATCGTCTTCTATATCATTTAGTATTTTTGTTACAAAATCCACATTCATATATTCTACAAAATAAAAATCATTTAATAGAAACTTTGTAGATAAATTTGAATTAAATATTTTACCGAAACAAGAAATAGGTAAAGTCTCTCCAACTGATAAAATGAGTGTTAGAAATTCAGCAAGAATGAATTGTTTATTTAAATCATCTTTGTTATTTTGCATATCTCTAAACATAACATTTATTTCAAATTTTCAATATAAATCAATAGGTATACAAAATGTGTGTAAGAACAAACAGTAAAATAAACTATACATAAATATTAAATAGTAAATTTTCATTAAAAATGCTAAAACATTATAAATATATTTTATTAGCCTTAACAGTATAGTAAGAATACAAATAAATATTTTTATTATTAAATTAATTAGTATTAATGTTATATATTGAATAAACTTTAATTTCAATACTATGGGCCACGTTATTTAAGAAAATAAAGAAGTATGTTAGGTGTAAAAAAATAAAAAGTCAATAATATTTTAAATTTGAGTATGAAGTAAAATTAAATTATGACTATAGTAATTCAATAAGTTTTTTTTTTTAATTTTGCTGAGTATAAGCATGCAAAAACATTTTATAACAGGCATAATAGTTTCAATAATACCTAGTCATATTTTAAGACCTAATGAAAATAATTGTAATAATGACTTTTCATTAACAACTTATTCCAAGACAGTAAAACCAATCACCATGTATACCTTTTGCTACTTGCTTATTGCACAAGAGTACAGTGGCATGGATGCATGAGTAATATGTAAACAGGACAAAGAGAAAAATTATTTGATCATAATCATTAAAATGCAGTGTTGTTAAATGTGTATATTAGTATGGTGCTGGTGCATTTGAGTTATGGAAAATTTTTGCGGGCTATACAAATTCAAAGCACATGTTGATAACATTATATTATTATATAATTATAAGTTATGATTATTTTTTGGTCTGTGAACTGGATAAAATTTGTGGACTGCCATTTGATGACCCCTGTCATACAGCATAATCAACACTGTTATTTGATTTTAAGATTTTTTATTATGATTAAAGTGTATAACATTATCTGTGTTTATACATTGGTATTTGTACAATATTTTTATTTTTCTGCAATTTAAGTGTATTTTTAAATTGTAATAATTTATTTACTCATAATTTGCATATTAATAGAAGTATCATAAAAAAAGCCAACATACAAATACATATAATATTCCAAACTTTAAATTTGATAATTAGTCAATTCACTCTAATACTAAAACTAATAACACATGATTGATTCTACACTTCTACTGAATGCAGATGTGCAATGTTAGTATGGGTCAGAGAAAGAAAACAAATAGGTACCTAGTATTAAAACTAAATAATTTAATATAAACTATTAATTATTAATTACAAATAAACTAATATATAGTTATTAATATTAAATTATTTGAGTAGATTTTTTAATATTTACTAGAAAAATAATAATAAATACCTTGCCAATTCCATCGGCAGTATGGAATTAATTATAATTTCAACCACAACAAAATTGAGCTTACATAGTTCTGAAAATATGTTAAGCAAATGTTTTTGAATCACCCATCGTAATTCCATTTGATAATATTCTAATAAATTATTAATTGATGTATATTGATCAATTTTTAAAACATGATTTATGACCATTGGATCTGCATTTTTCTGTGAAAAAACAATTATAGCAAAAAAATATACAATGTTAATTTTTTTGATTGCTATTTTCATCAGTTATTATTAATCCTATTGTTTCCAATCATTCCAGATATATATATAAAAAAAAAATTTGATCCTTATTTAGAACTTTTTAAACCTTTTTATAAGCCGATACCCAAGTAAATTTACTCTATTAATCTAATATTCTGATTTTAAGAAAATAAAAAAAATATATCATTTGTATCATCTGAAAGTTTTTTTACTAATCATTTTTACTTCTTATTCTATTTCAAAATCTGTTAACAAAAATACAAATTTTAAATTCAATATAAAAATTATATCCAAAATTATAAAAACATTTGCTTATGATCTTCAATATAAATCATAAATATAATACAATTATCATAAATTTATTATTTAAAAAAATACTTATGGAAAGGATATAAAATAGTAAATACATACCTACACAAATTTTAAATTGTTTTTTAAAATAAACAACTAATATTATATATATTATTTAACTTGATAAATAAATAAGAATATAATTGATTACCAAGATACTCGTGAGCTCTATTAAACAGTCTTCAATTTGAACATGATCATCAAATATTTGCCATGAGCGTTGTTGCGAATCTTCTTTAACTGCTGTTAAGTATTCCAATAACTGTTGCATGCATTTTCCATCTTTAGTATTTTCTAAACATTCTACTGGCAATGTTGCACTTGTAGGTGGAAAAGTATCGATAATTTCGCGTATACTATTGAGACTAGATTTGGCTGATTCATCAACTAGATTAGACAAATATTGAATCACAACAGAGACAGCTAGTTGAGAAAAATTGTAAGACAATCCTGTATGATTTCTTACCTAAAACAGAAAAAAATATTTATTTATGTATAATTAAAGTTTTTTTAAAGAATTTTGAAATATATCAATTTGCTTAACACCTTATTTTTTAACTAACAATTACTGAACACCATTGTATAACGCTAATTTTCATAACTTTGATTTTGGATTTTTTTTAAAAATGCTTGATAGTACTATAACTTTAAAGTTTTAACATTTGTATTAATTAACATAAATAATAATGTTATAGATACTAATGATATTGACTTGAAAATCTTATTGGACTAAGAGAGCTATTCATATTAATTTAAACTATGTAGAAATAAATACCCAACAATTAAATGTTTAACATTAATTCGTACTTGCTGCACTACTTCATAAATATCTGGAATAGTTATCTCCTTTGAATTATTTGAAACACTTGTACTATTTTTAGTATTATTTAATATTTGGTCATATGGTTCAGATTGATTACCCTGAAATCATAATAAAAAGCTTGTGTTTATAATATTTATATATTTCATATTTTATAATTTTACATAAGTACCTGGGTTAACCAACATGAATAATAATTAATTTAATTTAATTAATTTTACCTTATCAAAAGTTTTACATTGTATTGGTGTATCCAGTGTATTATAAGAAGATTTTTGTTTCAATTTCTTTTGTCGTCTCAATAATGATTCATATAACTTATATTTATCGGAACAACTATCACTTAAATCAAGTTTTTGTTGAACTGTTGACAAACATTTATCTAAGAATTTTAATACATGAGTATCCTTTACCTGAAAACATTCAAACAGTTAATTAAACATATAATTAATTATAGTTTAATTTACTTACATAAATGGTTTTGACGTAATTGTATGGTACATATCCTAAATCACCAGTATGGTTGATAACTAAACACCAACTCTTTTTATCAGCGACATCTCGATAAATGAAAAATTCATCATTGGTTTTAAAGTCCAGTGTTCTTTCTGATGAAGTATCTTTGTAATCGTATAATGCTTGAAGCATTTCATAATCTAATCAATATATATCTAATTAAATTAATTTTTCCAATTTATAATTAATGCTAATAATAATATTTATTTTATTTTTAACAGGGTGATCTGCTAATTAGACAGTACCAACTCTAACTTAAGTTTTCAACATATTAATTAACAATTTTAATGAAATATAATTAATTTAGATTACTATTAAAAAATAATTACATAACAATTAACAATTATTGTATTGTTTTTGCAGAACTGAAGGATAAACAAATAGAAAAAATATTTCATATTGTAATTTATATAATTCTTTAAGTCACATTTTTAGTATTTTGAATAGAAGATATAATAACATTATTTGAAGTAATTAAGTTTGTACTAAAACTCTAGATCATAGAAACCAAAATAAATTATAAACTTTTTACATATTTAATATTAACTCTGTAGTTGTAAAGTAATAACATAATATATTATTTAACATCAAACATGTAAACAATAATTCTGAACACTAAACAGATTCATGACTATAAAAGCAATCGAAACAAAATATGTATTTGAGCATATAAGATGGTTTTAAGGTGGGAATAATTTTTATTAATTATAATTTTTTCTATAGCTTACTGCTTTCTGATGTATCGTTCATTTTTGTTGTCGGCGAAGTATAACAGTTTCACAAAGCATTAGATTATTGTGGGTTATTGACAATTAGTCCTGGGCAAAACTTTTTTTTTATATACAATAATAACCATTAAAAATATTATAAATTATTTGACATGGACATAAGCATTATAGTACCTACTACAGTAGTAGTACTACCATTTAAGTAACCGATCGATTGTGTGTACTGAGTTAAGTACCTACTAAAAAGATAAAAACCGTAGATAAGATTAGATAATTAAAAAATATTAATCTATGGATAAATCGTGATCGTAATAAACATCAATAAGAAAATGAGTGACGAGATGGGTGTTAAATTTGTGTAGCGAGTATTATTGGCCTATGGGCCATGGGGCGCATATAGATAAGTATAATCGAATTGCAGCTCAACAGCAGCAGCTGATCTAATGGTCGATCTTTATAAAACTTAGATAATAAACAGCTGATAACAGGCAGCCTGGCCGTTTATTTACTTAATTTTATTATTACAAAATTACAATAATTTACAATATAATTCAATACTTATACTTAGTAGGTATTTTGTGTTTTTAAATTAGAGCAGAGTGATTCGTTAAATAGTTTTAAAATTGTTAAATTATTATTTTTTTTTTTTTTTTTACTCGTTTTATTTTAGGAGAAAAATACTTTTATATTCAACTTCGAGGATAGTTTTCAGTAGTAAATTGAATCTAGTTGATATTTTTGTGATGTCAAAACAGAACATTTGTATCTTTTACCACCTTTTCAAGATAATTTGGAAAAATATTAAAGAAAAACTGGGATGAAGATTTTACATAAAAACAATTTTCGAAAATGAATAACCCTTTGAATAAATTTACACTTTAGAAACTTCAAATTATTTACCAAATGTATATACTTTAGGCATTTTTTTTTTACATGATGATATATTTTTTTTAATATTTCGGATTAATTTGTGCTATTTATGAATATTTAAATTTTTTATAGTATTAAGATTATTTTTGATTTTGAATTATGTATGATAACATTTTTATTTGCGAGTAAAACAGATTGAAAATTGATTACTTACACTTACTGCAAGGTTCATCATACATTAATTTATCGCAAAATATATCGAAAAAACATAGTCACGGTTTTTATTTTTAACGTTAGGTATGTAACATATGTCAAACATATGTTAGGTGTGTTCATATGTCTATGAAATTTATCAAAATCAAAAAAATGAATAAATTAGTATATTAGGTATTCAAACTATTATTGCTAAGGCTAACACTAATAACACATAAAAATTATTAGAACATTCTTCATAAGTTTTTGACAATATAATAAAGTATAAATATATTTTAAAAACTAGGTAAACGGTATACTATTTAAAAGTAATAACTTGCAAGTGAATCCATATTACTTATTAGTAGGGCTGGAATTTCGATGCACTTTGCATTTTTTTCTGAAGCTTTCTGTACGATGCTCGTTTTGTTACAGATATGTTTTAGGTATTTTTAAATTAGAATAAGAAATTTTATTTTGCATTTTTTACAATTTTTGATTTTAAGGTCATTTTTTAAAATTTTTAGGACATTTTAGGGGTTTTTAAGTCATTTTTGGTGTTTTTGAATCTAAAATTAAAGATTATAGATTATAGATTTATAATATAAAATATTTATATGCTAACAATATATGAAAAGGAGCTTTTTTATCTACAAAAACTTATTGGTGGACAACAGGAGAGCATTTCTATTTGAAAACCTGAAGCACGCTCTCGTGATTCAGTGTAACAATAAAGAATTATTATTTATTTATTATTATATTATTAATATATGAAGTAAAATAAAATATTTATGTACATGTAATGTAATTTTTTTAAACTTTATGCTATTTTAAATAAATTTTGAAGACATTTTTTTAAGTTTTTTAAGTCATTTTTGCATTTTTTAAGGTCATTTTTCTTGATTTTTAAGGACATTAAAATCCCAGCCCTACTTATTAGGCATTGCTTTAGCATTAAATTATGTAAATCAATAGGTAAAATGTACTTATTTAGTTACGATTAACAGATTACTGACTCATCATTTACATTGATGTACTTCAATTATTCAACGTACGAGCAAATTACTGTTTAGTGTTGAGTACCTATACGGCTATACATATTATATTATATTATTAGAATAGCCTGCAGTATATATACTACGACTATTGTTTATTATATAATTGTACTTGGATTGCGATGTAGATATTTAAAACAGTCAGTCAGTCAGATCTGCATTTTGAATATAAATTTAAATCCATTTATTTATTTATGTATTATTGGTTTAATAACTTACCTTGAACGCAAATCATAATAATGTCGCCATTATAATATAATTGTTCAACGTATATGCAGGTACTCCATACTCCTGTGATCTTCAAATCTTCAATACAACTATCGAGAACAATGAATAACATAGTTACTCAAATGATATAATATACTAATATATTACATATTAAATTAATGCCACAGGTTTTCACATATTATTATTATGATATAATAATATTAATTACCTATGTATGTGTCTTACTGGTTAATTGTTAGGTACTATTAAAAAAAAGCATTATTGTGTAACAAACTAACAACAACTGTTGGCTATGCAGTACCTCATCAATGATCCGAGAATTTTTTTTATAGATTTTAGAGGAAATGCTAAAAAAATTTAATTTTATCTTAATTTTTTTAAATTACTACGTCCTTGGGGACGCCCATGCTACATAATAAACATTAAAATATTGTTCTTAAAAACATGGCACGACACAAAAAAAAAAAAATCAATCTGATTAATGATATTATATTATAGCTAAAGCAGTAAAGTAAGAATTTTCAGAAAAAATGATAGAATCTTGAGTTTATAAATTTAAGAAAAATATCTAAAGGAGGTTAATGATTAGGATTTAGGACTACGATTTTTATGCATTTGCATATCTTTTTCCTGAAGTTCGAATTGATTGGTTGTCAGATATATCCACGATTTGGCTTATTCTCGGGCTAAGCCCCCTCAAAATAAATCATAGCCTCCTCAAATTGTTTTTATACCTTTATATATTTCAGGGAGCATACACACAGTATAAAAATTCAAATTATAATAGCCCCCTGCAATAATAGGCGTTCAGCCAATATAAATTTATTCTTCGATCTAATTACCGGTCGTTCACATTTGAAAATTTAAAAAAACATAAAATAATAGCATGTAATTATTAAAATTAACAATAACTAATGTCTAATAAGTAATAATATAAATTAATAGTTTAATGGAATCAATAATAATATAAACTAATATAAACTAACATTTAAAAAAAATTGTTTTTGCATATTTTTGTAAATAAAATGCATATTTTACAATTTTTTACTGCATAGGAATCCTAGCCCTAGTGATGATCACCAATTTTTGGAACTAGAGATTCTAGGGATTCTAAAGAGTGTTTATAAAAGTGATTTCAACGTTTATATTAGTCACAATGCAATCAAGGTCACCAGACATATTATGTGATATGTTCCAATATAATATTTCACACTGAATTTTATTATAAACAGCAAGTCAAGAACTTAAACTCCTCTTCCACGTTTTTCCCCAAAATACGGCTTTAATTTGTCGAGAATAGTTTTTCCCGCGTGTTTACTCGGGCGTAGGCATTACATTTATTGGCATGATAATATTACCTCCGCTAATAATGGAATTAATAACGTTCTTCACCAGATTAAAGTAATGTGCAATTTTATAGCAACACTAAATTATACAATATCACGGACTACGGTTATCCTATATGACGTTACGTTAATTTACTTGTTACTTCGTTTATTAATTTATTATGGACTATGTATTCCGAACGAGAAGACAAATTATACTTGAAGCATTCTCAAGTTCACTAAGCTCAGAAAATAGACTGTTTATAAACAGCTTTAACACTGGAATTTCACGTAAACTATTATTGCAAGTCACAAAAATATTTCAAATTTCGATTTTTCAGTTTAAATATTTAGACCCACTAGCTACTCGATATCTACTCAATCACTTATTGCAAGTCTTATTGTGATCTAATCTAACTTATTGTTATTTGTTGTTTCAAAAAACAATAATAATAACATGTTTTAAATAATAAAAATAAAAACTAATTTTGTATTAAGGGTATAGAAACTTACAGAGGTTAAAAATATTTTCGCATTTTTTTATAAACCATATTTTTTTATAAAATAATCAAATTAAACCCCGAAATATAGCTAATATTTTTAAAACATATTATTTTATACAAAATATTCTTTAACCTTGAAATATGCGTTTTAAGCGCTAAAAATGTATATACAATGTGATCACGATTCCAGGTACAAATGTAGGTACATGAATTATGACAATAGATCATGTAGCAGCTTATATAAATTATATAATTTTTTTTACAAATATAATTAACAAGTACATAATCATTATCTATAAGGCTATAAAAATAATAAATTAAATAATTTATATTTATTATTTTAAATGTTATATGTAACGCAACATAATACATACCTACCTAATTAAAATATTTAAATATAGATTACTTATCAATAGATTTTAAGTCTCTAAGGTAACACACGACGGAATACCAAGTTTGATGTGTTTCATTACGTATTCATCACGGGGAAACTCGTAATTAAGTAACTTCCAATAATGAATCATTAATTATAGTGAGTCATGTATCTACAACTTTTCAAGCACATCTACAAGGTTTATTTTTGATATTTCGTCTACAATTTTTTCATCGCTGAAAACAAATAAAACATAAACCATTTAATCTAATTAGTAAATATTGTGTTTGTAAAAGT
Organism: Rhopalosiphum maidis; assembly: GCF_003676215.2. Lineage (NCBI taxonomy): Eukaryota > Metazoa > Arthropoda > Insecta > Hemiptera > Aphididae > Rhopalosiphum > Rhopalosiphum maidis. Next base: position 8,216,056 of record NC_040878.1, read on the forward strand.
GTACATACCAATACTTTGATAGGCTATGTTCATCAGGTGAAATACTTGAGAGTTGAGAGTTGAAGTGGTATAGATGTCTTGGTATTGTTCTAGAAACAAAACAATGATAGACATTGTTACTTAATTTATCCCAAAAAGCAGTAGCTGCATTTTTCTTAACTTTATTTTTTTTTTAACATTTTCGGTTAAAATTTTTTACAAATTGGTCACTAATTACAAAAAAACCACGAAATTTCACTTTCAGGGTGTCAGCCTGTCGATCTTTATTTTTGGCTATGTTTTAGTGATTTATATATATTTTATTGAAAAAAATATTGGTAAAATTAAAATTTGAAGCTCGAATTTAATTTCAAAGTTAAAGTTTTTCATTTACCTATATTACAATCCTTAAATGTCCTATATGCTAATATGCCATAAAATATAAATTGTAACAGAAAAATTGTCGCGCAGTGCGGTAACTCAAAAATAGCTATTACTTCAATATACGGGGCTCAATTCTCAAATATTTATTCTAATATATATTATATTTCTGCACTTTGATTTTAAAACTACGATTTTAAATGGTATTTTAAAATATAACTAAGAAATCATTAACAAATAATTTTTTTTCTACAGTGATTTAATATTAAATAAAATAATTATTAAAAAAATTAATTAACTAAGTAATCTTTTTTTTAAGTGTATTTTGAATGTTGCAATTTTCAAAAATACGTTTTTGTTATAATACACTCTCAGTGTACCCAAGCGAGGTTATTCACTCGCTCACTCAAATAACAATAAAAAACTTAATATCCCTCGATTTTCTATTTAACACCACTTCATGTGTGTCATACAGCATTAGTCATCATTTCATCGAACACAGATTTAGTGTTTCGCAGAACTTAAGCAAATCAGTCAAATGAGTCAATTGGTCATAAAGAGAAAAAAAGGCTATTTACACGATACACCTGTCCTTATCTTAGTCGTGTTTCTAAACTATAATAAAAAAAATATTATATTTATGAATAAAAATAATATTAATAATATTAAATTGAATGTTTTCAATTTGTCAACGTTAGGTACATTTTAAAATTATAACAGGTAAATTTTAAAATACATTCAAATTTATTAAAAATGTTTGTATTTTTTCAATACAAAAAAAAAAAATACCAGCTATTCTATAGACTAAATTTTTTAAAGGCTTAAGCGGCTAAGCTGTGCTTTATTTTCTAATAGGTTAATCCATTATTAGGTCTAACTACTAGGTCTACTGTAACTTATATTGGGTAATAACATGTTATAAAACGAAAATATTTCTCAATCAATCGATCAATAAAATTACAAGAATTATATAAATAAATATTTTATTATACATTGTATTAGTTAGGTGTATAGAAATAAGAATAAGAGAATATTAGGTAGTTATATGTTTGATAAGATAAAATTAAAATTTCTGCAAGTTTTCGATGCCACGATGGTGTTGTAAACTATGGAGACTATTGAATAGCATATACATTGGTTTGATTTAAAACGGAGTTTTCTACTATGATCGAGGAAAAACTTGCCTACTTGCCTATGATACATACAATATACTCATAAGAAATAGATAGATATTAATTAACAAATAATTTTGCAATTGAGAGTTTAATTTAATTAAGGAAACTAGATATATAGTTTAGAATTTATTTTTTATAACCTTAATAATAATAAATACCTATTACCTATTATAAATGATAATGTAATTACTGTAATTTTTTAAAGGCAATGTATTAACATGAAATTTAAATTAACGAGTTGTACGATTGTATATAATATTATTTACATTTTAAGTTCAATAATGAAAAAAAAATATGAAATACACTAAAAAACTGATGTAAATGATTATGTTTATAATATCTATATTCTCCTTATTTATTTTATTGATTAATAAACAGTAATTTATATGTTTCTTAACATGGAAGTTGTTTTTTTTTTTTGTTCCAAATGTTCCAATATACAAAAATATAAATTAGAAATTTATAAGTACGTCTTATCTTTGTGAACCAAGATGAAATGATTTGGTTTTGTCTCCCTATCCAGGGCTTTAAATGATCTCGTTATATTATCATTCCAAATTATTTTAATTTGACTATATCCTATAACAAATTGTTATTATTAATGTTTATTCTAATAAGTATACATTAGTATGATTACAAAATGCAATTTGTAATAAGCTAAAATTGAAATAAATATAGTTTAGATTCTAAACTTTAGAACAAAAAATATTGGAAAGATTGGAAAATCGCTAATGGCATAAATAGATTGTTATAAAATGATAACAATTGGTCATTGCACAAATATTTCTTGGAATAAATAAGTTTTGAAACAATTATTTCTTAGAAAAATTATATAATAATTATCTACTTCAATATTTCAGTGAAAAGGGAATAATTAAGAAAACGACATCCACGAATTTTTACCTATATTAATTTTACCTATAGTAAGTATGTTTATTTTCTCCTTATTCCGCATTTCGTTTGGATTTGAAATAACTGGATCAATCTGGTCGCTTACTGTGTCCAGACGACCAGACGCAACTAAAGCGGGACAGCCGTGGCTGTAGCCTTAGGGTCCGGGCCCAGCCATAGCAACCGCAGCTTCTATATATAACGTAATTTTGAACGAAATAAACAAATTATTTGTAGTGAAAATTCGTAATTTTACTTTAAAAGTCTATAGATATTAAAAATTAAATCATGAACATAGGTATTAATTGAAAAATAATAAACATTTAATTTTAAATTGTACAAAATTAATCTGCTGTTGAACAATTAGTTTTTAATGAGGAAACAACTAGTTACTCTGTATTTTGTGAGTTGTGACATGATAAGATTATCTATCAACTTGTCTGCAATAATGTGAATTGAATTTTATTGAATCACATGGGCCCTTGATTACTCTCCACGAGCCACGGCCCTGACTGCATCTTGATTTTTTTTTAAAAACTATTTTTATTTTTTCTACAGAAATTTCCTATTCCAGGAATCTAATGAAAGTTATTTTATAATTTATATAATTATATTTAATTATTTCACTATAATATAAAATACTTAAATACTATACTACAAGTAAGTTTAACGGGACTCGTTAAAAATGGAGATGGATTCATTTTTTAAAAATTAACTTGAAATTAGTTTATATCATTTCATTATGTCTTCATGGGTGAAGATCCTGCAGGCAAATAATAAGTTGACTTAGTGGTGTAGTGAGGGGGGTTGAGGGGGCTTCAGCCCCCTGAAATATTATTAAGATAATTTAAAAATTATTTTAATTTTTAATGGTCTATGAAAATTGCTACAAAAACATTCAATTGTATATTGCCGTAGAAAAATTCTGGCTACGCCATCACTGGAGGCGAGCTTAAACATTTAATAATATAAAGATACTTATGTAAAATTTTAACAGCGACAATACATACTTACCTTGTTGGTTGTTATCTATTAAAGTAATTTATTATACACATTTACACATCACGATTAAAGATAATATACTATATTAATTAATCGCGTTACACTGGGTGGCCCTGCTGTTAAATACATATACATTTATTTAATTAAAAATGCTAATAATATTTAATGTTCAATTTATTAAGTATTAATATAAATAGTTTAATATTAGATATAATAAATATAGTTATAAGCTACGACATTAAGATAATATTTCTTTTTTTTTGTAAAAATATGTTATTTTATATTTTTATTGATAAATTTTTTTCTCCAATTTCCTCCGACAAACTGTTGGTCATTTATGCCTTATTAGTTAATATGAGTAGTTCTATGATTTAAGTTGGATATTTAATATAATATTCATGAATTTGATAAATTGATTTTATCTTAAAATAATAAATATATACATATTATATTATAATTACTAAGAGAAATTTATTTTAAAAACCCAGGAAAGTTACTGTGCTGTATAATTAAATAGGTGTCGCATATATATTATAATTGAGTAGGTCACCGAAATGAATGCGTTAAATTTTAATTCAATGGTACTACATAATTGCAATATACAATGAAAAACGGTGCTGAGCGGAGACTGTGCGTTAGCCTAAATTTACCTTAAAATCTGTACCGCAAGAAATGGCAAAATATATTTTAATGGGTAATTATAGCTGGGTGATTTACCGTTATTACCACGACGATGATATCATATTGATCCTGCGCGAACCGACGATTAAATAAGTACAACTACTCGTTGTCATGGTGGCAGTGTTTCAAGGTCACCAGTATTTTATTTGCATCGCATATAATCCTATATTCCTATATCTACTATATATATATATATATATATATGAGATCATTTATTATATTATATATATATATATATATATATATATATGAGATCATTTATTATATTATATATACATATATTTGATATTTGATATTTATTGATATAAACTCCAGTCAGCTTTTTACATATAAAGGTAGACGGTAGTTGCTATAACATTAGTATATTGTATAAATAATATATCATAAATTCAATATCTATTTATTCCAAAATGTATGTAGCTTGTATAGATAAAAAATACAATATTATCTACTAAATATATATGACTATTGTTTCTTGATCTGTTATTCTCTCTATAAACCACGATATTTACAAAATATATATATAATAAGACACCAGCAGAGGGTGCATTCCCTTAAATGCGTCACTGATGTTCATGGTCATAATTTCATCAATGTAATAATAATGGGGGGGGGGCAGTAATTAATTGGAAAAGAATATGATTAAATTCATGATAATTTGTTCAAATTAACTTTTCTGTTCTTTTTAACTTTTTTACTTAGGTCTTGTTGCAAAATTATTGCAATAGTACCTCTAACATCTATATTCTGTTATAGGTATAGTCTAGTTTTCCGATTAAATTACATAGTTTAGAAAATTGTTAAGACTATCTTAATAGTTGATAAGTCTTCTTTGAGATTTATTTGTTATCATAATTGTTTAGTACAGTGTTTCTTAAACATTTTAAGATCACAAAACAACATTACATCAAATAGTATTTTTGTATGCGGGTTTCCTATGAAAAAAAAAACATGACAATAAACGGTACGTTATATACAATATACAGCAAGACATATTAAACTATTTACTAAGTATCATAACGTCAGCGTAACACATGCGCGGTATGTCGTTGCTAATTTTGCTTTTATTCATTACAGTTAATGTAGTTATAAGAATTTTGAATAACTTTTCCAGGCCTTCCTGGAACCCCTACGAGTTATTCGCGGAATACAGTTTAGGAAACGCTGGGTATTCCAATGTTGTCCATACTAGAATTCAATATATTAACAAAAATAATTTTAACTTGAAAGTTCATCAAGTTCACTTATTTATAATAACTCATTAAAAAAAATGTACTTTATTTTAAAAATAAGTTAAAATATACGTATTTTCTAATTAAAATAATATTCTGCTTGCTTATTTGTTACAAGTTTTAATTTTTAACAACCATGCACTGACAAAGTAAGGCAATATAAAATTATGTATGATATTTCATGCATGAATACACACATTTTTTTCACTATAGTTCTCATTTTTCTCGACATCTACTATAATCCACCTGTGTGGTTGTGTATCGTATTACTTAGGACGATGATGCTATGGTTTTATACTCAAAACTTTGAAAGGTAGTCAAAAATATCAAAACCAGTATTTGTAAACAAAGAGATAAAAAAGTAATATAAAATAAACAGGGTAAACATTTTACGTACTAGACAATATTGAAATATTGTAGATACCATATTAAGTTTCTTCTAAAAATATAAAATAACCTTATATTTATTAGATATTTATCGATCATAATTCAATCATCATTATCAAAAGTAATAACATTAAAACATAATATGTTTATTAAATACTATTTAATTTATGGGCGCAGTAGCGTCCATATGGGGGAGGAACTTTTTTTTTCACGTCTGTATACATTTTATAGCATAAAATACACAAATCCATTTTCAACTTCGAGTATGGTTTCTGGCAATTAATTGAATCTCATTAATACTTTTGGAAACAAAAATTAAAATTTCTATTAATCTTCAAAGTAATTAGGAAAAATTATATACATTTATAAAAATTTTAATTTTTATAGTTAAGGCTTTACAAGATTACTCGTAATTAGTTATTTCTACAGAAATCCAAAAATCAAAATAATCATATTATTGTCAAAATTTCTCTTTTTTAATTCAATTTTGGACAAAAATTGGTAATTGAACGAAGAAAAAGTTAAGAATAACGAGTTAAGTAACTAAAATTCATTATTTTGTTGTTAACTATTTATTAAAAGATATTATTATTCATAGATATTTGAAATGTTACTATACCTTTATTATTTACATATCTAATGGTCACAATATTGTTTTCAAAATAGGGATTCGAATGTTTTTTTACAGAATGTTTCTTTGTCTTTACCAGACGTATCGAATAATCTAGTAAAGCAATAATTCTTAAGATAGATTTAAATTTCTCTTCAAGTTTACTCGGTATCAACTTTCCCACATTTTTAATTTTGTTGCGTTGAAAGTCCTAAAAAAGTTATAGAAAAATTAAAAAATTGTCTTATTTAAAATATAATAAGACAATTAAAATGTGGGTAAGTAGATTCAACGAAATTTTTTTTTAAACTTTTTTTAGAATTATTGTAGTTTCACTAGATCAATCGGTACATTTGGCAAAGAATATGTCTAAACTTCTAAATTCCACGTGTGTTAGAAAAACACTGAAACGGTTAAGGTATAGCCTATTGGCTATTTATAGTACATAGCCATGAACCTATATACATGTAACCATGCTATAGTAAGTCTCAATGTCTGTGTATTGAGTTAAAGTTAATAACAATGATAATATATGCTTTAATAATAATTGATATTGTAATAAATGCTATTTTCAGATAAATTAATTCTACCTACGAGTATTCATAGTACCTATTAAACAATAATAATGAAATAAATGCTTATTATTGTTATAAGTTTATAACATAAAAATTCTTAGTCATAATAATAATATATAATATAGGCTGATTAGGTACAGTCAGTACTGGTCCCCTACCGCGGGCTACCTACTTGATAACTTTTTATTAATATGGATTTATTTTACTATTTTTCTGTAGTCCACACGAATGAAAAATTTTAATGGTGTAGTTAACAGAAAGAAAAATTTTTACAAGCTACACATTTGGCCTTTAAACAATAGTTGATTAGTCCGACACGGCGAAACTAGATATAAGCGTTTTGTTAAAATAAACAAGTATGACATCCATTATGATACTATATAAATAAATTTTTTTTTTTAACAATCTGTTACAGATTTGAACAATAAGCTTAATTTATATAATAATACATATTACAGGAATAAAAGAATGAAGAGACCTTCCATTGGAGGTACTTCGTCAAGAGAGATATAAATAAATTAATAAGCTTTCTTTTAAAAACTACAAATAAGGTGATTAAATTTAAAATAATAGTAAATAGACTTGTTTACAAAAATATTTTACAGTTAAAAATTAAACACATTTTCAAAGCCATGTATTATTTAATATCTTAGCATAATAGCATGGCAAATTAATATATATTTATATAACCGTTACAAAATAAAATTAACTTTGCAATAAAAAATTATTTGTTTTGAATAATACAGTGACTTAAATTATTTTATGATGTTTGGCAAGACTAGATAAGATAGAGAAGTATTTAAAAACAATAATCAATATCAAACTTAATTTTTTAGATACTGGGAACGATGAATGTATTGATTTTACAATGTGTGTGTTACAATGTTTTTTATGCACCTATATACACATTATAAACACGAAAAGTAGTTGAAAAAATACTTTCTATTTAACTTTTCGGATGGCTTCTGATAGAAAGTTAAATCTAGTTTATACCTTAGTGAGGTAAAAATTAAAAACTCCCTGTATTTTTCAAAATAACGGGGAAAAACAAACAAAACATTAAAGAAAACAGACATTTTTGTACGAAACAATTTCGATAAAATCGTTTTTTTTTGTTTAATTTGAAATCAAATAATCATATAAATACTTGAAATTTTACGAAAATTTCAAGAATATAGTTATAATATTTTTTTATAAACACTTAAATTTAGAATTTTGATGAAATTCGTAAAAATTAAAAAAACTTCAAGTTAGTTAGTAGCATGAAGAGGGGCGGACTGGCCAAGGAGGCGAGGAGGCAATCGCCTCCCGGGCCCTAGATCATGTCATGTTTTTTTTAAATTTGAAGTTAAATTTAAATTTGTATTTTAAATAGAATGTTCTTATTTGTATAATTTTTTAAAACATAAAAGTATAAAAAAGTTGAATTGACTAAAAACATTTACATTTAAAATATAATATAAATATAATATTTTTGATTAAATATATATGTATATCCATTTAAGTATAAGCTAAATCCTGGGCCCTATAATTGCTGATTAACCTCTCAGGCCCCTTGACACCCAGTCCGCCCCTGAGCACGAAGTTCATAAAATTTGTATGTCAAGATTTGTAAATTGAATACACAATTAAAAAAAAAAAAAGAGTTTATCGGAAAGTAAAATTAATAGGTTTTTGATATTTTGTCGTAATTCTAAACATACAATCGTAGATATTTGAATTTGTCACCAAATGTTTATAATGTGTATTATTTTCTACTCTATTTTCAAAACATTTTGATTCTTTAAACTTTTTTTTTTTTTAGCTTATTTTTATAAATGCCGATGAAAATCGTTTCGCGCAATCAAGAGACAAGAACTAAGAAGTGAAAATTTAATACAAGAACTCCCATAAGTTTGTCTTATAGTTATATAAAAATATTTAAATACGTGGGTAGAATTTTATTTTTATAAGCATTAGAAGACTTGAACGAATTTTTTATTTTAAACCGAGAACAACGCAATACAAAAATATTGGGAACGCGCTTGATCGCTTGATATGATTAGACAAAGGTGTCGCTTTCCAGACTACTAAATAGATTTTAGTGTTCTATCAGTAAATGCAAACTTTTAACTATGACGAATAACTCTCGTCTGTTTAATAAATTATTATCAATCATAGAAAAATATTGTGTAAGCATCGATGTTGAAAAACAATCTTATTTTTCTATTTCGGTTGTTGTTATAGTAATTGTTATTAATTGATCGCGTATTTAAAGTTCAAATGGAGAATCATTTAATTTTTTTTAATAAATACTATAATGGAAGGAATTTCAATGATAAAACGTTTGAAAAAACAAATATTGTTTATTTCGATTTTCTTACCACCGACAAACACAATATATACTCCTTCTTAAGCAATAATAAACATAATAATATTATGCTTATACGCTACATTGTAGTAAACAGTAAACACTAAAGTTTGGCAGAAACATAAAATATGTTGTTGTTAGGTGTTAAGAAAATAAATGTTTCAATTAAAAGTCATAAATTTTAACTCGTAATAAGGCTCGTGATAAGGCTCTCAACTACGCATAAACAATGATGATTAGAACGCGGACTCGAATTATTACGATTTTTTCCTTGCGAAAACCCATTCTCGCTCGGAGACGGGACAAAACAAAACGTATCGTTATCACGGGGCGGCAGACGATTTTGAGAACCAATTGCGCGGAGTGACGTCAAAAGGCCTAGTAGCGTTATCTCTTGACGTCCAATGAAACGTGGATATCACATCAACACACTCGCACTCGCGTATTCACGCGCACGCACACACACACGCGCACACACACACACACACACGCACACACGCGCACACGCACACACGTCTGGCGCACATACCCATACATACCCACGACTGATCACTCGTCTCGTGCACACTCGCACGCGCACCCATTCCCATACGCACGAGAGAGCGTTCAGAGTAGCGCGCGCGCGCGCACACACACACACACACACACGCCCGGACATACACACACACACACACGACACGCAGACTCGCAGTACACACACGGCACACAGTACGCACACTCACACACACGTTCACAGACGCGCAAATTGGCTTTTGAGCAGCTTACGTCTTGTGCGCTGCGAGCTTTTCGTCATACTACCTTTACACAAGTGAGTGCCACTGTTCTGGTGCGACGGTCAACAGTAATTCTGCGTCACGTACCGCGTCCCAAAATGTATTTTTCTCCCTAACGGTGTACGTTGACTTGCCCACAGGGTGCTGTGGATATTATGTCATCCGACAATGCTGTCGGCGGTGGCCAGTCAAACCCGGAGATGGTCAGGGGACAAATATTTGACGTCGGTCCGAGGTACACAAATCTGTCGTACATCGGCGAGGGAGCTTACGGAATGGTCGTGTAAGTACAAGTCAACGGTGTCTAGCCGATTTTAAAGTGCCCGTCAAAATCTCACATTCGTCTTGTGTATACGTCCTGTTCCGTTTATAGTTTTTGAGTTGAACACATAATATTATTGTTATGCCGACGAAATTGTCTCAAATGTATAGACATTTACATTGTACCTGATTAATCCGGATTTAGAATATTAAATATTAAAGTAAATTTTACTTTTAATTTATTAAAAATAGGTATTTGATAAGGAGATTATTAAACAATATGTATTATTGTTATTATTATTATTTATTTACTTGTTCATTTATTTATGTAGTTATCTGTTACTCACAAGTTATATTCATAGAAAAAAGTAATTGTTTACTAACACAATACTAAGAAAAATTTTTGTCACCCGTTTATTTTTATACCCCCTTCCACCACTCAAAAAAGTTAGTTCAATAAACATTTATTAAAAACACTCAAATGTGTAGTACCTAATTTATTTACATTTTAATAAGTAATATTTTTTTACTAATAAAATAGCATCAAAATATGAGAGAAGCACTTTCAAGTAAAATATATTAGACACAGTAGAGTCAAAGTATTTTATATTTTCTGTAACATTTTCTTTTATGTTTATGAAATATTAAAATAACATTAAGTAACTTATTTATAGATACTATTATAAGGTTCAAATGATTTATTGAAAGTTGTATAGCTATTAGTTTAAAATACAAAACATTTTTGTCATTTAACTAAGTTTTAATTCATTTGAATATTGATAAATATAAATCGATGTCAAATAATTGTATTAATTTTAAATCTACTACATTACTGATAAACTATGAGAAAATTTGATAAAATTTAAACTGACAAATATAAATAATTATATGATAATATTATGATTTGAAAGCTGGTATTAATATTTTATGCTAATAATAAATCATAAACATTAGGTAAAACTCTACAACTTAATATAGCATACCTATTTTAAAATATGAATACCTTTAGTATTATAATCATCTGATTATATTTTACATTGTTTGATCAAATCCATTCAGTTTTTTTTATTTTTCTCAGGTATGTCTGGAGTAAGTATTTAATATTTTAGCTCTTAAAGGAATAAGATAATTTTGGTATATCCACTCACTGTCTTGATAACTATACTTAATATATGTGCCTAAATAGCGTTAATAAATTATTGAATTTATCTAATTTAAATTTATTATTCGAGCTTCAAGAATAATATGTTTGTTTTATAATAAATGGTATTGATTGTTCTTAAGTTTATTAATATAACAATATCTTATTAATAAGAATACATTCGTGTAGGCAATTTTTTTTTGTTATAGTTGAACATCCAGTATACCTATATATTTTATTAGAATATTTAAATGTTAAAAGTAATTTAAAAATATTTCCTTTATATGATGTACGAGTACATAATTTAAATTTAAAATTATAGGTAATAATAATAAGGTTTAATATAATTTACTATAAATAATATACTATGAGCATTATTTTATTTGGTTAAATCTCTGCAATTTCCAAACATTATTGTTTCATAGTTTCATACCTTTCTAAAAGAAAAATATTTTTTGTACCTCTATCAGTCTTATCTATAAATAAGTTAATATTACAACAATATTATAGTCAATTGGATAGTTGGCATAACAATTAATGTTCTTACTGGTAGAAAATAAAGTTAAGAAAGTGCTTTGTTTAAGTAAAATACACCTAATCACTTTTTGACAAAATATATTATACACTTTAGCTGTAGTTTAAAAATTAAAACCGATATTAAAAATATTCATCAAACATTTGTATTAATTTTTTTTAATATAATACCATTTTAAATATTCTTTGCTCTAAAACATTTTTTAAGCAATGATTTATCATTGAATTCAAATTTGATAAATCTATTACAGTGACTCATTCAATTATGAGGTACATTTTAAACCTATACAGCAAAACAATTGTTTTTTTATTCATCATAATCTAATCTTGTAATTATGATAATTCACCATAAAAAGTTTAGTAAGCAAATTATATATTGTAATATAGCTATAATCACTTACTACATTGATGCTTTTAATAACTTTAATATACATTTTATATACCTATTTTATATTGCTTAATATTTAGTTAATATAGTAAAAATAAATCCATATTTTTATTTTTGTTGAAATTATATTGACATGCTTATCTACAACATTAGTTTTAAAAGTTAAATTACATTTTTTTTTTATAAAAAATCAATATATTTAACTTTTTAATACTTTTTTGGTATATTAATTTTGATGGAAAATAAAAAAACTTCAAATTTGTCTCTTTTTATTTTCTGTGTTTCTTGTAGTTTTAATTGTATTAGGTCACCTATCTTCAAGGTAGCTAAATGAGTTATGATGATGTTAATTAAAAATTAATAAATTGCCTAAGAATTTTTTGATTTACAACAATTTATTAAAATCAAAGTCATTTTCCAGTTATTTTTGCACAGACATTCTAGTCATTTTTTTGTCTTAATCAAAACAAAAGTTTATTGTTAAATTGTCAACCTGCTATGATCAATAAATAAACTTTGCGCTAATTGTCTTTCATATTATTTAACACTGGTAATGGAGTTCATCCATAATTAAACATTTCAGGATTTCTGAATTTATAAATTGCAAAAATGAGTAAATAAACTAAGTATTTCTATTCAACAATAAATATTATTTTGAATAGTGAAATATTTTGATGATAAAAATTTTCTATGTTAACATTATTTTTTACAATTGTAGTTGTATTTATTTTATGATTGAAATATCAAGATTTTTATTTAGAATTCATTTTTTACCTGAAATATCTTAATATATTATAATTAATTAACTTTACAGGTCGGCTTTTGACAATGAAACAAATTGTAAAGTAGCCATAAAAAAAATCTCACCATTTGAACATCAAACATATTGTCAACGAACATTGCGAGAAATTAAAATATTAACTCGATTTAAACACGAAAATGTTAGTATAATAAATTATTTTATTTAGAATATCACTAATTTAAATATATTGTTATTCATTTGTTTATATTTATAGATAATTGATATAAGAAATATCTTACGAGCGGAAACTATTGAACAAATGAAAGACGTATACATTGTTCAATGCTTGATGGAGACTGATTTGTATAAGCTTTTAAAAACTCAGGTGAATTAAAATTTTTGAGTTGTTGAAAAAAAAACCATCAATCTTTTTATTCTTTAAGAAAGATATTTAATGAATTTTAATTATTTGTCTTTGATATATTACAGAGACTGAGCAATGATCATATTTGTTATTTTCTTTATCAAATTCTTCGAGGGCTTAAATATATACATTCAGCAAATGTCCTCCACCGTGATCTCAAACCTAGCAATCTGCTTCTCAACACAACGTGTGATCTCAAAGTACATATGATTTATTTTGAATATTTGATTATCTAAAAATATTTTGTTTTATATTATTTCATGATCTTTAATGCATGGTTTAAATTATTGTATTCAAAGTTTTTTGGGATAATATATACAACTATTTATTTTAGATATGTGATTTTGGTCTTGCAAGAGTTGCAGATCCTGATCATGATCACACTGGATTTCTTACAGAATATGTAGCCACAAGGTGGTATCGTGCTCCTGAAATTATGTTGAATTCAAAAGTAAAAAATTATTTTAATTAATAAACTATTAAGAGTAAAACAATTTTAATTATTAATTATTTTTTAGGGTTATACAAAATCAATTGATATGTGGTCAGTTGGTTGTATTTTAGCTGAAATGCTTTCCAACAGACCAATATTTCCTGGTAAACATTACTTAGACCAGTTAAATCATATATTGGGAATACTTGGTTCACCAACTGCAGTAGATTTGTTGTGTATTATTAATGATAAAGTATGTACTTAACTTCCAACTATTGTTTAATTCTTGAATTATTGTTGAAATTATGTTTTTTTTATAGGCTCGGAGTTACTTACAATCATTGCCCTTCAAACCAAAAATAGCATTTTCAAAACTCTACCCAACAGCTGATCCAAAAGCTTTGGACTTACTTGATAAAATGCTGACATTCAACCCTCATAATAGAATCACAGTTGAAGAGGCTCTGGCACATCCGTATCTTGAACAGTATTATGACCCTGCTGATGAGGTATGAAATATTTATTTATACATTATGTTCTTTGTTAAAATGAAACATGTTCTATGTTTTCATGTATCAACTAGGTACTAGGTAGGTAGCAAAACCTCATAAGTTGAAATTAAAATGTCATCTGACTAATAGGCAAGTTACTTTATCTACTGTAAAAAAAGATTAATAATAAGCAAAAACAAAAAAATTTCAAATTAGCTAGCTTACTATGGTTGTTCTTGCTACAACCATTGTTGAGTTATTAATTTTTTCTTTAAGAATTCAGTGGTTCCTAACCCCGGGTCCATCCCGCAGCCCACTTGGGCTTGCAACATTAAACTGGGCCGTGGACCATTTAATATTAACATTTCTAACATTTATATTTAAAGTAATATTATTATATACCTAATAATATTATATATATTATGTACTTATGTGTATATAGGTGTGTTATTAGTGGGCCTTTACAAAATTGGTAGTCCACACAACTAAAAAGGTTGGGAACCGCTGTTTTAGATGTTACTATATGAATGTATCAGCCATTTATGAATAAGAATGGGTATACAGTAAAACTTCCGTTAATGGTCACCTCTATGTAACGGTTAGATTTTTTAGTCCCATCAAGTGTTATGCCATGTATTATCATCTCTAAATAGCGATCATTATTTATGGTCCCTTCGGTTACCGTTAATTAGAAGTTTCATTGTATTAGCCTGGATATGTCCGTTTGAATTAACAATAAGTCCCAATAACTGTGATTAAATAATAATTGATTGTCTATATAAATTATAAATGCGCATGTAAATAAAATAAGATTCAATTTATCTAGAATATTATCTAAAATATTATCTAAGGCATCATATAGGCTTTTATTGATAAATTTATTTTAAAGTTTTCAATATTTTTAATAGCTATAACTCACTTTAATATTAAAATATTGATAAAAACTTACATGATGTCCTAGATAATATTCTTATCTTTAAATTTGATAATAGGTAAATTGATTCTAATATTAAAGTTAACAGCATAAAACGGATTCTGCTGAATGCAAATTTGCCATGCTGTATGTAAAACGAACACAACACATGTGTGTCCTTTTAATAATTATTATTTAATGCAATTTTTTAGACTAATTTTGGATTTTCTCATACTACTTGTTTTTAAGATAATTAAATCTCCTTGATAATTGATCAATAGCAATTGGTTAAATTTTGATGTATGTCTTTTAGATCAACGGTTCTCACCTTGGTAGTTGTCAATTCATTACATGATGTAAACATTTATAGTTAAAACTTTTTTTTTAAAATAAATTTAAAATACTATATTTTTAATTTATAGTGTAATGAATTTATCAAAAAATTCATTATTTTAATACAATAATAATCATAATAGTTTGTAACAACTTTTTAATGCTAATATTATAAAAAAGTTAATAATTTTTATGACATTACGGGGAATCATGATTTCATTTAGGTTGAGAATCACCATTGTTCATTATTATTATTATGAAAATATATTTATTTTGTTTGTACCTTTTACAGCCTGTTGCAGAAGAACCATTTAGATTTGCTACAGAGTTAGATGATCTACCCAGAGAAACTTTAAAACAAATGATCTTTGCGGAAACAGTGAATTTCAAACAAAATGTTTAGGCAAAGTATGGATATTATATGTTTTTAATTCCTTACAGTGCTTAACTCTTATTCTTCTAAAATTTGAACTTATATTGCATTTCAATGTTTAATACATTTCTCGCTTATTTACAGTTCTTTATAATATATAATCCTATCTTGAGTCTAAAATATTCATCTTAGTATTAAGTACGACTTATTATATAGTTAAATTGTATGTATGTATTATTATTATAAATTTAATATTTAATTTATATTATTTGATATTAATCAAATTTGTTGTTACATAATCAGATATTAGCCTTATAAAGTATTTGCCCCAAAGCGTATTTTCCTTTTGAGTGACAAAAATGAAATATTGTTAGTTTTGAAATATTTAATATTACTAATGTGATCGTTTAAAGTCTATCACTGCATTATGATAAAAAAATATTTAGCTAGAATTTAAATAGTGTACATTTTTTTGTTCCCATCCGGCCATTTCCCTCATTCCCTGTCATTTGTGATAATATTCATGGTACTTATACAGTATATTTATTAATATTTTATTAGATGTTGTTTAGAAATTAAATCAATGTAAACATCACGGGATGTAAAATTGTGTTGTTAGTTAAATTAAGAAGTTTTTTTTAAAAAACATATTGATATTATTACACACATTTTAAAGTTTAAATTTCAATATTTTCTTTATATTTCACAAAAAAAAAAAATTGTGCTATTAATTTACCGTAAGTGACCTATTTTTGAAAATAAAGTCGATTAAACATTTAATAAAGTTCAATTGAGTGATTACGTTCCTTTGAAACCAACTTGTAAATAATTTTTGCTATTGTCTAATATATAAGTATATTTATTTTTATTAATTCATTATATCTTCCAAGCTTAATTCTTGTAAATTATTAAAATACTTTACAGTTTTCACGTATCTATTAGTTTTGCTCATTGTTTTGTTGTTATTTAACAACAACATTTATCGTATTTTTTAATGAATATTCTTATAAACTGCAATTTAATTTTGAAAATGAAACATTCAGTAAAATATGTGATAGTATAATTATTTATTATGTATCACTCTAATAAAAAATATTATTCAGTCAAGAGAACAAAATTATAATATCATAATATATATAATATACAGGAAGTTACAGAAAGAACTGACAGATGTAATTTACTAACTATGTAGGTAATAAATTTTATTCTTATCAATTTTTTTTTAAGAAAATTATTTTAATTTAGATATATTGTAAAATAATTATTAATTATTTACAAAAAAAAATAATGTTATATTGATTAGAAAAAAATTGATTACATGATTAATTATATTTATCATCTATTCTGTTACACCTGTATATATTTAGTGACCAAATTGTATTTTGACGATTCGAACTGATTATTTTTATGTGTTCTCAGAGGCCTATCATTTTATATATTTTTTTGTTTATTATTATTAATTGAATGAAAATTTCTAGATAACTTTTGTTATATGTGTTAGAGCTTACAAATGGTATTCAATTTATATTGTTAATTAAATATACAAATGAATGTTAAAACTAATTTAATTGCAAATTATTACTTTTTATTGCAATTTGAATATAAACTATTCTTATTTTATCTGTTTTGTAATATTCTATTAAACACGAATATTGTTTAAAATAATTATTTTACTCCTCTGGTTTAAGCCAAGGTTAAATTTAATTTAAAAATTAAGTACAAAGCTGGACAATTAAGAAAAATCAAAGTATTACACTTTCATAAAATGTTTGTAGTATTTATTCTTCTTTAGTAAAATAATTGTCACATACAAATTATTAGTTCAAATGCTAAAATATTAATTATTTTTATTCCTTTATTACTCCATTAATATAAATTATAAACCTTACAATATTTTGTACTTGTTAACATAAATTATTAATTATGAATTTATACAAAAAAATTAAATAAGCTGGCAGATTTTGTTTTTTTGTTAAACTTCTACCATTTCATCATCATTAAAAAATCAAAAGAAAATTATTTGAAAAATTTTTCATTATATATGTGTCTATATTTTTTACTTTAACTATATTCAAATTTATTAGAAATAATAGCAATAAAAATAGTTTTAAGTAACCATCATTTTCATTTATATTGTTCGTGTTTATATGTGAGTGCAAATATTTTACTATCAAATGAGCACAATATAACCATTATTAATATACAAATTTACATTTATAATTAGCAACTAGAAAAAAAAAAAGAAGAATTTACCTTTATTCAAATAAATTTAATCAATTTAATTGGTTATGATATTATGTGCTCTTTTGTTTTTTAACTACATATTATACAATAATTGTGTTTAATTTAATATAATTATGTAAATTATTAAAATAATATTGCATTTACATTATTTATAATAATCATTATTCCATTAATTTTATTTATTGTTCGCTTTTTCAAACTTTATTGTTGTTAAAAATTGATACTTGAATGATTGTTGAGTAACATGTGGAGGAGTAAAATATGTATTATATATTTTTGTCATTACATATTAACAGTATATTTGGCAATAATATTTTACCTATGTTTGTGTAATTTGTATTTATTAAATTAAATATACTGACGAATGACAATGTGTTTGTTTATACAACGTTACAATACTTATAATAAAATATAATTGAGACATACAATATATATATATTTATATATACATATATATTTGACATTGAGTACCTACTTACTGTTATTAAAACCAACATTCGAGGAGCTGCATTTGAGTTATTTGGAAGTTTTCTACAATGATTAAATTCTCAGAGAATATCAAATTTAACATAATATTAATGATTTATATTTGTACACAGTTACTACTTATTGTAATATCAGTCAACTACATTAAACCATTGAGTTCATACATTTGAATAAATCACTTGTGTAGATGAGTACTTTATCATGTGGTTAAATCCGTATATCTTGTTTCGATAATTTTACTGTTTTGATTAGTTTCAAACAAATTCATACCTAATAGAATTGTTACAATTAGAATAACAAATATGAAATAAATAATTTGAGCAGTAAAACTTATTCTATGCTGTAAAAAAAAACAAGACAGAAAACTAAATACGACAGGTAAAAAACTTTATATTATTTTCTTCACCGTAAGATTACAATACATTAAAAAAAATAGTTATTTCTAGCATAACATTATTAAAAAAAATTATACATCTAAAACATCTTTGATATTTAACAAATAATAATTTCTTACCAGCACAAGCTTTCTATAGTTGGAAATAAGTAAAATAATAACTTTTTAAATATTTAATTATATATACAAAATAAAAATATCAATAACAATTTTTTTTAGTATACTTAATGATTTATGTATTATATTAAAATTATTAGGTAATTACTGTAAAAATAATTGTATTCAATGTTATTATGTTCTTAATTTACTACTAATTGTTACTGTTTTGACTTTCAATTACTGCAAAATTTTTCTTTTCTTTCCTTTTCCATTAAAATTTTGACTATTCATATCGGATTTTTTATTTGTCTTTGGTAGGCTAGAAACATGTGGCAAAAGATGTTCATAAATATCATTTTTTATTGTACTTAAATTTTTATCAAAAACATCATTTGCTGGAAGTGTTTCATCTAAAATGTCTGGCATTTCTGATTCCAATGCTAAGGATTCTAACATTGCCCAATGAAAGTTGATTTTAGGGTTCTTGATCAGTGATGGATAATAATTGATAGGCATACTTTCACATATTTTCATGCCTAGTAATTCTTGTGTACTCGTCAAAAATTCATCATCTTCTGTTTGTTCTATAGGTTTTACTGGTTTCAAACATTCATTAAATGGAAGAAATATAACATGAAATCCTGATGGCTGTTTTTGAGTACCAGTTTCATCTATAACTTCGTCTTGAGGTATCAGGGTAGATAAATGAACCTTTCCTCCTTTCCGAATTTTCAAGAAGCACATAATATATTTATTTTTCTCCAAGCAGCATTCAATAAGAGAATTAAACATACGCGTGCCACCTATGTCTACATCACTATTAGGCCGAAGAAATATGGGAGTTTTAAAATGATACGATATCATAATATTTTCTTTATTTGTAAAACCAAGTAATCTAATACCAGGTTCTAGAATGCCACTTTTTAGAATTGCTAAATCTTCGTTTTTAAATATTATTCTTTTATCTGCTAACACTAAATATTTAGCTTGATCAGATTTATGGATTAATTCATCATTTTCTATTGTAAATACTTGAGTATTACTAGTCAAAGGCTTATTAGTTCTCTTGTCCAGCCTGACTTTTGATGGTATTTTAGATTTTGAATAAAATCTAAACAATGATGTAGATATATAATAGTCATTATTAATATAGAATTTTATTTTGGATACACTTCTACCGTGTTTTAATTTTTCATTGATTTCCAACATAATATCATCTATACTTTTTAGCCCCTTCATGGGTTTAGAAATACTGTTAAAGTTCTTGAGGAGACCTTCATAGAAAAGGTTCATGTTAAATGCTGTACCAATAGGTATAAGTTTAAAATCAATATTATTTTTAATAACATCATCAATTCTTGTTCTTAGATGAAATTGCTTTTTAGAATCGCCAATTTCGGGTCGGTCATTGCATGTAATGAGCATAATAGTACTATAGCTTTGATTTTCACTAAATTTTTTTATAAGATAGTTACCATACCATATTGCGTCTGATAGAGGTGACAACGGAGATTGTCCAGTTTGAATAGGTTTACTTGTTAATATATCATCGAGCTTTTTAATTAATTGAATATTAGGTTTTATTGGTTCAGATAACGCATTAATATATTTGGGACATTTTCTATTATCATCGTCTGTACCGTATATCAATATACCTATTTTATCATTTCTGCTCTCTCTAATTAGTTTCAGAACTACTTTTTTGCAAAGTGTAATACTAGTTGCAAAAAAAGTTGTATTATCATAAGTATTGAACATTGGTTTTGAAGCATCAATTAAAAACATAATATGTTGTTTTACAAACCATTTTTGTTTTTCTTCTTCAAAAGATTCACTTTCCCATACAATTGGAGAATCTGATAAATCTTCCATCTTAACAAAGGTATATATTATCTAAAACCAAAAAAAAAAAAGTTTGAAATACAAACGTACATTTCAACTATAAATGAAAAATTATTAAATCTTGTTTTTTACATATAACTAATAACATAACAAAGCCCTTCGAATTTCTAAAAATTGACTATAATAGTAGTAGGACCAAAATTTAAAAAAAATTTACATTTATAGCCTAAAACTACTACAAAATATTTAAAAATAAAGAATTTGTTTCAATGAATTTCTATAATTTAATTTTGTTTGCATTGCAATTATTTGCAAGTCCTTATTTACATATATATAGATTTTTAAACTATGGCAATGTCCTTTTGATAAAATTTCTTACACATTTGCTATTAACAGCTATGGTAGTTGTCCACACTTTTCCTCGAGTAAAAGTCTATATAATATAGGTATGTAATATAAATACTATAAAAAATAAAATATATGATCATTAAAAAGTGTTTGATGAAGGATGATATTAGAACTTATACGTATAATAAATGATACATACCTATTACCTATTAAAATTGTAATACTTTACTAACAACAAACCTATAGCAATCCAGAAACTGTTAATATTTCTTGACATACAAAAGAAAAGGCCGGAATAGGCTGAATATATCTAAAATATATACGATTCGACGATCGACATGGATTTTATGGAACTTATTAGTTATATACAATCTAAATACTTAAGGTTTTAGACTAAAGTTTCACAAATTTCCAATGTTATTATTTATGAATTATCGTGTATATAAAAAAAAATAGTAAAGGCAAACTACAATATTATTTCAGTTAATAATTAATAGTTTGATCAGAGAATGATTTACCTATATTTGATAGTAGTTGATTTGATACCACGAATTATTTTGTTTTCATTTACAATTTACCTTTTTTTCTCGTGCCGCTGATCATAGACCTATTAATTATGTTTGGTGTCTCAGTATTTGGCCATAAATATAAAATAATAGGAACAAATAATAGATTTTGTATTTTTATATTTTATAGACGAATCGCTGGAACGTTTTAAAACATACGGGAGTTTTTTTGAAAGAATACGAGAAATTCAACCGTGTAGACGAAAACAAGCGGATTGATAAGAATAATCGATTTAATTCGTCCCACGTGGGCTTGAAGGATCGTTTAAAAAATTAGAATTCAAACGCCATATCTTGAGCGTTGCATACGTTTTATATTGTACTGACATCCTCTTAAGCACTAATTTTGGTTTTTTTTTTTTAATTTATAATATCGTATCTAATTTATCTGTATAATATGATAAACGTATAGACAACCTATAATATTATTATTATATTTATTCATTAATATTATGTACATTTTAATTAAATTAAATATATGGCATTATTATATTATGTATTATTTATGTTTATTATTTTATTTATGCTGTCATATGAATTAGGTTTATCGATGTTTAATTTTGTCTAAAGTTGAAATAGGTAGTTAAATAATGATCTACATTAACTATCACTGATTATTTACTCAATCGTTTAATAAAAAAATGTACACAAAATTCTATATTAACCTACACAATATTTTTTATTTTTAACGTATTATGAAAATATGCGAAGTTCCTAATAGAATATACATTTATAAATAAATATACACTCATTAAAGTATATTTAATATATTTTATGTATAGGTATCTACATAATAGAAAATAAAATAGTTTTTATAAATATTAATCGTTTCTAAAATTTCAAATATCCAAAAAATTGTCTGGTTTTTTAGATTTCTATTACCCAAAATGTCAGAGATAACTCATTTAAATGTCGAGAAACTAAAAAAAATGTAAAAAATCACCTAACTAAGAAAAAAATCTTATATTCGTTAATCTAAAAATATGATAAGTTATAATTATTTAATGATAAATTGATAAATAACTAACAAGTTCTCCAAAAAGCTCTCTGAAAAAAACTGCAACAATGGAAGGGATAAGTGTCGCTGGAATTATAAGCTCATAATATTTATTATTTACATTTTTCGTCCGCACGTTTTAAAAAATTAACAGTTGTTTGTTGTTATGTAATGTCAATTTAAAGTAAAATTAATTGGTAAGTATGGTAAATATCCGTGATTTACCAACTTCTTCCTCTAATAATGTTTGATGGCAATATATGTGTACTTAATTTGTTTATCATTTGTCCAGTTCAAGACTACAACAGTCAACAATATAAGAATAAATGCTTTCCAATGAGAAAGCGCTTTATTTGATTTTTGAATAGTATATAATAACCGTATTATACTTAATTCAAAACACTGATTGGTTATTACAATCATTACTCGATAAAATAATTCACTTTTTTATAAAATAGGTACTTATTTTTAGTAATAATAAAAACAATATAATTATGTGTATCGAAAATAAACTATTTAACAACTTATTTATTTTATGTTTTGTACTTACCTAATATCCTTAGCATTTTTTTAAAATTATGTTTTAGATATTTTTTGATTGTTGTAGTCTTGAATTGGAATGCCTGCAATATTTTACTTAGACATTAATTAATAATTAGTCATTACTAGAGCGCGGATTTCTATGCAACTGCATATTTTTTTCCTTTCAATATTTTTGGATTTTTGTCAGTTATCTCCACGAATCATCATAATTTGAAGCTAATAGGTGAATTTTTATTTTGCATATTTCTGCATATTTAAAGGTTATTGCATATTGAAGCAAAAATTTAAAAAAATTTATAAAATAATATTTTGTCAAGTAGAAAAATTAAAACTAAATTTCAAAGTCACTAAATAATAATTTATATACATATTTAGTTAAAAGATAATTAGATAAATAATTGATTAGGACGTAAACTTAAAATATGTCCCAATAACTTCGGTTGACGTCGAACGTTGATTCTCAGTCTTTAAAAATATATTAATCGATAAACGACACAGCTTCACAGAAGAAAAGCTTGAAATGCATATGATTATTCATTTTAATAATAAATACAATTTTAAAAATAAATTAAGTTCAGAAAATTCCCTAAATTTTTTTGTATTAAGTATTTAAGTAATTAATTATTATAAGTTTTATTGTAAATTTTAAATAAATAAAAAATTCTTGTATATTTTTTACATATTTTCATAATTTTGAATGCATATTTTTTGCATATTTTCATGATTTTTACTGCATATTATATGGCATATTTCGATACTTTTAAGTGCATAAAAATCCGCGCTCTAGTCATTACATAGTCATTCAATCAATTCAATTATTATTTGTCTATTGTAATAAAGCCAGTTTAATTACATACCGTACTTACATAAAATCATTACATGTAATATTATAAATTACAAAGATTACCTATTACTTTAATTTAACAAAAAAAAAACGACTTGATTAAAGTCACATATCCATTATATTATAGCCATCTCTCGAAATCTTATCTACTAAACTCGACATTTACTGTTGTAGGTACAGTATAACAATAATCTCTAGGTATTTTTGTTGGGTTCCAACCATTTTAATTCGATGAATAAGACATGTAGGTAAGTACATCAAATATAAAATATATTTTATTCAAATTAATCGAACTAGTTAGTTCTATTTAAAGACATGATTTATATTTCTATTATATCAAATGACATAATTATTGTTACCATTTACGAAAAATGTAATAAGTTAGTATTAGGGTAGTGTATGATATTTTCACTATTTCATGATACTAAGCTGTCAATTTTGTAATAATTGATTTATACACTTAATAATAGATTAATACGAAAAAAATACAATTTTTTAACAATTTTTAATTTTATATATTTTTTTTAACAACAACAATTTTTTGAAAAAAATCAAAATAAATGGTGGCCGAAGGGCTCAAACAGCATATTCAATTAAATTTTGTAATATTGAATAAATAATTGATAAAAACTGTATAATTTTGAGTCTAAACGTGTGAAACATTGTAAACAATAACCAAAACAAAACGTGTTAACATGAACAAAAATAATTAGCCTTTTAAAAATGGAATAACAAAATCAGGTAAAAAAAAGGGGGAGGCGTCAAAGCGTGTAAGATATAGAGGCTTCTGCAGTCACCTGTGCGGCGTTCTCGCGAGCAGTCGAGTGATGCTGAGGCGTTTGCCCGGCAGCGCGATTCGACGACCATCATGACAGCAGGCCAGTCCAGACAGCTTCGGCTTCGGGAGCGGCTTGTGCGCGATGTGGTGCAGACCTGGCGACGGGCAGCGGACAGCAGAGACCGAAACGCGCGGATCGGCGACGACGACGGAATCGCCGCGAGACGAAAAAGGGAGTCAGCGGACAACGACGCAACGCTGTCTTCGGACTCTCCTTAAATCTCGTCCCGGCGGTTCCGTCTGCCGCGTCTGCATCCGACGTGCCGACCGGAACCGCGCACCACCTGATCTTGAAACTTCCAGTCGCTAATCGGCCCGGATGCAACACATGCATCCCAAAGCCCGTCGTACCCCTTTCCACGCCGTCGAAAATCTTCGACGACGTGGAGGGGTGACGAGTGGTTGCATGGTTACACCCGGTGCCAGCCACCCGACTAATTCTCCAAGACTATTTTTTACTTCCTCGCCCCTGGCCGTCACAACGTCCTTTTCTATCGGCTCCAGCTCGTCGCCTCCAGCAAGTGTGGCTTCAGGCGACGCATCATCATCCATTTTTTCCGGCACAGTGCCCTTCTCTACCGCTTCCTCTTCACTTGCATCAACCAATTCAATTTCGCGTAACTCATCCTTGTCTATTTTTTCTGGTATACAATTTTGTAATTCTATCTCCACGACGTCTGTATCGATTGCCACTGCCGCCTTAACATCGTCATCTAGTGATTTATCATCGGTCAACAAAGATTCCACTATCTCTGGTACCATCACGGACGTTGTTATTTCCTCATCTTTACTTGTACCAGCCAAGTCATCTTCGGACGACGATTTTTTCAATTCTATCTCCACGACGTCTGTATCGATTACCGCTGTCGCCTTAACATCGTCATCTAGTGATTTATCATCGGTCGACAAAGATTCCACTATCTCTGGTACCATCACGGACGTTGTTATTTCCTCCTCTTTACTTGTACCAGTCAAGTCATCTTCGGGCGATGAACCTTTTAATTCCGTCTGCATAATTCCCGTCAATATTGCATTATTGTCGTCACTAACTTGAGAACGATCTCTGCTAGACACTAACGGTCGCAAGAGTAGATCGTTCTGTATTGCCCGTACATTTTGATTATTAAACGACCGTAGTTCTTCAATAAACTGATCTATATTTCGTGACATTGTTACACTAATAAATATTTTATCGTATGTATTGATAATAAATGTGTAGTATGTCCGGGAATTTATTGTTAATGAGCCTTTAAAAAATGTTGCGCTAACAAAAAAATTGAAAATCTCCCAGACGACGGATACAGTGTTGTTTATTATACTAGCCAGCGACGAGTACGGTAAGTCCGTTATTTTTCCAAAGACCATTATTATATTGTAAAAATGTTAATTATTTAATATTACCCACTTAAGTATAGGTACTATTTTAACGAAAATTTTGATTTCTGTACCATATCCATTTTATACTTATAGGTGGATCTTTTTTCAAATATAATATATTTTTTTCGATTTAACTCTATAATGTATGACATATTTTTCCGATAAACAAAAGTTTTTTCCAATTATTTTATATTTAATACAATAACGATCAAGTAAAGATATTATTATTTATTATCAATATTATATTATTTTGTAATTTAATATAATTTAAATAATGTATTTCTGTGTATAATACATATATTATAATACGACTCTTCTGGTCCAAACCATTTTACCATTTTTTCCTTAATTAACGTTGCGGCATAAAAAGCTCTTGGCTGAAAGATGAATAGATAAATTACGGTATGGATCCACACGACCTACACGCTCCTCATCACATCAAAAACATATGAAAAAGTTCCCAAATACATGATTATATACGTCAGCAATTGGATGTATTACAATTTAATTTAAAATTAGTAATAAAATATTATTGTTTTTTTTTTTCGCCTTCGCGCATCTTTTAACTACCAATGAGAATTTTATAATATAACGTTTAAACTGTTTAAATTATTGGCATTGAATTAATTAATTTGGTTTTAGCCGTCAACTTTTCTAAAAATTAAAATTATTGAAATAATAATGTTTAGTTTAGCATTAATTTAATTTTAGTTATTAAATATTTTTTTTCTCAAATTATGTAGGCATAATTTGTACTTGTTATTAAAAAAGTTTTAACGTTTTAAAATAATTATTAGACTTTTAATTGATTCACCTTGTATACTTTTAAATGTTTTGTTTAAATTTATGTTGTGTGTATCACTGTATCAAAATAAAATTACACGCCAAGAACTAAACCGCAAAGAATCGGAAAACCTTTAAAACTAAAATTGGTATTTTTAGATAGAATAGTCTTATATGTATGACTCTTAACAGGCTCTTATTGATTTTAATAGATTGAATAAAATAGATTAATTTTAATAATTGCTTTTCGTAATCTCAAGCTGAGTTTACACTTAGGCTCGCCAAGTCTAGGTTTAGTTCCATAAACTATGTAAGAAGTTTAAAAAAATAAAATATATTATTTATGCACTTGTATGTTGCTGCATAAATAAAAATATATAAATACAATACATAAACATTTTTTAAAATATTCCAATGTAAAGTGACTCCGCACACTCTATCTAAAAACAAGTATTACATTTGATTATTTTTTTTTTTTTTTTTGGGAGGGGTGGTTATTGAAATAATTGTGGACTAAGCCCCCCTAAGTTCCCCCCCTCGATGTCTGCCTATGGATAGTATACGGATTTCCATAGTATAAAGTTAATACATGTTCGGAATTTATAAATTGTTACGATTATTCATATTCTCATCTGCTTAGGTATATAATCAATAATAATAAAATGAATATATGATAACTATTTAGTTGAAATACATAATTATGGTAAATTATTAGTTCTAGGGAGTACAACGAAAGCTCACTGATCTCAACTCATGGTTTCTACCACAGACACCTTCTTTCAATTTTTTTTTTTAATTATCATGTAGCAAGTGCCAGCTAGAACCTGGTATTCTGGTCCAGGCCATTTTAAAATAATTAATTTAGAACTTTCTGCGTTTCGGAATATAGTGGGTTAGAAATACAATGTTGCCCCTTTTGTCAAGTATAAATAGTAGGTACACAAAAATGCATTTATTTGGGACAACGGGACATATTATGGCGAATGGCGATGGTAATAATTAGATAACGATAATTAATAAAAAACTAAAAATATAATTACAATTATTATTGTTTATCTCTATTGTCGTTGTTGTACGACGCCGACCGAAGTGGTAATGTAAGTGTACCTAGGCATATGTAGATACAAATACGAGTTATATTACCCGTCACGTTTTTAATATCTATTTTGTTTAATATTTTTTTTCATTGTTGTTTTTATAAACCAATTCAAAAATCTAAAAATTTGAGAAAAAAAGGTCTTTCTCAAATAATGGTAGTCCACGAGACCACGACCTATCAAATGTTCTTTTAGACCTTAGTAGTTCGTAATATTAAGAACTGAGTTTGAAATTTTGAATATAGTTTTGTGAAATAAAGCTGCATGTCAATCATATTTCATAGATAGGTCATAGTAGAATAATGATATAGATAGGTAGTGAAGTTTGGTAATTTTTAATAATTTTTTTAAGCAAGTTTAGGATTTGGGAACCACTGGTTTTGTTATCAAATATTGTTAACAGCGGAACTTGCGTTTATTTTTTTTTTTATCAAAAATAGCAAATTATATTGCCAACTTTATGCGTGATACTATACATGTTGTAATAGGATTAGGAAGTACTAAGTAGGAATGACTAATTATAAGGAGTTTAAGAATTAGAATATGTTGGTAGGTTCTAAGCTTTTAAATATTTGAAAACGTCAAACACAACAATCAAGTAGTCAAGTCTCAAACGTGTCATTTAGAAAACAGAACAAAACGACTACTTAGTAACTTTAGTACTTTCCTGGTAAAGTGGTAACAGAAAATATCAAGTTCCCGTGTGGTAGGTACGAAATTTGTCCATAGATAAGAACTTTTGTATTGTTATTGTTATTTGTTCAATTTGTTGTCTGTGTTGTCTATATAATTCGACGGATGACGTAAGGTTGGACACGAATATACGATTGAATTTTTTTTTAAAACTTAATTATTTATGAAATCAATCGATGCAAAAAAATGTACTCATATGCTTCAAAGTGAGAAGGACTTAAGTAATTTGAAATAGTTCTATTCATACGCTAAATGCATAACTATTAGATTTATAGTTTGTTTGTCTTCAGTGTTGACTGATTTGATTTGGTTTGTTAATCCTTTTAATTCGGTAAGTTGAAGATATTTTTTTAAAACTGATTAAAAGTAATAGCAGTTTTTAAGACTGGTCAAGATTGCTTACCCTTTTTAAATTCTGTGGTGGTTTTTTTCAATAATTTAGAGTAATAAATATAGCTTATTATCAACTTGTACACTACTGTACTAATAGTTAATGGACTAGCTCTAAGTAACTTAAAAATTTAAGAAAAATGATACTGCGAATTGGAATACAGTTATTTTTTTAAACTTTTCTGTAGTCTTTTGAGAACATCCAAAAAAAAAAAAAAAAATGAACTATTTAATTAAATGTTTCTTAGAGATTACCCGTAATTTAAGTAAAGCATAATTGACCATTTTTGGTTAACTTAAACACATTTGAAATCTGAATTATTTTTGGTCAAAACAATCAAAAAGTGAATAGAATTTTAAACTCATTATAATTATATAATATATTTTGTTTGCATTTTAGTTGGTATGCAGGATGACAAACCATCTCCTGAACCACCAGTGGAAAATAATACACCAGAGTTAAAAAATTCTATATCAATAAAACATTTTGTACCGAAAGTTGGATTATTGCATCATAGAGAATCTCTGCAACTGATATTATGTAAGCCAAAATTAATGCCATTGAAATCCATGACATTGGAGAAATTACAAAAGATGCAATCCGAAGCAGAAAAAAAATTGTCAAACAGATGATTATATAAGTTTTAAAATGACTGTGGGAATATTCAGCGCTGAAGTTATATTCGCTTTTATTTTAACTACGGTGATACTTAACCGTTACGGCAATTGGAAAACTCAAAATATTGTTGTTACAACAGCCGTGCTCATTGCTTGGTATTTTTCTCTGTTAATTATCTTCGTTCTTCCTATTGATATATCATTGGTAAGTTTTTAGATTACTATAAACATAATATTTCATTGTGTTATAATTTCATTTCAACTAAAAAATGTTTAATTATTCAATTTTTATTTCTATAATTTAATAAAAATATTAATCTAAATAAAAGATTGATTTGTATATAGTATTTATATAACTAGCATTCATTATAATATGTGATTATTATCTTGAATTCTAGGCAGCTTATCGTAAGTGTGTTCAAGATGGGCATATCAATTACGATAATAATACAAATTCTAGTCAAGATTCATCAGCCTGTAAAAAACCCTGGAGTTATGTGCCAGAATCTACGTTACCAAACATGTGGAGAGTTGTTTATTGGACTTCTCAATTTCTAACATGGTAAGTAATCATATAGAACATATAAGCTACAGTAAATTCTTGATAGGTATGTTGAACATTTAGTAATTTAAAATGTTTGGTACTTTCTTATTTGACTTAACAAAATGTGATTGATAAGCATACAAATATTCATTGTGAATCATTATTTTTACCAATGAATTGATTAGACACGCAATCTTACAATATATACCTACATATCTTTGAAAATTAATCAAAAGTATTAATATAATTAAACTAATACTTTTTAATTGAAAAAAATAATATATTTAATGTTATTATCATATTATTAAGAAAGCCATCTGAGCTATTAGTATAACTTTAAGAGGAATTGTAAATATATCATTATCACATATTTAACAAAAGAAATCTTAGTAATTTTAGTTTTGTAGTCAAATTTTTAAAATTAAATAAATAACCCATTACAAAAATTGTTGTTTATGTGTGAAATTTCTTCCTAGCATAGTGTTTTTATAGTATTTAAATTATTTAAAAAAAAAAATACTGAGATAGCTTATACGGGTTACTAAAATTAAATTCTCCTCAACCAATCTTTTATTATGTTAATTCAATAATTTAACTACATAACAGTAATGTGAAGTGCAATTTTGCTATAGTGTTTATGTGATGTAAAAAAATAATAGCAGATGTTACAATGACTTCTTTTAAATGGTTTTACAAGAGTTAAAAAAGTATTTTTCAAACATTTTTTTAAAATTGTATAGAACTTTATATTTCTATAGTCATAGTGTTTCTATTTTTTTATCATTCATTTTATACATTTATTGTTTAGTTTTTAGTACAAACTAAGATATATTATTATGATAATTATTATCATATCTTAGTCTGTGGTTTTTATAATATTATTTGCAATTTGTTAAATATGTATAATATATTATATATAGTTATTTAAAAGTATAAATGTTTAGGTTTATTATGCCAGTTATGCAATATTATGTGAAGTCTGGAGAATTTACACTGAAGGACAAATTGAAAAATGCTATTAAAAGCAATACACTATATTATAGTACATTATTGTTAATTGTTACAATACTTATAATTTACATTGCTCTTAAGCCAGGAGTGCATTTAGATTGGTAAGTTTACAATATTTGTGCAGATGTCAGATAAATTCTAGTCATGATAAATAACAGTATTATTTAAATTACAAAAATAATAAGCATTTAAATAGTTACAAAGTATTATAAAATAATTTAAATTTAAGGTTTTGAAGATAATTTTATTTAAAAGCATCAATAATTTAAGTTTATTGTATGATAAATATTTTTTATTAATTATAGTACTTAATTAATAAAATTATGATTTCAAATGTTATGCAAACTAGTGATGTCTGCATATCTGTCTTATAAATAGGGAGCAGATTTGAACGTATTAAAGAAGAAAGAATCAAAATATGTAAATAAATATAACTTAGGATTAGAGTATGTATTTATCTCTTATTTAATTCTTGAAACTATTTAAAACTACACATTCTCTGGGATATAAAAATTTAAAGTGGCAAAGTACCTAAATAAAACCTAAATATTATTAAGTGTTTCCTAACTATGCACCTATTGTATCCCATTTAGTTAAAATAAATGGCTCTGGAAGCTGATTGAGATCTTTTGGTGTATTATTCTTTAAATTTTACAACTTGGTATGGCGCTTTAAGAAATACTCTCTTAATTGTAGTTATTTGGTAAATGTAATTTGATCTCATTGTTTCTGCTAACAAATATATTTAAATTAATTAAACTGTACTTATTTACCGAATATATAAAATAAGTATTTTTAATGAAATCTGTTCCCTTCTTATAAATATTGAAATATTTATTTTACCAACAATGAAGTTCTTGAAAATACTTTAACTTAATTTAAATAAAATAATTATAATTTAAACATAAGTTGTCAATATTTTAAAAAACATTTTTTTTTTTTTTTTTATTAATTATTATAATATTAAAATATTATTTTTATTTTTTTTAGGCAAAAATTAAAAGCTATCGCATCATCTGCTAGCAATACATGGGGATTGTTTCTATTAATATTATTGTTAGGTATTGCATTAGTGGACATTCCAAGAGAATTATGGCGGTCTAGTCAAATTGATTATACATTGAGAAAAGTATATTTCAAACTGTCAAAACTTAATACAGAAAAGTTAGAATCCGAAGGAGCTTTAGAAGATGTTCTTGAAGTACTTATCTCCTATATATTATATTGTTTTGTAAAAAAAAATTTTAAATAAGAAAAACAAACTAAAATTTGGAATTCTTACATTAGTCAATAAAAAGTGTTAGTATCAGTATGAGTCCAAATGATGCGTTGTATGATTATTTTCAAATAATTTTGAAAAAAGTTCCTGAGGATCAACAAGATTTTTTGAAAAATGTGCGATCAAATTCAAGGAATCATACAACACCTCCTTCAATTGGCATGTTAACTCGACTTCATAAACAAGTAATATAAGAAAAAAATATTATATTAAAAAAAAAATGATAAGAATGAGCTTAATACAAGTTAAGTTTTGTGAAAATTAATAGTCTAATATTTTGATCAAATGATGTAGACAGTGCTAGACCTAATTTGCTCGAACACCATCGAAAATTATTGATTGGTTGAGTTGATATTAACTGATTTTGAATCAATTGTAATTTTCCTGGATTTGTTATCTTGTCTCCATCAGATTCAGTTATATATCTATCTTCGGGATACATATATTTCCACAAGTATATTGAACCGTTTCCTCCAGTTGTAGTAAAAATTTCTCGATGTTGTGGTAAATGTCTTACAGTCCAAATGGTGTGTTTGTGTACATTATTTTTTATGTAACCAAAACCTTTTGTAGGATGTTGAACTTTAATATCGAATACATAAAAATGTGATTCTATTGTTGTGACTATTAATTTATTCATTTTAATATCTCTTCTATCAAATTCTAAACTACAAACTCCATTTGATACGTTGGTTTCCCAGCGTAATGCCATTGCTCTTAAGTCTAACATTTTTATGTCACCATTATCATAACCAGCACAAACAATTCGTTCTTCTGAGTTGTAAGCATTTCCAAATGCTACTGTCCAACAATCTCTCTTTGTAGCACCAATCGCAGTTTCCATTTTTGCCACTGGTAATTTTTCTCTTGGATCCCATATTTTTACTGAACCGTCTTTCCCACCTTAAACAGTTATTTTTATTAAACACCAAAAAGACAATTTAAGTAAATAATTAGCAATAAATATAATAAGAAATAAGAATATTATAATGTTAATACCTGTTACTAATTCAGGAGCTCCGCACCCAATTCCAAGCCCACCAATACCATCAATACAATATATAAGACCTTGATGAGCTTTTACTGAATAGAGTGACTTAGCGGAATACTCTAAGTCCACAATCTCTAAGTCACCTTCAAAGTTTCCAACTGCCAAATGTGTTTTATTGATAGAACTCGATTGAAACGTAGCACATTCAATGGCAATTGATTTCTCATATTCTTGAACAGTTTGTATGTCATTATCATCCAACCTATATATGTTTATAACACCTTTCAAGTTTGGTTTGCCACCAACAGCTGTGAATTTAGCTGAGTTGTGAATCCATTGACAATCTTTCAACTGATAATTAACAGACTTCTCCCTGTGAATAATAATCTGGGATTTACTTAATTTATTCATTTTTTGAGTTTTTGTCTTGTCAATACGTTTGAGTAAAATATTCAAGTAGAAATTGTAATGAATGATGTGTAAATATTGTTGCTATGGTTACTTATAAACTGTATGTGACATCAATGAAACACCTTTAAGTAGATAATACAATAATTGCTATATAGTATTAGATGTAAGTACACTTTTTGTTATCAGGCTAAAATAAAATAAATGAAACAATACATTTTAATTATATTATGCTAACATTATAAAATGCATATTAATATATCTTGTTTTAGTTGATTGTTGCTGTACATATGTATCATCGTACAGAGACGCAAGGCAGTTTAATGCTAGAAAAAGCCATTTTCTTGGAAGACATTAATTCAAACATGACATCTAGAGAACGAAAGTTTAAAAAAATGTTCAATAAGCCTTCAAAATTGAATAGTTATGCAGACACGTCCACAATTGGTGAGTTAAAACCTGTTTAAATTGGTTGTTAATTAAGATATATCAAATATTATTTTTCTTATAGTAAAATTTATCTATGTATTATAATTATTTTATACAAATCATTCAAATTATGGGTAATTTTATACTAATAAATTATAACATATTATACAAATCTATTTCAAAATCATGTTTAAATGTATATTTTAAACATAATATTGAATTAAATTAATGCATTTTTAATTGGTAGAATGGTATTGGTGGTGTCGTTTACATCCTATGATGCTTCGAGCTTTATCAGTGATTACTGGCATGCTATCAGTTATTATTGTGTGGTCTGAAATGACATTTTTCAAAAAGCAACCAGTGCTCTCTATTTTTGCTCTCATGGTGAATATGGCAAAACAAAACAATGATTATGTTATGATACAGGTAAAGTAAAAAATAACATTAATTTAAAATTGTGTGTAAATGTTGATTTTAAATTGTCACCAAATTGTTATTACCAGGTTTTATCTACTTTATCCATTGCTTACTTGGCATATTGTACGTATTCAACAATATTTAAGATAAAATTGCTTAACATTTACTACCTAGCACCAAACCATCAAACTACTGAAAGTAGCTTAATTTTTTTTGGACTGTAAGTATTTACCTGGTTAAAAATGTATTTGAATTGGAATCATTAAATATTACTATTATAGGTTGTTGAGTCGTCTAACATCACCAATGTGTTTAAATTTTCTTGGACTTATTCACATGGACAGTCATGTGATAAAAAGTCGTATTCTTGAAACTGATTATACCCAGGTAAGCATTTGTTATTTCGTTTGGATATAGACTAAAATAGTAAAAGATAATTGCGTGGAGAGTAATAAAATATTATTTAGATACTAAAGTAAAAATAATTAATAATTATATAAAATTTTTAAATAAGCAAAAAGACTATAATAGCAAAATGTTTTAATTCTTTAATCCCCATTAATTGTCTTACTAAATAAGTCTTGTTATGTTAAAAAATGTGCAAAAAAAAAAAAAATTTTATTTTATTAAATTAATGAACAATTTCTTTCTTTAAACTTTTAGTTTCTGAGTGAATGTATTAATTTTACAATAATGTGTGTGTGTGTTTTTTTGTGTATGTGTACATTTACATTTTATACAGAATAAGAAGTAAAAAAATGCTTTGATTTCTATTTTAAAGGTGGTTATGAATAGAAAATTGGATTTAGTACTTATTTTAGAGAGGTCAAGATTCTCAGTATTTTATAAAATAACCAGGAAAAAAGAAAAAAAAAAGAAAGAATTAAGGAAATTTTGACTATATCAATTTTGTTTTTTTTTGGTAAAAACACTATAAACCAGCATACCTAACCGAATAACTGATAATTTAAATTTTCACCAAATGTATATATAATAATTTTTAATGTATCTACAAAAATTTTCAAAAAATTTTGATACATTTGAAATTTTCCATTTATTTTATTATTATTTTTATTTATAAATGTCGATAAAAAATTTATTTGTTGGGTAAAAATACTTGAAAATTTTGTTATTAGAAATACATAAATTTTTTCTTTTCATATCTTAAATTTGAAAATTTAATACAAGGTTCTTTATAAGTTTTACAACCTATATTAAATACATTTTTTCAATCAATAAATCAAATTAATTTATTATTAGCGTTAGAAGTTTAAATTTTTATGATAGAATTTCACTCATCAAATAATTATTTCTTCTTAAAATATTTTTAATATTTTGTTATAGTTAAAAAAAAATAACTATAGATATTTGAAAATTTCACCAAATGTTTAAATGGTTATTTTTTATACATGATGAATTTTTAAAAATATTTTCACTCAAATATTTTTACAGACATTTGAATTTCTCAATTTTTTTTCATTTCTATGAATGTTAATAAAAAAATTTTGGCTTGGTC
This sequence comes from Rhopalosiphum maidis, assembly GCF_003676215.2. Classification (NCBI taxonomy): domain Eukaryota; kingdom Metazoa; phylum Arthropoda; class Insecta; order Hemiptera; family Aphididae; genus Rhopalosiphum; species Rhopalosiphum maidis. The sequence goes on from NC_040878.1 coordinate 8,252,882, forward strand.
ATAAAGCTTACAAATTTAGTATAAGACCCCACATAAATTGTTTTTATTGATATATAAAAATATTTAAAAAAATACATGTTATACAACATTTATTTTTGCTTGTGAAGTTTAAATGTTGACAAAGTTTTAAAATTGTTTTGCAGTTGAAGCAAGCCTGGGCATAAACGAGTTAAAAAGTTAAAGTTAAGTTAATTTTAACTTTTTTAAATATAATTTTCATTAACTTAATTAATTTTTATTGACATTAACTTAATAAATAACGAGTTATTTTTAATCAAATTCAAGTTACGTAATTTAATAATTAATTAAACAATAAGTATAATACAATTATTATTAATTTACGATGCATCTTGCATTAAACATAAACATTAACATTTACCAGAAATAATTAAATTAAATTAAATTAAATTGAATTCTTGTTTCTATTAACCAGAATTGTTTAATAAAAGTAACTTAATTAAATATATTATGTAGGTATAGCATTCTATACCGCGGTATACGGCATATATTAATAATAATAATAATATTTAATACCTAGTTAATAGTAAATACTAATAAAGTAATAACTAATATATATAATATGATATGGGTAAAAGGTACAACGCATAAATCACAAATATATAATTCTCAAGTGACAAGAATATAATATTATAAAGTATTTTCGTCATAAATAATCAAATCAGTTATTTCTGTTTTTGCCGTTTTTGGTAATGGTTATGTTTATTTAAAATGTTTATATTTGTAAACAGTAAAACAGCTAATATTGTCAATAGACAAAATAGTTCTTGGCGGTTCATTTTTCGTTCTTGATTCTCGCAGTACGCAACTACACTTAATATACTTAATACACTTTCCATATAACTTCTAACTTAACCGAGTTAAAAAAAAAATTAGATTAACTATTAACTATTAACTTATTAAAAAATGTTCAATTTTTAAATAATATTTAAATATTAACTCAGTTAAAAATTATCATTAACTTGCCCAGGTTTGGTTGAAAGTGTATTTAATGTGTAATTTTTGTATCTAAGGCCTAAAAATTTAATATAAAGTTTCTAATAAGTAGTTCATACTGAAACAAAAAAATCAAAAATATGTCGATATTATAATATGATTTTGTTTTATAGATATTTTATGTACAAATTTGGTCTAAATTATTTATTTAGACTATAAATAACCGTATTCATTATTTTGTTATTATTTAAAACTTCAAAAACTATTATTCATGGGGACATGATAACTTTTATGTTTATTGCTTTATTTTTTATACCCAATGACATTTTCAAATACAAAATTTTTGGAAAAAATTAATTTAACCAACTGTATTACTAATAATTTAAAACAATTTTTTACCTTGAATTATTTTTTTTTTCAGATAATGGGACATATGGATGTTATTACAATAATCAGTGATGGTTTCAATGTTTACTTTCCAACCCTCATACTTGCTGTATGTTTAGCGACTTATTTTAACATAGGAACAAGAATATTGTCTATATTAGGATTTCCTCAGTTTTTGGAAGATGATGATTTGGTGATCGATTATATTCAAGAAGGGCGTTTGCTTGTTGTTCGAGGTAGATCGTTTAATATTGTACTAAAAGCTATTAGTTGATGCTCAAGTGGTATGTTTTGAATTTAGAAAAAGAAAGGCGTGAACGTAAAATACGAGGTAACGAAATGCGTCGTAAATATAGAGAAAGGTCTTTACCAAATACAAATGAAGATGTCGAAGAAAGTATGTAAAACATATTATTTTTATAACCTAAAATGTATAGTGTTAATGGTCGATAATGAATTTGTCAGGAGTTCCACCATCTCGGAGAGAAAACATGAAATCATATTTGTTGGATAATGCTGATCCCATTGATCGATCTTATCATAGCTATAGTACGAATAATACACCTGAAGTTGAGAGACAATTACCCAGTGTGAGTACAAGGCCTAACAGTACGTGGGAGCCACCGAGGAATATATTTAGTGATTTGTAACTTTATTCTAATCAATTATTTTATGTTTCTATGAAATGCATTGCCATAAATATTTTCTGTATGTTGAATTTTAATGTGTTAAGATTAAAATAATTTCTATTTTAAATGTATTATATTTTTCTTCTGAAAACGATTTGTAAATGATTTTAATATTTACTACATTATTACATAATATATTACACTATTAAATTATATTAAAATATCTGTTTTTAATAAAATATACTAGATTAAAAATAATATTGTATTTTGATGATTTATTATTTTTAAATTGTGTTCAAGATTAAAGACATTTTAAATTGAAATAATATTTGAATAGTTAATTGATTGATACCTATCATAATTAAAGACTAAGAGGGAGTTAGTTAAAAATGTGAGTATAAAAATGCTGGAATTATTGTTTACAGAAAGGACTTGCACTACTTGCAGTGAAATGTCTAACTGAATTTTGAAACTATAAAAAATATTTAAATCCACTATCAAGCCCGGAATTAAGAGATTTTGAGGCCCAGGGGCCAATGTTTTAAATGAGGGCTCTGTACGAAAAAAAAAAATAATGTTTATATTATTATTATATAACTATCTATAATAATATATTATATAATATGTTTATAGGGCATATAATACATAGCAACATCATTTTATTTATAAATTATAATTTACAAGTTTTTTTCCTTGCTTTTGTTTGACAAAATTCTTTAATAACTGTGTCGTTATTCATTGTTTGAAGAATGTCTTTTTCAGATACCAATGTCATAAGTGCAGTCAAATTGTCTTGGTTTAATGTTGATCTGTATTTATTCTTTACTCTATTCAGTTTTGAAAAGCTCTTTTCGGCTGAACAGTTTGAACTTGGTACAGTCAAATAAATTTTAAGTGCAATACATATTAATTTGGAAAGGCATCAATTAATTCATTTTTATTAAACCATTTCCAAAGATCGAGTATACTAAAATGTTCGTTTTCTTGAATTGATGGTTTACATAAGGAAAAATACTCTTGAAACTGTTTTATTTCGTTTTTATGTTATTATCTACACCTTCTTTGTAGGTCAATATAAAATTCTCAATACTGTGTTCAACATCATTTTCATAATTTATTATGTTAACAATCGGAACACACAACTTTGTAACAAATAAGAAATTGTCTGAAACAAACTTGTAAGCTTCAGCTCATTTGTCTAATTCAGAACAAAATGTATCAATGATTATGTTGTGGGTCTCAATTCTAAACTTATTACCACCTTGCAATACATTTTTTTTTTTATGTTCTTCCTCCATCATGGTAAAGACTATTGATTTCTGGACCAAATTCAATAGCTTTATTTTCATAAACTAAACTACTATTTCTTAAATTTAAAACATACTTTTTCAATGATTTTAGTAAATTCAAAGCGTTCAACGGGTCACAAGAACTGTCTTGCAGGTTTATAGATATCTTATTAGACCTATCCAATATATCATTCCACAAAAAAGATAGATATGCAGTTTCTTTATTTTTAATTTGTTTTAAGAGCACTTTAGCATCCCTTTTTGAGTCTCCGTTTTCATTATTACTTTCACTGATACATTTTAAAGCTTTTATTATTTTCATGTAGTTATGAGTGAGAGCTTGACAAGAATCCGAGTGACAGGACCATCTAGTTTGACTAAGGGATTTCAGTACAAGCAATCGGCCTTTCACATTTTTATCTAAATTGTTGGTCAAAATGTCCCATCTATGAGTAGATCTACTAAAAAAATTGAATATACATTGTAGAAATCCAAAAAAACTGTCTGCTTCTAACTTGTAAGTGGTTAATTTGACATTAATTGACAATTATTTATGTCATAATTATTTTTTTTTAGGTAATTTATGCGATGTTATAGCCTATAACGAAAAAAGTATTAGACAAATCTGATGCCCCTAAATAAATTCCGACTATCGAGGCCCGGGGACCATGGCTCCCCCTTAATCCGGGCTTGTCTATTATTCAAAACATGCAAATCAATTTGTAAATAATTTGCTAAGTATAAAAAATATTTCAAGGTATTTTATAGTAGTTAGTATTATTGTAAGAAATTTTTACTTATAAATTATAATCAACATATGTTTAAATTGGTACCTAAATTGTGATTCCAGATGTATGTCATATTGCGTTATCAAGCAACTTAAAAGCTATACAAAAAGTTAATGAATAATGTTAATAATATATTATATTCTTCCAACAAATTTGAGAATTCCAAGGCACGTAAATTACTTATAAATGAACATTAGTAATGATATTTTATTATTTTATTATTTTAATACACATAGACACATAGTTGTCATAGTTGGTACATAGCTTGTATTTTATGAATTAGAGCAAGTAAATACAAATTATAACATGAGTCATAGAGTACCCAAACCTTAACTTTAAAATCGTTTAGTCCTCATTTTAAGGATATTATGTAAATTAAATAAATTCTGAAACAGTATAACACTATACTATAACTATCCATCTAATTACGTCCGCAATGTCTGCTAATAGGTACCCAATATTTAGTTAGCTAATTATGACCGTATGTTTTGCTTTGTGTTTAGTAGCTTTTGACTAGAAACAATAAATTAAAAACCACAAACTGTATGAATTCCAACATATCCGTTGTTAAACGATTTACATATTGAATTTTACGATTAATGGGCTGGAAATATATAGCTGGTACACAGTTATTACCTTTATCTATGGGCTATACAACATAAGCTTTTTAGAGGACCGGACTGACTCAAAGAGGCCTACCATGCAATTTTGTAAAAAAAGGTTCACAAAAAAATAACAAAATATTTTTATTTGAAATGTGGAAAAGTTGTGAGGGCCCACACATTTGGGGGCCCCTATCGAGCGATTGCACGTTTATACCGTAGATCAGTCCCGACCCTGCCCATAGAATTGTTGATTTTATTCACCTTTTTGGCTTGAAACAGTTGAAACATTGAAAGTTTAAGTAGTACACATATGTTTTTAAATAAACTGCACCTACAATAGTATGAGTAATAACAAAATAATAATAATAATATGAATGTAAGTTTATTCCTTCTTGGCCTCTTAGTTTCGTGCGACTAAAAATGTGATATCTTTGGCGCTCCTGTTAGGGTGGTTGCTCTATTTGCTTGTTTCTTCCTCCCCTTTACCACGTTATCCTGTTTGGCTGTGTGACCAACGTCAGGATCTGACGACTGATGACAAAGCGACATAAATGATTAACAAAACGTTTTTAAAAAAGCATAATATTCGTTTAATTATTATTTTCATAATATTATCACACAGTATTGAATTCTAAATATCTAATTTTAAATTTCTAAAAAAAAAAAATAACTGTTACACAATGTTTGTAAAATGCAATACCGAAATATTAAGTTAAAATGTTATAGTATTTTATTCCAATAAAAGACAATCTTAAATGGTACTTACAGCTAGTTACAGTAATATATAAATTTATTCTAGAGCCTAAATTTGTTAATTAATGACTTGAAAAGAATACTAAACAGTTTTGATTTAAGTAGGAGTAATATATATGTATATAAAATTAGTCATTTTTAACAATTTTCTAATGACTGAAAATAATATGTTTATTTAGGAAGTTAATTTTTTTTTTTTTTAATTATTTATTTTGTTAATAAATTAATAGTTATTCGTAATATATCACACTTTCATACACAACATTCGATTAAAATGTTAAACGATTATACAAATTTAATTCTAATATATTACACACACACACACACACACACACACACACACACACTCACACACACACATATATACCTTAAAACTAATACTGAACAAGTCTTCCGAAAGCTTACGACTTCAAACGTTACCTAATCGAAGAAATGTCATTATTGCACAACACGTCATCGGATTGTAATTATTCTAATAAATGTATAATATATTTTTTTTTTCAATAATGACACTATGCGTTTGTGCGTGAGATACCTATTTAATTGAGCCACGAAACTCGCAGTGTAAGCGTTCGGAAGAGATGTCCATACAACAATTAAAACATAAATAACAATATTATGTACGTTAGAAATAATTATTTACGTTTTAATTGAGTAGTTTTGACTAATTATATCGCGTCTAGTTCACAGAAAGGCCTTTAATCGGGGAACACTCGTCGTCTCGTTATACATAATCGGATAATAATATATTCGTTACAATTTGAAAGGTACCCTTTTTGTTACGTTTTTCCCAACCCAAAGTCTTTTAGATTGTGTCATTATTACGACGTGTACTTTTTAAATGTATTCATTATTGTTTTTTTTTTTTAATCTTAACGACGAGTGTCTGCAGCTAATTAAAGGCCCGTGAGAATTTTGTCGAGCGCAAAACATGGCAAACGATTAACAGTCGTAAAACAGTGTATAGGTATTTATAAAATAATAAAAATAATATAATAATAATAATATAATGTGTTAGGCGCTTACGACCCGACTGTTATGCGGGGAAGAGGGCGGTAAGGTATGACAATATATTTTTTTTATGTAAAATAATAAAATTTATAGGTAAATTATGTAAACGACGACGGAATTACAAAAATCGTCGTCGTTTTAGTCTTCGTTGTGTTCATCATGTCAGGTAATCAGGCGACGGTTCGGAAGATGTCCGGTCGTGATTCATGAACATCGGATTCGGCACTTGAGTTGGATGCGGTAGTGGACCGTTGACGTTCGGCGTTCGCCTGTAGGCCATCAGCCAACACGAAACAGCCACGGCTACGGCCACCAGTGCGAGCAGGGCGGTAATGACGAGGGCCACAATGAGTCCGATGACTGACACGCAAATGTCCTCGGCGGGTTGAATAATCGGAGCTAAAAAGGGGAGGGGTGACAAAAACGAACAATTTTAGTATAAGAGTTTAAATATAAATTTTAGTGTCATTGCGTTATCGTCGCAAGATAAAAATTCGTGGCACATTCCACCCTCCCACAATGTTTACCCATGATATTTATGAGCCTGACCCACGATTTTTTAACTGAAAATAAATGATGATCTAAAGGAATATGTCTTTTTAGAGATAAATGTGCGGGTTTTATTTAATCGAGTTGTACCTATTCAATATGTAGGTAGTATAATATATGTATCCCATAAAAACCCGTAATAAAAAATATATTTATTAATTATTGATAAAGGTACACAAAGGTATACGTAGACTTATTTAATCGCAGATACCTACAGCATAAAAAATGATCGTGACCCATTTTTTTTATTACTAAAATTATTAATATTTAATAGTGTATATAAGATCCATCTTCATATATTGATGATTACCGATCGATAAATATTGTTTTAAGTTATGCTGATATGGTGATATATATAGGTAAATGGTAAACATTGGATTACAATCTTTTATTTATTTTAAGAATGTCATAATAATATTTCCAACGGCCTGTGGAACATCATTCTCAACAATAAACTTTAACCGAGATCTACCGACATTCTTGGAAAAAGTAAGCAGACAAAGTGGCAGCAACTGTTCCAACCGATAAATCGCAGTGTACGTACCTTTGACTATGTGCTCTAAAATTAAATGCTGAATTAACACAGATATTTCAATATAAATGGTATACAACTGGTCCGGAATATTATTATTTATTCTTCATTTAATTTTATTATTGTTACAATACGACTTTAATTAGGTGGTATTTTTTTTTTATTTTATTTTTATTTATTTTGGTAAGAAAATTGTAATAATATTTTGGTCTTCTTCATTAAACGGAGAAAAAATTGCGGCGCATGCTATAGTATTTGCTGCACCAGCTAATCTATAAGTTACGAATACAATGATGTATACATATTGTTATTATTACCTACGTCCTGCACGGGTAATAGGCCAGGCCGGGGAAAGTAAAAGTGAACGATAGTGGGTCAGATGTAATCGGATAGCAAAACGCTCGTCGTCGTCGATGACGTCAACCGAATTGGTTTATTAGGCGAGGAAAAACGCGCGCGTGCGACAGCGACAAATCCGTTTTTCAGAAATAAAACCGTCGACACGCTTTTGATCCGCACAACGGCCAACGATGACGTATATATATATATATATATATATATATATATATATATTGACATAACAGTATAGGTAGTGCATTTTATATAGCCAAATGCAATAATCGTACAACTTACCTTCAGTCGGATCCATCAATCGTTCTTCCCTGCGTTCGAACGTTAAAATGGCGTTCGACTCGATTGTGATCTCTTCTCTCAGCTGTCCTCGCTGGACGGACTCAAGTGCATCGTCATCTGGTTCGTTGTTATTTTTAGATATCTCACGTCTCCTGCGTCTTCCAAATGCGTTGTATCCGCGGCAATTCACCTGCAAACAACGACAGTTAGACGAGTTATAAAACACTGCGGAAACGTATTGACGTAGGGGCTTATAGGGATGAGAAAAGGCGGAACTTTTGCACTCGTCCCAAAAAAATTATCTGTCCTTACACTATTTTTGCTACGTAGATTTGCTAATTATTAAATCATGTGTGTTCAAGACAAAAATTAAAAGGCGTTCGTAAAAAACAGCGAGGGGAAATAAATATTTGGGACAAAGAATTTTCCTAAACCGAGATCAAGATTTGACGGTACATTAGACATTTAGACATGATTTTTGTCGGTGTTCGTGTGCGACGATATCAAAATTTGGTATGACTATAAACATTAAGGCATTGCGTCTACACACCTACCTCCTAATATAGTCCTATTAGACGCGTATAACGACAGTGGGGATTTCTGATCGTGTGTACAAATCGTTATTGTTTCGCCCTACCATGTAACCACATCGTCGGTACACGACTATAGATAATATTGAATAGATTGTGAAGGCACATTCGTCATCGTTGTCTCGTTATGCCTGCGGCCGGCGCAGTCTTTATACGATTTACCGTGTATTGTTAATTGTATACAATTTGGTTCATTACATTGCAGGTGCATACTCATTCCACGATTTTTTTTTATTATGCACTTATTCGAATTTTGGTTTTTGAATTTTAATGTAGGCATATAGATTCGATATAGACTATATTTTCAAAAACTTAGATGTCATATGACAAAACTAATTAAAGTTTTTCAAATGATAATTGTACTTTTTCACTGTAAATGTGTTAAGCATGTGATTTTTTGTTTAAACATTGATGTATATAAATCGAATTTCAAACAATTAGTATATTATTAAGTGTTAACTACGTATCTTTTATTAGATCCATTATGATATACAGGCTATGACGATTATTACGATGATACCTACACTTAACAGTTATAGTATGTACATACCGGTTGGCATTTGCCGAAGCACACGCGTATGTTACACTGGAATCGTATGTTGTCGGAACTTGGGAATTTGAATGCATTGAAACCGGCCAACAGAGATTGGGTATCCGCGTTGTAGTCCCACTCGCCGAATATCGTCGGGTCGGTCGCGCATCCATTCTCGTCGGTTACAATGTACTCGTTCTCGACATTGTCTTCGATCGTTTTCGCCACACAGCTTCTGGCGTATCCTCCATAGATGCCTACAATACAAGAATAGGTCATTATAGGTTATTTGTGATTGGCATAACGGAAATAATAATGTGACAACTGACAAGGGTGCGTCACACGAGTCTAAACATTAATTAGAAGTCTTGAATATTTTTAAACGCTAATCGGAAATCATAATTATTTATATAAATATTAACATTATAATTTATATTTATATAGCATTATACATGTATATGGTTGCAGTGTATTTTATAATTAAGCTTAAACACTTGAACAACTTTATTATATTGGTAAAGTCGGGGTACACAATGTGTGACCGATATTGATTTTTAAGAATATTATTTTATAAATCGTTTTCACGCTTACTCGACGGTTGGACGTCCACTTGTAGCATTAAGTTGTCACCGATTTCGGCTGAGTCGATTTCTTGACCAGTGTGCGTAACGATCTTCATCAGACACGTAGGCGGCGGTCCGGTGTTCGCTATCGTACCAGCTGTGGTCAACATGGATACGTTAAAACCGAGCGTGACGTTCTGTTCTCCGGTGTTGTACACGCATCGTATGTGATAGGCTTGGGCTTTGTAAGTCACCAATTTCGGATGTTTCTGTATGACTAATACAAAACTGGCCTGGCCCTGTTGTATGCAAGAAATTGTAACATTAGCATAGGAATATCAGAACTACAGTAGGTTTCATCGCCGGTGAAATGAATTGCGCATAATATTTGGATATTATGATCCCCTCGCAAGTAAAAAAAAAAAAAAATAGAAATTAATACATATTGTTATTATAACTCACGTTGATGTGTATAAGTCCACAGTTTCCAAAGTTCACTTTGAATATTTCTGTTCTGGGCGGCGAGTCTGGCGCCATCGATACGACCCTTCTACACTGTTCATTCTTACTGTGACCCTTCACGTAAAGCACTCCGTTAAATCCTTTTTCTGTTATATGGATTTCAACTTGCACTCCGTCGGACAAACATGTGACAACCATGTCCGGTCTCGGGAAGTCCGTTCTAAGTTGTGTTGTGTTTTCTGTAAATTGTTTTTCATATAGTTTCAATAAAGTAAATCAACAAAACGGGGTGATAGTATTAATTTAAAAAATGGTTTAATTATTGTTATCATAACATATTGTTCGTCTACATACTCGGTACACATTGTCCATAGATGTTCAAACTGTAACCGTGTTCGGTCGGACATATGCAACGTCCTCTTTCGTCAATGATCAACCCTCTATCCAGAGCGCACACGCAATGGCCACGTTCATCGATCTTGTATCCCAGTTCGACTACGCACCTACGGCATTCGTCTTCTTGGTTCAGGGCTGTGCCCGGTGGACAAACGCATTCTCCATCATCGTTTCTCACGTAGCCTTTGTCAATTGGACATTTTGAAACTGAAAGAAAATAAATACATATATATTATTATATTATAGCATAATACGCTATGACAAAATATTTTCTACATAGGGTTTAACGTATTAAATATAAAAAAATATATTGACATTTTTAAACCTAATTAAAACGGGTTAAAATGATTAACAAAAAATTTACAATACACTAATACTACAAAAAAATAAATCATGATGGTTAACAAAAAATAAGGTGGCATAACAAAATATATAGAATATCATCAAACAAAAAATAATTTTTAACTATTTTATATTTATGTATTTATCTTAAACATAAAATTTATTTTTTCATTTATATTGGTGGTTTCATGGATTTATTTTTATCTTAGGAATCTGTGTATTATAATATAATTATATTATCCTGTATTCTAAACTATGTAAACGTCATATTTTTCTTTAAATAAAGCCCTGATTTTAGATATATGTTGGCTATCATAAATAAGTTTTTTTTTTTCCAGAAGATCAATAAACTAAATTAAATTGTAACTTATTTAATGAGTTTAATCTTAGTTATAGTTTTACAATACTAAAATAATTAAGAATTGACGTTGAAAAAACATTTTACCTTCGTCACATCGTATGGCTGCATTTCCTTGAGTGCCCGGTAGACACTCGCACGTCATCGTTCTTATGGGGAAGGTGTCAAGGACTTTGCATTTCGAGTTTATTCCACACGGCGATGAAGCATCACATGGGCTCACGCATAGTTTGTTAATGCAACCCGTCTGTGATGGACAATCGGAATCGCTTTGACATCCAGCTTCGACTAAAGAAAAAAAAATTCAAAATTAATTCCCGTTCCGAGCTTTGACGCTCTGTCATTGTCTGAAGACGTACTCTGTTTGCAAGTAGTTCCAGCGTTTCCGATATAACCTGGTGGACAAGCGCAATCAGTGCGGTGGTTGTACACCGTACACTCAGCTGGCTTGACGCATGGATTATTTCTAGTGCATGGATCGATACATTTGGTGTTTATGCATGCCTTGTCGCTGGGACAATCTGAGTCTGACCGACAGCCGGCGACCACGCAGGCTATTTGCGGATTTCCGGCCATTCCGGGCGGACATTCACACACGGCTTGATGGTTGATGCCGTAACATTCGGATGCTGTGCCACAACTACTACCGTCTGCGGCGCAAACGGCCACACAAATACGGTTGACGCAGGTGTGTTGACCAGAACAGTCGGATTCGCTTCGACAACCGGCTAAAAGTAAAGAAAAGTTATTTTTACTTGCAGTCATGGAAACATCATAATGGGACAGGTTAAAATTGACAGAGTAAGCAAATATAAAGCGAAATGTTCCATTTTGTCAATGGTAAAGTACAACGTTTTACCAGGTGTCACAATTATCAAAGAAGTCGTACCTCTCGAACAGTCGATCTCCGGGCTGCCGTCAAATCCGGCCAGGCAAGAGCAAACTGGCTTGTGGTCCCACACTCTACACTCGGAGTTCGGTCCGCAGTTGCAAGGATCGATGCATCTACCATTCAGGCAAGCTCTGTCCGATGGACATTGTGTGTCCGCGGTACAAGCTACAGCCGTCATTGGTGGCGTTATCTTGCAGGTACCACTGCCGCTGCTTACGTAACCGCTTGGACATTCACAAATCATGGTCCTGACTGGCAGCGAATCGATTACCACGCACTCGGCTGGTCGCTTGCACGGTTCCAGCGTGGTGCACGGGTTACGACACACATTGTCAAAGCAGGCCAACAGCGATGGACAGTCGGCGTCTTCCTTACATTCAGGTTGTGCTTCCTGTCTACAGGCCACATACGGATTGCCTACCATTCCTGGAGGACAACGGCACAGAGCGAAATGGTTTTGTACTTTGCACTCGGCTTGCGACGAACACGGGTGTTCGTACACGCACGGATTGATGCACTGCCCATTGATGCACGATCGATCATTGGGACAGTCGTTATTGCTGTGGCAACCAATCACCAGGCATCTATCGTATGGGTTACCACGATAACCACTCTTACACCGACACTCGGGGCGACTTGCGACCGTGAAACATTCAGCATTCGGGCCACATGGATCTTCTACTATACATGGATTTAGACAATGACCGTTGATACAGGCCTTGCCGGATTCACATTCGGAATTTCTCTTACATCCCACTGAAAATAATAAAATATGATTAATTAAATGTTGAATTATATTACGATTTAAAACATAAGGATTTTTTTGGTATTATCCATGATTATATATCTGATATCTGATAGTGTAATGGGTTTGTAGAGAGGAAGGTAGGATATTTAGACGTTTCATAGATAAAAAACAGAGGATAATCCCATAACTATCTAAAAAGTTTAAGAATTACAGAAATCATAAAAACTATACATTTCTCGATCTTATATCCGTATGAATTGAAATAAATAACAATACAGTTCGAATAAGTGAATAATAACTGCCATTTATATAATACACATACCTATTCTACACGCAAAGTTTGGATTTCCATCGTAACCTTCCAAGCAAGAACAAACTGGATGATGATTTTGAACGAAGCATTGGGCGTTTGTACCACAATTGCAAGGATTACGGCATTGTCTATTAAGACATGCTTCATTTGACGGACAGTCATCGTTGGAAGTACAACCAGGGGGTGAAGAAACAATTACTATAAAATAAAAAATATTCATTAAAAAATTTGTTTGGAAAAAAAATATATCACGTATTCATTAAAGATGAAATCTAACCTGGTCTGCATTCGCCACCTTCATCGAGTACCCATCCTTCGGAACATGTACATGTCATTGTTCTAACTGGTACACTGTCCAAGACCGTGCACGTAGCACTATTCGAACATGGCTTAATTTCTTGACACGGATTCACACATTTTTCTTTGATACATGCAAGACGACTGGCACAGTCAACATCAATTTTGCATTCTGGTTCGCCGAACAGAGGTGGTGGTAAACGTTCACAATAAGTATTTGGATCTCCCATCGGTAAGTTTTCTGGGCATCTACATGTTGCGGCGTGGTTTCTGACAGAGCAAATGGCGTTTGATGCACACGGAGTACCATGTTCTGTGCATGGATTGATACAATGTTGATCGAAGCACATGCGATCTGACGGACAGTCTACATCGTATGTACATTCAGTTCTTTCACATTTCTCGAACGGATTTCCGAAGTAACCTGGAGGACATTGGCATGCAGCCCGGTGATTGTCACCATAACATTTAGCAGTCGGTGCACAAGGATCACTCAATAAACACGGTGGAACACATTCGCCGTTATAACATTGTTTATCGTAAGCACATTGGTCATCTGAAGTACATCCCACTAAAATGATTTAAAGTTATATTATTATTACCATAATAAATCTCTTATACTGTGTTAGTATAGTTTTATTGATATTTAAAAAAAATATATTTACTTTTTATGCAGCCTTGTTGGGGATTTCCATAATACCCTGGCTTACAAATACAACTAGGATAGTGATTATTAACTTTACAATCTGAGTTGGGTCCGCAATTGCACGGATTCACACACAATCTGTTGATACATGATTCTTCTGAACTACAATCAGTGCTTGATACACATCCAACAGTTGGAACCGATGATGCTATTAACGTCAAATACAAACATTGATAAATATTATATTGTGATTTGTTTAGAAATAATATATATATATATATTATAAAAAATATAGTTCTTCTTACGTGGAGTGCACGCTATGCGAGGATCACCGATATAACCGTTGGGACATCTGCAAACAGGTTGGTGGTTTTGAGTATGACAGAATGATCCACGGCCACAACTGTCTCCTAAAGTGCATGGACTAATACATCTTTGGTTGACACATGTTGTGTCAGACGCACAGTCGTCGTTTTTCGTACATTCTGGCGAAGGTGGCAATATTGGTATCGATTGTTCTAAAAATTTTTAGTGTTAGCAGTCGAATACAAATAAACAATAACTAGGTTTAAGGTATATTTTGTTAATCCTTACGAAGTGAGCATTCTGTGTGTGGGTTGCCTGTATATCCTGGTGGACATGAACACGCAGCTTGGTGGTTTTGTGAGATACATTGTGCGTTTATACCACATGGGTCGATTCGGCATGCTTCTATGCATCCTTGATTTACACATCTTTCTGATAATTGACATTCTTGATCGCTTTTACATTGAGGAGTAATGGGAACTGAAAATTTTTTTTAGTATATTATTATTTTTTTTTTGTTTTTGAAAAATAGAATGTAAAAAATGTTTAATGTAAAAACAAATTCAATATAAATACTAGTTGTTAAAAAATTGAATAGGTAGTAATGATGCCTAAATAAGTTGATAAACAGATATGTAAATTGTTGTATAAGTACAAAAAGTTTACCTATTGGTTTGCAGCGGCCATCGATGGTGGCTACAGTGTCTGATCTACATTGACACATAACAGTTCTGTATGGGACTGTGTCTTGAACATGACACTCTTGATCTGGTGAACAAAGAACAGAAATAGTACAAGGGTTTTGACATCTCTGATTTACACAAGCATGTTGTGATGGACAGTCAGAATCAGTTGTGCACTCAGGAGTTATTGATGGTACTCTCGATTCTATATTTAATTAAAAACAAAAAATAAAAGTTGATTAAACACTTAACTATAAAGCTAATATTTCTGGTTTAACTTACCAATGCATTCAATATAAGGATTTCCTTGGAAGCCATTCAGACATGTACATGTTGGTTGGTGAGCTTGGGCTAGGCATGTTGCCTGCTCAGCACAAGTGTCTTGTTCACATACAGGTCTACATCTTCTGTTTAATCTATCACATGCTTCATGGTCTGCACAGTCTTCATTATATTGGCACACTACTGATACGCAGGATACCATTGGTGAACCTTGTGTACCAGCCGGACAGATGCAATGGGCTTTGTGAGTTTGTACAATGCAATCAGCTCCATGACCACAACTCTGAGTAGAGCACGGGTTCAAACAATTGCTGTTAATGCATGCTTTATCATAAACACAATCGCTATCAGTCTTGCAACCCGCTGAAACACACAGAAAAAGAAATTATGGTTATCATTTATCATTAAGAATGATAATTTCATAATAATATATTTTACGTTTATAACACTGAATTTGAGGATTTCCTGCCCATCCATTTGGACAATTACAAATTGGTCGGTGGTTAATTGTAACACATTCAGCGGTAGGGTCACATGGTTTTGATATTTGACATGGGTCTTGGCAAAATTGGTTGGCACATATTTTAGAACTTGGGCATTCAGAATCTGTTGTACATTCTGGTGTAGCCAGTATTGGTACTGTAATAATTTTTAAAAATATAGTCAAGTTTCATAAATTTGAAATAATGGATTTTTCACCGAGCACGGTAATTGTCAATTTCCTTACCTTTGTAACAACTGATGAATGGATCACCAGAAAGGCCATCTGGACATTTACAAACAGCTTTGTGATTATTGATTGTGCACAGCGCAGTAGACGAACAAGGGTTGGATAAAGTACATGGATTAACACATTGACGGTTTAAGCATGTATCTGTTGGTTGACATTCGTCATTGGAGGTACAACCTACCGATGACGGAGCACCTAAAATAAAACACAATTTAGTAAATTATGTATATAAATATAAGCATAATTATTTTTGTCTGTAAAAATACAAAGATTGTTAAAAATTTAGTCAATCTATATAAATTATGTATATACAACAGAAAGAAAGCTAATGGAAGAGAAGGGATTGACAAAACATGTTTGCACATACAATTATATTTTATTATATTTTTAAATTAATTTTGATGTGTTACTAAAAAAAATGGATATATTTTAGAGGATATTTTATAAGAAATAGATAAGCAGCTTTAATCTGAAATCACATAAAATATAGTATTAATTAGTAATGTTATTTTATTTGGTTATATTATGATTAGCTGAAATTTAAATACGTGTATACAATAATTAGTTTGTAATACATTTATAAATTTATATTTGTTTTGAAAATAATTTTCATTACCTAGTTTACATTGAATGTCGGCATCGCCAACATAACCTGGAATACACTGGCATGACATAGTTCTGTGAGGTAACGTATCTACTACAATACACTCCGCATTCGGACCACATGGTTTTATTTCATAACATGGATTTTTGCATTGACCGTTGAAACATGCCAATTTACTAGCACAGTCGGAGTCCATTGTGCACTGAGGTGGAATAGCAAGTGGAGCTAATAATAGTAATAAAAAAAGGTATTTAATGAGCAAGTTCTAAGATTAAATCAACAATATATTATACTACATTGAAAATAAAAAGTTATTAAATATACATACTTAAGGTACAAGACGTATGAGGATTTCCTATGTAACCCGGTGGACATCTACATGCGGCCACGTGGTTTACTACATTACATAGCGCAGTTGGGGCACAATCACATGGACTTTGACAATGTTGATTTCTGCAAGCTAATGTTGATGGACAGTCTGAATCGACCACGCATTCTGGTCTTCTACATTCTACGAATGGATCTCCTTCATACGCGGGAGGGCAATAACATCGCGCTCTATGGTACCCATCAGTTCGACATAGTGCGTTAATACCACAATGGGTGTAAGTACATGGGCTAATACAATCTCCGTTAACACATGATTTTTCTGGTGGACAATCGGTATCAGCACGACAACCAACTGAGAAAAAATATTATAATTATTTTTAGATTTATAACCTAACTTATTATGTTGATTAAAGCTTACTTTCTACACATTGTATTTGAGCATTTCCAGTCATTCCATCTTTGCACACACACACTGATCTGTGTTGCTGAACGTAGCATAATGCATTTCTCGCGCAAGTAGTTGGTGATTCTTGACATGGGTTTTTACAGACATAATTTATACACGCTTTGTCATTGGAACATTCACTATCAGCAGTACATTCTGGTTTAGGTTCTATAAAATAATTATTTAAACATTAATAATCAGACATATATTTGATAATATTGTAAAGAATATTTTTCCATTTAAAACATTAGATATTGATATAAATTAAACCATCAGATCATGATGAAAATTATAAGAACATTTTTTTTTCAAGCACCTACTTATATATGTTTATTTATAAAAGTTGTATACAGTAAAATACTTAAAGATCATAACAGATCAATTTTTAAAATGGAATATTCACATAGGTAAAACTATTTTTTTATATTATAACATATAAGATATGCTTTAATTATTTGTGATTGTTATTTTTTATATAAGTTTTTAAGCAACGATATAGTTTTTATTTCTTTGTAGATACATAAATTGAAATCTTTTTTGAAATAAAATAATAAAATAAAAATATAGCTTTTATACATTATGTATTTTTTACCTGGTGATCGTTGTATTATACATTGTTGTTTTGGTTCTCCATAGTATCCCGGAGGACATGAACATAAAGCATTGTGATTTACTACTTGACAAATAGCGTTTAATCCACAAACATCTCGACATGGGTCTTGACATTTCTGTGTGAAACATGCCTTATCTCTTGGACAGTCTTGGTTAATAATACACTCCGGATAAATACAAGATGCAACTTTTCCAATTACTCTACATTGACCATTGCTACCGCATGGGGATGGGTTACATGGATCACTTGGCAAAGCTGTTAGGTAATAAATGAGTTAAAATATTTACATGTATATAAATTATATTAATAATACGATAGTCTGAAAAATTATAGGATATTTACCTGGTTGTTGTTTACATTCAACGAATGGATCTCCAATAGTGGGTGGTGGACAGGAACAGACTGGGCTGTGGTTAATAGTTTGACAAATTGCTTCATACCCACATACTCCAATACACGGGTCAACACATTTATTGTTCACGCAAGCTCTGTTACGAGGACAATCAGGACTAATCACACATTCAGGTCGGCATCCACTAGTTGACGGAGATCCTTCATATCCTTGTAAACATTCGCAAATAGCCGCACCGTTCATTACGCGGCAACGAGTATTTGGTCCACAAGGTGATGGGATGCACGGATCAGATGGAACCGGATCTACATAATTATAAAAAATTAAAATTAAATAATCAAAAAATTAAATCATAATAATATATACTATATAATATGGACATTTGATAAGTTAAAATAAATAGGAATTAGGAATTTAAGAAATTA
The DNA here is from genome assembly GCF_003676215.2 of Rhopalosiphum maidis. Taxonomy (NCBI): domain Eukaryota; kingdom Metazoa; phylum Arthropoda; class Insecta; order Hemiptera; family Aphididae; genus Rhopalosiphum; species Rhopalosiphum maidis. The sequence goes on from NC_040878.1 coordinate 8,271,921, forward strand.
TTACCTCTAACTGGTATTGGATGACACATTTGGAATGGATCACCAGTTAAACTTTCTGGACATGAACATATTGGTATATGATTTGATACAAAACATATAGCAGATATGCCACATGTGCCAGGACACGGATCTTGACATTTATTTCTAATGCAAGCTTTGTTCATGGTACAATCAGAACTAACAAGACATTCTGGTCTACAAGACTCGTACGGATTTCCTTGATATTCTGGTAAACATTCACAAATGGCATTCTGGTTCTCAACTCGACATCTAGCATTAGATCCACACGGTGAGGGGTAACAAGGATCTGACGGTGATGTTGGTGTTGGTTGAACAGCTATAATTTAGATAATGTATTTTATGAGTAAAACAAAATTAAGTGTATTATGTATGATATTGGTATTCGTTCATACTTGGGTATAAAACAAATAACTACCATGCAAATACATAATAATCGTGCAATAATTTTATAAAACCATGCAAAACAATCTATAAGCATGCATTTCTTGAAAATCTTACAAACCATTATTCAAAATATTCAACTAAAACTAAACTAGAGACGACGCTGAATTTTATTAGCCGAGATATGGAGATTTAAATATATACTTATGACTAATATATCTATTCTTAAAAGCTAACTTATAATAAATTATCTTAACGTAAAATAAAGTATTATGGACGTAGTTTCGGAGTTTGCTGTTGTAGATCAAATTAGTTATTAAAAACAAATTATTATTGACAGTGTGATAGAAACACAAATCGTTCTTACGCGGTTTTTGATGAATATGACATGATATGAAAGGATTTCCAACAAATCCTTGAAGACAAGTACATTGAGGTATATGGTTATAAACATGGCATTCAGTATTTAAACCACACGAACCAATACACGGGTCCTTGCACTTCATATTGATACATGCTAAATTATATCTACAATCGCTATTTGAAATACATTCTGGACGACACTGTGGAGGTGAACCTTGGTAGTTTGGTAAACATGTGCACGTGTAAGTGTTTGAAGTAACACGGCATTCCGAGTAAGGTCCACACGGACTTGGTACGCAAGGGTTTATTGGATCTTGTTGTGGTCTCGATACAACTGTAATAAAATAATGTGTATAATAATTGTATATTTTATGTTAAAAGTGTACTAAATGCTTAAAGTTGATAATGATATATTTACCTGGATAGTAGCATTTCGAAAATGGATCTCCTGTAAAATGTAGTGGACAACTACATATTGCATTATGATTTATGACTTGACATTCTGCACTCATGCCGCAAGTTCCCGGACACGGGTCTCTACACCGTTGATTTAAACAAGCGGTGCTCATAGAACAATCCGAATTAACTGTACACTCTGGTCGACAATTGGGAGGGTAACCAAAGAAAGTAGGTAAGCATGTACAAATCGGTTGATTGTTCACATCTCGACATTGACTATTTGGACCACAAGGCGAAGGTGAACAAGGATTTCGTACCACTGGTTCTTGTAATACTATTTGGTGACATGTGATAAAAGCATTTCCTGTCATTCCAGATGGACAATGGCACATTGGTATGTGGTTAAAAACTTCACAAATAGCATTATTTCCACAAGTGCCTATACACGGATTAACACATTTATTTTTCACACATGCTTTATCTTTAGCACAATCTTCATTCAAAACACATTCTGGTCGACAACCACGGTAGGGATCCCCTTGATATCCGAGTATACATGAGCAAATTCCATTATTGCATGTAGCACTTGGTCCACATGGAGATGGATTACACGGGTCTATGTATTGTGGCTTCGGCGCTAAATACATAAAAAAATTTATAATTTTGATGATTAAATTGACTAGAATATTATTTTAGACTTACGTGGGCTTGGTTTTATATAACAGCTGACAAATGGATCCCCTGTATAACCAGTTGGGCATGTACAAATTGGTACATGATTAATTACATTGCACTGTGATCCTAAACCACAAGATCCTGGACATGGATCCCTGCATTTTTCTCTCATGCAAGCCATATTACTTGCACATTCGGCATGAACAACGCATTCAGGTCTACAGTTTGGTGGGCTACCAACATACGTCGGTGAGCATGAACAAGATGGAGAGTTTCCGTGTGCCATACATTCAGAGTAAGGACCACAAGGTGAAGGCGAGCAAGGGTTGACAACAACAGGTGTGTCTTGAGGTACATCTGAAAAGTTATTTGAAAATATTTATTTATTGTATAAAATATATTTTTCATAATATGTTTAAAGAAATTCTTTGTATAAAAGAAATTTAGAAAAAATCCTTATTCAAGGTTAGGTTAGAAAAAGATGTATCTATTATTTTTTTATTGTTATATGCTAAAAACTATGATGGTCATTGTAAATATCGTTTAGTTGAAAGCTTATTTCCAGAAATAAATTTGTATTATTATTAGGCAGACTTACGTTGTATTAAGGAGCAGTATGTAGATGGATTACCCGTGTAACCAGGGCTACATTTACATATTGGATGATGGTTTATTGTTTGACAATACGCATTTTGTCCACATGTTCCTGGACAAGGATCTATACATTTTTGATTAATACATGCTTTGTTTTGCATACATTCGGCGTTGGTGACACATTCGGGTCTACATCCTGGCGGAGTTCCTATATAGGATGGTAAGCACGAGCAAATTGCTTGTCCGTTATTCTCTTTGCACAAACTATTTGGACCACATGGAGATGGAATACACGGATAACTCGGTGTTATTTCAACTTCTATAAAAAAAATTGTTTAAATTTTTAATTAAATCAAATATTGTTCTTTGTTATAACTTATAATGCTATACTACTTATACTTACGTTGTGGTTGGATAATTTGACAGTATTTAAATGGATCTCCAACATAACCAGGTAAACACGTACACATTGGTATGTGGTTAATTGTTTGACACTTAGCATTACTGCCACAAGTTCCTGGGCAAGGATCTTTACATTTGTTTGCCATGCATGCTTTGTTAGCATTACAGTCTGTATTAACCATACATTCAGGTCGACATCCTTCGTAAGGATTTCCATAATATTCTGGTAGACAAACACACGAACCAGCATTATTTTGTTCTTTACATAATGCATTGGGACCACATGGAGATGGTCTACAAGGATTTATTATTTCTTGAATTGGTTCCGCTAAAAAAAAAAAAAAAAATAATGAAATTCATATATTTACTATACAGTTTTCTGTGTTATATTTAATTTATAATTATGTATATATTTACCTTGTTGTAATATGCATTGCGTGAATGGATCGCCATTATAACCTGACGGACAGCTACATCTTGGAGTATGACTAATTACTTTGCATATAGCATTTGAAGCACACGAACCGGGGCATGGGTCTTTGCATTTCATATTAATGCAGGCAAGATTATAAGAACATTCATTATTACTGATACATTCTGGTCGACAGTTTGGTGGCGAACCAATATAGTCAGGTGCACATGAACATGATGGAGAATTTCCAATAACTTGGCATTGAGAATTAGGGCCACAAGGTGAAGGTACACATGGATTGCGTATTGGTTCTGGCGGTACTAAATTAACAGTTAAATATGAATGTAAAAAAAATCTTTACTTAAACTTAAATATTTATCTTACATTGTTGTACGTAACATCTAGAAAATGCATTTCCAGTGAAACCTGGAGGACATGTACAATGTGGTCTATGACTTATAGTGTGGCATTGCGCATTCTCTCCACAAGCTCCTGGACACGGGTCGCGGCATTTCTGGTTTGAACATGCCCTATTTTGACTACAGTCAGAATCAATGGAACATTCAGGATGACACGTTGGAGGTGTTCCAAAATATCCAGTGAGACAAGAACACATTGAATAACCATTAACTTCTCTACATTGACTGTTGGGACCACACGGTGACGGTTGACATGGGTTTGTTTCAATTGGAGCTTTATAAATAATTAAAAAATATTAGTATTTAATAATAAATTTATAATAAATTTTTTAATACCTTGATATGTTAAACATTCAATAAATGCATTTCCGTTCATTCCTTGAGGACATCTACACATTGGTATGTGATTATAAACATCACACAAAGCATTTTGACCACATGTTCCTGGACAAGGATCCATACATTTATTTCGTATACATGCTTTATTTTGAGGGCATTCATTGTTAAGGACACACTCTGGTCTGCATATGCTATAGGGATCACCTTGATATTCGGGAATACACGTACAAATTCCATTATTGCATAATGCATTTGATCCACACGGAGAAGGATTACAAGGATCTGATGCTTGTTGAATTGGTGCTAAAATTAATGATATTAAATTTGATATTTAATATTATACATGAAAAATATATACATTAAGTTATGTGTTTAATAGAAATATAAAATACTAGATTTATAATTTCTTTCATACTCACGTGCTGGTTTGATGTAACAGCTCAAAAACGGATCTCCAGTATACCCTTCTGGACAAATACACATAGGAATGTGGTTTAACACTTGACAATGCGCATTAGAACCACAAGAACCTGGACATGGATCTCTACATTTCTCTCTAATACATGCCAAATTACTTGCACAATCAGCATTGATTGTGCATTCTGGTTTACAATTTGGTGGAGATCCTATGTATGACGGAAGGCAAGTACACGAAGGAGAACCTCCGTAATTTTGACATTGGGAATAAGGACCACAAGGTGATGGTATACATGGGTTTATCGGTGGCTGTGGTTGAGGTTCTGGAGAATCTAAATCAATAATTATTATTTTAGAAACTTTTATTATAATATTAAATTAATAATATATACGTACTTTGTATAGGATAACAAATAGAAAATGGATCTCCTGTGAATCCTGAATTGCATATACACAATGGACTGTGATTTATAACTCTGCAATTTGCACTTTGTCCACATACTCCCGGGCAAGGATCTACACATTTCTTGTTTACACATGCTAAATTTGTTGGACATTCTGCACTAGTCGTACATTCAGGACGGCACATAGGCGGATTTCCGATAAATGATGGTAAACAAGAACATACAGCTTGATTATTTAATTCTTTGCATTGACTATTTGGACCACATGGTAATGGAGTACATGGGTATATTGGTTCCATTTGAGTAACTAAAATCAAATATATATATATTAATTAAACGGTTAAATAAAATCCAATTTAAAAAAAATTAAATTTATGTATTTGAATATGTTTTAAATTTTATAAGAACAACTTATGGTTATGAGAAATCATGAAAATGATTAAATAGTTATGAAGGAATTTTTATCTAAAACATGAAACTACTGTATTTAAATAATATATAAAAATATAATACTGGACTTACTTTGTGGTCTTATGAAATTACAGGCTTGGTATGGGTTACCCGTGTAACCTGGATTACAAACGCACGATGCAACATGGTAAACCACTTGACAATCTGCATTTAAACCACAAGTTCCGGGACAAGGATTTTGACATTTATACTGAATACAAGCTTTCATCGGTGAGCAATCTGTATTAACAATGCACTCTGGTCTACAACCTTCGTATGGATTTCCAAAATACCCAGGCAAACAGCTACAAGAGCCAGCATTATTTTGTTCTCTACATTGGGCATTTGCTCCACAAGGAGACGGAATACAAGGGTGTGGATCATCTTTTATTACAAGTGCGTCTAAAATGCAATTATCAATCAAATCTATTTTCTAATGAAATGATATATTTTAAGATAAATACCTTGTTGGACCATACATTGAACCATTGGATTCCCAGTATAACCATGTACACAATAACACATTGGAGAGTGACTGATAACACGACATAAGGCGTTTTCTCCACATAATCCAGGGCATGGATCTTTGCATTTCATATTTATACAAGCCAAATTATATGAACATTCACTGTTACTAACACATTCAGGTCGACAATTTGGCGGTGATCCAATATACTCAGGCAAGCATGAACACGATGGAGAAGTTCCTTGAACCTGGCATTGCGAAAATGGGCCGCAGGGTGAAGGAACACATGGGTTTCGAATAGGTTCATCTTCAATAATTGCTATAGTAAAAAAATCAATTTATAATCATTCAACGTCAATTGATGTTTTACGAATGACATTTGTAAAATATATTATAACTTACGTATTTGACTGCATTGCACAAATGGATTGCCTGTAAAACCAGGCGGACAGCTGCATATTGGATTATGATTAACTACATGACATTTAGCACTAATTCCACATGTTCCAGGGCAAGGATCTCGACATTTTTGATTGCTACAAGCTTTACTCAATATACAATCGGAATTAACTACGCATTCTGGATGGCATGTTGGTGGAGATCCAATGTATCCAACTATACAAGAACATACACTTTGTTGATTTATTTCTTGACATACACTGTTTGGACCACATGGCGAAGGATTACAATAGTCATGTACCACAGAAACTATAAGTAATTGAATAAATTTAAAATTACTATATCTTCTTAAAATATAATATATATAATAATATGATGTATTACTTTGCTGTGGTCTGCATTCTATAAATGCATTTCCAGACATTCCTTCAGGGCATCTACACATTGGAATATGGTTATAAACGTCACAAATAGCATTTTGACCACAAGTTCCTGGACACGGATCCTTGCATTTATATTTAATGCAAGCTTTATTTCTAGGACATTCATCGTTTATTATACATTCAGGTCTACATCCGACATAAGGATCTCCTTGATATTCTACTAAGCAAGTACAAACGCCGTCGTTGCAATTTGCGTTTGGACCACATGGCGACTGGATAGCATGGATCAATATTTGGTATTTCTGGATCTGTAATTATACAATTATTATTAAATAAAATTAAATAATTAAAATTGTTTTTGAGTAAATGCGTAATAAGATACTAACCGTTTTGTGGTGGTTTTAGCATACATAAATTGAATGGATCTCCTATATATCCACTTGGGCAGTAACAGTTAGGCGTATGGCTATTAACGGTACAGAGTGCTCCAACTCCACAAGAACCAGGGCATGGATCTTTACATTTTTCATTCATACAAGCTTTATTGCTTGGACATTCAGCGCTAATAACACACTCAGGTCTACAATTTGGCGGGGATCCTATGTATTGGGATAAGCAGGAACACGATGGATATCCTCCTTGGTCATGACATATTGAATATGGTCCACAAGGATTTGGAATACATGGGTTCGATGGTTCTGGTGGACTTTGTTGTATAACAGGTTCTGAAAAATAATTAAATATAAAGTTTATATTTTGATAAAGTATTTTAAGAGAACAAATTAAATATAATAATAATGATAAAGATAGTGAAGAAAATTGTTTATTTACTTGGTAGTTGATAGCATTGAGAAAATGGATTTCCAGTGTATCCTGAAGTACATGTGCAAATAGGACTATGGTTAATAGTTTGACAATTGGCATTTAGACCACACATTCCGGGGCATGGGTCTTTACATTTTTGTCCTATACAAGCCTTATCACGATTACATTCAGTACTTATTAAACATTCTGGCCGACAACTTGGAGGACTTCCAATATATTCTGGAAGACATGAACATATTGCTTGACCGTTGAGTTCTCTGCATTGGCTATTTGGTCCACAAGGCGATGGACTACATGGATTAGTTGGTTCAACTGGAGTTTCTAAAATTAAAATTTTTTTTTCATTATATGAAGGAAATATTAAATTAATCATCAATATTCAGCTGGTATTATAAGTATTATTACAATTAGGAAATGTCACCTTATTAACTAATATTTTATAATATTTTAATAAAAGCTATTCTCATTTATTGAGAAGATAATTATTTAAGTATAATTAAATTACGTTGTGGTGGAATAATTGAACAATATCTGAATGGATCTCCAGTATATCCATTGGAACATGTACACATAGGTACATGATTAATTGTTTGACATTCTGCGTTTTGGCCACATAATCCTGGGCAAGGATTTTCACATTTATTTCTCCTGCAAGCTTCATTTTGTGGGCAGTCTGAATTAACCACACATTCAGGCATGCATCCTCTATATGGATCGCCAAAGTATTCTGGTAAACACATACATGAACCAGCACCGTTTTGTTCTTTGCATACTGCATTTGAACCACAAGGTGATGGTTGGCACGGATTAATATATTCTTGAAGAACTGGTTCAGCTTGTAAATTGCATTGTATTATTGGATTTCCAATATAACCAGGTAAACAATAGCATTTCGGGGTGTGACTAATAACTTTGCATTCTGTATTGTGGCCACACGATCCTGGACATGGATCTCGGCATTTCATGTTTATACACGCTAAGTGATATGGGCATTCACTATTGATTATACATTCTGGCTTACAATTTGGAGGAGACCCAACAAATTGAGGTAAACAAGAGCATGATGGTTGACCTCCAATGTCTTGACATTGAGCATTTAATCCACACGGTGATGGTACGCAAGGATTTTCATTAACTTCTTCAACAGGTGCCGCTTCTAAAGGTGTATAATTATTTATAATAATTAAAATTACAATATTGCTTTTAGCTAATTATTATTCTTACGTATTGGGTGGCAGTGGACAAAAGCATTTCCTGTATATCCTGATGGACAATTACATATAGGACTATGGTTAATAACTTGGCATTTAGCTCCTATTCCACATGTTCCGGGACATGGATCTTTACATTTTTGATTACTACATGCTTCATTTTGATTACAATCAGAATTTGTAGTACATTCTGGTCTACATAGAGGAGGTGATCCAATGTAGTTCGATATACATGAACAAACAGCATGGTTATTAACTTCTCTACATTGACTATTTGGTCCACAAGGTGAAGGATTGCATGGATAAACTTGAGCTTGAACTACACAAACAAATACGTAATTAATTACTATATTTATTTTAATTATATTTGATAATATATTACTTTCAACTGGTTTGCATTCTAGGAAAGCATTTCCAGACATTTTTTCAGGACATCTGCACATGGGAATATGATTATAAACATCACACAATGCGTTTATACCACATATTCCTGGACAGGGATCTCGACATTTCCTATTTATACAAGCTTTGGTTTGTGGACAGTCATTATTTATAACACACTCAGGTCTACATCCCATATAAGGATCTCCTTGATATTCTAATAAACAAGTACATTGACCATTATTACACTCCGCGTTAGGTCCACAAGGTGACGGATTACATGGATCACTATTTTCGACTGGAATATCTAAAAGATTTTAACAATAATTGTATTACAATGGCTTGAAGAGCATAGATTAATCAAAATAAGGTTACGTACATTCCTGTGGTTTAGTATAACAACTAGTAAAAGGATCTCCAATCATGCCGTATGGACAAACACACATTGGAGTATGATTCTGGACATTACATTCAGCATTGTAACCACAAGATCCTGGACATGGATCTTTACAATGTTCATTTATACATGCTTTGTTGGATGGGCATTCTGAATTAATAACACATTCTGGTCTACAATTTGGCGGGCTTCCGGTGTATTGAGGAAGACAACTACATGACGGAACTCCAACTCCTTGGTTATCATGACATTGTGAATACGGACCACAAGGTGATGGTATGCATGGATTAATATATTCAGTAGGTATATATTGAGGTGGCAATGCTAAAAAAATAAAGAACGTAAGTATAAAGATATTACAATGAATAAATAGTAGTAATTACTAGGTATTGGGAAACAACGAGTAAATGGATCTCCAGTGAATTTTGGTCGACAAGTACAAATTGGACTATGATTTATGACTTTACAATCAGCATTTTTTCCACAAATAGCTACGCATGGGTCAGAACACTTTTGGTTTGTACATGCTTCATCATTTTTACATTCCGAACTCATAACACATTCCGGTCTACATCCAGGGGGACTTCCAATGAATGTTGGTAAACATGAACATATTGCTTGGTTGTTAATGGATTTACATTGACTATTTGGTCCGCAGGGTGATGGATAACATGGATTAATCGGTTCTATCGGAGTATCTATATGAGAAAATGAAAAGAAATAAATTAAGAAAATATAATAAAAAAAAACACATCTAATTTTTAAAAAAAATGTCTCAGAAAATAGAAAGCCTCATAAATGGTTTTTTAATGCATTCTCCTATAAATTTATAAATGGTATAATTGATATTCTTAATATTATTTTATTTTTTCCTATGTTTATGTTTTTATTTTTAATATTTTATATAATATGTATTTTAATTGTTTTGTATATAATTGTTATTAATTGTTATTAGAGAGTTTTTAACCAGTTGGTATCTGTTATAAACAGACTTATTTTATTTATTATATAACTAGCATAAAATAAAATACATACCTTGTGGTGGCACAATAACTGAACAATATTTGAACGGATCACCGATATAACCATACAAACAAGTACAGACTGGTAAATGGTTTACGACATGACATTCTGCATTTTGACCGCAGGTACCTGGACATGGATCTCTACACTTATTCATCATACATGCTTTATTGGAAACGCAGTCAGAATTAATTGTGCATTCTGGTCGACAACTTTCATACGGATTTCCAATATATTCTGGCAAACAAGTGCACGATCCAGCGCCATTTTGTTCCTTGCATACTGCATTCACACCGCATGGCGATGGTACGCATGGATTAATATATTCTTGAGGTATAGGATCTGCTGTAATTTAAGTTATATTTAGTATATCAAATCATCATGATACACTAAAATAGTTGTAGACATCAATAAATGTTATTATACCTTGTTGAATTGAACAGAATGTAAATGGATTTCCAACATAACCTTGTTGGCAATGACAAGTTGGAGCATGACTTATAACTTGACATATAGCATTGACTGCACATGATCCTGGACAAGGATCTTTACATTTCATATTTATACATGCTTTGTTGTAGGAACATTCGCTATTAGTGATACATTCTGGTTTGCAATTTGGAGGAGACCCAATGAATTCAGGCAAACATGAACAAGAAGGATTGTCTCCTTTTACTTGACACTGTGAATTAGGTCCACATGGTGTTGGCACGCACGGATTACCCACTATTAATGATATGTCAGCAGCTAGATTAAAAATAAATATGTTTTAATTTTTTATTGAAAGCTAATAAATCAGAATATATTTAAATCAATTAAATAGTTTTAATGAAAAGTAACCATAAAAAAAATCGTCTGGTATAATTTATATTGTGTATTTTAAACTTACGAATTTGGTAGCAATTCATAAATGCATTTCCAGTATATCCCGGAGGGCAGCTACATATTGGATTGTGGCTTATAACTTGGCATTTAGCATTTATACCACAAGTTCCTGGACACGGGTCAATACATTTTTGATTGGAACACGCTTGATTTTGTCTACAGTCTGAACTCGTTATACATTCAGGACGGCATAATGGTGGTACTCCAGTATAACCCATGACACACGAACAAATCGCTTGTTTATTTACTTCTCTACATTGACTGAATGGTCCACAAGGAGATGGTTTACATGGCTCATATATCTCAGGTTCTAAATAAAAATAAATATAGATTTATTATTTAGTGTAAAAGGTAAGTTAATAGTAAATATATACCATTTTGTTGTGGACTACAAAAAACAAAAGCATTGCCTTGCATTCCTTCTGGACAACGACACATGGGTATATGATTATAAACATCACAAATGGCATTTTGTCCACAAGTTCCAGGACAAGGATCCATACATTTATTTTTAATACATGCTTTGTTTCTTGGACAATCATCATTTAGTACACATTCAGGTCTACATCCAGTGTACGGATCTCCCTGATAGTCACTTAAGCATGTGCATACACCATTATTGCACTGAGCATTTGGACCACAAGGTGACGGATTACATGGATCTGAGTAGACTGGAACTTGAATAACTAGAAAAAGTAAAAATATTTAAATAATATTGAGATAAAATATTTAAATATTAACAAATACCTGGCTTTATATCACATTTCGTAAACGGATTTCCTTCATAACCATCGGGACAAGTACACATAGGTGTATGGTTAATTACATTACACTGAGCACCCCAACCACATGATCCTGGACATGGATCTTGGCATTTTTCTCTAATACAAGCTTCATTACTAGGGCATTCCGAATGCATAATACATTCAGGTCTACAATTTGGTGGTGATCCAATATATTGAGCCAAGCATGAACACGATGGAGCACCTCCAATATCTTTACATATAGCATAGGCTCCACATGGTGATGGTATGCATGGGTTGGTATAAACAGGTTCATTTTGTGGTGGCGGTGGTGGTGGAGGTATAGCATGACAATGTGAAAATGGATCTCCAGTATATCCTGGAGTACATGAACACACTGGACTATGGTTGAATACTCTGCAGTTAGCATTTTGTGCACAACGATCTTCGCATGGATTTTTACATTTTTGATTAATACAAGCGAGATTTGTTGAACATTCTGCGTTCAGTACACATTCTGGGCGACATCCTGGAGGACTTCCTAAATAGTTAGGTAAACATGAACATACGGCTTGTTGATTTATTTCTCGGCATTGACTGTTTGGTCCGCATGGAGATGGCGTACATGGATAACTAGGCAATACTTCGGTTTCTATATATATATATATATATAAAAAAAAATCATAAGTTTATTTTAATTAAAACTAATAGATTTTTATAAAAGTGTTAATTACGTTGTGGTGGTATAATATGACAGTATCGAAATGGGTCTCCGGTATACCCATTGTAACATGTACACGTTGGTGAATGATTAATAACTTGACATTCGGCATTTTGAGCACAGGTTCCAGGACATGGGTCTTTACATTTATTATTCATACATGCTTTATTAGATTGACATTCAGCATTCACAACACATTCAGGCTTGCAACCCTCGTATGGATTTCCAAAGTATTCAGGTAGACATGCACAAGATCCGGCTCCATTTTGTTCTTTACAAATGGCATTTGTACCACATGGAGATGGCTCACAAGGATTTAAATACTCTTGTGGTACAGGATCAGCTAAAATTATGTGTTTTTGTATATTATACATATTCTAGTTAAAAATAAAAGTAATATGCTGTTAAATTTACCTTGAGGTAGTGTACATTCGGTGTATGGGTTACCAATGTATCCTATACGACACGTACATCTTGGTGTATGACTTATAACTCTACATTCAGCACTTGGGGCACAGACTCCAATGCAAGGATTTTTACATTTCATGTTTATGCAGGATAAGTGAATTGGACATTCACTATTACTTACACATTCAGGTTTACAATTTGGAGGCGAGCCAATAAATTCAGGTAAACAAGAACATGATGGCGATGTACCTTGCACTTTACATTGAGAATTTGGCCCACACGGTGATGGAATACATGGATTTCCAACAGATTGTGGGATATCAGCAGCTATGATCAATTAATATCATTTAAATAGTTTTATCTTTAAAAATATTTAATTATATAAACTTACGTTTTGGATAACATCGAATAAACGGATTTCCCGTAAAACTAGGTATGCAACTACAAATGGGGCTATGATTGATAACTTGACATTTTGAGTTAACACCACATACTCCAATACACGGGTCTATGCATTTTTGATTTGAACATGCTTTATTACTATTACAATCTGAGTTTACAGTACATTCAGGTCGACATGAGGGAGGGACTCCTAAATATCCGATAATACAAGAGCATACTGCTTGATTGTTAATTTCTTTACAGTGACTGTTGGGCCCACATGGTGATGGATAACAAGGATGAATATCGATTGGTGCTAAAATATTTAAAAAAAGTTTTATTAGTTATAATGTATTGGAATTGATGAAATGACATTATTATACCTTGCAGTAACGCAGTGCATCTAATAAATGCATTTCCTTCCGTTCCTTCAGGACAGCGGCACATTGGTATATGATTATAAACATCACAAATGGCATTTTCACCACATGTGTCTTTACATGGATTCATACATTTATTGCGAACACAAGCCTTGTCTCTGGGACAGTCATTGTTAATTACACATTCCGGTCTGCAGCCCGAGTATGGGTCGCCATAGTATTCATTGATACACGAACATTGGCCATTATTACATATTGCATTTGAACCGCATGGTGATGGATTACATGGATCCTTTTCAATAGGTTCTGGGACTAAAACATTGTTATGTAGTTATTTCAGATTTATAAATATTTTTTTTAAATCACTTACTGTCTTGTATTGGTTTTATGTAACATGATGTGAATGGATCTCCAATAAAACCTTCACGGCATACACAATTTGGAGTGTGATTTATCACATTGCAGTAAGCATCAATACCACAAGATCCCGGACACGGGTCTTGACATTTCTCTCGAATACATGCTAAATTGCTTCGACAATCGTTGTTTAACACACATTCAGGTCTACAATTTGGTGGACTACCGAAATATTGTGATAAACATGAACATGATGGTACTCCACCAATATCTCTACATTCTGAATATAAACCACATGGAGATGGAATACATGGGTTTGTATAAATAACTTCATCTTGTTGCGGTGGTGGTGGTGGTGGTATTAAATAACAACGGGAAAACGGATCCCCTTGATACCCGAGTTGACAAGAACAAATTGCGTTATGTTTTATAACTTTACATATAGCATTCAAACCGCACGGTCCAGGGCATGGATTGACACATTTTTGATTAATACATGCGTGAATATCACTGCATTCAGAACTCAATACACATTCAGGTCTACAACCAGGAGGACTTCCGTGATATGAAGGAAGACATGAACATACCGCTTGCCCATTTATTTCTTTACATTGACTATTTGGTCCACATGGTGATGGAACACAAGGAGTATAAGGCTCAGACTGCACAACTAAATAAAAATAAAAATTATTATATTGATATACGAGTAAATTAAATAAAAAAAGTATATTAAATTAATTAAATTAAAATATTTTACTTACTTTGAGGAGGAATCAAATTACAATATTTGAAAGGATCTCCTGTGTAACCATTGTAACATGTACACATAGGAAGATGATTTATCACTAAACACTCGGCATTTGGTCCACAAGATCCAGGACAAGGATTTTGACATTTATTTCTAATACAAGCTTTATTAGATGCACAGTCGGTATTAAGTGTGCATTCATATCTGCATCCATCATAAGGATTTCCTTCAAATCCAGGGAGGCAACTACAGGAACCAGCACCGTTTTGTTCTTTACAAATAGCATTAGTGCCACACGGAGAAGGCTCACATGGAGATAAATTCTCGATTGGTACTGGGTCAGCTAAATAATTTCAATGGCAATGTTAAAGATTATTTTTCGTAAAAGAATCATAAAATAATTAAATATATAGTATTATTTACCTTGTTGAATATAACATTGTATAAATGGATCTCCAACATAGCCAGATAAACATGAACATCTAGGCACATGGCTAACTACTTGACATACAGCATTTTGACCACAAGATCCTGGACATGGATCTTTACATTTCATATAGATACATGCTTTGTTATAGGAGCATTCACTATTGCTAATGCATTCTGGTTTACAATTTGGTGGCGATCCGATAAATTCGGGTAAACACGAACACGATGGTGTATCTCCTTTTACTTGGCATTGTGAATTAGGTCCACAGGGAGAGGGTATACATGGGTTACCCGCAGGTTCAGGGAGTGCCACTGAAAATTAATGCAAACAAATAAAATAACAAAAAACCATTTTCAAATAATACAAATTATACATAATTTTTTATGTTTCTGAGATATTGTTTTTGTATTAACTTACATATGGCATGACAGCGTACAAATGGATCACCAGTCATGCTTGGTGGACAGCTACATATCGGTTTATGATTTATAACCTGGCATTTAGCTCCAACGCCACATGTTCCTATACATGGATTTATACATTTTTGGTTTGAACAAGCTTCAGTCAAATAGCAATCCGCATTAATTGTGCATTCTGGTCTACATGATGGTGGGCTGCCTACATATCCCACGATACATGAACATACCGCTTGATTGTTCATTTCCCTACATTGACTGTTTGGTCCACAAGGTGATGGATTACACGGTTGATTAATAATTGGATCTAAAAATTCAAAAATGATTTTATGAAATTGAAATAATATTATTAATAATATTTAATATTCTATGTATAATTATACGCATACGCACACATGCATATGTACTAACCTTGTAATATTGGCTGACATTGAGTAAAAGCGTCACCTCCTAATCCTTCTGGACATCGACACATTGGTATATGATTATATACTTCACAAATAGCATTGTAGCCACAAGTTCCTGGACACGGATTCACACATTTATTTCGAATACAAGCTTTATCTCTTGAGCATTCATCGTTGAGAATACATTCTGGTCTACACCCAATGTATGGATCTCCTTGGTATTCAGGGAGACATGTACAAAGTCCATTATTACATATTGCGTTTGTACCACATGGTGATGGATTACATGGATCAGTTTCTACGTCAGCAATAGGAGCTTGGGGTTTCGGATAGCAGCTGACAAACGGATCACCAGTGAATCCATCAGGGCATTGGCAAATAGGAACGTGGTTCAACACGTTACATATTGACCCAATTCCACATGAACCAGGACATGGATCTCGACATTTCTCTTTCATACATGCATTATTACTCGGACATTCTGCATTGATTGTGCACTCTGGCCTACAGTTTGGCGGGCTTCCAGTGTATTGTGGCTGACAACTACAAGAAGGATAATTTCCATAGTTTCTACACTCAGAATAAGGCCCACACGGTGATGGTACACATGGATTTATTGGTATTGGTTCATCTTGTGGAGGTGGAGGTAAAGGTGGAACTAGATAACATCTAGAGAACGGGTCTCCGGTATATCCAGGGCTACATGTACATATTGGACGATGTTTTATTGTTTTGCATTGTGCATTTTGACCACATTGTCCAATACAAGGATTAATACAATGCTGATTTATACATGCAAGATTTTGTGAACAATCCTGACTGATGAGACATTCAGGACGACAATTTGGCGGGCTTCCAATATAGTTTAATAAACATGAACATACAGCTTGGAAGTTGACTTCTCGACATTGACTGTGTGGTCCAC
Source organism: Rhopalosiphum maidis (assembly GCF_003676215.2). NCBI lineage: Eukaryota > Metazoa > Arthropoda > Insecta > Hemiptera > Aphididae > Rhopalosiphum > Rhopalosiphum maidis. Next base: position 8,289,083 of record NC_040878.1, read on the forward strand.
ACGGAGAAGGTGAACACGGGTTTAACGGTTCATTTTGAATTGCTAAAAATAATAAACAAATCATAGTTAATGATTACTGAACGTATAACACTTTTAGAAAAAAAAACACTTGAGAGAGTGGTGTTTAAAGTTTAAGAATAAGACGAAAACGGAGAAAAAAATTTAAGAAATAAAAAATTCTATAAAATACTATTGAATATTAATATATTTAAAAATAGTTTATTAAAACATGTTGAAACAACTTACATGGAGATGGAATCAGACTGCAATATTTATATGGATCTCCTGTGTATCCATAATTACATGAACAGGTTGGTGAATGGTTATAAACGTGACAAATTGCGGATTGGGCACATGTTCCTGGACATGGATCTAGGCATTTATTTCCCATACAAGCCTTATTTGATGGGCAATCAGTGTTTACTGTACATTCGGGTCTACAGAGCTCATAAGGGTTTCCAAAATATTCCTGTAAACAACTACAAGATCCAGCACCATTTTGTTCTTTACAAATAGCATTTGCTCCGCAAGGTGATGGTATGCAGGGGTTCAAAGTTTCTTCTATTGGTTCAGCTGTTATTAAATAAATACATAACAATAATTAATAATATATGATTTTTTTATATTATTTTATATTTTATATTTTATATTTACCTTGTTGTATTGTGCATTGAGTGAAAGGATCTCCAACATATCCTGGGTAGCAGTAACACTGAGGAGAATGACTTACGACATTACATTCTGCGTTTTGTCCACAGGTACCAGGGCATGGATCTTTACATTTCATATTTTTACACGCTAAATGATATGGACATTCTCCATTACTAATACACTCGGGTCTGCAGTTTGGTGGTGAACCAATAAAGTCAGGTAGGCAAGAACACGAAGGTGACTGTCCTTTTACTTGACATTGTGAATTGGGTCCACATGGGGATGGTACACAAGGATTTTCTACTGGTATTGGATCTTGAACCGCTTAAATCAAAAATATCAAAAAAAAAATCATATAGATATGTTTATGAATAATTATTAAAATAGATAAATATTAAGAAATAATTAATAATTTTTTGCTTACGTATTGGGCGGCAATTAGTAAACGGATTTCCTATTTGTCCTGGAGGACAACTACAAATAGGTTTATGGTTATATACACGGCAGATAGCTCCAATTCCACAAACACCACGACACGGATCTTGACATTTTTGGTTTGAACATGCTTCATTTAAGTTACAATCAGAATTGATTGTACATTCTGGTCTACATGTTGGTGGTACTCCTAAATAGCCGATTATACATGAGCATACTGCTTGTCCATTAATTTCTTTGCATTGACTGTTAGGTCCACATGGAGATGGATAGCATGGATTTACATTCGTAACCGGGATCACATCTATTAAATAACAATACATTATAGAAACTATATGTTTAATAATTATTTTTAAATTCACCTTGTTGTATCAAACAATTTATGAACGCGTTTCCATACATTCCATCAGGACATCTACACATTGGTATATGATTATAAACTTCACAGATGGCATTCGTTCCACAGGTGCCAGGACATGGGTCTTTGCATTTATTTTTAATGCATGCTTTGTTTCTAGGACAATCGTTATTTAGTACACACTCAGGTCTGCATCCTGAGTAAGGATCACCTTGAAATTCAGATTTACATGTACAAACACCATTATAGCAATCAGAGTTAGGACCACAAGGTGATGGATTACATGGATCCGAGTATACTGGTTCTGGAACTAAATAATTTGATTAATTGATGTTTAATTTAACAAAATACTATGGTATAATAAAATTTACCATCCATAGGTTTTGGTCTGCAGTTTTCGAAAGGATTGCCTTCATAGTTATCAGGACATATGCAAATTGGTGTATGGTTCACTACATTGCATAATGCGTTTACTCCACACGATCCAGGACACGGATCTTGACATTTTTGTTTCATACATGCTTTATCTCTGGGGCATTCTGCATTAATTGTACATTCAAAACGGCAATTTGGAGGACTTCCGATATATTCAGCTAAACAAGAACAAGACGGATAGCCATTCTGTTCTCTACATTGAGAATATGGACCACATGGCGATGGAATGCAAGGGTTGACATAAACTGGATCGAATTGTGGTGGAGGTGGAGGTATTTGATAACAACGAATAAATGGATCTCCAGTATAACCGTTAATACATGAACAAACAGGACTGTGGTTGATAACTTTGCAATTTGAATTTTGTCCACACGGTTCAGGACAAGGATTTGAACATTTCTGTTTTATGCATGCCATATTTAAAGCACACTCCGAATTAGTTACACATTCTGGTCTACATCCAGGTGGGCTTCCTACATACGTCGGAAGGCACGAGCAAACAGCTTGGTGGTTAATTTCTCGACATTGACTATTTGGTCCACATGGAGAAGGTGAACATGGGTTAATTGGTTCGATTTCAGTTTCTATTGAATAAAATTATGTAAAGGTATATAAGTATAAGTATATTAATTTATTTAAAAATGTTAACGGTATTAAAATATTTTAACGTACGTTGTGGAAGAGGTATTTGATGACAGAATCTAAATGGATCACCAGTATATCCTTGATAGCAAGAGCACATGGGCAGATGATTAACTACTTGGCATTCAGCATTTTGACCACATGTTCCTGGACATGGGTTTTTACATTTATAATTAGAGCATGCTTTGTTTGATGCACAATCTGTATTTAAAACGCATTCTGGTCTACATCCTTCGTATGGATTTCCATAGTATTCAGGTAAGCATGTACATGAACCAGCTCCGTTTTGTTCTTTACAAATTGCATTTGTCCCACACGGAGATGGTACACATGGATTTAAGTATTCTTGTGGTACTGGATCAGCTGAATAAAAATGAACGATTAATTTAATATAATCAACATTATTTTTTATTATCATTTTACCTTGTTGCATAACGCATTGTGTGAACGGATCTCCTATGTATCCAATTGGACATTTGCATATTGGTGAATGGCTTACTACATGACATTCAGCATTTGGTGCGCACGAACCTGGACATGGATCTTTACATTTCATATTAGCGCAAGCTAAATTATATGAACACTCGCTGTTGGTGATACATTCCGGTTTGCAATTTGGAGGCGATCCGATAAAGTTAGGTAAACAAGAGCATGACGGTGATTCACCTTGAACCTTACACTGAGAATTGGGTCCACATGGAGATGGAATACAAGGATTGCCAACGTATTGTGGTAAATCAGCAGCTACAATTGAAACGTAATTATTAATAATATTCTTTAAATTAATATAAATTAATATAAATTTGTATTTTTCTTTTTTTAATGAATTTTTACATACGTTTATTATAACATCTTGTAAATGGATCACCAATCAAGCCCGGTGAACAGCTACAGATTGGATTATGATTTATGACTTGACATTTTGCTCCGATTCCACAAATACTAGGACATGGATTTCGACACTTTTGATTTGAACAAGCTTCGCTTAAACTACAGTCAGAATTAATTGTGCATTCAGGTCTACATAAAGGTGGTGCACCCAAGTATCCAGATATGCATGAACACACTGCCACACCATTCACTTGTTTACATTGGCTATTTGGTCCGCATGGAGACGGAGCACATGGGTTGATAACTTCAACAGTTGCTGAAATTATATATAAAATATACAGTTTAATATTAGTTAATAAACAAATTATTAAAACAAGGTTTTTCTTTTTAATTGAATAATTTGTTTTACCTTGGATTGGTGTGCATTGAATAAATGCATTTCCATTTGTGCCTTGGGGACACGTACACATTGGAATATGATTGTAAACGTTACAAATTGCATTTACTCCACATGTTCCTTGGCATGGATCTTTACATTTATTATTAATACACGCTTTAATAATTGGACAATTTGTGTTTAAAATACATTCTGGACGACAGCCAGAATACGGATCGCCTTGATATTCACTCAAACAAGAACAAACACCATTATTACATAAGGCATTTGATCCACATGGTGACGGGTTACATGGATCGTCATATTGTGGCTTAGGAGCTACGATTCAAAATATATGCAATAATTAATAGTGTTTTTATATAATATCATTTACAATATCTAGTAAAATAATCTACTTACGAGATGTTGGTTTTATATAGCAACTGATAAACGGATCTCCTGTGTAACCTTCAATACAGGAACATATCGGGTTATGGTTATAAACATTACAATTGGCATTGATACCGCATGAACCAGGACACGGGTCTTGGCATTTTTGTTTCATACAAGCCTTATCTTTTGGACATTCTTCGTTTATTGTACATTCGGGTCTACAGTTTGGCGGGGAACCGATATAATTTTCTTGACAAGAACAAGAAGGATATCCGTTGGAATCTTTACAATACGAGTACAGGCCACACGGTGATGGAATACATGGATTTATTGGTTCATTTTGTATTGGTAATGACGGCAAGTCTGATAACATTTGAATAATTTAATTAATAAACATCGTGTAATAAGGATGAAGAGGAAATAGTCAAACTTACATTGTATAGCATAACAGCTTAAAAATGGATCACCAGTATATCCTTCTTTACACGAACATATTGGGCTGTGATTTATTACTTTACATTTTGAATTAGACCCACAAGCATTTATACAAGGGTCTACGCATTTTAAATTTCGACACGCTTTGGGTTTACCACATTCTGAGTTGACTACACACTCTGGTCTACAATTTGGAGGATTTCCCACATACAATTGTAGACATGAACACACAGCTTGGTTATTTATTACCTTACACTGGCTATTTGGTCCACATGGTGATGGAACACAAGGATTTATTGGATCTGCTTGTATTTCTATACATATATATATATATATTATATTAGTATGTTTTAATTCCCATATATAAATATAATGCACCCAATTATAGTACATACGTTGAGGTGGTGGAGCTGGGATGCAGTATTTATATGGATCTCCAGTAAAACCTGGTATACAAGTACATGATGGCAAATGATTAGTCACGTAGCATTCCGCGTTTTGACCACAAGTTCCAGCGCATGGATTTTGACATTTATTTTTCACACAAGCTTTTTGAGGAGTACAGTCAGAATTTATGACGCATTCTGGCCTACAGCCTTCATATGGATTTCCATTATATTCCGGTAAACAACTACATGAACCAGCACCATTATACTCTTTACATATAGCATTCATTCCGCAAGGGGAAGGAATGCATGGATTTAGAGGTTCTTGGTATACTGGTAACACTATAATTATAATTAAAAAAATAATATTATTATTTGAAGATAAAGCTACAATGAAATATTAAATAATTCTATTAGTACTCACCATTTATTATACATTTATTGTTATACAATTATTTAGTAAGCTCTAACTCTTCTTATACATCTGTTACATGATTAGTGATAGCTATTCAAAAATTGAGCAGATAATATAATCAACATCATTTTGGAAAGGAGTACCTATTTAAGGTCTAAAACAATAATTATCATACTAACGTAATACTTAAGCTATAAACAACCCGATACGATTTCTTACCTCTATATATTCTGAAAACATTAAATTAATTTTTATCATCTATGTAGTATGTACTATGAATAACTTACCGATCTTAAATATAACTAATAATAAACTAAATTTATTTAACTTGTAATACTTAATATTAATTACTATTCTATATACTTATAAATAATAAAATTTAATATTTTTGGTAACTTAATTCATATGAGGCACATATAAAGATTCAACGTCTCTAGTTTAAATATACAAATTCAAAATAGTGTAAACATTACATATTACGTATATCTGTAATAAAATGTGATAAAAATATTTTTGAATCATCCTAAATTACATGCAAACATACATAAATAACCTTACATACATTTAAAAACGTATTGAAATATTTGGTAAAAATAAAGTGCACACAAGTATAAAAACAATATGACTACAGAACTAAAATCAGTGTATAGCTTAAAAGTTCAACATCCAAAGCTTACGAAATGTATTTACAATTTAATTAAAAATTATTAAATAGAACTTTTATCATATTACATGCTCACAAGATGCAACATAAAATATATATACTCTTGATTTTATTGATTTTAAACATATTTAATTCATTCTCTTCAATATTTATTCATGCACTAAGCAAATATATATATTTTTTTAATTATGTAAAACATATTATAATCGATTAAAATTCAATGACAGCATGCCATCCATTTTAAGACTACATTAATGTTCATGAATGATTTATTTTGATGCTTATGCTTATATTGCATTCTTCTTACTATTATACAGGCTTATGATACACTATATATGTATGGATTGTTTTTTTTTCGGGAGCGGAGAATTGATATATTTTAGTTAAAATTTATTTTATTAAATGACAAGTAAATGATTATATGAACTCATTAAAACTAATCTGCTCAACCGTTGATTGGGTGAAGGTATTAATAATGGTAGTAATATTTTAGATATTTTATTATAAATTAGCTTTATTAATAAAAGGGAATATAGTTTAATATGTTATTATAATAATGCTTATCCTTTATAGCATCAACATTTTTTTTTATTAATGTTTTAATTATTTTAATACGGTCTATGATAAAAGTTATTTGTGAAACATTAAGTTAAGTTATTGTGTAGTTATATTATTTATTTATTATTTTTTTTTTATTTCATGGTGTAAACCATAAATCGAATAATGTTTCAATTGTACAAAAATATACATTAATGAAGCAAGCATTAAAAAAATAATTTTCATTTAAAATAAATTAGCTTGTTTAAAATCAAATGTGCAAAGCATATCCATGCAAATATGTTAAAATCTTACCAGGAACTGATTGACAATATGTAAACGGATCTCCAGTAAATCCATTATTGCAGGAACACATGGGAGTGTGATTAATAACAGTACATGCAGCATTTGAGCCACATGAACCAGGACAAGGGTCTGTACATTTTTGATTAATACATGATAAATGACTAGGACATTCAGGATTAATTGTACATTCCGGTCTGCACGATGGTGGCGTTCCTACGTAATTTGGCAAACATGAACACGCTGGTGCGCCTCCACGATCTCTACACTCAGAATTGGGACCACACGGTGATGGAACACAAACATTAATTGGATCAGCCGATGGTGTTGGTCTTACTTCTAGAATAGTTTAATATCGTATTAAGAAATAAAATTTAAATTTTTTATTCTATAAATTTATTACCTTGAACAGGATAACAGCTTCTAAATGGATCTCCACTATGCCGCGGCGGACAAGTACAAATAGGACTATGATTTACTACTTTACAATTAGCAAGATGGCCACAAGTTCCAGGACAAGGATCACGGCATTTGCTCATGAGACATGCTTGAGTTAAAGGACACTCTGCACTAACAACACATTCTGGTCGACAAGAAGGCGGTGAACCAATCATACTATTTTGACATGAACAAACAGCATGTCCTTCGACTACACGACAAACGCTATTTGGTCCACATGGTGAAGGATTACATGGGTCTCTTGATGGTTCATCTATAAGAACATTTATATAGTTATTATGAAATTTATAATTATTATTTTTGTGTATACAATTTGATTTTTACCTTGAACTTTAATAGGTCTACAGATAACAAATGCATCGCCAACAGTTCCAGTGGGACAACTACATGTTGGAATATGGTTGATGACATCACATATGGCTCCTTGACCACAAGTGCCTGGACAAGGATCCTGACACTTTTGGTTTAAACATGCTTTATTTCTAGGACAATCCGTATTCATTGTACATTCAGGCCTACAACCTATTAATGGATCTCCAAAATAGTTAGCTAAACATTGACAAACTCCATTGTAACACTGAGTGTTGGAACCGCAAGGTGATGGATTACATGGATCGGTTGGTGTTGCTAGTGTTGGTTGCACTAAAAATAATATTTCAAAATTATAATATTGAATAATTAAATATATTAAGAATTATAAGCAAATTATTGTACCTATTATTGGAACACATTGCGTAAATGGATCACCATTGTGTCCAGCGATACATGTACAAGTTGGTATATGATTTTGAACTCTGCAGTCTGTATTTAAGCCACAAGAGCCATAACACGGATCTCTACACTTATCTGATATACAAGATAACATAGAAGGACAGTCGGAGTTAACAGAGCATTCAGGTCGACAGTTTGGAGGAGAACCAACATAATTTGTACGACAAGAACATGATGGTTGATTTCCAACTGGTCGACACTCAGAATTTGGTCCACACGGCGAGGGGATACAAGGATTTGTAGGTATTACTGGTTCATCTAATGGTTTCACTATATAATACATAATAGCCAATTAAATATGTGATTTATAATAGAAATTGAGAGTTAAAATTAATAGTTTTTAACCCTATAGATATGATGTAATAAATATAAAATACAAGATAATACAATAATATCGAACCTGGTTGCGGATAACATCTAGTGAAAGGATCACCGATTAAACCAGGTGAACAAGTGCAAATTGGACTATGATTAATAACTTCACAGCGTGCATTTAGTCCGCACGTTCCAGGACAAGGATCTGTGCATTTGAATTTATGACAAGCTCTGTTCGATGGACACTCATTGTTTACGACACACTCAGGTCTACAATTCGGTGGAGTTCCTTGATATTCTTTTTGACAAGAACATACGCCTTGTTGGTTTACATTTTTACATTGGCTGTTAGGACCACACGGCGATGGATTACAAGGGTCATATACAGTGGCTTGAGTTGCTAATAATACAATTTATTTAATAAATAACAATAATAATAATAAAAAGCTTAAAAATAAATATATTACTTGGAGGTTGAAGTTGACAGTAAGTAAATGGATTTCCTATATAACCTGGTATACAGTTGCAAGTTGGAACATGGCTAATAACTGTACAAACAGCATCTACTCCACATACTCCGGGACAGGGTCAACACATTTATTTCCAATACATGCTTTATTTGTAGGACAGTCTGAACTGTGAACACATTCAGGTCGACAACCTTCATATGGATTTCCATAATAATCATTAATACATGAACAAGATCCGGCATCATCTTGTTGTTTGCATACTGCATTTGCTCCACACGGAGATGGTTCACATGGATTTAAATTTTCTAAAAATGTAAATTAAATTTAGTTATTCTTTGAACAAATATATTAATGAAATAGTAACATACCTTGTTGATAAATGCATTGAACAAATGGATTTCCTGTATATCCATTGGGACATAAACACGAGACTGCATGATTAACGACTTGGCAATGAGCATCACTTCCACAAGATCCTGGACATGGATCTCTACATTTGTTGTTGATGCAAGCAAGAGTTGATGGACAATCAGGGTTTATTATACATTCTGGTCGACAATTTGGTGGAGCACCAATGTAAGATGGTAAACATGAACATGATGGGTTATTCCCAGAAGCAATACATTGAGAATTTGGACCACAGGGTGAAGGGACACATGGGAGTTTTGGTGGATCATTTTGAGGTGGAAGTACTGGCTCTGAAAAATTTGGATGTATAAATAAGGTTTAAGATTAAAAATGATTAAATTTCTTAATATTTACTTGGAATTGAATAACAGCTTCTGAATGGATCTCCAGTTTGTCCTTCTCTACAACTGCAGATTGGACTATGATTAATTACTTCACATCTAGCTCCAGAACCACAAGCTCCTATACATGGGTTGATGCATTTCATGTTTACACATGCTTTATCTGGATTACATTCAGAGCTAACAGTACATTCTGGACGGCATGATGGTGGCGCACCAATATAATTTGGTAAACAAGAACACACTGCATGATTATTTATGTTTCGACATTGGCTATAAGGACCACAAGGTGATGGATTGCATGGGTCACTTGATACAGGGACATCTAAATAAATTAAAGGAGACATTTGATTTTAAATTACAGTGCATAAGATTAAAATTATTGATTTTTACCCTCTGGAACTGGTCGACAAATTGTGAACGGATCTCCCGAATATTTGGTTGGACATGAACAAATCGGGATGTGATTCACTACGTCACAATTTGCACCTTGTCCGCAAGTTCCAATACATGGATCGCGACATTTATTTCTCATGCATGCCTTGTCTCTAGAGCATTCTGTATTCAAGACACATTCTGGACGACAATTCTCATAGGGGTTTCCTGTATATTCTGGCAAGCACTCGCAATTTCCATTTCCTTTGCAGATTGCATTTGGTCCGCAAGGTGATGGATTACAAGGATCAGATGCTAATGGTCTCTCGGTAGCTATTGTGAACAAAAAAAAAAAAAAATTAATAATAATACTTTAATATTCAATTTAAATCTTATAATTTTTACATACTTATTTGTATTTGTGTACATAAGGCGAATGGATCTCCAGTTAAACCATTATTACAAGTACAAATAGGAACATGATTTAATACATGACAATTTGCATTTAGTCCACATGAGCCCACACATGGGTCTCGACATTTTTGGTTCATACAAGCCAGTTGACTTGGACATTCAGCACTTATAACACATTCAGGTCTGCATGAAGGTGGTGAACCTATGAAATCTGGAAGACATGAGCATACTGGAATTCCGTTTTGTATTTGGCATTGCGAGTTAGGTCCACATGGTGTTGGATAACATGATGCTGGACGTTCAGTTACTGGAGGTGTTGGCGTAGTAGCTGAAAGAAAGATTAAAAATATTATTTTATTTAATTATAGCTCAAATTAAATTCTTACGTATTAAGGTACAAAGTGAGAATGGATCTCCAGAATATCCAGCTGGGCAAGCACAAATTGGGTTATGATTTCTCACAGTACATAAAGCTTGAATACCGCAAGTATTTGGACATGGATCCAAACACTTTTGATTTGTACAAGCTTTATCCAAGGGACATTCTGAACTGACAACACATTCAGGTCTACATTCTGGTGGACTACCCATATAATTTGGCAAACAAGAACAAACAGCTTGGTCGTTAATTTTACGACATTGACTGTTAGGTCCACACGGTGACGGATGACATGGGTCAATTGGTTCTCTCTGGGTTGCTGCAGTTATAATAGAATAATTTTAAACATAATATATTTATTAGTGTTTAAATAAAATTTGACTGTTTATAGAAATACTAACGGATAACTGGTATTGGACGACAAGAGGTGAATGGATCACCAGTAAACGATGGTGGACAAGAGCATATAGGTATATGTTTCACAACCGTACATAATGCCTCAGAACCACAAGTTCCTGGACAAGGATCTATACATTTATAGCCAATGCAAGCTAAAGCCAAATTGCAATCGTCATTGTTTTCACATTCTCTTCGACATCCCGTATAAGGATCACCGAAAAATCCTGTAGAGCACGTACAAGCAGCTACCCCATTTCGGTTGACACAATCTGAGTTTGGACCACACGGTGACGGATAACAAGGATCTACAGCTTCTGGTGATCTTTCAGTTGCTATACAAGTTAATAAAAATATGTTGGTCTACATGCATTGTAAAAATAAATATATTCTACTTATTTAAAATTTTATTAAAACTAATCTGCCGTTGAGTTAAAAATATTTTTCGTTAGTATATGTGTATATAGTAGTAGTCTTTGCTCTTACAGGTAGGTAACAGTTGGCAATATGTAAGCGCATCGCCAGTGTACCCTGGTAAACAAGTACAAACTGGGTGGTGATTGATCACTCTACAATGAGCATATTGTCCACATGATCCTGGGCATGGATCAGAGCATTTTTCATTGATACATGCCAAGTTACTTGAACATTCCGCGCTAATAACACACTCAGGCCTACAATTGGGTGGCCGACCAATGTAGTTTTGCAAACAAGAGCAAGCAGCTGTATTGCTCACCACTCTACATTGAGAATGAGGTCCGCAAGGTGACGGAGAGCAAGGGGCTGTAGGTGGTGAAGGAGTGGTTGTGGCTAAAGTGAGAAAAAGAAAAAAAGAAAAACATGCAACAGAGTTTCAGACAGTAATATAAGAAAACACATAAATCATATTTTTCATGCAATAGAATAAAGAAATGCAAAAGATTTTCAAGTAAAAAGTACCAAACATTCACTATACAATTCTTACGTTGTATTTTATTGCAAGAAGCAAAAGGATCGCCCGTATATCCGGGGGAACAGCTACAAATGGGATTGTGATTTACTACTTGACACCTTGTATTCAGGCCACAAGTGCCAATGCAGGGGTCACTACATTTTTGATTAACACAAGCTTTGTTTTGACTACACTCTGAACTGACAACGCATTCAGGACGACAAGATGGGGGTGTACCGATATAAGAACTTAAACAAGAACAAACGGCATGGTCGTTTAATTCTCTGCATTGACTGTTAGGTCCACATGGAGATGGAACGCAAGGATCTATTGGTGTAGCTTCAGCTAAAAATTTAAGTCGAAACAAAATATTAGTATATAGCAATTACTATTTGTAAGGGAAATAAATTCTATTCTTACTTATGGGTATAACATTACAAATGCTTAACGGATCACCAGTATATCCTGGTATACAACTACATGAAGGTGCATGGTTTAGAACTTTGCATTCTGCATTGAGGCCACATGTTCCAGGGCATGGGTCTTTGCATTTATTATTTGCACATGCTTTTGTACGATCACAATCTGCATTTGTAACACATTCAGGCCTGCACCCTGTATAAGGATCACCGAAATATTCAGGGAGACAAATACAAGAGCCAGCACCGTTCTTTTCTCGACAAATTGCATTAGCTCCACATGGTGATGGATTGCATGGATCTCTTGGTCCTTCAGTGGGAGGAACTATTACAAATATAAATAATGAAAAGATTTTAAAATAGAAACATTTTAACAGTTAAATAGAAAATTTAATAATACTTTGTTGAACTATAGAACATCCTGCAAATGGATCTCCTGTATATCCAGTTTCACAAGTACACTGTGGTCTATGGTTACGTGTTACGCAAGTTGCGTGTACTCCACAAGAACCAGGACAAGGATCTTTACAACGTTCATTTAAGCAAGCAAGATTTCCTGGACATTCTGCATTGATCGAACATTCGGGGCGACAGTTTGGTGGTCTTCCTATATAGTTTGGCAGACAAGAGCATGCTGGTGTTGAGCCCACTTCACGACATATTGAATTTAGACCACATGGAGATGGGACACAAGGATTTCCACTAGGTGGTGGCTGAGTTGGTCGTGCTATAATAAAATAAATAAATAGTTACATTGCAAACCAATTGTATACCTTATTGATAAATCATTTTTGTTTAAAATACATAAGTTATTTTGAAATTAGACTTAGATTAATATTTTTTTATAACTAAATAAATATCAATGAAATGTAGTTGTTTAATTTAATTGTTTAGAAATTATTTATTAAAATTGTTTGAATAATCTTAGAGTTCTAAAAATACTTACGTTCAGATTTGCATTGAACAAAAGGATCGCCAATTAAACCATTTGGACAACTGCAAATTGGATTATGGTTTATAACTTGACATCTGGCCCCAATACCACATATTCCAATACAAGGGTCTGAACATTTTTGGTTGATACAAGCTCTGTTTTGAGGACATTCTGAACTTACTACACACTCTGGACGACAGCCTGGAGGTGTACCAACATAGTTAGTTTGACAAGAACACACTGCATGACCATTCACAGTTCTACATATGCTATAAGGCCCACACGGTGACGGTTCACATGGATTTTTAGGTATTTCATCCACTATAAATAAATATTAAAATTAAAATTATATATTTAATTTATATTATTTTTTTTAAATAATATTAATCTTACTTGGTGGTGGCATATGACATGCGGTAATTGGATTGCCAGTATAACCCGGGAAACATGTACACGATGGTGCGTGATTTATGACACTACATTCTGCGTTAAGACCACATGTACCAGGACAAGGATCACGGCATTTATTATTTACGCATGCTTTACTTCTATCACATTCTGAATTAGTCACACATTCTGGTCTACATCCTGTGTAAGGATCACCAAAATATTCTGGTAAACATATACAAGATCCTGCTCCATTACGTTCTTTACATATAGCGTTTGCTCCACACGGAGATGGGTTACAGGGCATTTTTGGTCCTTCGGTTGGGACAACTAAAAGTAGAAAAATCGTTATAAAAAAAATATAAATCATATAGAAAATAATAAAAAGAACATGCCTTGTTGTATAAGAGAACATCCAGCAAATGGATCTCCCGTGTAACCTGGTTCACAATTACATTGTGGACTATGGTTTATCGTTACACACGAAGCATATATTCCACATGAACCAGGACATGGGTCTTTACATCTTTCTTTTGAACACGCTAAGTTCCCTGGACATTCGGCATTGATGGTACATTCTGGTCGGCAATTAGGTGGTCGTCCAATGTAACTGTCCAAACATGAACATGCTGGAGTGTTACCGATTTCACGACATACTGAATTTGGTCCACAAGGTGATGGAACACATGGATTGGATGGTATGTCAGCTGGCGGAGGTTCTATTAAAATATAATTATTATTTTAAAATAAAGAATTTTAATTGATATTTATTGTATAATCTGTGTTAAATAATTACGTACGTTCTTTGAAACACCGTACAAATGGATCCCCATTATAACCTGGAGGACAACTGCAAATTGGACTATGATTGACTACTTGACATCTTCCATTTGATCCACATGTACCAGGGCATGGGTCTATACATTTCTTTCTAACACATGCTTTGTCCTGCGGACATTCAGAGCTCACCATACACTCTGGCCGACAAGCTGGTGGTGTTCCTATGTAATCTGTTTGGCACGAACATACAGCATGATTATTGACAGGTCTACATTGACTGTAAGGACCACACGGTGAAGGAATACATGGATTTGTAGGTGGTTCTGGATCAACTAAAAAGAACAATTTCATATTATCTTTAAATTTAGTATTATTAAATTAAAAAATTAATTCAATCATAAATAGAAAATACAACTTTGTAATATTATTATACTTACGTAATGGTTGAATGTAGCAAGATAACGTTGGATCTCCAGTATAACCCACTGGACAATAGCAAGATGGAGAGTGGTTAATTACCCTGCATTCTGCATTTAAACCACAAACTCCTGGACATGGATCGCGACATTTATTGTTCATACAAGATTTACTACGATCACAATCAGAATTCGTCACACATTCTGGCCTACATCCAGTATATGGATCTCCAAAATATTCCGGTAAACACGAACAAGAACCAGCACCATTTCGTTCTTTACATATTGCATTTGCTCCACATGGTGATGGGTTGCATGGCATCTTTGGCCCTTCAGTTGGAGCTAAAAATATGTGTTTTATTATAAATACATGTATTTATTTATTTATTTATTTATATAGGTATATCAAATATTTTAAATACGTTGATACCGATAATGATTGTCTTACTTTGTTGTATAAGCGAGCATCCACTAAATGGATCTCCAGTATATCCATTTTGGCAAACACACTGAGGTACATGTTTAACTGTATTACATGTCGCGTATATACCACATGAGCCTGGGCACGGATCTCGACATTTTTCATTTACACAAGCCAGATTTCCAGGGCATTCAGCATTAATCGTACATTCTGGACGACAATTTGGTGGTCGACCAATATAATTAGATAAACACGAACACGCAGGAGTACCACTGTGATCACGACATAAAGAATTGGGTCCACACGGAGATGGAACACACGGATTAGTGGGAATTGATGGTTCATCGTAATATGTTGGTTCTAACAAATAATTCAAGTATTATTAAGTTATATTTTTCAATAAATTTTTTATACTAATACGAACTTTCTTGTAAACACCGGACAAATGGATCGCCAGTATACCCAGCTGAGCAGCTACATATTGGATTGTGGTTGACAACTTGGCACCTTGCATTAAGACCACAAGTTCCGGGACATGGGTCTACACATTTTTGATTGACACATGCCTTATCTTGAGCGCATTCAGAGCTAACCATACATTCTGGCCGACAAGCTGGGGGTGTACCGATATAGTTTGTTTGACATGAACAAACAGCATGGTCATTTATTGTCCTGCATTGACTGTACGGGCCACAAGGTGAAGGTATGCAAGGGTTTTTAGGTGGTAGATCTGGGCCTATAAGTGGGCAAAGCACAAAGAAAAACATGCAACATACAATAGAGACAGATAAGAATGAAGACACAGTTTAAAATACCGATGCATGCAAAGTAAAAATAAGCTAATAAGTAGATAGTAAGGGAAGAAATCTTACTGGCAACTGGGAGAAGTTGACAAGCAGACAATGGATTGCCAGTATATCCTGGAAGACAAGCACATGAAGGAGAATGGTTGATAACTCTGCATTCAGCATATAAACCACACATTCCTGGACACGGGTCACGACACTTATTGTTTATGCAAGCTCTGTCTCTAGGACATTCACTATTTAGCACACACTCTGGTCTACATCCCGTATAAGGATCTCCTGTATATTCAGGGATACATGAGCAAGATCCAGCATTATTTCTTTCTTTGCAAATAGCATTTGCACCACATGGCGATGGGTTACATGGATCACTTGGCACATCTGCTGGTGGTGGAACTAAAATGGGAAAAAGCTGGGTTGCAATTTGTGTGTTTGATTTTCATTGATTTATTCAACGACACCTCAAGTGGCTTAATATCTTAATAAATACGCTAACAAGATGCATTATAATAGATAAATAATAATTCTTACGTGGAATTGGTGTTGGTCGACAGGCTATAAATGGATCACCGGTATACCCGTCATTACATTTGCATACAGGATTATGAGAAATAACTTTACAAAAGGCGTTAATGCCGCAAGAACCGGGACAAGGATCTATACACTTTTCATTAACACAAGCCAAATTGCCAAAGCATTCGGCATTTATTGTGCATTCTGGTCTACAGCAAGGAGGTCGGCCAATATAATTTGGTAAACAAGAGCAGGTAGGAATACTATCTTTGGAAAGACATATAGAATTTGGACCGCACGGTGATGGAACACAAGGGTTCTGTGGTAGTCTATCCTGTTCTGGTGGCAAAGGCTCTAAACATTCCCCATGCATCAAATCAATAATATGCTACATATAAAGCAACTAAAAGCATAACTACGGCATTCTTACTTTCAATAATAGCACAACGAACAAATGGATCACCGTAATAACCAGAGTAGCAACTACATATCGGACTATGATTCACAACTCGACATTGTGCGTTGTAACCACATGTGCCTGGACATGGGTCTGAACAGATTTGATTTACACATGATTTATCTTGTGGACAATCTGAACTAGTTATGCATTCTGGATGACAATTTGGAGGATTTCCAAAGTAACCAGGTAAACAAGAGCATACTGCATGGCCATTTACAGCTCGGCATTGACTATATTGCCCACAAGGTGATTTCATGCAAGGGTTTTTCGTAATAATCAAATCAACTTCACATGCTATGTAATAAAATAAGTATAAGAAGATAATCTAAAGATAAAAGCACTAGCAATATATACAACTCTTACTTGGATCAAACTCAATTTTATGACATGATAATAAAGCGCTTCCAGTGTACCCTGGCAAACAATAGCAAGTCGGAGCATGGTTGCTGACCTTACACTCTGCATATAAACCACAAGCACCAATACAAGGATCTATACATTTGTAATTGATGCATGCTTTATTCCACGCACAATCAAGATTGTTTACACATTCTGGTCGACATCCGGAATACGGATCGCCAAAATATTCTGGGATACATGAACAAGAACCAGCACCATTTGATTCTTTACATACAGCGTTTGCTCCACACGGTGAAGGGTTGCAAGGTGTAACAGGCGTATAATCAATAGCTAAAAAACGATTTCAAATACTCTACATTCTAATGCAATACAACACGCAAATACATTCATAAAAGCTCCATCTGATAACCCAATTACCAAAGCAAATAATACATAAACTATGAAACATGCAAAAACTTACCTGAATAAAAAGTAGTGTCCAATTTATGTTTTATTAAACGTTGAATTAATTAGTTATACTACATTAAAATACACTAACGCAATATAGTTAAGAAGTTTAAGATAATTAAATTGTGGATTTGAGTCTTACATGGTAATGAGCATATTTTAAAAGGATCTCCAGTAAATCCGTCCGGACACATGCATAAAGGTCTGTGATTGACCACACTGCATAATGCTTGAGGTGCACAGCTACCAGGGCATGGGTTAGTACAGTGGTTATTAACACACACCTTTGAGCGACTACAATCAGCATTTAAAGTACATTCCGGTCGACAATTTGGTGGTAAACCCATGTACCCAGCTTGACAGGAACACACGGGTTGTTTATCATAAGAACGGCAGACCGAATAAGGTCCACACGGGTTCTTATCACATGGATTAGTGTTATCATCCGGGCATTCTAGATTATACATGCATTTTTTGGTGTTAATAGCAAATATGGATTATATAAGAAATATCCTCTCAGGATTCGGGGCTTACTTTCTGTTTTGAGACACCGTTTCATAGGGTCGCCACTAAAACCCGGTTTACAGATACATATAGCTTTATGATTAATTACTTGGCAATAGGAATTGGGTGCACATAAACCTGAACAAGGATCTATGCAGCGTTGATTAACACATGCTTTATTTAGTGCACATTCCGAGCTAATTATGCAATCTGGTTTGCAATTGGGTGGTGTCCCAGTATAGCCATACTGGCATAAACATACAACGCGATTTTTGATTATTGAGCAATTGCTATATGGCCCACAAACATTTGGCATGCAAAGCGAATTTGGTTTATGAGGAATTTTAGGAGCTATAATTTGATTATAAGTATATTATTAGTAAATAGTAGTAATTGTCAAATATTCTCATAAACGTTTTCTAATAAAATGTCTCTCATGGAAGCAAAAGTATGTCTAGTTTAATACAAAAAATATGTATGACATATACTTTTTGTACACAATTCTTCGCATATACTTAGATCATATACTTTTCTCAAAAAATCATTATATTTCAATAAAACTGCTTAAATAGAATATTAAGAAAACATTTATGAAAATAAAATTGGTTTTAATGACAGTAGGTTGGAAGAAGGCATGCTTACAATTTGATATCTTGTTGCATATTGTTAGTGGATTGCCAGTCATGTCATTTGGACAAAAGCAAATTGGGTTATGATTGACTACTCGACAACGAGCGCGCAAGCCACATGCGTTTTTGCACGGATTGATGCATTCAAAATTAACACAAGCAAATAATGTTGGACAATCTGCGCTGAGTGTACAACGAGGACGGCATCCAACGTATGGGTCCCCAATATAATTATGTTTACAAACGCAAGTTTCATTGTTAATATTGCTCTTACATATTGCATTATGGCCGCAAGTAGAACCATAACAAGACAGGCGTGGTTTTCCTTTTGGTTTTGCTATTAATAATAATAATAATAATAACAACCTTAACTGTAGAGTAGTCCAACTGTTTTAGTTTGTTTGTTTGTTAAGTAATTTTAATAACATTTAGTTATGTTTAAACACTTAAATTACTATAAGCCATTAATGGTATACTAAGCCATTACTATAATAATGGTAACTTATAACAAATATTATTTTATTTATAAATGAATCTTTGTTACGACTATTTAGTTTTAATAAAAATATAAAAATAGTAGTTTTCTTTATAAAATCAAACATACCTGCAACAGCGTTACATCCATTAAATGGATCACCTTGGTAGCCCGGCTCACATGAACACACTGGTTGATGGTTGATTACAGTACATCTAGAATTGAACCCACAAGATCCTGTACAAGGATCTCGGCATTTACTCTGTAGACAAGCTAATCTAGTAGGGCAGTCAGCATGAATTAAACATTCTGGTCGACAGTTTGGAGGAGCTCCAAGCATTCCCGGTAAACACGAACAAACTGGTCTACTATCATGTTCTCTACACTCAGAATTAGCACCACATGGCGACGGGAAACAAGGATCTTGGTAGACGACCGGAGGAGTTTTTGGTTCTGTGGAATATTTATAATAAATAACATGTATAAATATTTTAATTATTTTTTCTAGCAAGACTTACCTTCTTGAATACACCTTACAAATGGATCACCAACGAATTTCGGTGGACAAGTGCAAATGGGATTGTGATTAATGACATTACACCGAGCATGCAATCCACATGTTCCAGGACAAGGATCTGAACACTTTTGTGCTATACATGCCTTGTCTACTGGACATTCAGCACTTACAACGCATTCTGGGCGACAAGATGGAGGGGTGCCGATAAAACCTTGTATACATGAGCAAACTGCATTATAACCCTGGGTACGGCATTGACTATTTGGACCACAAGGTGAAGGTTCACAAGGGTTTTGGGGAATAGGTGCTACAAACAGCGTAAAATAAAATCGTATTTAAATTAATTAAAAACCACGTGTTAACATTATCTACTTACGGCTAATTGGTTCTCTTCTACAAGATTGGAATGGATCTCCGACATATCCGGGGAAACAAGTACAAACTGGTACATGGCTAACAACATTACATTGAGCATTAAGACCGCATACACCCGGGCACGGATCTCGACAATGGCTAGCCAAACATGCCAAATTTGACATACAATCACTGTTCATCAAACATTCAGGCCTACAACCTCCCGAGTAAGGGTTGCCGATATAAGGTGGTATGCACACACATTTTGAAACTCCATTGTTTTCACTAAAACATTGAGTATTTTCACCACATGGCGATGGATTACATGGATCTCTTGGAATTTCAGGTAACACAGCTAAAATATTATTAAATGTGATGATTAGTTTATATTTTATACGGATTTAAGCAATTATCTAATATTACTTTAAACTTAAAAAAATAAATAAATATATAAGATAAATAATTATATTATATTATAATTATTAATTAAAACTAAATGAAGAAATAAACATCACACATATACACTTTTAAATATCCAAAATTAATTTTTATGAATTTATTATAGACTCAATAGATTATAACTAGCTGATTATAAATAGGATAATCGTTTTTTTTGTTTATAAGATTTTAAACAATAACATTTAGGTGTATACATATAAGCATGGCACACCCAAGTTTCATAAATAAAAGTAATACTATTATTTTCATAATAATATAATTTTAATATAATTTGACTTACTTGGTGGGATTCTAGTACAGCTAATAAATGCATCTCCTTCATAACCATGATTCGCATGTACAGAATGGTGTATGATTAACAACATCACATTTAGCATTCAAGCCGCACGATTTTGTGCATGGGTTTTGACATTTTTCTTGAATACATGCTTTGTTGTGTGGACATTCGTGATTCATTATACATTCTGGCCGACAATAAGGCGGACTTCCGATATAATTCGGAGAACATGAACAAACGGGATGTCCTTTTTTAATTTCACAAATCGAATTTGGACCACACGGTGTAGGTTCACAAGGATTTCCTGGTATTTTAGGTGTTTCTTCGCCTATGAGAGGAGGGTAATAATATAAATATAAATAGAACAGTAATAATAAAATAATAGTAGTAAGTAATAAGTAATATTAATATATTAAAATTTAGTACTAACCAAGAGGTAAATGACAGCTTACGAATGGATCACCAACGTGTCCTGGTGGACAACTACAAATCGGGTTATGGCAAATAGAATAACAATTAGCTCCAACACCACATGTACCGGGACATGGGTCAACACATTTTTGATTTAAGCAAGCTTGAGTTTGAGGACATTCCGCGCTTACAACACATTCTGGTTTACATACTGGTGGAGAACCACGATATCCTGGTAAGCACGAGCATGTTGCAAATCCTTGTTCTGAAATATGACAGCGGCTGTTGGAACCACACGGAGAGGGGTCACAAGCATTATCTGCTGGGCCCATTATTGGTGGATAATCTAAAAATGATGTTAAGTTAATTATATTAAGTTTTTTCTCATTAATAATAGGTTATCAATTTTTATTTACTTGGTCTAGCAGCTTGATAGCAGCTAACGAACGGGTCTCCTGAATAATCTTGTTGACAGAAACATACAGGAAAATGATTAACTACTTGGCATTGAGCATTAACGCCACATACTCCCAAACAAGGATTAACGCATTTGTTATTAATACAAGCTAATGTTTGACCACAATCAGTATTAATAACACATTCGGGCCTGCACGATAAGTATGGATTTCCGTAGTACTGTTGACGACAAACGCAGATAGTCATTCCATTTGATTTTTTGCATACAGCATTTGCTCCACATTGTACTTGATCACATGTTAGAGGCTTGGCCACATCATCTATAAAAAACCAATAAATTAAAACTCACAAAAACTCTAGATTATAAATATAATTATAGTTTTGACATACTTTGTTTTGGAGTTGTACAATGTTCGTATGGATTTCCTATTAATCCTGATTGACATGAACAAATTGGATTATGATATACAACAGTACATTCAGCTTGAATACCACACGATCCTGGACAAGGATCAATACATTTTTGTCCCACACAAGCTAAATTGAACGGGCAATCAGAGTTGTATAAACACTGAGGATGGCATTGTGGATTCCATTGTTGTTCAGTTGAAGAGCAGGGATCACACATAGCTATTTGACCACCATACACATTACAAGAAGCATATGGATCACATGGTGAAGGCGCACAAGGAAGAGTCATGTTTTTAAATGGCTCGTCATCAGCTAAAAATTCCAAACGGTTGTACATTTTTAAAACGTAATAATAAAACAAGTGGTTATAAACACTATTCAACATTATAAAAATGTTTAATTTATTTAATTCATTGAATTCTTACGTTTTGGTAAACATTGTAGGAATGGGTCTCCAACAAAACCTTCTCTGCAAGAACATAGTGGTGTATGATCTTTGCATTGACATACAGCTCCAAGACCGCAAATATTTCCAAATGCACATGGATCTCGACAACGGTAATCAATACAAGCTTGATGATTCTTACAGTCAGTGTTTAAAACGCACTCTGGCTGACATCCAGTCTTAGGATTTCCAACGAAATTGGGTAAACAAGAACAAACTGGTTTACGATTTTGAATTTTACATTCTGTATTAATTCCACACGGGTTGGGCAAACACGGATTTCCAGTTGGAGCTGGATCTGAACCTTTTATAAATAAGTAAACATTATTATATAACATTTAATTATTCAATAATATCATTTTATTTTATAAATTATAGTTTTAAAAACGTACTTATTTGATAACAACGGAATAATGGATTTCCAGTTAGTCCACGATTACATGTACATACGGGGCGATGGTTTTCAACTTTGCAAGAAGCACCTACTCCACACGCTCCTGGACATGGATCATTACATTTATAACCTAAGCATGATTTATCCCATGGGCATTCATCATTAGTTGAACATTCTGGACCTTTACATCCTGTTAGTGGGTTTCCACCCATACCATCAGGACAGGAACATAATGGTTTTCCTATTTAATAGTTAAAAAGTTTTATAAATTAACGTATTATAAATGTAAAAATACTAATACAATACCTTCAGATGAAATTTTGCAGTATGCATATTTTCCACATGGATTTGGTTCACAAGGACTCGTTGGAATTAAAGTACAGCCATTGTAAGGGTTTCCCGAATAGCCATTTTTACAGTAACATTGTTCATTACTTCCAGTTACATAACAATCTGCATTTACTCCACAAGGTCCCGGTTGACATAAGGTTTTCAGTGGTTCTAAAAATAATTTTACAAAACAATTTCAAATTTAATTTTTGGTATTAAGAATATATTTAATTTTACTATAACACATACCACCACAAAACTTGTATGGATTTCCAATTAATGGATCGGGGCAGAAACATGATGGTTGCCTGTTTGGATCACATACTGCGCTTTGTCCACAAGGATTTGGCTCACATGGATTCTTTTTCTCTACACATCCACGTATTGTGTTTGGACTCTCAATGTAGCCTGGTAAACATGTGCATTTGGAAAATCCATTATCCAACAATGTACATTGTGTGTTAGGTCCACATGGAGATGGTGTGCAAGGATTGGTTGGTAAATGGCAAGGCGTGATAGGAGGATCTCCTTCATACTCAGATAAACAGAAACAAACTGCAGAACCTTGTACTACTCTACATCCAGAGTAGGGGCCACACGGATTTGGCGAGCATTCATCACCTTCAGGAACTAAAATTAAAGACATTTTATAAAACGATTACCGAGATTTATGAGTACTGGAATGTAGTGTGATTTATTCATTTAATTATACACTTGAATGAATTAATTTGTGATGAATTTTGAATTTTTACTTACTGCAACTTTTAAATGGATTTCCTGTCATTCCTTTCGGACAGTAACAAATTGGATTTCCATTATCGATTTCACAAAGGGCGTGCATTCCACAAGGATTTGGATCGCATGGATTTTGAGGTGCTAAAATCGTATTAATAATAATATATTACCTCCATTTATTTTTATTATTGTGAATAAAATAATAATAAAAAAAAAAACACCAAATAGTCATATTCAGTAATTACCTTGACATCCTACTAATGGATTTCCGTTGTAGCCGGCAAGACATTTGCATGTTGCTTTATGATTCACAACATCGCATACAGCATTTGGACCACATCGGCATGGGTTAGAGCATTTTCCATTTATACATGCCTCATTAGTTGAGCATTCTTTGTTCGACCGACATCCGGTGACTAATAATATATTTAAAAAAAATATTGTTATGGATATTTATATAATTATGTATGTATATATGTAGTATACGTGTATAATTTATCTAAAGATATATCGTCAATATACCTGATGCACAAGATATGTATGGATTTCCTTGATGGCCTTGTAAACATCTGCATTCTGTACCATGGTTTACAGGATAACATTCGGCATTTTCACCGCAAGAGTCTTCCGCACAAGGATTTATACAGACGCGATTTAATCGATCACATAATTTATCTGGTGGACAGTCTTCGTTGTATTGACAAATGGGCTTGTATGATCGAACTATAAAATATTTAAACGATATAATTAAATCATGTACTTACGCAAAGATTGAAAGTAACGACAATTATCAATAATTATAAATTTTGTAAGAACTATTTTAATTTATAAAGTACTGTTCAGTAAATTAACTAAGAAGATTTTTCTGTTAGAAAAATAGTTTAGACTGCATACTACTATATCATGTAAACATAAGGTGTATTATTTGTAAACCACGAATTGGCCCATATTACGTTTTTTAACTATTAATGATCACTATCAAACATTTCCAAATAAAAATATCTTCTCTCCATAAAGGCCATAATTGTCTTGTTATGTAATAATCTTTACATCGATTTTTATTTATTAACAAATCTAAATAATTATCAGATCTCGTGTTATACGTTTTTTTTAAATATTATCTTTGTTTTCACCCAATAAATCTACAATATTTTTAATGGTGTTAAAAGGTACCGTTAAGTATGAAATGAAATTGTAAATTTCCTGAGTATTTATGATACTTGAATATAATGCTTAAAATTATTGTAAAAATTAAAATTTTTAATTTGCTTTTATTATGTTTTATTTATTCATAGGATTTTTTTTTGTCCAAATACTTTACTGAATTTCCTAAAAATTATTTAATTAACAAATTTAAGAATAACTTAATAATATAAAAGAGGAGATAAAAAGTTCATTTAAAATGTTTGTAAAAAAATATGTGTTAAACAGTGCACTCAGTAGTTAAATATCTTTCGAATCATTGCAAATGAGTAATGAAACACTAAAAATTAAAATATTATTAAAATTAAAATAAAAAAATAAACCGAGTATATAACTAATACGTAAATAAATAGAATAAATTTATCTGCGAATTAATTTTTATAACAACCCTATAGGGCTCATCTACTATAATAACAAAGGTTAATCATAATGTAGTTGTGATATATTTAATAAGTAATTGTAAAATAATTTGCTTAATTGTTATGTTTTAACTTTTAATAAATATTATGATTATTATAATAATGACAAAATAACGGTAGGTACAATAGATTGAACTATATAGTTTAACCAGGTCATGTTAAGTCATAATTCCAATATTTGTATACTCGTCAGAACCCGCACGGTATCAAAAATAATACATTTTTTTAATTGTAATAAATTGAATGTAATTTTTATCAAATCGCAATATAATAACATTATTTCATCAAAAAATTCTAGATATCGACTATGGCACACCAGTAACGATAGTGTTATCGAATAAAAAAATTAATCATCCATAATTAAATTTTGTAATGATAATAAATTTTTAAATTGTCATCTTATACGAATTGCAACTAACCTGGTAGACATCCTACAAATCCGTTTCCTTGAAATCCTTCTACGCAGCTACAATCGACTCCGTGAGCGGTGTTAATGCACGCTGCATTTTGAGCGCACGGGTTGTGAACGGTGCATTGGTTTTGGCAAATTTGCTGGATGCAAACTTCGCCATTTGTACAATCGTTGTTCGTATTACAGGTTACTAAATTTGGAGGATGGTAAAAAATAAAAATAAAATATAGATAAGACGAAGAATTTTCAACCATTAAAAATAAAAATAAATAAAAATTAGACGGTACCCAAGAAGAGCGGTACCGCAGTGGGTATATTAAAAAGATTTATATATATTTATTTATATACATGTTTATAACCCCGCATTTATATGATACAACGCTATAATACGTGAACAATATAATATTATATTACATGATATCAACTCGTTTGCGTGAAAAACGAGTAGGCTCTATATTTTTTGTACAAATACATATCTACAATATTATGTTATAATTGTAACAATCGTTTTTTTACAGTGATTGTGTCTTTTATGTCTGTGTGTTTTCTTGTACATTATTAATTATTAATTATATTATATTATATAGTTAAAATGTGTTAATCATTAATTTTTAGGTAACATATTATATATATACACGTGTATATTATATGAAATTAGAGATGTGATTAGTCTTACATAGTTTTGGTTGATAACACTTTGTAGCCGGGTTTCCTTCGTATCCTGGGGGACACGAACACACGGGTCTGTGTTTTATCACGTGGCATTTGGCATTTGGCGCGCATACCGTCGCGAAACTACACAGATTCTCACACTGTCCCATGTAGCAAGCTTCCGAGTCCAGACATTCCGTGTCGGATTCGCATACTTGCGGCTTTTTCGCGGTACCTGGTGCTGTATGGTATTATATATATATATGTACAAGATTAGTGTTATTTACATTATTTATTATATTACATGCGTTATTATTGACAATCATTGCTCGTTACGTAGTTAGACATTTAATGAACCTACCCGGGTACTTAGTCAGCATTTAACTATGAGATTCCAGTTTTGATTAATTTTGTTTTTTAGTTGTAGGTATTAGTTTTATTTTTATACGATTAAGTTATTTATTTATTATATTAATTATTATTCATAAATACTAAATAGATAATCGCCAAAAGTGTTGTAGTTATATATATATAGTATACACACAATCAATTATATAATATATTTATGTGTGTATAATGTATTATATAATATATGATAATGCATGATTGTCGATCAATTAATAAAAACTGGAAAATCTAATTTAAATTGACGAAGTTTAAACTGTGATTCGATGGTATCTTTTATGGTGGCTATTTCATTAAGTCATGCTTCGATTACTATCATTTCTGTGAAAGTAACCTAATCCTAGAATCCTCAGACATTAGAAACGTAAATACGTTTCACTTATTAAATTAATGATTTTTTATTTTGAACACACTGATGCTATGTAAACGCTAAAGCACGGACTGATATATTTAATTTTCGGAAAGACTGATATTTACATGTGGTAGGTACGTGCACGTAAAAAATAACGCTAACGTTGCTGTTCGGTTCTTCTCTATTAATAATAACATGACAAACAAATAACAAAAATAACGACATATTTCAATTACGGACTTCGTGTCTACATTGTCTACATAATAATATATTAATTAAAACACAAAACATGCTAAAACACAAATTAATATAAAAGCGTAATTTTTTTTTTAGTATTAAGTGTAAATTATACCTTTAAGACACTGTAATGTGATGATTCCGGGCGGACAGTTATTTACGCGGCTTTCACCTGTTGGTAGACACTTGGCTGCCAAACACTTGTGGCCGGCATCACAATCGGTATCGTTCCAACACCATTTTCTGGTTGCTGTGGTTATTATTTGTTGTTCAGAGTAGCTGTTGTTTATATTAGTTTGGTCGTGGTTTGTGGGTAATACAGTCACATCTTCAATTTCAATACTTTTAGACGTAATAGTGTATTCGGTTGTAGTTAACATATTATAATTAGTATTATCATTCAAGTCCGTCGTGTCTTGTTCGGTATTACGGGATGTCGATTCGTTATTAAAATTGGTAATGTAAGGAGAATCTGTTCGAAATTCGGACGTAGTTTCTTCGGTTGGTAAAACAGTAAATTTTCCCGCGGGGCTATCGGTGGTGTTGTTAAACTTGGCGGTCACGTCCGCGTTGTTTTGAATTGTTGTCGAGTCATATATATTTCCGTATGGATTTAAGGGCGTATTGTCAGAACCACTTTTTTTCGAGTCTGTAATAGTTGTGGTCTCGTAATTTTCTGCAAATGCACTTGTACCTACATTAGTAGTAGTAATTTCATTTTCATCAGTAGTTATCGAATCGTTTTCAGTATTTAATCTCGACACAAGCACTTCTATAGAAGTTGTAAACAAATTTATCATCGTAGTAGCGTCGTTTATTGATATAACCGTAGACGTTTCGGTTTGGTCTACGTCGTCTGTTTTTGCCAACGGCTCCAGCGGAATGTCAGTCGTAACGAATTCATCGTTTTTGGGTGCATTGAAATCTGTCGGAGAGTTAAATAAATTGTTTTCTACGCTTTTCTCGGTATCGATTTCATTAGAAGATTCTTTCGTAGTGGTACTCTTAGTCTTAATCCAATCTGCCATGGTGATAATTGTGACCGTGGTCGTTTCTCGATTGGCATATTTGAAATCCGTATCTTTAGATGCAAATATCGCGCTGTCCGTTGCCATAGGTGTATTTTCAGTGGTCGTTTCAAATAACGTATTATTTATTGAACCGAACGTCATAATTTGTTGTGTTGTTTGATCGCCGCCAGCTAAAATGTTATCGGTCCGGTCTCCTTGAATTTGTGTTGAAACAATAGATTCGTTTTTTCTTTCAAAATCTGATTCAGTGGTTACCTCATTATCCATTGTATACATTTCGTTTGCATAGATTGTATCATCTCTATCCGCGACGTCAGTCGATGTTATAACGCTTTCATTTTTCCCACGTGTACGAACGGTCGTTGTTAAATCATATCCCATACTATTAGCTACGTCGTTGTTTACAAAACCGTTTGTTACTTTGTAGTTTTCAGTAAAAATTTCTTTCGAAACAATTGCCTCGGTGGGTTCTGTATTTAATACGGTTTCTTCCATACCGTTAATTACTGTTGTAATTCGGGTTCTCACAACAGTCGAAGATTCGCTTACAGACGGTACACTTACACTTTCCGTACCGCCAAACAACATTTCCCATTTTTTTTTAACGTCTTGAGACACGTTACTATCGTTTATATTTACCAAACCGGGCACTATTGACGACTCAACAATTTGAGTAGTAAATTCGGGTGCATTAGTCGTCACATCGTCACCTGTATCAACCGAATTAGACGGATGCCTTACAGATTCATTCGTTGTTCGATAATTGAATGTCGTCACGGTGATTGCCGCTTCATTTTCATCTGTTGGTATAGGTCGCTGAGTGTTTTCTTCGGTTGAGTTATTGAACTCGACGCCATTCACGGTTGTGTACTCATCAATTTGATTATTTGAAGTTATGATTTCTGTGTTTGAACTAATTGTCATCGGGCGGAGAGTCATTTCTATTGAATTAACAAGTGTAAAATCGTTTTCTTTATTTTTATTGATCGAGTCTACTGTCGTCGTTTTTATGTCTTCGTATATTATATCTATAGATGTCGTATCAATGTCATTTATTATCTTGGCAATAGTTGTAGTTTCATCGTCTGGAGTTTTTTCGGTATCGATTCGTATGTCCCCAATTGTTGTCATTGAATGCGAAGTAAGATTTGTAGTTACATAGAGGGGTTCAGTTGTATTTTTGTTAATAATGGCGATAACTTTTTCTGATTTTTTTGTGGTTAGTACTTGATCGTTTTCATTATATTGATTAGTACCCTCATTTAAATAATTATAAGTAGTTATTAAGAAATTCGACTTTGTTGTTGTTTCTTCATTAGTATTTAAATCAGTCGTAACATTATACTTAGAATCAAAAAATTCGTTTAATGTAACTAATGTTGTCGTTTCTTGATTGTTTGTTGTACTTATAGACATAGGGAGTTCATTTAATGTAGTAGTTTCTAAATATGAAGTAATATTTTTAATTTGTAAATTGTTATCTAACTCAGTGGAAATTGTAGTTTCGCTAAATTTTACAACATTAGGATTGTCTGTTAAATTGTTTTTCACGTTGTTTTTAGCATATTCAGTACTTATTTCCAAATATGGTGTTGTTGCACTTTGTGCATTATTTTTTATTTCGTTTTCTTCGTCGGGATAAATTGTTCTAGAGTCCATAGATTCGTTTGAATTTTCCGTTGTAATTTCATGATTTTCGCTCATACTTTGAAGCGAAGTACTTCCAGTGCTTTGAACAGTACTGGATATAAAATTTAAATTTGATGTTGTTTCCACAACCGTTTGTTCAGTATCGATATTTAAAGTGTTATCGGTAGTTGTGGAAATTATGAAGTTCGTTGAACTCTCTGTAGATTCATTTTGATTAAATAACGTACTTTTGTCAGTACTTGTGTGCATATTATCACTATCGAACATCGATGTAATTTTAAAATTATTATTATTATCATTATTGAGCTTTGTAAGATTTTTTTTAGAATTTTTCGTTGTAATTTCTACCGTATTTGAATCGTAACCATGAATTATATTTTGAGTAGTTATGTCAATATCGTTTATCAAATCATCAGGTGTTTTAGTTAAAGACAATTTATTAGAAACATCGATTGTAGTTGTTTCCGTTAAATTTTCTGAAAACTCGATCGTTTCAATATTTATTTTATTCTGTGACTTAGTGGCACTTTCTGTTATTATATTGGGGTTAATAAAAACTTCTGATGTGATAGTGGTCGACGATAAATTATCGTCATAATTGCTATTGAAATATTTTGTTTCATTTTCAATAGAATTTGACGTAGTTGTTTCAAAAAAATCTTGCTGCAGTTGAGTCGAATCAATACTGTTATCGGTTGTTAATGCCTGAGCGTCGATTGCAGTAGTCGTTAAAATGGATTCAATTCCACCATTAACAGTGATCGCTTCTATATTTTCATCACGTAGTGATGTCGTTTCAGCAGATTTGGGTACAAAATATTGGGTTGAAATTTCAACGAAACTATCACTGTTGTTTATTAAATTAGGAACAGTATTTATTTGAATGTTAGGTTCTGTTGTCACGCTATCCATTGTATTTGTTATTTCGCTCGCTTTTGATATTGAATGTTGCGTCGAGCTATCGTCAAAATTATCAACAATGTTTACTAAATCCGGGATAGTACTTATTTGAAAGTTAAATTCTGATGTTACGTGATTAAATTTGTTAATATTTGTTTCATTTTCTTCATTAATATTAGCCGTAGTCGCGGGTGTAGTTTTTTCATCTGAATCGATCCAAGTACTACTAGTTAAACTAATTTTGTTTTCATTTTCTTTTCGTTCGGTCGATAAACTTAATATGTTGTTGGTAGTATACTCATCAAATAATGTTACTGAAGGCTCGGTAATTGTAATACCATCGGCTGTTATCGGTTCACTCGTTGTCGTATTGGGTATATCTTTTTTATCAAAATGTAAGTCGTCGCCTTTAAACATTTTCGTTGGTACCGAAGAGCTAATTATTAATTGATTAATCTCGGTTGTTAACAATTTGTCAGTTTTATCAGTCGTGTCGAATTCAGGGGTGGTAGTAATTTCAGTCAATATATTAGAGTTTTCTGTGCTTAGGCTAGATATTAGTACATCGTTAGTTGTGACGGTCGTAACAGTGTATTGCGGTAACAAGTCTACTGTGTTTTGTACAAAAGCGGGAACAACACACATTAAAAACAAAAATAGTTAGTATCTGTTAAAAGATTAAAAGTAGATTTCAAAGTGAAAGCTTTTTACATAAAAACACAATAATATTGTCACATTTCATTTGTTTGTCAAAATTACGAAATAGTATTCGACACAAATGAAAGTTAATAATATTTTGTTCGGGACTACATAAGCGTCTGTTGTCTTTGTTATGACGTAGAGGCGCTTTTGCAGTATTTAAAAAAAAAATTATTATTATTAATTTCATTCAGACTTGTGGAGGTTTCTCCGTTGTTAATAAAGCTCTTGTCACCACTGCATGCACACGATAGTTAAATAAACAAGCGAATATTGTAGATAATAATTTGTGTCTGTGTGTGTATATGTGTAGTGTAATGTGTGTATTGTGTGTGATATCACTGCAGGTATCAGTGGTATAAATAATAATGAAATACATACATTTTTATATAACCAATAAAATTGATAGCATTTACTATGATATGTTATATATATATATATGATAAATGATAGATGTATGATAAAAAACAAAGTTATATTCTACACAAGTTAGATGCACCTTCGTAATGAGCGAAATACATAATATATATTATTATAGGTACACGAACTTTCGTGTATACGGTGAAATCGATTAAATAACTAATATCTATAAATTATTACAATGGTATAACAATATGAAAAAAATAAAATAAAATCTTCTCGTCATAACGGAGATTTATTGATTCGATATATATTTTATATGTATTATGATAATAATAATAATACTAGTATACTACATTACTCGTGTATGTTTGATATATGTGTAAAGCATTTAATAGAAAACAAGAATATCGATAACTCATGCAGCCCATTCTACAATTATTTCTACTCGACAATCGATTAGGTACGTATAATGTATAAATGTGTTCAAAACTAATCAATTCTACTTACTGTATGATAATTTGTTTAAATTTAAATACACATGCGATATAGTCCTCTGTATATTTTTGTATTTTATGTATGTAACTATAGTATAATATAATATTCCCCATGCTGCAGTCTGTGCTTTTGCGTCACATTCCCCCCAAAATGCCCACAAGTCTATCTATCATTGAACTTTTTTACATTTACATCAACAACATTTATAATGTTACTTTCGAGTTTTGAGTGTATAAAATACAAACAAACGCTTATTTTACGTATTCACTTTCGTTAAAAATAACATTGAGATGTGCTGCTATCTGACACGTATATTCACATAATATTTACATGATAATAGAAATGACGAATATGTATTTACATGAAAGAACTATAGGAAATATAAATACTTTATACATAAGATTTAAGCAATCAAAGAGAAAGTAAAGAAGCAAGTATCGTCAAAATGATGTTTCGATGCTTGATTCTTCGCCGGATGTCTTGAAGTCGTGATTATATAAGGAAGGAGTGAGGAGGTTTTAAAAACAGCAACACATCTATTATCTAAATATTATCCCATTTGAGTTAAATACTCGCACATACCTTTAGCGCAAGCTCCAGTTATCGGATCACATGGTACACCTGTCGGGCAATGCTCACATCCCGGGATCGCAATAGGATCTTGACCTACGTGTTAAAAAAGTTCCAAATTTAAAAAGTTATTCGACAGTGCTGTAGAGATAGAATATCTTACTCGATAATATACAATTGCATCCATCACACACGTAACCGTTTTGGCAGTGTTCATTCTTTTGGCATTGGCATACTATAAATGTAATTTAAATCGTTAAAATTGTTGTTTTTGTACTGTTATTAAAAAAAGTTAAATACATTTCAAAGCGAAAGATTTTGCCGTGTATACTTTAAACGAATGTCATAATACCATTATTTATTATGTAAATATATATGGTACCTATACACATACTGCAGTGTATAAAGCTAAACACCGCATAAATTGAATTTATTGAATGGAAATTTGGTGGTTAAAAGTACCTACATATTTCAATATGACATTATGTAGTGATGTATAAATCAAAAACACAAATATATAAAGCAATCCTGACCAATATTA
The DNA here is from genome assembly GCF_003676215.2 of Rhopalosiphum maidis. Lineage (NCBI taxonomy): Eukaryota > Metazoa > Arthropoda > Insecta > Hemiptera > Aphididae > Rhopalosiphum > Rhopalosiphum maidis. Next base: position 8,323,432 of record NC_040878.1, read on the forward strand.
AAAAAATAAACCCGAGTTATTTCGCTGTGTTTATTAAGCGTTACGCCCGCGACAATAATAATATTATAATGATTGTGAAATCATGGAATATTCAGTTCACTAACCAAATAATTTAGGTAGTTATTTCGTTCTTGATATTAATAAATATTAAAACCAAATAATTGTATTGTAATAAATTAAATTAGAGAGTATAAAAAGGAAAAAAAAACGTGACAACAGTAATATCAGAAATCTCGTTTTATAAATTATTTTATTGACAGTTTGACCTTGGAAATATGACCTATATAACGGGTGGGTGATGTATTGATAATTTCTGTAGTCTGATTTTTGCGAACAGAGTAATATGATAATAATAAAATATGTTAGAAATGTTTCGTAAATTTAACTAAATATACAGGTCAAGGCATAAGTCGACGATATAATTATCTGCAATTAGCATAATTATAGTAACAGCGATTTGCGGCACTTACATTTCAAGCAAACTGGTTGATGGTCTTGTACTTGACAGTCTTGTTGTGAATTACATGGATTGTTGTGTTGACACGGGTTTTGGCACTGATTCGCAATGCAAGCTTGTCCGGACGGACATTCGTAGTGCGCGGAGCATCCGACCACTGAAATCGCCAAACGACATTGCGTGTTTATAAATTAAGTGGAGAACAGTATAATATGTAAGGAACGCAGATATAGATCGAATTCGTTCGGATTTCATTCGATCGATTTTCCAGCCCTAACTGCGATAGTAAATTATTATCGTAATGAATAAGCGTTTGTATTAGCGCGTCAGACATCAAAGTGTTGCCGACATGATTCTAAAAACGAGTCTTAGAGTCATGTTTGCAAGTAAACAATAAATGTTCTGCGCAGTATTAACCGTCACCGTAACAAGCTTATTATAAAGTAAAGTAAAGTAAAATCAATAACACCAATCACCATTTCGTCGAGCCGATACTCTTGAATTCAACAGTAACACGAAAAGAACATAGTAAAATAATAATCGCTTAAGTAATACCATGACACAACAGAGTCAAACACATCATTTTTACCACATCAAACACTTTACCGACTGTAACGCGTTCGGGGCGAAAACGTGATCGAAAGCGATTACGACGGTACAATTTAATAACTGCAACGACGGTTTAAAGTGAAGCAACAGAGAGCGCTAAGAAGAAATGTACACAGGTATCGTCTCCGGCGAATGTTCCCGGCGCACTGCAGCAGAGCGTAGTAGAGGTAGACAGCGGCGACAGTAGGTGGGCGACATGCATATTCCTCCGGAGCGCTGAAATAAAACAAAAAAATTACGGCGGCCAATCAAATGTCGATCGCGCGCCTCGGACTGAAAACTGCCACGGAGCGGGTAAAAAAGCCGAAAGGGGGACAGACGTCAATTAAAAATAATATGAAAGATAAAAACGGATCGGCGGCGACGTCGGCGGAGGTGGGGATCGGTGGCCCGCTGAACGCGAAGATCTTCGCCGCCGCCGCCGCCGCTCGCAAATGTAAATAGCCGGCGTGTGGATTTAAACCCGCGCAGACCGCGCGCACTGGCATTACTATAATAATAATAATAATAATAATAGTATATATGTGTATATTATGTATTATGTGGTGGAACGACTTTACTTTCACGGCGGCTTAACCAACCGTAGCGCAGTCGTAAAATTGTGAGTGTATGTGAATGTGTGTTTGTTTGTGTGTGTGTGTGTGTGTGTGTGTGTGTGTGTGTGTGTGTGCGTGCTGCTATTCTCTTTCTGAATATATTATTATACATCCGAATATGTATATGATATATGTTTGCGCGCATTTTACTTTACATAAATTATTATTATTATTATTATTACTATTTACTATCTTCGGCGTATAGTTCAGTCCCAGTGAAAGTTATTATATTCCACAATTAGTGTGTCTGGGCCGTATATATAGGCACGTCTGGTTTTTTACATTTTTTTCTATTTTTTTTTCACGTCCGTGATGATGTTTATTTTAATATTTGTAGGAAGGACGCGCGTCGGGCGTGTAAACGGTGAAATAATACTAACGTGTGTATAATATGTACCTATATATAAGCCGCGGCAGTCTTCAGCGACCTTACGCAATCGTCCGCGGCACTCTATTGTTATAGGTATGTATACATACCTATAACTAAACTTTTTAATTTTTTGCGTTAAAATTTACTTTCAATTTTATTTTTGCACATGAACGGACGATGAGCCCGCGATAATGTTTGTAGGTCACGTGCACTATTTATAACATATTATATATGTAGTATGTATACTCTTATGTACACAGACTCATATACAATCGTATAATTATGTATAAATATTGTTTATTATATACATATTATTAAATTTATAAAGGTAGTACATAAGATACTATATGTAGCTGGTGTCAGAGACTTTGACGCACCGCACTTCATGCACGACATTTTAATCACGAGTGTCAAAGCGTAACATGCACGCGGTCGCAACGACTGTTTTAAGTCGTGTTTATAAATGCGTACAGGTGTGGAGAACGCGCGTGATCGCGGTCCGAAAAGCGCGGAAACCACTCGTGAAAAAAATACAATATAAATTAATTATAATCAAACATACTAAAGATACATATAAATGATTTTATAAAGTATACAAGGCACGCGTCACGCCGTCGTCGCACATGCGCCGAACGAGGTTCGAACGTACATTTGTTATAGTGTGATTAAACTATAGTACGATTTTACAGAAAATATTTTGTCATAATTATAATATGTATTGTTTAATTAATAGACTCTATAAATAGACGCGGACGACGACGGGCGGTGAGCTGCGCGTGGCTGCAAAAGCACGAAAGATGATATCGAGGGAGAAACGGAGATCGAGGATATAATCTATAGCAGTGGCGCATATACGCCTTTCCCTAAAAAAAAGATGAAATTTGCTGATCCCCGATGGACCGAAAGCTTCATTATATAAGAAAAAGAGCCACAAGCAGACCCCTTGAAATGCAACTCGATCTCCGCTGATGGAACATGCGCTAACCGATATAGCATGCTAGCCGGTAACGGTGTACCGTGGTAAAGTACGATACCACATTGGCGGGATTTTATGACATGCGAGCAGGGGAGGAGTATTGTGCTATAACGCTAGTATTAAATCTTTTCGAGAAAAATTTCAGATGAACGTTATTGATAATAATATTAAACACCAAATTTATCATTAACCTAATTACATCACGAATTTGTTTTTATTTTCTGCTAAACATTTCTGAAAATTACACCGGTTCGTTTTTGAATTCCAATAAAATAATAATAAGTTTTCCGTAATATTTTTGTATAATTATTTCTCCTTTTGACTCCATCAAAAATAAACTAGATTCAAAGTTTTACCAGATAAGTACTTTCCAAGGAGTTAATCGAGATCGGAACATTTTATTCTGAAAGTAAAATTATTGATATATGTGTATACTGTGAGCATAATGCCATATTAAAATCCATATGATTTATTATGTTATCGAATATAATTACTAGCACTCTACGTTTTATACAAAACGCATACTTAGATCGATACAACGAACGTGTTCAAATAAAGTAGTTTTCAAGTAGTTTTCAGTCATCACGCAGGTCATAATATTGTTATTAATTCTGCCCGATAATAATTACTGAAAGTGTTAAAGATATGTATGAGAGAATGACACCGCACGAAAGGACGGTCAAAACCTGTAACGATTACGGTGTTCGGTGGACGAATACGCATAACACAACTTCCTCCCCCACAGCGGCCACGCGTAATGATATATATGCTTAATTATTATATGTAGGTAACAGCGTTTGCGTGTCGTTGTTGTGTGTTTTTCGTTTTTTTTTGTACATTTACCTTTCAGACATCCCGACTTCGAATCGGCACTGTAACCGGCCGGACAGAACTTGCACACGGCCCGGTGCCCGTCCACGCCGCACGGGGCGTCCGCGGGACACGTGACGTTCGCGCACGGGTCGACGCACGCAAAGTTGACGCACGCCTCGTGCTCCGGGCAACCGGCGTCCCGGAGGCACATGGACGCGGTTGGCGCACAGTTGTCGGCGCACACGCACACGGCCCGGTGATCGAGCACCAGACACCGCTTGTCGGCCGGGCACGGGCCACCCGCACCGCCGCCGTCGCACGGACTCAGGCATCGGCCCTGTCCCGTGCACCGGAGGTGCGGCGCGCAGTCAGCGTCGGCCCGGCACTCGCGTTCGGCGGGCGCGCACGACAACTCGCCCAGCTCGCTGACGGCGAAGCCGTACTTGCACGCGCATCGCGCCCGGTGGTTGCGGACCATGCAGGCCCGGGGTGGGTCGCACGACAGCCCGTCGCACGGATCGCGACACGCGCCGTCAACTGGGCTGCACGCCCGCGACGCCGGGCAGTCCGAGTCCACGGCGCACCGGGACGCCGCGGCCGGTCCGTCGCCGGCGCGCTGCACACAGCTGCTCGGGTCCGGCGCGCATCCCACCGCCGGGTCGCCCGCGTAACAGTCTGGGCACGCGCACTGGGCCCTGTGCAACACCGGCCGGCATAGAGCGTTCAAGCCGCAGGTGTCTCTCACGCTACACGCGTCAACGCAACGTCCGTCGATGCACGTCTTTTCGTTTGTACACTGACCGTCGTCGGCGCATTCGACCGCTGGCGATAGTAACGCGTCATAAAAAAAAATAACAGTTTTTCGTCAGAATATATATACACACTACGTCCTAGCTAATAACATTATAATATACTATTATACACAATATGTTACATTTTCAGGGCCGTATTTATCATTTTGTTGTCACAACTTCTCGTGGATGATTGATGTAATGCTAATGGGCAATGCCCGTGCTTAACATCTAACACTATTAGAATCAATGGATATTAAACTTGCCGGAAGGTTGTAGAGAAGATTCTTCGAATTTTTTTATATTCATATTTATACCATTTAAGTAGGGTACTTATCGATTAAGTATATTTACATAATATATACTATTTGTCATTGAAATTAAATATCCTTTTTAACCTGCGAGAGGTTTTTTTGCAGGATTATGAGACTTAAGGTATTATAAAAAATAAGAAAAATGTATGCGACCGAAAAATATTGTTATCTTTTTTAAAGTATTCATTTCAATATTGTCCTAATGACATTGGTCCCCTCCGATCGAATTCTAAAAAAATATTAAACCATCACCATGACGTTCCCCCTCTAAATACGACCCTGTCTTTTATGTACATGAATGTCCGGGTGTATATGTGTGTGTAAAGTGTGTAAGCGTGTGTGTGTGTGTGTTTAAGATGGCTTAATATTATTCCCAAATATCATAAGGTTAGTGCTATGACGAAAAAAGTTTAACATTTACCTACGATAAATTTTAATCATTTTTGCAATAGTTCTACATTTCGAAATCTGGTTAGATCAGGTCGAATGATTCTGATTATACAATAAAATGAATTCGTATATAATAAAACGTTTTCGAGTCGAAAACTAATGAACCGTAATAGCCAATTAAGCTAATGAGTTATTTATTAAATATATTTTTATGTCAAAGGTCAAATTTACTAAAATTATACAAAGGAATAAGAATGAAGTTGTAATAATAGATTAAGAAATCTCCTTTAATTATGAAATATATTTAAAAATATTTTGTTACTTTTTTACTTTGTTTATCGAAGAGGTTTTCCCCGTATTTTTACGTATTTTTAATTGGTAATAACATTAAGCCAACTTATCATATTATTAAAAATATACAAATACTTTAAAGTGATGGAAAGAACTGTGAAAGAATTTATTCTCACAACATGCCATTGAAAATATAATATGCCCAAGCAGTAAACCGTTTCAAGAAACAAATAGTGACTTTCAATTACAATGTAATAGGTTTTAAGCAAATCACGCTTCGTGCACAATAAATTACAATTGTTTAGGTTAAACGTGTGAGTATATAACACTTTCACAGTTCCCTCCAATCTGAACATTGACTGCTGTAGATCATGTCCAATTAATCATACTAAAACATGTAGCAAAGGGGATCGTGATCGTAAGAAATAGTTTAAATACATATTGAAGGTATTCTCAATTGAAGTGGAATAATAATATTTTAATCAATCATTATAATGGAAATTCCAGATTGGGGGAAACTGCTCATACTTTCACGGTTAACTCAATAGTGTATTGTTTAGAATTAAAGTCCAGAACATATAATAATACATAATTACAAACCAATATAATACGTGGACAAGTGGTAATAAAACAATAATGTAGTCGTACCACTTATTTATATAATATAATATGTACAAAAGCTGTATCTATTAAAAAAAAAGACCATGCATATTTATCTATTATTAAAACAATATCTACAAATCTCGTTTATACATTTCGTCGGATCTTCGAATCGTATAATAGACCTATAACAATAATATTATGCACACCGTTGGTATAATATTATATAAAACAACTGCAGCAGATAAGTGTATTATATGCGTCCGAAACTATAATAATCATATTATTATCATCGTAAAAACTACGGAATATCATCATAATATTCGCGGCTACATTATAATGTCGTGGTACCTAAATTTTATAACATAATGTCGAGTATATCGATGATCGTCGAACCGATAACGTAATATTATGGTACAATGAACACGACTTACCTTGGGAGCACTCTTTTTGCGGAGAACCAGTCGTGCCGGGCGGGCACTGGCAGATGTACACCGTCGATCCCGCACTGCCCGTCGGTTGACAGATAGCGCCCTTTCCGCAACCGTTTGTCCTACAGTCTGAGGGTAATTTTTTCATTTCGCCTGGAATAAAAAAAAATCGTACATTTTTTTGATGTTCAATTTTTGAATTGAGTTTTTTCCAAGGGCAGCGCCGTTCAGCGAATGCTCTCACATTGCACGTATGGATTTCCCGCAGGATATTCCGTCGGGCAGTAGCATTTGGCGTCCTGGTCGTTCACCGGTTGGCAGAGTGCATGTTTTCCGCAAATGACGTTCTTACACGGGTCCGACCGCTGTTGAGCTTGTTCGCATACGCATCGTTTGCTTGGGTCACCTGTACAACCAGGAGGGCAAAGGCACTCGTAACCTCCGGCAATGTCTTTGCACCGGCTGTTCTGTCCGCACGGGTTCGACGCACACTTATCCGCCGTTCCTGTAAAACCATTTTAGATTGAAATATTTATAATTTAATTAAAATATATAATATACTCATTAAGTACATATTTGATATGTATCTACATAATACATTTTATGATGTTTAGTTTAATATCATACAATTTAAAATTCCATTTTATCGTTAAAAACGTTAATAATAATAAGTTTAAATAAGTGCAAGAGGAAATTAATTTATTCATTTTTACGTATAAAAATAATGTGGATGCCTATACATATACCTATACTGTCGACATAAATATATATTTATTCAATTTTATGATTTCCGTTACGCGAGTACATATTCACATTTATAAAGTTTTATAATGTTTGATTTATTACATGCAATTTCTTTTTGGGAAGCAAACACTTTTAAAAGTTTTACTTGGTAGACTCTCTAAGCTATAGATTGAATATAGATTTCACTTAATAAACGAAGAAATCAAAAAAATAAATAGGAATAAACTAAAGAGTACATGCTGCCTCTTAGTCTTTAAATATGAATCATCATTAAACATCAAATTTACATTAACATATGACTTTAATAAAGTAGAAATAATACCTAATCGGTGTTTTGAAAAATTAATTACAAGATAACTAATTATATTTAAGTACATGATTTTATAATTCAAAATTAAAGTTCAATTTATAAGCCATAAATGTACGAAAAAATGAAATTTAATGTATATAATAATTGATGATAATTTAGTGTTTTAATAATAATTACGTACATTAGATACATGTATGATAATTGTCTAACTAACCGACATCAGTGTAATTCCGTATAATTAACTATTAAAAATAAAACATAAATGATAAACTTTTACTTTTTAATTTTACTTTAATTATACTGATAAGCATTAATGTATACGATAAATGATTATGTGAATGACGATATAAGTTTAAAAAAAATCACTTTCACGTTACCTTAATAATATTCTAAAAGATTTATTATTATTATTATTATTTAATATTTACCTGGCTTGCATTCAAGTTGAGCATTTCCATAATATCCAAGTGGACACGTACAATAAGCCATTCTATTTGTAACTCTACATTGTGCATTTGATCCACAAGCACCTTGCTCCAAACATGGATTTCTACATACTTTGTCAGAACCACATTTTTTGTTTGTCTCACAATCATCATCCTTGTCACAAGTATATCTAACACATTCAATATTGGGTTCTCCCTGGAACCCGTCGGGACACATACAAACGGCTCTATGATCGTTGACATGACATTCAGAATTGTTTCCACACGGTATTCCTGCTGAAACGACGTCACAAGGATTTTTGCATTTTCCATTTTGACAAGACCGGTCATTCGCACAATCTGCATTAGTACGACATCCGACAACGCATAGTCCATCCGAACATATATGACCCTAAAAATTAAAATTAATTGACATGTTTAAAATAGCAATCGAATTGAAATTTGTTGAGTTAATATTACTGTTGGACAATTCGTGCTGGAACTACATTTCGTTGTACACGTATCTTTATGACATATTTCTCCACACGAACAGTCTTTATTAGCCGCACAGCGTTTTATGCAATAGCCAGTTTCCAAATCACAGGGACACGTCCCATCGCATTTTAAAATCGATTTAACGCATCCGATTAATGGGTTTCCGTTAAAGCCAGCCATACAACTACATTGCACTCCGTGATTAATGACTTTACATTCGGCACACGGCCCACAAGTAGTAGCACTGTCACAAGGAGCTGAATAATAAAAAAGTTTTATTTATTTTATATTTTAATAATTAATATTAGATTATAAAAACTTTTTAAACAGCATCACTCTATATGGCTTACCTCTACATTGTTTGTCGATACACGCTTCATTATCGGGACATGAAGTATCACTGTGACAACCTCCAACACACAAACGATTTTCGCAAATCTGATTAGGATTACATTTAGAGTCTGAATTACACACGGCTTTGCAAATTCCGTTATGACACCGTTCATCAGATAAGCACTCCAAGTCCCTAATAATTGTGTGCATTATTAAACGTTAGGTCTATTGTTTATGGTGATTAGTGTGCATTGATTAATTATATAGATATTTACGTTTGGCACACTGCTTGACAAGTAGATGTATAGCAAGTTTGGCCTGAACTACAATCACTGTTTCCTTTGCAGCTTATCATTGGATATCTACAAGCAAACAGAGGATCACCTTCGAGCAGTAAAGGGCAGCTACATTGTTTTTGGTGATTTGAAACAGAACATAATGCATTTACACCACACGCAGTTGGAGATTCACATATATCTAAAATTAAGATTTTTATTCCATATAAGTATGACGTGATAATAAATTAGATTATGATATTTTGATTTTACCTCTACACTTGTTGTTAATGCAAGATCTATCATGTGGACAGTCTGTGTCGCTTCTACAGCCAACGTTGCACACTAACCCATTACAAATTTCTCCACTTCGACAATCGTCGTCCTTGCGACACAAAGGTTTACATATAGATACTGACATATCGCACTTCTCATTTCCGTGACAACTAGCGTCAGAAGAACATACTGGTTGACAGGAATTATCTTTACATGAATAATTCGCAGGACATTCTTGATTTTCGTTACATGGTTCTGCCGGAGTTCTAATACATGCTATTTTAGCTGTAGGATTGGGAACAAATCCAACTCGACAAGAACACATGGCCCTTTGATTAGCAACCGTACAGATGGCATTTGGTCCACAGGGCATTGCCACACAAGGATTTGTGCATACATTATCTCTACAAGACTCTACGGAAGCGCAATCTTCATTCGATTTACATCCAAATAAACACATATTATTCAGGCATATATGTCCTAAAAAGCAGTCATTATCTACTCTGCAAGTTACTAAAAATTGAAAAATATTTTATTAGTTCATATTAAATATACCTATTATTTTTTTACTGTTTATTTTAATTACATATTAGGTTAACTTACACGCGCAATGGTTTTTAAAACATTTTTCATTTAACGCACAGTGATTGTCGGCTTGACAATCAGGTTGACAAACAGATTGATGACATGTACTATTTGGATAACAGTTTTCATTGATCTCACAAGCAACAGGAACTATACAAAAAATAAAAAATAAACATAAAAGAAATATTCTACGATTTTGTTATATAAATTACATACTTCGAACACATTCAATTTCACTGCCACCTGTAAATCCAGCGGGACATGAACAGTGCTTAACATGATTAATCACTTTACAATTAGCATTTAATCCACATGAGCCTTGTCGTTCACATGGATTATTACACTGGCCTTGTAAACATTGTTCAGAAAGACCACATTCTGCATCCGATTGACAAGATGCTAAAAAAACAAATTTTAATTTTATGCATTGTAATATTATTTTTACACAAGTAAATTAATTATTCAACTTACATTTACAAGCCCCATTGTAGCAGTATGTATTACTTGGACATTGCTGATTTGAAGTGCATGCTACAGCCCTAGGTCTACATCCAATATTTAAATCATTTGGATCTCCTTGATATCCTGAGTGACATATACAGGAGCCATAATGTGCTGACGTTCCACACTCAGCATTTGGACCACATTTTACTTTTTCACAGTTGTCTTGACATTTAGGAATACCATTAGTTTGAACACAATGCGCTGCTGGAGGGCAGTCTTCGTCGATTTGACATTCAACTGGTGAATGACAACCGTCTTTGTACGGATCTCCCACAGTTCCAAGTGGACATAGACATTTGAAGGAACCTCTTGAGTTATCACATCTAGCTCCTGGCCCACAAGGCGCTGCTTCACATAAATCCAATACATCACAACCAAAATACGGATCTCCTGTATATCCTGGTTGACAATAACAAACCTAAAAATAAAAAGCCAAATTATTAAATTTATCAAATATTAAAATCAACTATTATTATTATTTATATTTATAATTTGATTGCATACTTGTTGGTGATTTTCTGCAGAGCATAAAGCGTTTGGTCCACACGGGTTGTTTGCTAGACATGATATTTTACACATGTGATCTTCACATATTTTATCATTTGTACAGTCTTCGTTTTCATAGCATTCAATTTTGTGGCAACCGATGTGTGGGTTTCCATGGTATCCAGGCTCACAATTACATACTGGTTGATGGTCAACTGCTGAGCATTCAGCATGCCTTCCACAAATAACTTCTTCACAAACGTCAGTACATTGGGTCTACAATTAAAATAATATTAAATCCATTACATACAAATTATATGACTAACGTTTTGTGTAACATTATTACCTGTCCTATTGTATTTGTCTTACAAATTTGTGTATTTTCACAGTTATCATTTGTAAAGCATCGTAACTCTTGAATGCATATATTGTTCTGACAATATTGAAATTCTGGACAACTAGTATTGCCGTGACAGGTTGGTTGACATATATTTCCAATACAAAGTTCGTTTCCAACGCAATCTCTTGCCAAGTTACATTCCACTATTTAAAATAAAATAATATTGAATAAAAAAAATATATTAAAAATTAATTATTTGATTTAGCGTTTTACCTGTACATATTCCATTATTACATTTAGTTGTAGTGGGACATTGGCTATTAGACGCACAGTACAATATTGACGTACAGCCTAAATGAGGATCACCTGTGTACCCTGCTTTACAGTTACACATAGCAGCATCATTTTGTATACTGCAATCAGTATTCTCTCCACATACTTTAGGTACAGAACACGGATTTACACATTTCGAGTTCACGCAAGCATTTCCCGAAGTACAATCATTGTTGTTTGAACATTCAATTTTCATACACTCCACCTTTGGATAATATACATAAAGCTTATAAGATATGAACTATTTTAATTAATAAATAATTATATTCATACGAACCTTGGGATCACCCTGTGTTTTTAAAGGACATTGGCATTGAATTTCATGACGTTGAACTGAGCAAACTGCATTACGACCACATACTTTGTTATCTGCACAAGGATTTTTGCATTGATTCTGATGACAAATTGCACTTTCTGGACAGTCGTTGTTAGTAGAACAACTGTTCGGATAATGACACCCTTCAGCATTTGGATTGCCCAACAGTCCGTCAGGACAGATACATGTAAATGATCCAGGCGTATTTTCACATCTTGCTGTTTTATGACACGGACTTTGTTTACATTCGTCAACATCTTGACATTTATCATTTTTCAGTTCATATCCATTGTTACAAGTACATATGCCTTTATGCTTGTATGCCTTACAATTACCATGACCACAATTTATCAAATCACACGGGCCTAAACATATATCAATTTATTATTTTCATATAAATAATGTCAAACTAAATTTAAATAATTTACTTACTTGTACATTTGTTGCTATTAGTATGACAAATTTTGTCATTTGGACAATCTTCGTTAACCAGACACTCAACTTTGAAACACCCAACATTTTTATCAAAAGCATCTCCTAAATATCCAGATGGACAAGTACATGCTGGTGCATGCTCAATCATATGACATAATGCATTATTTCCACATGCATCATTACACAGTTCTGTGCATTTTCCATTTACACAAGCTAAATTTGAAGCACAGTTCTCGTGTTTTTTACATTCGTTCGGTTTATTACAACCCGGTTCAGTGTAAGGATCTCCTACTTTACCATCTGAACATAAACATTGAAAAGATCCTGGTGTATTTAAGCATTTAGCACTTGGATGGCATGGATTTTGCATACATTCATTGATATCTTTGCAACCAGTGGGAGAACTTTCATAACCACTTCCACATCTGTAAAATAATTTGATTTAATTAAATTAAAAAATAAATAACAGCTTAAGTATCTAAAAAATCTTTCGTACCGGCACTTGTTGCCTATACAGATTTGGCTGGTATCACAATCTGAATCCAAAGAACACCCTTGTCTACAAATTCCTTCCACACAAACTTCACCCGTCAAGCAATTACTTGCAGTAAAGCAAACTTTTTCACATTTGTTACTTGTACATCGTTCTCCTTCAGCACAATCCATTCCGCTCAAGCATACAACTTTGCATATGTTTCCATTGCACTCTTGGCCTAATCCACACTGGATATTATTATGACATATGTTATTCGATCGCACACAAGACTCTTCTGGAACAGGATTTGGTTGAAACCCTTTGTTACAGGTGCAAATAGCGTTATGATCAATAGTACTACATTTTGAATTTATTCCACACACACCATCACGTTTACATGGATCTAAAATTTTGTATGTTTTATGTAATTAATAAATAGTTAGATTAATAATTTTTAAATTAATTAAGAATAGCTAACTTAAAATATAACTTATTATTAATTAATAATAAAAATAAAAATGTTATTTACTTTGACATTTAGCGTTTATGCAGGACTCATTGCTTAGACAATCCTTATTACTTCGACACCCTAGTGTACAAACTCCATTTATACACGCTTGTGCCGACATACATTGAGAATGTCCAGCGCATGGAATTTCACATTTGTTTTGTACACATCTTTCACCAGAAGAGCAGTCATCAATGTTCCGACAAACCACTATTTTTGAATAATTTAAAAAATAATTATTAGAACTGAACAAAATGTAATTAAAATATTATAGCTAACCTTTACACTCTCCATTCGAACAAACACCGCCTTTGCATTCCAAGTCATTAAAACATTTAGTAACTGATCTGACACATCCAATTTTTGGTTCACCATGAATAGGTTCAAAATTATCGGGACACGAACAAATTGGTTTTCTTTCAATAATGTTACATATTGTGTTTATACCACAAGATTTTTCACACGGATTTATACATCTACCGGATTGGCAGACACTTAACAATGGACAATCAATATTTCCGTTTGGACATAAGCCTTCTTGTCTACATCCTTCCGTATAAGCATCTCCGATATGGCCAGGTGGACACTTACAAATGTATCCTGAGTTAGGATTAGATTCACATATGGCAGTGAAATGACACGATGACTCGTCGCACACTTCTATGGCTTCACAAGATATTTCAGGAACAGGATCAGGTTTAAAACCAGGTGGGCATTGACATACAGATGTGTGTCCATCAGCAAGACAAACCGAATTAGTTCCACAAGTATCTTTGTCACACACATTCATGCATGAATGTGATTGTCTGTTGCAAACTTGTGTTTGTGGACAATCGTCATTATATACACATGATACTTCTTGGCAACCATTTGAGTCATATGGATCACCAGTAAATGTACCAGGAGGACATTGGCATTGAGCCACATGATTATTTGCCACACAAATAGAATTTAGGCCACATATGGTATGATCACACACTGATTTGCATGATTTTAATTTGCTTGCTGGATCTTCTAAGCAAGCTTCAGAAGGTAAACATTCAACGTCTTGTTGGCAGCTACTTTTTTTCATAGGGTGACAACCATTTCGATCATTTGTGTTTCCTACATAACCCGGTATACATTGACAGCTACCTTCGTGATTATTAGCTACACATATTGAATTAAATGGACACGTTAATTCGATACAAACTGATATGCATTTTAATACTCCCAACGCATCTGGTTTACATGATTCATTTTCTTTACAATCAGCATCGACTGAGCAGTCAGGCAATGAAGGCTTTTCACACTTAGATATAACTGGATTCCATACAAACTCTGGACGACATGAACAAACGGGTGCGCCATTTTTTTCCAGTAAACAAATTTCATCTGGTCCACATGCTACTCGAGTACATGCACTAACACAAGAAGATATTCCATCTGATATTATGGAACATACTTTACTTGTCGAGTTGCAGTCTTTGTCTGTTCTACATTCTCCTTTAGGTGCCACCCTTTCGAGTTTACAACCTAGGTATAAGTCTCCAGGATTTCCAAAATATCCTTCGGTACAAATACACGACGAACGATGACCTTCAGTAACACAAACTGCATTGGGTCCACACTGTAATTTACTACAGCCATCAACACATTTTCTAGCTTCTTTATTAATATGGAAACATATTTCTGTATCTTTGCAATCGCCATCGTTTGTACACTGGCCGTGTGATTTACATCCGGTTTTAAAATTGTAAGGATCGCCAATCAAACCCGGTGGACATACGCATTTACCGAATACACATCCAGCTCTAACACCGCACTTGATATTATCACATTGATTTTCACATTTTCCACGATTACAAACGTATCTATAATAATAAAATAAATAATTAATGAAATATTAATTATTTAACTAACTACAAATTTAGTATTTATTTTTTTAAACTATTATATCATATATTCATATTATACAATATACATAACCTAAAATATAATGTTTATTTTATGCAATATATCTAATTTAAAAAAAAAATGTATTTACCCTATTGGACATGGAACATTTTTTGAACATTGACAAGTCAATGGATCACGACAAATTTGTGGCATTTTAGCTGAACATTCTAAAAATGGATTTCCCACGTAACCTTCAATACATCTACAATCATAACTTCCAATTGTGTTGATACAAACCGCATTGTTACCACAAGCCGAAATCAAACATTCGTCAATATCTGAAATAAATATTTATAATGAGAATTATTGAATTTATTAAATATATAATTAAATTA
Source organism: Rhopalosiphum maidis (assembly GCF_003676215.2). Lineage (NCBI taxonomy): Eukaryota > Metazoa > Arthropoda > Insecta > Hemiptera > Aphididae > Rhopalosiphum > Rhopalosiphum maidis. The sequence continues at coordinate 8,339,183 of NC_040878.1, forward strand.
GGCAATAGTCTAAGTACTTACCAACACATTGAACGTAAGGATTTCCTTTAAATCCTGATGGACAGTTACATTCAATAGAATTTAATTTTTCTTTACATAATGCTCCAGTTCCACACGTCATATTTGAACAAGATTTTTTAGATTGAGAATCACATTCTTCATATGGATTTCCTATGAATCCAGAATTACAAACACATTTGTTCTCATTCAACACATCATATTCACAGTGCGCGTTAATCCCACATCCAGGATAACACGAAGGCATTGCAATAGCTAAAAATTAAAAAAATGTATTTATTTATTTATTGTTTATATTTCTTTGTAATGTTAAAAATAAATTTTCTGTTTTCAAAACATTATATTTAACATAAATGAAAATTATTATTAAATTATATCAAGTTTATTTATTTTAAAAATGTAAAGGTGAAAAATTGTGTATAATAAATTTATCTGTAAAGCTTAACTTTAGTTAGAGGTAGATATTTATATAGACAAAACGCAATATTATATTTATATACAGTTAAATTAGTATTACAATTATTAATAAGAAATTTAGATCTATAATTTAAATATATAGTACAAAAATAAAATAAAAAATACATTCATATTAAGACTTAATAACGATTATTATAAGACGTACTTTAAGTAGAACATCATAATCAATTAGCCAATCTACATTTACCTTTATGACTTATTTTTCAAATTGTTTTTGTATAAGTAGGTATTGAATTAAAGAATAGAGGTACAATAATTTTATTTATATAATTTATAGAAAAATCATATTATCTTTTATTACTACATATTCTCAGCAAATAAGATAATTTAAAAATTTCTTTAGTACAAATTAAATTTTAAATTTTTTTAAAAATTATAAATACTTAATTATATTATAAAATTAAAAATATAACTAAAACTTACGTGGCATGCACAGGTAATTTGGATCTCCAATGAATAATGGATTACAAACGCAATCGTTAGTTTCATGATTACAACTAGCCCCAATACCACAAAAATGATCTTGACATTTCTCTTTACATCGTCCAGCAACGCAAATATTAGGCGCGACACATGGGCTGGTGCTTGAGCAAGTATCTGGCTCACAAGAGCCCCCAGCAAATGGATTTCCAATAGAACCTTCTAAACATTTGCACGTAGGTCCTTGTGGCGACACTATACACTGTGCACCGTGGCCACAAATATATCCATCACACGCTGCAATAAAATATTATGAATCAAGTATTAAAAGTTTTTATTTAATTTTAATTTCAAGAAAGTACAGTTAGACACTTACGTGAAACGCATTCACCAAATATAGATTCTACATAACCAGCACTACATCTACACCATGCAGCATGTTTTTCAGATTCACAGTAAGCATTTTGACCACAAGGTAAAAGATTACAAGGGTTAGTACAAGTTCCTTTAACACATGCTAACTGTGCAACGCATTCATCGTCCGTAGAACACTCAAACTCTGGTGCTTCTTTTCCTAAACCTAGAATACATAAAAAAAAAAAATATTAATGTTGGTTTAAATTTGTTTTTAGAAATTAAATATAATTAATAATTACTTACAACCAACAGAGTAAGGATCACCATTTGTGCCAATCGGACAAATACATTTGTAATGACCTTTTTCATTTATGCATTGTGACCCCAAAGCACACGGATTATCTTTACATTCATCGACATCTTCACAACCGTGCAAAGGATCTCCTTTATATCCAGGTAGACACAAACATTTTGGAGGATCACTCGGTGTACATTGTGCATTCACGCCACATGGAAATCGATCACAAGGACCTTTTACGAATAATAGTTAATAAAAATCTTAAAAATATTATTATAATAATTATTTATATATTAATACTTTTGCAGAGATTGTTGTCAAGAACATCGGTATAGTATGGTACGGGACAAACACAAACTCCTGGTTGAATACAATTCTCGTTTAATAAGCAATCTGAATCTTTTATACATTTCTTTTGACTACGAGAACATCCATGATGTGGATCTCCACTGTAGCCAACTGGACATAAACATTCATGTGTGCCAGGTTTATTGATACATTCAGCACCGTATCCACATGAATGTATTTTTTCTTCACATTCGTCTACATCTAAAAATGTATTTAAAAATTAATACCTAATAAATTTAATTAATTATAATACAATGTATAAATACCGTAACATGATCCATCTTCTCTAGGTCTATATCCTTTTGGACAAGCACAATAGCTTACTCCGCCAGCAATGGACACGCATTCAGCACCAGCTGGACATTTTCCTTTATTACAGCCAGCTAATGTGCACTCTCCATTAACGATTTGATATGGTGGTCTACATTGACATTCTAATGAATTGCATTCTAAACAGATAAAAATGTACATCATATAAAAATATATTTTTGTGGCATACAATCTTAATAATTACCTTCACAGCTAGAGAAAGGGTTTCCGTTGAAGCCTGGAGGACACTGACACTCATAACTTCCAGGAAGATTTTTACAAACGGCATTAACTCCGCAAGCAGGTTTGTCTCTGAGTTCCGTACATTCATTGGCATCTCTACATTTACCAGTTTTCGGGTCCCTTATGTAACCTCTTTGACATATACAAACACTTTCGCCAACAAACTCATCTTGAACACATATCTCAGATCCCGGACATGGAGACTTCGCACTACATTGTGTAGGACTTTTAGCTTGCGAACATCCTTCTCTGAACGGGTCTCCACTTATTCCACCCGGACATTGACAAGAAAACGATCCTGGCTCATTGTTACATACTGCTCCCGGACCACAAGGATTACCCTTGCATTCGTCAATATCTGTACATCCTATGTTTGAATTTCCTGTATATCCTGCCGAACATAGACACTGAGCATCTTTGTTGAGCAACATACACTCAGAATTGGGACCACATTGTACGTCTTCGCATGGATCTAAATGATAAATATTTTTCTCAGTATATTAAATTGAAAGCTATTGTTTTATTCTTACGTCTGCAATCATCTCCGACGTTTGGCTCGGGGCAGAAACAACGCTTTTGATTACCACAAACAGAGTTTCCTGGACATTCGCTATCAGCTGTGCAATTAATTACTTTGGTACATTTGATAAACGGATCTGGTTCAGGTATGGAACCTCCAGGGCACACACAATCAAATGAACCAGGTAAATTAATACATAAAGCATCTTTTCCGCAACTGTTGGTGTCAGAACATTCGTTTATATCTGTGAATAAATGTTAAAAACCAATATTAAAAAAAATATTTAAGCAAAATTAATTTATAATATGTTTACCAGTGCACTGTTTAAACGCGTTTCCGGTAAATCCAGGTTTACATTGACATCCAAAACTTCCTGGTGTATTTGTACATAACGTATTTCCTCCACACCGTCCAAACGGTCCATTTACTTTGTCACATTCGTCGATATCTTAAATTAAATTTTTACACCAGTTAGTATATAATATATTTATAAAAGCATAAATTATGTGTAGGTGTGAATTTAGAAAAACTCTTTGATGAATCTTACCAACACATCCTAAAGATAAATCATTGGGATTGTATGTCCAGCCTTCTTCACATATACAGTACGCTTCTTGACCGTTAGGTTTGCAATAAGCGTGTGTTCCACATTTGACGTCTTCGCAAGGAGCTTCAATAAATTAATAAAATAAAAATATGAATATAAAATTCAATAAAAAAATAATTTAAACATACCTTTGCACTGAATTCTTGGTGGGGCACCTACATATCCCGTTTGACATTGACAATGGAATCCACCGGGGGTGTTTGAACACATAGAATATGGTCCACATGGTTGAGCGAGGCACTCGTCAATGTCCACACACACTGATCCTTTGGCATTAAATCCGTTCTTACAAAAACATTGACCTTCAGTGCACTCAGCATTAGTGGTACAATCAAAGTTGGATTTACATAAAACCGTAACGTCAACCTACGGTTAATAAAAGACCAAAGAATGAATAATTGATATTAAAACCAAAATTAAAAAATGATCTTTTACTTGTTCGCAAGCAACTTTTGGATCCGGTTTGCCAGAATATCCTTGTGGACAAAGACAATTAAATCCAGGGCTGGCATTCTCACAGACCGCGTTGGGACCACAAGGCTTACTTAAGACTTCGCATTCGTTTATATCTAAACATAATCAATTCAGTAAGACTAAAATAAGAAAAAAAGTTTTTATGAGTAGAAATAAATACCTTGACATCCTTTCATCGGGTCACCTGTATAGTCTTCTTTGCACGAACAGACAAAACTACCGACTGTGTCCGTGCAAATGGTATTATTTCCACATGGCGAGTGTTCGCATTCATTGATATCTATCACGAACATATTGACAGTGTTATTAATATGTAGAAAAAGAAATATTTATAAAAAAAAAAGAAAATGCAATATAGATACGTATAACTACACAGTAAGTCAAGAAATCGTCCAAAACAATAATAAAAATTGGTACATACCGAAAAATCTTGATGCGTTCGTGCCACACACAATAGTAATCAAAAAAAAGAATGGTTTTACCTCCAAAATATCGGCGCATGCTGCTAAATACTCGTGTAAAAAACAAGTATAAATAAAATAAGATTTAAAGCAACGAATTTCCGACTAAAACGGGAAAACGATGCGTAATATAGAATCTAGAAAGGAAAGGTGTAGTATAAGATTGCATTAAAAAAAATAAACACTAAACAAACAATAATATATAAAAAGAGATAGAAAGAGAGAGACACAAGAGTATTGACCCACGCGCAGCGTCTGTATAAATCGACACTCGACGACAATAACAATAATAATAACAATAATAAAAAAAAAGCGCGCCATGCAAGTGTCCGGTGCGTGTCACAGCAACCAGATGAGCAATGATATAGATATCATTATAATATAATATTAAGCATCGATCGGGGAAGAATCGACAAGCATTAGCGGACGGCACACTAACTTTGGCAGTGTTCTATCGCGGACCCGGTGAACCCGGGCGGACATTGGCAGGTGTACGAGCCAGGGACGTTTGTGCATTTGGCGTTGACCCCGCACGGGCTGGATGGTGCTCCGCACTCATTGACGTCCGCGCATCCACTTCCTGCTCTCATTTCCTCCGCGGACGCGGTATATCCGGTCGCGCAGGAGCATGTGTAGTTGCCGGCTGAGTTTGAGCACACGGCGTTGGGACCGCACGGCGAAGACTCGCACTCATCCACATCTGCGTTTCCGTCCAAGGCGAAATACGGTGTCGATGTAATGCACAATAATACATATAAATTATACGTTAGAAAAAGCAGGTGTTAGACACGGTCTATGTTATTATGTACACAGTGTCGCAATAATATTATTGAAATTAGGTGGTAGTAGGTGTAAGGAGTACGCAGATAGTACCTATGCGTACGGGATAAATTTTTTTCATCAATTTTTTTTTTTTGTTATGCACACATTTGTCGATGAGATGTAAAATATTGGTATAGAGTCTAAATGAAAATAGAAGCGATTTTAATTCCGCTAGAGTGCAGTTTTGACATCGGTATACAGGTATATGTACGACGCGTGAACATTACAAATTAAGTTAAACGGCAAAAGTTTCTTTTTTATTATTATTTACGAGAGAGAATACGTTCGGTCGACAGACTGTATACTTCTGTACAAAACTCGGTTTACTTGGTGTTTACAAACTGTCCGTTGTTTCGGACTGATTCGAAGTAATAAAATTAATCAACAAATGCGCTGTTGGTTTTGAGATTGTTAATAATTGTCCATGGGTTACACATTTTCATATTATCGCGTAGTATTATATACATGATCTGGTGACAAGCCGCATGTGATCGTCGCATACCTTTACAAGAGTGGAACGGGTCGCCGACAAATCCCGGAGGACAAGTACACCGAAAACTGCCTTCGTTGTTGTGGCACTGTGCGTCTTTTCCACAAGGAGATCGCGAACATTCGTCCACGTCGTGACATCCGGCGCCGTACGCATCGCCCGCGTACCCTTCCGGACACTCACAGTGGTGACCGCCCGGAAAATTTGTACATAGAGAACCGGGACCGCAAGCGTTCGGCAGACTACACTCGTTTACGTCCACACACTGTTTATTATATAAAATAACATAACAAAATTATAATATTTTATAGCAAAATAGCATTTAAATTTCATAGCAAAATTATTTCTCATGAATAATTATATTATTCGTGTAATACTGTAATAGGCACATCTTTAGAAAAACCGTGTAAAATGAAGTACGTCAGTTTACGAAGTCGAGTTACTAGGTACATCCCCAGAGTTTCCAAAGTAATTTTTTCACTAAATTTAACGATGTTGTGAATTATCGTGTTTATATGAAATTACATTTTTATATACAACTACTATGCAACATCATTCGTACCAATAAACGTGTACTAAAACACCGTAATTTAATATAATTTATTACAATAGCATTTTAGTCATCGTTTACTTTAGGGAATCCACAATAATTTGTTATTGAGATAATTTGGCAAAAACATTTATTTTTAATTCAAAGCAGTTAACCGCTTAATGGTTGATTAATTCAAGTATTTATAAATTGTGGTCAATTATTGTTTAATAATAACACTGGCACGAGGCGTAAAGAATAATTATATCAATAATTATAAAATGACGTTGAATTCATCTTTTAAAACATTCAACAAATATTTTTTTTTATAAGTAACCAGTAGGTAGGTATTAAGTTAAGTTGTTAAGTATAAAGTTATACATCGAGATAATTAAATAGGATTTAATTAGTCACGAATTAATTGTATATAATCTTTAACGGTCGTTACTACAAACATTTAATGTTATATGCTATAAATAAAAAATAAAAAAATAAAATTTCTTCGCATCCTTATATGGCATTCGCAGACCGTTCAGTTTACTTATGTAATATCTGCTATTACATCCCGCGACTAAATCGACGATGTCAAGATAATAAAAAAAATGACATCACCTAAACGTTACTGCAGCAGACAAGGATCGCCATTGAAGAAGTTATAATTATCGTTACCGTACTACGTATAATATATGTGTGATCAATAATCGTGTAATAATTAGATTTATAGTTGTTGTAGTGTATGCTTTGCCTCATAATTTTGACCGTTTATGTTGGAAGTGAAGTATGCGAATTTATTAAAAAAAAAACTTGTTACCACTAGAGTAATGGAGTGAAATAAAAACAACAAATTTGGCACGAGTTCGTGTAAACAGATTTTTTTTCAACACGTCTTTCGTCGATCAGATTGTCTTACGTCACGAGAAGTTATGTTTCAATAACGAGATGGTTATTATAAAATACATAATAACTTACGACGTGCGGGTCCGTTGAACTATAATGCGGCAAATGATGTGTATTAGGATTAAAAATTATAATAATATTGGAATATAATTACCCCGTCGTACGGGTTGCCCACAAATCCTTGCTGACAGTCGCACGTGTAGTTTCCCGGCGTGTTCCTGCATATTGCGTTGTTGCCGCAAGCGTCTGGTCTCAAACACTCGTCGATGTCTGCAAAATAATAACGTGATTAATAGTAAGGGGCGTTAACATACGTAAAAAAGACTATAATATAATAATAATAAACCCAATATAATGTAGTTAGGTACGGGACATTATGTTTGCGTGAAGTACATGCATACGATTTGCATACCACGCGGCGTTTCGGCAATAATACGAAACCATAGGAAAACAAGCGAGACGCCATGGGAAATAGCGAGAGCTGAAGCACTATGATATATGTATATGCGAATCAACAATCCAAACGGCGAAATCGTACTTGTCGGATTAGTCGTTATAGTCCAGTCAGTATAATCATATAATTATAGAAGGGCAACATATTATGCACCTGAATTTTTTTTTTTATAACTATTATTTATGAAAAATACTGTGTCTCAGCAAAGATATAAAATTATATGGAATTTTAAAAACGTAATATAAATAATATACTATGCTTTAATTCATACTTCCTTGAACAATAAATTCATAAATTCATAAATAATTAATGTCCGCTAAAAACATGTAATACCACTGACAAAATATACATTGGACAGCTGACTAATGTTTGACTAAATTCCTTTTTGAAGTCACAATAATCGCATAACTCATACTTGACTTTTCTACTTTATTTGTCGTAATTCTGTATAAGAATTAATATTAAAATTTCTGCTAAATGGCGACTACTTTAATGTCAGAAAGAATTTATGTGTATGTATTATAATAATTGTCTACAATTTACAGTATCATTATTATTTTGTTGTTTTATAATCATTGTGTAATTTTAATTTGTATTGACTGTTAGATAAAATATTCAATAATTTCATATTAGATATTATTTTAAATTGAAATTAATGCATACGTAAATTAATACGTTTTGTATGTGTAATATTTGATTTTTCTTTGACATCCAACACATATTGTAATATAGATAATGAAGTAAAAGGTAAACTCGTCAATTCAAAATAAATAAGAAATATCACGGATCGGTGTTGATATTGAAGTACCAATGAATTTGCGAGGAAAAGACGTTAATGAATCGGAACTATCGCGGAAAATTCTAGACAGGCTAACAGCACCCACGAGGAATTAGGAACGTTAACTGACAATACGATTGTCCTATTCTTTTCATATCGACGGTCGTTGAATTCCTCGTGATTGATGGGAAACGACAGCAAGGTCGACGACTGTTTTGCAATTTTTCGGTTGTCAGGCTCGGTCCAAATGTTTGGACAATAGCAAAATATTGTTTCGAACGATTGTCCTAAACCTTCGGCGTATATTAAACCTACACATGTCACACGCGTACACACGCGCCTCCAATCTATCAAACGCCGTCGGTCGAATAGACTTACCTTTGCACTCGACTTCGCCGTCGCCGACGTATCCCGGCTTACATTTGCATAAGAAATGAGACGGCAAATTACAGCATTCGGCGTTTTGTACGCACCTACTGACGATGGCTGGATCCTCGCATTCGTTGATATCTATACAAATCCAAATCAAACGTTGACGATTAAACTGAATATTATCTAATACGTATATGTCTCAGCTGCTTATTTTTGTGCTCAGGGGGGAGAGGGGTTCTCGTCGAATTCGCGGACGAAGCGTATTTTTTCCTTTTTGATCTGGGTAGATAGTGCGAGTTTGTGTTGAGACGCCGAATGTCAAATTTCTTTATAGTACGCCTATATATTCTAACATAATTACATAAAATGACGTCGCAGATGATATTGCAGAGCGCGCAAGCGTTACGATAATATACGATGTCGGTGTCACCGGTTCCGAAAAATTATTACAGCTAGATATACACTGTTATTATATACAGGATGAATAACAATGAGAGGAGAAAAAAAAGCTACTGGAAGACGGGGCCTAGGAAAAATCATAATCATAATAATAATAATAATAATAATAATAATAATCCGGTTTCGCCAGTCTCGAAACGTAACGGTATATATCTGCAGTGTTATACTATATATACACATTATAACAACGGACTGGGAGACGGCGGTCGGCGGAATGGATAAACAGCCCGAGCTGCAAGGTCGATGCCATTTACATCGCGCGATCCTCGAGAAACTATCTGGGGCTAAGCGGATATTGCCGGATCACGGTTTCGTGTAAATTACGCGATATATATAATATATCATATACGTACGAGTGTATATAATTATACATGACGCTAATTACGTGCGAGTAGATATTTGTGCGTGTTATCGTATATGTATTATTACGGGCTCGTCCTAACGATTTTCGAAGAGCACAATAATATTATGTGTACCTATATATATATATATATAAACATACCTTGGCAGTGAAACCCATCGCCGACGTATCCTGGAAAACAAGAACACGTGAAGCTGCCCAGCGTGTTGGTGCAATGAGCGAACACGTCACACGGCCGGTATTTGCATTCGTTCTCATCTGCAAACAAACGAATATCGCACACATATTTAATAATGACCGTTTATAGCGGACATCTGCAGAATACGCGTGTAATAGTGTCCGTAGAACGATCACCGTTCGCGGTCGACGTACGAGACGCGTTTTCACGAGCGTTAGCTAAATCACCCGGTCGGCCGATTACGGGCTGCAGTTAAGATGTATACAACACCGCCGTATTGAATATTATTAAGCTATATGCGTATTATTATGCTTACCTGGCACTTGACACGAACATCCACCGTATCCGTCGTTACAATGGCAAAGGGAGTCGAGACACGCGCCGTTCTGACAGGGCGTTCCTTCTTTAGCCTCGCAGTCGTCTGAAACAATAGTAAACGTTGCCGGTTATTTTAAAATGTAAATCGTTTGTCCGAAGGCCGCGGCAATACGATCGTCGTATTATTATTGCCATATAGGCGTATGTGTGAGAGGTGTACGCGTGCATAAAAATAATCGAAGATCGACTGTAATAAAATACGATATACATTCACGGTGCAGGTCTGCCAGCTTTCGTGATGTATAGTTATTCCAAATGGATATTATTGTGCGTGCGGCGGCCGGCGGGCAATGCTTTGCAGTGTGCATAAAACCACGAACACCATTATTGTCGCTTGCAGTCCACGATTCAAGACTTTGCCGTGTAATAATTTTTTTTCGTTCGGTACCTTACCGATTCGAAAGATAACGATTTGAGGTAGGTATCGAATTTCATTTACACGTAAAATTTGCTCTTTTATAATACGTATTGTGTTACTATTACAGAATAAAATAATAAATTATAATAAAACGAGCGAAGATCCCGTAAATCTGGTTTTTGGCACAGTCTGCAGCAGTATTGCACATGCGTTTCATCTAATTATAATTAATTTTATTCAGTATTCTTGGTGGCCTTGGAAGAAAGTAACACTAATATCTGCAGCAGCTGCTTGATAAAAATTTTTAAAATTATAATACCAAATACCGACAATTTTTATTACGTACTTACACCATTACTTTTGAATTTTTTTTATCATCTACATTCTATACAGTTCTACACTTTTAAAATTATAGGTATCTGTACATCGTATAGGTATTCTTTAGAATTTCGTAAACACCACGTATGAATCGCTTTATCACGTCTACACGTATATATATTGCAGGAATGTGTACTTATTAAAATACAAATGTACTGTTTGGTATTTCAAATTATACGTCCAGAGTAAATAATATATATTGTTGTTTGTGTAATAGCAGTATATGAGCCTTCGGTATGATTCGGTATTTGCGGAAAAAAATAACTACGATTCTCTTGAGTCTTAGTGCAAGAAATACAAAACAACGGAAAACGTACACTCTGTTATGCATTAAATATTAATTTTTTCTTTAATATTATAAAAAATGTATACATTATATACGCTGCCAAAGAGCCGAGCAAAAAACAAAAACGCTTTACAGTTAGAGCAATAATAATAATAATACGAGCGACGCAAAATAAACACACTCACACACGGGACCGCTGCAGAAAGAAACGGATGCTCTAAATGGACTCCCAATTATTACATAGAGCGACGCGTGGAAGAAAAGTGAATCGAAGCGACATAGCAGCGGCATTGGTTATTTTAAGGTCGTTCACCCAACGGTCACTTTATATTATATATATATATATATAATAATATATAATATAATACGTATGTAAGCCGTATAGGCATATAGGTAGGTACCTACTATATTATAACATTCTTTGGAACGCACGATTTATTATTTATTTTTATTTTTATTTTCCCATTGCGAATATTCTGTTAGATGTTGGAAAATATATATTTATATACTGTTCGAGTTTCAACGTCGGTGCACAATTAACGACCCCGTCGGATTCGATCATACTTAGACATTTGTTCACACGCGTTGTTTTTTTCGCTTAGAAAAAAAATTTCATGACCAATCTCCGCCCAATGAAACGCACATGCTGGTATATAATGCATAATAAGGTTTGCAGACAAATTTGGTGGGACAAACATCGCATCATATCGTTTTTCACCTATATATTTCAAATGTTTTGCGTTATACGTAATAATTAATATAATATTATGTACCCGCCGCGTAAACATAACGCGACGGTAATTAATTACACACAATAATATTATACACACTTGACTGACTTAAATGTGCGAGCGGCCGCTAAATGAAGAAGATGTTATACGTCGTTGACCTCTCCCCGACGATTGCAGTTCGTCATCGGTCGGGCAACGGGAATTCGGAGGAATAAAAAAAACCGCACGGACGGACGGTGCATGTATCAGGCGTTTACCCCGGACGAGTTCCGTTGCCGTGTTGCGCACTCGCATATCAATACTGTTGTTATTATTATCATTACTTCGTTTCGCCGTACGTAACTTCCGTTTCGTATACACACATCTCGCACGTGTAAGTAATACAATGTAATATAATATGGAGGAATAAATATATAGTGTAATAACATTATCGTGGGTAATACGTGCGAGCGAACGGATTTCGTCGGTGGGATGACAGGTCAGCGAGCTATAATGACAGGGCCTTGGCCTCAACATCTTACTCGCGATAATTAATCATAGCACGCGACTCTTAACGGTTTGCTAGAGTGGAAAACAATATTATAATATGCGATGACTTGTACATGAAATAATATGGGTATAAATACTTGGTGCAATATATTGTTACATTCGCAAACGGCATAATATTTACGATATCAAGGATGCGAATCGCGGATGTGGACTTAAACGAAATCTGATATATATTATACTTATTGGCGTTTTTATACAACCCGATGAACGCATATATTATCAGATCGCCCGTACTGGATTTTCAAAATAATTTACTGGTTCACCGCTACGTTTTATGATTTTGTCTCGCTTCGTTTTTAATCACGATTGATGGCCATATCACTGTTCGTGCTTTAAATGTTTTCGTCACCAAGAGTTACTCGATTACAGAATATAGGTAAGATCATTTAACACCGAAATATTAATTTCGTTATTTTTCACAAAACGAAACGGTACTGAAAAGGTTAGTATATTATATTATTATCTTTCCGTCATACAGTGATATTGTGCGTATAATAATAGGCATAATATTGTCAAATACCTGCAGTTATTTATTTGCTGTAGTTAAGTATGGGGGGAAAAAATTAATACCCACTGTGCAGGTTTAAAGATTTTTGTTGTGGACTGATGTAATATTGACATCATCGAAAGATATTATGTTATTACTTATTTTTCCTGCTGAGATGATGAACCGAAAAGAGAATAATATTTATTTTCAAAATTTCATACTTTTTTTCCTAATACAATAACAACCAACACCATCGTTTTGTTATTATTATTATTATTATCTTGAAAATTAATATCGTTACGGGTCCATAATAACGTAACAAATTCGATTTATCCACTTAAGTGATCTGTCAACATTGAACCGCGTTATGCAAATTACGTTTTGTATATGCGATAAATATCATCATCTACGAGCTGTGACAATACAAAAATAGAAAAATAGTATATAATATTATTATATTATTATATTATGTACTTGTACATAATTTTTTTTCTCGTGTGTACGCACGAACAAACGAAATGTTATACAGCGCGTGTAACCGTGAATTATTCGAGTAAAATTATTACGATGCTCATTGCTGCAGCAGCCATGTTCGTGTTACTGTATATCATATTCTAGTTTTACCGAGATATAAGAATAATAATAATAATAATACTATGATATGTATGTAACCCGTATTTAAAAACGAAGAAGGTCCTCGTGGGATAATTAAATGGAAGTTGGAAAGAAATACCATAGGGTTGGATGTTTTAACAATAAAAATTACCTGTAAAGAAACATTAGAGCGGTGAGTAGAAAAAATTACTTCGACATCTTTCATAATGTTTTGGGGGCGGTTATCCCTATCTTGTCATTATTGTCGGCGTTGTTTGTCTGTTAATGTAACTTACTATAATAACAACAATTGAAACAGATTACGTGTATTGTGGGTGGTACGCTGTAGCTATAGGACCTTTTGGACTATGACATCCCTCGAGACACATCTGAGAGCATCTGAAGATCGGACCGATTGAAAAAAAATTTAGAGAACGAACGAATGCCTTTATACACAACAATATAACATTATATCATGTAAGTACTACGCCTAATAGATTTTTATATATACCTGATATCATATTCAATTATACTATATATATATATATATGCTGTATAATATTGATTACGATCCGAGTAAAATACATAAATAAAGTGACTTTATGTATATATACTACATAAGTATTGCATGCTAGTCTGTTTGCGATGTTTTTTTTTTTATTTCAAAGTCACGACGATTGGCGATATAGCGTTGTACACGACGCAAAATCGATGCGGTTAAAGTCGCGTTACATTTAAAAGTTTGCATATAATTGCAAGGCAAAATGACGGTATGTAACGGGATCATTAAATGAGTTCAAAAAGTGTATTTTTCGACCGTGTTGAGACGATAATGCGTTATTTTATATATGTTTTTATCATACGCTAAAACATTGTTACATGTCTTCTTTCCTATACAATGGTCCCAAATCTGCTGTCTTTAACCGAAACACTATATAGATAAGATACACTGTCATGGTCGCAAAACGTGTATTTTACAAAAAAAATGTTTTCCCGATTTCAATGACAAATCGATTTTGACTCTCATTTTGCGGAACGCCGTATTATGTTATGAATTTTGTAACTGAGTAGTGGTCCAGTCGAAATTTTAGCAAACAAAATTTTTCTCATGATATGTTTATTATACGCGTATTGCAATACACGCAGTAATGGTTATATAAAAACCATTTATAACCGATATGGCAAATAATAACCTATCCATCGTTTACGAATATTAGATATTATTATTACTCAATAATAATAAAATGGTCGAAAAAATGTTCCACCACTTAAACACTGTAATATGGCTATGTTACTAATACTGAAATACAACTTATAAAATAATTGTTGTTTGTTTGACAAAAATATTGGTACTGAAATACGAGTAAATAGTGAATATTTATTATTAATTATTTGTTTATAATGTATACATTACATTTGAATATCACCACGATATTCGTTGCTATGCATATTATTATCAATGTCTATTAATCTATTACATTAAATTTTATAATATACTATTTCAAAACGGTTCATTAAATTCATAGGTATTTAAAAATGTATTATTGTAACTCTGTGATCATTTGTTGTGTTGTCACTTAGATGAAGTGACATTTTCCAAAGCGTTACAAAGACAATATACCTACATATATTTTGTGGTTGAATAACGTTGTTGAAGTTATTAGGCACAGGCATTATTCGAAATCATCAACACCGTTGTCCGTTATTGATATTGTATATTCAGAAAATTAAATTTAAAAAAAGCGTAAAATACATTAATTTTGGATCTGTTATCAACGCTCTGTGTCCAGTATTTCCAGCACACCGTCTAATCGTATCGTCGCCAGTAGAGATATAAATCAGCGGAAACACTGGAAACGCGAGTAGCGCGCGTAAATATATGAAATAATATAGCTTTACACGTTATATTGTATTGTATCGATTTAGTTGCATTTCTTTTTTTAATTCTTGATCTCGACCACCAATGATGGCCACGGCGTACGATTAATACTGTTTTATTTCGAGGTGTTACGTCGACACGTCGTTTGTTTTTTTTTCATTATTTTACACTCGCATACGGGCGGCGTTTGATTATTCAAACAGCGTGCTACAGCCGGCTGATTATTAAAAGACCCACGGCACGTCCCCAACGACGGCTGTATGATGACGAATACAACGACGGCCGTTTCGGGTAGGTGTGCGTACATGCATATTATACATCAACCCGCCATTATTACGTAGGCATTGTGTGTCCGTCTGCGCATACCCATTATAAGTATAAGAGAAGGCAAGTACGTAAGTACACAATATACTTATTGTGCCGCATATATGTTGACTCGGTCCGGTGCTTTTTTTCTCTTACACGAGTGGCTACGGTGGTGTACGCGTGCGGTCACTGCAGTATATACACGTATTATAATATATATTAATTGTTAATAATAATATAAGAAGTATATAATATATACATATATTAACGACTGTACACGCGTTCGATTTGAGGAATTTGACGATTTAACAGCTTCGAGTAAAATACAATAGAATGCGTTTATTATAAATCATGTTATAGTAGGTATATATTATTATATGTTGATATATTCGGTACGTCACATATAGAACCGGAAGTTAATGCGTTTGCGCGTTTTATTTTTCAATGAACAGTCCGAAACATCTACTATATACGTTCGATCTACGGCCGCATAGATTTTATACCTATACTCGAATGATGTACCTATACAATTTGAACTTTTGTCCATTTTTTGGCTCTTTTAATAGGGGTTTTATATCGGTTTTCAAAACGACATTTTTACTATTGATTTAATTCGATCCATGTTTGTGGTATAGTGTATAGTTTTCCATTGAATGAGCTCTTAAATAATATCAACATGGGATTATTATTGCGACAAACAAATTACGATTAAATTTATCGGATATTACATGTTTGATTCATAATTCCTACACAAACGTCATAGTATTATGAATATGAATATGCATTACTGCAGCAGTTCTATTTTAATAATGACATAGTGCGTTGTAATGTATATTTATTTTGCGTGCGCTAATGTCGAACGAAAAACTAATGCCGTAAGTCACGTATGTTATAATATTGAAGACTGCACGTGCTACAGGGCCTACAGTCGTTGCGTGTTGAGGATCGTGAAAGTTATAGATTTCGAGAATAACGATTCGATATCTCCAAGGTTTTCAATTTGTTTTACGCGATTGATATTACAGTATAATAGCAACTGAAACGACGGAATTGACTTGCGGTTAAAAATGCAAACGTGTTAAAAGTAATATGTAAAGTATATATCCGTATGCATTATAGCTGGGTAACGCAAAATAAAATCGAATACTGACTAAAATATCCGGTTTCACCTACTTAGATGTAAGTTATTTTTGTCAAATGTTTTATTATTAACTAATCGGTTGTCGATTTAAAATTATTTCAAAGACATCGAAATAAAACAATTTTTGACTTACTCGTGCACTTGAGTTCTCGTCTCAGTTCGTCGGATCCTTTGTAACAGTCCTGTTTGCCATCGCATAGCCTTGAAAGCTCATATAATTGTAATACCGTTGTAGACTCATTAACTTGACATCCAAAGTATCCGTCTTCCAAGTTCAAAAAGAATATTTCTCTTTTTATTCCAAATCCAATTCCGCCTTGAGCATTTACCTGTAAAACAATTCAGGACATTAGTTTACACATACTAATTTTTTTTTATTCTAGTCAGTTCTCCTATAAGTTATTGTAATCAAAACATTAATATATTTTTAAATTTAAAATGTCAAAGTAAATTCCATAATTTTAATCATAAGGATTTTTCTATTGATCCAGCAAACATATATATTATCGTAATTCATTTTTAAAGTATCAACTACGACTTATTACGATACTATTATCGTGCTACTCATAATAGATTCATAGTGTTGATACTCTATACACTTTATTCAATTCATACGAATATATGAAATGAGTAATTGAACGGAAGGAAATATATTAATATTTACCTTGCGGACTTTTATTTGAATGTGTATACTTTATATTATGTATACCCGGCTATTCGGATAATTAACTGTATTAATATAACTAGTTCACTAGTCACTATTGATGATCATTTTTTAATACTATAGATTTAATTATCGCCTAAGACTATAATATGCCCTATATTTCAAAACAAAAACATATCTCATGGTGCTGTTAACCCTGAGATTTATAGTAGTTGGTATATGCTATTCAATGAAACTTATAATAATAATATGATATATATATATGTGTAACATTCACTAACCACCAAAAACTTATAATGTGACAGTAATAAACTAAATTTTAAAAATAATATTTAAAAATGCGTGTATAACTGCTACTACTATAAATTCTTGAATCTATTTAATAGTATATTTTATAAGTAAATTTATTGTATGGAAAAATTGTTTTGGTATAGAAGGTATCATATTTTATTTATCTTGCTAGAAATAAAATGTATTTGTTATATATTATAATAAACCTAGTGGAGCGAATATTTTCATTTTTCAATAAACTACGCAATAATGCATTTAATAATACGCTTAAATTAAAAAAAAAAAACGATTAATTAAACGTTAATGTTTTTCCAATTTTTGTGTAAGATACAATTGGTTTGTTTTGTCTATTATTAAAAATGTCAATTTTCAGAACACCAGATCAACAACGATGTACAGATTAAAATGTAACGCTCCATCAACAATTGCATGGTTTGTTGGGCTCGTTTAGGTTCATGCAGTAGCCATTATCTGAGCTGATGTCGTTATATCGTCTTCCTTTTAACTACAAGGTTATGACTTCCGAGAAACCATCCGAGACTCCTATGCCCTTAACCTTAGGTTACCCACCATGACTGTATTGCGTTTTCTGTTTCTTTTATCCTCAAATTATATTCACGCAAATTATGCGCATTCAAATAAATGGCAGTATCACAGTCTTATCCGCGCGTGTAAATCTAAAATAATATATACCTACATATCTGTATATAGGTACTCGCGTGTACACGTGGCGGTGTATATGAATAATCATAATCTTAAATTTGACTAGTATATAGTACTGTATTATTATCTAATAATTTTAGGTCCCGCTTAGCTACTACATATCTACATGATTTTACAATTATCAAATTGTTTATTTAACCGGTTATGTAAAGTATAGAATAGGAAGCATGTACATTTAACTCAGCAAATCAAACTTATATAGTAGTGATTTACCGCAGTAGTCAATATTTTAATCTAAAAGTGTGGTGGAAACAATCGATCACCATTCATCACACATAACTATAAGCGCTGTGGACTGTTAAAAATAAAATAAATCGAAACAGAAGACGAATGTCTTTGGCCGCTTCGGGTGGAAAAAATTAGTTTCTATTGAATTAAATTACTGAATGGAACTGTAAGTGAATTCTTATACCATGATTCGTATTGTGACCGTTATACATTACTTTTTTTTATTAGTCTCATCGGCCCACCACAGTCGTAAAAAAAAGACATCAACCAGTACTTTTTGTCAGATAATCATGATGGTCATAGCGATGACCAAGCACTGTCCGGTTAGACTATATATGTACCTGAAGCTACAGCATACAGGAAATACTAAAGAAAAAAGAATTACCGAGAGCAGTGGGCTCTGACCGTTAATGGGAAATGTACAGTGACCAGGCGTACTAAATACTGATCGATTATTGTTTCCTATGTTGGAATTTCGTGTCGCAATATATAGTTACGTGTAAGAAGATTTCCCGTGACTGTACCGTAACGCAAAGCCACGGCGACGGTAAATTTTTCGTGGGCATACTAAATTACATAGATACTTATTTAATATGTATAGATTTCTGAGATCACCAAAGATATTATAATATGATGGGATTTGGAGACTTAAACGCACGGCCAGTATACAGCTGGTACCGTAACATAATGATTGATTTTCAGACGCCCTCTCTATTTTTGGCTATGTATAAAATTGGTATCTATATTTTCATGATTTCACAGAGTTCTCTGAATCCACAACAGCTTTCGTACGGAATCTCTGCGGGTTCGGTACGTTTATTATATTCTCATGCAACATTACGACATTATCATGAGGTCGTCCGCTTCGGCATGGCGTGGGTTACCGGAGAAACCGCTATAGCTTACCCTTATATGGGAACTCGAGTCGGCCCAAGGACGCAATAATAACATTATTATTTCGAGTGTTTCGCATATGTACACACACACATACATACATACATATGTATATATATATATATATATACGATAATACGCGTGCGACAGTATTGCCCGCGCGACCCGTTCGAAGAATACATTAGTATGCACCCACGAAGACGCCACCGTCTGCTGCAGGTTACATAATTTCAGTTTTTCTGGGTGAATGTCACACAGTGAAAACGTTACCGCCGACGATTATATTTCTCCGCATCTGCAGCGCAGACGAAGACTGACACACACGCGTAGATAAAAAGACAATATACATATATATACACAATAATGCACCGTAGAAATGTGGCGCATTGTACCTTGGTGCGTTATTCCATATAATATATTATGATATATGTTCTAGATGTGTATCGTACGTAGGATATGAATATTATAACGAAATATATGATAATATTCAAGGCCAAAATCAGACGTATAAATCGTGGTTGTGTAACAAGCGTGGCGGTGTTGACGCGGCGACCGAAAAGAGAAATTGCAACTACGCTGCTGCAGAAAAGACAAATGTAGTATATCTTCCTTTTCTTAGTCGTTTCTTGTCGGGCCGCGTGGAAAGCTGTTGATATTATTATGTTTATCCAGTCGATTCGTGAAACAATAACGATTAACGCTATTATGGAACGTTATTACGTGCACGCGATTATGACGTTTGAAAAATAATTCCCAAGCGCGAAAAGCGACAGTGCCGGTTTCATGTGTGTGTATGTGTGTGTGTGTGTGTGTGTGTGTGTGTGTGTGTGTGTGTGTGTGTGTGTGTGTGTGTGTGTGTGCACATGTGTAGAAATTTGACCCGTTTTGCCAAGTACGGACGAGCGAAAGTAAACCCTCTTGTCCGTCCCGATTTGGACAGTCCGGAAGATC
This sequence comes from Rhopalosiphum maidis, assembly GCF_003676215.2. Taxonomy (NCBI): domain Eukaryota; kingdom Metazoa; phylum Arthropoda; class Insecta; order Hemiptera; family Aphididae; genus Rhopalosiphum; species Rhopalosiphum maidis. The sequence goes on from NC_040878.1 coordinate 8,359,893, forward strand.
GACGTTAATCATTGTTGAACAGTAGTTGTGTGTATTTATTTCTTTTTCGCGCTTCGTGTGAGTTTTTTCCTCCTAATTCGTTACATGGATCCACCGCAATCGCTACTATAATACGATTACATTAAATCGCGGAAAGGACGAACGCGCACACGCAGGCACGGCCATAAAAATCGATCACGCCCTTGATATTGCAGCAGACCCCGTGTTTGTTGCGTCACAACGTCCACGAGTGGAACTAACACCACTATTGTTTGTGTCCAAGCGATCTTTAAATATAGTTTTTATTATTTCATTTTATTATTACTCTTGTATTACGCTATAATATATGCCTGGCGATGTATATTAAATTTGACGATAATGTGTTGAGAACGAAATTATATTGACTCTTCCCAGAGTCAAAATACGAGCACGTGAAAATCACGGGTATCCGGACAAATCGATTTCATTAGCTATATTGTTATCGAATATGACCTTTTTTCTGTTTAAAATTTTCGTATAAATCGACCTCTCTATTTATGATATTTACAACATCGAAGAAACGATAACATCATATTTTGGTGAAAATGGCTATATAAATTCTTTTATGGTTTTGTTACACATACAAGTATACAAACCAAATATTATTGGTACCAATCTGATGATTTTAGTTGAAACATATATATGATCAAGGATAAAGATTTATACAACAATATGATTCAGCAATTTTTTTTTGCTTTCGTACGAATTAAATCAATATAAGACGAAAAATAAATTATAATTGATCACAAGTATAAAATATTTCACGTAGTGTAGTGTTATATAGATAATGTTTTTAGCTGGGTAGGTATGTATAAACTTCTTTAAATCGTAGAACAAAAAAAGTAATATTTTATAAAATTATATTTTTTTATATCATTGCTATTTATAATTTAAATATTAATCTAATAAAATTAAGTAGAATCTAGTTTTACTATTAACGGAATGAATAAAACATATTTTTTATTACTTGATTTCGTTGCTAATAAACATTTTTTTTTATCGTTTTTTAATGTATAAATATATATATATATATGTGTATACGTGTGTACTTATTTTAAATATAACTATTACTATCAAAGTATTAAACAAAAAAAAACATTCAAAATATATGTAAGTATCTATTATAGGTAGAGGTATACCTACTTTAATATTATACAGTAAAACGATTTTTTTTTTAAATGCAAGATTTGATTTTAATAATATACGCCTGTTTAACCCATCATCGTACAATCATAATTTGATATCAACTATACAGTACCTATAGAATATTCAACTATAAAGGTATATTATGCTTAAAACCATGTATAATAATTATATATATATAGTCTATAGATGACTTTGAAGATTTAGCGTCGAGTTTTCGTTAAAATTAATAACTCTGTCTTGCTAAAAAATAAATAAAACTTGATTTCCATTTCCATTCCAGTATAATATGTATACTACAGGTGTGTATATCAACCGAATATTATATATATTATTGGGTCCTCGGCCAGTCCAGCGTTTATATTCATAACTATAAACACTTTCACCGGTGATTCATTAATTGAATACACAGACGGAAACAAAAACCTAACGCGCGTGGTTTTAAAATGCATAATATGCACGACTATATGTCTATAAGACTGGGTCTGGCATAAACTATCATTACATTGTTATTTACAAGCACCCAAGTTTCCAACGCTAACTCTATATGTGTGTTTTGAAATATTATTCACACTCACACACACACACACACATACTACGATGTGCATACCGTATTATATCACGTTCACTTATGATTGTCGTCGTTCGTCACGGACTTCCTTCCGTACACGTATCTACAATAAGGTAAGTAATCGTAAATGAGTGATGGGTATAACATTGTTTTTTTATTTATAACTAAAGCACTCATCATCAGTTATAATATATAATTATAAAAACAAATGGTTTCTATATTTTATTTGTCTATTTGTATGCGGCGTGTATTTGTATAGCCGAATTTAAATTTATAGATATCCAATCATGGTGTGTTCGGTTTTTTTTATTTACAGCCACGTGAGCTGTACCGTCGTCGTGAGCATTAGTGGGCGGAAAAACAAAAATAAAGAAAAAAGCTGACCGCACGTATAATAATCACAAGTAACTCCGCAATATGGCTCGCAGAAACCGGTATTTTTTACGTCATCGACCTGAGAATGCCGAAGGAAAGCTTTAATAGGCTGCACGTTGTTTATAAACCGATTTAGTGAACGCGGTAAATTATTTTGTTCTCGGCTATTGTTTAGTTTGAACTAAACTACGTTATAATAACATAATTCAATGTACTTAACATACGTATTATAATACGCGTAATCGTTTACTAAGAAAAAAACATCCAATCGCTTCTGTATTGTTATTTTGTCTCCTCAATTTTCACGTAAAGTCATATACGTATTTATTTATCATACTATACGCAACAAAGATGAACGAAATCGTTGTGTTGTTGACAGTAGACAAATTTGAGTCATACAGGGACATTAAATTATTCAGTAAAGTGTATTGAACTGTTCGGAACTCGAGTGGACCGCGCCCGGCGAGATGAGTAGATAAATAAATCGTCACGATCCGACAAATATGATTTGAAATAGAATAAATATGGGTATTATAATATACTTAGTATGATGATTAAGTATTAGGTGAAGACATTGCGACCGCTGCTTCGAATATCGACGATAACGTTTGCCAAAAAAATAAAGGAAAAAAACCGAAGTAATAAAATAAAGAAATAAAATTATAATTTATAGCTGCACGCGTGTGCAGTTGAAATGCTCCGGGCCGAACGCCGGTTCGCGACTTACGCATCGGTCGACGACGGACGTATTTTGAGAGGAGCAGCCTGCAATTTGTCGAAGGCAGGTTCGTCGACCCCGCATCAGAAACGTTCAAAATCGTTATTCCTAAGCAAACATCGGCGTGGTCGCGGACTGCATAAACACATACATAATATAACTGACACACAAAGACAATCCCGCGTAGTATAATATGTATGCATAGTAATAATAATAGTGGTATAATACCCTTGGGTATATCGTGTAAGAACAAAAGGGGGAAAAGAAAAACTGGAAACATAATATCACGACCAAATAAATACAAGGGGCGGTGCGCGTTGTCAAAGTAATCTTCCTCCGCACCACGATAGTCTACGTTGTAGGTATATGTTGTACGACTATAGAGGTATTACACTGTGTATACTGCATACCGCCGCATTAAAGAGTCTGTCGCGTGTATACGTGTGTGTGTGGAACGTAAAAAATATCGTTCATAATAATATATCATATCGATTACCCTCTAATAGACCCGATAATGATGATAATAGTATGCACTCAAAAACGGTGTGGTAATAATTTTTTTTCACTGTAATTAAAACTTCGATCGGTACACGGATAACATAAGACGTGCAGCGCTCGAGACGGCAATGCTTATGGCGTTTTACATGAAATCACTTAGCCATCGCCGAAAAGTGTATATTATGTGGTATGTACTTGTAAACTTATACCTATATGACGTAAGAATAACATCACAATATTATTTTATTGTACACACTGCAGCAAGGTTAACAAACAGGCGTCTGTAAATGTGTAATTATTATAAACGCACAATTCAAAACATGAAACAATTGTCAATAACTATTGAAGAAAAAACCACGAAATCATCTAATGTTATTTACCTATAAATATACAACAACGTACATAGTTTTCGCGTGATTTTCGACCGATTTCCCGAATATTATTCTACAGGTGAATGGTTTAAGCCGAGTCGTATATACATAAACCGAAGCAAAACAAGAAAAATAATTATTCACATGTGTGTACTACGTTTTTATAACTACCTATACCTACCTACCTACCTACCTAATTTACCTAATGATTCCCGAACACGCCGGCGCAAGAACACGCGGTTTATAATGTGGAAGCCGTTCGCACGTCCGTTAATGAACTATAGCAGGTATATATAGGTATTTCAAACGAATTTTTTTTTTGTTCCCCATCGATGTTTTATGTACCCATAATATAATCTCATTAACGTACAACAATAACATACTCGGTATAATAACAACGACGACGACGACGGCAATCGAGCGGTGTTGAGAGACTTCCGTTGTGCAAAAAAAAAAAAAAAATCGCCACCCAACCGGTTCTGAACTTTACACCTCCGGCTTTGTGTGGGTTGTTAATTTATTGGCCACTCTTCAAAATGGGAAAATAAAATACACAAACAAAATAACAGGCGCCCGACAATAGGCAGCAGTCTATAATAAAATATATAATATGTTATATTATATCGTCATCTCGTGTAAGTACAATAGCGCGCAAGAATGCCACCGAATCTTTATATACGTATTATAATACCATAATATAACGCGTATTACACTGTCGCATGACTAAATCGATCATCAACGTTAACAGCAGCCGCAGACGCCATTGCTCTGCGTCGATATACTATTATAATTTAATATTTTCATTATAGAACGAATTCAATTTTTCGAACGTGGGTACCTCTCTATATATATTATATTCGTATATATACATTATCCACATACACGAATCGGATAGGCGGGAGGACGCGGACTTGTTATATTATAATATATAATAATATGCTAGATAGGTACACTGACCATCGCGTACAATCCGCAGCGATGTATATATATATACGCACAATGCACCTCGTTGTTATGATATTATAACATATTATATTATTATATAGTCTGAGGCTATGGCAGGTATCACCATCACCGGGATATTTGTTTTCGATCATAGCATTATGTGAGGACGTGCGCGTGCGCAGGATATTATTAGGCGTACCTATGTATATATATATATATATATTACGTATATATACACCTATTTTCCGATTTTTTTTACGTCAACGTTTGTATAATAATTACACGACGACGGTCTCGTGTGTACGCCGGACGGTACACGCACTGGGGCATTCTATTGTCTCGCGCTCCAAACAGCACCCCCGAGGATCATATCTCTGTGTGAGATGGCACTTACTGCATCATATATATCATGTACACATTACAGACGACCATTAACTACGTAAATAACGCACGCTGGGTGCAGATGATAGTAATAAAGCGCGTCGTTATTATAATACTGTATTTTATGCGCGGTTGTGTTAAACGCGCATCATGATATTATATAGGTACCTATGCGTATAAGTACACTGGGCGAAGGTTCTTTTTGTTCTTTGAACGGATTTTTTTTTTCAAGAAGAATAAAATGCATAATATCATAATATACAGCATGTATATCATATATAATCATATTATAAACAATTTGATCTAATGAGAGAATCTGGATAATCGAATTATTTTGAAATCATCGTTTACTCTCGGATTGCCGAACTTGGAATTATATAATGATGATTATGCGGCCAAGTCGCGAACTGCTCATCACACGCTTTAATAATAAGCGCAATGGATGGTTGATAATCATCCGACGACACGGTAACCTGTTATTTATTTTCAGTGACCACGGATGCCCACGAACGCTTCGTTGTAAAGGTTGTTACACTATTACTTCGCTAAGTTTCTATATTTTGGCATATTTCGTGGTAGTCCAACAGTGTTTTTCAAGGTTTTTTTTTTGTACCATCCAAAATCGTGAAAAAAATGCTAAACGTTTTTTTTTTTTTTAATATACATTTACTGTGTGTTTAACTATGTGAGTACGCTCATGAAATGTGTGCCCTTAAATCGAATCAATAAACAACGTGCTGTACTTGAAAAGACGGTCTATAATATGATTAATATGAATAATAATATGATATGCCAAACCGAAGCGTCACGTCATTTACCTACGAATATAAGATTAGTATACCCTTGGTTTTTTCCACTTGAAGACTACATAACGGTTTGTATTTATTAATCAAATTGAGTTTCATTCAATGCACCATTCTGTTTTCAATTACATCTTGCACCGTACATTCGTTAAGTCACTTCCAATAATTAGTAATTTGACACTCTGAACGAATTTATATAGCTTATTTTACAACACAAACATGTTTAATTTAAGTACCTATGTATGATCCTAGGCGTGACCAAACCTTGTTGTCGATGGATGGAGAACGGCAGAATTTTTGGTAGCACCATCTCTGGTCAATTATTATCAAATTTTTAAATATAATTTATAAAAGTTACAATTCAATCTGTAATATTAATTAAATTGACTTATATGTTACAATTGGTACATTATTTGTATTTGAAGAAACAATATTACTCGTAGGAAGAGGACAGAAACCTAACCGGCCATTTTTATGCACACGCCTATATGTTTTATTATAATTTTTATGATGTAGTCTGATCGATGAACGCAATCCGGTATGTATTCAAAACTCACGCTTTTCCGCTATTAGAATATTATATACTCATTAATATTATATTATTCTATGCGCGGTGTACCGGACTAAAATCAATTATTATCAACCACATTCTATTTGATATATTATATGCAGATATATAGGTGTTATAGGAAAATCTTGAACTTGGTCACATAACATTATTTTCTGTATACTAATGATAAGTATACATTATAAATGTATACATAAACATAATACTCGTATTATATTCCTTGAACTTGACAGCCGAATTTATGTATGTCTCACATCAGTTATTGTTTTCACGCCGAACTAATCGATTTATTCACGCTTATTGCACTCTGTGCCAACTCGCGGTATCGAAAAATGGAAGATTGTCCGTAGCTCTATTATTATTATGTTTGGGCTATCTCGAAGTTCTCGAACCATACAAACACATAAGTTTATTTTCTATATACATATGTGTGTGTGTGTGTGTGTGTGTGTGTGTGTGTGCACGCGCGCGTGTGTGTTCTAATCTTAAGATCCAGTGTAAAACGTCCATACATGCGTTTTCGTCGACGCGGCGAATACGATTAATATAATCGTCCAAGAGCACATTAGAGTTTAGAGAACTCAAATCACGATTTAAGGGTGAATGACTGCTCGTGCCCCATGTTCGAGCCGAAGCCAAGTTCGATATTCTGTGCAATGCGTATTTACTATTTACAATATATATGCATTATGTATGTGCACCCGTACGCACTATATATATATAAAAAAAATAATAAGAATAATAATATTATATGGTATTCACTGCAACAATCGCAGCGACAACATCTAGTTACAATTAGTTTCAAAAGACCATCGACGGTCAACTGTATAAGAATCGTGAGTTAAAAAATAAATAAATAAAATACATCTTTTATGTATAATAAATAATATAGACATAACGCGTGGCGTAACGCGGTAGTAATAGAATAACAAAAGTCGAATATAACACGTAATTCTATAGTTGAAGTATAGTATATTTTTTAGTTAAATTTTAATGATCGACCGAAACCAAAAAATTAAATCATTAAATAACATATAGTATGTATTAAACAGAATCGATAAAAAGATTAAATCGCACTGATAAAAAAAAATAGTTATTTATTATACTATTAGATTTTGCAAACAGCCTGTTGAAACGTAAATATTCTATGGAATTCGCAGCAGAGTATTGAAAAACCATATACTTACACAAGCTTAGATATTATGTTTACAAAACTAGTTTTCTTCAAACAATATATATATAAAGGTACCTACCTCGACTTGAGCTGAGTGCGAGACGAAGAAAACCAGTTATTTTATTCGCTTGTCTGGCTATATATAATGTGTATATACTTATGGTCAGTGTAGTCTATATAAAATATACATGCCACTGCAATATATCATATAAGAAATTATAGAAAAATTAATTTTCCATCATTATATTGATTCAATACATAGATAATATTATATTTATTCCGGTTATTCAATTACATTTTTATGGTATAGACTACCGCAATAACGCAAGATGAATACAATAATGTATTTATTATTATGAGATCAATTATGATGGTGTACAGACATATTATTACAATAGTCAATAAGTATCAAAATTGAACTATATAACTTATAAAAAAAATAACTATTCATAGGATTTAGTGTACCTACCAACGACAAACGTTATTTTTCAGGAATTTACATTAAGCACTGACATAGTAATATTGCAAAGAAATTAAATCTAATGCAACTATATTAAACAATATAAAAACTCAAATCCACAATAAAGCAAACCTCAGCTCCTAACAATACTCAAACTCACTGAGCGCTTCTACTATGTCATACGTCATGGTTAAGTGTTAATCATAACGTAATTCAATATAATGTTACAACAAGTATCGGTGGCGATAAAAGAACCGAAAAAATGAATCATACGAATTATGCAAATCTCAAATGTAAATTATTAATGTTTAGGCGTCTGGCGGATCTACCCACGATTTACAGGTCAGTGAACAACAAATAGGTTTGTCTTTCTTAAATAACTATATTATAAATAATTTACATTTATCTAAAAAAAAAGTTGTAGATTTATTAAAAATATTTTAAACACATACCTACACTAAAATATTGTTGAAAAATCATGTATGGAAATAACTGCTAGAAGCATATACTATACGTAGGTAATACATTATAAATAATAAATCTATTTTGTTTTGATAATAATAATGAAAAACCCGTGTATTCGTATTCAATTATAACATCAAAATTTATAATGAAATAAAATACTATTGTTTAGCCGTCTCCCTTTTCGCTTGAAGGATAAAATAAATTATAAAATTATGAAAACATATACTGCAAAATGTATGCACAACCTTCCAGTCTATGTATCTCAAGAACGCTTTTATTAAAATACACATTGTTTAGCCTAACGACGAACGTCGAAAACCAGGTGATTAACATCGACCTTCGGTCAAAATTAAAAATCTTTATTATCAAACTTGTTTTTCGTGACTTTCCATCAATAAAATTTCCATTAAAATTATTATTCATTAAAAAAAAAAACACAATATCGCTACCTACTATTCAATATGTGCTTCCGTAATTGTTTTTAAAATGTAATCTTGGTGACATTATAATGAGATTTATTCCCATTCATCAGTTGACTTGCGAGATAATTCAAAATTTAAAATAACAAATAGATCAGTGCGTATAGATCAACGTGGTCAAGCGGTAAGAAACATCAAGGTGTATAGTGATCATTTATTTGTGCAGACATTAAGTAAGATTTTGTACATTGGTGAATCATTTCTTTTTTAATATTCAAACCGGTTTCAATCACTATTTAATACTAGCATAATAGTAATTTCAATACTTTCCCCTCGATTTCGATATTATGATGATTGGACATTTGATCGAATATGAAAGTCGAGTATAAAGTTAGGACTCTATAACTATTAGTTATATTATAACTTTAAAGTATAGAATGGCGAGTTTTTGAAAATTAAAGTGTGTGTTTTAAGTTTTTAAATTATATTAATATAATAATATTATAAATATATATAGCTACAATATATAATATACCATATACATACATACATATATATATATAAGTATTATCTTTTACAGATCAACTTTCAATTATTTGTAATTTGAAACAATTTTGTAACTCAGTCTATAATTTAAAATGAAAATAATGAAATGATATATTTGTTTTGGATCAATGATGATATAAGTTAGAATCCAGAAGAATATTGGTTATATGATATCGGGTTGTTACTTACCAAACTGATGAGTTGCCACAGCCATAACACTGCAGGCAGGATGCATTTCATTTTCACTGCAACAAAACAAAACAAATAAGACTTTATTATTGACGTTTCAATATAATAATAGTTTCACTAGTTATTTAATATTAATCATACACGATAATCAATGATAACAATTTAACATCAGTAGGTAGTTCATTAATGATCGTTAATCGTTTAACAGTTTATCCGGTTGCCTATCATACATTTTAATCAGTACATTGCAATCGTTTAACGGTTTAGATATTATACAAAACGTATGTGTCGTGACAAGTCATTTTGATAATTACTACACTTTCTACAATTTAAAATTTTTAATATAATTTCAATGAAAAACCACTTCGTGATTAACGCTTATTGGTAGCGTATTGTACCTACATATTATATTATACTTTTTTTTAGATCTGGGCCAATTTGCGAGAAGGGGAGGGTAGGAACAACTGTCATGCCAAATACGAAACACGCCTTCGTATCACCCACGAAATCTTTCACTGCATACACCCATATATCATAGTGTTATTTTTTTACTTTCTATTGGCTAGGTAGATACTTTTGAAAACAATTGTCCGTTTGTTATAACTGTTCTTAAATGTATGTATACATACACATAATATTATTTACACATAATAAACACTACCTAGTACATTTGTATAATACTTAGGTGTAACTAAATATCCGTACTACGTAAGCACATGCATAGCTCTATAAACCTCCAAACGAAATTAGAATAAATTATAATTAGCCTTAACAATAGTATTGCATTAATGTCTTCAATATGATTTAAGTATAAATCAACTTTGGATTATATCTGAACAAAATGTATAGGTTATGTTATAGGCAAAATTTGTTTCAAAAACAAAATAATAAATGTAAATAAAATTGTTTATCGTTGAATCTACATCCTGTAGTATACTCGTGTATGTATATATATTTACAAATATAAAAAATAAAATTATATGAATAAATTTGAAAATTTAATGAGTATTCTACTTACAACACTAGAAAGGGACGGAAGTAATATTAATCGCTTAAAAATAAAATAATAATATATTATAGTGTAGGCAGTAAGCAATAAAATAAACGTGAGTTTGTATAATAACACTACTCATAAGTAGAAACATTTTAGATTCAAATATTGTAAAATATACTGTAAAATTGGATGTACGTAATATACGCATGTATATTGCATTATATTACACTTTTCATAAAGAGGCAGAACGGAATTTTCTCACATTTGTATGTTTGAGTACATACCGCCTATCCTATACTATATATCATAATGATAGTGTCTAAGAGCCATACAAAACGTGTATAGTTTTTAGTCATGTGAGTAATATAATATATGTATATAAATAATTTTATGATGAGGTATTTTTATTTTAAAAATTAAAAAATTGAGGAAATTCAGTCTGGTAGTCGATCGCAGTGCATAGTTTGCTAAAATATACTAACCGTAACAAATACCTAGATTTTTTTATGCAACTATTAAATCATCGAGATTGAGTAGTTAATTTTTTTTAGTTAAATTTAACCGTTTTTTTTTTTGCGACTGTTTTACCCCTTTTTCTGTATGCCTGTATGAATACACCTACTTCTCGTGGTTATATGTATTATAATATAAAGGTATCAACCACCTGCGTAGGGGAGCCGAGACCGACGACGTTCGCTCGGTGGTCTCCGACGACTAACCTTATCGTACAGATCACATCCGGCAAGGCGTATTTACATATCGACGGGGCACAGAAAATGCTTTATTGTATTTACTTTTTTGTGTCGCAGACGATTTTCCGCTAATGTATATACATAAGTACGTATCGTATAGTACTAGGTAACCGCGTGTTTGTATAAAAACTAGTAGGCGGATGTCTCTCGTGCGGTTTCAACAATGTCAAAGACCTGCATTCGGATTCACTTCATCAGGTATGCAGTCACTGCAGGCTATATACTATCTAGTATACGATAGGTATATACCAGCTATACGTATATATATGAGCGAGTGGAGTCGTACGCAGTGGCGTAGAGTGCACTACTGTTGATGACTGCTGACATTGGTGTCCTTGAACTATTCTGGTCGTCGAATCGACCGAATACATATATATATATTATATATAAATGTACATAAATATTTTTTATCGATGTAATTAGGTACCTACTATTATGACAATCGGGCGACAGTTTTTTCCTCTATTGTTTGAGAAATCTTAAAGAAATAAAGAAAAAAAATCGAGGATTTGTCTGTCGGTAGGAAATCATCGCTTGTTAAATTTTAAATCAATTGCGGTCGCTGTATAAATCTGATTATTATTACGTCGTTGTATATATTATTCGCAGAAACGCAATTGAGAATACCGTATCTATAATTTAATGATGAATTAACGTAGGTACTGCAGTTAGCGGTCGACGACACTTTGGATAAGACACCGTTGCGTGGTTAAGATGGTTAGTATATAGTTGTAAACGAAAAAACAAAAAAATATTCTTCATTTTTTTCATCACTTCTGGTGTGTGGGACTGCTGCAGCGCACAGCAGCAGACAACCAAAACCGTTTATGGAACTCGTTGTTTTCGTCGGTCGATAAGGACCTGCAGGATAACTTCTATTATACGCGTGTTTTCCTGCTGCTATACACAGCCGAGTCTTCGCGGCGTGTTATGTATACGAGACCACCGCTACTATATCACAGCAATCACACATGACGGACAAAGTCAAGGTATTTCGAGATTTATCGTCGAGCACTTATGGAGACGGCGGTGGTAGTATTGCGCGCACTGCATGAGGTAGTGTAGAACTACCGCCGTGAGGTTGACAATCGGTATGCGCACAAAGGTCAAAGAGGAACACGAGGGCAGGTGCAAGTGTTCCAAATGAAAAATGAGTGCCCTACATGCATATACGCCTATAGCTACATATACCGTTCCGATATATTGTATAAATATACATTGTAGAGAATGTTCTACTTTAAAGGTAACATGAATTATTAATTTTTACTGAGCAAGACCTCGGGTATCAATTGGGTTTTTTTGGTGAAAGCGTAACGCGTTTTAGGAAAAGTTTAAAATTTGCATCCCTCTCGATGTATAATAGCAATAAAAATTGCATTTTGTTAAATATATTTTGTACATAAAAATTTATCATCAATCATTAATCGCGTGTGTATTTTATATTTTTAAAATAATTATATGTAATAACCCGTTTTGACTATATTTTTCACATCGTATACAAATTACGATAAATCCCTTTGGAGGTTTCAAAAAATTATTCTCATACAAATAAAGTAAACTAAGTCTTGTACACGTAATTTCTCATAACTCATGTAATTCGCTAATAATTATAGTAGGCACCTGTATAATATGTACGATATAAATTACATAATATACACTTGTACACTCGTATAATTACGTATATATATATATATATATATACTGTACTATCGTATTTTACGAATCTTGCCGGACAGCCATCATTACGCAGATTCATAGTCGTTCGTGTATTATTGTTGCTACTATGATTGTTCGAACGAAAAAATTGCGGTTTTCCGCAAGGTCGAGAATCCGGCCAGTCAGTCGTGAAGCGCGAGGATGAGGTCCACCGTAAACAGACACCTAATGTCTTATCGCGGGTTAACGACGCGACACGTAAATATATATAAAATATATATATAAATATATATTATACGTGCATATTCGATCACCGGAATAACATAATATTACGAGCCGAGTATTGATGGGTGGGGAGGGGAGGGCATGTACTAAGTTATTACTGCTATAATATTATTTAGAATATAAAAATAGTAAATACCTCCTCGGATAGACATATAGGGTACCTACGTATTTTATCAAACGAAATGTGTCAACCTATCTTCCACCACGACATTGGACATTTTTTCCTAGTATGTTTGTGTGTGTATGTGTGTATGCAGTATAATTGTAAGATAATAATAATATAATATTATAATGCAAATTAATATAATATCTAGAAAGTACCTCTATAATTCTATATACGTACGACTTTAATAAATATGTACGCAAATATTGTACATAAATATACGTTATTATTATTATAGATTACATTTTTTGCATGATCCGACCCACCGATACTTGCTATAATAATTGTACATACGTCCTATCATGCCGTGTATTGGGTTGGAAAGTTTCTTGGGAAGTGTACGGCGGGCGCGGTCTCTCGACGCAAGGCCGTGGCGAACCAGTTGCCGCGCGCGTCGAGTAGCCGACTAATGCATTTTAAAATTTCCGTTCCGGTAAATTCTCGGCGTTTCGAATTTCAAATAATAATTGTTTACCCATCATGTCCATTCCATATGATATTACGTTATACGAAATTTTTATTTGCAGATTCGTCAATACGACTTCTAAAAACGCCACTTTATCACGTATAATCACGATGGCGGCAATTTTAAAACTAACCTGCACGTTAATTGAATATAATTTTTTCTTTCCCGCACAATATCCACTACGCCTTGTGTGCAAATTTTTCACTAAGCCTCGTATTATCTTACGAGTCTCAAATGTTCAAGGACTGGAATATAATAGTAGTTGTAATCCGGATGAAAATGATTATACATTAATTATCGTTGCTGCACTTATATTTACTGTTTGTATATATTATAATTGTAGTTACCTACATAATATAATATATTATGCCATAGGCAAGGCGTAGGAATCAAACAATTATCCAGCAAATTCGATCGCGATATTGCTGTGGAAACTATACCCGTATCTTACGTCCATGATGTACATGTCGTATCTGGAAATAACATAACCGTAATGTTTTCGATTTTATAAAGCGTACATATAGATTATAAACCCGTGTTAATAAATTGCAGCTGATTTGACACGTCACAAAATAAACGTTAATAACTTCGTCAACTTGAGTTTAATATTTTGTGAGAAAAATTGTTTGTCCAATGTCAAATGACTCAATGGTAATTGGCTTTTAACAAACAATGTGATTGCATCACGTTGCACATTAGTACGTACATAAGGATAACGAGTTCTAAAAAAAGTTTTAAAGATTTTTTTAGTTGGAAATTAAATTCCTGTCTTTAAGTATCTGCAATTAAGTACTTATATATATTATCAACAATCTATGTATAATAAAAAAATATTTATATATAATTTGTATTTATTTATTGGGCTTACGATTAAATGTAAATTTTTTGAATGTATTTCAAGGTATTACAATAAAAATTATTTGATAAACATTCTAATTACATAATTTAAGTATAAACTTGCATTATTTTCTTATTAATCTGAAGAGTAAATGTACTTATACTTATAGGTATAAGTATAATAAATAGTTTATTTAAATGCAATAATTTTTAAATATTAATTTATAACAATCGCAATCTCCAATTTTTTTATATTTGAGTAGTTTTTATTTTTTAAAAAGGTCTTAACGTTTTAAAAGCATTTTGAAGTTGACAAATTTTAATTTCTCTAATTAAACCGCAAACCTGTTCACGGATTTCCGATTTCCATTTTCGGTAAGCTCCCAGGTAAAAAGAAAACAACAAAATTGGACAAATCCAAATATGGTATAACGTCATAAGTCATCAGGAGAGAGTCAAATTCTCCTTTCAGTCATAATATTTGTATGTAACATCATCAAGTTTTCGCTGTACCTAATATTTTGTTTAATTGTATTAACTCGTCTGGGAGACCCTTGCTACTTATGAATTCATCTCAAGGTGATCTTCTCCACAATAGCCGATGTGTATCATATTACTGGTCATAAAAAACCACCTACTAACCGTCTAGTTAAAAATTAAAACGAAATGTTTTTCCCTTTTAATTTTTGTAAACTCTACACGTTTGTAATAATTTGTTTTTAAGCGTATACCATACACGGCAACAGTTTAAAAAAATTCAATAACTGTATAGGTAATAGCTGGTAGTAAATTAATATAATATTATGTCGAGAACAAATACTATTCGCACATCCATAATTATTTCGATGATTTTCTAACGGTTATGCAACAGATCATTAGATCGTGTAAACGGACATTTCGTGCATCACTGGTCTCGGACAGAGCGAAAGTGAATTATTATCGTGTTGGTCTTATTTTAATTTGTACAACGATATAATAATAAGTATATTGTTACAATCAAATAAATGCATGACATCGATATGCATTTTCAATAAGCTCCTTATTCGTATCCCGAAAACATAACATCAATTCGTTTTTTCGTCTCTAGACAATACTTATAGAATAAAATATAAAGATGATAAATTACTACCATAACGATCGAAATATTAGTTTCTACATAAAATATTTCCAAAAATATGTACCTACTAACCGGTTCAGCTGCTATACCATATTGATCAATAATAATATTATTTAATGTACAAATAGCGTGTGTATATATAATAAGTTCGGATCTAGTTATAGAGTTCAAGAAAAAAAGCGGTTGACCAGATCAAAAAAGGTCACCACGACTTGTTTAGAAAAATATTTCACTTTCAAATCTGCCCTCCCACACACTGGTTTATTTTGTTCACTTTTTTGTTGTTGTTGTCGTTGTAGTCTCTGAACGTTGGCTATACACGCGCGCGTTCCTTGTTACGGAAAGAAAGTAAAACAGAGCATTGTGACGAACAATATTATCTGAGATTTATACACTGGCCTTCACCCGGTGGAATTCAAATGGCATAACGTAATTTTTACATTTGCAATACAAAAAAGAAAAAACGAATTAATCTAAATTCGTCATTTTGTTAATATAGTTTGGTCGAAAGCCTAAACGAATTGATATAGGAAACAATACAGACTTCGAAGGTTGTTGATTATTTATATTCCATATGTCATTCGATTACTCGATGTATTTACGTACATTACATCTTCGCCGAGGTCGCTTGTCGTGTTTGCATAAAATTGCATTTATGTTACATGTGGCTTTATGGCGCGGGCGCGCGTTTTAGATGAGATACAAATAAAACAAATATATGAAAAAATAACGTGTGATTTGGCAAGACAATCTTACATGTCGAAAAAAGCCCCCAGACGAGCAATCTGGTAAATTGTCGCAATTAAAATTCACCGTAGGAACACCACCAGCAAAAGCAATTATAATACGCTTATGATTTATATAGTAGCTTCGTATTCATGGTACTCCGAAAGGAAACCGTATTTTTGAAATGTACGTAAGACATATCAAAAACCACCGTAATATGTAAGTTTTGAGGTATTACATAAAAAAAATTAGATATAAAAATCTAAACACAAAACGGAGAAGTGCGTGCTGTTAGTTCTTCGTGTTGTTAATATTATTACATTATTATTCAATCTTTCAGACAGCCAGCGTGTTACAATATAATATAATATAAACGCCATATAAACTTGTACTTTCCTTGTACAGAATCGTTATGAAACAGTGTATACTATTGCAGAACATACGGTCCGACCGCAGTTTGACGGAACGGCCAAAACAATATTAATCAAACTCCCCACCATTGGTGCTCACCCACCCAGTTTGCGGTATAAACGATTTCGCCCTAAATCACGCCGTGCGAACGGGGGCGGGCCGACACGTAAATAAAACATATCAAAGGTAAAGCGCAATAAATAGCATAGAAAATAATATTATAACATATAGGTCTTGTATATAGGTAACACCAACACTAAACGCTGACCGCATTGATACTATACAATATAATATAATATATGTAATATATTATTGTAATGGTCAATAATTATGGCGGTTGAATAATACACGCCAATGCTATATTATAATATGAGGGACCCTCATCAAACAGTATTCGATTAAAAAATATTAGATTTGAAATGTTTATAGTTAAGTACCTATGCATAGCGTATTATTATGTGCGATTATTTGAATTAAATGTATGTATTATATTTAGTTTAACGTATAGGTAGTAGGTACCTATATGGGTGTCACATCGAACAATCGAAAAACTTCGAGCCGGCCGATTACTTAGTGTAACAAAACAAATAACAGACAAAGGTAAATAATATGATATCTATTCGCTCATAATAATATAATAACGAGCATTTTGTGTTCTCATTTATATTCACTTCAAGGGCGCAATTGCGTAATATTGTTTAGCGTAAGTTTTGATGCGTAATTTTATTCTTTTTAAATATAACGCAATCAAAAAATGCAGAAAAACCTATAAAAATAATCATATAAATATACCTACTCGAAAGTTTATCAAATCAGAGATTATAATACGTCACAACAATAACAACCGTCTTGGTAAAAAAAAAAAATTAAATTATAAAATAAAACTCTGTCGAGTGTTTGACCATGAATGATGGAACGACTGACGCCCAACCCTTAAACGCGGACGGGAACAATTGATATTAATATTCAATGGGCTATATAAGTACAAACAATAAAATATATATTATATAGATATATAATATATTATGATGCGATCATATTGATGCAACTAAATTCTAAGAGAGATACAATTTTTAATTATCTCGACAAATAATAGTAATAATGACGAAGGTCTTCTATGGCCGAGATAGCTCTCTACAACCCTTGCAACAGATATCGTTGATTACAAAATCTAACGAAAATACTTTCTATAGAAGTCAGTGTATAAAGAAAATATCATTAGCAGGTACCACCGAAACAATATAAACATATAATATGATTATGAATTACGATATAAAATCCGGAAGCGAGTATTTTATGAAAATGGAACTTTAACTGTGTGGATACTGTGTATACAGCATAAAATATAAAAAAAGTCCTACGATTATTAACACATTATTTCATCTTTATAGTATCATACCTGTGGAATTGTGCATAGAATTTAATACACTCAAATATTATGTTATTTTTATTACTTTAGAAAAGGAATTATGTCCAGTCAGTGTGTTTTACATTACCTTATTATGTGTGCATAAATGAAAAATATTAAATTTCTTTTGATTTTACGTACCATTAGTTATAACATTCATAACGTAAAAATTTGCTGTATTTAAATCGAATACCTTATTTAAAAAATATTTTTGTTTTATTATAATTATTATTTACCGGAGCTCTAATTCTTAATAATTGTATTTTTATTTTTAAACTGAAACCTTATAGAACCATAAAACTATCACTAAGTATCAGAAATCGCTATTCTTGAATTGATAGTAGCAAAATATGTATCTACAAGTACCTATATTGGTTATATTTTAACATTTTCTGAAATTCGCCGATTTGCCGGGGACGGCAGCGAAGCGGGGACGGACGTGTCTAAGTATAATCAACCGCCACGGTGGCTCAACGGCGTTGTCTGTAACGCGTGCGCGTGTATAATAATAATGTTAATATAATATATATAATAATAATATGTGTAACGCGGCGCCGTGACTATGCAAAAATCAAATCAACCGATTGACACCAGACGGCGGCCCCCAGGTGGTAGGGAGAAGGGCAAAACTATAACGTATCCTCTTTGACCCTCCCTCCCATCCTCATCACCACGGAATAAGCGGAGGATTTTTTTCAACATAATAATATGATAATATTATATTTAGGTAGGTTGTTAAAGGTATAATACGCTTACGCTTACACGTCCTTGGCGCGCGATGTAATAACATTATAACATTATTATTCGGTCGAAATATTATATTTTCTTTTCTCCAATGATCATCAAAGTTCGCACCACCGTGAAATGAGATTTTTATTTTTATCTTCATGTTTTTAGTTTTTCAGTTTTTATTACCCGGTAGGTAAGTTATACGCGCCAATAATACAATATTTCGCTCGACCGTCGTCCAAGTCTTCCGGACGGAGCGAATGCACGTTATAGGCGTGTTATGTACGATGGTATGTACAGCTGGAGGATTGCGCGTTACAATAACTTTATGACGGTTTCTGAGCACTCGTTGGACAATAATGAATAATGATGATAATCATAATTCATTATAATAGTAATAATAATAATAATAATATTTAATATTATGTAATAGACCGAATCGTAAATAAATTATTGGGAATACCTACGAGTTTGCGGGAAGAGTAATTTAAATTGAAAATAAAATCGATAATATTATAATACATACAGTTCGATAAAAAAAATATTTTGAATATATCACGTGAAATATAATATACTAATATAGCTATAAAGATACAAAGCTATGGAACATAATATAAAATATAGGTATTTATCTCCAACCAAACTGTTTTTCAATTCAATTATAACAACTGATTTGTAAGAAATTAACAAATTGTAAACATTAACAAGAACCTTATGAAAAATGTTTAATTAATAATATTAAATATAACTTTTTCAACTTTATTTATTTTAGTGAATAGGTACAATATTTATTTAATCCTTAAAATGGCTAAATCTGCACAAATGCAGTTCCAATACAAAAACAATTATATTATTTATCTAATAAAAAATCCTTAATATTGTAAAATTAATATTGTTTACTTCTAAAACGTAGTTATCAATTATTTAAAAAATATATTTTCAAGTATTTTTACCTAAAATAAAAATATTATGTTATAATTAATAATTATTAGGTAATATAAAACATAATTTCTCGTTAATAACTTAAAAAATTTAAAAAATATTACTTTTTAATAATTTATAGTTAGTTATTATATTTATTTATAAATCAATTATTTTGTATAATATAAGTATTATTTATATATTTTAATCAAAAATTTAAATAACTTAACAGATTTTTTACAATATTAATATAAATATTGATTATCTAATAAAAATATCAGAAACTTCTTTAATTTTAGGTTTCTTTAGTATAATATTACCTACTCGTATGTTTGTTAACTAACAAAGCAAATGTATCGGTTTTCAAAAATACATTTTTTTTTTTTGTTAAATAGTTAAATACATTCTTATTTTATTAATTTCACCTATAAACTATTTCAAATAATACTAAACATGTAAAAATTATTATTATTGTATTCTATCACACACGTACAAAATCACAGTTATTTTCATTTTTAAAAAAAAGTTGGTTTTTATATCAAAATAATTGACCATTTTTAGTAGTGTAGAAGTGTGTTCTCGTATTAAATCTAATTAGAAAACTGAATGTATAAAAGAAATGTGTTTTTTTTTATAATTTTCAATTTGATATATACATTACGGTACCTGCTGTAGTTTTCAAAATTGGTCTACACTTATTAATTGTATGTATGGAATCATCAATATATTGTGTATTTCATAAATACAATTAAATGCTTTTATTATGGTAGTTAAAATAATAAAATAAACGCTAAAAATATTTTAATTGTGTTAAAAAGTATATTTATCAGTTTATAAACAAATTTAATAAACTTTATTTAGAATAGGTAGCTAATGTTTGTTTTTGTTCATATAGGATTTATTTATTTACCATCCCTATTATTTTGTTAGACAAATTTGGTCAGTTATCAAATCATATATCATTTTTTTGAATTCCGATATTATTTGTAAGCAAATGTAATTTATAAATGGGCGTAAATAAAAACTTCAATCGAATTACCCCCTAGAGTGATGCAACAATAATATCGAGCCTGAAAAGACCCTTGGTCAACCTTCATACCTCGTTTCCTGTGTAATGATTTTGCAAAAATGTGTAATACCCCACAACGGTCATCATGAAAGGGTGTGGTCGAAATAATTCAAAAAATAATAAAATGTCGTTCATTTTAATTATTATAATCGATAAATACTATTGTATGCATCGAAAAATACAGTGGCATTTTATAGCTATAGGAATCCTATATGGGCTATATGTACTCAGCCAATGAAGCGTACATTTAAAACAATTTCCGGAATAATTATTATTATTATTGTTTTATGCGCTTATAATTTTTTAGATCTCCCGCACTTATACATCTAGTAACGCATCATCACACAATTATTTGTCCGATTACATTTTTAATATTGTTTCATCGTATCATAAGTGTTGTCAATGTTACGTTGTGACTGAAAAAAAATGTGTTCTAAAATGGAATCGCCTGTTTTGTGGTTAATCTAGGACCTCCTGGTTAACACCTGTCGTATACAGTTTGTGTGTACCTACCTTTATGTTTGAAACGAGTTAATAACACAATATAATTTCATAATAAACACTAAAAATAAAAATGTTTGATTTTAATAAAAATAAATACAATTTCTAAAAGCTGATTATATTTATAATTATAATTAAATTTTTAAGACTATGTACAAGTTTGTAATTAGTTTAAAAAAAAAATCCATTCATTAATAATTAATCGTAGTAATGTATTTTATGATAAAGTTTTTTAAATATATATTAATTATATTTATTATAAAAGATTTTATTAAATTAAGTAATATGAGTAATAATGAGTTTAATCATTTAAATGTATACAAAATTAAATCAACCGAAGAAAACTATTATTTCATGATTATGTATGTAATTTAAAATATGTATTATAAAAACAGGTTTTTTTTTTCTGTAACAAGTTAATGTTGTACTTATTACTATAAATTTTAAACAAAATTGCAGTGCAATACATTTAGGTATACTCAAAATATAATGTATTTGTAACT
Organism: Rhopalosiphum maidis; assembly: GCF_003676215.2. Lineage (NCBI taxonomy): Eukaryota > Metazoa > Arthropoda > Insecta > Hemiptera > Aphididae > Rhopalosiphum > Rhopalosiphum maidis. The sequence continues at coordinate 8,382,075 of NC_040878.1, forward strand.
CAATTAAATTCAAGGAAATTAACAAAAAAAAAAAAACAAATGTTATACTATATTTTAATATACATGGTATATTTATATTATATATATGTATCGTAAACTTGTAGTGAAAACCTTCGTGGTTTTCCCGTATCCTATAGCTAACATAGTAGTACATAAGTCTTTGGCTAATTTTTTTAAACAGTTTTGATAATTTCCTCGTATACAACGAAGGCTTAAATGCGCATAAATTATTTAATTGTTTTCAAGCATTTAACACGACCCGTACAACTGTTGCTTATACAGTCATGTTTACTTCAACACAGGGGGCTGCATTGCGTGTAGTAAACCGTGACGAAAGTCTTTTACTCTTGCCTGGCATGTTTGAAAGAAAAGTTTTCCCCCAAAAAATAAAAACATGTTTGTACTGCACGAGTTATCAGCTAGAAATAAACCAAAGATTTGAAAATTTGTAAGACTATATACAAATGAAAATTAAGACTTAACATGTACAAATACTAATTTTAATGACAATACCGAATGTGTAGGCAAACTTGTCAACTTAATTTATGTAGATGTAGTGTATAATATATCACTTTCGAACCGTGTTTGGATTAGTTTACGTTTTAGAAAGTCATTGGGACAACACTAATAAAAACTTACACTTTTCTGTCCACAATTATTTATCACGATTGTATTTTTTTTAAAAAAAAGTTATTTAAAAATGATATTTTCACTTTTTTTATTTCCCATAAAATAATAGTGCATTTAAAATTAAATTTCAAGACGTTTAAAAATATTTTTAAGGTCTATGCTGTATGTACAAGTTATAAAAGGTTTATGTCAATAGTGGATTTAATGTAAAAAAAAAATATGTAGCCACCTAATAAAGCGTTAAATTTTGAATAGAATTCATGTATAACATTTTTAGTAGTAAAAATGTGGTTTAATCCAAAAATGAATTTTATGAGTTTTTAATATTAGATATAAACCACACAAGGTCTATGATATTGTATAATTTTGTTCACATTCTGTTTTTATTTATTAGTGAATAAATTTAAAATATTATTAAAACATAGACAACTTGTAAAATATATTACCATAAATAAAAGTGTCTGGATACTTTTTTCAAGAATAAGTTTTTCCAAAATAAAATGTATGTTAGGTTTATACTGTGTATGGTAATAGTTATTAGAGTATCTAAAAATTACACGTGATTGGTCATCATTAATAAATATCGCATTATTTTTGTTATTTCTGCGTTTATAATAACGATTAGACAAACCTAAAAGATGATATATTTAATGATTTTTTTTTTATAAAAATTGAATGTTCTAAAAATATTGCTTATGGGTGGCAGAAAAATCTAACTATATCTAATTTATTTTTTCTAAATCCATTTTTACAAAAAGGTGGTACTTACCGTATTTTGGCATGTTTTGTCACGTGTGTTCGATGTACATGATAGTGTATCACACAATGCGAATATACGCGAACACAAAATATAAATAACGATTATATTATATTAATATAACAAATCACTTTTATCTGATGCACTCAACAATACGGTTTTAGAAAAAAAAAATTAGTAAAAATTTTAAATAATTTAAAAACTATGATTATTTATTAAATATTTTTTTCTTTTAAATTTTGTTAGTATATTATTTATGATATTATATTATTAAAAAAAAAAAAAAACTAACAAACTAACGAACCAACGCGCAGAGCGTGATAAATATCGGGAGAATAAAACCCGATGTCCACTACCGCCGGTAATGTGGAACTCGCGGGTTGTCGTGCAAGACTGAAAAGAACCCGCCGGTAGACGGACAGACAAGAGGTGGCCGCTATTACAACGTATACCACCTTCGCGTGTTGATGCCCTCCGCCTGTTGCTGGCGCGGTGACGTCACGTGTCCGCCGGACGCAACCACTGTAACCGAACAGATGGGCTTTTCGAAGCCGTACGGAACGCGCGCGAGTCGTGGTTTTTTCCCTTTTTTCTTTTTATTTTTCTACGAGTGTTCACTGTTTTTGTCATTTATTTATTTTATTTTTTTTGCAGACGTTGTAGGACTAAATGTGCCATACGACGAATGATGAGATCATATTTGATTGTAATGAATAATAATAATAATAGTATTAATAGGTATAGTCGTGTATAGGTTTAATATCAGCAATATGACGTAAAATGATTAATAAAAAAAATGCAAAATTCCAATACGAAAATATTTTTGTTTTTAACAAGTTTAAGTCAAAAACCTCTACTCATTACTCGATGTATTCAATTATTTTCAATATTTTAAAATTAGACAATTTTATCCAATATTAAACTTATACAATAAAATAAAATATAGTAAATATAAAAAAAAAAGTCTGGTTCATTTGATAAAGTATTATTTGGAATAATGTTGTGAATTCATATAAACAAATGTATCCTATAATTTTAGAAAATATTGATTGAAAACAACTTGTTAAGTGTGTAGACACGAAGCTAAAACTAATATGATAATGCCTATTGTAAATAGATCGTATACTAATAATAAATTCTACATCATAAAATACAGACAACATAAGTAATACATAGGTATAGATAGGGGTGTCATTTCGATTATTTTCCGAATGTTCCAGCTTTTAGACAAGCTAATTTTAACATTTAATCCGGCCGTAGGTATAATATATATAGAATAACAAGGTACAATTTTTTTCTTTTCCATGACTATTTTCTATAACTAATTACAATTACCATTCATACTGGGTATAATATATTTTTCAAATTGCTAGCAATTCTAAGAATTTAAACTTGAAACGTTTTAAGTTATAAATAACTAGAGCCACCAACTGAAACAATATCGTCAATACCACTGTTATTTAAAACAAATTTAGATTTATGCAACGATGCATCACAATATTTGATAAGATATAATAGGTATGTTTTAATTTGCTGATATGATAACAATTAAAATAAATATATTTTAAAAGTGATATTCGTATCATACCTAATACCTATGCATCATTAGATCATTATATAGAATTTCAATATGACGGCGTATTGAAGTATTAGTGAGGGCATCTTGTTAATAAATTTAGTGATGCCGTCGCATTCGCGCAGTCAGTTACACCATTTCAAATGGCTTCTCTACGGTAGATATAGGTAGCCAAGTAATTATATTTCATACGTAGACTGCAGTTTTAAAGACCAGATAGACAAAATCAGTGGTGCCGAACCTATATTATGTTAGGTAAAGCGCGTTAACTAATAGTCTGTTGCTCTGTCGAATTCGCATCAAAATCATCCTACCAAAATTATAATGTTGTAAATTATACCAATATAAATTCTGCATATAAATGTGTACACAAATGATATAAATTTGATAATCTACAATAATTATTTTACAAAGGTATCACAAATCTATAATATAGCCTAATTAAATATTATATTATGTAAGTACTTAGTATCTAAACAAAAATAATTCTATAAAGTATAATGGTGATAAATCTTAATGCGTATGAAACCGTTTCCTCCTAAAGGAACATATAAATAAAAATACATTAATATAATAGATATTAAAAAGTCTCGTACATAGAATATATTGTGAGCAAAAACAAAAAAATTCAATAATAAACTTTGAAAACAGACTTTAAAGTATATTAACTGTTTTTGTTTGTTTGTTTGTTTGAAAAATTTGAATATTTAGCATATAGTATATTTTACTCGGTAAGACATTTTTTATCATGTCTTTTAATTTATTATTATAAATCAATCCCAAACACCGGTGATGGTGATTTGTTTTAACAGAGCGGATGGGCGGATCAGGTGACTGATGTACGTTTTACCTTAACGCAACCTGCTAAGATACTTGCAAAGAAATGGGTGACAAGCAAAAACATTATCATTCGTTCGAATTCCATCGCACTTGCACAACATTAATATACGACCACAACTTTTTTTCAAAATTATCTAATCTCAGCACTACGATAAACGTACTTATGTAAATGTAAGTCAAATAACAATATTTCCCATTTAAAATTATTCTACCTATATACTACTGTACTAATGTGTTTATTATTATTTTTAAACCTATAGATTAAGTTTGTTGTGATTGTGAAAAATTGCAATAGAGACATATTTACATCTATAAAATTAAACAAATGTCCCTCTCCTCATACGTCAGCTAAACTGCGGTCTCCCATATAACCTCAGGTCAACTTTCATTTTTGAACAACTCAACCTAGCTATTACTGACCTCGTACAAAACACCTAGTTCATTTCTGAGTCAATTTATTTTGATTGATTCGTAGATATATTTAATATCGTATATTGTATATTTATTGAGTAAACTATGCAACTTTAAATAACAATACAGTACTGTAAATAATAAAAATTATAAAGGGTTTATGACGTTTATGTTCTTTGAGTATTTAAACAAAATAATTTCTTGGGAGTTGGGATTTCATGAGGCTTTTCCAATAGTGAATACGTAAAGGTATAATATATTTATTTTAAGTTTTTATACATGTCTAAGTTTGTATTTTGCCTTCTTACATGTGTTATATACATGAAAAAATATATGATTGATGCAGACGACCATTTTAACTATAGGCAATTAAAGAGCATTTATAGATTATATCTTTTTGGATTTTCACAGTACATAATAGTACATTAAGTGTAAGGAATTAACCAATCACTGCAGAAAAGAAAATACCCAAATATTGTGAATTGAATAAATATAAAATTTTTATTTTTTTTAATAATATTTTTTAAACACAATATTTTACAAATACTATCAGTTTAGTCAAAAATAAGAAAAATTAATCAATTAAAAAAAGAAAGCAGCATATTATTAGTCATTAATAGAAAAATTATTCATATACTCGTAAAAATTATATAAACCATTAATATACCTACCTAGTAAGTATAAAGGTAATAAATAATAATATTTAGTTAATACCTTTTACAGTAAGCTGATAAACAATTTTCCGAAAGCATTGCATTTATTATATTATATTTGTATTTAATCAATATAATAATATATATTTATACCATTATATCAACTTATATAACTGAATATCTTCTAAAATTTCGTCAAAATTCTAACTTAAAATACATAGGTATAAAAAAAAAATTTGTGTAAACATATTTTTAATATTTTTATACAGATTTAAGAACGACTTATGTGGGATCTTGTATTAAATTTTCAAGAATTTTAATCCAGCAAATAATTTTTATTATTGAAAATTTTAATTGTCTGCAAGGGTCAATCTTTTTAAAATTAAACTATAAAACATAAAAAAAATAATAATATAAACGTCACTTCATAAAAATTGCAAGTTTTTAATTTTATTCGTTTTTAAATAAAATTATAGTAAAATAAACTAATTACAATTTTGTCGAAAATAGGTTTATCGTAAAAGTTCCTGTCTTTCTTTAACTTTTTATTTGTTATTGGTTATTTTTAATTTTGAACTTTTTAAAGTACAAATTAAATCCAATTTACTATTCAAAACCACCCCATTTTTTTAAAATCGAAGCGATTTATGTATCGTGTAAACACACACAAAATGAAAACATATATAATTTAAATATATAATATACATGTAAAATGTGTATTATTGAAACTTGAAAAACAATTTCAACTTACATTTTATATTTATTGTTCATATTGTGTAAATTACGAGTATACCTATAAATTTATATATAAAAATATATATTCCCATAGTTGAGTTAGATTTGCTATGTGGTATTTATAACTATTATACAACTCGTTAGTTCATTTTAAATCAAACAATTCGTTAAACTGTAGCATTTGATATTTTGATCTTCGATTTACTTCACACGTATCGTTATGTAATACACATGTGGCGTGAACTTGAAATCTCCTCATCCATTACACAATGTCACCACAAGTGTAAACTGCATACGGTTGCCCACTATATAAAACTCGTACCTAAGAGGAATGTCTTAACCAGACAATAAAATACATATATGTATATAATAATATATTATATACATTATAAATGTATATTCACCTTCTTGCAGACGTTTCATCCGTGCGGTACTTCGTACAAACATATCTCTTGGCTCACACCGCGTTTATTTGCCCTATTAGTTTTCACTCTTTTAATAGTTTGTTTTTCCCCTTCACTCTTCTTCTATATTTTGTTTCATAGCCATTTTTTTATAAACGTATCTTACACGTTTCTTAGAACTTAGCCGACGTGATCACATTAAAGACAATGACCATTCTTAGCAGAAATTAACTTCCATTGCCCATTCACAGTCGTTTTTACTGGTCATCACGAGACGTACAGACGAATCGAGTGCAACTGAGATACTAAGGTCTTCGTGAGCATTTAAATTTAAGTACCCATAATGATAAACATAATGTTTCTATAAATAAAAATCAATTATTTTTCGTACTTTATTTAACGATTAGGATAGAAATTATTGGGTGGTCTACACTTGGCAATAGTATAGGTGAGCAGGTACATAGGAAAACTAATTTTATAAACCTTAATAATTATGGGATATCGTTAAAGTTCATAAAATGAACAATGATAATTATCCTATGTGTATACCTTTATCAATCTCTATTCATTTTACTTTCCATTTGTAATGATTTGATGTTTTTAGCACCTAATGTTATGACTTTCCCTTAATTTAAACAAGTACCTACATACAAATTAATAAACCAGTTGTTTGCCCAACGAAATTATTAATGTATAAATATATATTTACTACTATAATTAATTTATAATTTAAATTGTATAATAAAATTATTTTTATGAATGAAAAAGATCACAGTTTACTTTCAATAATGAATGAACTTTAATTAAATTTAATATTACCTTTTTTATAATAATAAATAAATAATAATGTTTATCTAAAAACATTTAACTTATAACTTAACAATAACAACTAATATTTAACACATTTGATGGATAAGTTATTAACGAGTTAAAAAAATTTCAAGTTGCTTATTTAATTTAGATACCTATTATTGCATATTGGAGCATATTCTTTAAATTCTTAAGAATGTAACATAATTACAACATACAGCATGATACATTAAATACAAATATAAGCTTGTAAAATCAAATTGTATTTAATATAGATATTTATACATTATAGGTAATATTATATAAAAAAAAAATACCGTTTAATCATTATAAAAGCGTTTTCACTTTTTATTATAATACGAGTAATAAACAAATTTAATATTCTTGTAGATACCTATATAGCGTATTATAATATCGAATATATTATACACTTAAATATAATTTTAAAACAACTCGCATCATTACTTTTTTTTGCCATAAAAAGTTGTAATATTAGTAGTATATAGGTAGCTAAATTGTTAAATTATTACAGTTAAATTAAAAAAAAAAAAACAAAAATTATGATAAGAGCTTTGTTGACGTTACCTTATAATTTTTAATATTTTGTAAAAACCGGATTCGGCATAAATATGTGGCATAAATGTCAACATTTATATTCAGATTTTTGTTTTAATATATATATTCTTACTATTTGGTGGATAGAAAACTAGCCCGAATCTATACATTTTAAATTTGTTTCGACGTGTACTATAATACGTATCTATCGAGTATGGATGAAAATTGTGTAGTCTACAAGTTCCTAATATATATTATATGCAAATTATAATTTTCATGGTATTTATTAATTTCATATTTTCATGTAGTATAAGTACTACGTCTTCATTATAGAACTGAGATCATAAAATGAATTGCTGTTAAATGTTATAATTAGAATTTAGGCAGTTATAGATATTTCAACTCAAATGGAATGTGGTATAGTATATGTGTAAACATCTCTTTAACTTAAAAGTGCTTTAATAATATTTACAGCTTGTTTTGTATCATATAATAATGGTTCATTGACAGGAAAAATAATAAAATATAAGTCTTGTGTTCAATTCATTGATCAAACTGGTTAGTAGTACTGTCCCTGAGTCATAATAATTCCAGTTAGTATTATTTTTTTATAATATATTAAATTATTGTTTTGACCTTCACATAATACGTACCTTGGTAATAGGTATACTGTATTTTATTAGAAAAAAATTTATAATTGCTCTCATTGAAAAAAATCAAACGTTTTGTTAAATTCATAAACTACACTCAGTATAATATATACCTCTCTCTATTTGTATTGTATTTTTTAATACTTTTCATTGATTTAAATTGGTACCTAAACATCTATATATATCATATATTATATACGAGTAATATGTTATATTACTATAGTAAATATTAATAATTAATACTTAATACTCATACACAGTACATATACATATGTATAAATTTATATTTTGTGATTCTTTTATCGAAGAACACTTATTGTTTGAAAAAAGTAAAAACAAATAACATGGAAATATATTTTTTGCGTAATTTTAACTCATTAAAAAACATAATTTTGGAAAAATTATATTTTTAATTTTTTTATTAAATTTTTCTTTTTAATGTCATCATACATTTTAAATTCCTTAATGCAAAGTAACATATTTTTCAAAGTGATACATGTCAATATATGATAATACATTGAATAAATATTATAACGAGTAGTTAATGAGATATAAGACTATATGACATAGAGTAATAATAAAGAATTTTAATTTTTAGATATCGAAATACTCCAAATTATACTTTGCTTCGTTTTATTATGATAAAAATGAATATCGTTATTTAAAAAAGCAAAAAATTCAAAACATACTAACAATAAAAATTGTTTTTCGGAAACGTGGTTTTGCTAAGACTTAAAATTATGCTATGAAAAATATTTTCAAAAATGTTAATAATATTTGATATACTAAGAGATTAAACAGTCGATTTTAAAAATAAGTTAAAATGTTAAAATTAACCACCCACTTAACAGCACATAATTGAATTTTATATACATGTTATATTCAAAGCGGATATCCTACACATCACCCATTTAATTGTGAAAGTTACCGTACTTGGAAGCTAGGAATATGATTGGGCATTATTAACCCGAAATATTTTATTTAAATTAAAATTGTATGTAAATTTGACTGTAAAGCAATTTATAAAAAAAATTGGTGACCATATGGTTACCATAGAGGAGTTTAGAAGATAATATACTCCTGAACAATATAATATAACAAGCAATTAGTTTATAACTTTCTAGAACTCGAGACAACTGCATGAATTTAAATTTAAAAAGTTACCTTATGTAAATAAAATTGTAGTTAATACACTTTGTCACAGTTGCTGCTGATGTATATGGTATCTACGTTTATCTTCTGTTAATACCTATTATAGGTACGTAATATTAATTATTATACTGTAGGTATTACAGAAATGCAGTGAGAGGGTCAAATGGCCAACCCCGTATATTTTGATACATCATTTTTTTTTCATTTTTTGAATCGGTATGGCAAACAAATTATAATATAATGTATCTTGATTCTTGGTATTTAATAATAAGTCTAATTATAGACGTCTTATAAACAACAAAACATTCGGTTTTTTTGTACACATTCGTGTACATAATAATAATATTATTATCCTCCGTAATCCGTGAAAATGCTAAACGTATGATGTGAAAAAGAGTGTTATACACTCAAACTGCGAGAAAAAAAATAGACGAACACGCGTAACGCATAACGGTTCTATACACATGATCTTCGCAGATTACAGCAAATTGTGTGACGATAAAAAAAAAACATGATCATGTCAAAAACGATAGGAGCACGTCTACATTTAATTCGTATGGTATAGTAATATAGTAGTATACCTGATTTTCTTTGAACATTGTTGATAACGGTTTAGGCCAGTGTTTTTTTGTTGTTTTTTTTATAGTATCTAAATGAACACTCCCACGTCACATATTATATACTGTTCGAAATGCGGATAAAAAACACAGTAAGTAAATTTATTATTAATATTACGTTATAAAACGGCATGATATGGAGATTTGAACAATATACCCAGGTTTTAAAACGCTTAATGCACTTAACCAATCTATACAAATGCATAAAACTCAAGAAGGTTGTCCAGTGGGAGTCATATTTTTCTTCGTATTATGATTATTGATAATACCTAAATCATAGTAGGTAATATCGTGCAATTCCGAATGTCCTATATTTGTCTTTCTATATACGTTATAAGTAGGTAGGTACCTGCATAATATTTTGTTTTATTCGTTATAATAATGAATACTATCGAAGTATCATGGTAATCGAAATGATAATTGTTAAACCTGCAGTTGTGTACGATATTTTGTTATTACAGAAATAAAAAGAATACATTTTGATTGTATTTCGAGTACGTATTATATTATTATGTATTATAGGTGTCTAATATGATTATATCATGACCATGAAATACTATCAGCCCACATAATATAAAATTGAACCCTATGACGTAATAAATTTGAGTTTTTTTTTCGGATACACATTATATACGCATCGATCCAAATAATTCAATAATATAGTCAACGATAAGACTATTCTATAATTTCTAATAATCGATGTATTTGTACTCTAATCACCATCCTAATCGTATACTTTCCATTACAAGCGATATAATGCAGCACACCTTATACCTACCTACCGATCCTACCTCACGCGCTCAACACATAACTCTTTCAAGTTATAATGTACATTGTCTTTATCTAAACCAAAATGTTCAAATTCACTCTCGTTCGATTGCACTTGATTTAAAAACGGGTTATGTTTGAGTTGCACTTGATCCACTCATTCCATGAAAATCATTAATATTAATTTCAATTGACAATAAATTGTAAGTAGAGATGTGTCGCTTTAGTATTAAAACGACATAAATAATTATTTTATTTAGAAATAAACTAAATATGTACATATTTTAATATTATTTTTTTTATCTGTAACTATATAATGTAATATTTCAAGTGTAGCTATATATATATTTAAAACTCATTCTTATATTATACTGATTAATTTTAAAAAAAGAACATATTTTTATATTATAATCTTTAAGTTACAACTATATGTAATTATTATAATACAAGCAATAAACTTAAAATATTTAAAATTCAAATTATTTTTCTAATATTACTGATATTTATTAATAAATAACTTATATGTAATAATCGAAACAAGTGAAATTCAAACATTACTTTATTGTGTTCCGAGTGCCTTTACCATTATGCTATACTTATTTCTATAACTACAAAAAAATAAAAACATTTTATGCTTGATGTTTTACATTAAGCGAACTTTTTTTTTACAAACAACTAAAGCCTAAAGGAAAAACTTCATAGTTCATACAAGTGGGTTCTTACATACGTGCAATAATGTCATTGATATTATTATAGCGGTATTGCTTACAAATATCTTATTCAATTAAAAAATAATAATAATGATTTTTTAAAGGATGACCGTCGAAGACACATCAAATTATTATTATGCCTATACGTTATATATATACACACGATACTACACTAGCTGTAGTATTTCTCTATCAAAGTGCCATTGTTATATAATTAAATTATTTACCTGTTAAAAAATACGTGAACTATTATTGATTGTTTATTAGATGATCATAGTGGTTTGTTATAATAATTCTATTACTTTTTAGTTTTTTAAAGTTATTAAAAGTAATAAATCGTGCCGTCTTTGTTGTATTGCACACGCGTCCATTATATTGTAAACGTTTAAATCATTTTTACATGGAAATAAATTTATAATAACTGTTTACCATTTGATCGAATTCACCGTGTGTATTTATAATGGTCATCGTGCGCCGTATACTTAGTAGGTAGGTATATATACTGATTGGTATGCTGTATCGTTTGGCAGCCCAGGGGTCAAGCAACTCGCCGTAATTTTATATCCAATATACAGACGGTATATACTATAATATTATTATGAATATAATATAGACTACAAATGTTCATCTGAACAATTTGGAAAACGAGCTTTTAAGCGTTTATTTTACTTCCATTGACACACATAGAAATAAAATAACAATAGTATTAATAAAACTATTGGTTTTTTTGTTTGGGAAAAGTGTTTTTCATATTGTATGGCTTAAACATTTATATAAATGAACATACTTAAGAAATTGAGTCGTTACAAATGATTAAAACAATTATTATACTACTTATAAGTCTTGTCAATAATTCTGTTCAGGTATCATATATTTAATGGGCAATAAAAAAAACTAACCGGATTATAGATTAAATATTATCAACTATGAAATAAAATAATATATTATTATGTGAACACTTTATTTCACCAAATTATCGATAAAAAAAAGTATCTATAGATTTAATTTTGTTTTATTATTTTTTTTCATAATACTCAACAAAAACATATTATTATTCACCTACGTATCCAATATCATATTATAATAAATTAGGGACTTAAACGTCAGTGAATTAGAGTTTTATTAAATAATAAAAAAAAAATTGTTATTAGCAACATTATTATTAAAGTTTAAGAAATTTTGATTGTAGTTCATGAAAACACATACGTATATTATATTTTTATTTTTATTTTATAGTATTATTTAAATTTATAAAATTATAGCAAATGATAGCAAGATTTCTATTGCACCTATACGTATTCATGGATAGACAAACAGCATAAACTAGACATTCACAAAATATCAATAAAATAATTCTAATGAACTTATAAGCTAAAAATTCTGTATACATTATCAGTTGTATAATTATTTATTTTTTTTTTTATTTTTTAAATAATGATTGGCTAGGAGGAATTTGGATATAAAACCAATTTATTTAGTATTATATAATATACTATGCTGGTACTATATATAAGGTACCTACTACCTATTATAAAATTTTGAACATAATATACCATATTCTTACTTAATATTTAAATCATTGACATTTTTATTTAAATTTTAATAAATCAAAATAAATTGTAGCTGATATGGTTGTGATTTTATTTAAGTTTTCGTCTTAACTACTGTGAAAAAAATATTTGAAATATTTTTTTCTTAATATATTAGGTATATGTAAATTAAACAGTCAAAATATATACTCAATCATCGTCTCTCGTGCAACATTCTTCTAGTTTGGAAAATTTTAATTTGTTCCTGCAACATAGGATATTTGTATATTAATTCAATGTTTTTTACCTTCATAAAATCATCGTAGTGCAAATTCAACTCAAACTCGACCTTCTCATTCCAAAAGGACTAATATTTTTACACGTTCATCCATATTGTCACTCCATTTAAAAACTTAATACCAATAAATTTTCTGGTTTCACAGCAAACATTGTTATGCCTCGATTTTGTGGGTATATTTACTCCTGTATTAAAATGGTATACTATAATTATTACGAGTTAATCTTTTTAAGTTAAATTATTATAGTAGTAATTTTGTGAACTTAGCGGCAGTTTTGAAAAATTCCTCATAATTTTTTAACAACTGTCCAACAAATTGTAAAAACTGTGTCCAACAATATTGTTGAATATAAAGTTCTGTTAAATAAGTGCCGCTAAGTCCACAAATATTTAATAAGGTACTATAAATTAAAATTTAGTACCTAATTTAATATAATATTAGAAAATTTTAATATATTTTTAACCTAAAGATATAATAAATATAATAATAATTCAAGAACTGGTCAAGAACCCTTTTAGTGTATAATTTAAATGAGAAATAATGTTCTAATCCGAACTTGATAATATCTATTAATTATTTTTGATCAGGTGCTGAGATAAGTAAAGTAACTACATACGTGTACAATTGATGTATTATGATTTATCAATATGATGGATCACGGATAATAATTTTTTCATGTGAAATAAAGACTAAATCTATAATTACAACACTTATCTACATTTAAATAATTATATGACGTAATGATTTGTACAATTTTGAAGGCTAATTTTAATTTTTACATAAAAAGCATTTACTCAATACATTATTTATTATAAATTAATAGGATAATAATAATTAGTTATTTATTTATCCTTAAATAAATTTTATATTTAAGTCGAAGAAAATAAATTAACAAGCGTGTGTATTTCGGTAATTGAGTCATAGTCATAACTTAATAATATTTTAAAATAAAAAATGAGTTATCAAGCTCATTAATTACATCTTCTTTTTTCAGTTAATTTATGTTAAATGAAGATTAAATATATGCCATAATTTAAAAAAATATTATGTGTTTAAATTTAAGACGTACCTAATGAGATTTTAATTTTGTTAGAACTCAGTTCTGTTGTTTAGGTAACATTTTAGTATAATATGATATTATTACTTGTAAATTATAATAATATAAGTTGTTTCCATCGTTTTGAATTATTATTATTGTTAATATATTTATTTAATTTATAAACTAAGTATGTTTATCATTGTATTTAGTTTAAACTCTTAATTTTAAATTTGGCGTTCTATGTCAACAATTTTAATATATCATCTACTCGTAATACCTAAATTTGATTTTATAGAACTGTGATGTATACCGACAAATCTCTAAATCCAATAAGATGATCAATTCTCTTTTCAATATTGTAACAATACGTGCAGAATGAGTCGTAACATATCAACGTTTGTGTATACATTAATGATGCAATAAATAATATACTCACAATGAAAATGTGTATTATATAGGTACATACATATAGTACCAGTTAAACGAAATTGTTAGTTAATGTATTATCACTTATCATAGAAATGTATCGCCGTGTCCTTTATGCTAGGTTCTAAGTTATACTATGATACGGTTTAATAGTCTACTTCAAATAACATATCATTACACTAAAATATTTCATCATACATAAAGTGGCGGGTATAATCCAACAGTGGTCGGCATCTCTTGGCGTTCATTAGAGCATATAGAACTGCTTCAACAATGGACAAAAATAATATTACAATTCGAGAATAAAATTTATTATTTCTAATTTTTAGTATACTACAGGATTAGATTGATTCACGATGTCATATCACTGTACATTATATGATGTGCAATGTAAAATTATGAAGATAATAATAATATTATTACTATCCATACTGGCTATACCATCATAGCATATGTAATGAAACAGCATAAACCTGGCATTACTAACTATTTACGTTACAAAACAATTCAAATGTATTTATGTGTCTAGCTTCGGCATATTTAGATGAGTTGGATGTAGTTACTGCAAATTTTATAAATAACAACTCATGGTTTAATACAAGGTATATTATTAATATTTTTAGCTCTACAGAGTCCAAATCAAATATTAAACTTTTCATTGTGACACTTATTTTTACAATTATTTTTATTTATTCACTGATAATAACACAAAGAACTTAAAAACAACACTTTAGGGTTTGTATAAGTTATTTTTAGAAACACATAAACTACGTATATTTTGAAAGTTTATTTTTATTTTTACCAAATAAATATTTATCAATTAACATTAGATAGTATTGGATTGGAATATTTTAGTTCTATTTTAGTGTTGAAGATGTTGTACATGATATTGATTAATTAAATTTATAATATTAAAAAAAAAACTAAAATAATTACATAACCAATTTTTGTATACCTACCAATTTTAAATGTCAATATTAAGCCATTAAGGTAGCATCACTAAAATCAATTCAAAATAATTAGTAAAAATATGAGTAGCGTCTTACTCGACGTGATTTCTACTATATATAATATAGGTTAGGTACCTCTATTTATTGTTAATAGACAATCATAGTATCTGAAAATTATGAATATAATATTAAAATACAACATGTGAATAAAGCTTTTCACAAAGATATTGACATTTTAATCAAATGACCTAATCACACTACCTTGTCAATAATATCATAAAAATAAGTTAACATAAACTTGATATTTAAATTATACAACATTATATAAATTATTATAATGCCTGCAAAATACCCCTTCATATTACTAATTTCTCTTCATATCATCATATCAACGTCACACCTTTTTATAACGCAATTTTTATATGTACCTACGTATATTTTCACTTACTGATTTATATATATATATATATATATATATATTACCTATGTTGGCTCTAAGTAATTAATTAATATTATTTCACTTACAATAACATAAATATTAACAGTCAATTGTATTTAATATAATATCTGTATGACTTTAATAGTTATGGAAATAATTTATAATCAATAATGTCATAATAATCAACTATGTTTAATACTTGATAGTCAAATTAAAATAAAATATAGATTTATATTTTCCCTTCTCTTAAATATTTAATAGGATTTAAAGGTTTGCTGGAAAATTTCTTGTATTAATATAGAGTTTATTATTAGTTAACATTACTCATATTAATATTTAATTGTATGCTATAACTAAAGCTCTACCCCTGCCAATATTATTTTTAAAAAATATTAATCTTAAAGTTGCGCATAAAATGTAATCAACAATTCATTTAAAGCATAAATCTTAAATATGATCCTGTAAATACTAGAATTCAACTAGAAAATGTACCAAACAATAATAGCATGTGATTTCACTATTTTAAAACATTTGTACTTGTGCAGTAATAACTAACTACCTAACAATTTAAGCAAAAATAAATAAAAAAAATTATAATAGATAGAAGTCCGGGATCCTACAGTTTTTAATCTTACATATTACTCGTTGCCGCTATGACACCAAACAATAATGCTAAAGTACACTAAAGAAACAAGCGAAACATAAATCGTACATACTCTTATAAAACATGATCAATGGTTTGTGACGACAATCACAAACATTCACTTTTATAGTAGCTCAAGCGATCATAATATAATGGTAAAGCAAAAATTATAAGCCGATGAGAACTATAATATAGCAATTCAGTACAATTCTGATGAATGACGACCAAGATCATTCTTATTTAAACTAATATCGGTTTTGTTCCTTAACATATTATTATATTATATGACTAAATAGGCGTACAATATCTATCTTTTAAATTTTTCATTTTTAGTTGTTATCAATAATAATTATAATACCCACTGACTACTGCCAAATTAATCTATTATTTTCATCGAGTTAACCTGGTTAGGTTTAAATTATATGTGTATTTAACTAAAATTATAAAATACACACATTCTACAATATTTTGTTGATACATGTTTTTAAATGAATATAATTAGGCTTTACCAGTTTTTAATTCAAAAGTTATAATCTTAGTTTCAAACATTTTGAACCGTTTAGTAATTATTGTGAATATTTTAAATATAAATATATACGCCTACAGACCTTGACATCTTTGTCATCTACGACATTTAATAATATAAGTTATAGACATTAAAACAGTCAATATGATGCCACTCTTTAAACATGACGAACGAATATGTATAAGCATTATATAGCTTATCCTACGTACCTATGGATCATAATTTTTATAAAGGTTAAAACAATCGTATAGAATTTATATGTTTGAAAAGTGAAAATTATTTGTGGATAGTAAATTTAGTAATAAGCTCACGTTTCAATTCTATGATATCGTACTAACAAAGGGCAAGCGTGTAATAGAATATTCACGGCCGCATAAAAAAAAAGTAATAATAATGATATTCTCTTTGTAATTATTGGATATTTTTGATATTCTTGAATCAAAAAAATATTTCTGGTATATTGTTTTGATATTGAACTCGCATATATTAACAATAATATATATAAAAAAAATATATATACATATATATACACATATTGACACGTCAGACGTATATTATTATAATATTACATAGCTTTCCTATAGGTAGTTCAGTAATAATTTAATAAATACTTTAAATTTTACATATAATTAGGTTTGTGTATACGATGTACGAATACAATTTATTATAATATACCTAGACTAAATAAATATTTTTTAAATTATTTATTATTTTGATAAAAATATTTAAATAAACCCTAAATAACCATAGTTTACCATGATTCAAAAACTACAGTCATTATAATAAATATATTAACGCTTATTATATTATGAAAGTTGGTATTGATATTTTACACTTAGTAGTCATTGTTAATAATTAATAATTTAACAATAACGTTACCAAATTTAAAAATCTAGTTGTACCTACTCATAAAAAAATGTTTACTTTTTTAATAATCTCTTATTATGAGATTAGTAAAGCTTAGTTGTGTATTGTTTAGAATCAGTTACCCAAATTAATCGTTGTAAAATATATTATGTTCTACTCGTAATATAAAAAACTTGCAACAATTATTTTACAATATGTATTGGGTGACAATTTTTTAACGTTTTCCCATAAATGTATCACAACATAAGGAATTTTTTCATTTTGACTAGTACGTCTTGTATACGAGCATAATAAAGTATAGTTAATCTTAAGATTGGTTTATTAAATTTATTTAAAAGAAAAATGTGTAGCACCAATAAATCAATATAATGTTGATAAATTTAATAATTATTTCAATTGTTAATATTGAATTGTCTTGTATTATGAGAAATTTATTAGAAAATAAAATGCAAACGTTCTTATAACATTGTAGTCGTTCTTACAATTTTTAATTTTTATGGATGCACTTTTATGGGCATTTTCATTGTTTGACATATTATTATAAAAGTTTCACTTCGTGTCATAAAAAATTTAAGACTACAGATTGCATCCTATTGTGAAACAGTTTAAACATATGGTTCTAAACTATATATATATAACATCGTATATTATAGTGTATTACTTAACAAATATATTTCATAATATTAGTAAACGAGGGTTTTTATTCAAAATTGTGTTTTACATAAATTTTTGCACATTCCAGATTTAATGTTTTTAATTATTTTCTAATTTTAGATTTTTTGTGCAAGACGATTAACTCATTTTTTCAGTTAGAAAAATGTCTCAAAAATTAATATTACCTGTAACAACATATCGATTAGACATCGAGTTTATTTGGTTTTTTGAAGAATTGATTTTTAATAATTGTCTCAATAGCTTTTCTGACCACAAAGAAAAACTACGACCGTGAAAACCTCCGAAGAAACTTCCTGTCATCAGCAAGCGTTCTTTTAATCAAATCCTACTCAAGAGTCGTATAGTAGAGTATATAATCGATTTTAAAATTTAATATCATGGCACATCGTGACGGACACCAACTATAACAAGCGAAACGAGTGTACGACATCCATAATTTCTGCTGCAGTTCCCCATCCGGCTTTTTGTAATTTATTTTCATATCGAAATACACGATGGCAATCGGCAGGGTTTGTTATTTCGACCAAATCATATTGCATTTCAACAGAATATATAGTATGTACGGAGGTTGTGAATCGTCTGATGTGAAAATGATTCATTCGGTCTCGCATGTGATTTTCCATTCGACAATACACGCCGATACGCCATGATAATACATGGTGCCGACAGTGCATGTTCTCGTCCCCACGCGTGCATAGTTCGATTCCGTGCTCGGCTGCAAAGGTCGTCGAAAATTTATTTTTATAAATATATTTTTTTTTTTTTATTTAGTGAGGGCGATGATCGGGTGAATCACACGATCAAGCCAGTTCTTCCTTATAGAGTTCTCTTCGTTTAGGAAGATCCGCGCGCCGGCAAACTGGTTCACCCACCGACGCTGGCGCAATAATGACCAATAAATATTATATAACTTTTTTTTTTATTATTATTATTATTATTTTTAATGCGACATGTGGGCCTGCGTGTGTGTATATAGCATAAAATTATAAATCTGATTAATTGAACCTTTGTCTCGCGAATCCCACGCGGTGTTGTCTATAGAGAGCTCCGAAAACTGTCAGTCCGCGCTGTACTTGTATACTGTATACCTAACCTGCCACACGATGAGAAATTGTCACCAATGCATCACGTCTTAGTTAATCATCATTAGGCATAAGTACTAACTATATTATAGGATTATAACCGATTAGTAAATATGTTTTATTACTGATATTATGTTTGAATATAATGTTTTTGATAATCGTAATTTTTAACGAAATTGATGTGATTTTATCAGAGAAAAAAATGCTTCATATTGTAAGACCTATTAGATAAATAAAGATTTTCCTGGAAAAAATATAAACACAAATACGAGTCAGAGTTTATTTTTTTTTCTTATTTATTCTGTTCCATAAAAGGGAAAATTACTAGAGAAACCTGAATTCAGAAATATTGAAAAATTCTTTCATGATATAATATAATATATATATATATATTATATGATCGTCAATCGGTTTGTTATATTAATATTTACACGTATATTCAACCTTGAGTACAAATTTCATGTATTTTATTTCTATCACTACAACTACTATTCTTAATGTATATTATTGTGAGATATAAATAAAATATATTTTTATTATTAAGATTATCATTTATATATTTATACATCAATAGACGTGATTATTAAAATTTTATGACTGAAACTAAGTTCAAATTAACAAATTTCTGAACAAGAGATGAAAACTTTTATATTGTTTTTTTTTTTTTTATGTTTGCCGGATTTTTCTTTCTTTAATATACGTCATTACACTATATTAAATTATAATATAGTATTCTTTTGCTACTGTTGGCTGTTGCTATAATATTATATTTACAACTTAACAATATTGTAGGATATAAGATATTTTCTCAGACAATTAATTATAATATAAAATATTTTAAAGAATTGGTCAATGCACCCACATTAATATTTACTTGCATAGTTGCATATTTTACCGTTTCATATACCATCAAAAAAAATGAATACTTAATAGTTTACCTAAATATTATGTTACTTTATTAATATATCTCTATGTATGAAACATAACTTAGTAAAATTAACGTACAAACCTTAACGTAACAACTACATGAACGGAAATGAAAATATGTTCCGTTACATGCCCTGGTTATTACTATTTTAAAAATATTTTATTTCTTAAAATAATAATACTAACGGTAGGTTGTAGGTTGTAGACACTATACACAAGTATTAGCAATTCAATTTCGTACACCATACCTATTAGCTAGGCTATAATAGTAAAATATATATGCAGTACTTTAATTAATTTAGCCTAAATAATGGTGTTTTGTTTTTAAATGTATCTATTAAATTTCCATAACCTAACTTTAAAACTTATTATAAAATAGTAAAATTATTTAGCGAATCATTTTTAAGATTTTCAATATAACATCATAATACAGATTACATTTTTTTTATAAATTTAATTTGATTTTAAAATTTTAATGTAATTAATTTTATTATTGAGCCTCTGAATTTAGTATGGCCTCTTCAAAGTGAGTACTTAGAGGTATTTACCTAAAATTATTTGCTCCAAAAATAAATCTACTCAAACCAATAATTATTTTAAACCTAACTTTCCAATATATTTTTGAAACAAATATTATTACTAAATTATTGATGCTAAACAATTGCTTCAGTGTGAAAAAAAAATAATATTACACTATTATATAAAGCTATACCTAATTTTAAATAATTAACTAAAATAAAAACATCAATGTGTATTTCATTAATAAAATACTTTTAAATCAAATTCCAAAATTCATGGTAATATTAGATGAAAACTTTTTATGAATATTGATAATTGCATAATATATTATCATAAAAAACTAATGCTCATTATTTGAATGATAATATTTTATTGACAATTTAAGATCATTATTCTTTATATGTTTTTTTATTCAAAATTATAGTGTATCTAATAACTTTATGCTTGATTTAATTTTTTTTTTTTTGTTTAAATTATTACGTGATACGCAAATGATTTCTCAAAAATAACTATAGATTTTCCTTTAATTTCTTAAACTATTATTGTTATATATTTTTCACTCACTTATATATTTGTAATATAAGTATATACACATATTCATAAATTATAAGGCTTTAGAATATAAAAACACATATATATAATACTATAGGTGTGAAATAATAAGCTTTATAACCGAACCTAACCTTACCTAAGTATATACGGACTCTATATCGATATCATTTATCAAATTGTGTAAAAAATAATAATAAAATACATTACTATTCATCTAACTTCTTCATCTAATTGGTTTAATAATTTTAAACTTATCATGTATAGTTTAATTAAAATTATTTTGTATTAATAATGTGTAAATTGATTTTTTATATTACATAGACACCTACAATATATTTTTTCGAACTTCCCAGTTGTTGCTATTATGTTAAACTATTACAATAGTTAACTATGGCTATTACTATATTAAATACGTTTCATTAAACACAAAAGCAACCAAGTTGAATTATTATATTTAAGTTTGTTCGTTTGTGGTAATATTTCACAACACAGAATACAAATACAATAATGTTAAAATAAACAATCCATTTTAAGCTATTTTTTTTTTTTTTTATTCCATTCTGGTTATGTAGACCTATAATTCACCCGAGTATTTCAACATTGCGATTGTAATAATACGACGGTACTATATGAGAGCGTTAAGTAATGTCCTAAAATCCCAAAAATCTGACTTAAACCCAAGCAATAAATATTCCTGAAATAAAAACGATTTCCGAATCCATTGTACGTAGGTACTGTATGCAGGATCACGTATGGGGTGCCGTCCGACAAGTTCCCAAGGTGCACGATATGTGCATTATACACATATTACATTTATATTAAATATATGATAAATGTTGGTATATTATACAGGAAATCAGAGACAGCGTTACGTGTGGAATACCAAGTGAATATCGTGTGCATTATATATTATTATGAAGTAATGGGAAACCAATAATCACATGGACATCCGCGAACATTTATAATGTTTTATTTTATCCGCACATATTGATTAAAATCATCCAAACCAATATGCGATGGCCACATTTGAAGACGAGTGTTGTCTGTAATTTTAATTTTCAAATGCAGACAGATTTATGATCAAGTAAATAACATATTCAGATTTCAGACGATCAAACAAAAAAATCAACCACTGTACCGCCAGCATACTAGTGTAAGTCAACCAATATTTAACCTAACCTAACCTGTATAGTATATTTAAACAGCGCAATAATCTAAGGTTTTAAATCTTAGTTTACATAAAATATATACAAACGTTTTATATTTGTACAACAATCGGGGAATTGTATAGACATAATAATATGTATGCCTCATAAACTTCTAACGTGACGTTCTAGTCAGTTAATAACAACCCCTAGAGATTATTTTATTTAAATAACAACTACTACCTACCGCATGTATATTTATTTTATATTGTACTTATATACTATCTTATATAATATAGTGTTTAATGTAAAAATTTTTGTAAAACGTAAAACATTGCATTTTTAGCACAAATATTGATGATATTAATGAATTGCTATGATCGACATATTACTACATTTAAGTATTCTGTATTTCTGTATTATACCGTTTAACATGTTTCAATGCTTGTATATATTTTATCAATAAAAACAATTTCAAATAAAAATAAAGCTCCTTAAAAAAAAAATCAATTTCATGACATTTTCAAATATTGAATATAAATTATACATACTTATGGACATAATGATCAAAGTTAGATTGTTAAATTACTCTTACGATAAAACCGATCACCTTAAAGTTGAATACAATTTTGAATTTTATTAATTATCAAATTATCTACATATTATATAATTATTAATAAGTAAAGAGTAAAAAATAATATTTTTTTAATATGTTTCATTCACTTAGTGATGTTTACTTCTGAAACAAACAGTTTATTGTCTATAAACGACTTTTCATTATTAAAAAATAAATGTATCATCTATAGCTCGTATAAGTTCTATGCACTAAGAATGCAATAAAACAAAAAGTTGAATTGAACAAAAAAATAACAATAGAAGGAAACCAGCATTGATTCAACATTCTATATAAATTATTGTGATATTTAAATAAAATACAGGACCGGTCTTCAGAAGAAAATGCAATTGTATGAACGATACATGTGCTGCAGGTGATCACTACAGACCAGTTTTCCATTGTGGTACATTTTACACAATATAAAATATTTTATTCGCACAAGAACATTCTGAAACTTGAAAAATAGCATAATCTTTACATTTCTTCATTGGATCTAGAAATCGTATATTATTTATTCCTTCTTTTTTATAAACTATTGAAAATTATTATACAAACCGTAATAATATTTATTCCGAGATGATTTATATGATTTCACATTTTTTTTAGTATATCATACAAATATCTTATGTTTATTGTTTATGTATATAATAAATTCATGAAACCTTACGTCCACTAAACGAAGTTATTTGATATAATCATTTATCAGGAATATTTAGTCTCGTAATGTGTGTAATAGTGAGTTGATCGATTTAGCCACTTAGATATAATTAATTAATTATAGTATTATCAGCTTTTAGTTTTTATATTTTAGGTATATATCTTATTATACCTCACTATACATCAATTATAGTCTTAAACAAATTTAAGTTATAATACAGATGTAATTAATATTAAACTTAATTGTCATATTTTCACAGATAACTAAAAACCCTACAAATCAAAGAAACATGATTACACAAATAATGTAATATTATGAAGCTAACAGACACATGTCCCAATTAATTTACTTTCACTCACAACTATAACAACTGTCAACTTGAAGTGATCTAAATTGAAAATAGCGGCCAATGACAAAAAATTGGTAATTAGTTATGTAACCATCAATATTTTAATTACAAGGCCAAATACATCAATTTAAGCTTACACATTCGTCATATAAAAATACATCACTATAATATTAATGGTAATATTTTAAATAAAAATATGACGTTTCTATAAGCATTTGATCCAAGTACGAGCACTTATTTAATACGCAACCTCGATGATTATCTAGAATTTGGGAGTTCCATAAAGTTAGACCTTAAAAAAAATATTATAACACATATAATATAGGTATATCAATTAATAAGTTTCTATTTTATAATGTTGAAGAATATAAAGAACTCTAATATATAATACAACAAATTTTCATCTATATATTATATTTTTATTTAGTATTTATATAATGTCCGCATACATACCAAAATCATTACTTCAAAAAAACAAAAATGTTTACTTTAATAAGATCATAAAATTTAATACTCCCCTATTACTTCCATTTCGTTTTAATTACTAGGTAATTCATATTAAATAATATAGATAGCATAGCCATGTTAAACAATTTATTTTATATTTTTTTTTATAAAATATAGTTTACATCACACTATCCATAATAGAATATATTATAAGAAGTAAAATACTTAATATTATGATTGAGCGACAATTCGTGTTATACAACAACAGTAAGTCGACTAATTAAGACGTCATTAGACAAACCAGATTTTAGATAACAATTATATTTTCTATACAGAAACTATAGGTAGGTTGCTAAGCTTATAAATAATATAATCAAAGCACATTTTACTAAAATTATTTTTCTCAGGCTTTTTTGTTGACAATCGAATAATACCTTCTTATAATCCTACTCTTTATACAAAAAGTGTCACTAATAAATTATATTATATTTAGACTACAACTAATGTTACTTAGACATACCAAAATGACAATAGAAAAGTGATAAATGCGTTTCAATAAAAAATTATAACATTAAAATAATCAACTAATCGTTTAAATATTAGTCGAGTTCGCGTGATTAATAATTTCTCAAAAATAATACCTTAATGAAATAATATAATTATTAATTTCACTAATTAATTCTTTATTTCTTAAAAAAATACGCTGCTGAATATTATTATGGAGGGATTGCGGTTGTTGGTGGTAATTTTGTGAACTATGGTGAAATCTGGTTAAATTCTAAGTCTACCGCGGTATGAACTATGTCGAATCAGCAGTTATATGGAGTTTACGGCCGTCTTGCCGAAATCCAGGAAAGTGTAAACTTAAGGACAGTTATAAAAATAAGGTACCTATATTCTACCACATGATAAGCTCATTTGAGACCATCACTTCAGTCAATACTGTAAACACATCTTATCGACCAAGATGTACCTATCAATAGATACCACAGGTAACTTTTAAGTTGAAATATTCTAACTCGATCGACGTGTGGTCGAAACATGTAAAACAACTGTGACCAATATTAAGCATAATATACTAAACCACATTACTAAAACCACGAAAGTCTTATATTCGACACGATGATAGATATTTCAGGCTTCAACAATGTGTGGAAGATTAGATGGAGTTTCATTCAAATGTGGCCTGATTTATTACCACTTGTAATAATACATTTTATATAAATTTTGATCAACAAATTTAAGTATACTCAATATATCCTAATATTAAATTATTTTTACCACAATAGTACCTACTAACAATACAATTGTCTGCTATAAAATTCATAATGTAACTATTAACTATAAGTGTCTACTGTCTATAACTATATTAATAATCATAAAAATATATTACATTAAAAACTATAATATAATACTAACCATAGGTTATAGGAATATTGCTTTATTATCCATAAATAGGGATAAGATTTTAAAGCATATTATAAAAAATAATAATAATATTAAAGTATGACTATGACTTAAAATATCATAAAATATGTACAAAAAAAATAATTGAC
The DNA here is from genome assembly GCF_003676215.2 of Rhopalosiphum maidis. Lineage (NCBI taxonomy): Eukaryota > Metazoa > Arthropoda > Insecta > Hemiptera > Aphididae > Rhopalosiphum > Rhopalosiphum maidis. The sequence goes on from NC_040878.1 coordinate 8,408,587, forward strand.
TAAAATCTGAATTGTAAAAAAGTACCGAAACCAATATAATATACAAAATATTTGTTACAGTTATAGCTTAAAGAAAATATAATGCATCGTATTGTCGATGTCACGATGTTGCGCGTAGACGGTTAAGAGAAAGATTGATTACTAAATCGAATACACCACATATTGCAATTATAACGGACTCCGGCTTGATTCCTATGTAGAAGATATCATTACGTTATAGCGTTGTTTATTATGTATACGCGCATTTAGAAAACACGAAGATGGATATTCTTAATTAAAATTGAAGAACGAGTTCAATTAGTCGTGTTGATCATTAGATGCGTATTACCTATAGGTACATAATATATATTATGTATTTTATATTGTGGATGATATATTGTTTCGTGTTATGTATCGCTAATAAATAATTAGGTATGCTGTAGACTGTATGATGACTGTACAGCCGCACATGATAATAATAATAATATACGAGTGAAAATGTAAAATGTTCACCTGAAATAAACTGTTAATCGATATCCTAACACGCCGACACGTTATGCATATAATATTATAATATTATATAGACGCGTTGGCCAAACGTTGTAGCAAGATGTATACGATTAATATTGTATTTCCACTGTTATAATGCGTGAGTGCGGATGTTTTTCCAACATCTGCGTGTTCAAAAATTAACCAGTACATTTAAGCACTTATTGTGCATACGATTTCGCACGTCTAGCCACGTCTACTCATCTACTAATGTATATCATACATGCAATAAATATCTGTACTGATTTAAACTTGTACACGACGGCTAAGTATATTATTAATGTAATTCTAAACACAATTATTTATAATAGACACGATTAATATTTCATTTGTCGTTTTGCATGACGTACGATATTATACGTCGTTCGGTATAAGAGCGTTCCAAAACTCATGATCATAATATTATTATGTGTAAGCACTAGAAAAGATAAATAGTATTTTTTTACAATCTATAGTTGGTATACCTATACCGGCCATCTGGTGATATCATACGGTGGGGGCGACGATATTATTTAGCGTTTTCCTCGTCGGACGCGCGCGTTTCCAGCGCGTAATATCTATAATTTATACAAATAGACACTATTAGTATGAACAGCATTTTTGTGTAAAACGCGCATAATAATATATTCCAATAATAATGATAATATATATGTATAGTGTTACGACGATGACGAAAAACGTCGTTTATATGAATTGGGAAAAAATAAATAAATAAATAATAATGGCGCGATCGTTACAGGTTTTTTGCGTAGGGTGGACGCGCGGCGGCTCGTCGCCCTCGCCGACTCTCCGATTTTAATAATAATAATAATAACCGTCGAAGTCACGTCAGTCGGCAATACTCGTCGTCCGTCTCTGCGTCGGATCGCATAAATATTGCACGTGCGCTTAAGTATACACCGTGTACAAGACGGACGCGCCTCCTCTGCATCGGCGGTCCTCGGGCACGGGAAGTGGCCGATCGCCGCCGCCGCCGCCGCCTGGTCGGTCGACGATATCCGGGAGCAGGCGCGCGCGCGCGATTTCGGCGCAAACGGTTACGAGGCCGACCGCGAAGGACGCGCGTTGAACCTATCCGCGCGTAGGACGACGCCTCTGGGAGGTCTTCCCACAGAGGCGAGTGTACGCGCCGCGACGACGACTATACGACGCCTCGGCGGCATACGCGCGCGTCAAACACTGCGCCCACGCGCGCGAGGGATTGTGCACTGTCGCAATTATTATTATTATCATAATTATTTATTATTATTATTATTATTTCGCCGTCGCACAGTACAATATAACAATAATACATCATAATAATAATGTGTAAGCGCTATTATTTGGTAACGACGTTTTTGTAATTATTTTATTTTTTACGATATGATTTCCATCGTTGTAATCACTACCGCCGTTGTTCGCTCTCCGTCAAACGTCAGGAGTAATCTGAAAAAAATGTACACGATATGCGCAATGCGTATTGTCGTAGAGTACGACTCTCGCGGCAGTCAACCCATCCCGAAAATAACTGTCCACAGCCAAGGTCGTTTATATGGGGTATACGCTCATAAAACACATGTGTCTATATTATATAATCCTATACGTCTAAACTGTATTGTATACACATAACTATAATAGCAGGTACCCATTTATTATGCAAGACGCTTTACATATTATTATTATAATGTATCGTAGTATTGTCTACCGTATTTTTTTTAATTTTCTAAATTATTGTAACAAAGTAAGAACTGCATCTGCTACAAGTACGAACCACGCAAAAATGTATTTTTAATAACATATATTTTTTTTTCTTATACTAATTCGTTAAGCTTCAGAAAAACAAAACATTATTACGAGTATTTTTCAACGAGACAAAGACAATTAATAGAGACGTGTACATATATTAAATATACATCAAAATGTAAATGTATTATATCAATAGACGTGCAGCGAGTCACTGTACACACATTACACGTACATAGAAAATCCATTGCGTTCGATACGTTAAACAATTAAATGCGTACTTGGAGTACCTATTCATGAGTGTGTATACTGCGGTATACCCACTGCGCCAGGATGTAAATCAAAGCTCCGACGAGTTACTTTTATTACCATATACCAAAGTAAACGTGATGTTTCTTTCTTTTAACTATACTTATAATTACTGTTTTTAAACGAGTCTTTAGTTTTTCTCCGGGCGTCGTTATTATACGTTATTTCTATAAATCCGGAAAGTCGTGTAACAATGACGCAGAGGAAAATTATAAAAACCTCCTGTCCCGCACCATCTGGCGCCTTGTCGCCCCATTGTTCTCGTCACATGTCGCACCTACACGAGAGCAACTATACATGTGTGGTATATACATATATATATATATATATATATATATATATATGTATACATATACAAATACATATGCACACGAGTATATATACAATAATAATTTAATACTTAATTATGTAGGCGGGAGCAGCAATATCGCTGCCCACGTGGGTCAGGCGCGACAAGACGGTTGCCACCACCAAGCAGAATATTCACTGAACGCAATATAATATGTACTCACTCGTGTAGAGTAACGCCGTTCTTGTTTCCCGGATGCTGAAAACTATTAAAAAAATTAATCTTATTAAAATAAAAACCAAATCAAAAGTACCAAAATATCGTATGAAAAACCGCAATGCCGTTATCAAATGTGGCGACGATAGTCTTGCGAGATATGCAAAATACTAAAGAAAAAGAGAGAGAGAACTACTACGTGAACCCAACCCATCGCGATAATATCACCTACATCTTATATGATAATAATCGGCTCTTGCTCGCACTCTGAAACATCCGAAACCGGCCATAATATAATGCGATGAGGCGACTATCGGACGCCGCCGCCGTATAATGACAATCCCACGGCGCACGCATTTGAAACATTGCACCTTTTTGCGAAACAACCCCACCCAGGATTCATTGATGCAAACGTTGATTATAGCGCATATATACATGCATATACTTCCGGAGTGAACGGTTATACCTATACTTAGTCTTAAGAAGATAATATAGGTACATGCAATTACAATCAAAATTCAATTTCCAACAGAAAATAAATGTACGAGTATTGTATACACGTATGTATACGTGTTTTTATTTTAAATACTATTATCTAGAAAGGTATAACTATATAATATTTAAGAAATAAATTATTAGTATATAATAGTTTTGTTGATTTAGATTGTTATAAACATGTTGAAATAAAATTAACTGTGTATTTACTATTTCAGTAAGCTATATTATAAAAATTCCGTTTTTTTTTTTAATAAATATATACATTAAATATAAGTTAATGGACATTGCAGGTAAAGTACTCCGGTTGTATAGGCATAATAGTTGTTTAATTAAAAGGCAATAGGTTATTTCGTGACTGGGCTATTGTCCACTCTTTGCGGTGGCACATTCTAGTTCATTCCACATGACCGCATATTATAAAACATAACTAATAAGTCAATACAATATAATATAAATTATATCACATGTAACCACGAATAAACGTTCTCAGCGTGAGATATACATAAGTACATAACCTATATATAATAATATTCATGTATCTTGAAAGTTAAATTTTTTAACGGACTAGCAACGTATGTAACTAGTAACTATACGCGTTTATTTTATATTACAACATATCTATACAAAGGACACGATTATAATATATTATCTAAATAACCATAATATAATATAGGACATTTAGATGTAAAACAAAAATAATCTTGATAATTGATGTCAACGCGTAATAAGTATATCTACATATTACGCGTCATATATATACGTTGTGGTTACTGGTTAGGATAATAAAACGCTACTTCAGAAGGTAAAACTCTAAAGAATTAGGTATACAAGATTGTCGCGTACGCGTTCAAAAATAGTGCGATGGTTTTCGACAGGTTTTAAATTGTTTCCATGTCGCTCACATAAAAAAAACCCGTTTTCTCGGCCTATAAGGTTATTCTTTGATGACAAATGACTGGGGACCGATTCGACGTTGACATGTATAATAACAACAGTCCGCTTTTAACGAGTTAGTAGTCCGCCATATGAAATAAACGCCGTCAAATGAATTGCAATAACGCTGGTAATAATGCGTGGTAGGTAGGTATGCATTTTTGTATGTTGAGTATGATCACATTAAATCGTATATAATATCGTATGCGTGTAAAACTGTAGGATAACCGCAATAGTGGTTGTGAACACGTCATGACATTCAAGAATGAATAATGTGAACATGTATATAATATATTTCAGTGTGATAGACACATAATAATATATTTATAAGTAGGTACCTATAGGTACTAGTTGTGGTTTATGAACCTAAAAAATGCATATTTTTATCCACACGTTATTGGATATATCGGATGAGTCTATTGTTATTTATAGTAAGTATATGTAGGAGGTAGTATCTACCGACAACAGTACTACAAATGATACCAAAACTATTAAGAAAAAAACCCTTACACATATTAATAATATAATACAATATAATGATTAATCATATTACGATGAAGTCGTACAATTAATATTGTCTAATATTATAAATTATAATATAAACCTAATGTTCGTAGTACGAGTAACGATTAACCGTCGTCGCTTACCCCTTTATATAGTGTACACACACACGCACACACACACACACACACACACACACACACACACACACACACACACACACATATATATATATATAGGCATTCTCGTCTCTCGGCATCGCTTTTTATAGATGCCATGTACTCGAGTTCCCGGTCGACAATGGCCAGACACTGTACCACACCATTATTGTATACATAATATACTTAATTCGAATTGAGCTCTGAGAATACGAGAAATTCAAAAATGGTTTGGCTAACAAAAAAACACCCGTGTAAGACGAAAAAGGTTAACATGTGACCCAACCAAGTGATCTGACATAATAGTGAGATAAGTTAAGTTAAATTTTTAATATACACATTCAGGCGTGTGTAAATATAGCTTAATAATATATCACCGATTAATTAAAATTCAAATAGCGATTTGGAACAGTTTTATCGATACATAGTTTCTCTTTTAATCAAAGTTAATACTCTAGTTAATATGTTGTTGTGTATATTTTAAGAAAACCATTAAACTAATACGCTGGTTGATGATAAGATAAACGAATATTTAAAAAACAAGGTTTTTGGATTAATATTTGAGTATAAAGTTTTGTTGGTAGATAATTTAAACTGCGAGGATTATAATTTATATTATAAATATAACCAGGTTTGTCACGCGATCATAGCCGGATTATTGTTACAAAACTACTGCACTTATCCATATTATGCTAACGTGCACATTCATTACGAAACAAATTAGCATCACGACTTGGAAATTTTACATTTCCAAGACGTATTTAATAAAAAAAAAATTAAACATAAAATTTGATTTTCATTACATTTTGAAATTAACATCACCATATTCAATTCTATGTACTAATAGATAATAATATGATTTAACTTCTTTTCCTTAACTGTCTACATACTAATAGCTTGAAATGAAAAAAAATATTAAAATATACGAGTATCTTCCTAGTTTTTATCGCTAAATTTAGACAGCAAAATGATTTACAATTTATATAGGTAATAATAAGTAATATAATAATATGCTGTCAGCCAAACAAATAACTAGTCGTTTCAACCCACGGACGACCACTTTCATCTCTCCATCTCTCATTTCACATCTATGAATGAATCGCAGTTAGTACACAGACCTTTGACGTTGGACCTCACTTAAAATATTTTTTTCCAAAATAATATATAAAAATATATAAATCAATAAAATACACTAATACGGCATAGTTATAAAATATTGGTTAAATTATTTCAACTTTTAGAATGCTATATTTTATTATATTAAAAATTTAAAAAATAAATAGCATAAAATAAGATAAGATAATTTAATTTATAAGACATATCATAAATTATAATAAATTTAATGATGAGCAAATCAAGATATTATTATTAATAATATAGGTAACGTAACATTGTTATTCGATATGAAAAATTCAATCAAATCCTTATTCCTTGACTGGTAGTAACTATTTTTAAATTCTTAATAGTAAAATAGAAATAAGTAGATAATACACATGCATAACTATTTGCATACTGTTATTTAATTTATTTTATTAATTTTATTTAAAATAATTCAAGTATTAAAGATAAAGTATGATAATACAAGTTACAAACAACGTTTGATTTATAGATAAACGCATTGGTTATGTGTTATTTTATATGCATACCTAGTGGCTTGTACACATTTTTACTCTCTTTTGTGTAATAATAGTAACAATACGAGATTAAAAACACAGAAATATATTGTAATTTAATATAGTATATAAAATTGAATAGATTTAATTATGTGATACCTAATATTTAACGCTTGAACGCAATATTATTACCGTGATTGTAAAAAGTACCTATATATATAGAATAAGAAGTAATTTACCGTTGGTTATCACGATTTTTCAATATCTGTATTTATATTTTATATTTATATCATGTTATGTAAATATTTTATCTGAATTTTAATTTTAAATATATCGTTAATTAATATAAGTAAAAAAATAAGAATAATAGATTACGTATACCGATGAAACAAAACGTTTCGCATATATCAACTGTAAAAAAATATCCTATCAACCTTAAAAATTATTTAATGGATAGTACTTCTATTTTATTCCAAGAAGGTTCATTATTACCGTCATGTTATAGTTACCTATTATATTATATTTTCTTACATAAATACTGTTCAATAGGGAACTCGGAGGTCATAAAAACTATATTATTTAACAAAAAGGTTTTATAGTACAATCAATTAAACTTTTTTTTCATTTATAGTTGGTAGATTTTATCCTCGAACCATGAATATTTAAATAAACACTGATATATGTAATAAGTAATAACAAATAAAAATATTTTAAAATCAATTAAATTTAAATGACTAATTTTTTTAAATTATTTTTTTTTAATACAACATATATACTTGATTATCTATACAGATTACAGACAACCCAATTATTACTTTTTTTATTTGGATTTTGTTTTGCTATTTGTTTATATATGAATTAATAAAAATAAATTATACATATATTTGTATATTGTATTTTATTTAAATGATTAACAAACCTTTACATTTATAGCACTAAAAAGTAATATAATATACCTTCAAAATCTAGAAAATAACAGTATTTTTTTTTAATTATACGTTTGTGTTATTTATTACTTTGACTTGAGCTGTTTAAAATAGACAAAAATAATAGTATAATCATATTAATATATAATAGTTTTAAAACAAAAACAGGGTTTCTAACGATTTTTGTTATATTTTTTATTCGAAAAAATCCAAAATATATTTATTGTGGAAACTTGAGACACTCAATTGTTATTCAAACAATTATTTTTTTCTCAATAAAATTTAAAAAAAATGTACTTATTTAAATTTTATTTTATATTGATTTGTGTATCAAAATCAATATAAAGTTTTATAATAGTAGCCAGTAAGTATACTTGATATAACTGGACTGTAAAAATATCCTTAAAAGTAGAGATGACACATAGTCGCAACTCAGAATCATTCTTTTATTTTCTATGATTTATCGTTGAATTTAAATTTAACACAACCAATATAGTGACTTCGGTACTCTATAATGAGGTTCCCTCAACCTAATAATAGGCACAGCAGTCTGATTTCCTTGATGTTTTTCCTTCTGAATTATGTAATGATAAATTAGCAAATTCTTTAGAATCCAAGGCACAAAATTTAATTATCATACCTATAAATTATAGGGTCTTGAATATTTATATATTATTTTAATTAGAACTACTTTAACATGTATTATTACTCCATTTTTTAACGCGATAATATGATTTAGTCTTCTTTTTCGGGAATAGGATATGGACATTTCTAACTCACATATATGTACAAGATAAATAAGTAGTATATTAATTAACTAAGTAGATACCTAAGTATTTGTCTATAGTAACATTTTAATTACCAAATTTAATTCTTTAAACATATCAAAATTCATATTTACCTATACTATGAATTATTAACTTGAAAACAGCTTAAATTATACTATTTATATTATTTAAAATATCTATATTATTCATATGACACATAAGGTGATAGGATATGATAAAATTTAAATTATTAATCGATGTATAAATTCCTTTTGTAAAAAAATATAATATTGTAACTTGTAGGTAGGTAATAATTGTTTTTAATTATAAAGTACATATCCTGAAAATGGAAACTTGTTTTTTAGATTACTACAAACCTGCAAAAGCACTTTTGTAGTAGACTGTCAAATTTTCTGAAGATTTTATTAAGCTCATATAAATTTTAATTATTAATCTTATACAATTTTTACTATCGTTTTTGAGTCATTTTTATCATCCATTTAAGTTTTAAGAATTAAAATAAATTATTCGTAATCATATTATTTCATGTAGGTGCCCATATAAAAAGTTTTTTTATTTTCTTTAGCATAACAAACATATTCTTATACAGCGGGTTTTTTTAAAATGATTTATTTCTCTGCGGGCGATTTCCCATATACCTACGTTTAATTTATTTATGTAACAGTTACCTTCCTAAATATAGTATTTTATAGCGTGATAAAATATTTGAGATTAATGTATAACGCTATTCGTTAGAGGATAAATTTATTTTAACGACATTTTTTTAATTGATTTTCATCTGAAGTAATACCATAATAAATTATCACACAGCAAAGAAGGTAAAATTTTTAGAAAATGTTTCAACATTTTGAATCAGTATAATATAATTTGTTTTACACTTAACCGCATAAAATGTTTATTTAGGTACCTACTATTCGTTCCTATTAATGTTATTTCGACTTAGAAGCACAATGGAAATTTCAACAAATTATCTTCATCGATTCACTACCCACTAGTTAACTGATTTTGAATTATATAATAACTAATATTATACTAACTATATATTTTAGTAACTAATATAACCTATATTATTAACGCTATAATAGAATCATTAATTGGTAGAATAATATGTTACAGAATTAATTTAATATTGCAAAGCGCTGTTATACATACTATTAGATACCTACTAATGTCAGTTAGAGGTTCATTATTGTTTTCAACCGTCAATTATAAAATATTGAAAGTTGATTTAGATTAGTTAAGACTCAAGGATATGTATTTAGTAAACAAATTAACTGTGCGGTTTTTTCCTACAGTAAAGAAAATCTCTCAAGGTTGAAAGAGGATACTTATTTATTTATAGAATAAATTTATAAGTTTTGCAGCTACAAGTGTCGAAACTCGTTGTTTAAAATATGTCTTTATTGGAGGCTCATAAGTATAAAATATGTAATAATATCATCGAAGTAATGATGTATTGAACAAAAAACAACGACTCGCTACGAAAATAATATTGATTACTATAATATACTCTAAATATGCTACTACCTATTATATTGAATAGAATTGATACATTATATAGAAAATTATCTAATGCCAGGCGTTATTTTTCGTACTCGTCGGACGATTTATCTTTCCAATTTTTCTTGCTCATCACATCATTAATACATGCGTTATATTATTATCGTTGTATTCAACATCCAACGTGTCTACATTACCATGACCTTTATAGGTATACACGCGTATGTGAGCATTAATAGTATATATATAATATATAATGTATATAACAATAATTACCGTCACAAAACCTACGCGTTACATAACCTAACGCCCCATCACTAAGTCGGTATATACCTATATATTATAAGCATTTAATAAGAATCACGTACGTACAACATATATATATATATATATATATATATATACTATCCGTATAGTCTTATATACAGGTATATATGCTATGGCTGAATTAAAAGTTCATGTAGTCACTCGAGCGCAACGGTGGTACCCAATTATGTTACTCGTGGAACGTGGAAATCTGTAATGTACCTACGACAAAGATTATACTGTAACTCCGATCAAATCGTCTGGTTTTTAGAATTTTTTATTATTTTTTTTTAAAATACAAAGAAAATTATACTTTTGTATTTTTTTTCTACAACTTCTGTTGAGACAATTGTTGACCCACTATGACCTTTTCCCGGTTGCCGCACTGTACTATAGTGTATTGTCTTTAATATCTTTAAAATAATACAATAGTGGCTGTAGATAGATGTTTTTTTCTTGAATCGATAAAATATTATTTTGTAACTTTCATTAAAAATAATAAACTGTTCATAGCTACCAATATTATATAATGGTTCTTTATGAAATCAAATTAATTTAGTGATAATTATTTCGGATCAAGTAACAGTTTGAAAACATTTAAAAATAAAAACTGTAAAAACCAATAATTTAGATTGTTTATTTATTTTTGTTAAAATATAATATAAAAATAAAAACTCATGAGTTGATTCCGCCTATTGAAGGTATCTATACTCTTCGCATAATAATACTATGTCGTCCTAATTTCACTAAAACTTTATAAAGTTTGAATAAATATACACCATAATAAGAATTAATCACATAAACAATTCTGTTTAGTATACAGAGCTATCAATATATAATAGTATGTAAACTCAAATGTACATAAAATTAAACAATTTTAAATATTGTAAATTAAGACTTCTAATAAAAAATATTTAAGAACAGTAATTGAACAGTCTAAAAGTATATAATTAATGATATAATATTTATTAACCAATTCAAAATATAATAAAACTATATAAATGAAGAAATAGCTTAATATCATGATGGGTTATTTAAAACTAATTAAACGATTTGATAATCCACCATAAACATACTAGGTATTTAACGTATCTAAATTAAATAATGTCACGATTCATCTATAAGATAGTTATGGATCATGGTAAATAGTTGCTTAACTCTCTTCGGTTTATAAATTATTAACTAAATATACTTATTAACTTATTATTATAATTGACTAAATAGTAGTAATTTACTAGAAATTAGTATGATATTAGCAAAAGTACCTATACTTACTTAATTAAAAACAATTTAAAATATAATTTATGCACATTAAAAACTAAAAAATCTACACAAAATTAAAAAAAAAACAATTTATTAAGAAAACTTAATTGTTTTGAATTTTCAAGGAAAATATTTTCAAATAAGTTGTTGTAATGTGCATTTCCTGATTACATTTCCAATTGATTTCTTGTTTTGCATTATGCGGTTTTCATGTCCTTCTATATTTTAGTATACAGATATTTAAATTTACTATCAATCATCAAAAATGTTTTTCAAGTATTTAACTGTTGTTAGCAGTTTTCCATTATGTTTATAGTAAGTTTTTAAGTAAATTTAAAAATTATCTTTCAAAAACTCTAAAATAAAAGAAAACTTGGGAAGTCACTTTTCTGTAATGAAGGAGCATATCTCTTAATTGGGTAAATAAATCATTGTGTACAAAAAACGACTGACCTATCTCAATATATTATTTCTAAGGGTATTTTATAATTTATTTATATTATTATTAGTAGTATATTTTTCTATTAGTATCACAATAGGTTGAATTATAATTAATATTTATTGAGTTATAACAAAATAACAAAAATCGATTTTATAAAAAAATTAATATTACGTAAATACTAAATATCTACGTATTTCCTGAGTATTATAAGAAAAATAGGAGGACATTTTATCTTTATATCTCCCAGAGTACTAACTAGATCCAAAGAACAAGAATACTCCCACGAGTCGAAGTTGAGGATTGAAATATTTTTACTGCTCCAGAGATGATGACTGGTACATAAAACACAAACATAACAATATAAAATCACTTAGCTCAGAATCTAAAAGTGTTCACAAAAAAAAAAAATAATATATATATATATAAAACATACCTGCAAAATACTTCTACTATACTTACATTTTTACATTTAACGAATGTCGCTTAAATTATATAGGTATATTTGAGAAGCTGATTTTAATACACAGATTCCTCATTGGTACATAGTATATAAAATATATATAATATAACAAACTATATATATTATTTTTACTGATTTTTACTTGATTGATAATATTATATTATTAAGTTTATTTTATTAGTCTTTATAAATGCTTTGTTAGTAAGGCATTCGTTTTTGACAAGTGCTCAAATCTCGAATTGTAAACAAGTTTTTTATAAACAATTTCTATTTAATTATAATAATTCCTTGAAGTCAGATGGGGAGTGAGGTTAAGCTAGAAAAATGCTTACAATTTATAGTATTTCAATTGCGTAGCATATTTTAAATGATGTAGGTATTCTTTTTTTAGATTTTAATTACATTTTATGTACACGTAATCTTTTTACTAATGCTAAAAATGTATTGTGTTTTTTGAAAGATACATATTTTTATTACTATCTTCGAAGCAAATTCAAAAACTATTAATGCTGCGAATATAACAACAATCGGAAAACCTGTTTTTCTAATAATTATTATTTGAGAATAATAATTTAACACATGGTAGTCTCCGGTTACATCCAATTTAAATTTATTATCCTTAATGTGAATATGAATGAGCCAATATTTTATTATAAAATCTATTTTTACTAATAATATTTGTAATAGGAAATTAAATTTTGAATGACTTCTAATTTATATCATTTTATTTTTGATATGTTTTTAATAGTCAAAATGTATAATAAAAATATAATCAAATTACCTGGTTAGGTAATCAGTATAATTTTTATATAGGCGTGCACAGAAGGTATACAGCTAGAGTATGCAGCTGTATACTCTGAATGCGATGCCTTTTATTTCCGGAAATATCAAATAAAAATAAAAAACCTTATACATTTTTGTCTTTAAGCACACGCACAAAAAAAAAAAAAAAGTGCAACTAATAAAAGGAGACAGGATGATTTGACAAGAATGCTATGTAGTCGTGTCATCTAACGGTCTAACTGTCTGAGTCCTGCAATACAGAAGAGAGAATAAGCTATTAAGACTAAAACACGTAAAATACTAACATTTGAAAAAAAAAGTGATGAGTAAAATGATAAAATAATTGCAAAAACGCATATATATTTTTATACCACAAATTTAAACGTTTAAAACGCAGTTTTCTGGATACGTATATATAGCATACTAGGGCTACTCACTCATATAATACTGTTTATGTATATACAGCGGAAGACTCAATAGTGTGTAGCACTATATAGTTTTACAAATGCAAGTAATTATAGAATCGTTATTTTTTTTTTTTTAATTATCACTAATCTTATTACATTCATAAACAAACAATGCAAAAAATATACAGTTATTGTAATGTACCTATAGTATAATTATCAATACGAGGACCACAAATAATTCCTCAGGATTTTTAATGATTAGGTATCATTCTTACATGCTTCATATATTTTTTACTAAAATAATGAAATGTTTAGCGTCCTACGCCTATAATTTAAAATAACCTCGTTAAACCATAATAATTATACACTATAAGGTAAGTATGTACAGTGACTATCCGGGGGTAGATAAAAAGCAGGAGGCCCATATCAATCGTATACAAATTATCATGTATATAATATATATTGTCGAATATAATTTGTTTAGTCAAAAAGCTTGAAAATGTATCATAAAGTTCCTCATAAGTTGATCATTTACTAATTAAAATAACATAGAAAGTACTTATAGAAAAAATATATTTTTTAAGCATTAGAGTTTTCACGAAATTATAAATAGAAATTTAAAAAAAAAATTCTTTTTTATCTAAATATTCAATATTAGAAAATGTAATACTATATTCTTTATTAATTTTCCTACATATAATAACAATAATTAAAATGTTTACCAGAAAATCAATTTCATATTTTATGAGCATTTGTAATTAAATTTATCGTTGCCCTAACACGGTAACGCTTTACGTGTACTGTTTGTAGGGGATTATAATATACATGGGGACGGGGTGTCCGTTGTTTTGACTGGTTTTGGCGCCGTAAGACTAACTCTTGTCTCGCCGGCAGCATGGTTACTTTGTTGTTAAAACTGATTTGTCCCGGTTTCCGAGTGACAAAATACACTGGACAGGTAATAAGTGCATGAAGAACAAAATATTGTCGCTCAAATTTGGCTGAGTCACAGATCGTTAAACTATCTGTACATAGTAAACTAGGTATATATATTATAATGTAATGTTATTTATTAATCATATTAATATCAAGTTATTATAATCGATTAATTCAATGATAAAAAAAAAAACTGTTATATATTCGAATGTCGTAAATCCACTTTCGTCCATACTTTGTTTTAGCAGTTTATAATAAGTACCTGAACAAAAAAATGTTAGAGGTAACAATATTTTAACCGATAAAATATGAACTTTATAAATAAACACTTGAAAATAATATGATGCTTTTAAATAGTTCGATAAGATTATAAATTAAAAATCGCTCTGGTTCTAAAATTTATGTTATTTTCAAATCAAATCAATACATAAATAACATGTTTAGTGAAGGTATTGCTATACAAAAAAATATTTAAGTTAAACAAAATAAATTATTATATTATAAGTTTACATTTGAATTAAATAAGTAAATTAATAATGCGAGTATACGATACGTTATAATGTATTATTTTATTTTGGAAATGCTAGAACTACGTTATGACTAATTAATTATTAATGAAATATGAATTCGAATTATACACATACATTACATAACTGACTTACTTCACAATGACGAGGCACTCTCGACACCTACTATACAGCAGAGCAGTCATCTACCGTCCCCCCTTTTTTAATTGTATGTTCTTAGTGTCCTTCACGATAGTTTTAAGTGCATATAATTGTACTATTCTTTTTTAAATATTGCAGGTGAATATTATTATTTTCCATAATTTATTTATATTTTATAGTTCGACTTAATGCATTTTTACATATTAGTAAGGTAGTACCACATTATTTTTACCACCATAATATGAATGGTCAACGAGTCACTACTACAATTATATTGAACATTATCTATACATAATGTAAATACATACTTTTGATAGCAGGAGAGGTGAAATTTAAAGTCAATATTTAATATTTATATACACTGTCAGTTTGTAAATGTACTCGTTCCTACGCCAATTAAAAGCTTTTCTTTCCAAATTTTATAAATTAATAATCGAATAAACAAAAAAAATATAGTATTCAAAATATTTACATATTATATGTTTATGTCATTTAGTATATTATACGTATGCATAAATTTGTATTCACGTAAAATATATTAAGTTCATACATAAAACGTTTAAAATTAATCAACAATTAACTATATTCAACATAAAATAAATTATAATAAAAAGTGGAATTATCTATGCTTAACATTCACTTCTACCTATTTTAAGTTTTAATGATTAATATAGAATGATAGGTAATCAGACCTTTTACTTTTACATTTTAAATTTCAAAGCGTAGGATTTCAATTATATTGTGAATTTAAGTAAGTCACCATACATTACGTCATGAATCAAAATATTATATAGGTGCCTGCATAATGTATACTTTCATGTAGGTACCTAAAATGTATTTATATTATATACATACGTAATATCCCATTACTGCAATTTATGAATATGATTTATATATTGGACATCACAAAAAAAGCATTTAAAAGTTGTTGAGGCACTACAATAATAATAAATAATTATAAGTTATTATTATAAATACACTAGTAGGTACATGATGTGACTTGGCCAGGAGGAACTGAGAGGACTACAGCCTTCCAGAAATTTCGGGAAAATATAAAAATGCTATCAAAACTCGGTGAACGTATTACAAAAGACTAAGATTTCTGTATAAATCTAAAATTACGCCATTGCTGTGCATGTACCTTTTTTTCTGAATAGTACCATAGAGACAAGCTCTATACTATAAAATATCACCTACTTGAATAATTGTATATAAATATAAAGTATTATGTCAATCACTTTCACACAGACTACAGACACTACACACACACACCAACAAACTACATAGTATTTACCTAGAATTGTTCAACTCAGAAAAATTTAGACAGTTTTTATGAAATAAAATATAATATGATTTAGACAAATATAATTTTAATTACAGTTATAATTGAATTTGTAATTAAATGAGCCATTAATTTTATAACATACAATAAAAAATAATAAAAAAATATTTAATAATATTTAATATTTTATGTTATAAAATCAATGTTGAAACTAATATCTGATAAAATTACGAATTTGCTATTTTTCCGTCATGATTCATACCAAAAGCATCATAAAATATTACCAAATTTATGAAGTTATGAGTTATAAGGGATTCTATAATTCTTTTCTATACAACAAATTATCGCCCACTCTTCTCTTTCCTACCAATTTAAATCTAGCTACATTAGTACATCACTACATCACCTTGATCCTATACACAAAACTAGTTTAACGCTTATAATATATACATAATGTATTAATATATGCAGTTAAGAATAATTGTATAACAATTTTAATCTTCTAAAACACCAATTAAACAATGGAAATGACTTTCGACAACATGTTGGTTACGTTTAGACTTTCAAACAGTTTCAATGTCTATCTTCAAAATTATTCTGTTTCCAATATATTTTATTGAGCTGAGGATGCACACGAGGATGGTTTTCTATGACTTCCAATTCAAATAGCTCGCATTCTGTATAGGGTTTTGGTACCTAGCTTTAGTGTTAATTTTTTGGTCAACACTTATTTATTTTGTGTAGCCAATTATTATGTAGGTTTACTTATAGGCATCAGTGCATCACAATTAATATCAATTATCTAAATTTACGTTTCGATTTTCACGATAACATTAAAAATTATTTAATTATAAAATGTATTATTACGAGTTATGGACAATGCGTCATATATATATATTGTATATAAATTATATGCTACAGTAGCAATAATCTTAGTAAAAAATATATAATATTATAAAAATATAAACGTTCAATTAAGATTGTAGATGTCTACAACAACAACAGATGTAGGTACTCCAAATATACACGGTATGTCGGTATGCACCTACTCGCTATCGTAATTCAACCCACAATAATAGTTATCAAGGCCCGAGGGATTATTTATTTTCCACCTACTTAACCCGTTACACATTAAGATATATTTATGTTTTGATATTTTATTTACTACCGGTATGTTATTGATGACATTAAAAAATGTTTTACTAATAAGTACCTTCCTATAACAATTATATATTATTATACATTATAGATAATTATTAGGTATTTATTATTTATTGTAAGTATATACATAATCATTCTCATCGATACCTGCACGAATGTAGGTATATTATTATACATATTATTAATACAATAATATGTCCCTTCTTATACCACAGAATACTAAAAAATTAAGAACCTACTGTTAAAATCGAAATCAATCAAAATGCAAATATATATCTAAATACTATAACAACACTTAAACCGTGTTGAATATACGTATTTCTATAAATGGTAAAAGGAAACGAGTTGTAATATAATATTATATATATATATATTGTGTTGTACATGAGACATCGCGAATAAATGTCTGTTAACACCTTATACATACAAACATACATACATACATACGAACAGTTCACAACTGAACTTACAGTCACCGACTACAGCTAAAGACATTAAATTATTTACGCGCAATCCGCGAGTAAATCTCGCTTTTTAAATCGTAGTTACGCACGAAGGTATCAGAGTACCTACACGTACAATACATTTAAGTTATACTTACACATAGGGTGATTCATTTTAACAGTGTAGAAGACAACTATCGCTGCACCAGCCAGTTTTCAAAATAATGTGTTTACATAGTTCGGAGCACTTATTAATATATTATACTTATATAACAACAAGTTTTTAAAGAAAAAAAGTAATTTTTACATTTAATTTTTTTTTTTTTGATTTTTATCTAAAACCCAAGACAAAAATAGTTACCGTTAAATTATTGACCCTGTATAATAATAATATACACGTGTCAGATATATATAAATAAACTTATTATACATAAGATTTAGATCTAAGTTGACCGGACAAGTCAAAACGGTGGTTATATTTACCTACGTCAGGTCAGATCGGGTCATTCGTGGGCATGCTATATAGGTGGTGTACACTAATATATATAAAAACGTGATGGTTTTTGTTTGACTCGACATTACCTCACTATAATACCAATCATTTTATACGCGGCTTAATTAACGATCGAATCAACATATTATAATATCACATGCGCGTAAATAAACAGAATGATTATATGAATGTATTTTTTTTTTTTATGTAAACAGAGTACACTATACAGCTGCAAGCGTGACGTTCTAGCTATGCCGCGTTCCACCTTCTACTCGTTCCATCGGTTTCATATATTATTACCTCGGATCTAGATAATATTATATAAAATTATAACCCGACGCATTTACAATATTATCTGAAAAATAACTGTATACTTATCGTATTTTATAAAACGCACCGGTACATTTTTATATAATATTGCGCGTGTTCACTATTCAGTATGTTTTGCATTTGTCGTCGCTTTTATAATCCTTGCAGTATTTATACTTACATTTTATACATATTATTGGTTACACACCGTAATTGTCGTTGAGCGTATTAAGTACGTATGAAATCACAATGATATAAAATCATCAGACTTGTTTGTTGCGGCACACCGTCCATAACTAACTAGGAATTCGGAAGAGACGATGAGCACTGCAAAGCAGAATAGCATCCTTAGCCACCACACGATACAGCGTCGTAACGACCTAACTTATAAACTTTAAAACGGTTCATTAAAACTATTTAGGTATAAAAAAAAAAAAGACAATTTCGATATAATTTCAAGATGATAATCGATCAAAAGTCAAAACACAGAAGTCCAAGGCAAGAGTGAAGCAGGCTAGTCGCAGTATGAAATTGTCTTAGCCATGTTGTTTTATGTTGGTCTCTGATAGACTTATGTAAACAAAACATGTTAGAATTATGCATAGCGTAAATACGAGTACTATACATTATATAACAATGACTTCGGAAATCGGAAAGCTCATTCTTCGAAGATGTTAAATGATTGGTTTCAAAACGCATTTTAAAATTTAAACAATAAACTATGATACCACGCGCCATTTCAAAAGAATTATCAGTACCCAAGCACTTACGATAAAGTAATTATGAGTAAAAACCTAAATAAATTAAATAACTCAATTTATAAATAATAATTGATTGAACATTTTTAAAATTCTCAAAGTGAAATATAATTTCATACTAGCCAATATTAAGAAATAAGAAATACCGGACCAGGTACAAAGACCGGTTTTATCGGTAACTCATCCCGGTGCACTTAGAACAAACACTATTGTTTAACCACATTAATAATATCGCATTAAAATAATAATATTTTATGTTACTAGCTACTGGTGGACCTACCTCGGTGTAAGTTGATACCGTAGTTACTTGATTTAATATTTCTTGTACTAAGTCTATTAAGGAGCTAGTTTCCTAGTCCTGATTCCGTGCGTTAAGGAGCAAGTTTTGTTTTGTAATTAGGTATTATTGATATATTTAGTTGAAATTTTTAAATGCAGAAAATCATGTGCAAAGCTGTGTTTGTATGTCTAGTCATCTCCAGTGAAAACCGTTGACTAGCTGCGGTAGATTTGATACGACGCCCAAGAGTGTGTACCTCGTTGGTTTGCTTACGAATTGAACTCGTAAATCGTAATTAATAAACATTGTTACGATATTCTTCCTACTTGGTTGTTAACCAGATCGATAATCGTAACTATATGTCCCAGTAACGGCAGTCACTACGGAGGGCACTATTGGTTAGTTTCACAGTTATCTCTAAAATTAAGTTTTTAAATATGTAGTTACCATTCCGGGGACGCGCTTTGTCTACTTAACCCCATAAGAGTATAATATATATTAATTACAACTAATACAATCTGATAATCGTTAAAAACCTATGTCGCTAACAACGATTTTCATTAATACGATTTTGGTGATTTCGATTGTACCTATACAAATCGATTCTGATAATAAGTGATTAACTCCGTTTGTCGAGTACGTCATCAGTCATCAGTGTCTACGTCACTGGTTGCCGGGCCGGTATTGAAAAATATGATATTATTACCACCACAAGCGATGTGTTCAGAGGTGAGTAGCTAAAATAATATGTTTGATTTTTATTATTATTATTATTATTATTTAAATAAACACGACGTGTGAGTTTGGCACTACTTTGTGTCGGCTAAACGAGCCGCCACACCAACATTTGTTTTCTCTGTCTATTTCGCACATAACGCAGGAACAGAGATATTCGGTATTTCCACGATTACGACTCTCTGGTTCAGTTTAGGGCAAGGACACCTAAATCATGTATTTTATAAAAAGGAATATTTCCTGTGCATTGACCGCATAGTTTTTTTTAACATTTTCATTTTCGATTAAGTCATCGATGGTGTTTTAAAAATAATCGAAATTAATTTAATTTCAGACACGTTTATATTTATAAAAAATTAAAAATACAAAAAACCATCCAGTCAATGCACCGGAAACATTCTTTCATGTGAAATATATAATATGCGACTTTGCCCTAAACCCAACCAGAGAGTCGCAATCGTGGAAATCGGGAATATCCTTATCGCTATATCGTTTATTATTATACATTTATACGCGAGATTGACGGAGAAAACAAAACATTATGTTGATGCGACGGCCCCCCGAATAATATTATCACGATTGTTATTTTATTTGCCCCACAATACGTGGCGTCATCTGACGGCCCGTGCCGGCGGCGGAACGGCGTCCGCGCACAGATGGCGCTCTCGGCGTCGTCACCGTCGAGTCGGCTGGACGTCCTCGCTGTCGGTGAATATTTGGCGGTCTTTGTACCAGGGGATCATGTTCGGGTAGCGCTCGTGCAGGCCGCTCGCCATAAAACGCGTACGCGGCAACCCGGCCGGTCCCCGCGACCGTCGCGCCGCCGTTACCATCGCACACGCCCGTCCGTTGAATTATCCCGTACGCGGTACCGCTCCACATCGCCATTCACCTACGTACATATTATAATAATATATTATTATTAAACGAACGCGTTCGTCGCAATAGAGCCCACCGAAATCCGTGAGCGCCGAGAGCACCAAACTGCAGTGCACGGCCATTGGGCTTCGATATTTTACGAATCGCGCGTCGTATGAAATAAAAAGTTTAAATGTGCAAGTGCACTATCGCACTGAGTATGCGCGCAGCGTGAAAATATTGTCGTAAACAGTCGTGACGATAATTTTACCACGTAACTTTTACTGTCGTACAAAAAGAAAAAGCTTAAACGCTCCGTTAAAAAACCGAATGTTATTTAAAACGCTTCTAGTCCTATCGCAGTTACAGAATGACGTCGAAACGAGCGCTTAAAAACGTCGCGTTATACACCGTTATCGCACGACATTGCAGTGTGCATCAAAATGCACGTCGTCAAGTCCGTAAGTTCAGAACGGACGGCGGCGATCGCGTTCAAAACCCGTCTCTCGGCGTCAGACTCGCACGTGGGATGCCGACGGGACAGCCCCGAAGTACGCTGTGCGCGCACGTGACACGGCGGCGGTGGCGCGACGACCGAATTTTCCCGCCGCGATTCGCGCGGGTCCGTTTTGGACGGCGCCGTGACGCCGACCGACCAGGATCCTATATCGCGCGCGCGAAACGACGAGCGGTTCGAATACGTTCTCTCGGCGCGTCGTCTTCCTCCGGTTCGTCACGTTTTTGGCGATCAGCACACGGCGGCCGCTCACGTCCCATCCGCGCGCGTGACGTGCATATCCGCTCCCGCATTTGACGAAGCCACGCCTGTTCCGATCGGCCGGATATCGGACGTGTCGTTTTCGGCCGTGATAAGTCCGCGGACTGTTTTGTTTATGACGGTAAACGGCACGACGATACAGAGAGCATATTATAAACGTTATATACGCGGACAACGGCGACGGACATCGGGCGGAACACGTAGCGCGCCGTCGTCACCGGTACGTGAAATGCCGAACAACGGAGCAACAGTGCCGACGAACGGGTCTGCCGGACTGGTTTCTGGGCGGGCGAGGCGTGGCGCGGAGGTATTGCGCGTTACATGGTATTTTTTTTTTTCAAAATAATAGGGGACCCCTCGGATCGTCGTCGTGCCGCGCGACGGGGCCCGGTGTCGGCGGCGGCGCTCGTAACGCGACAGCGTAACGAATGGTATCCTGGTACGGGACGCCGCATACGGCTCGCAACAGTTTGCTCGCGCGACTACGTATAATGGCAACCGTGTAATCATACGTAATCATACGCGTCGTCTGTAGGAACCGACCGATGTTTTTGTCGTCATTCACATAATACGTATCGCGGTGGTTCTTGATGATTATGAGTGTCGCCGAACAGGATTCGAGTTGAAGGGTGTCGTCGGGAGAAAAAGGATGAACACTTGCGCTAATAGTTGTGCTCTGTGATTTCCATTTGTTTCTCCACCAACAAATCGTCGACTTCGCTTTTCGTTACTTACGAAATACCCGACCCATGATGTTTCTTTTAACATATATAATATATTATGGTTTTGGGCTGATTTTCTGATTCTAACCGATTTTGAGTAACGCTAACTATATCACTGCTGACACTACTGTTATGTTAGTATGTTGCCCATTACATTACCGTATATTATCGTAACACTTCATCTTCATAATTGATCCAATTAAATTTACTATTTTAAAAACGTTCTCGTCATTCAAAGTTTGACGACGACGAAGATAATAATAAAAATTACGTTTATTTGACTATCATTTTTGATTATTTGCAACAAAATCAACTCGTAGCATAACGTAGTTTTCAAATAACGCGAAAAACTAAAAACCATATTTTATGTTTCATAAATTTTAATTGAAGTGAAAATTAATAATTATCCAGTAGCGTGCTACTTTTTCTTTTGTTTCACCCGTCCGTCGATGTGAAATTACTGAAATTCGATCGTGTAAAATCGGAGATCGCCGCCACCGTCGTGTCGATCGTTCGCGGCGGCTGGTGTTACTACAATACCGGTAACGTGAGGCGAGCTCGGAGTCGCTCAGCCGCTGCGGTCCGCCGCCTGTGTTCCTGGTACCGAAAACCTACGATTTGTGGCAGAGTGACGTAACTGCCACGTTTTGACATGGTTTATGACAGCTGGGCCGGAATAATAATAATAATAATAATAATACTCGCCTGTACTGCGTTTTTGTGGTACCGGCCGCCGCCGCCGTCGCCTCCACTGCCTAGTCCATGTCACGTCCCGCCCGGACGTTTCGAGTTCTCCACAGAGGTTCCCCTCCCAGTCGTCGGGGCTCGAACCGAAGGGATTGTGTGCTCATTCAATTTTTCTCTGTCTCTCTCATTCTTCCTCGCTCTCTCTAAATCTCTCCATTCTCGCTCCCTCGCCCTATCGCGTTCTCTTTCTTCTCGCTCTCAGATACTCACCCTATCTCTCTTGCGCTTCCTTTTTACTCTTTGGTTTTCATTACGTCTCGTTTCACCCGTCGGCCACAAACGGGTTTTACGTCCGTGAACGTTTTGGTTTCATTTTAGTTTACATATTATTATTATTATTATTTTTGTCTACGAACAACGAGCGTCGTCTTTCAAATTTCTATTGGCTGCTTAGTGTTTTTGTTCGACAGTATTTTTACCAAGGCCGTAGCTGGAACAAATTTCTGTGGGAGATTTAAAATCGAATCATATATCTTCATAATATATTTAGTTTAAAATAAACTAACATTAACTTTTATCGTAAAAAACAGTATGTATATTATATTAATATACACCTAGATAAGATTTTTTTTATGTATCGATATGTGATAATTTATTGAAATTTTAAATAAAATATTTTTATTACCTGAACAAACAAACAGTTTTTTCTTTTGCGAAACAATAGTTCTAACTACAATAACTAATAAGTAACTTGTTTTTTTGAATATCCTTATAGTTCATACGTCTTGGACTGACAGTTTTATTTCATATTTTCGGGGGAAAACAGCAATACGGTTGGTGTAGTTTGATTACTTAAGTTGTATTTAAGTTAACAAAAGATTATAACACGCGTATATACTAGTTACTAGTATTTAGTAAATAGTAATATATTATACATCATACAAAACCTCAACGTAATTTGTACTCGCGCGATTATATTATATACAACAATATAAATTGTAAAGATCCTTTATACACAGTAATAATTGGTAATAAAGTATATGATAAACTATTATAATAAATTGAGTTTTATAAATCGAATTCATTAAACATAAAAAATGTTGAGAGTTTGAACCCCCTAAACACAGACTTGCATATTTTCCAATGCCCAGTGAAGTGATTGTACAAAAATAAAATGATAAAATGTTCCTCTCGATAAACGTATTGTCTAAAGATTTATTGATGAAATATATCAAAAATAAGATAATACATATGTAATTATTTTCGTGACCACTTATTATTTTGATCTCTTATACGATACATAAATACATAATAATAATATATTATAATATAAGTAATAGGTAATATCAGATTGCAAGTAGGTGCTTATAATAAAATTCAACGCGTGTTTAAACCGGATGTTAAGGCTGCAGATGCATTTTTCGCCAGTCAACATTTCATTGTTCCTTTTGATTATTGATTATTGATTTTTTTTTGTCTAGGTAAATCGCTTAATAGTTAATATTGTTTTGCTTGTAATTAAATTATTTTATATATATATATTTTATATTAATATAAAAATAATCAGTCAATTCAATTATCTTTTCTTTTAATAACTTCAATGCAGTGTTTTTAATTACCATTACTTGTAGTCTTTATATCATTAATAATTGTTAATTGTAATATACCAGTGATTAGTGATTATAATATAATTTTTTAACATTTATCTCATAGTTATGTGCTAAATTGTATTCTTGTATTGTATTGTATTTAAGAAAGTTCTTTATATATACAGAATATTATTAAGATATAATATATCTAATATTAAATACAGTTTCAAAACGTTATACATACTTTGTACAGGAACTTGAATTAAATTTAGTTTTCAAAGTTTATCTTTAATGATTATAATGTACATTTAACATTTTATATAATAATCACGGTAGATTATATGATAATATTATGATTAATTGTTTGCAACTTATTTGAATATTTTTTAATTTACTCTGTATTAATTGGAATTTATTTTAGTTTGTAGTAGCTAGGTATAAAAGTATACTTATTGACTACATTTTGCAGTAATCATATAATAAATACGAATGGTCAATAATATCACAATAGTAAATAACAGATAGGCTATTGCTATTGATCATAGTAGGTACTTAGCTAGTAATTATTTATCGATTATAAAATTTGACACGCACCAAACTTGAGTTTCTATGAAACTTTCGGTTAGGAACTCGGCCACTAGACTCATTGAAATTTACATATATACCTTATTCTATCGTATAGGAACTAACATATATATTTTTTACCTGCTAGGTCTCGAGTAGGAACCTGGAATTTACATTCGCCCAAATAAAGTATTACCCGAGTGCGTCCTGAAAAAAAAAGTTCATATATTTGACATAGTCAGTACATCCCAGTTAATTTAGAGGCACCCAATTATTATTGAAGTTAAATTGAAATGCAATTTCCCCGCCATTTCCAGTGCTTCACATTCATATAACAATAAAAATAAAACACCTATAAATTATTATTGTTATAGATTTAAACGGTTATGGACCAGTTATTAATAAATAATACAAAATTTCAACAATAAAAATCTAAACACTACAATGCTTGAAAATCAAAAACTTATTTATCGATAAATTGATTACTGGTTATTGGTTAAAGTGACTGGTTATAAATTTATAAAATATTTTATACAGAATCGGAAATTTTATGAAACGTTATTACTATTACGCAAGTAAAGTAACTTGTTGAATTTGAAGAAAAACAATAATTTATTTATTCATGTTATATTCAATATCATTTGCCGATAATAGTGCAGACGCACTCGGGTTATGAAAAAGATAAAAAATAAAAACGGGACATCCCCTTGAGGACAACTGGTGCATGCCCCAAAGTATTACATCTGAATATCGATCAATACAAATGATGTAATAGATATTCTATACTTTTTTTTATCCCATAATTTTTTTTTTCTTTACTTGTCATTTTCGGCACAATTGATACATGCCCAAAGTAGCCTTTCGAGAGTTGACCAAATCTAATATAACGTGTAACCTAACCTATGATTTCAACTATGTTCATACTTTTTTATGTTAAATAAATGAAAATCTCAATATACACACCAATTTTTTCCAAAATGCATTCATCGCTTCGCTTGACGTTTAGTATCTAAAACATAATAGTATCAATTTAGACTAATACATTATAGATTTACATTTAACTATATTTACATTTAAATAATAATTAATAATTTAGTTTGTTTTTATGAAATATTCAAATACTAGTCCATTATAAAATATACATAAGTTGTAAGTACGCTTATCTTATTTAATTTACTCTATATAGTATGTACAATGTATATTATAAGAACACTTTATCTCAAAAAAATAAAAATTTTGCAATATTTGTTATAAAAAGATAAGTAAACTGATAAATAATAATAATAATTTTTACAAGCATACATAATTTGAGATAACATTGTAATAATTCATCTCATACGTGTAGGCAATATAAAATGCTAATATGTATTTTATGTTATCGGTTGTAAGGTAAGAAACGACTTAAATTATTGCAAAAAAAAAAAAAATAAAAATAAAAATAAAGTGTAATTTATGATAATTTTAAGTAAAACCTATAAGATTTAAATATTCAGTACATTCCAGTTTTAAAACTTACACTGACGGCTCAGTGTTATACAACTGAATTTTTTTTTTACTGTTTTTAGTTTAAGATATACATTTTTTTTATTTATAAAATGTGTAAATCGTGACTCTAATAAAAAAACTATATTTTTTAAGAAATATTTATACTTTTTAATTTCTGTAAAATTTCGATCTACATGGATATTGGTAATTATTAGAAGTTATCTATCTTTATTTTGGCGTATACTATGTTGCTAATAAAAATATACTATAATAATTTTTATTTTATGACAGATATATTGTTGGTTTATCTCTTATTATACTTAATATAATTTCTATCTTAAAAAAGTTCATAAAAAATAAAATTAAGTTTTAATATAGTCATATTAGTTATAGTTAAGATCTTAACCTAAAACTGATGTTTCAAACGCGTTTTAGTGTCCATCTTTAAAGTGACCCTATAATTATTACTCTTATTATAGTTTCTACAGTTGATATTTGTCGCTTTTAATTCGGTTCAACGATTGAAAACAGAAACAGGATCACTTTAAATTTAAAATGAAATAATAACGATTATTACAAACACTGTGTTAAAAAAAAATAGAAATAGTATATTTATTATTTGTTGGTACAACCAAAAGAAACGCAAGATTATAATATTATCTTAATTAGGAAAGTCCAATATATATATATATCTTTTAGATGTCAAATATTTGATTTTACAATGATGTATGTTCTTACAACCATGTATTCATGTGTATATTTTGTATATACGTGTATACGATAAGTAATCGATAAAATACCTTCAATTTTAAACTTTGGGGATGGTTTTGAATAGAAAATTGAATCTAGTTTATACTACGGAAAACAGGAGTAAATCCAATTTTTGATGAAATTGATATTGTTTTTTTTTTTGTTTAACTCGAAAATAAATAACTGTAGATACTTCAAATTTTCACTGAATGTTTATATTATTATTTTCATTATATTATATAATAATATTTTTAAAATTCTTAACTCTTTTTGAGTTATTTATAGACATAAGATATAAAAAAAATTTTAAAAAATGTTCCATAAATATCGAAAAAAATATTTGTTGGAACAAAGATTTTTATATTTAAAATATCATTGGACGAAATTACTTATTTAAAGATAAAAAAACGATTTTAATGATTTTGTTATAATTTGAAAACATTATTTATGGAAACTTAAGACTTTTACATACCTATTGGGTATATATTATTAGGCATTTTACTATTCGCAATGATATTTTTGATCTCATTTAAGATATTATTATTGTCTATTTATACTATTTCGCAGTATTTAAAGAAAGATGGTATTACATTTTTACCTCACCTATTATAAATGCAATGTTTTTAGAAAAAATTTTATCAACTTATTATAATACTAAAAGTAAAATAGATGACTTAATAGCTATATAAAAAAACATATCACAAGTGATATAGACTGCCATGGTAGACTGTCTCCGTTTAGAATCGTTTTCCGTTTGCAACGAGATATCATTGAATTCAAATCTAACATTTCGCCTTAATAGTGACCCACTCGACACTTAATGTAGGTACATCAGAGCGGTACCCACTTACCTATTTATTTTTCGTTGAATTCGTTCTTGAAATATATTAATCAAATAGATAATTGTTTCATTTTTAAAACATACTATAAGCCAATATAAGGTCTGATGACCATATCTGCAGTTCTGAATATAATTGGATTAATTATTTTAATAAATGTATTTAAATGAGATTTGACTACGTTTCAATAAGAACACCAATATTACCTATTACTTATGAGGTATAAATGTATAATATATCGATTAGTTTCCGTGTTTTAAACTAAATAATGGCTATGCATGCAAAATATGATTATAATACTGTTTACTAATTATAAAATATTTGTATACCTATAAATGCCATAAAAATTTTGAATTATATACATTATTATGAATTGTGCAACGAGGGAAATTTCCATTTGCTCCGAGCTTTGAAAATACACATACCTGACATACCTACCTATTTATTATTACTTATGCTATAATATTATGTTAATAGTGTTTGTACGTACATATATACAGGAATATAAGATTATTTTTTAAACAGTGGATACCTATTATGCTGGATGGTTATTATGATTTTAGAATTTTTCAATGACGGAATATATTCGTTTTAAATAAAATTTTTTTTTTTATTTTGTGTTTGTGTCATCACAGTCTTGCCATCTAAAAGCAGAATATTTATTATTGAATTCAAATTAACACGTTTATATCATTACAGTAAGCTATTCAATAACAACGAAGTATGCCCAAAATCTACTGAATAGTAAAAGCAAGTTCTTGATGAACTTTAATATTTTAATAATCTGATGCCGTAATACTCAGAATGGACAAAATATTGTTGCATAAACTTCAAATTTTGATCAAATCGTTTTTTATTCATATATATATATTATATATATTAGTTTAATTTAAAGTTTGGATTAGCTGAAGAGTGCATCATGAACTCTAAATTTCACGGGGTACCCTTTGACTTATCGCTTAAATCATATTTGTAAACTTTAAATGGTTATAAAAAATAACAAACTATCACACGTTTTAATGTAATTTTTGATATACCTAGTGTTTAAGACATTCTTCAAACGATTTCTAGAAATTTTTAATACACGCAAAATTTTGACTATGATAATGATTAATGAACAGCGTTAACCATTAAAATAATCAACCTATTACTTGTGTACAATATTAAATGCGCGTACAGGCGTACATACATTGCTTTTATATAATATAAATATATATTTACAACATACATTTTTAAATTCATGTTCCAAATCAGAATAGTATTCGAAGTATTCAGATATATAAAAATCAAGTCTCAGATAAACAGTTAATAATAAGGTATAGCAGATATGAGTATATTTAAAGTTATACTCGCAACTCGTTCGTACTTCGAAAAATATTCTGCTTTGCATGTAATAAGTAATTAAAAACGTGTTTACATTAAAACAACGCGTAAAATCCCCTAAAAAAAACTAAAACGATAAAAAAAATGGTATAAATATGATATTTAACAAAATATGATGGTTTTGCGCATTGGCTAAATTATATAAGAATTGTTTAAACCGCATAGTACCGCATATATTACCTATATTATCTCATTCAAATGCCGGTATATAGATACTATTGGAAATTTAGACCGCAAACTATGATTATCGCGTGGATATGTGGTACGACATGACGTATTATATGTCGTAATGCGGTCCTATTACTCTCTCTAATCTCTATACATGATAATAACATGTATACGTAAAGGTGTATATATACAGGTGCGGTGTCGGTGCGCCGAAGAGCGTGGATCACGCGCGTTGATAATAATTATTAATGATCCGGACGACGACTGCAGACGACGAGTGTCTGCGGCAAAGCATTTCGCATTTCACGGCATCGTTTGACTGTCGATTCGCATACGGGATACTTTCTACAACGCGTATCGAAATAATCGTAACGTGACTGGCCGCAGGAAGTATATATCCGGAGAGCTGGCGGCCGGCAGATTTGCGAATCCAAAAATCGAAACACGCTAAGGAAAAAAAAAACCGTTTTTTCCTTCCCCGGTATCGGCAACCGGTTGCGCGCCCTATAATCGACGACCAATAACTACTACGTTGCGAGGCAACGACGGCGACGCGATGATAATGAAAAAACGGAGCTCGCGCGATTACACGAAATATAATAACAAATAATAATAATATAATCTACCGCGCGACGGTGGGTGGGGGGAACGAGTAGCACTCGCGCGCGTCTCCCGAGTGTCGATCGCACGTCGATCCGTCGGTGCAGTCCGGCGTACATCGCGCCAATCGTCGTACCGCGCTCAACATCGGGCACCGGCATCGTGATGATCATGATAATAATAACAATATTTTTATAAACGTATTTTGCTCAGATTCGTCGTATCGAGAAGGAAAATAAATCGCGATACACATACACGTCATCCTACCGCCGTCGATATTTAATAACGCACAGTAAAAATTACATTCAACCTATTTACGTTGTACACCGGAGCGCACCACCCCGGCAGACGTCATGTCCGCGCGCGCCAGACGAGTGAATCGAATCGCGATCGACGAACCGGGGGTGCCGTCCGTCTAGCCTATAGACATAATATAAATCCAACGGCGATCGCAATTCCGTACGAAACCGTCGTCGTGCGCGTATAATAATATAAAAAAATATTTACGGAAATCTATACCGCTCGGGCAGCGTATTATAATAGTATATCGTATATACACCGCCATGTCTGCCGGACTCAAACGGAACATCAACAACAACGTGGTCGACACCACCGCCGACCGGAAATGGAGCCCGGAAGTCCATACGAAAATATTCATACCGCCCATTAGCGTCACGGAACCCCGAGCGAAATTTGCCAAAGGTAGGACGAGCGAGAGCGCGCGAATCCGTTAAACGCGACCGTCTGGAACTGCAGCGGTACATCGTGTGTCACGTACGATGTCTGAGTATATTATTTACACGTCGATGCCTATTTATACTATTAATATTGTAATATGATCACTGTTACTTTACTAATCGGTGCGATTAGTTTTTTCTCTATTTAATTTCCGCGCCGACTCTTTTCTCTGACTATAAAGATACAAGTATGGTATACAGGACCTACCTGTGTTTATAAATTTATGATCACGAAATAATGTCGTTACGTTATTTTATACGGCGCGTATTGTGATTTGTGACACATCGCGCACCACACGCATATAATAATATAACATAGCTGGTATACTCATCATCAGCTATACACATAATAATAAATAATATCATAATACGTTCGTAGTTAGGCTTAGGTACGCGTATTTTAGTTCAATGAACTTTTTTATAAAATGTATTTTAAAAGTAAAATCATGTTTGAATTTACGGTTCATTCACACTTTTGCAATGAAATAACGTTTTGACGCTGAACCATAATTGACTAGTCGTGTTCCAGTATAATCAAAAAATAACGTAATTTTTTTTCGGTAAACAATAGTATTAAAAAAAAAACAATTATTTAAATGCTGTTTTCACAAAATAAATAAAGCTTACTTTGGTTCTCAATAAACTTTTGGGACGAGGGCATAATTAATATTTTCCGATTTTCCCTTGTCTTATACATATAATGAAATATATAAAAAGTCTTTCCCTGTATTTCACTTAATGTGATTACATTATTGAAATAAAGGTATTATTACCTTTATTATAACAATTATAAAAATTAATATTATCTGTGATTTGTTAGACCCTTTTTAATATGTATTTTGATTCTTAACTTTGTATGTGTAATTATATTTTTTTTAGTTATTAGAAACTAGAAAGGAATTATTAATGAATTATCAACATTATAATTATTTGTAACTTTCCTAAAAATAAAAATATTATAAAAAAGCTTCTGACAAAACACAGATAATTATTTTCTTTATAATACATTTTTGTAATAGGTTATAATTATAACCATAAATTATATACCTTTTAACAATGTAATCTCAATGAGTGAAAAACGGTAACACTACTCGTATAAACTATGAAGAGGTATTAACCATATTACATAACTACATAAGTGTAATACGGTAAAAAATATTATCCTGGTGTGCCCTCTTAATACGATATGTAAATTTGTTGGTAATTAAATCAATGTACCTATAATCTGAATTAAATAATGTAGATTACGTTAGGTTAGGTTAGGTAGGTAATAAATTATTTAGGAATATTTTTATTTTTATTATTTGTTATGTACAAATACTTAAATTTTTAATATTATATATTTTTTTCAAATGTTTTCACAATCATTTTTTTTTTTTTTTGTTTATATTTCTAGATCATTTTATAAATGTAAAGTACCTACAATTTAAATAAAAAAATATACACTTTATTCAGCATTTAAAATTTAAAATATCTATGTCCGAACTGATGTATAAAACACTAACAAACCGTTATTTATATACATCATTTGATTATTGCGTACATGCGATATGTAATGGTCATTCACCAAAAAGTTTTACGCAACAAGAATATAAAATACATTAAAATGTAATATATATTTATATTTTTTACATATACTACCAGGATATTTATTTAAGTTACATATTTTAATAACTTATTAAGATGAGTAAACAAATATATGATAAGAAAATAATATACTACTAGAAAATTGTCCATATAATTATGGACAAAATTACAAAATTTAGTATAGATATTTTCTTATTTAATTTTATAGTGTGTAAATTAAAACCTGTATTTAAATACATTAAATACCTATTTAATTATTTAGAACAAAATGTGTATTTTACACAATTTAATTAAATATAATATTAAGTATTACCAAACGTGGTAAAACATATTGGGTGATTCACCAAGTATCCTTTTCCTTATTTTTGCTTTCTTAGCAATCTTATTTTTTTTTAAGTATATTTAAGAATCATATTTTTAAAACTTTAGTTTTTTAAAGTATAATTTAATAAAAGTTTGATGGTTATATCACAATTGTCTTTTTTATTGTAAATTATTAAGAAGATTTTTTTTTGAAAATGTTGATGTATACAAATCGAAAGCACGAGTTATAAAACTTTAAGTACTAAAGATCTTTTTTATGATAACAGGTTTAAAAAATTTGGAGGCTATGGTGATTTGAAAATTATAAGTACTAGTATAGTGATAATTATTCAATATTACTTTTTTAAAATTATATAATTTTCAAAGATAATTCAATAAATTATAATAAGACTAAAATTTTACACTTAATTTATATTTTATGTAAAGTCATTATTAAGAACTATAGTACTATACTATATTTTTATCGTTAGTAAAGATACACAAAGTTTAATAACTCAAAAACAACTCGTTTTAATTTTGACTTGGACGCCTTAACTTTATCAATAAAATGTGAATAATAATTTATAGTAAAAAACTTGGTTCCTAGTTAACAAAATAGAAGTTTTGTTACCGCATAATAACCCTTAATTGATAGAAAAAAGTCTATATATTTAAATATAATATGTTTTTCAAGTATACCAATCTAAAAATTGCAAAAATCAGAATTTTAATAAATGCATTATTAAATTATAAAAATGGGGTGAGCGTGCCTAGTAGGGCACTTAGTAAATTTCTTCATACGAGTAATTAAGTTCCGACGGCAAATGTTTTACATACATAATATTTATCAACGCGGACCTCGGTGTTAAAGTTTCAAAGAAAAATGTTACCACTTTTCGATTATAAATAAAACTACATGTTCTACTACTAGAGATTGTTTGTGGTGCACGAAAAAACACCAGCGATATGGTTGAACGAGCACAATTTCTGTGCATCACACATTCTTTTGGTTTTATACACTCAATCGGCTATAGAACGAAAAATCGGCACGTAGTTTTGTGTACGTAATAAGTATAATTCGATATTGATGCACTAACGCCCCTCTTGTGATATATCGACTGTAAATACTACGTACTTACTAGTTATGTAGACAAAAATTGCTTGAAATTTATTTTTTTTTTCGTAAGGGAGGTTTTTAACAACTTAATATACCTACATATTCTTTGGTAATGTAAATCTTAGACCGATGATAATTTTAACATTTTTTTGTATTTAATAAAATCATAAAATATTGAATTAAAAAAACTAAGACGTTTATTTGTTCTTTTAACCAATTTCTACATTGTATAGCCAGAATTTCAAACACTCCGATATACCTCTCTTTACCTGCTTAGTCTATTTTCTACGGACAAGATTCAAAAATTTAAAATATCAAAATTATATTCTAAACTTTTTTAAGTGGTGGGGAGGAGGGATAAGTGATCTAATTTCTTCTTTAATTTTTCTATCAATGGGTATATTGATTACCTATACCGTCTGCCAACGATGTCCAATCATTTCAGAGCGATTAATTCTTTACACAGTTTACAACGACGTTCAAACCAATCCGCGAAATATTTAGAAATTGAATTCAAGTACCCAATTACATTATGACTTTCTAGGAACAATATATATATATTAATCTTCTACTTAGGACTTAAGTAGAAGACCCTAGTCTTACATGATCACTTTGAAGTGAAAAATTGCTTTAAATAAATTCTGGTATATTATTATACTTGTGGAATTCAGCATTCAACAATAAAGCATAAGATTTATATTCTATTTATTTTTCTGGAATAGATTATTATTGGTTGCCTATATACTCTGTTTAGTGAAAGAACGTACCGCGACCCGACGTAAGTCGGTTCTTCTGTGCATCTTCACGTAGGTAACACGCCTTGCCCATAGTAGAACCGATCTCGATGCAACAGAGTGTTGTGTAGAGATCCACAGAGTTGGCGCGTTCTCTCGATGGTTAGGACACGATAGAGTCGATGAATCGAGTACATATTACGTATATATTATAAATTACAATAACTAAAATAACGACTACATAATATAATACGTAATGTGTTTATAATATTGGGTTTTCCGACAGAAGTCAGTGGCGCGACCACTCAACAAGAGCCGCGGCGGAAGTACGTGACGACGGCGGTCGGCAGCAGCGGAAGCGACAGTAGCGACGGTGGATGTGCGGGTGGTGGCGGTGGTGTGGAAAGGGGCCGACGGCATCCGGTGTCGCGGACCGGTTCGTACCGTGGCCAGCCGCAGCCGTTGTCACCAATGTCGACCGGGGCGCTGTCGCCCAGCCTCCGGTCGCTCGGCGTGCCGGGCTCACCGTCTGCGGCCGCGATGGCCATCGGCTCCGCGAACCACAACTCGAATTGCGGCAGCGGTGGCATGAACGCATCGTCGCACCACCCGCACCGGGACGCATCGCCGCTCCGGTCCTGGTCGGACGCCGTGTCAGTCCGGTCACTGGCGTCCATCGGCATGGGCTCGACGGACGGCCGGAAGCTGACCATCGCCAAAGTGCCCACGTCGCCAGCGGAACTGCTCAACTTGGCCAGCCCTCAGACGTAATATATACAATTAAACCTTTATACTCACTAACATTATAATCTCCATCTGTGGCACTGAGAGTTTTTAACACACGCACGAGGTTTAATAATAATATTTTCGTTGAAATAACTGGGACGTAATTTAAACATTTCACTATGACATTAAATACTCTTAAAAACGAAGATTAATTCTCGTGCAATTACACTTCATATTTTCAAAATTCCTATGTTAAGAACATTGAATTAATATTAAAAAGTGTCTTGTAAGCGAAACAGTTTCTTAAACAAAAACCATTTGTATAAATATATTTGTCATAAAAAATTGTTTGACGTTTTAAAAATGTATAGCTAAACGTATTGGAGGAGGTATTAGCTAGACAATTTTATAACTATTTGCATTAAGATCTGAAAATGTTATACAAATTGTATTACATAGTTAAAATATAATATCTATCATAGAACCTATTATAAACACATGCATTATACGTAATTCTAAATTCTAATTATTTCCGAAAATTTCGAAAATTGTATTTTGTTTATAAACATTTAAAATGAAAATCCATATGAAACTCATTTTTATGGTTTACTCTTGTTTTCAATAATGCAAATGACAAAATATTCTTTGATTTGGTTTGCTATTACTTAGGTCGATCCGTCTCTAACATATGAAAAGCAAAATACATCGATGTGTACCCCATTTATTCACAAAAATATTACGCCAGAGGACGAACCCCCGGTTTCCTCACTTTAGATCTTACCCTGTCATTGATAGTCTCTCTATCTGCTTTTATTATAATAATTATTTGACTTTTTCTTCTGTTATTATTTTATATTATTTATACAACGGCACCCGTGTGGGCACGTGTCGTTATTTACGCGTCTCACGCACGCCCATTATAATAACATACAGGACCAGCCCTGGGCACGACAACCGACCGGCAATAATTATTATGCGTATCGAAATTATTTCGCTTATTTTGCCAACCAGTTTTATTTTTGTGCTGATCTTGTGCGTCGAGTACCTACTTAACGCGATCGGTCGACATACCTAATTGTTATGTAGAGACAAATCGAAAAAAAAACCCATCTTATAGATGCGAAAAAAGTTACACTAATACTATAATAATATAATACATTAGTTATTAGTATAATATTATAGTAAATCGTGTAGAGACAGACTTATACCAATATTAATTATTAATTATACACTATGATAAATCGTCGAAAATGTTTTTTTTTGTTTGTACCCGTCATTAAAGTGCTGAAATGGACTAATCGAACGATTTTGGCCACTTTCAATTACGCATACCAGTATCTTCGATTATTATTATCATTATATTTTATAATTATACGAAGACTTGCGCGTTTACAGTTACCATTGCGGTATAGTGTTTTTAATTTGGCATGTGTGCAAATTATTTATTATATAGTAGGTATAGGTACTAAAACATTAAGCATACTGATTGTGTGTCTGTGTACGAAAATAATCTATTACACCTGAAATCGTTGTATCAATGCATTCGGATTTAATTTTTATCGTCTAAATTGCAAATGTCTGCATAATATTATCTCGACTAAGAGCTATAGGTATATGTGAAAAATATGTTATATAATTATGTATAGGTGTAGATTCGTACTACGCGTATCGAATAAAAAACTCAACGAAAATCCTAAAAAACTGGTCATAAAAATATGGCTATATATAGGTACCTAGTAAATAGATAAAAAAAAATAAGGACTTCATTAATTGAACGTTATATTACATATTATAATACAATTAATGTTATGACAATAATAATTTTTGCGTTATGCTATCGTCGTTCTTGCTTACGTCCATATGACCATGCTCAATACATGTGTTTAGTTTTCTATCGCATTGCTCAGTATTATGTATGTTTATACGACAAGGTAAATAATTCTAAAGATTATAGTATATATAATATATACTTATGAGGCTGTAAATAGATGAAACCTACACCTGTTGTTGTTTCATTCAAACTGTGTAATTTAATTTGAAACAAACAAAAACAAAATTAATTTATAATGTGTGTTTTAAATGAAAAACAAGATCAATATATTTGAAAAAATTCGATTATCAATTTTTATAGATTTGAATAGTATACAATATACATTGTATATTCATTTAAATATTTCGAATTTTCATGTTTTTCTAAAATATGTTGATTCAAATGCACACAATACTAAATTATACTGACAATTTGTTTTTTACGCGTAGACATTTACAAACACGTAAATTTAGTCATTTCAACAAACTTTGTTATTAATAATTTCATTGCGTGTTTGAATCAGTTCTTGAAATTAATTGGAACAGAGCATACTATGAACAGCAACAAACGCTAGATATAATAATTCTTAAACATTTAACTTATATTATATCATCTTCGAACAATTATTCTACGATAAATCGAGACATGGTTTCATCTGTTTATTACTATAGATATTAAAATATACTTACTCGTATTTAAATTAGCATACAAATGTTATAATAATGATAGAAAACTGGCATTTTAGATTGATTAATAACGTTTTAGAATACTTTGTTTCCGCGTTTTTTTTTCTTTTTAATAACTTAAACTCTTTAAAGGAAGTATTGAAAACACATAGATTTTTATATTTTCAAATAAAAGTTATTTAAATATGTCTTATGACTACTATGTACTAATGCTAGACTGTATGATATAGTTTATTTGATTTATAATTTAATTATGTGGATTGTGGGTACTTATTTTGTTAAAATATTGTCCGTTTTATTGTTGAAAAATAATCAATATAATGATATAGGCTGTTGAATATTTACTTACTAGATATGGATAAGTATATTAAGGTATCATAGGTCATTTTACACACAATACTAAAATTATTGTTTATTGAAAAAAAACTATTAGTGTTTTTTGATGATAACAAAACGTTGAATTTTAAGCTCTCGTAAATCTAGGAAAAATAAAAATGTCATTAAAATGTGTACTCGTTACTATATTTTTTTGTTCCTAAGTAATGAAATATTATGCATGTTTGTTTACTATCAAAATTACTGTTACCGCCGATACCGTCACACTGTTAATATAATTCCCATAAATTAGTAGTTTTGAACACGCGTTTATAAGTATATAATATTTTTGTAGTTGAAAAACATAATAACCACCAGTAAAATAATAATAAGCCTAACATATTAGGTATTTGCAAATTATAAACATTTAATACGCACATGTACAAGTGCTCCGACTATAGACTCCATATAGATTGATCGGGAGTATATAAGTGCGAAACACACAATAAATATATATAAATATATATATATATATATATATGAATACGATATATGCAGTATACACTTTGTCTGTATTGTCTGTATAGTAGCTGATAATTGACTGGCAAATATTCAGATATATATATTATACGAGTATTACCCATAGGTAAAATATTAAGGGATGGGGAAAATAAAAAATGTCTCAAGATATATAATAGATGAAGGTGTTTGATATTATTTCAACATGTTCAATTAATTATAACTTAATATTATTTTAAACAGGGGGGAGGACTTTGGCGCTTGACCCCTCTCCCCAACAATATATATATCTTACAGCGGTATTAATAAATTAAAAATAGCATTAATATTGTTTTATTCAAATGCTCTTCTCTAAAAAATTTGGTTTGCCTCACCTTAAAATATAGTATAGCTATATGTCTCTGTAGTCCCCATAATCCCAATTAGCACCCGTAGATGTTTATAGAAATTAATTATTGATGCCAATAAGTTCAAATTTATTTCGCATTTGTTCTCGTCTCGGATAAAAAACGGAAAGGCATTCTTGTAAGTTAATGCTTTCGTTTTCAGAAGAAAAATATATAATATCTATTTACATTGAAAATGCGTTACCCCAATTCCCTTTAGAATTTTAGATACATTTTATAGTAATACCGTGTAATTATAAGAGCTAATATGCACGTTATAACATGTATATACGCGCTAGTGTGCTACCGTATATCTACTTTCATTTTTTTTTTTTAATCATCTTACCAGGCAAAGTCTCCAATAATCATATTATATTATAATTTATACTTTTTTATCGTCATGTTATTTTATTATACACGACAAACTCATTTTAATACTTATTACTTATATATTATTATGATGCGATTGCAAAAAAATCGACAATGCGTAACACGGTCTATATAAACAACGATGGGACGATAAACTT
Organism: Rhopalosiphum maidis; assembly: GCF_003676215.2. Lineage (NCBI taxonomy): Eukaryota > Metazoa > Arthropoda > Insecta > Hemiptera > Aphididae > Rhopalosiphum > Rhopalosiphum maidis. Next base: position 8,449,164 of record NC_040878.1, read on the forward strand.
TACCGTTTACAAACCGATATTAATTGGACCAGTTGCGATTGATTTTAATTACAACAGGTTAGAATCGGCTATTTTCGAGGAATTCGCAATGAAAGTCTTCGATGAGTTCGATTGTCTATCGATCGAGTGTGCATTTTCAGTTACTAATACTAGTGAAACTCATGTGCAAGTAAAATATGTTAAAACAATTACCTACAAATAATTTATGAATAATTATTTATATTATGTACACATAAATAGACACATAAAATATATTTTATAAATCTCGTTTTTTTATTATTTAAAAGAAAAAAAGAAAATTAAAAAAAACAATCTGTTACTTTTTACATTATTGGAACTATGGAATATCGATTTTTTGCATTCGGTATTTTGGAATCTTAAAATGACTTGAGTCTGAGAGAATTTATTTAACAATATTACTTTAATTTAGCTTATACATTTTTTTTCTTAAACAATATATTTTTAATTATTTGCATTATATTATGACATTATTAATAGTAAATACCGGCTCTTTAATTTCTAAAGTCTAATCATAGTTATAATAATTATTACATAACTATGTAAATTATGCTTACTACAGAAGCTTTTAACGCATTTTAATTTTCTATAAAACATTAACCATTAGAAAAAATTTTATAAAAATGTATTGTTATTACTTTTTTTCGAGTTTATGACAAACAAAAGTTCTAACTTATTGATTAAAGTACTATATTATATTAGGTACATTATTTGTATTTTAATACTTTTTTAATATAATATATTCTTAGAAATTTGAAATTGAAAAAAGTTGTGCCTATATTGTAATTACATCATAAAAAACAATTACTGCGTCATAATATTAGTTCGTTATATCACTATTGTATCTCTACAACGTGAGATATGGATAAAGATAAGTTGTCGGGCATTTTGTTATAAATTATAATATAGTATTTTTATGTCTATATCAGCTGTTTAAGGTATAATATTGCAAACTGCAGCTATAAATAATTAGTGATTATTAATATTAATTAGACCCACATCTGAATCAACCGTAATCATATCAGTCGATTTATAACCGCGTTTTACAGCGGTCAATGCCAGTAATCACCTTGAACTTACTGATATAATAATAATGATAATAATAATACGGACCTTGTCAACGAGAAATGTTTTATGCAACCTTTTGTCGATTATAATTTACGTTTGCCATCAACTATAGGCACTGTATTATTATATTTATTGTTTTTTTTTTTTTTTTTTCAAAAAACGGATGTACAAAGATGTCATTATCACGGTGGACAATCCAAGGTTAGAAATTGCGAGTGCGCACGACATATATAAATATATTATATATGATGTACAGGCGATTTTTAATGGAAGGGGGCAGATGATCCGGATCTAAAACCTGAACAAGCTTGTTTTCAAGTGTAATTAAGTTCTTTCTTTTCGATTAAATGTATCCGGGGCCCTAATAAGCTATAATTATGAAAACACAATCATATAAGTTCGAAATACGACCAGTGACCTGTAGTGATCGCGGAATTGTTTTTTATTTAGTTCCATTCATTAATAAACTATTATATTCCGTTTTTCTAAACACGAAATTGTTTTCAAATATGATTTGCTGAACGGAAGTACCTTTTTTACAATCTCGTTCATTAACAGAGTATTAGCCATTAGGTATTAGTATCTACTTAATACTTATATGTATAAAACATAAAACGATATAGTATAGTACATTATACAGAGTGTTTCTATAACACATAGTCGTACTCAATGGAAAAGCAAAATAACTAAGTTACTAGAATTGCTTTAATTCACAAAATATTATGAATATTTTTGTATTTTTGCTATTAAAATAACGTATATAGTTACGCACATAAAATCAAATTACATTAAAAATACAACATTTATCATTAAATTGAGACTAACAACGACAGTTATTAGCTATATAATACATCTGTAAAATAATATTCTCATTTGATCATATTGTATAATGGGGTTTTTTTTTTAATCCGTACATTGTAGCCTCTAGATACCTGCTACCTATGCCTCATCTTATGTCAATCAATAGTTTGCACGTGTGCATTAATTTATCACCTTTTTCATTGATACGATAAAATTTTGCTGATTTTAGAAAAAAATCTAAATGAACACTTCTTTAATAAAATATACTTCTAAAGATTAATGACAAGATAAACAAATTTTGATTATACAGTGAAACTTCCATTATATGAACTAATGGGTGATTCCTTATAGAGAGAGACTTATTAAATAAAGTAACACATATATTTGGTTATAATATATTAATATATAGTTACAACTATTATGGTTCTGAAAAATATTTCATTAAGCAAAATGTTTCCATTAATTGTTATAAATGGAATAAATTATTGAATATTATTTTGCTGTTACACTAAAAAATATTAATATCTAAGCTAAATTTATTCTAAAATTCTATTTTATATAATATATTTTAAATATGAATAGAATAAAAATTGTAGTTATAATATTTTAATTTAAACTATTTAAAATATTTATAAGTTAAGCACAAAATTACAAAATTGAAACCTTATAAAAAAAATATATTTGTTTGAATTATTGTTTTAATCGAGTATGGCATTGGACACTTAGTACATGGCATACAAAGTTTTATACAAATTTCTGTTAATTAGGATTCGATTTTTTTTTATTTTAAAGACCTTTAATACACATGTTAAAATATCAAAACGACACTAATTTCTAAAGAACAAATAGTATTCAACGATGTACTACATTTTGTAACGTCATTGGCTTTAATCAATTGTTTTATTATATTTTAATATTTATACAAATATTTTTTTTTATATTTAATTCTACGAGACATTAAAAATGTAATAATTGAGATAGCTAGGTAGCGTAATTTATTTACGTATATATATATGTATTAAAAATTGATGAATAATGAAAAAAAAACGTATTTGTATTTAAACTTAAAAGTGTGTCGTGTCGAGTGTCCCACACGGTGAACATATTTTTGACCTATTATTCTAAGCATTCTTATTATTCGACTATATATTGTTATAAACATGCCTATATATATATATATATATGCCCATTCTGCAGTGAAAACGAATAGGTAATATATTCGATAGAGATATTCGTACACAAAATAATTAAAAATAAAATAATTTGCATTTAGTCTAATATAATTTAGATTTTATTTATTTATTTTGTGTTAAAAGTCGCGGTGTATCACGTTACGCGTAGTCTCGTTATTTTCGTTATACGGATTTTTTTTTCGTCAAACGCCAAAGCGCTCGCTCGTCATATAATCGAAGAGCGCTACTCGGGACGAATAAGAGCTGAAATTCGTACCTATTTATTATTTCTATCTCGACACCCGGCCACAACGATATTCGCGCTCGCATCACGGGGCGGGTCTGTGCGGTCGTCTCGTATATTATAATTATTATATATTATAATACACGAGCGTCACGTGCATCTCGAAATGCGAATGATGGCGCCCACACGCGCGCAAAAACCGCCGAACGTCGCGGCCGTCGCGCATAATATTGTACGATAATATTGCAGTGCGAAATTGAACAGATCGCGCGGCGGCCGCAGCATCCGGGAATCGCGAGCGGAGTCAAACGTTTCGGCGTGAGGTTAGGTTGTACTGTTTTATACCGCACGGTCGCCGTGGAATATTATCGGCTTGTTGCGCGTATCCTGATGCCGCACTATTCACGCCGACACTACAACGGTGTAGCATAATATATGTATACGATCGGGGCCGGTGTACGCAAAAATAATAGCACCGTACGTCGCGCGGCTGCTTATTCCGCGGGCGCGACACAATACGAATCGAATTCGAGTGTATTGAATTCCGGCGGACGCAAAAGGAGTTCGCGCTCAGTCATCCCGTTAGACGCGTTCAATAGATCCGCGCGCGGGTGCAGTGTACTTGCGCGTATAATGACGAAAATAATAATAATATAATAAACGTCCGTGAGTGTACTCGTATTATTATTATTATTGTCATGTTTATATTATATACATTTCGAGTATTGACAGCCACAGGGGCGTAAAATATTCGCCATCACGACATCGCCTCGAAAACGCATACGATAGTGCGGGTTTTCAACTCTTTTTATTATTATTATTATTATTATTACTATCATCATTATCATTGTCAGTAACAATAATGTGTTACCTATAGGTATTTTAATATTTCAGCGGTCTCCGACTATATACGTTTCGCGAGTTATTATTCCTCGTATCGCGGTATTTTCGCAGACATGCAGTCTACGTAGGTACACATTATATCGGTGTACATTAATATGTATCACGTGCGCGTGAATAATACAATAAACTCAGTATTGAGTACTATATGGCTCTAGGCGAGTTAATAATATATTTTTTTTAACTCAATTGATTACATTTGTAGAACGTTCTAAAATAAATTAAAGTTGATAGTTCAACTATTTTTTTTTTTTTTTGAATTTTTACTTGATGAATTTAAAAAGAGTATAGTAGTACCTACTTACATAACTTGTTAATTCTTATTAATTCGTGTATTGATATCATTATTATTTTTTAAGAAAAAACTTAGTTTCAATTACATTTATGATCAACAAACTTCCCCTCTTCTTACATTCACCATCCTTCAAATATAAAACATCCATGGTCAGGCATGATCAGATACACTCGACGGCTTAATATACTTTCAAAAAATATGGAAACATCGCTGTATTAACAGCAATAAATATGAATATGCCCTCACGTATTATATGACATATTATAATATATTATATTATAGCGACATGAGGGCCACTGCTTTCGAGCACTGCGGACACTTAAAATACTTATATTTATATTATAATTATATTTATATCTGGCCTGCAATCGAGTATACTCGGGGACCTTCGTGGCATTTAATATAATATTTTAAAATGTTAAACGAATTTAGGTAGGTACTGGGCAACATTGGTGCGCCGTCAATAAAACAACGAATAAACTACTCGTAAACACTATAGTGTGATGATGATAATAATAACAATAATAATGTAATAACGCCAGTGTACAAAATTTATTAATATACGTATAGTGATGCGTAAACTTAATATGCGTCATACACTCACACATCGTACGCACTCTATACACGGTTATTGGATGGTAATATTTGTAAAAAATATTTCGTTTACAAACATACAAGAAAAAGTATTTATTTATACCTATGACTAAAGAGGTATAAACATACGTGGAGTGCAACTCATCGCGCTAGAAGGGACTCAAAATCAAAAAAAGAAACCTTACAGAACCCCTAATAGAGTACGCTGAAATATTTACGTGCTTACAATTATTCTGATCTACAGAATTATAAATTGTTTTTTTTTTCAAATAATAACTGACCTTTTTTACTGCAAATTAGAAAACAGATCATTTTCTTGAAATGTATAAAATATACTTGAATCAAAATTTGAACTAGTGATTTCTAAATTATTGAAATGTATACATTAATGATAATAATTCTTAAAAATGGTTTTACAAAAGTATAAAATATATAGTATAATTAAATATAGTATTTATTATATTTAAATGATTTTTACTAAATTTAATATGAATTATTAGAATTTAAACAAAATCATCATACCTTTCATATCTTCCAAACCCTTTATCAACTATCACGAACCTATTATCCTTGTCACGTAAAAATAAATAATTCAAAAACCACTCGTTTGAATTTCAATTTAAATACCGACAGCATTTTCAAAAAATTCATCTAATTGACAATTATATAAGAAATAAAAGGTGATTTTCATTTGAATAAGTTTGTATTGCCTCAGGACATTCCTTAAATTATATAATTTTAATTTTAACTTTAAATTATTTTGAATACATTAAAAAAATTGGCCTTTAATAAGTTCCGAAAATCAAAATTTGAATAAATTAATTATTTAAGAAAAAGATAAGTTAAACGTGCTTGGTAAATCAACCTGTATACAGCGCAGTATTATACGATGTTCGTGCAGTCGAATATTTAGGAAAGCATCCACTATACGTTTAAATCCCTCACTGTCTCGTTGTAATAACCTCCACGCCCAACGTTTAATACAATAATTATATTATTATCGTATTGTATTTATAGATATACGTTAATACAAGTATTCAATGTTTTAAAATGTGGTATTTAGACCCGAAACGTGAACGCGCATAATGACCGTCGTCACGGATGTGTTTTGTGTTTGACCGGCTTTTCACGCACTCTTCTCGTCTCGCGGCTATATCATACACGTCTTATACACCGAACAAGTCTGCTAGTAATCGGTGTTGCGTGATGCCCATTTCATATGTAGGTCTACGCGACCAAAAGTACTCTATAATCTATATTAAAGTTTCCGTCGCAACGACCGCTGACGAATTTGTATCAAAAGCCATCAATAAAAATATATAGGACTATTGATGGGGTTTTTAACACCTATAGGTTATACAAGAGCTAAAAAAAAATTATTTTCTAATCACAGTAAAAATATGAATCATTTTATAATTATTGAATAAAAACTTCATTTATCTAAGCTTTGATTAGTCGCAGATAAATATAGGGCTAACTAGAAAATATCTTTACGTAACATAAATCATAAATGCTATAAAATGAAACTTAAAGTAAAAACGTATTTCAAATGCGCATCAATAAGTATTGCATAAAAACATGGCTTAAACTCTAAGTATCTATACATTGAGTTAAAATTTGAAACGAAAATAAGTTACTGATTATATGATTAAAAATACAAATTAACTTAAAGTTTTTTGATACTTTTCATTTTTTTTTTATCTGTTATTAAATACATGTTATATAATGTTTTTTTATCCTTATTGCTTGTTTCGAACAATAAGGTAAACGTGGTTACAGCCACCTGCTTTTACCATGAGATCAGCGCGCACGATTGCAGCCTATATTATAACGGATACCTACCTCACTCATTGACACAGACCTCAATAAATCAGTTATACGCAATAGGTACGTATTTTATACACAAGCACACAAGCGTAAATCATGTTTTATAATATTATATTATTGCGCACTAAATTGCTTCGGTCGGGGTGGTTCGCCGCGGCAGGTGAATATTGCATATACGAGTACACGTACATACGATAATAATGTAATAGGCAGGCACCTGCGTCGGGCAGAACGTATACACTGCACGCCGTTGGGTGCGATCGAATTGTAACGCGGCGGGTTGAATCGCAATACTAAACCGCAATAATATCGTATGCTGTGACACCTCCGTTTGAACGTGGGCGAGTTTGTAATACCCGCGTAGTACATGTTGTAATTTATGTGTTTTTTATAATAACTATAATATTATATGTTAATTAATAATATCGATTAATCGTTAATCACCGTCGTTCGGTACGCCGTGTGTACGCCACATTGGCCAACCCGCGAGATCAAAGATATGTAGGTATATATTATAGGTACATATTGTAACGTTCGCGTTGCAGTAGTAGACTCGTGTGGTAGGTATATATAATATTATATAGGTACCTACGTGTGTAGACGGGTTTAAAAATTATTTGCGAAAACGAATCCGCGCGAATTCCGCATGCCTATACCTGCAGCTGTATATACAGTTAATTAACAAATTTTATTTAACCCGTTATACGGCTTCCACGAATCGGTTTTATTCGTCCCGAGCTCGATCGTATTATTTCAATATAAGAGAACATATTATTTAAAGATACATTCGTATTGTTCATACGTCCGTCCATTACAAGTGTCTGTAAAATATGTTGTTGATGATGTCTGCACGGATATTTGCAATGTCTCATACATGTGTATATATAAATACGCGAGACACTGTGAAGTGTACACTGATTGGTATAATATTCGCTATAATGAATATCGCATATACGTATAATACAATAATATAATGGAATAATATCGCAGCATCATTCTGTATAATACAGAGTATACGAATCATGCAGATTTTATAAATCGTTTTGATATTAAATCTGCTGTTCGGCTTAACACTAAAATAATAAGCTTTCTGCTGGTGTAATTAATATTAAATATTCATAGAATAATAATTGTTATTGTTATTTAGGTACCTATACTTTTTTCTTTTGTTTTTTTTTCTTGTAATCGCCAGAATAGTATAAAGTTCAATGTTAGGTAACCGTAAAAGCTATGCGAAACTATTGCTAATCGGAATATCTTATATCAAACGGTTATGCTAATTAGTAATCTCTTACTATATACCGTGTATGATAACATATATACTGTTATTTGTTACACACCGATTTCATCCTGTCGGAAGTATATTTCTGTACAGTCATTATAAGTGCGTTATAATAATATATTCAAAAGCGTTTATTATAATATTATTGTTAATTGTTATTCGATTTCAATTTTTAAGTAATCTGCAAAATGTTGCAACATATTCTTTAATCGTATTTAAATCATTGCAATTTCATGATTTTGTTGAATGATATTTTTAATTAATTTATGAAGTAATCACATTCTCCGCAGTATCATTAAATATAATAAAATTTATGTGTTTATTTTAAAATGTGATGACGTACATTACTACTAGAAAATTATCAACTATACCTATACCTACCTCATTTTAAATTAACTTAAAGTATTTTTGGAAGCTTTTTCTCTGTGTAATTACATGTAATAATCACTAATTATTGAAGTATATACATATATATATATGTAATATAAATAATGATTTATAATAATAAAAATTACCCCCAAAAAAATTTGTGAATATTTATTTCTTTGTAAATAAATATTTTTTTCAATAATCAAGAAGACATTTTTTTTATATTACGATGTATAGAAATTATATAACGGAAATATCGTGGTATTGAGCTAATTTTAGGAATACAACGAAGCGCGCAATACTTACTTTGTCTTCGTTAAAAAAATGCATAGACTAAACAACAAAATATAGGTAACATAGTATAGTGATGTTTATGTATAGTGATGGAATTTTAAAAACGTTTAATTTTAAAACTGTCTAATAGGGCATAAAATAAAATATAACGTAAAAAATATTATTATATTATATTTAAATATTATTTTGAATTATCACAAAAATTGTCTGTATCAGTTATAGTTAGTAGTTACCATATATCGTTATTTTATTTCGATATAAGTAAACGAAAATTATTTAAATTTCTACTGATATATTTTCTCCTTATATTCAAGAATGTTACATTTTTATAGCACTGCTGTAGAACATTAAATCCAAATTATCTAGTAAACAAGTATAATTTTATCGTTTTAATAGATGGGATATACGATTATCTTTTTTTTTTAGATAATTGTATATATTAAATAAATTCTGCTTTTGACTATATGAAAAAAAAGATTAATAGTCACCTTAACTTTTACTGACTAAACATATCAATTTTATAATAATAACCAATAATTAGGATACATATTTCAAAACTATAATTTTGGTTAATATACTCAGAATACTACTGTAGCTAGTATCTACTATAGTAATTTACATTCCACGTTTGAATATAAAATATATTTTCATTACGATCAAGAATTGTTAAAATAACTATAAAATGTTAAGTATATGTAAAAAGTTCATAATGTTATTCAATTCAATCCAATTTCTAATTATGAGCGAGGAATATATTGGTTTCACCGTGTTTTTACTTTTCTCCTTTTTTAAACTTTTTTTCTTTGTAGTTTTTCTAAGCGTACCTCAATAATATCTGACAACTGACTTATTTTTTTTAAGTCGATTGCACATAATCATATGCAGCTATTATAGCAGTACATCTCTGATTGAAAAGTTTTCGCAAACTATAATTTTCATTTTTTTTTTTTTTAATTATGACACATAAGAATACATTTTATAAGATAAATATAAATTTTTTTTAAATGCTTTTTATCGATGTATTTTTTATACATCATATCGAAGTAAATTGTTTTATGAATTTTGAATAACTAAAATATTATTTTATTGGAATGCATTTTCCAGATTCATTGAGAAAGATGACGGTGATTTTACAGAATGCAGCAGTTGTTCCAGATCACTTGCAGAATCATTATCAGACTTTCGATCCAGGACCAGAACTCACTATTGGCGCAACAAACTCCAGTTCATCTTAGCAGTGCCTGGGCTGTTCGGTTGGCCTGGGCAATATGTGGCGGTTTCCATATCACTGCCACAAAAGTGGTGGAGGTAAGCCGTTTTTTGTCAATTATAATTTACGATTTATACCAGGAAACTTAAAATTAAAATTACTGGTATTTTATCGTGAAATGATTGCCACTAAAAGTTTAATAGGAAGAAGCCAATTTATCATAGGCCAAGGGAGCCATTAATTCATGATGGCGGGAACTTCACTATTGCTGTTTTATTGTTTTAAATTTACAGCCGAATTAAATGGCAATGTCGACAATATTTATACAAAAAACAAACAAACAAACAAACAAACAAAACACAACAAAAGACTTTTTGTATTGATCAATTAAATCAAAGAAATATTAAAAGTCACTTAAACGAATTATAATGGGGACATTAATAATTGAAGGTAGAGAAAATTGGAATGTAATAAATCGAGAAAGGAAATGCTTCTATTTTGTTATAAATAAAAATTGCTACTTAATTGACCGTGTTAATGTTGTAATTTTGTTTTAACCCATGGCATTAATTTAAATTATGACTTTTATAGACTCGTATGACATGTTATAAAATATACATTTTTATTAAAGATTTATGTATTTGTAATATTGTTATAATTATAATACATCAACGATTGCTTTTATAGGTATATTTTTAATACCATACTTTTTGGTGATGATATTTTGTGGAATACCACTGCTGTACTTAGAGTTAGCTATTGGACAGTTTACTAAACGAGGACCAATTAGTGCAATATCAAAACTGTGTCCAATTCTAAAAGGCAAGTAAATTATATTTATTATATTGTAATTTGGTTCTGTTATACGTGTGTATTATGTATAATACTCAAATGTTAACTATAATTATTAACGAAATTATAAGCACACATTTTTGAAAAATTATATTTATAAATGTGTTAGATGAATAGTGAACTCCACTCATTGTTTTCTAATAATATTTTTATCATAATTTACTCAAATGTAATTATACTACCTTTCGTAGTATTCAACTCCAATATCGGTGCTTTTTATTTATTTTACATAATCATATAAACATATAATAATATATGATGAAACTAATATGAAATATTATAAATGAAAATATTTTGTTACTAAAAGTCTAAAACTTGTTTTAATAGATAAAAGTGAATGTTGACTTTAGTTGAAATAAAGGCCAAATTCGAAATTGTTGGATTAATGTTTATAACTGACCTACTCATGTTATTAAATAATAAATAGTATATTGTACATTTAATATTAATCTAATATGTTTATGAGTAATATTACATGCTAATGAATATTTCAACAAATAATAATTATGTAGGTATTCGTTGTATTACCATATTTTTATAGAAAACAATTATACATTAGCATGCGTGTGTCTCAAAATAAAACCTCAGCTAAAATAATACATCTTAGTTTGGTTTACATTACCAACTAGCACTCGTATTCATCTTCGTGACTCCTTCAATATATTTTTTTCTGAAAGCATTATTTACTATGAAATATGAATTAAGGTATTTTTCAGTTTAACCTAAGTTTAAATATAACAAATAAGAACTTATATTTTCGTGTTAGGATTAGAAACTTAAAAAATCTGTATTAATAACGACCACAAAAACGGTAAACGTCCTGTATGTACTCATACATATATATATTTCCATTGATATATTTTCGTAGTATTTAATCTATTCTGTGGTATTATTATAAACTATTTACTTTTATTCGTTTTCATATAAAAAAAAAATTATAAATTTATTACAATATAAAATAAAATAATCGAATTTTAGGAACAACTAAACACGTTTAATAATGATGAATAATATTAATTAATTTATAAATTAGTATAGTAATTATAAAAAGATAACACAAATAAATAAAAAAGTGAATTAATAAATAATACTTTCAAAAATATGGTCAGCTATTTTAACTTTCGATTATAAATATATGTTTAAATCATACAGGATTTTCAAGGGTGCTACCTCGCGAAATTATATCATCTAATCCAATAAGTCTTTACAAAAAACATAATAAATGTCAATACTATATTATATCTCCGTGTAATATGGTTTATTTTTTAGTAGTATAAATTCGGTTTGTAGAAATATAAATAATTAAACGTACGCTATAGTGCGATTATATATACGAATCTCTATAAACGCGTCATCTATCATGCAGTTCGTGTCAATTGACGATGACTAACGTATATTATATTCCGACTTCTGATTTCCGTCTTTTACAGGCGTTGGTTTATCCAGTGTGGTGACGTCGTTCTTCGTATCCGTCTATTACAACGTAATCATCGCATACACTCTATATTATTTCTTCTCGGCGATCCAGAACCAGCCGCCGTGGGTGCACTGCAACAACCGGTGGAACACTGACCAATGCTGGACGCCAGGCCGTAACAGCACTAGGCCTTTGGACGGCAGAAGTCCTACCGAAGAGTTTTACAAGTACTTGTTAAACTCTATATTATTATTAAAATAACATTGAAAAAAATTATACGTAATGGATAGGATAAAACTTATTGCACACGGATACCTTTTAACATAATTGATAAAGTGTTCTTCATACCGTGTACAATCGAACCGAAAGTAATTATAAGTGTAATAACACTTCATCATATATTGTGATCATAGCGTTGTAAATTACATTATGACGTATAATAAAATACAATGGGTAACGACAAAAAAAAAATACAACATCTTATATATCTCATTGTCATAACAATTATGTATTAAAGTGTGTATTGCATTAAATATAGTAATAATAACTATACCCACGTGTACGTTTCATAAATGGTTAAAAACTAACCGACCATGTATCGAGATATTAACTGTTGAAAATCATATTTTAATTATTGTTAGGTATAGTTCGGAAGATTATTATAATATCAATCGAGCAGCTCAAACGATTATTACCGGATTTGGCAGAAAATCACACGATTGCCTTATAATTTATTATTAATTAACATAGGTACACGCAAATAATGCTGTGTGTGAAAAGGAGGGGGGGATGTCGGCATATAATTACTTAACGCAACAACGCATACCTCGTGCCGTTCATGATGTAGCTCATTGACCACGTGAAAATGAAAAAACCCTGTTATATAGATTAACCATTATTAACTCATTCATTAATCATCGGCATACTAACGAAAACCATGACTGTGAAAAATAATTGCCAGTATTTCGATTTGATTACGATACATTCGCGAGATCATGTAATAATTGTCATGATCGTTGTTTTACTTCCTACTCTCTTCACAGCGACCATGAATATTGTTATTGTTTATAATATATTATTATTAAAATGAATTCTATTTCAATTTTCAAATGATAATTATCATTGTAAAATGCGTTATGATATTATATTTTCAGTTTTGATTGTGTACCATTTGGTATTTACCCATCTACCAACCTATATACACAAATATAATATACAAGATACAAATATTATAATTGTATTTTTTATCAATTTTGAGAGTCTGCAACATACATCTGATTTTATAAAGATCGAACGATTAAAGGTATGATGTATATAGTACATAAATCATATTATGTTGTTTCAAAACTCATACTTATGTCTCAGATGGTCTTGGGAAGTATTAACCCTTCCCAGCAATATATGATTTGTGCTAACTATACATCTGCAGTTATAGCGCCGTCTGTAGATTTCCCTTAAAAAGTTGATTTATATACTTTGGGTCTAGCATTTTCTTAAATATTTTTTATTGCATTGTACAGCTTGAAAATGCTGCAGATCGCAAAAGACCCGAACACGTTGGGCAACGTCCGCTGGGAGTTGGCCGTGTGCATGTTTGTCGTATCCATCGTCGTGTACTTCAAACTGTGGAAGAGCACCGAGTCGTCCGGCCGCGTACTACACCTGACCGCCACTCTGCCGTTCGCCATGTTGGCCGTGCTGCTGGTCCGGTCACTGATGCTGGATGGCGCTGAAATCGGTCTCGAATATTTCCTCTTTAAACTCCGCTGGGAACTACTGTTGGACTCGAAGGTAAGTCAATTTCAACCACGCTACAGTATAGGGTGATACTTTTAAAAGTACATAAACACTCATTACATTGAAAATAATTTAGTACCTACCTAACGTTTATGAAAATAATTTTTTTACATAATACGAATTCAATAGACGAAACAAAAAATGAAAATAATTTTAGTTTTTATGTACTTAAAAATTATTAAAAAACTATTCTACTTCGGGATAATACATTTTTTTACTTATAATCAATTTATGTTGTTTTTATTAATTAAAACAATTATTCTTAGAATAATTTTAAAAAAAAGTTTGTGTGAGAATGAAATGTATGACTGTGTAATCCATTTATAAAAAGATGCTACATAGTAATAATTTTTGAGAAACACTAAGATTTTGTGAAAAACGGAAAAAATAAATAGCTTTAAAAAGGGTAATTCAGCTTAAACTTAAAAAAACCTTTTAAAAGAAAATAATAACGATAACAATATTTAAAAATATAATTGTCCTTAAAAAATGTAATTTAATAATAATTATTTCAAATTGTGTAAACAATTTTCTGTGTATTACATAACCCGGCGAAATAGTATTCAGCGATTTAAGTGGTAACACGTATTATACGAATTTGATGACCGCGAATACGTATAGTAGGAAGCTAAAAACCCGGTAACAGTATAAACTCATTTAGCGCGATATTTCCAGTTCGTCATCATAGGTCACTATATATTATATAGTTTCATATTGGTTTTCGTCGAACTCTTCCTCACCCATGACACCATAATAAGTCCTGCGTATTTTTTACTTATAATGTCCTATTCATTAATTTTTCTCTCCAATACCAGTCTAGACGTTATTTTCACCGTAGAAAGCTAACAAAAGAGCAGGATAAAAAGAGTATTAGATACAATGATACAGATAACCTACCTTCCTATATACATATATGCGTGCAGGCGCTCGTGGTATATACTATATATGTACCCGCGCCATTCCACCTCACATAGTCAGACGACAGCAAGGTCATAAACTCATAATAGTTATTATTCTAATATTTATAATTGTAATATAATATAAATATAAATTATGGAACGATGACGCGAGGAAATTTGTTTTCGACCGCTAAATCCATTCGATGAACTTTATTCTACTACCCGTCATCAACGGTTCATTCCCCATTTAAGAAGTCATCGATTCTTTCGATCGTCGAGTGTGTTAATATTTACTGTGGTAGTCGATATTCACAATTAAATTTATCAAGTACGTCAAATACGCTTTTATTATTATGATTAGCATCACAGCAGACGTCAATCGTCATTTATTTTATTATTCTGATCGTAAAATATTATTGTTGCCCACGTCAAATATTACTATTGACGAATATCCGTGATTTTTTGTAAGGTATACAAAAATAATTAAATGTAGGTACCTATAAAGGTAGTCCGGTAAATTATTCTTTTAAACTTGTTGCTATGTATAATTATGTAAATAATTAGTAAATATTTTTCCAAGTCAAATGAAACAAATAAAATGCTAAACAACTTCCAATAACAACAGCATACAATTATTACGACCGTGACAAAATAAATTAGAAAACTATATACATACTACAAATGTTTTTTTTTATACGTCAACATACAAATATTTAAAATCTCAAATCGCTGTAAAATATACCCTGATAATTGAAAACTTCTTGTTATACATATAAAACTTTATAAAGGTCGTAAACTAAAATAGTAAATTGTTTTGTAAAACTCAAATAAATGTTAAGTGCTGTATTATTTTCCTCGTGGGAATATGCATAGATAAATGTTTAAGAACGAAACTTTTTATAATTAGTCGATGTTTGTTATCTTGTGAACGTTATATACGCATGTTTGATGTTTTGATTTGAGTGTATGTGTAAACATTGAATATTTTGCATCGAATAATGACCTTAAAATTCAGACGTCCGTGATAAGACCTGAGTAAATAATTTACATTATTATTATTAATCCGAATGCGTGATAAATAACATAAATGTTATATATTTATACCAGCGATTTAATAAGCAATTATAAATTAGACTAGATAACCTGGTATCCCTGGTATTAAACATGTATATTATTATTATGCCTATCCGGTAATATAATTATATTAATATGTTGGTAGACAAGTCATCCTTGAAACTTGAGATGTTTAGAGTTTATCATATCTAGATTAAAATAATATCTGTAAGTAGTAATATATTTCATGAGAATTTAAGATATAAAACCACTTTAAAAAAATCAATTTAACAATATTATAATGTCAATTAATTTTATTAACGCAATAAAATTTTACTTTTCATTAACCTTAACATCTTAATTTTAAAATTTTACAAACTATAAAATATATATAACCACACGACACACAAATAGTAATACTGTTTTGTATACATACATATATATGTTGTATAACATAGAATATTGACATATATACATAAAATTAGAATTCATTTTTTTATTAAGTAATATATATATCTAATTATATTTTGTTTAATATAATTATACTAGAAATTCACTATAAAGAGAAAAAACATATTATTAAGAATTTTCAATGGATATTTTAGACTATAAAAAAAAAAAAATGTTATAATTTCATAGCATACATTAGTTCATGTTGAAAAATAATTTAGTTTTAAAATAAATCAATTTATAAATTATCACAAACAACTAACAATGTAACAACTACACATCTTTAAAAATGTATGTGTTTAAATATATCTATTTAAATTTCCAAGGACTTGTGCCTTACAGTCAAACTTTACTTAACATTATTTAAATATATTATAAAGCTTTAAAATTTCGTTGAATTTACATATTTTAACGTGACGTTTAAGCAAAATATGTATTATCTGACATACAAACTGGTGGTTTTTTAACGAATACGCGTTATTTTAAGTAAATTTAACATGAGTATTTTAAAGTTATTATTCTAAATTTTTACAACTTTTAGAATTTATTGTGATTTAACTGATAATCGTTTTTATTGCCTTGTTTATACTCTTATTATATTAACGTTTTGTACATTTCCCATAAATATTATCTTCTATCGATAATTTTAAATATTTCAAAATTGCAATAAATGTAACATTATGATTTGTATTACATAATAGTGACTATACAGTTATTTATATACAATATACATATACTACTTACCAAGAAGTACGTCATAATGTTATATAGTATAGACTATAGACAGTATAAGGAAAATATTAAAGTTACTTGGGTAATATCAGTACTAAAATCATAGTATTCTGTAAAAGCATACCAATAATTCTTTTAGATAATCCATAAAATAGTATGTATTATACATGTATGACATATGCCAATAGAGAACTACATTTTCATGTATCATATCTACTGCTCAGAACAGAGTTATATTCTGTTATATTATTTTTCTTTTTTCTTTTATTTTATTCCAGAATTCACGCCAAAAGAAAATTATGTTCCTATCTAACTTAAACAATTTAAACAGTTTGATTTGTCCATATTTTAAATTTACGACAATAATATATTTTATATTACTTAGGTATGGGTGAGCGCCGTTGGTCAAAACCTAAGCTCCATCGGTATCGCTTTCGGTCTGGTTATTTCGTTCTCTTCGTACAACCGTTACAACAACAATATAATGGTGGATACGGTGACCATATCACTCATAAACGGCGTGTCGAGTTTTGCCGTGGGGCTATTCACATTCGCTACTTTAGGTAGCATGGCCAAGGAATACGGAAAATCCGTGGAAGAAGTACTACCGGACGGTAAATAACATTATAATAATAACCAGGGCTCAGAAGTCATAACTTATAGCTCTAAAAAAGGTTGTTATAAGCGCAATAATATGCTCTAAACAATATTTATATAAGTGCTTAATATGCACTAAAAATTATAAAATATGCGAAAAAACATTTGTAAAATAAAAATTATCAAGCTTTTATTATTAAGAAAAATGTTTTAAGGCTACGGAATTGAAAAAATAATAATAATAAATATGCAAAAATATGCAACATTAAATTTCGTATTTAGTTTCTTAGTTATCTGAAACAAATTTATAGCTCACTTAGGTATCTCTAGAACCTCTCAAAAAAAATATGCAAATGCTAGAAGTTATGAGCCCCGGTAATAACCAATTAGTTACCTATTAGTTATTACACAAACTAGTATAAAGCGCCAGTTGCGTGTTACTAAGTACTTAAAAATAAACTTACTCAAAAAAACGTTTCAACATAAAAATTCAAGGATCCTTAAAAACGCGAAAACTCGTTAAATCGTATAACATTATTGATTATTATGCCGATAATACAAAAAATGGTTATTGAAATAAAAAGTTATTTTATACGCTGCGTATCGATAAAGTGTTAAAAACACGTATGTTATAAACTAACGCGTTTAATTTAACTACTTAACAATAAATCTTGCAATAAGTGACTTAAAAACGAGTAATGATAGTTTATTACATGTTTATAATTATTTTATACGTATATTGTATTGCGCAGGTCCAGGAATCGTGTTCATTCTATTCACAAAAGTGCTATCCAGTATGCCATACTCAACGTACTTATCGATGTTACTGTTCTTCATGATGTTTTGTCTGGCCCTGAACAGCGAGGTAATTTGGCATAATATTATCCATACCAATGCTGTGTTAGCCTGTGTGCCACACCGCTTATATCTATCATTATTAATTTATTTTATAATATCCTTGTAGTATGACGTGTAATTTCCGTTAAAACATCTGCAAGAGTAATGCAATCCTATCAAGGAGTTTGATGCACACAAATCGCAACCTCCACCAATCAAGGGGTTAAAAAAACACACGTATAAATTAATAGGAGTAGGGAGGGGGTTGTGAGTTTTAACTCATGCTGAAATCGCTTCTAAAATTATTGAGTACCATAAATAACCAGATTAAATTTATACTTGTGAACTATAATAACAAATTGAGTTTTATTTTATTTTGTTTTAGTTTTATTTTTCATACGAATAGTTTGTCTTACACCCTTCAACATTTTAACCTTTGGATATCTTTGCCAACATACTTATTCGAAGTTGAACTTACTAATATATTTTACGGTACAATGTTACATATTTTAAAGATTTGAATATACTCGTTTATGAAGATCTTTAGGAAAATAATCACTACAATTTTATCAATAAACCTTAACTATGTTTATAGATATTGCGAGATTCTTATAAAGCCCTTTTCAATGACAATTGAAACGTCGACCACACATTAGCGTTGCAATGAACGCTAATATTTCCATGAAAATATAATAAGTATTATTATTTTGATTTCAGTTCGCCATCGTCGAAGTCATCGTGACGTCTATACAAGATGGATTTCCGCGCGCTGTCAAAAAATATCTAATCTGTCACGAACTATTGGTCTTGGTGGTCTGCTGTGCTTCGTTTCTACTCGGACTTCCACTTGTCACACAGGTGTGAAAAGCGTAATATTTTTCAACTATTTTCGTGTAATTGTAGCGTACTAACACAGCAAACTGTTTATACAAACACGTAATAATCATTTGCATTTTATTGATTGTTTCATCAATTATTTGCTTTACGTGTTGTTCACAGGGTGGTACATATTTATTCCAAATAATTGACTATTACACTTCTACGTGGTCGGTGATTTACATTGCTTTTTTCGAAGTGATCGCAGTGTCCTGGATGTATGGTGGTAATAAAATGGCAGCGGACATCGAAAGAATCACGGGAACAAAACCACTGTGGTTTTTCAAATTCTGTTGGTACATCACTACTCCTCTTTCACTGATGGTAAATTTTATTTAAATAATTATCATATTGTCTGGTATTCAATGAAATATATTCCTATATGGTCGCCACAAACCTACAATCCTCTTCATGAAATTAAAAAAATAATTCTTAATTTATCCGTTTCTTATAATACACATAAGTTAAAAAGAAGATTTATATATAATATTATAACTTCATTTGTAATAAATATCGATAAAATAGTAGCTACCTAAATATTTTCCTTTCTGTCTAAATTACACGTGATGACATGTACGTCGAATTACGATCAGTTACAAGTCTAGCAGTGTATAACGATTTGATTTATCGATAATGTTTTTTTTCTTGTTCTATTAGTTTGTATGGGCTTTCAGTTTAACAGACTATGAACCACCCACCTATATGAATGGCACTCGAAGCTTTCCCACTTGGGTCCACATGATAGGGTGGTCCATGGTTATGATCTCATTGGCATGTATACCCATCATGTCTGTTTATACGTTCCTACATTCCGAAGGAAAGACATTTTACCAAGTAAGTTGAAGAACAACAATACTAAATTTAAATATTATGATACGATTTGTTGAGAAAAAAATGTATACGACTTAATTTTATACAACACAGAGTTCTAACTTTTATTATATGTATGTCTTTTTAGAAACTGAACAGATCAATAAAGCCCCGATCAAATGATTTTGGTGAGTTGCCAATGGCGTCGAAAGACAACTTAAAAGAAATGGCCACTTTGATAGAATGCAAAGCACCTCAAATACCACCTATTATTGTCTTCCCGGAAACTGTTAAAAATAGTAAATATAATAATTTATGATTGTATACCAACGTTTTTTGTTGACAATTATTCCCTAAATGTTTTTTTCACAAATAACGATTCATATATAATTTTAATTCTAATATATTTTCATTGTAACACCACACACACAACACACACACACATTCCATACACCATCTATTATAATACGATACACTCAACAAGTACAATTCATTGTACAATACATGTTTAACTGAAAATTTGTGTATTTTTATTTTATATTAAGTTTAACAAAAAAAACTTTTACCTTCTTTATTTTTTGTATCATGATAATATTATGTGGTTATACTAATCTATTTTGAATTCTGATGCTCATTTTAAATTATTAACGATACGAGTATTGAAAATATTACCAGCAAATAAAACGAATTTACCATTTTACAGATTAGAGTGTTTTTTATTTTTATAATACAACTTTGAATTGATTAATTCAAATCATTCATTATAACATGTGTAGATATAGTAGTATATCCGTAATCGTAGATACTACTTGTCTACTGACACTTCAAATCGTATTGCTATAAAAGTTTACGGTAGTAAGGTCTAAAGTACATCGAAAAAATGGGTTTCCAGTAAGTCTATCAAAAAAAAAAAAAAAAAATACAATTATTGATAAACATGCATTATATAAATACAAGTCCAAAAACTTCGATCAATAAGTATAGATTTAAACTAGTAAATAACGTAACTCTTACTAATCGAAAGAAAACAGATTAATTTCGTAATTATAATAGTTGATGGCAACTTTAACAAGTAGATACAACTATTGTGCTGTATAAGTTATTATTAGTAGTGTTATCCCATCGATATTGTTGAAGGTTTACTAAGCCGCAAATGTGTCTGACCATGTAGGCAGTTTTAC
This sequence comes from Rhopalosiphum maidis, assembly GCF_003676215.2. Lineage (NCBI taxonomy): Eukaryota > Metazoa > Arthropoda > Insecta > Hemiptera > Aphididae > Rhopalosiphum > Rhopalosiphum maidis. Next base: position 8,470,739 of record NC_040878.1, read on the forward strand.
AAGAGCTTTAGATAGTGCTGTACTCGACATTTCAGTAGTCACCTACAATAATTTATAGCTTTTCAACAATTAATAAATTGCCTATTATTTTTTATTATTTATTAAAACCATTCCGAATTCTTTATTTGATAACTGAAAAACGCATTAGCTAATCATATAGTCGCGCACACCGTTAGAATTACGTCAGTATAATAAATTATTCAGTGTAAAGACGTCCACACACTGGATTAGTTTTGGTCGAAAACTTTACAAATGGAGCATTTGCAGCAGATCGACCTAAACCGTGAATTTTTGATGAATGCTATCGGCAAAAACAGCCACACATTACTAACTTGTGGCTAAGGTTTAATCTTAAAACTAAAGGAAGGTGGGTCCAATTGACAAGTTGGATTTAAATTTTGTAATTTATTCTTTTTAATATGTAATTACTTTATTTTGTATGATCAATTTACGAACTCAACCTACATCCCTTCGTCGTTGGTTGATATTTACTGTGCGCAGCACTGTTACGCGTTGTCATTTTATTATACGAACGATATTTTATTCATGTAACAATGTAACAAGTTGACGATAGTATTATTGTTATTTATTCACCTACCGTTAGTAGCAATTATAATACGTCGGCAAGTATTTAATATTTAAAAAGTACTATAATGCATGTTAAGTGTACGCCCATAACAAATTCTTCTCATGACGAGGTGATGATATAATTTATATTGCAAATCGGTAGTTGTACTACATGTCTTGTACGTAAGTACGACTCTCCAAAATTGTCGCCGTTCCCGGCCATTAAGATTCGGCTGAATAAAGTCAGACCGTCGCGGACTCATGGTATTATATAAACAGCGGTATCTAAAATAGTGTATTAGTTTGCAGTAGCATATTGTATATAGTTATATACTATTTACTATCAATGCAGTATTATCGACATATTAAATAAGTGTTATCACAGATTATATATTATCTTAAATCTAAGTTAATTCTACGGTTTTAATAATTAATTACTTATCTATGTTATTATAAATCTGAAAATAATTTTGTTCGCTTGAAAAAAAAGCGGATAAGAAGATTGGTCAAAGTGACTAAAAAAATTAATAAATACCTAGTTTTTTACGTCTTATTATAATAAATATAATGTGTGATCGAATTAAAATTTTTTGTTGAAACATTAATTTTTTTTATTACAGAAAATAACGAAATTTGTTCTCGATTTATTTTTAAAGTTTTCACCTTTTGAATAACAAGAACATACATTTTATGGACTAATAAAAGGTCTTGCTATCAAGATGGAATACAGAATACGAAACCTTAACCTTAGCATCCCCGTAAAAAAATCCTAAATCCACCACTGCATAAACTATAACTAAACATATTCTAAATATATAATCAATCAATAAAAAATGGTCCTTTAAACGTATTGGACACATTTTAGTGATTCGATAAATTATTAAAAAATATATGTGACTTAGCAAGAGTATTTTCAAGTGCTAATGGTTATATTATTATGATAACGGTGATAACGTTAGTTTTACATTCAACATTTTGATTTTTTACCCAAAATAAGTGGTTTGCTGAAGCCTGATTGTTTTGTTTTTAAAATTAAATTTAAAAATTAAAATTTTACTCTTAAAAGTTCAAATCAAATTTAAGTTTAAGTTCGAGTTTGCAATAATTAAAGTTGAATTTATCCTAAAAATATTTTTAAAAAACATTTCATTTGAGAACTAAAACACTTTTACGCATTTAAAAATTAAATGCCACAAGTTAAAAACTATGCAAAATAAAATATTGTAAATAGAACGGTTATGTTTTTAATTAAATTTGTACATATTACATTTATCTTAAACTCGGAATGAAAATCATTATTATGCAAAATCATTGTAAATTTTAATCATTATTCGAAAACCTCGATAGAGATATGTAAAAATCAATATGTTTGGAATGATTAATTGCCATTTTGAGGGTCATTTAGATATATAATATTAATAACTACGTTTGTATAACATGTTATTATACCGGTTTTATACATTTATATCATTATATTACGTTAATTTTACATTTTTGTGTAATTATATTATTTTGTAGTAGCTTATTATAAAAATTGGTAGGCGACTATAAGTCTCACCTTAATAAATAATAGTATATGATTATATTATGATAGAAATATAGAATATATTCGATAATCAATGATAATAGGTAGCAATCGTATACTCAGAAATTCAGAATAGCCTAATACGATTTATAGTTTCCATACCTACCTATATCTTGATAATTTCACATAGATATCAAGATTAATAATTACACGTCATACATCTAACAGTTAGATTCTAACCTATCCAAACCCAGTATCGTAGCCAGAGGGGGGCACTGGGGGTTCGTACCCCCATCGGTGTCCTTTTTATTTGGCCGCAGTGTAGTGTACAGAAATGTATTAAAGTTTGTCATAAATAGATTTATATAATTCAAAGTAAATCTAAGATAAATTAACGGTAATTTATATTCATATAAAATTCCAAATAGTTATAATAAGTATATAGTATATACTGATGCATAAAAGCATAATGTTAAAATAAATAGGTAGGTAACTGATATCAATTTCATCGTCATTTTCAATATTAATTTAATATGGTCGCTGGATGCCCACCACGCACTGAAAGTACCTACCTAATAACATTATAAATAATGGGTATAATCACAGTTGGCAGTTCCTAAAACATAATGTCATAATTTAAAATACCTTATTTAACTTGGAGACTACTGTTAATTTTTATTTGTTGTACATTTAGTATGTACTTCGTACGAATACTACGAACGCACAGTTAATTATTTAACACAACTTCATGTGCATACTGCGATTTTTGTTGTTTTTAATCGTTTATTTGCTTTTTATTAATTTGCTTATTGTCTTCACAATAATCTCCTTTATTTTTATCTATTTTCCACTTTCGTCTTGTATGTGTAAGGTCAGCTATGGATTGTTTTAAATTACATTATAGTTTATGTTAGTTAAAGTTATGGTATTGTATTGTTGCTAGTAATAATATTCAAATTAAAAATTAAACTTCATGTTTACAAATTACAACATAATATACAATACAAGTATAGGGCTGCATCCGAATTGCGTGCCAAAAAAAAAAAATAAGCAGTTTTGAGCTTTTGGTCAAAATCCGAATAGCGTGCTCAGTTTTTTTGTAACATAACAGAACTACGTACGAGTATTTTCCGAATTGCGTGCGTAAAAATTTGAGCAATCGACCGGTTTTCGTCGACTTGCACATATACCATAAATGTACTATTAAAAATATAACTAGAAAATTCAATATACTGTATCTTGGGTTTTCTCCAGTGACTGAGGATAAATCAGTAAATGATGATTAGATATATGAGTATATGATAAGTACCTATAAATAGGTATTAGGTACTATAAAAAATAAAAATATAAAAACAGAAAAAATGTTATTATCATATATAGAAATTAAAAAATGATAAAATAAACGATGATAAAATAAATAAAAAATATAATAAAAAATTCAAATACGTTTATTCGTTATATTTATAATTTAACAACACCTATTTAAAATATAAAATAAATATTATACCTAATACCTAAGCAAATAGATACCTACCTAAAACGGCTAAAACTAATTATAATTTGAACAAAATAATCTATTTATTTGTTTATAATTTGTGTTTTGTGTAATACAAAGTAAATTTTTTACTAAATTCATACTGCTTTTTCAATTTTTTGAAATCTGACCAAACTAATTTAGTTAGCCGTTCAACTAATCCCGCACGCAACGATATGCTCAGTCGTGAAAAAACTACGAACACAACTCAACCTTGATAATGATTTTCGCATACCATTCGGAAACACCGACAATATACATATTGATTAGGTATTTAGGTAATACATTAATCTATGGTTTACAATAATGATATATGTATTATGTATTATATATACCATGGTTATTGACATAATTGCACAGTACCTAATAAGTAAATAGATGGAAGTAAAATATTTACAAAATAAAAATTTGGCTTATGAGTATATAATACAAAATATACATGTAATTAGATGTAATTTATAGATTACATAGTTAAGAGAAAATTAATTTTTATCCTTTGATAACAGCAATTGGTCTTAATTTCACAGTCTTCTTACTAATTCCTGCCTCGTGGCAAGTGTCTACCACGTCAGTGACATTTTTATATGACTCAGGTGCTTCTTCCATTACCAATTTTGGTGAAGCTACTCGAATGGCAATCCCTTGTTGTTGCAATTTTTCTAATACATCATTATAGTCTATATTTCTACGAGATTTAGCTCTTGACAGTGCACGTCCCTGGAAATAGAAATTTCATCAATTTTATTAAAATTAAAAAAATTAACAAATTGAACAAAAAAATCACTTACAGCACCGTGGCATGTAGACCCGAATGTTTCATTCATACCCTGTTCAGTTCCAGTCAACACATATGAACAGGTACCCATTGTTCCACCAATCAATACTGGTTGACCAGTTAGTTGGTAGTCAACCGGAATAAGAGGATGATAAGGTGGAAACGCTCTTGTCGATCCCTGAAATAATGAATTTCATAGATGAACAAATATCTTATTGAAATACAATGACCTATAGCTTCTTTTAAACCCATGTTCTAAATACCTTTCTATGCACCAATAAGTGTTTAGGTTTTCCATCAATATAATGTTGTTCCATTTTTGCAATATTATGAGATACATCATATATGACGTGCATGTCTAAATCATCTGGTGTCAATTTGAATTGTTTTGCAAAAGCCTTTAAAAAAATAATACTAATAAATTACATAATTTCTAATATTTATGCCATTATACATACTTGACGGGCCAAAAATGTCATTGAACTTCTATTCACCCATGCAAAATTTGCAGCAGCTGACATAGCTTTCAAATAATTTTGACCTTCATTGGATTTGATACGAGCACAAGCTAATTGTCTATCGTTGACTTCAATTTGGTCTCGTTTCATAGCCTTTTCCATTTCCAGTAAAGCATCTTAATAAGTAAAAAAAAGTCTTTAATATATTTATGTTAGAAAGTAAAATAATACTACTCATTACTTAGTTTATTTTTATATAATTAAATATACTACTCAAATGTAATTAATCAATTTTCATTATTGGATTATAATGTATATACAAGTAAAAGTATATAGTAAATATCATTTTTACTTTTTAGTTCATGATATATAAATATATATCATGCAAATAAATTATTTTTAAGTTCAAATTCAAAACTAATTTAAGTAAAACCCAGATTTAAATACACTAAAATCCAATTGAATATTTATTAAAAATCGTTGAAAATAATATTGAACATCCATTAATAAGTTAAAAATTGCATTCCAATAGGTTTGTATAAAGTAAGAATAAAAAATTATGAGCTGTAACAGTGGTTGTATGATCTTAAATAATTTGAAATAAAATATTTATTTAAATTACAATTTGTTGGTAACTATCAATCAAAATTTTATTTATGTTTTAAGACCCGAAATGATTTTTTTTTTTTTTAAAGAAATAGGAGGTTTAATAAAATTATGTAATAAATTATGTATTTACATTGCATACCTTATGATACACAGTGTATGTTATACACTAGTAAAAATATGCAAAATCTGGGATAAAGCTATAAAAATATTCACCCAAAACACCTTACAGTAAAATTAAATTAATACAAATAATCAATTTTTTTTTATAAATTTGGACAAACCATATCATATTAAAATTTATCAAAGACAAATAATGAACAGCTTAGTATTCCAGATAATTGTCCACTGAGATTTATACCCATCATTTAAAAATACTAAGCAAGTTTATTTTAAAATTGAATTTATATTTTTAATATATTGTTTATACCGAGTCTAAAATTCAATTTAACCCACAATCTACATCTTATTTAATACAATGTTTAAAAACCTGTTGCCACTTGGTGTCCAAAACCACGACTTCCAGAATGTATCATAACACATACTTGACCAATATTTTCAATTCCCATTTTCTTTGCTGCCCATTTATCATAAACTTCATCAACCACTTGTATTTCTGCATAATGATTACCAGCTCCTAATGTTCCTAACTGTAAACAAGCATATAAATGTTCAAAAGTTAAAAATAATAATTTTTTTTTAACATTTGAAATATGCATTCTTATAAATTAATAATTTACTTGTGGTAAACCACGTTTTCTAGCCCTCATGCTAACTTTAGACGAATCTGCATTCAACATTCTACCATTTTCTTCACAATGTTCTTTGTCTTCAGCCCATGCATAACCTAATATAAATATATACTTTTTTAAATAATAATCAAAACTTTAATTTTTAAGAATTGATATTAACCTTCTCTTAGAGACCAATCCATTCCCATTTCAAGTGCTTCTTCTAAGTCATTTGCATTCATTGGTATGATTCCTTTTGATCCTACACCAACAGGAATGTGATCGAACATACTTTGAGCTAATTGTTCCTAAATAGAATTGAGTTAAAATAACATAATATGATAATATTGTGATGGTCAAATTAAATTTAATAACATAGTATTACTTTGATGGGCTGGACATCTTTTTCGAATAAGTTTGTTCTAAGTAATCGTACACCACAATTAATGTCAAATCCTACACCACCAGGTGAAACAATAGATTGAGGATCATCCATATCAAATGCAGCCATATTTCCTAAAATTAATGCTTAATGAAAACTGATACACTGATACAATACATAAACTTATTACATAAAAGTAAAATCAATATTGATTAATAATTGGAACAATTAACATGCATAATACTATAATTTGAAAAACCTTCTACAAATGGTTTTAAAATTAGTATAAAAACTTATAAATTTAGTAAAAAAATAAAACTATAATAAACCTACCGATAGCAAATCCATAACCAGAGTGTACATCGGGAAGTCCAATAGATTTATGAACAATGCCGGGTAATGCAGCAACATTAGCAATTTGTTTAACACCAGGTAAAAATCCACCAATCATTCCTGGTCGACATGCATTTTGTAACTCTTCCAACATTAGTTTTTCTAAAAATTTATTAACATAAAACACTCCTTCAACCTATGAACAAAAAAATGTTAAATAGAACCAAAATCTTTTAAACAAAATCCTTATACCAACCTTCATATTTGGTTGAAATCCTTTTTTTATTTCCCATTTATATGGAGATTTTTTTTCTAGATATTCTAGTTCTTCATTATACGGTCTTACAACCATTTTGTTTCAATTATAACTCAGTTAGTTTTACTATGACTATAATATAAGTATAGTATAAAATCAAAATATTATTTTTAGACTTATTATAATATAACAAAACAAATAAGTTAAAAATATAATATGACTTTCGAATTAGAAAAATAACAATTTTAAATCGAATAACATTTGAATGTAATGTTAAAATTCCACGTTATCATAATAACAATATCTTTTATCATAGACTAAGGCAAACAGTGTGATATAATGATGAATACTTATATTCTCCTTGGTTTTTTTTAAAACGGCGGGGTTCAAAGCTTGGTTGGGGGTGCTTGAATACTCTAGTCTCTAGTCATGCTAAATGCTCATATAAAAATAAAAAAATTAATTTAATTTAAAATATCTATACATAAATAATTCATAAAAGTTAGCATAATATATTTAATGCTTTAATAAAGTGTCTAATTTCACTAATTTGTGAATGCACTGTAAGATAAAAGTAGAGAATGTTGTTAAATGTCTACTTATATTATTAATTAATAAGTACTTTAGTTACTTAGTGTAATTGAAAATGCATCTCGATATTAATTGTATACGTACAAATATGAAGAATTGAAATGCATACATAGATCGTTTATGTAATTCGATCTCCGAACATGAATATTTGAATAACCCATCAATTTAAAATGCTTTATCCAAAACGAATAAATGAATAATATTATGCTGGTTATAATGAATAAGTGTGATATAATATATTGCATATTTGTATCTTAAGGTGAGTCTACACGAAGAGGTTTATTTATAAGTTTATAGAGTAAAGCTTATGTAAACTAACTAAAAATAAGTTTTGTTGTTCGTTAAAAAAATACATATTTTCTTGTCTGCGTAATGTACTAATATATATAAACGTTATACATTTAATTAGATATGCTATCTATATGGAAAAAAAATCAAAATTAACGGTGACCATAATTAAAATTTACCTTCGACGCTAATATTCAAGGCACGCTAAGCCTTTCATAGGCGTACGGATACAATATATATATGTATATACATAATATATAATATTTAAATATTCACACACACACATATATATATATATTATATATTAGAGAGAGTTAGCTAGAAACAGAGGAAGTGAGAGAGTACCTATAATGACAACACTGTGCTATTATTACAAAACAATATACTTTATTCATATGAGCGATTGGAAATTAATTATTGAAATATATCATTAGAAGCGATGGATAATTATAAGTTTGTGTCTTATGTAGGTATACGCCCATTTTTCCTTCAGAATATGTTGATGATTTGGAAGGGGATGTAAACCATATACATTACCATACAAGATACAACAGTACGTAACTAACCAACCACGTAGATTTATTTATACAATCTTATTCTTGTATTATCTTGAAATCCTTTCCACAGCACGGCAGAGTTGTATAGGCAAACCTATTTACATGCTCTATATACCTGTAGCCTGTACGAATAATAGTGTTTTTAAAATTTATTGATATACTGTAAAATCGTAAAAGACAAAACCGTTATTCGTTTAAATTTGTTTAGACAATTTTGTTTTAAATGTGTTTAAAAATAGAAAATTTTGTTCTAGTGACATACAAACTAGATCATCGATTACTGTAGATATATGTCATATGAGTTATATGACTTAATATTAATATGCGTATGCCATATGAAACAATATGTTTATTATTTGATTTTTTTTCTAATGAAGTAAAAACTTATTGCAGTCAATCATCAACTAAATATTAAAATATTTATTAGTAATACCTATATGTCACTGTTACGTTTCTACCTCTTATTTATTATTATATTATCAATTTATAATTTATTCATGTTATATTTTAACCCACTTTTATAGATACCTACAGAAACCAGCTAAGGCTATTAAAATGTTGATGAAATTATAATATAAATTTTGACACGCACAAACATTCTTATATACATTTCATATATTATTTAGGGCTAGTTGTGTCTTGTATTTTATTATTAAACACAATATACCTTATGTCCTTATGTTTATTAATTATTTTATACATATTATTAAATTGTATATAACACACAGTGTAATACAGGACCATACAAAAAGAAACGTACACACACTACACACGCTCTAGTACCTCAGTGCAGTAAAGACTTTCAGCAATGCCCCGCATAGACGCCGTTAACGTGTTCTTGCGAATGACTGGGTGCACCGATAGTAAGAGAATGCTTTACTTGACGTATTTCGAATTTTTCATAACGTTTTATTATTTAATCACGACGTGTGTGTCAATTATCCATCACGAACAGAGCGTATCCATCAAACTGTTTACATTGTTGTGCATATTGATAGAATGTGTAATACTGCTGAACATCACTTTTAGGATCTATCATCAAAATCAATTCTGCGAAATGGAGCAGTACTCGAAACGGTCGGGAATACCGGACGACTATCAATCGAAAATAAACATAATAACGATGTACCATCTGATAGCGTCGAACATGTTTGTAATTTTCCCGGTCACCTATGCGATTCTCAGCGATTCGGTACGCGTAGGAGATCCCTTCACGTTTCCTTTCTTAGACGTGTTACCGATAAAGACCGACAATCTCGTAATTTACGCGGGCAAATACTTTGTATACGCAATATCCGTGTACATAGCACACGTCGAACTTTGTTTTATAAACACGACGTTTATATATTATGTGGGCGTTTTGAAAAATAGGTTAGAGGCTATTGTACAAACGATTCGAGAAGCTGTTGTCGACAACGATGAACAAAAAATGAAGTATGCAGTCATTCAACATCAAAGGTTATTAACGTAAGTTGGAAAATATAATAAAATAGATGCGGTGTGTACCGATATAAAAAAAAAGCGTTCGATTCGGTCGTCCGAATTCATTTTCGTTACACAAGTTAAAACATCCTTATTTAGATTAAATGTTAAATTATTAAAATGGTTATCAATTTATCATAATATATATCTGAAAGATAGAAAATAGTCCTCTAAGAATACATCTAGTTACTATTTGCAGTAAATATAATAGTGTTTCAGACGTCCATCATTGCGGCTACTTCTAAAGTTAAAAAAAAGGCTAAGTCATACATCCCTTATTCTGTTCTAAATTATTATTTTTATTTCTATACGTTATGTTTTCCGTCAATCCGTCATTTTAAATAGGTTAGGTTATAAAACCAAGTAATCAAAACAAAATTTTCACACTTTTGAAAAAAATTGGACCTATGTTTTTTTTTAATTTCAATATTATACAATTTATATAACAACAAGTTATATGGGATGTTGTGTTACATTTTTAAACTTTTTTACTCATAAACAATTTGATCGTACATAAATCGAAAATTTTAAATAATATTTTATGTTTTTTTTTAGGTATTATCTATAAATAACACAATAAGTCATACTATTTTTAAAATTATATTTTTTATTGATAAATAAAACATGAATATTTTCTGAAAATTAAAAGTGTCTAGAATTATTCATTTTTTAAATTAGATAACATATTCCCTTAAAATCTAAAAAAAATATTGGTTAATGAATTATACGCACTGTTAGTTTTATTAATTTTAGATATTTTAATATAATGAAGAAAGTATTTACGAAACCAATATTACTATCAATGTCATTCAATGCTATATATTTTGGCTTGACTACTTCTCTAGTGATTCAAGCTATTCGGGTAAGTATTGATAAAATATAATAAGAGTACTTTTAGACAACTTTTTATTTAGTATTATTTTCTTAAAATTCAATTAATTATCATAAAACAAAAAGTTCACACTTCTCGATAATTATTATTAACATTATGTAAATAGTATGTATATTTATTTTATTACCCACCTCGTCTTATTAAGTTCAAAATTTATAAAAAAAAATATACAATAGAACCAATATATTATGTAAATATAAAAAAAATTTTAAATTTAGTAAAAAATCATTTTTTTAATAAATTATATTTATTAAGTGATGCATTAAGAATAATTAAAAAATAATTGTTGTATTTTAGGGTTATATTAATCAAACAATATTATCAATATGTATAGCCAGCAGTATAGCAGCTATTATAAATATTACAATTTATACTTTTTACGGAAGTGTGCTTTTGGATTTAGTAAGTATAATATTTAATATTTTAATGGTATGCAATTAATGAAAATTGACTAAATTTCTAAAATATATTTTAGCATGATGAAATATTACATGTCCTTTTTGATAATTCATATTTTTATCTTAACAAATCGTTCAAAAGTTCTATTTTAATAATGATGACAAGAGCTACAATACCATTAACATTTACAGTTGGTTACATTTTTACCATTAATTTAAATTTACTTCTAAAAGTAAGTGATTTATTATAAAATAAATTATCTTCAAAATTATTGTTTAATGGTTCTCTTAGAAGAAAAAATATAATCTAAAATTATTAATATGAACAGATATGTATAAAAATATCATTTTATGAAATTTTATTTTCTTCTATCAAAATCATTACAATCTGTTATAATAGTTACTCGTATAAAAATATAAGGATTATAGTACTCGTACATTTACAATTTTAATTAGTTTATCCAATAAAAACACTCGGTATAGTGTAAATTTATTATCATTTTGATACTTGCACAACTCACAAGTCACAATAAAATTACAAAACCTAAAAAACCTAATTACGACGAAAAGGGATTTAGTATTAATTAATAATAGTTTATAACTAATTAATTAACTGAAATATTATACGTAATTAATTAATACGATGCATAACTACAGACTACAGGCTACAGGTTACAATAATATTGTAAATACAAAAATTGATGACACCTCAAAAACATTTGAAAAGTATATAAAATATACATTTAAATCATTTAATACTTAATAGTGTTATTATTTAAACCCTAAATATTCGTTGTTGAGGATACCTCTTAAATAATACATTTTTATGCATAAATTATTCATTTTTAAAAAATCCGTTTATAAAAATGTGTTCAAGCAAAATGAACAGCTCATTAGTCAATATCCTTCATACTAGCATCATAACTTTTAAAACTATATTTATACATTACATTTAATTTAATACTATGATAATTATTATAACAGTTTGGCACTTGCCACTTACAAATTGATTATATTTGTTTGAAATCACCATTCGATATTAATATAATACTACTATTACTGTAGTAATACTAGCATTTAAACTATTTAATATAATGCACATACCTATAACAACTGGTAATTTTTCTTAAATTTTATTTTTAAAAAGTTATTTAAGATTTATTATTTTTAAGTATACACGATTTTAATATATAATATAAAACACGGACAATATGTTCATATGGTATAATTAAAAACTAAATTTAGTAATTAAGCCAATAATCGTAATTATTATTTTAATTGCGTTTAATTTATTTAAAAATTCTTTATTTCAGATAGTAAAGATGTCATATACAGTGCTTAACGTGTTACTGTCATCGGAAATTATAAAACCTCACAAGTTGTCATAATGATGAAATGAAGAAAAAAAATGAAATAGATTCAGGTAAATTCGTAATATTTAATTGAATTTAGTCTATTATACCGTTCTAAATAACTATGACGAAAAATTATATAATAGTCTTCGAAAAAAATTCCCGATAAAAATAGTCCTAAAAACAATATTTGGTAAAAAAAAGTTCCGAAATACTTATTCTTATACAATTGTACATTGCATTTTGTTATTATTATTTGAAAGAATTAATTAAGTCTATGTGTTATGTAAAATGCACGTAGATGTAAATCTCTGATCTATCGTATTATGTATCATAATCTGTCTTTTTAATTTGATCCGATATTTGGTATCCTAGAAATTTCTAATTACAACTAAAAATCATACTATAAATGTAATGAATTGTAATAAGTCATCATATTAGAAAAGCTTATGATTAAATTTTATTTTTACCTTTATAAGCTATTTACTATATTTTATACATGTATGTATTATAAATTTATATCTAATAGTTCTACTATTATTTTTTATTACATACATTTGAAATATGAATGTTTCTAATTTTATTAACTATATAATCTATCATATTATAATATGCTATTATTTTTACAATTGTGCCTAATTATGTATTAGTATATTATATTTATAAATTGTTGATTTTTTTAGGTTTTTTTTTATAGATTCACAACAACCATATCATAGACAATATTGATTTGATGACAATGTATTTTGATTTTTGGATTTAAAAATAATTCATATTTATGTAATATTATAAAGCCATATTATTATTTATTTTAGTCTAGATTTAATTTATTATTGGTACGTAGTATTAAAAATTGTGTATGAATCACTCTATGAATTGTGTCCAAAAGAGAAGGGGGAGAAATACAATAAAACGCAAAAAAGTGTGTGGTTTCTCGAGGGGTAGATAGGAACACGGAATGGGACTGATGAGAGAAAGTCGGGAACATCAACGGCGCACGCTAAGAAGTGAAGAAATAAAAAAAGTATAGACATAAACACGGCGAGATGTGAGAATAGTCAGTAGACAGTAATATAGAAGTTATGCTAATATGTTAACTAAGTTAGGTAACCTATAAAAAAAAAATTATATTTGGCCATCGTTATAGATAGAATAGTAGAATAATGATACTATATTATATGCAATACATAATGGCAACCCGGTATTATTATAGCCGTCGTCTAGCTGTTGCCACTGCGTCGGTGTGAAGAAGGTGTTTTGACCGGCTTCTCCGAACACTAGTTCTCCGGCGGTTTGTCTGACGCAGTGGCACTGAACCTTATGAGTTATGATCAATTGTTGCGACTGCAACATATCCTTTGAGCGGGCGGTGGTTCCCGTAGGCTTATTTTTAATGTTGGGTTTAAAGCGAATGCCTATAGTGTCCAAATAAAGTATTTGTTGAATTCAAGCTATCGTAAATATATGAATACATTAGGTACCCTTATATAAATAGCTTAACTCTTCAAAATCTAAAGCAATACCGTGCAATCTAATGTCAACAGTTTAAGCTTAGCCATCTAGCTATAATTAGTAAATATATGAAGATATGTTGGTCTATAAACAAATTTAGATGGTGGCGGATGTCTATACTCTATATAAATAATGTATAATTTCACAACACATGATTTTAAATTAACCTAGGCGCTACTGGTCTGACGTATATAACTAACTTAAACTAGTAGAGCTAAGGTTTACTACTCTATACCCGACTGTATACTGATCTAGTTAATTAGTTAACTGTTATGTATAAAAACGACTAATTTTTATATATGAATAAATATAATGTACTTACACAGAAGTATGTTGATTTTTGTTTTGTTAATATAAATAAGTATTTAATGGAGAAAATAGTGTATATATATGTCGAAGGCTGCAAAGCTTAGGCTCGCTTTGATATGTTTAAACGTTTTAGTTGGGGCTGTAATATTACCTTAAGATGATGTTATACTTACATAACGTGTTGTTTCTATAAGGCTAACCGTCTTACAAACGTACAAGTGAATAACATAGTAAATTTTAGTTGTTAGATTTAATAATTAGAGTGAATTGATACATGATTAACTTTAAAAATAAGAACTATAGTAAGTAATTTACATACTTCTTTACCAAAATCTCGAGTATGTAAAATATCCAAATTTTAAAATGATAATAATTCTCTTTAAAATTAAATAGGTAAGTACTGAAAAACGCAGATAATGTTCTTATCGTTAAGTTTGATATTTAAAAAATACAAGTCCAATTCGTATTAAAGCTAACAACACGAAACTGTTACTACTGAACGCAAATTGACGATGTTGTATCCTATGTGTTTTTAATACGAAAACATAATGAAAAGGGTAGACTTGTAGTATCCTCTTAAGTTTATATGTCATTATACCATACTTTCAAATTTCAATACCCCAATAAAAGGACCAAAATATAATTATAAAAACTAACAGTGTTGTATCGTATTTTTATTTTTTAAACAACGAAAATCACATTTGTGTTTATACAGTAAACTTAAATCTATAACTTCTGTAATTTTAGCCTCTACGACCAAAAAACACTAAGATTATAAAACAAAGCATAAACAGATTCTAAAGACTGCAGCTAATATAATCAAAAGATAAAAAAAAATCTTTACATTATTATACTTACGTACATAGAAAAATATGTACAACATGTTATATGATTGTGCCTTGTTGGTACCTATTTATATTATACAAATAGCCAATAGGTATGTTATGCTACGATATAAAAATATAAATACGTTATAACTTATAACCTATATGGTTTACTGCTGTCAATAAATGTCTAGATCAATGGAAAAATTCAAACAATGGAGCACCTTCTTGTGAAATGCGAAATACATTATTTCTCAGTAGGTAAAAAAATCTACACTTTTGAAAGACTACGCTGTCCGGTGACTTTCTGAATAAAAAAAAAGGTGTGATTTTTATTTATATTTATAAAAATCGTTTGTCATTTCATATTTTATAGTTGTCATTTAAATCAAACATAAGATGTTTATAAACCGGTAATATTAATATTATTGTTACTAAACACTTAGATTAAAACAACACAAATAAATAAATAAACTATACCTAGATATAAATGTTTTGTATAGAAATTTTATAACCTGCCAAATTGATTTTTTTCATAAATAAATTTAACAAAATATAAAATACATAAATATCTACTTACATAGGTATTAAATTTTACAATATAATAACTCAAAATTAAAATTAATCTAATTAATAAAATAAATGTTGATTAAATATAATAATATAACCTACGTAAGCAAATGAACAATATACATTTAACATATGAAATAAAACTGCTTAATTCTTGACAATAAGTTAAAAATAAAATGGTTAAATTAAAATTTAAAAACTATATTATTAATGAGCTATTGTAATCGAAATTGCAATATATTGAAAATAAGAATATGTATACTCGTAGTTTCAAAAATATAAGTTAAAAATATTGAATATTAACCATAGTTTTTATCGCTTTTTTAACTGTATCCAACTTGGTTTCGATACTTTCGTGTTCTGAAAGAATTTCACCTATGTTTTCTTCCCTTGAACAAGTTTGAAAAATCTCTTCATTTAAACGTTTATCAAGGTGTTTAATAATCGAATTTACCATTTTGTGATTAATTCTTTTAGGCACAAAGTCTCGGACAATTTTCCTAATGTATTCAAAATAACATTGACATAAATATTTATGTAATTTTATCTATTCAGATAGTTCTTTGAATGATTCTTCGTAATTCAGACTAGTTAATAATTGATATAACATTTAAATTCTAACCGCTTTTAATCTTTCGATTTGGGACATTCTATCAGAAATTGGAAAAACTGGCATCCCAGAACAGTTTACAACTAGTTCTGTTTTATGTTTATCTTCGTGTTTTTTTATGTTTATAGCTTTCAGAATTTCTTCTTGAATTGTATCGTCTGATTTTACTATTTTCAAAATATAATCTGGATTTACTGTATTTATACATTCTTACTATGTTTTTATGTATGATTCAATGAATTCTTTAATTTTATTCAGATTTTAGTCCAGAAAATTTTCAAACACTTTTCGTACCTAAAATCATAACATAAAATTAAAAAAGGTGAACACGTGTGCATCACGTTATTCCTGTCAAATAAGGAGGACAATAATAATTATTATTAGGGCTCGGGACTTATTGAATTCGCATATTTTTATTGAATAGTCCAATAAATTGCTAAGACAGAAATTTGTTTAAAGTTGTAACGAATTTAAATATATAAAAAAATGGCATATTTTGAGGTTTTAATAGACATTTTTTTATGCATTTAACATGCTTTATTTTAAGTATAATGTACTATAATAGTTAATAAGAGTTTTCTGTGCGCTATTGAAATCAATTATTATTGATAGACGTCAAATAAAGATAAAATATTTGAAGAGAACTTTCTGGATTTTTATTTTTAAATAGTTTCCTATACGGCTCGTCATTATTCTGCTAGCATACAGCAGCCCACATATCAGTCTTGTGTGTTGCGGTCTCGTGTCCGCGTCGTACAACCGTAATATATTATTTTTATTTTTGTTGTAAATTATATTACATTTTAAATTTAATTTCGTTTCGCAACAAAAAAGACTAAGCAGATAACGAATGTTCTAGTTAAAAAAATTTATTGCAGAATTTGGGTCAGATGTTTTTCAGCAGACCAAAATGTATTGTTTTATAATTTTTGTGAAACGATAGTAAGTGTGGATAAAAGGTTTATTCAGTTTATTGTCATCCAACATCTTAAAACAGAAAAACAACGGACAGTTAAGCGTGTTGAAAATGTAACAAGTAAGCTAATTATACAACCCTTTATAACAAATGCTAGTACGCTACAAAAAAGTCTATATTTAATCAAGCTCTATACAAGGCTTTGTTGACAGCTAATATACCTATGAATAAATTATCCAATCTATGTTTTAAAAAATTTCTATCGTAGTCGTCATTCAATGTCGGGTGCTAAAAGTCGATGACGTCGTGTTCACCTAAACTTATACAATTTCTCATTCTTTTTTTTTTCATTTTTCATTATCATTATTATTTTTTTTGAAGAACAAAAATAAGAGAAAAAAATTAATTTATCTTAATGCTAAAAAATATAAACGTACATACTCGTATATATGATTATTTGATAGAGTTACACTATTCTATCTTGACACCTGATTCTTCGTTGTTTTATAAATTCCTGTTTTGAGTGTTTTGTTTATCCTGCAAAATACAATATTAGATTTTTATCACTATATGAATAACTATATAGCTTATTTTTAGAACGCAAATATTATGTATTCCATACTGATAAATTACATTATTTGCAATATTAAAATCATTTTCATTTTGTTTTTCTATTTCTGTCACTACATAGTCTAATTTGTTGGTAGATTCTTTTAGGTCTTTCAGATTTGGCATTTGTAACTTCGATAAAATAAAGGGCATGTTTGATGATTGGATTATTTTTATTTTATTTGTTAATTGGCTTAAATTTATAAGGTTAAACTCCGGATAATAATCTATAAACACTGTCCCATTAGTTTCTTTTAGTGGTGTTAATATTGTGGATGGTGTGTATACTACGCAGTCTTACGGTATTTTTAAAATACCTGTACCCTGTAAAGTATAGAAGGTTCTAGCGGTTAGACATACCATGGTTGTTACAATTTTATTTATTGTCCAGTAAACAAAAGAATAATTACTGCGTTGCAATTTTTCAAAATGAGTGTTATTGAATTAACCATGTCGTACTCCACAGTTATCTGGTAATTTAACTAAGTTATCTGAACCATAAAAATGAATCTCATATATTGGATATGTTTTGAAGTATACGACATTTTTTTATAAAAAATATTTTATAAGGCCAAATGTGTTACAATTAGTATAGTCATTTTCTGTTAAGGAAATACATTTTTGTTTGTCTAGTGAGATTGCTAGGTATGGGTTATGTGGTTGAATAAATTAAAATTGGGACTTGGTTATTTCTATCAACATTGACCATACACTGTTACAAATTGGGAAATTCAGAGTGAACAATAATTGAAATTTTCCAAATTGTATAGTTATTTTAGTGAGCTTTAAGAATTTTTCAATTGAAGTTGTATTATTTATATCGATTGGGAGAGTTTGTGTCATATCGAATATTTTTTATATAATTTCTAAATTATCCCTTAGTTCATTGTTATTTAATATTGTTGGACGTATAGAATATTATGTCTAGCTAATGTTAATGCGTCAATTAATTAATTTGTTTCAAATGAGAATTCTGTCAGTAATAGATTTAAGTTTAATAAATAGTTTATCAATGATTGATTCACTTCTACCTCTAAAAGTTCGTTGTGTTAATTATTTATTTTTGAAATTATATGGTTATATTGTGCCTGTAACTCAACAAAATTTTAAGATAATGGGAGCGATACGTTTTTGGTTTGATTTATGGTGGATCGTACTTTTTTTGATTGCGTTTTCATGAAGGCTACTGTTCTACCGCTGTTATCACTATTTTTTTGTATTGTTTTTGTATTCTTGGTAACTGTAGTCACCTACTCTGCCAAATGCCCATTCCTCAAAATGTCCAATTGCATTAAATTATCCTTTTTTACCTCTACTACTTTTCTGTAGCGATATTAAGCTTTTATATCCTTTATTTAAACTCTACTCTTGTTGTATGAAAGGTGGGTAAAAAATTGCTACAGATTGAGGAAATATTATGAGTTTTGATTTCAAATAATTTCGTGTTATTATTTAAAAGTTCATCTACGTTTTGAAATTTTTCTAAATAAATTGATATGTTTACGTGTATTAGTAAATTAAATGTACCAGTATATATATGTATGTAACTTAGAAAGTGGTTCATAATAAATACTTGATCCATTCGTTATTTTTTTGTACCATCAGGTTGTCTTCATTTTGTTCGAGTAGTGAAGTATAAAAAATATATTGGTTTTAAGTAATTTTATAACATTGTTTTACGCGTCTTTTTACAAGAGGAAAAGAAAGAAAAAAAATATCATAATTAAATTAAGAATAAATAAATTAAAATTAAAATATAATATTATACAATGTAAAGTGGCGTCAACTGATTTTTTTATGTACTGAAAATCGGTTATAATAAACTGTTAATGGAAACAAAATTACGCTATATAAGAAAAACAAATTAAAATGTCGCGTTTTGCTCTTTGTATGAAACTAAAAATGTATGCCCTTAAGACTTCAGTATCTTTTTATTTTTGCTGATTGTTGATATATTTATTGACCTAGTTTCCTCACTCCGTGGGCTTATTTCAAACATTTCATTTTAATACTCCGTTTGTTTACACTATAAATTTTACCGGTATAACTGATTTATATACAAAACAATAAATCAATCATGATATGTAATAATAAAAAAAAATATTGTATATTATAATAATATATGTAAAAAAACAGATGACAACACAAATACAATTAAAGCAGCCTCCCATGAAAAATTAACAATTTACTCAAAAAATTGTTTTAATAGTTTAATACAAATTATATCATGTCTGTAAAAATATATGGATCTAATGCAAATATATTGCTAAACCTAATTTAAACCAGCAATATTTGTGGTTTAACTAAACTTGCTTTTAAACTAGGTTTAAGTGTTAAACTAGTTTTATAAAACATATTTTTTGGTCATAAACCAAAAATGCATATTTCGCCATGTCATATTTTGAAATTTATCAGATTACGTAAAGCTTTTTCGTAAAAAGTAAAATCGTACTCGTGTAGCATTTTAAAAATATCGAAATTTAACATTTTATAGGGTACATTATACATCCATTTTCAACTCCAATGGTGGTTTCTGGTAAAAAATAGAAAACAATTTTAGTCATCTTTGAAATAATTAGGAAAAAAAAGAAAAGAAAAGAAAACGAGAATATATCGAACAAAATTCGTCTGCAAAATTATAAAACTTTAAAAAAATTAGGAATTTGTATAGCTAAGGCTTGAAAATAAATACAAGGTTACTCATAGTTATTATTACTGAAAATAAAAATAATCATATTGTCAGGTTTTTTTATCATTCAATTTCTTACAAAAATTTAAACGAAGAATAACGATTTTAGTAACTAATTTACTAAAATTCATAATTTTTTTGTTAACTTTTACTAGACGATATTATTTACGGGAATTTAAAATTTTAATATAATATATATACATTGATATTTTATATTTTACTATATACAATGGCATTTTCAAAATATTTTCGATACAGAATGTTTCTTTGTCTTAATCTAACGCACGCGGAATATAGGAATTAATAAGACGTGTTCTTTACCAAACGTACCGATTGATCTAATAAAGCAATAATAAAAATTTAATTTTGTCTCTAAGTTTACTCTCAATATCGAATTTCCCAAATTTTTGATTTTATTGCATTAATAAATCCTAAAAAAAAAAGTACCTTAAAATATATTGAGTAACACGTCATATTATATTTTATCGTTACATAAGTTTAGTATAGTTTATTTATTTCAATAATACAATGTACTAAATAATTTTTATATTTTGTAAATTATTTATTAAACTATAGCATTTTGCGAAAAAAAAAATCAATATAATAGACTACCATACTGTATAATTCCCACACAATTTATTTTTGTCAATACAACAATCAATTTATTTTAAGGGGAAAAAAACACTATTGTATAATGCTCCTAAGATCTGCACTATATAATATTAATCATATAAATAGTTTTAATTATTTAACCAATATAAAAAACACTAATTATCTTATAAATCGACTTTTACAAATTAAATACAATATTATATTTCAAAAATATAGACTTTTGTTTTAGTGTTAACTATATGAATTTATAAACAAATACCTACAATACTTCTGTAATGTAAGAATAATGTAACATTAAACGCTATATAGTTAACTAAAATTGGTGTTCATAGATTTTTACTATCATTATTTTCACAGCTGTATACCAATGCACTACATTCCATTAATTGTATGTTAATTCTTCTATCAATAGTGTTTTTAGTTTCTTTTTTTATCTTAGTTCTGCATTTGACTTCTGGAATAGGTGTAAAACCTCGTTCGAGCTTCTAAAAACACAATCATAATTTAACAAAACAAACTTATATATTTATAACCAATATATTTTATAGGTATGTATATTTAACAATCTTACTTGTTTAAAAGTCCCCGGTTCCGTCATTAAGTAGTAAACAGCATATAGTGGTATCCAGATCATAGAAATCAACGATATTATTATTCCTAATCCTTCACCCCACCACGGATATGTATAATGATTCCCATACTTTACTGGTTCATACTTGATGATGAAAAATATAAATACCGTCTGTAAAATAATAAATTTGGATTTTATATGGTAATGTTATGTCATATAAAATATAGATAAATCTTACAATCATGACGAAAGGTGCAAGATACACCCAACAGATATACCAGAACAAATTTGGTCGAAAACCGAGCATTTGATTGACGCATTCGCGAAATCTATCAGCTCCAAAAAACCATGAAATAGCTATAGTCTGAAAGAAACACACCCAAAGCAACGATATTCCGGATGCTGAATATGTATCCATTAATTGAAATATATACATTCCACCCTGAAATGTATAAATATACATGTTTGTCGTATAATATGTAGTGAAATCATATTAGTTAAAAGTACAATTTTATATTTACTTACGTTAGTCACCATGGAAGAACTTAGCACAAACATACCTATACACACCAACAAAGTGAAAGTTTTTCGTTTAGTGTGTAAGTACTTAGGCCACTTATCCGTCAGTCCGGTTATAAATGATTCGACATTGCAGAACTCACTATCAATACCAATCATCTAAACCCAACAAATCAGAATGAAATTTTACATATATGTCGTACAAAAGTTCACTCAAGTAATTAAGCTGCCATACCTACAGCAAGCATGACGAAGAATACAACTGCCCATATTCTGGCTCCTGGTAACTGAAGCACCACTTGTGGATACGTTATAAATACCAAACCAGGTCCACTTTCCACGACATCGCTAACTGTAGTTCCCTGAGAAGCAGCAATAAAACCTAATATACTGAATGTTATTACACTGGGTATGATAGACGTGAGCGTGTTAATAACACAAGTTAATACTGCATCCCTAAAAAATAATTTTAAGAAATTTGTATCAATGTATCATCATACACTTTGTGATAAAATATTCGTTCATACCTATAACAATTGTGATGAAATCTGTTGAATGATCCGAGAGCTGGTAAAGTGCCAACACCAACACTATAGCCAAAGAATATTTGTGTTGTCCCTTCTATCCATGTGTCTGAATTCAAGAGACTCTCCCATCTTGGAGTGACTAAGTACCTGATACCTTCACTAGCTCCTTCCAGCGTCACTGCTCTAATCAGTAATGCTCCCATTATTAAATATGGAAACATTGCAATGAACCACACTATCTATTTATCATTAAAATAATACACTTCTTTAGAAATTTCAGATTGTTATTCAAACTTTTTATCATACTTATTACTTATTAGTTTATTACCTTTCCACTCTGACTAAGACCTTTCCCCAATATGGTATAAATCAAGATCCACGATACTCCTAATAAGCACAATAGTTCCCACTGCATTCCTCCGATATTTTCAATACCACTTGTCAGCATGAGCACTCTTCTCCTACAACAATATTCCAACCAATGAAAATTTGGCAAAATTGAACATTTTGATGCACTTCACGCACTCCCAATACTCTTCAGCTGGTGTCACAGTCGTTACATTAAAACAATTTCGAAGTTGATTCAAAAAGTCAACACCTTGTCCTGGACGAAGGACAGACGAAATATTTGTTTCTATGCCGGTGAAATTTAATGAAACATCAGCATACGATAACGACTTAATAGTGTGACAGAATTCCGTCAGTTGACCATCGTTTTTGAAAATATTACCTTGTAATTCATTCGTTTTATTGAAATACATTTGATTCCACGAATCTATATTGTGATTGAGCGTCAAAGATGTATTAAACATACGTTTTATTGTATCCGTACTAAAAGGCTCGTGGGTCATATTAACACTATTTGGCATCAAACAATTGTCTGTGTTCCACCAATTGTCTGAAAAATAATTTAATATTTTGGTTGACTTTTCAATACAATGAAATCTTAAGTAATTATTTAATAAATATTAGTTCTTACTACAATTTTCCCACGGCAAAGTTGGATATGATATGAAACAACTTGCCAAGTAAAAAAATGTCCATGCTACAATAACGCAATAATACACATCTAGTAAGAAAACTATAGTCATTGTAGCGTAACCAGTACCTAAACGACATATAATTCTATATTAAAATACTTGTAACATTCGTTAAAAATAAAACGGATAAAATAAAAATAAAATTATAAAAAATACTTTTGTTATTATTCAATGAAATAAATTTTTACCAGAAAGTATTGGACATAACTTTCCAACCAACGTCATCCCGCCAGAACCCAAATACTGTCCGATAGCCACTTCTTGAAAAAAAATCGGTATTCCACAAAATATCATGGCTATAAAGTAAGTCACTAAAAATGCCCCTAAAATATTTTGAATCATACCATTAATTTAAATAATTATGATGTAATAATATTTCAGAATCTATACAATACATTTTTTTTTTTTTATTAAAATACCTTCACAATTATTCATTATAAATTTCATAAAATAGTGAAAGCCCTGAAAACCATTTAATATGAATTTTTTTAACATATATTGCCACAATTTATTGTAATAATTAGGATTGATTTTATTTTTAGTTATTTTTTTTGTAAAACATAGAAGTGTATTATTGCTTATAAATTTAAAATCTAAACACAAACGTGGGATATGTAACTAATATATAGCTTGCTCGTTAGTCATATTCAAAAAAATACCCTTCATTAGGTATAAAACCGATGTACAATCAACACTAACCATTTACATCCATAAACTGACTGCAACTAAAATTATTTTTCATTGCAGAAACGTTGACAAGAAGCTTTCATATATTTTGAAAAATACAGTAAAATTTCAGTTCGTGTTCTTTTATTTTATTACATAAAACATAATATTATAATATCAACTATATTATACATATTATTTAGTTTACTGTATACAATACATTTTTTTTTATGTAAGAAAAATGTTATTTAAACCGTTAAAAATAAATAACATATAATGCATATACGTATATATATATATATATATATATATATATACGTATATGCATTATGTTTTAATTTCAAGACCACGTAATATTAAAAAAAAAAGTTAAACTATAAAGCATTAGCTGACTAAAGAATCAAATTATACACGATAGCATTGTTTTATATTGTAAATAAATCTATCGTTTTATGAATCAAAATTTCTATAGTGTACTGTTTATCTGCGGTAAAATAACGTATTACAATATCTATCTACGATTAGTAAGTTTTAAACTGACAATAAAAATGTGATTGTACAGTCACGTGCAGATTCAGTTACAAAATGTATTTATAGTTACAACTTACAATTATCAATGATTATTTTAATTTTAATTTATGTTAGTTATGTTATTATATATATTATCTTTTTTAATTAACTACCTCTAAATACGCGGGTTCATATTTTAGAAATAATTTGTAAATAGAATAGTATAATAATTAGACTATTTACAACGAATGAGTACATGATTTATTAATTTATTAGACAATTATAATGTAACTATTGTCTATTATTAGTTTTAATATAATAGCAATAAGACCACTTGGTAATTAAAAAAATTAAATGATATAGTAAAACATTTTACTAATAGTATTATACTTTATATAATTATTGTTTCAGTCAATACAAGTCACAAAAATAGTTTGGCATTAAATAATATTATTATTGTTGCCTTATTAAATTAATTAGTTTAAATATATTTCCAAGTATACAACAATATAGCATGAAAAAATCAACAGAATAAAACTTTCTTGAATTTACTCACAATTCGCATTTAAATTAAATAGGTAGGTAGTGAAATATAATTGTTATTAAATATAATGTTATACTATAATCAAATGTTTGCTTGTATTGTTAGAATGTTAGATTTATTAGATTATACAGAGCGCTTCCTTAGTTCTCTATAGTGATATACCTGAGTCTTTTGCGTTAAAATATAAATAAATACTTCGAAAGAGAGAAAATATACTTAACTAAACAAAACATATAATAAAGTTTAAAAAAATTGAATTAATCAATAACTTACCCCCGCCATGTTTGTAGCATAAGTATGGAAATCTCCACACGTTTCCTAAGCCAACAGATACACTAATACACGAAAACAAAAAGTCAAGTTTGTTACCCCATTCTTCTCTCTGTTCTCTTTGTGGTGACTGTGGTGATGTTGGCTGTTCATATATTATGTTCAATTTACTACATTTTTCTTCTACGTCTAACATACTGAAATCATTTTTTAAACGTTAAAACATAATATTTATTGTGCAAATAAATAATATTTATCTATTTATAATATCAAAATAATATCACATTTCTAAAATAATAATTAATTGCTAAAATCATCAATAACCACTAAATACTTTAATTGATTATTTTATTTTATTAAATATAGGGAGAGATACGAGAAAAAAATAACCGCCCTACTAATATTATTAAAGTATTCTAAGTTTTAAACTAGTTACCTAAAATTATTAACTTAATTATTAATTATAACAGCTATCTATTTAGAGTTTTTAATAAAAAAAATTGTATTTTAAATACCTATTAATTTTAGTTCAGTAAAATAAAACTAATTTATTTATAATGAAATAATACGAAGTATAGTTTTTCATACAAAATCTAACAGTTAAATCAATCAAGGAAATGTTCAAATTATTTAGTGATGTTATTTTGATGCAAATACAAAATACAATTTATTTTAATCTGTAGATTATAGATATGATAACTAAAATATAATGAAATCGGTTTTTTTTTTTCATTAATAATAGTTACAGAAAATAGGGTAGTTGTATTATCCATCATGAAATATGAAATAAACTACCTACGCCCACATTTTACTTTCAAGGTGAATGAAAAGTTAAAACAATATACCATTACGAGTTAGACATGAATAATATTATTATCGCATAAAATATAATTTTCTATGTTGTCACCATAATATACTGAATAAGTAAACAATCTAACGTATGTTTGAGAGAAATTTTTCTAAAAAATCCAATCGTTTAAGTTTATTCTTAAATGTTTACTAAGTACCTATTTGCATTTACATATTTTAAAGTACCTAAATAAAATATTATTGTAATGAATATTTTCAAGTTACCGTATGTATAGATTAATTTAATTTGTTTTATAATAAAATAATTAAATATTAATATATTATATAAATTACTTTTATACTTTAAGCTATAACCATAAAATAAAATTTTCTCGATTATTTAAGAATATTTATTGTATAGTTTAAACGGAATCAAGGTTGAACATTAATGATTCAAAAGTTAAAGTTCATAGCAAAAACATTTTTTTTCCGATAACTTTTACTTTACTAATTATTTCTAACTTTTTAAGATTTACGAACTACCGTCTACCAATTTAGTAATTAGCTAATACATTTTTAGTTTTTATATCAAAATATAATGTTACACTATAAGAGTAGCATATTGAATTTAGCATATTTTGGAATTTTAAATTTACCTACTTAATTAAAATTCAATATTGTATTATTAGTAGGTAATTAATATTAAATTTCATCGAGCATAAATTTTATTTTAACTATAATTTTATTTTGAGATTTATGTTATTAAATTTAAAAATATATATACTTATTACAAGTTATTATACATCATCAAAATGTAAAATGTTTTGTTAGATTTTCCAGAAACAGTAGATAAAAATGTATCTACACATTTGATTATTTTGATTTCCGTAAACAATAAATGAAATAATTTCTAAAATGATCTTTTGTCACGCAAGCAATAAGTACATCAGTTTTTTACGACATTTTTGATTAGTTTGTTCAGATAATTTGTGTATAATATTTGTTCAAATTTTGTGCGTATAAAAATGGCAATTTAATGAATAGCTTTAATATTTTTTATTTTATTCAAAATTGTGATGCGAATTTAAGTATAAGTACTAAATCTGTATTTGAGCAATAGCCTGTAAGACGTATACATTCTGTACAACTGGGTACATAATATTAAATAAGGCAATTGAGATATAGAAAACGTTTTCCAGTCTAAATAATTGTTATTTTATAACAAATCCTTGAATATTTTAATCAAACTTACTTTAAAATTATAATGACCTTTCCAATCGATCCTTTATAATACTTGATATCAATGTCAATAACAGTTATTAAATGTCGAATGAGCACTATTTTGAATGAGTTTTTTTATTTATTTATTAACCGCTATTATTAAATACAACATTCTAAATCATGAATCTTAACTTAATGTGGAAGTATGCAATTTTAATAAATGATCTTTATAGGTACCATAATAGTAATTGAGATAGGCATTGTTGACTATTGAAATTAAAGAAAACAATTCATTAAACATTATTGATGACGTAAACAGAGGGTCCAGATTCAGCCACGAATATAACTATGAGCGACAAAAAAAATATTAAAGAACAATAAGTGCGATTATATTATAGTATAATTAAGATAGTATGATTAAATAAATTGTATTGCAAATACTTTTGTACCTTCTTGCGGAACTATTTGTAGTGCCAAATTACGCTTTACGAGTGTCAAGTAATCACGACTCAAATTGTAATAATTTATTTCTACCATTATTATTATTATAACTGTGATCATGCAATAATTGTCAATGTGGCCTCCTACTATTTGGCGTATAATCTAAAATGATCGGTAATTAAAATATATTAAAACTGTGCATTGAGATGGTCTTGTTTATCTCTTCTATCGGCAATAATTATTCAATGAGTAATGTTATAATATAGATGAACAAACATATTGATTTCGTTTAAAAAAAAAATACTATTTAACTATATATTTACAAATAATTATTAGACAATTTCAATATAATAAATATTAAGTATGAGAATATTAACATTTTTTCAATATCTTCTAATTTCTAATAAAATATTTTAGAATAAATGTTTTACATACTTCGAACGTTTCGAAGCAACTAGGTGACTTCCATGGTTTGTAATAAGGTTGTCGTTTTTGTTATTATGAGACATTTAGATATTAAGTAGGTAAGTGCATAGCTATAACTGTATGTCTGTATTTAAGTACTACTATAGCCTACTAAAAATAGTATAATATAAACATATAAGTACAAATATAATATATTGTATTCTGTGTTTAAATACTAAAATCAATCTGTACAACATTAATATACGTACGCAGAGCGATGCGATGAGTATGGTATATAGTTGTGGTGGACGAGTATATATAGCTGATATAATAATATATTTAGACGTGACAAAATAAAAGTTAAAAAAACACTGGAATGTTTGAAAATGAGAAGGAAAAATTGAAAAAAAAAATCAAACGTTTTTAGTTTTTATACTTTTCCATTTCTCGATTCGAACATGCACCGTTGCCGCGGCCGCCAGCGGACGATTATAATATATACTAATCCGACTACCCCACAAACATGACTGGGCTCTCGGACGAACTTTATGCCGTCCGTGCTGCGCGCGTATTCGTGGTCGCCAAATTAATGCGCGTTCCTCACTACATCGCCGAGTGTCGCTGACGGCTAACTATAGTACTACATGTACAACATAGGTTCACTCGATCGTGGATCTAAAATTTTTTTATGGTGGGTGTTAACTGCTAACAATGGTCCATAATGTACATTAGGTATAAACTTAAAATGCAAAATAATATATAACCTCCGGACTAGTAAAAATCTTGCACACAGAACATAGTAGCATTTAAGATAAGTTCCTTCAGTGTAAGGGGAACCTTTTTTGTTAGCTAGTACGAGACCTTCGAGTGCGGAACAACTTTATATAAATTTTAACTCTTTATTGAACCTAGATCTTAATTCTTAAAAAAATTAGTCTAAAAATAATTGATTAAAATTATTATATATTATAGGATTGCTGTTGACTTTAATATTAATATTACTGCTTTGAGTTTGATGACTATTAAGTCCAGGAACTTTTAATTCTTCATCGATGATATTTGGTATTTTCAAGATACATTTTGAAAAAAAACGCGTTTGATATGTTATATTCGGATTTTTAAGCGTATCTCCAAACGCGCGAATTAAATTGTTGACATTTTTCATCGCGCTTGATAAATCTGCAAGCTTAGAACTTTATACATGGATGAGGCCTTATGTGTACAGACGTGTCACGGTTTCTCATGTAACTATAAACTCACTTTATAAAATAAGAGATAAAAGTATTATAAACAGTTTTTCCTTCGATCACAATTTCACTCGAGAAACTATATATTATACAATATTTGTGATATATTTTTTGCTTCGTTTTTTATTAACATTAATCGCAAATATGTAATATCACAATCCGAAGAACAATAGCAGAAAAAAAAGTTAAATACGTCGGCCATGCTTAAAATCCCAAACACGAACGTCGTATTTTGTCGCCGCGTAGTCACAGACAAAGTACCTATATATACTACTCATAGGACATGGTCGGTGACGTCGGCCAGTGTGGTTATGTACAAACATTTTGTTTGTCTTGTTCGATTTGTCAATCACGTGGGTTTAAATAACAAACAGCTATACTCGGGCCGAACGGCACGGGAGCTCGATTAACCTATATTAGCGGTCCCGGTTTTACACCACGCGAGAGGGGGGATATTTATTTTTGACTTGTCATAGACCCTAAATTTTTGTCATGTAGATAATAAATCATGACAAAAAAATCCAAATGGGGTATAGACACCCTGATCCCCCCCGCAAACACGCCACTGATACCGACTGAACTCTGATCTCGCGCGTAGGTACACGATTCGCTCGCCAATGGAGTTCACCACGGCGAACTCGCTAACCATTGTACAAAAATAGTCCGACAAAATCGCGTCTTACCTGCAGCGATAAACGCACTTGAAGTATGCGCGACCCAGTACTCGTCATGTAAAGTTCAAGCGTAGCGCACTCGACCGTGATTTATAAATAGACGTTTAAAAGTCACATACGGGCGGACAAAAATCGTTTTGCATATCACACGTTTAACGGTAGTATATTATTATATTATGTACCTATAGAATATAAGTACAACAGCGGCGGTTTCGCAGTCGTGACCATTACGCGGTTACCCATACCGCGGTTGTCATCGATAGTAACGTGATCGTGAAGAATGACTATTATCGCGCGCGTGTTAATTATACCACGGTGTGTTAAATACTCGGCTCGCCGTGAATCGATTTGTAGTGATGTCGAGTGTCGCGTGAATCGTTTATGTCACACCGCCACATCTCGGGTGTCGATACGTCACAAAAACGAAAATCAAAACGTTCTTATTTCTAGACAAAAGCAAAACGCGCGACCTGTGCACAAGTAACGCATATTATAGCCGGTCGTTAACAACCCGACATGAAATAGAGAAGATCACTATAGTTGTTATAAACATTGTTTTTAAGCCTTGTTTCAATGACGTATCATACGTAATTTTTTGAATTTTTCGCCAAAACTTCTATATCATACAATGTCTATTATTAAAACGTTTCGATTTGTTTCGGCGCCAAGCCCGTGGAATACATTATATACACGTATATATATAATACAAGCATATTCTTTGTTATATACATCCATATAATCGCCGACGGGGAAGGTCACGGTGAGGATGATTGGCGTGGTAGTATATATATTATTATATTATAAGGATTCGTATGTACTATATAGGTGTAGGTACATATATATATATACACACGTAGTAATTAATTTAACCTCTTGCACACACGATGCACATTATACGTACCTATATAAGTACAGTTTAATATTATACACCTTGAACTCTATGGGATTATGCTTCAAGTGTTCATCGTAACCTCATTTTTTTTTTTTATTATTATTATTTTTATTTAATTTCGTGTGATTAATGTGATGTGATTATGTGCTGCCGCCCTATATTGCACAGACTATGGTGATATCATTGCCGGTTTGGTCTCAAGATGAAAACTGAATAAAAATTGGTAATGCATTGCGGTCCGTAATCAACGGCGGAGAGATCAAAGTTATAGTAATACTACTAATACTATTAGGAATAGAAAATATAGAACAACTAGCAAATGAGAGAAATATAATACAGAGGCAATTGATGGTTGCAGCAATGGACCGAAACCGTCCGTTAAAAGTCAAAAAGAATAATATAATATTATTGGAAGTCGTAAGTCGTAATGAAGGGGCTGTTGAAAGACTGGTCGTGAACCAGCCGAACTGTTGTCAAACCGATCGCTGAAAATCTAAAAATAGGTTGTTTTTTTTTAAAAAATTATTAATGATTTTGAAAGAATATACGTCAAGTAACGCAGTGACGTCAACACTATAAATCCATATTCACGTATAATTAATCTTGTGATAAAAATAATCGACACTTCAAAAGTTTGAACCTTTTACCGCGTGACAACTGACAATCGCTACAATAATTTTATTTAGTATGACGACGTTAGAATTAATTACGTTACTAATTGAGCACGTTTCCTCTGAGCCAATATTATTATTGTTTATTGCTCTACTTTTGTATTAATAGGGTTCGTCCGGGTATTTTAAAATAAAATAAAATAAATAAAAATTCAAAATAGAAACTAGTTACCTATCCATCTCGCCGTTAAATACTTTGATGTCTATGGGAATAACCTCTCCATTGTAACTAAAACTATTTGTATAAATATTTGTATGTTTATCTCTTATTACGTAATCATTATGTTCATTTATATTTTGTATATACTTATCTTATATTTGTATCAATGTTATATTATTGTAATCGCAAGATTTGTACTTGTTATTTTCATCAGTATTGTAACTTTATTGGAATTGGACATTGTCCGTAATAGTTAATAATAAATAAATAAATACAGTAAACCCATCTATCTAGTCTAATAAGACTATATACATACGCAATCTATTAAAGTAGTTCTCAATCATTTCAGCATTGAGCTACGGCTATAACTTAGTGATTCGTGTACCCTTTTTTTTGTATATATGCTTATGGAATTTCTCCGCTTTCCGTGAATATAATTTATGCGTTTCAATTTTGTGAGAATAAAGGAAAAATTATTTTTTGTGTGTGTCGTCCGGTAAAGCACGATCACGGAACACTTATTAGGAATCACTGATATATTGTACGGTAGATACGGTTGCTCATATGTAGTTTACATTGGCCAGTGTTTACGAAAATCGTTTTAAAGACTGTTAAAGATAGTTATATAGGTATACTATTATACAATATACAGTAGGTAGGTAATCAAATAGAAACTCAAAAAAGTTAATCATCATATTAAAGACCTACTCTTGGGGGTCGTTCACCATGTATAATGTATATATAATATATATGGTAGGTAGTAGGTAGGTACACATTATAAAGTTTAAAACATCATTATTGATTTTCTCGACCCTCGCAGTCCATTTACACCGTTGTCGGACATTGCCGAAAACAGCATACTTAAGTATACACCTAATACCTACAAAAAGTTATTACCAATTGCTTTTAAACTTCACATCTAGGAACTTACCACCTGTCAATATACAATAGGTATACACGTTTGCATTATTTATAACGCGCGTTTGATTGACATATTATTATTATGGTTTACACAGTATTATTTATACCTATTCAATGTTACAGACGTTACAGTGTATACGTAAAAATTAATTTATGATTATTCTTATACATAAAATTGATTTTACAATACAGTTCAACGTGGATATAATTGATTACATATATTTTTTTTTAATATTTAAATAAAAAACAATACCTATCTTTATATTTTATTTGATTCTAAAAACACTTATGAGGTACTCAAAAATTCTATGCTATTAAATTTAATTTTGTAGATAAATCGAGTCTCCTAATATTTTTGTTTTTTGAATTGTATACAAGTATATGTAAAATCAAAACTATTTTTATAACGAATGTATAACGCACCGATTACAAACATAAATTAAATAAATATAACGTTACGTTACGTAACAATATACAATATTATACTATATTATAATACAATATAAATTGATATATTATTCATTATTCATTGGATTATTCTCCAAAAACTGTTTGATTTGTACAACTTTAACAATTTTGGCTAATAGTGAAGACAATGAAATGTTTTATGTAAGAAATGATAAGTGTGAAATAAATTTTAAAAATGTCTACAAATTAATATTAATTAGTAAAAATATACGCCGAAACGTATGAATAAAACATCTACATTAGAATGTCATATTTACAATTTTATTTGTAAAAGTAATAATACAAATATATTACATACTATATAATATTACGAGTGTTCAATAGTTTATACGTTTAAATCAAATTATGATTTTAGCATAACAAATAAAGACTATTATTAATAATAACTCAAATCTCAATCATCTTAAATTTAATTTATTTTAGACATACCAGATATAATAATAATTTCATTTTAATTATTCTTGTGTCGCTTGTGAATTTGCGCTGCATTTTACCGTACATTATTGATGAATGATGACAGTGATGACACCGCATGCTCATGAGTCACGAGATACTAAAAAAATGCACCGACGACAGTAATGTACCCTTTATAGCCTAACTATAACGCCGTTTAATAATGATTTAAAATAATGATATTGTGAGATACTTAAAAATGTATTTAATGTGGTGTTGTAGTCAGGGGCGTCTTCAGGTCAATTCTACGGGACGAAAATTTTTAACTCTTACATATCGCTTTTATAAACCAAAACTTGAACCTATAATATATTTAATGTAATTTCTACTTATATTAGCTTTAAAGATTTCTGATATATAGTACAGATGCAGTAAAATAGTACTTACAATCTTAAAGTAAATAATAATAATAATAATAATAATAATAATAGTAAAAAAATATATTTATTATATTTAAAATGTATAATATGTTATATAAAAAAGTCCAAAACTCTTTTATTAGAAGCAGCAAAGCGATTAATAATGTTGTCTGTATTATTTCATTTCTATGTATATAAAAAAGAGCTAATCTAGTTAGCCTCTGCTCACTCATTCTATTTCTTAACCAACTTTTTAATTTAATAAACAATAATACACCAAAGCAATAATAACTAAGAAGCATATGCGTAAGCAATAGGTAAGCAGTAAATAATTTATTTACTGAAATACTTTAAAATTTAAGTTTGTAAATAAAATATACGCTTGTTATTGAATAATTGATTTTCTATAATCAATATTAAAGTATATTATCTACCTAATGAAAGAGAAGTAAGACTGTAAGAAATTTTAGTATAAGTAAAATTTAAATGTACCTATTAGTAGTAAAATTTACAATATGCATAATTTTATACTCTTATATAAATATTTAAAATATTAAATACTTGTAAAAAATTAAAATTGTGTGTTTAAAAAGTATATAGGCATTTTAGTAAAGATTTTAAAAAAAAGTATAAAAATGTATTCAATATTTCAATGTCAATTTGATAATTGAAAAGTGAAAATGATACCTGCGAAGAGTTGAGAAGCTGCGTTCTGCAGTTGCTACGCTAATTGGAAGAGTGTATAATATAAAAATAATTTGTCTAATACAAGGAAAAATAAAATCAGGACATTCTTCAATGGCGTTAAATACATTATTTGGAACTTGTAACCCTAACATAAAAAAAAATGGTAATTAAATTTACATAACATATCCAATTTTAATTATTAAAAAGCATATTAAAAATTTGTACTAAAGAATTGTAGATATTTTGTAAAACAAAGACAGAACATTACACGACTTATTGGAGGGGAGGCGATTGCCACTATCGCCCCTCCCCCCTTATGGATAGGCCTGATTATGGTTACCAATTTATCACCACTTGAACAAAAAAAATTCAAGTAAGGTAAAACATTTTCTACAATATAGGGATAAATTATAAATTTTTTCTAATTCTTAATAGCTCATTTTATTTTTAATAGTTATTTTTTCAAGGAAAAATTTAAATAGTTCATAATATGCAATAATGTATGTTATTGGGTACACAAGTACATAGGATGGTCCTTAGTTTTAAACTTTCGAATTTTTGGCTATACACTACTTAATTATTTGTGAACTATAACCACCAAATTTAATCAAAATTACTTTCTTATAATAATAGTCAATGAACAAAATGGAGAAGGAGTGCTTCATTAATATGATTTAACTTATTTTGTATGATTATAAAAACAAGAACCATCTTAAAAATTATACAATAAAAATACAGTAAATATATTTTAAATTAATATTACTAAAGATTAATAATTGTTATGTAGAAGAACAAAACATTTAATAGATATTATAGATATGGTGATTTATATAAGTTATGGTTTTTGATAAATAAAATACACCCATAGATAAAATTTTATTTTATTAGACTGTACTAGATGTTAGGTACAAATTATTTATAAATAATAAAAATATAAAACAATTACATGAGGTTCAAAATGAAAAATAAATATAATAATTAAGTTTAACTGTTGTGTTATTGTCCCCAAATTATAAGAGGAAAATGAATAAGTAAGTACTTATAATTATTACAGTACTTATCATTTCATATATTTATAAACATAGTCATTCAGACACAATACTTAACAGTTATGATTATTATACCAAATTGTGAAATGTGAAGCCATTTGAAAAATCACTTCAGAGTATCGATAAGTTCTTGAAAACTTTCAATGTACCATTTTGACTTAGACTTTACTTCTTCTCGAACAACATTACCACCAAACCCTAAACATAATAAATTAAAAATATTGAAGGATTTAAAAATAAGACTGTATAATAACAATAATAATAATATATTGAAAAAACAATTTAAAGTTGAAAAAATAATAAATAGAATATTTAAAAACATATAAATAGATCTACAATATTTTTCCATTTTCTTATATTAACTATAATAAAATAACTTGAAAATTTACCAATGAATGCATCAGCAGGGGGAGATGCTTCTAAATCAGTGATTCCATCTCCAATCATAAACAGCTTTGTATAACCATATTTTTCTTTTAACATTTGGATTACTTCTGCTTTACCACCATTCTTTGATGTAGGTTCTTTTTCATCAAATCCAGCATAATCTCCTACACATACGAATATTCAAAATAAATATAATATACAAAATATATATCAATGTATAGTATAATATATATTATGCTCATCTTCGTCATAAAAATATTATAATTCTACATAACAGAATCCAATATAGTATAACTATTGTAATTTATTTCAAAGATATTTAATTTACTCAAAAAGAATTTTAATTAACATAATTTTTGATATGGACTATAAGCATTAAAAATGGTTAAGTGTAATGTACATTATAATCATTGACAAAATAAAAATATTGTAGATACATAGCATAAACAAAAGAAGAACAACTATGTGTATAGATATACCTTTATGTAAAAATATGAAACAGTTGGAACCCATAAATCAGAATATTAAAAATTAAACATTTAAAAAAAAATATGCAACGTATCAAATTCAATATAAAATAACAGTCAATAACAACAAAAATAAATACAGTAAAATAAAAAAGTGAAAATGTTATGTAAAATACATTAAATAAACTTTATACACAAAATCTATTCTATTTAAAAATGTTAAAATCT
The DNA here is from genome assembly GCF_003676215.2 of Rhopalosiphum maidis. Taxonomy (NCBI): domain Eukaryota; kingdom Metazoa; phylum Arthropoda; class Insecta; order Hemiptera; family Aphididae; genus Rhopalosiphum; species Rhopalosiphum maidis. Next base: position 8,508,283 of record NC_040878.1, read on the forward strand.
AAACAAAAAAAAATGAAACCAATAATACATTTCGCAATTTTTAATCATACAAATTATTTATGTATGTTCGTTGTTCAAATAGAATATTTTATTATGTATACATATTAATCTCACCGTTTAAAAAGAACTTTAATTTATTGGCGTATATGTGTTGTAGTGGAATGCTTAGTTCGATAGCTATTGGTCCGATGAGACCACGGAATCCGCCAGATATTAAGTATACGGGAATGTTCTTCTGTTGCAATAATCCAATAAGTTCCCTAAATGATAAATTATCATTTAATACTTAACAAATTATAATTTTTTAAGTGACTAATCAAAACTATAAATAATGACAATAAATTTTTAAAAAATTCGGGCGAAAACATAAAATTATTATTATTATTTTATTTAATTGATTCAATTTACTTAATGCCCGGAGTCAAATTAAAAGGACGGTCTTTGATGAAATTTCGAATTTGTTGCAGTGACGGTTTGATTATCTGAAGTCGGGCTGAGAGTGCTTCTCTAAAGTCCATCTTACCTGACATTGCACTGCTCGTCCTGCAATATAAATTTCATATTAATATTAATTGTCATATAAATACAATATATTTTTTATAACATTTTGCCAACATGTTTAGTGATATCATATAGAAATAAACTTTGAGTAATTTTAATGCTTATAATTCAAGAGTATTGAAATAATAAAAAAATTTCCTAGAACTTAGTTATAACACAAACAATATTGTACACATTTAGTAAATAATCAAACCAAGTTTGGATTTTTTTTTTTTTTATAACTATACCATTTTATTTTATAATGCAGCTAGGTCCTAGGTATTTTTCAAAAAACAAAAAAAAAATTACTTAAGTTGAATAAGGATCAAAATTTACAATTTATTATTTATATTTGTGATGAATGATTATTATTATTAAATTTTTTATACAATATTTTATTAATCTAGTAAAACCATTGTATTAAACCATATTATGTACAATTTTCCTAGTACCTACCATTAATATATTATATTGTTGTAAGCTAATCATCTATAAGTTGTTGAAGATGTACCAATAATAATTGAAATGCAGGCCCGCTCACTTTAAATTTGTTCGTGTTTAATATAAAATACCTACTTATAAGTTATAATATAGTTTCGCGCTAATATATTTCACGTGTCAAAAATTATACAACGATGTGAAATATTACTATCAGTCCACACTAAAGCAGTCAAACATTAAGCGTATGTCATGTATATGAAGACATTTGCTCCGATTATATGTATAATGATATTGTATTGTACATCTAAATGTTTCTTAAATGTTGAATAAACATACACTTAAAAATGAAAAAAATCGACGGTGTTATAAACATTTTTTACACTTTTGTTTTACAGCCATTTTAACATTATAAATCGATTATAGCGATACATTCAAATTGTAGTCAGAAAAACAATGATAATTATTTACTATCTTAAACAATTTTATATAATCTCCAATATTTTAGAAATATAAAATTTTAACAACCCTATATATACTTAGGCACGCCCCGTACCTATATAAATATATAATAATAAGAACGCAGGTGCTTATATAAGTACTTATTTATAAGAAGGAAATAAAATTAATGATGAAACCCAAAACTTTTATGTGGCTTCTTGACCTTAAAATGTTAAGGTGCATCTAATTTTAAAATGGTTTATCACATAAGCAGATAGACTTATTATTAATTAATTTGATATCATTGATTTGGTGGTATAATAACATCGTATGATTTTTAAAGGCATGTATATAACAAACTAATTAATCATTTTCCCGATAAATAACGATATGAATACCTAATTATTCAATTAAATTTTGATCAATTAATAGTAATCAAAATCTAATTTAGCAATAAAATTAGTACGCAAACAGATGAGAGACTATTAAAATATTTTTAAAAAGATATAAAACAATGATAAGTGCAAGAGTTCATCTCGATTACTATTGATAACTGATAGTATTTAATATTTAATACATTGTAAAATGTAGGTACATCTGCACAATATTATTTCATTTAAAAAAGCATGAGAATAATTATAATGTAATACCTTGTATTAAATATTCTTTTACCACCTTGCATGTTTGATTTAATAACAGTGATTTACTGTTTTTATTTAACACCACATGTACAACAAAGGAATAATTAGACTTGTTCTATTTCTAATATATACCAATTGATCTAGTGAAGCAACGAGATATCTGAAAACAGATTTAAATTTGTTGTAAATTCTACTTAAAATTAACCTTTTCTCATTTTAGATTTTTTATTTTAACTTCTCCAAAAACTGAAATAATATTTCTAATTTATACTTTTTAGTTACAATTTTTTCGAGATTTAGAGAAATAAAATCAAAAATGTGGTTAATATGATTAAAAAGTCCATTTTAATTAGATTTGACTACATATTCAAATATTTTTTCAGTACTCTTATATAATTTTATTATATTAATCGGTATTACGTTGAAAATAAAACACGCCTAAATTCCTCTGTTGCACAAATGTTAAACAAAGACAAGACAGAACATCACCGCTTCAAATCCACTTATAAAAAACAATTTTCTAAAAATATATATGCTATTTTAAAGAGAATAAAATAAATTATGTTTATAGTTAATAAATAATATTCATACAATTTTTGAACTTCTGATCCTTTGTTGCAAAATTTAGCAACTTCATCAATTGCTTCCTCTTGAATAACTGTAGAATCCACATCGAAACATACTGCATCTGCGTTGAGCCAAAGTTCTTTTATTGTATCAGTCATACTGTCTATAAATAAAAAAAACTTACTAAATTTAACAAGTTTACGTATCTAGGTGCTTCGAATTAACTTTATGTCACACTTGCATCGAAAGTTTAGCTTTCAATACCGAATGAAGTGTATCCCGGTAGACAGTAAAATGCTTTTTTACAGGCCAAATCAAATTAATATACATGAACGTATCGATACGTTTTGTCTAATATATCAAATACTAACTCGTACCTAGGTGGATTACTCCAGTGCAATTCTTCAGAATATTTTGGTGAATCTCGATATCAAGAATAGTACAAGAATAGTTTGTTATGGATTATCGTAATATCAATATACTAACAACTTGTATTTATGGCTCATAATTATTACACTTATAATTCATCAATTCGTGTAATCCCTATGTAATGTAATATTACGCCCATACTTTATTACTCATAATAATACAGTTGTAATATTTTATCCAAAATGCTAAAATGATAAATATATTATTATGAGGTGGATTTCTAGATAAAATATTTTATCGCTGCATTATAAGCTATTTTTTTTACTAATTAAAAATGATCTCGGTTCCACTGCAAGTAAGAGTATAAATCAAAATGTAAGTGAAAAAAAATATTGTCAGTATTGTCAATATAAAATGATACATTCAGAATAATTTAATAAATTGTAAACAATTACCTAATTTAACATTTCACGCTTTGCAGTCAAATGTGAAATTACCTTTTTATAGCTATACTTTTATGATAATTATAATTATTTATACCAGAATATTACATTATTTATAGTATTTATACATATTAATCTATTGATAAACACAAATAGCTGTTAGTCGGTAGTTGGTAGATATAAAAGGTACTATACATTACCTTTTTAGTAGGTATTAAATACCTAATTATAATTATTAATTAAATCGTGTAGAAAATTAGTTAAAATATAATATAAGGGGCAACGAAAACATTGAAATAACAATTTATATTTTCATGAACTTGAATATAATATAAGCTTTACCAAAGTGTTCAACCAATATCGTCAATCATATTTATTTCATACAGTACACGTTACATTATAGAGTTTAAAAGACTAGAAATCAAAGATAATTATGAATACCTATTATATGACTAATTCTAATTTTAGCAATACTAATTTATAATTTCATTAATTAAATTATAATAATGTATTCAAATTATATTTATGAACATCGCTTGTTGCCTATTCATTAAACATCGACCATTTATTAATTATAAATAGGACACACTACGTCGCTACATTTAGTCAATGTAGTATTTATTTATTTAACCTTGATAGTGAAAAAAAAATGCTTATTAATAAGAGGTTGTTCTATTTAATTTATTCATTAAATTAAGATGTATAGCTAACATATGCATATAGTACTACAAAATGAAATTCCGAAAGTTCAACATTTTAAAATGCATTTACTTAACTGCAGTAAAGTTAACGAAACGATAATAATTAACTGAATATTAATATGAGATAACAATATTATAATATTATCGGTCACTCTAACATTTTACAAAAAAAAGCCAAAGTTTTCATTTTGGAGATGAACATAGTGAATAAGTATTATCGAATTTGATTGAAAATCCACAGCAAGATTACAGTGGCAACTAATTTACGTGTCTTATGTATTTACAATTAACGTAAAAAATCGTTAATTAGGTATATTTTAAACAAAAATGAATTCATAGTAAAAGCTATTAAATACGTTTATGTAGTTTTTTAATATGTACAAAGCCATTTTAACCTAACAGGTAACATATGTACACTTTTTAATTATAAAACGCATAAATAATACATTGTTATTACCATTTATATTTTAATAAATGAACAATACTGAATAATAATTTTTCTTTCTTTTTTTATTTGATTTATAACGAGAAAAGTTTTGATTTAAACATCTTTTTAACAATATTGTACTCTTTTATGGTAAGTAAGTTTAATATGTTTTTTAGTTACTCAATTAGTATGTTTTTTTGGTGATTATTACTTACTAATACTTAAAAATATAACCATAATTGCTTATATTTCATATCTTATACCTATTATATTATTATAACTTAAATACTTTCCTAAATAACTTTTCTCAAGTATTAAAATTACGTTCTCGGGTTTATAGTTCAGCCAGTCGGCTATAATCTGCTATCTTCTAGCCTAAGTTAATGCGATCAACTATCAAGTACAAAAATAAATAAAAAATTATAAATTATATTTATCCATTTTTCAAACTTGTTAGCGTTACTCATTACTCATTATCTTCACTATTGTTATTATTATTACATATACTACTCTGTTTAAATTGGACAAATGTCCGTAAAATAAAATAAAATAAAATAAATTATAATCTATTCATGGTAATTCCAGATATGTCACATATATTATGTATTATACCTCGCACTACAATGTTAAAAAAAGATATAGGTAATAATGTAATATAAAATATAAAATAATCAACAAATTTACCCCCCTCCATCTACCTATAGATTTTAATAATATTTATTTTTATTCTGTGTTAAACATATCAAAAATAAAATCTATTGGTAATTTTAAAATTTGTATGTTTGAAAATTAGTCCATTTTTATGAGTCTTAGAACTAGTCTCATTGAATTTTCATAATGTTAAAATGACAAAAAATGAAAAACGTATGCACATTTATTTAACTAATAAATTTATAAATATCATAAAATGGTACCTACTATATCTATTTATATACGCTGCACACATCTGTATTATAATTTATAATTTTTCACCTGTTATATACTTGTATGTTAAGTTTAATATGCCTCAAGTATCTCATCATGTGTTAACTGTTTGAAAAATAGATAATACTATAATACGTATTTAGGTATAAGTATCTAGTACAATATATACCTAATATAGTCCGGTATACCCTACATTTATTTAACAACTTATACCTACTTCGTTTAATACAGGTGACACGTGCAAATACTAAAAATACAAGATTACAGCACATACGAATAAAAAAGCGAAATACGTCAATACTATCAATAGTCAATATTATATTATACATACAAATATATCTACACACAGGTCATAGCGTGTCTCCCCTTGTTTACTTTCGTTACTTATCCTTTCCCGCTCACCTACAAACGCACTCGGCTGGTACCGAATTGGTTCCCGTTTAAAAAAAGTATTTCACGAAGGTGAGCTGAATTGGTTTCTGTTTCTGTACAATTCTATTACTGAACTAATATTTAAAAAAAAAAAATAGTTCAAATTTTAATTTTATAGGAATTTTTGCAATATAAAATCATATTAATACGAAATATAAATTAGGTAGTATAAGATATAAATTTACACTGTATAGTTTAATCACATTCAATTTCGCAATAATAATTAAAGAAACTTTGAAGACAGTTTACTTCAATTGTTCACCTCAACAAGTTTAAATTTTAAATTCAGTTTATTAATTTAATTATTATTATTTCATATAAGTGATGATTGATTGATTTCCACTTCAATAATTGCTAAAATAGATTTTTAACTGTGCTTACTTAGTTTACTTCTAAGTGATAGTCATACTAATTCCTAAAACTGTAAAATTTGGAAAGCAAATGGACAAACTTGGTCATAAAAGCGAGAACCAACTCGACCAGTAATGCGATACATTAGTAAGTACATCACAATATTAAACGGGAACAATTTCAGCTCACCTCAATAAAATAACTTTTTAAAGCAGGAATCAATTCGGTTACACAATCCTCAACCCACCTTTTAACTTGACTAATATAAGCTATTTACCTATTGAGTAATGCAAGATTACTATTCACTACGAAACAACTAATTCATTTTTTTTTTTTAATCACCTTACGGCTTCACAATGTACGGCAGCGGTGTGTGGGCGGGTGGTGGTCTCGTCGACGGCGTGGTGCACGTTATTCCGTACAAATATTCAATATAATAATACTATTATTACAGCACAATAACCGGCAAGACGAGCGACACGACCCGGTACCGCGTATAGCGCTGACGATGTACGAATGTCGGTAAATAAACAATATATTATATTAAAATAATATAATAAAGCAATATCACATGCGACGGTTAATGAACCTCACTCAGGTATGGAAATGATAATAATAATATGTACTACCTGTCGTGTACAGCCAACGTCGCGTGCGTAGGATTGTTGCACGCGGTACTGCACTACTGCCCCAAAAACGTTTGGTCCCCGTGGTCCACGGCGGTATAGTGGTCGGACGGAAAAAGTGTTGTAGTGGGGCTCGGCAGCGAATTCGTGTGGTTTTCCGTGTACGGTAATCGATTTCGGAATAATAATGATTATTAAATAATGTGATTCCGAAAATCGTAATCTGTTGAGTTGCGCGGCAGCTGTGAACGAGACGTCTGTCTGCCGGGATGGGTGGGGAGGCGACCGCGCGCGAACGGAATTCGAGAACGGTCGTTCTGAATCGCGTCGGATCGACGGCGCAACGAGGTCGAGTTCAAGACGCCGGTCACCGGCCGATTTCGTTCCGAATCACACACACGCGGCGGGATCGCGCAGTCGCTTTGGCGGACGGAGAAATTGGAGTGGGTGTAAGCGAGAATAAGCGCCGTGTAATACGATGACATAATAACGATAATATTATTTAAAACTGTTGTATAATAATGACGGACAACGGTATAGATATTAAATATTAATACAATATTTATTGAGAATGTAGGTTTATAGTCGCGTATTAATTGTAATTTGTATTATACAATATTGCAGATTTATTATAATAATTATTATGTAACTTATGTGTTATACAGAGTGATTAATTTAAATGTAAGAATTATATTTTTATTGAAAAGTACTTATTATTATTTTTGAAAATAATGATTGCAGATAAATGTATTATATTAAGAAACTACATTTTTTGAAACAAAATTATTTTTTTTACTGTTTCTAATTGTCAACATATCTTAAGATTATAGATTTTTGCAGAATGACAACAGATATTTTTATTTTTAAATTCTTTTAATAAAAACAATTAACATTTATGAGAATATTTTATTAGAGTTTGAACAAAATAACATTTATGAAAAAAATGTATTATACCTTTTCAAATGACAATATTTATGTTTATTTCTTTATTTTAACTTTTTATTCTAAAACTGAATAATTTTTTGCGAATATCAATGTATAAAATTTTAATTTTTTACGAGTAATTATTAGTAATAAGTAATAATTAATTATCAGAAAACAGTTTCATTAGAAAACAATTTACAGTAAAATTTGAATCTTATTACCAATACCAGTATGGCAATATATAATATATAGGTATATAGTAAATCATTCAGTGATTAGTATGTAAAGAGGTATTATATCATACAAACACTCGCGATGATGACATATTGCAATTATACACATCATGAAGGCTTCCAAATCCCGCGTTTGATTAGATACACTAATAAAAAAATTATATAATTAACCACTAGATCAAACTGTCCAAATTATATAATACGTCAAGCTATTGAAATATATGAATTAGAAAAAAAATGATTAAAATTACAACGACACAATGAAAGTCACAATGGCTAAACGAAAACCTATCGCAAAATAACTTATCTTGCAATATAGACAAATTATAATAGTCAAAGAGCTTGATGTCATTTGCATGATACTTAAATATTCAATTGTATTGCGATATATGATGTAAAACGATATTATCGCTCTTATTCGAATTATACATCAAAGATCGAGCGAAGTAGAATAAGTTGAAAAATCAAACTCGAATTACATCTATCCTATAATAATGTTTATGTCTTATCTCCTATATAAAAACATCAAATAAGTAACAACTCTACTCGTATATTCGTGAAATTTGCGTAAAAAATGTATGACTATCCAAATTCAATTACATTAGAATAACTAAATCCAGATTTCCACTATATCAAGCATTCAAGCGTTGTGTTAGAGTTGAATACAGTACTTATAGGTAATGAGTTACCCACAATTTATTAACTATAATTAATAGATGTTAGAAAAAATACTGTGGAGTATAGCTTAAACCACTCAAATATTAGAATAAATAGAATATGATATGGTTGCAAAATTAATCATTACTTTACATATAATTATAATTATATTGTATACCATACTATATATATTTCTGTAAATAAATAAAAATATCTTGAAACTCACACAGTAGCATACAAATTTATAGAATCGAAAAAATACAATACAAAAATACTAGAGATTTTTAATTTTTATAAATATCAAACCAAACTTATCGAAAACAAATTTTAGATTCTGAGTGGAGCGATGAACATATAATATAATATTGATTTTACTTGATGTGTTATTTTTATTTCTTATTTATTTAATCTTATTTTTAGAAACAGTAAACATACTTAAATTTTCAACTTCAACAATTTTTCTGACAAAAAAATTAATTTAGTTGGTACTTTGGGGTTTAAAAGTAAAAAATTCCAATTACTATTTTTAATCACTGAGATAAATAAAAAACAAATAATGACGATAAATGAGAATTTTTACGCAAAACCAGCTTCTGACAAAATCAAATTTCTTACTTTGTTGTTATTCAAAAATGCATTATTATAAATACTTTAAATTTTCACCAAATGCTTATATTAGCATTTTCTATAAATGGAATAATTTTCAAAATGGATTGACTTTTTTTTATCTATTATCAACAGTATCCTGCTAGAATCATTATTTGTAAGTATGAATATAAAGTACAAAGGTATAAAAATGAAACACATAATGTGACTATAATACGCTATTATATTATTATACAATACATAATTAATCAAATGTTTTATATATTTTTAAATTAAATATACATAATTTAGGCTATTTAGCGTCTTTAATTTCTCATATCACGTAAGATTTTAAATACCTCATGATCATTATTCATAAATAAATCCTATTAAATACAAGCTATATACATAAATTAAATTATTATCAAATATTATAAGTGTTTTAAACAAACAAACATTAACCCGCACGTATATAAAATTAAATTTAAAGATTAAAACCTATAGCTGATTACATGTGTATGTACAATAGATGATAAAAATACTAGTTCCTTATATATATATTAATTACTAAAATATCTTAAGGTTTATTGCACAATATACAAAACTTTAGTTTATATTAACTAAAATCTATAGACTATAGATAATATAAACATGAATAGGATAATATGTATTTTATTCAAGTGGGATAGAAAAGTTTACCAGTTACCAGAATGGTTATAGGCTTATACACAATCAACTATCAAGGTTGTCAAAAAAGAAATAATATTAATTTAATTCAAAATTTGGCAAGTAACTGATTGATAAAATATTTTTCTTTAACTTTTCTCAAACTATCCCATAACTATATGTAAATAAAGTATATATGTATTATTATACACAACTTGCATAAACTAAGAAAAATTTTCTTCAAAACATCATATCGAGACACGTTCTGGCAAAAAATTGCAACCTTTTAAATAAAAATTACAAATCCGTGTTAATCATAATGATTTGTTGAATTAATCCTTTTCTACGGTTTCAGTCAAAATGGTTATGTCTATGATATAAGGCATAACCCGCATGAATTTTATATCGTTGCAAACTATGCAAAGGCGTAGTGGTAGCTTGAGATTCCAAAGTAGGAAGTAGCATTATCGGATTGCCGATTTTTAATATTAATTCTTGTGGAGACAATACCGATCTCGGGCACCTTTTGTATTTAATAAATAAATTGTTTAATCAGATATAAAAATATTTAATTTTTGTTATTAAGCAATATTTAATCACATACCTAATTAATAATTTATATTAAGTTTATTTAAAATAACAATGCAACAAAATATTACCGTTGTATTATATATTATATAGAATTTATTATTTTTATTTGAGACTTAAATATACTTACTAATTTAACAGTTAAATAAACTTATACTGATCTTTTTAAACTAAACTATTTAAAAATGTTAAAACAATGTATGTTTTTCAGTAAGTTATGTAGAACTATTTGTTGATGATGTATTATAATCAATTAATCTTTATACGTATACCTACTATACCTATACTTCATTATCAGAATCTATGTATTCCATCAATGGATCAATGTTTTTTCTTTTGTTCTCTTTTAATTTATTCATCATTTCTAATACAACCAACTGAATATTTGATATATTGAGACATTCTGTATCTTTCATGTTTAACAGTTTTTGAATACAATTATCCAAAATCAAGTCTGCTTCATTTGATGGATTGTCTGGTAACGCCTTTATTACGTGAGAAGCATTACACAATTACAATAATATTTTAATAATTGCAATCTTATAATATATATAATATGATATTTAGGTATATATATATATATATATATCAACAGTATCGTCCTACGACACTTAAACTTGCACGTACATTACTCAACTAAAGATAGAAGCCTCTTAGTCTTTTAAAAAAAATTAAAAATTTGTTAGTTGATCGGTAAATAAAAATTGTATTATGCATCTGCAATCACAACGGTGACCTATTTTTATCTCCCGATAACATGGACCTCTTATCTCATTAATTAATTATTATTAATCCGTGATAAACATGCCTGTTATACATTCGCAAAGAAAAAACTAATAAAACCATCACATCGCTCTTAAAACTTAAATCAAATATTATACAGAATGTGGCAAATAATAATCCCATCTCTCAACATGAATACCTTCTAATAATGACTGGAGCATTCTAAATGGCATTAAACGTACCAGACTTTCCTCTTTTTTCCAGCTTTTCCTCTTTTTTTTAGACTTAGTCTACTCATAACAACAAAGATATTTTTGAAAAAACCAACTATTGCTATTATTAATTTTATAATATTTTTATATTGAAATTGAAAAACCTAGAATAAATCAACAATCAGTGAAATATCTCCGATTTCAAGGATACAAACAGACCAAATTGTATTTTAAATTAGTTTACTACGTCGATCTACACTTGTACATCTCCTATATCAAAAACTGTTAAGTCAACCAGATAAATACGCACTATGGCTATGTAATGGTGATTATTCCGCCAACTACCAAAACTATCCCAAGTATGGAAAATTAAATATGCACACGCCAAATTAAAAAGAAAAAACCAAACAGAAAACAAAACACACAACTTCCATATTTCTTCAAAAAATAATGTAAACCTCGATCATACAAGCACTGCTTCTACTTCGAAAACAAATCCAAAACTTTCATAGTGCAAAAAAATCTAACTATTATTGTAATGACCAACGTTTACCGAATACAGCTTGATAGCTGTTATAAAAAGCTCGCTATAATACATAACATACTTTGGTAAATTATCCACTTTTCTTAGTGATTTAAAATCCCTAATTAATCCCTTTATCTCTTTATTAACTTATATTATTAATAAAATCCTAAATTAAAAATAGACAGCATAACTGCATAACATTGACATTTCAATCACTAATAATAATAATATAATACAATCCCATACATAGCATCACGTATAACAAAAAACATTAACATTCCATTCTTGAAGTACTAAATATCACTGAACACCCTGTAAAAACGCCTCCTATTAGTCTAGTAAAGTAAATGTCAATCTTTTTACTTATTGTGTTCCTCAATACAGATAAATGAGTTGTAACAATAATTTATTGATAATAGTTAAATACGTAATAAAGGTATATTAGGTACAACCTAAACGAATCTTATTTGTATTTATAAAGTTCAAATGTTTTTATTAGAATAAATATTATAATAGTTTTGACTGTTTATATTAAAACCTGAAGGTACGTCACTTATTAAAATCAAACAGATGATTTAATTTTAATATTATATTATAACCTATACATAGATATGAAGAATAAATAAGCCAAGTGCATTAACTATTAATTTATCGTTAATAGCATATTAAGTATTTAAATAAATGAACAAATTAAAACTTAATTAGATTGAATACAATAAAGCTTCTTTATACTTACTATTCTTGTTTGACGTAAACATTTCTCAATTTCTATAGCATTTTCAATTAAATGTTCAGGCATTTTTACATCTCTAGCCAAGGTTAGTCCATAGTCATCAAAATTCGTTACTCCAGGGCATAATTTATATGTATAAGTCAATCTAGTCGTAGAATTTCTCGCGGGTAATGCCTCCATATGATAACTAGAATAATATATATGTATATATTTATTTATAATAAAAAATACAAAAACAGTAATTATATTATTTTGATTGATCAATATATAATATATGAGGGGAATTTTCAAGAAATAGCCTGACTAAAATTCTAGTAGAAAACTGTTTATAATTTTATATTATGACTTAATAAGTAATATTATTACACCAAAATAAACTAAAAATAACTTTCATTATTGGTAAGCAATTTGCCAATTTTATTTAAGTCACTGTCATAAACCAGTTGTTGATAAACAACAGTGAGTGTTCAAAAATTAAACTTGTATAAAACAGGGGTTTCACGATGATTAGTATTACGGGAAAATGCGTGTGTATTAAATTTTGTTTCAAAATCATTGAAAATACTACTGAATCATTTAACTTAATAAATTTAGTTTTCAATGGTAATGCTTTACCAAACTTTTAAAGAAGGTCATATGATATCCTGGGTAAGCTTCAACATCGCAAACAGATGATAACATTGCTCTTGTTCGAGAAAAATATAAAAACGAACAAAAATTAGTTATCGATCAAGAAGTCAATGAAGTTATAGTATATAATTTGATTTAAATTGACAAATCGGATACCTATGAAAAACGTGCCTAAAATATTAGTGCCAAGGTTGTACAAAGAACCAAATATAATATCACATTATTACAGAAAAAGTAAAAACATTTTCCTTTAGATAAAATACGTTTTCATAGGCTGCAAAACTGTTGGTAGCACCAAACATTGTATAGAAGCTAAAATAAATCATTTTGAATGTTAATTATAATTTTAAAAAAATTTAATCTGTAACTTTTTGAACACGTCTTGTATAAAAAGGTTATTATTTTGTCTTGCTACAAGTATTCATTGTTTATCAATAAAGTATATCAAATCAAACTACGTTTTAAGCTTCACGTCCCTAAGTTGAATTAATATGAAAATGTATCACTGTTTTATTACTTTAATACATTGCAGTATAAATCTTGAAGTTTTGTTATCAAAATACTGTGCGTAGCAAAAAATATAAAAGCACAAGATTGCATTATGTGTTCACAAATTGCCCATGCTAAACTTGATCCTTCTTCGCAAGAAGTAGCTCGGCATAATTCATCAATAATTACTAAACTATGTTTCGTAAGTGAAGGAAGTATACCATTTAATTCTTTTATCTAAAAATTACATTTTATAACATCAATTATTATTAAAAAATATGTCTAAAATTCTAAGTAATTTATCGCATTTTCATATTAAATATATTTCATATAATCATAAAATAATTAATGTCTACTGAGATAGCAAAATATAAAATAACAATATTACTCGGGACGACATTTAAATAATACGAACTGCCTTTATTTATTGATTTTATTAACTACTCGTTTTCATTCGCAATGAATATTTGAACAATATAATTTATTATAACATAAATATAACTAATAATAAAATCGATTATGGTTTACTTTTAATTTGCTTAAGTAGGTATTTAAAATTATAATAATGAATGGTAATAAATAATAACTAATAAACTAACGTTAAAAGAATCACCCTATGATATAAATTATTTTTTTAAAAAAAACTTTAAATAAATACATTTTCGTAGAAAAACGTTATCAGTGAACAAATGTTGAGGTTTACTTTTTAGTATTAATTTTTGTATAGTGCTATATAGGTTCACATTATACACAATTTATTTAATTAATGATACTGAAATTACTATCTACACGAAAATTGTTATCTGTTTAAATTATTATTACAAGGCAAAGATATTTATTTGTTTTAATATGTAATTAATATCAACTATCAAGATTTAGTAACACAATACGACCTTAAAAATGTGTTAAGTATTATAGGACATTATTACAAGCGTTGCCCGGGTGGCCGGGTTGCATGAACAATCACTAAACAATGAATAAAAAAAATTAATAATAATAAAGATAATGAATCAATTATAGTGAACTAATAGTCCCTTAAATATGGTTTAATGGTCTATAAATAGTCCATTAAATTGTAATCCTCCGGATCCTCGTGTTATTAAACAAATATAACTGTATACCACTATTTAATTATTAAATGCATTTTTATTTTATAGGAAAAAACATATCTTTAAGTTATATTTTATGTGTTATTAATAAGTCTTTGTTTTTAAAAATAAATCATTTGTACTTTGTAGTCCATTCTTACGTATCGGTATATTGCTAGTTCTTATAGAAATATTTTAATTTTAATATGATACCCAACATATAACTGATCCAAAATGGTATTTTAAAAACATAATTTAATGTTTTAATAGCTATTTTAATAATCATATAAAGATATAGAACATTAAAATCTTAATTTTCTGATGCAAAGTTAATGTGTTCAATTTTGCATTAAAATTCGAGTAGGTATATAGTATACATATTAGATGTAATACCTCTAAAACCCATGTTGATGCATTTGATTCTATGCTGTCTCCAAAACCAATTCTCGTAAACAATCGATCACAAATACGAAACTGAGCAAATGTTGCAGGTACAAAACATCCGATCTGAAATTTTAATAAAATATCGAGGTAATTTAAATCCTTATATTTTGTGAATGGTGTTTTTTAATAACGCACCGGTGCGTCACGGGCATTGAAAAAGTTAACTTACCTGAGCAATAATTTGTAATAATGCCACTTGACGTATATAAATGCTTTTTCCACCCATATTAGGTCCGGTGATGATATTTAAATTCTTATCAGTTGAAGCAAACTAAAATCATAAATAAAATCAAATTTAAATGATCATTAAAAATTAAAGACAGATGTTGATCTTCGAGTCTAGTTTTTTCTTCCCTACAATAATGAAATACTTAAAAAACATATTCTACTCGTATACATTTTTATTTAATATAAAAATATTAAGATTTTAATCTTTAATTACAGTTTTTTTTTATTTAAATTTTGTATACATCGATTTTGTACAGTAATAATTATTTAATTATTGTTAAAACTTACAATATCGTTATCAACTGTAACAATTGAATTAATAATATCCAATATTGGATGTCTAGAACTTTTGATATCCATGTATTGTCCAAATTTGGGTCTAGTCGATCCTGAACGCATACTATATTGAGCGAATGAAAATATCAAGTCTAAGTCAGCAATACCATTACACAGATCGTATATACAACTAATATATTTTCTTAACTCTTTTAGCATTTCATTCAATATTCTAAGTAAAATAAATATTTATAAATTTTAATTTGATTAACATTTTTTAATGTTAACATTTAAAATTGTAAGTTCATTTAACTTACGCATTAGTCAATATTTCTACTTCATTTAACGCTTGAGTAATACGAATATTTAGTACTAATAAATCTTCCGTGGTAAATTTTACAATATTTTTTACGCATTCAACCTACACAAATTAAATTTTTTAGTATAGACATTAGATATATTTTAAAAACAACTGATACTCATAATTTAATAGTAGTGTTAAATTATTATTACTTATTTTTCATATTAAAATTATGTATTTATTTATCACAAAATTTAGCAATTAGCTTACATTTTTACATATACTCGGAGGATGTTTGACATTGAAATTTTTAATATTCTTTAGTTCAACTTGAACATGAAAACCCCTTTTACATGAATTTTGTACAAACAAATGTTCCATATCTAATTGTTCCCCTAAAACTTTTACTTTATCTAAAACAGTAAATTATATGTATACCAGTGATATGAAAATAATTTGTACAATGCTTAACTTATTAATATCGTAAGCAATTGAAAATAAAATAAATTACTATAATAACAATAAAAATACCTGTATCATAAAATATACTGAACAATATAGGTTGACAATTATTTATCATTAAATTCAAATTTAACACATACATGATACATTACAGTTTGTAGTGACTTATTCAATGACGAGAATGCAAAATACGCTCGACACCTACACCACTGAGCGATTACTTACATTTCTTAATCTAATTTAAGCATCTTATGTCGTTAGACTTACTCCCTCTCATAGTCTCGTCACCAATAATTTCCCAGATTTCAATATATATATAATTATATAAAGCTATATAAGTACCATGAAATTCTTCAATCAATTCACTATAAATTGTGCGAGCAACGTCTAGTAAAGGATTCAAATTAGATTTAATAGCAAAACATCTTTGAAACTGAGATTGTGAAAATCCTTTTGATCTAGTAGATTCTTTATTTATAGTTATATCAATTATTTCTAACATTTTTGAATATCCGGAATTTGATAATGTCTAAAAACGATTATAATATTCATTATAAAATACATTTATCTTCATTTAAATTAACAAAAACAAACCTTCCGTATAGAGGAAATGTATTCGGATTTGAATGGTTCTAAAATATCTACAAGGGCTGGCAGTGCTTCTAATATAGTTTTTAATAACAATGTATAATTTCCTTGTAATTTAGATAGCTTTTGAGTATTTTTAGAAACTTTTGTACACAACCAATACAACTGTTCGACGTCAGTGAACTTTTGGATTACGTTCTACAATAGAAATTTCATAATCATATAATAATAATGTGTAACAACTATAACTTACGTACTTACAACTTACATAATATAAACTGTTATTAATATAAGTTATAAACAAAAATGGATTGATAATTATAATATATTAATTACTCTAAGTAAAACGAAATTTTGTTCTGGACTACTTAACATTTCTTGTACAGCTTCTTGACGATTATGTATTAACATAATATCGCTAGAAGGTTGCAGGATAGAAGATCGGAGTCTTCTTTGACCTCCAATAGTAGCACATCGGTTTAAAACATCAAAAAGTGTATTTTTGATATTTAATGAATTATTTAATACTAATTCTAATCTTGACGCCGTGTTTGCATCTATGTAAAACAAAATATTCATATTACTCTGTTCTATGACATTTATTCAAAAAATTAACCAATCGGTAGGTATAATATGAAATTCGAAATTTTTTATAATGAATTTATATCACACAGCGTACATATTAAAATCTCATAGCTATTACCCAAATTGTAGGCAAAAGAATATAATATTATATATATACCTGATTAATCAATATTCATTTTTAACCTGAACATTTTTAGTGTTTTTAATTTGCACTATTTTATAAAATATTATTAGAAAATAAAATATATTTATTTCATAAAAAAAACGCAGTCATTCATTAATTTTTTTCTAAAACTTTACAAGAGGTCAGACTTTTTATCTATATTAATAATGTTAATAAAAATAATAAAATATGTAAAAACTTTGAAACATATAATCAGACTGATGTCCAAAACCAAAGTCCTTTATTATTTACCAATAAACATTGATTTTTCAACTCCTTCATACTCTATTCGCAGTGTATTTGAAGAAAACATCACATTATGGTTAAACTCGATATGTTTTAATAATGCTGCTGCAGCAGAAACCGCGTAAAATCTAAAAAATAAATTGGGTTAGATTATTACAATAATATGTAGACTTGTGTTAAAAAAATATTTCTCACTTTGGCAACACCTGTTCTAACGTAGAAGTACATTCTGGTATGATACTATTTTTTAGGTAAAGTTTACCTTCATTTTCAGAAAAATGTTTTCGAGAGGCAGTAAGTATAGCACTTAATGGAAAATTACTTTTAATGGTATTGTACAACAATGTACCTTGTATCTGATCCATAAATGTATTTGGGACTAAAATCTTTCAAAAACATAAACACAAATAATACTATGTACTTATTTAACTAACTAATTAAAACTTTTAAAAAATACCTCTGCAGGATTTAAAATATTTATTTTATTTATTGTATTCATGTATATTTGAGTATCACTAATTTGGCATAATATCAATACGGGTCTTTTTAAATCAATTGCTGCTAATCCGATTTCACCTTGAGCGGAACCTCTACCTTCAGTTAAAACTGCAAACAGTTTGAAAATATTTTATACCTTTTTAATACTTTTTTACTTTTTACAGTAATAACGACTTTCACCTAATACAACACTGTTAGTCATTTCACTTTTACTGTCAATTTTTTTTGCAAGTGATGGGTTATGGGATTTGTTTCGCACTTCAGATGAAACCGCTAAAACACTAAAAATGATAATGATAACCATTTAAAAAAATAGTTTTCTAAATAATAATAATAATTTATTATAAAGAAGAAAATTTACAATAAATAATAACGTCCTTAATGGCAAAGAGTACAGATATATAGAGTAAATACAGATAATATAAAGTAAGCAATTTAAACAATAATCTCAATTAAATACATATTAAATTGAAACACAATCGAACATAAATGTTTAACATATAATATTATAAGTGGTTATTTAGAACATTTTTTAACTTGCTTGGTGGATCAAAAAAAAGGTTAGTTTTTAATGGAATTACCATTTAATAAAATTCTGTTTGTAGGAAAAATATAATGTTTTCAAGTAAGTTGGATCTTTAAACTCACTAAAGTTCCATTTTAAAAAGCCAAACATACGTATTGCTTTATTGCACATGAGTGTGACATGTTTATTAAACGTTAAGTCACTAGATAGAACTATACCAAAGTCCTTTATATATGTCCCAATATTTAGCCTATCGTTTCTAATAAAATAATTAAAATTAGGTAATGAATTTATTTGACACCAATTTTTAAATTTCAGTAAGTCATTTTGTAATTTATCACAGTCGTCGATAGAATTAATTGATAAATATAATTTTAAATCATCCGCAAAAAAACAGAAATTTACAATTGGTAAATATGTGCTGGAGATAATTAATAAATATATTGAATAGTATAGAGGATAAATGACTGCCCTGGGGTACTCCTGAAGAGACATAAATTATACTCTATATAGAATTATTTATTTTAACTTGTTGTTTTCTTTCTGTAAGGTAAGACTTTAACCATGATAACATTGGATCAGTTACTCCCAGTTGTGCTAGTTTCAATAATAATAAACTAGTATATTATATTATTATTTTATTATTTTATTATTAAATGCAAATAAACAATATAAAGTTAGCTAATTTTTACTTTTATTCAAAATCTTTACTTCAAATTTTTTTAATAATTATTAATTAGATTAAATTATCCATAAACATATTATTATATAAGTTTAAGAGTAAAATAAATTCTCTGATTTTATTTTTATTATGTCAACTTAGGAAATTATTTACAAATTTTGAAAAGCAATTTTTAAATATTTCTAAATTACATTAAAGAATGTTTGTATACCACTTTTAATTCGTTACTACACGTAAGGGGAATGCGTGAAGTGGGAGGAGACCCTACCCAATCATATTATTTTTATATCAGACTAGGAAATTATTTCCAAATTCTGAAAACCAATATACATATGCTTGCAAAATAGCTATGTAATTTTTTAATAAATTTATTTATTTTATTGTTACGTAGGTGTCTTAGCGTACATAGTGAAAAGCAGATATTCCACAATAAAAGATAAATCATATACATCATCACCTGCAGGCTGGTGTCATTTCAAACGAGTTAGGTTTAATAAGTTGACGGGGAGTGCAGTTGATAATAAAATCTTTAAGTTTTCGACTAACGTCGTATTTTGGTACGTAACCAACGTTGTGATCGGCCGCCGTCTTAGGAATGTCAAAACTGTCGCTTTGGGTTATTCGTCCAATATCCGAAGTTTCTGTGGATGATTTACCATCAACCACTCCGGGATATCTATCAGGTATCATTAAATCAGACCTACTCATCGAACGAGAATGCACTACGCTGTTATCGATATTTAAATTTGTTGATAGATGATTCGTACTGGTTGTCAATGTTTTAGAACGTGATACGGTATATTGGCCAAATCTTTCTGTTGAAACGAAAACAAAAAAAAATTAATATTACTGTAATAACAAAATTAAAAATTAATAATATATGTGTTATGTTTTAGGGCAAACGTAAATTGCGCTCGACGAAGGGAAAAAATTGTAAATTGCACCCGGTATTTTTCAGGTATAAATTTCTATGTAGTAAATTGCGCCCAATAGAAATATTATCTTTATTATAGTCATTTAGCATTACTTAGAGGAAATCACGAGGAGACGACTATCACTGTCCTCCAAAAATTATTTTTTATATTATGGGATTAATAAGTTGTTTTAAATATTTTTTCGGTTAATTTTTACAGCAAATAATAATAAAACAAAATGTAATACTAAAATATCAAGTAAATTATATAATATAGAGTTAATAGTATAATAAAATTATAAGTTATATATCAGCATAGTAATGAGACATCATTTTTACATATTCAGCTCTCTTAATAGTGTTTTCTTTGTATTGTTGAACAATTTTTCCCATTTTTTGAATTTTATAAAGTTCATTTATACTATTTATTTTTATATACATTTCAGATTGTAACTCAAATATTTTATCCATAAAATTATAAATATGAGGATGAGGTGTAAAAAAGCTTTTATTAAAATGACTGTGGAAAGATTCATAGGCATTAGTTGTCCGTGTTAATGTTGCGGAAGCTGATGCCCAGATCTTCGGAGGAAAGTCCGAATTTTTATTATCTGTCATCGTTTTCAAAAATGCCTTGCAGGTTTTCACAGTACATCGCTACTTTGTTTCACTCGAAGACAATTCGCGTTTTAATTTTCGTATATTATAATTTCGTTTTCTTTTTGGCTAAATGCAGTTCGTATATCCATGTTGTCATGTGGTGCGAAAAAACGTACTAAAGTATTAGTATACGTAACCCGTAATATACGTAGTCATTTCGATATCGCTAATATCATAATGATTAAACGGTTAAATTTGGTTTTTACACCAATAAATGTACAAAAGTTTTTAAAACGGATGAATTTAAGGTCACTTAGATTAGATAGTATGGGCGCATTTTACTACATAAAAATGTATACATGAAAAATACCGGGCGCAATTTACTATACTATTTTTACTACCTTTTAGTTTTAATGCAACAATCAGGGGCGTAATTAAGGGAGTGATGAGGGGGATAGATCTCCCCAGGGCCCAGAGCCTATATAATATGTATATGTTACTGAGTAAATTTTTCTTCCGCTTATTGGTCTAAATGCACGAAAAACGACGAAAAAACGACCCGCTTTCAACAGCCTTAATCTAATAGAAAACGATGAAGCATATTTTAAAGGGTTAGTTGAATTCTATTCACCACAATTAAATAAAAATAATGCAATAGCTGAATTGAGGCTTTGAAGGGCTAAGCTTCAAAGATGTGGGACTATACCTAAACCAGAAATTGATGCTCTTATATTGAATTCAATTCAGAAATTTATCCGAATATTAACCTTATATTCAAAATATTATGTACATTACCGGTTTCCATTACAACTCCCAAACGTATGTTCTCAGCACTCAAACGAGTTAAAACGTATCTCCGTAACACAATGTGTGAAGTAAGTTAATTATTGTGATTAATTGTCATTAAATTATCTAGTTTTATTTTATTTTAAAATTAAAATAATATTATTGGTAATTTTTATTAATTTCAGGATCGATTAAATAGTTTAACCATGATGGCTGTTAATAAATCAATTGCACTAAATCCTGATGCGATTGACGAGTTGGCTAAACAACCAAGAAAATTAGAAATTCTTTTGTAAACAGTACAAAAAAAGAGCTATGTATATTAAATTATATTACAAATAAAATTAATTTAATATTTTAATAATTATTATTTAATTTTAATATATTCAATGTTAACATTTTGAAGAATTTATTATAATGTTATATAGGTACTAAATTGTATAGAATTTTAAAGCAACATTTGTTAATACATTTTAACATTTTGTGTACCTATATAGCAGTTGAAGAATTTTTGATAAAATAGAATTCTCAGATACCACTCACCACTGTACTTGAAAATCTAAGTATATTGTGTGTAAAAAAATGTCTATCCCCCCCCCCTAAGACAAATTCCTAATTACGCCGGTGGCAACAATAAATTCATATGGGGCCACTATAGTGGCATATATAATATATAATTTATAAAAAAAAGTAATATGCACTTATTGCATTTAGTATACAAGTACAAAGAGTAAAAATATCTTCATTAATTTTCAAAAACGTTAATTTTTTGGTTTTTTTTTTAATTCTTTTATAGTTATTACGAATACGAAAAACAATATTAAAATATATATCACGTTTAAATGCATGCAAATTATAATTTAACTTTTTAATTTTAATGTATTATACTATTAATATAGCTTAAACTTTGTAGATTATCCGCTATATCTAATGGCTAATACCTATCATGTTCATTATGTACGCAATATGCACGTTGGTGATTGCATACGGGTACAGACATTCAGCGACAGCTATTTATATTTCTTATCGATAATATTAATAACAAAACATAGAATGCTCGCGGTCGTGTTTTTGTCATTCGTGTATGCAAGATCAGTTTTGCATACGCTATAGTCAGCCGTCGTCTATCGAATTATTCTTATTTGTTTATTAAATATAATATTTATTAACAGACACGTAACACATTGTGTCATTGTATGTTTCAAGTTAAATTTTAAGAAGAGTATAGTGGGGTGTGGGGGGCATAGACCCCACGATTTTATTAACTTACTATTGCAATACATACACTAAGCTGAAACCCACGTTACGCCACTGATTTATACAGTGTCGTGTGATGATTTAACTATTATGATGCCTCCTGAAATAATGGAGATAATATAAAATTCTGAATTATAATAAGATTCACATGACTAAGAACTACAAATATTCTATGTTTTAATTTATTTTAATGTATTGGTAAAATATTTAATATACATATTTTTTTATTTAATTATTTTCAAAAAAATTGAAGATGGCCATTTTGTAGAGTTAATTTTTCTGAAAATATTGACGTTTCAACATTTTGATTTCATTAATCTCCTGATTTTTAATATTTTTTCTATTTCCGAGAAGCCTGCCGTACAAGCACGCGGGCCACATGTTTGATACAATGATACCACTGTCGTATTAAATAATTCGTAATTTTTTTAGAAATTAAAAAAAATATTAAAAATCAGGAGATTAATGAAATTAAAATGTTGAAACCTCAATATTTTCAGAAAAATTAACTCTACAAAATAACCATTTTCAATTTTTTTGAAAATAATTAAATAAAAAAATATATTTTTTAACTTTTTTACCAAAACATTAAAATAAATTAAAATATGAAATATTTATAGTTCTCTTCCCTGAGAATCTTATTAAAAACCCAGAATTATGATATCTCTATTATTTCAGGAGATTTCGCAATGCATGGGTAAATCCTCACAGAACACCCAATATATAAGTCATAAGACTTGATATTTACTTATTTGAAAATCATTCTCCGTAGTTTTTCGATGAGTGCCTCTTATATTCTTATTCACCACATTCATGTTTAACACTTATTTTCACCTGTTAATAGATCAAGTATTATTTAGTATACTACATTACTACAGTATTGAAATTTGTAGATATTGAACAAGATTATAAGGTCATCTTTCAGTTTTTCTTAGGGAGGGAAGGAATTTTCATCGGCTTGTTATTCTTTCGGTTAAAATAATAGAAATGTATTATAATTTATAACAAAGCCAAAAGCTACAATAGCTCAAGTTACTGTTTAAGTTAAAATTTAAATCTCGAAGAGTACCTTCCATTTTATAATATTATAAAAAATCTGTTATATTTTTATAACAACGTGTAGAAAATATACGTATTCAAAATGTACTAAAATTACTCTGAATTTGAACTCTTATCATCCCATTTAATATTTAACGATTGAATACATAATATGTGTTGCATATAAACATAAAGTTATAATAAGACTCCTTAAATTAGCTTCAATAAATATACTATGCAGACATGCAGTACGCTGTTGGCATAAAGATACTTAACAGTTAACTGTAAAACATAAAAAAATATACTTACCTAAAACAACAATAAAATATACTCCGCTTGTCTTAAAACTTGTGAAACCAATATTAAAACAACATTTGCAAGTTTCTAGTAATGAATAATGATTCACTGAATGACAAACAAATTGTTGTTGTTCTCTATAAACCATGAAATGTCAAGTGATGTGATTGATATGTGACAAAATAATAAATTCTTTATTAACTTCTAAATTAGCGCGAAACTATGTTTTATATTCTTCTCCACGAAAAATCATATTGTCGTTAGCTATCGAAACATCCATGAACATTTTACAACCGCGATAATTTGATAACATTTTAATATAGATAAAAAATGATTGAATTTGTCTTGTTATTTTATTTAAATAAATATAATAATAAGATAATATTGAATTAGTATGTTGAATTGTAAATATTTTGATTTTATGAATTATCATAAACAATAATCACAATCTATTTTAAATGAAATTATTTATTAGTTTTATAATTTACACGTAAACATGTCATATGACGTGTTTTTTGTAATTTTGTAGCTAGGAAATGTTTATTAAATGTATTTAGTTAAATTATAATTTTTATTATAAAAATGGAAACTCTTTATTTAATTTGTATTAATATTATACTTAGTGTATTTGCTTTTTTTTGTACTTATAACATTATACCACATTTAAAATCTATGTTTATTGGTGCCAATTTATACGGAAAAGATTTAAATAAAAAATCTGACAATAAAATGTGAGTTCAAAATATTTTTAATTGTATCTAAATTTATATTGAATATATGTATTTACAAACATATAATTTGTAACATTTATTTTTACTTGATTTCAATTCTTTATTATTATTAAAATTATTTTTATATATTTTATCGATAATATTTGAATGACTTGTGTTATTTTGCTTTAGACCTGAAGCTTTTGGTGTAGTGACAGGATGTACATTTCTGATCACCATCTTTCTGTTGATACCACTCATATTTGGCCGGCAGATGTTGCAAAATGATACTACTCTATTTCCACACAGTGAAGTAATTATTTTATATTTTATTTTAAACAAATATTCTATTATTAGATATTTTAATATCGACAGTTTTGTACTCAGAAACCATTTAAAAATATATTTTAATATTTTAGGGTTTATTCAAATAATTTTTATAGGTAAGGTGAGATAATATGAATCTTAATCACTTATTTTGTATAAACTAAAATATTTAAATGGTATCTTGAAATAATATTTTTAATAACTCAAGAAGTCAGTTGCTTATTTATTTATTTTTCAGTTTGTAGAAATGTTAGCAGCTTTGTTGTCAATTTGCTGTATGCTTCTATTAGGATTTGCGGATGATGTTCTTAACCTTAGATGGCGACATAAACTATTACTACCCACTATTGCTTCTTTGCCTTTACTTGTTGTTTATTATATAAACTTCAACTCTACTACAATTATTGTACCTAAACCTTTCAGGGATATTTTTGGAGTATCTGTGAACTTAGGTAAGTCTTACATTTTAAGTTAGATTTATTTGTTGGTAATATTACTTACTTTTTTCAATGTATTATTTCTACAGGTTTACTCTACTATGTGTATATGGGTATGCTAGCTGTATTTTGTACAAACGCTATTAATATATTAGCGGGAATAAATGGTTTGGAAACTGGACAGAGTCTCATTATTGCAATTTCTATTTTAATTTTTAATTTATTTGAACTATCTGGAGATTGTGCCCAAGCACATTTATTTTCATTGCATTTTATAATACCGTTTATATCTGTTACTTTTGCTTTGTTAAAATTTAATTGGCAAGTAAACTATTAGTTATTTAAACTATTCCTATAATTCCATAATTAAAAATGTATTAATGTTTCAGGTATCCTTCTGAAGTATTTGTTGGTGATACGTATTGTTATTTTGCTGGTATGACTTTTGCAGTAGTTGGGATTCTTGGTCATTTTAGCAAAACTATGTTATTATTTTTTTTACCACAAATATTCAATTTTTTGTACTCAACACCCCAATTATTCCATTTCATAAACTGTCCAAGGCATCGTATTCCGAGGTATGAAAAGAACAATTATAATATAGGATGCAGCAAAAAAACTTCCCTGGTTGATGAAACTTAAAAAATCAATTCAAGTCAAGTATCAAAAAATATATTTTTTTTTATAAATTGTGCATACAATACCATTTTGTATCAATTAGTTTTATAAATTATATCACTTCAGTGGCACATCTCATTTTCTAATATTTTTTTTGAGCCTTTCTTTAGCAGTTGTTTATGATTGTAACTGTAAGACCCCCCGGAAATATTTCTTACAGAATTCCGATTAAATTACGAGCTGTGTGTCATAAATACTAACAACGGTACCAATAAAGCTTTGTATATAAAAACTACTATAATATTCATCTACTCAAACCAAAACTGCTACCTTATCAAACAATGGAAATTTTTCTGCAGCTCTGCATAATGCACCCATTATAGCATTGGATATTAATTAATAAAACAAACAAAAACTGTATTATGTATAGATTGGACAAATATGGAACTCTATCACCGAGTTATGCAGAGTGTAATAATAATAGTATTTCAACCATCGGAAAAATGTGTTTGAAATTATTTTCAATTTTTAAAATTATTCATATTGAAGAGAAATCAGATGGAAACATTAAATGTAATAATTTAACACTTATCAATCTATGTCTACTTAAAATAGGACCAACTAATGAGAAAACATTGACTATAATATTGTTAATTATACAAGTAAGTTTTGATATAATAATGCTATACACGTTTGTTAAAATTTTTTTTTTTTCAGTTTGTTTGCAGTTTATTTGCGTTTATTATACGTTACCCATTGGCATCATTATTTTATGATGTATAATCAGCTGTTTACAATATATTTTCCCGTATAAACCATCAAAATTGAGTTTTAAAATATTTTTGTAAACATGAACAAAATAATAAAAATAAATTGTTACCATTTATTTATTATAAGAAAACGTGATTTAATCATAAAATATTCCTATGATTAAACAATTATCATTTTTATATTTATACAAAATTGAATTGGCTCAGTAAGTCACTATATGTTTGTTTGATCAGTTGAAGGTAACAATAATTAATTCATACTAATGTACTACCTTCAAATAATGATGATAATTGTTTTATGTTAACTTCACAGTATGTAATTTATTAATGAAAGCGTATTAAATCTTGTATCAAAGAATTTTTAACTAATTTTTTTGTCGAGTTTTCACTTTTCTTTTTTTTGTATGTTGTACGCAAAACCCGACTATCACAATTAGGTACAATTTATTTAGGTTTATAACTGCGCATATATTTTTCTTTATACTGTAGGATAAATTTCATGAAGACATTATCATGTCCTAATTAAAAATGTTGTCAGGTCAGTTGTTACTAAATTTGTCTTATGAGCGGCGGCCAGCAAGCACGATTTAAGATGTATCTTTGTACCTTGGGTAAATCGTTATCATAAGATACACAATGTCCCGCTTAAACATTTAAAAAAAATACTTTAGTGATAATAAACCAGTGGCTTGTGCTCAAATCAATTCCATCTCGTACTTCACATTTGGTTACACTGCGAAGTATAAACAAACCCGGCGTCTCGTATCTAAGTGTCATACTACTGGCTTCTGTCCTATCACATCATCGATGGACGTTGATCATTAATATAAGTATTTATTATTTTGCTCAATTCTTTTTAATTCTTAACACGGTATGAGACTTCATTGTTTTAATTCAAATTCAGTATAACATACTTATATTTTTATAGATATCATTTATTATTGAAAATTGGTGTAGCACAACATTCATATCAAAATTAAACATGAATAGCGGCATGCTATATGGTGGAGATGAAATCGGGGCTTTGGTGTTCGACTTGGGGTCACAATCGTTTCGTATCGGTTATGCCCAAGAAGATACACCAAAAGCAGAAATACCAGCAGTGGTTGGTGTCTCGAGCGATGGTACAGCAGACACTAGTATGTTAGAACCTGGTGCTAAACAAGGCAATCGCATCAACGAAAACACCAAACATTTCATCGACGTTAACTCATTGTGTGTTCCTCGGAAAGGTACTTGACAACAATACCTAAAAATACCTTCAGCTAATTAATTATAAACACCTTTTATTTCTTTATCAAATTTGTGCTATTATTAGGTATGGAAGTTGTAAGCTATATGAAAGATGGTATGATCGAAGATTGGGATTTGTTTGAGAAAATATTGGATTACTCTTACTCCAAGTGCTTACAAACAGAATCGCAATATCATCCAGTATTATTTACTGAGTCTCCGTTAAACATAAGATCTAAACGAGAAAAGTTGGTCGAGTTAATGTTTGAAAAGTATAATGTGCCAGCTACTTTTCTGGGCAAAAATGCTGTATTAGCTGCATTCTCTTGTGGCCGCTCTACTGGTATTGTGGTAGACAGCGGAGCAACACACACTTCTGCAATCCCTGTACATGATGGTTATGTAATACCTAGTGCTATTGTCAAATCTCCATTAGGTGGAGACTTCATTAGTATGCAATGTAGACAGTTCCTAAAAGTAAGTATATTATTTGACTAAGCATTTCTTTAGTTTTTTTAATTATTTTTTGATTTTCTCTTTTATAGGAGAATGAAATTGAAGTGGTTCCACATTATATGGTAGCACAAAAAGAACAGGTAAAAGAAAAAGAAAAGCCAATATGGACAAAGAAAAATTCACTCCCTGAAGTAACAACTTCTTGGCATAATTATATGTGTAAAGCAGTTATTCAAGACTTGAAGCATTCTATACTGCAAGTATCTGAAGGTCCATATGATGAGAGAATAATATCAGCTTTACCGACTTCTCATTTTGAGTTTCCTAATGGCTATAATCAAGTAATAATTTAAATGTTAATTAGTAAAACTTAGAAATTGATATCTTTTTCTAGCTATTTTGATCTTAAACTTCTTAAGTAATTGAAGATACCACAGTTGTATTAAATATAAAAAAATAAATAAAATTTTATGTGTCTCCTCAAAACACTAATGGCTTACATTTATTAATTTACTTTATTGGGTTTAT
Source organism: Rhopalosiphum maidis (assembly GCF_003676215.2). NCBI lineage: Eukaryota > Metazoa > Arthropoda > Insecta > Hemiptera > Aphididae > Rhopalosiphum > Rhopalosiphum maidis. The sequence continues at coordinate 8,538,206 of NC_040878.1, forward strand.
TTATTTTAATTAGTTAACGCCAGATAGCAATTACACAGTTTAATAATATTAACAAGCTTTTTTTTATATAATTAATATAAGTGATTGTACGGTAGTAGGTTTTTAATATTTCAGTATTATGTATTTACATGATATGCTGTTCAAGTGGTATATAAGCAATCACTGTTAAAAATATTCAATCTCGTGTGACTTAATGTATTTAAAAAAAAGTTAAATAATAAATGACCTGAAAATACTTAGCATAAAAATAAATCATTTTAGAGAATATTGGTTAATTTTAAAAATTAAATAAAAGTTTTTACTATTTTAAATAACAATATAATTTTTAATTTCATATTCTGAAGCAGAATATTTTTTATAGTATTTAAAATGTAGATATCGTCAACTAAAGGGGTGGCACCTAATATTTTGCATTTTATTTTTAGGAATTTGGTAATGAAAGATTCAAAATACCAGAAGCTTTATTTGATCCGAGTGCTAGTATGGGTGGCTCCATGTTGGGTGTGAGTCATATTGTTACCACAAGTGTTGGAATGTGTGATGTGGATGTAAGGCCAGCCTTATACAACAATGTTATTGTCACTGGGGGAAATTCGTTTTTACAAGTAAATTATTGAATTGTGTATTAAATTGGAACACATAATGTTTATTCATTTTTGGCATTTATAAATTCAAAGGGTTTCCCAGAAAGATTAAACAGAGATCTTTCCGCTCGTATACCAGCTAGTATGAGATTAAAATTGATTGCACCTAATGGATCCACTGAAAGAAGATTTGGTGCCTGGATTGGTGGTTCAATATTAGCATCAATTGGAACTTTCCAACAAATGTGGATTAGTCATCAAGAATTTAAAGAAGGAGGTAAAAGTCAAATTGATCGCAAGTGCCCATAGTAAATTATTACTTATTATTTTATATTATATAATTTTTATACATTAACTTATACTTTTCTAGTATGTATTTTATACTTTTTTTTATATATATATATAACACTGGATGTCTTATTTGACAATTACAATATTATCCTTAAGATAAACAAATATAATCTAAATTTAATGTTTATATCCTAAGTCCTCATCCTGTATGTAAAAAAAAGGACAAGCTGTAATATTTTTTTCTTTCTGTTTATTACATGTGTATATATGTACAATATATATTAAATATATGTTTAAAATCAAAGTTGTTACATCATAGATGTCCAATTTCCATGATAACAAATAAATAAAAAAAATTCATACATTAGACTTGCATCGACTTTTGTTAACTAATAACATGTTTTGTTTTCAGTTTTAGCACTACCTATAGTTTTTATAGATAATTTTTTTCATAAATTAGATTACAATATTTTCTCTTTAATTTTTACTTAAATTGTATGCATTGAATTTATTAAATTGTAGGACAGCTAATAGATATAAAATGAAGTCTCTAATTTATATAATTGATAATAATATTATGTTTTAGACATCATTATATAAATATATTTAAATAGATATAAACATAAAAAAAAAAAATTGAAATTAATTTTTTTTTTTTATTTAACTATGCCAAACAATAATAAATAATTTACTAAAATATTTTTATTTACATTTAATTTCCATTTACCATAAAAATTACTTTGTGTTAAATTATAAATTACATTATTGAATATTTTTTTATTCGATATCACAACAGTTTCTAGCTATTTCCATACTGACACTATTCTTATATCCCTTTCAATTTCTTCATCCAATTGATATACATCTGAATTTGTAAAACAGCTAATTATATTGAGCGAATTTAGGCCATTGTAGTAGTTCCCCATAAATGTTTTATCTACATCTTTTTCTTTTAATACCACAGGATACTAAAACAAAATAAATTTGTTAAGAAAAATTAATTATTACATATAAAAAGAAATTCCATGCACGCACATCAGGCGCAACACAGGAAAAAATTTCGGGGGGAAGTTTGAAAAAATATACATAAATCTTATTATTCATTTATAAGTCAGTTAATTTATTTTTTGTTCCTAATATATCGGAGGGGGTTAAACACCCACCCCTCCCTATGTTCGCGCCTGATACACATATTTTAAGACTGCCATTTTTTAATACTTTATTTTAAAAGTTACAAAGAAAATAAATATATTAATCAATGAAGATAAACGATTTTTAAAACAATATGTTATTCTATAATAGTACATCAAATTTAATTTAATACAGCAATTTGAAACTGAAAATAAATAAAATACATTTTTTGCATATGTTATTTATTCCAGAACAAATATAATGCTGTGTTTTTTGTGGCAGTGAAACTTTCATCTCCAATTAGGTTAGATTGCAGATAATTTATTGTGTCAGGAAAAATTCCCAAATGGGTGGAATATATTTTTGTATTTTAACATACTGTGATGTTATAAAACAATTAGTTGATCTTGAACTTCAGGAACAAATACATTCCATTTACTCTAGAAAGAATGAGTCATATTATTAAAGGTAAAATATGAATTGACTTTCAACTACCAGAATAAAAATAAACATGTCAAGCACACAAAGACAGCTAAAGATAAACCATAATATAGTAAATCTATAAGTAAATAAGTAAGATTTGAAAGAAAAAAATTATGAGCAAATTAAATAAATTAAAAATTAAAAGTTGATTTTATTATATAACATTAACTTAAAAATATTTTAATCAAGGTAAAATTAATTTTTTGTGATATCTTAAATAAAATGTTTAATAACCTAGGTATATAATTTACCTTTCTCAACTGGCGAATGTAGCCGTTAGCAAGCCCATAGAGTACTAAATTTCTTTCATCAATATTTATTGAAACTGGATTAAACCTTAAACAGACATCAATAAATCGTGATCCTTGCCTCATTGCAGAAAACATAGTGAATATGTCCTTAAATGTTGCTTTTGGTCCACCTACAGAGTAATGACTATTAGCATACATTTGTTTTCAAATAAAAATTTTGAAGTTTACAAACCTGGTCGTGATATAGCACTAATTGCTTCATCATAACGACTTTTATTCCTTGCAAGTTGTCCAATTTTAGTAGTACATACATACATGTTACTATAACGGAATAAGTCTACTAATGAAACGGCATTACAATAACTAAAAAAAAAAAATACAAAATATCTTAGTAAATTGTATCAACTGAACAAAAGTTATGTGTTCAAATATAACTAAATAAATTACACTAGATTTTGAATACAAGCGGCAACCACTTCAATATCCAATTTAGAAAGTTTAGAAATTTTAGATACATGGTTTACTCCATCAATAAATGGGGCTACCTGAAAACCACAAGGATTTATTATATTTAATAACATAAGTTACTATTAAAGCAATACTATAAATTGAAACGTGAAGAATACACTCACTTGTCTGGTTGTTAAATCCCACTTTTCATCTAAAAAATCTATTTCAGATACTAATAATGGAACATCGAAATCTAATGGAGTAGGTGGATTACGTGAAACTTCAATAACATTTAAATAGATAATTGATTGCCGTGCTACAAAAATCATAATTATTAATATTAAGAATAATATCATGTTTATATATATATAAATATAATTAAACCCCTATGCATACATAAAATAGTTTAGGTTCTATACTCTATTCAAAATGAGATTGTGACTTGGCAGCCAACTTGTGTGCATGGACATTGCTTTACTACACAGTAGGCGTACGGATATTGTCTGATCCCCGCTCGGTGAAAACTGGTCACCACTGAATCACAATCTCATTTTGAACAGAGTATAGATGAATTTTTTTTTTTTGTTGTTCACAATTTAATGGGTAAAATGAATTAGTTAATGGATAATAATATTACATTAAAAATTAAAAATTAATTTATTATTAATTATATAATTTAAATTATATTATTATTTTGGTATAAGAGTATGCATGGTGAATTGTTAGTATTTAATGCAAATTTGTAATTAATACTGAAGATAATTATTTCTTATGTGATCCAATTAATATGTTTGATAGTAATAAGAATAATGAGTGAATTATGAATAGTAGTTAAAAAATGTTACTACATCAGCTCCTAAATATTTGTAAAAATCAAATTTAATTTCAATACACATGATTACCCTCCAGAAAAAGTGATTTATGATAAGCCAGTATTTATACTATTTAATATATGAAGTGAAAAAAAACAAACCAAACAAACTGCCTAAAATAAAACTAAAAATGTATTAATTTATATTATAATATTTTATTACCTATTAATGTACATCTTTTGTACAAGTTCAAATCTTCCATTACTTGACTCATTAGACGTAATAATTCTTCTTGAGACTTTTCTGATTGATCACTTTTAGAAAGAAAATTATCTTCTATTTCTAAGTTTAACTGCAGAACATTGTAAAAATTAATATTTATTTTTCATTAATACAAACTCTATATTAAGAACCAGTACAGATAAATAATGAATTTATAGTTAGGGAAGTATATCAAAAGTAAATTTGGTCTTGTCAACAATTTGCTAACAACTCAATGACAAGAAAACTAATTTTCTTTACTTGAATCTTAACAATATGACTGAGGGCTAAGGGGTAAACAAATGTCACTGATCTCATTTACTAGCCCTGAATAAAATTAAAAATAAAAGCACATACCAAAAATGTAGATAATTTTTTTACAATGGGTTCATAATGTAATGTATGAGAATTATGATCGCAAACAAAACACAAATTAAAATAGTATGCATTACGAAGATATTTTTGATCATTAATTTGTATTGGATAACCCAAAATTTTGTTGTCCCTTGTTGTTCTAAAACAAATTAGAAATACTTAGTGTTTTAAAAATGGTGAATTATCATAATGTTGCAGTAAAAATGTTGTTATAAAGCTGATATTCAAAATGATTGGCTATTCCATACTGGATTATACTCAACCCTATTTTTCATATAATAATGACTTTATAAATTTCAATTTTTGAAATTTTAAAAAATAATTAAAAGCCATATTATATAGTTCTAGAGATTGTTTTAAACAACTTAAGGAGTTGTCTGTGTGGAAGTGAACTTTTGTTTTTCAAATGATTTCTTTAAACAGAAAATTATTAAGCAGATATTATTAAGTATTTTTGAGCTTTTTAACTTTGTTTACTAAGGACAATAGATCCATGATAATAGGCCTGAAATATATGGGTTATAACTAGTAATTTTTATTAATCTATTAATATTTATAATTTATTAAAATTGAACAAGTAAAATAAATACTAGATCTGATATTACATCTATTTTATGTTTTTATAAAACCATTCTTAAAGATTATAATCCTTAATATAAATATTTAATAACTAAAAAGTAATCATTAGATTTTGAATTGAGTAAATCAAAAATTTAAGTTAAAAATAAATTATAACTAAGTAAGTTACAGTAATAAAGGGGGTTTTCATTTGAGAAACAGAAGTTTATATCGCACAGAACACTCATAAAGCAGTATAAAAATTTGATTTTTTTAGTATATTATTAAATTCCAAGCATCAGAATTTGAATAAATTCATAGCAAAACAGGAGTTAGTATGCTCAGTGAATCACCCTGCTTAATTGTTAATTAATTTTTTTTCAAAACCATTAGAATTTCATTTCAGTACAATTTCAGAACCTTTGTATATTTTTATTGATTCCAAACTGGCAGTTTTTTTATTTTGAAACTAAGCTTTCTTCTTTGTTTAGGGCATAAATAAAAACACAAGATAGATGGATGACGAGATACCAAGAATTCAATACACTATTAATATAATTATGCTAATCCTCTATTTAATTTTGAGAAGTTGAAATTTTATCTCATTATGCTATTTTTATACAATCAAAAATATTTGTTACCAATACATTTTTTCTACAGCATTATGACATTATAGAACCTTTAAAAACAATTAAAATATATGTCAATTCAATACTTACATTGTAATTATAAATTTTTGAAGTTGACCTTTTGGTATCATATATACACTAACTGTCTCAAACGTATCCTTGCTCAAAAAATCCTTTGGAACCTATCAGCCAACATATAAATAGTAAATATTTTTACAAGGAATTATTTAAAATTCATGAAAATAGTAACATATAAAATAGTAATTTAAGTACTACATTTTATTGCAATCAACTACATCAAGCTATAATGTTGGTAAAATTCTAACAAAAATACTCAATTCATGGAAATTTAGAAATATCATTATTTTGAAATTATTGATGAATAAAATATTGGGAAACATTTACCTGACACAAAATCTTTGGTCCAGCGGTGTGATGGAAATGGCAAACAAATATACATTTTATGGGATTATCGTAGGGATCTAATGGTTCCATTTTTGGTGAATAATAATTTAAGATATAACTAAAAATACAATATACAAATATACAATATTATATATTACTATATAATAAAATAATATAAAGGTAATAACACAGAATAGCTATAAAGATATTTAAAAACCGTTTAAAAATCTAATATTGTTAAAAAAAATAACTCAAAATATTAACGATGATAACACAACGTGCGAATTTGATAACGATAAAATTGATACACATAAGATAGTACACTGCATACACAGATACGTATATATCCGTCATACACTATGTTGGGATTATTATTTCGAAAATTATATATTATAGTACCTACTAACTACTAAAGACCTAGAGCACGAAATGAATTAAATTAAATCTATTCTGTCTAGAGTACAATTTTATAGACTACAGAGTTAAGTTATAGTAAACTAGAGCCTAGTCACCTAGACACTAGAGGTTATCAATTGTATTCTAAACCAGACATTACTTAGACTTCCATATACCTACTACCTAATGGGCAAAAGCTAATAGGTACATTTTATTTTAAAAGTCTGTGAAAGTGTGAATTAAATATACATATCAATAACACAGGCTTACTAGTCACTGCAAAGGACTGATTATGGTTTACAACTTAAGACTAATGCGGCCATGTGCCCATGGATAATACATTAAGCATTATGAACGCACGTTCACGCGTTCACGTTCATATTTAGTGAACGATACGTGAATGTCATTCTTTTTTTTTCAAATAGAACGTGAACGTGAACGATATTAAATTTTTAATGAATTTGATCGATTTCTAAGACGTTCAATTTATTTATCATTTAAAAAATATATGTATAAAATATATGCTGTCTCATTATAATTCCTATGATATTTATTTGATTGCAACTCAAATAACATGTCAGATATTAAAAATATAATTCAGATACTTTATAAATTGTATATGCTCTAATCTAAATTATATTTTTATTTTTGAGTTGAGTCGTATATGTTTATGGGTTTTTATATTTACTGCAGGTTAATGATTCATAAAAAAAAATTTAAAAAATTAATTGAACGACCCATGAACGCATTCATTTTGTGAAAGAATGTGAACGTGAACGAGTTCCTTTTTTAACGATTGAACGTGAACGAATTCATTTTTTAAGTGAACGTTCCGAACACTGCATCTGTGCAATATGCATAAACCAATGAGGCCATGACTTAATACTAGTATACACATTTAGATTAACCAATTAAAATATGTCAATATTGAAATAGTTGAATATGTGAACTACAAGTCTACACTAGTTATTCATAGCTTGAAATACTTGAATAATCATGTTCTTTTAAAATACAAGACCATCACAATGTCACAACTTTATCATACTAACTAATCTGCCTGTATTTGTATTAATAATTTGTTACCTATGTTTTATATATTGAAATCTATATACATAATAATTATATAGGAAATTTGTACTCAATATTATTATATTTTATTTCGGGATTAATAATATTGGGACTCAAAGCTGCTTCTTGCAATTTTCAACTTTCAAAATATAAATTGATAATTGCTAAATCCACCTTAACAATATTACTACTTGGTACATTAGACTTGAAGCAATACCCTTCAACCCACTACAAAAAAAAAAAAAAAAAATGAAAATACCACTTCATTTTGTCAATGTTAACAAGACTTTTCTGTGTAAATTTGAGTGTATTGATATGTATTGATTCTAACTAACCTATAGCCTCTTATTATTGGACATAATAATGAGTAGATTAATTGATAATTTCTAGATTGAATCTTTTAATAATTTTGGTAAGCTACTATATTATAAATTTAATATTTATATAATATAAAAAATTGAAAAATTAATGTTATTGCACTCAAAGATAATTCTAAGCCTATTGTTTTAATATGCCCTACTATTACTATATTCATTAATATTCAGAATTGAAACCTCTATTAACTACTTAGTACTTACCAAGAAACTTTAAAATAATATTACATTTTTTGTGGAAAATTATTAAGTACTATCCTTAAATCAAATAAACACTATGTTTTAACCGAAATAATAAGATATATTAAAAATGTTATACATAAAAAAATTGCTATTAATGAAATTATATTTACATACTAATTATTACTTTTAATACATTTTTATTTAAAATTTTTCACAATAGCACATTTTATATTTACTGATGCAAGCTAGATGGTTTTATTATTATATAAATATTTACCATGATAAACTTATACAATAATTTTACTGGAATAAATACTTCAAATACTGAAGGAATTTTAACTCGTTCACTGTTCACTTGTACCAAGATTCATCCAAAATTTACTGAATTTTCTTTTGGCACAAAACTATAGAATTTTATTTACTGCTGATAGAATTGAAAAAAAAATATAGAAAAAAGCTGCATATTGTTTTAAAATTATATGAGAAAGAATATAATTTTAAAATGCCAAAATAACCAGATGTCCTAACTCCTAACAACAATTTGGATTGTTATCTAACATAAGTACACAATATGAATTTGAATTGCAAAAAGAAATTACTATATACAATTGTGATGAACAAATTACATAAATGTATAAATATAATTTATTAATATAATGTACAGCCGACAGCTGGTGAAAATTGTAACTGAAATTATCTTTTGTTTTTGTTAATCTAGTAATGTTTAAGAATAATAAAAATGTGGATAAACTCCATTAATAGTTATTATATTTTAACGTTTTCCATTAAAGCTGGTCAGTCTGAGTGGTGTTTTGACATTAGCTGCTGCTTGTTGTTGTATTTGATAAGCCAGGCCATGTATCTTAAAACCATAAAGTCTAGAAAACAGTAAATAAATTATTATTATTATTATACTTAAATTAACCAGAACACTATTGCTGAGTTACATAAACAATAACTAATAAATTCTATAATACATGCTTTATTTATAGTAGACCAAGCTGGAAATACATTTTAAACAATGAAGAGATAAAAAAGCACAACTTTTTATACAGATTTAATATTTTCTAAAAACAATTTTAACACTTAAACTATTCGTTTATATTAATTATTTATAAATTTAAACATTTCTGCAACTGAAAAATCACTTTGCTGTGTTAGTTTTAGCAAAATGCAATAAAGGCAGTTGTTCTTATAATAAAATGAAGCTCCTGGGAGCCACTACTAAGTCATTTTAAAATGAGATAAATCATATGAATTATTCATATCTTACATTAAAAATTGGATATTGGGTTATACTAAACTGAAAAGTGCATTCAGAAATCCAATGAAATTAATTGATGAATATTTGTAATTATACATTATAACACATTATAATACATTAAAACTTTAGTAGTTTAATTATAATATTTATGGTGTTTATACAAATGGTATAAGAAATATATTATCTATCACTTTGAAGATATAGTCTATCATCCCTACAAACATTTTTGAATAAAAATTAAATTATAGTTTTCACACATACCTAGGCACAAATTGATTGCTAGGCCTTGGCGGTCTGTATTCTGGATGTACCATAAACAACATATGTGGAAAACCTGTACCAAAATAAGCGCCATCAGTGTGATGATGACGAGATGATTTTGGTGTATACACATCCATACATTTAGGACAGTAAAGTTTAACCATTGCTTCTCCTGGAACATCTGATAAACCTGAACAAATATATTTTTAAATGTATTATAACAGTAAAACACTAATTATCCAAAAAAAAATTTAATTTTAATTGTCATTAAACAATTTTAAGAAAAAAACATATTAATATACATATAATATGGTGTTAAAATAATACATTGAATGTGCAATTGTTTAATTAAGAATTAAATATAAACATCCTAATCCAATTAATTCCAATTAATATAAAATATTTCAATCAAATTAAAATATGTATAAAAACTATTATACAACAGAATATGACTAGTTTGTATTCCTTGTATATAAGTCCAAATATTATTTGATAATTAATTAACTATATTTAATATTTTTACAGGTACCTATTTTTTATAAAACTAAAGAGATATACTTTAACTCGTAAATAATAATTATAGATAGATACTTAAGATCACATGTTTATTTAAACATTGAATTAACCACAACTCCAAAGATTATAGATCTCTTTTGATTAAAACACAGGATTATTTACACATTCATATTTAAAATAATATGGAGGTGTATAATATTTAAATTAATTAATATTTACCTATTGGGAGCATTGGTGAATTTTCACAATATACTCGTGGGCAGTGTCCAAAGTCACCAGTTTGATATTTCTCAATCATTTGAGCAATACCACGGTTTGTCAAAATGTAACGGGCATGTATCAAACCATATAACATCTCAGCAGCCTGTTCAATTAAGTCTGAATGATTTGGATTGTCATCCAAGTCATCATCTAAACATTAAACATTTATTTTAATTGAAATAAGAAGAAAAATATCGTATAATTTTTGATGACATAATATTTCAATATTAATGTTTAAACAATTTATTTTAAAACACATTATCGGCAACGTTTTTATGATTTTTAATGGTTATTAAAGAGCACTAAAATTATGAATTAATACTAAATATTGTGAAATTGTAACACAAAATAACAAAACCCAAACTAATTAAAAATTAACTATCTGTACTTATGCTAAGTTGTATAATGTATAAAAAAAAAGGTATTAATTAAATAATTTACCAAAATTTAATGAAAAAATTATGGGCCATTAAATGAAGGAACCATTAGTTATTGATTCATAACATTTTTAATGGTTGTCTATACAAACAGGCATCAATATTGAATATTATGTTTAGAATAATTTATTGTATTCAAATTCAAATAATAATATAGAATTGAATTATATCAAAGGGAGACATTTAAAAAAAAAAATATGAGTGGAGCAAAGAATGTAATGGTTTTGTAGTTTGTACTTTTAAGACAATCATCAAGTTTTGGATGAGAATAAATGCTAAATCTTATACTTTAAATATTACACTATTACTTCTACTAAAAAATAGGATCTAGTTGTTATTTTTTTTATTTTTGTTTAATTGTATTAATTATCTAGTTATTTAATAGAAGTATTTATATTCATTTATAAAAAAGATATTTGTGTAATTCAGATAATATATTAAATTAACAGATTTCCTATACATGTATATAATTAGACGTTATGTTAGAGATCAGATTTCAGACTATTGTGTAATATATGTGTTATATTAACTGAAAATTCCAAATATTAAAATATACAAACCAGGTTCAAGATCCAAAATCATATCCAAAGCTTGCCTATAATGAGGCACTTGTTCATTGAGTCCTGTCAAATTGAATTTGTCTTGAATGTAATCTTCATCGACCTAGTAGAAAATCACAATAAATATGGGTTTAAGGTATTATTTAAAAAAAAAAATATTTACCTCGCAGAAAAACTCATTTCCTCTTAGTCCACAGAACCATGAGATCCAAGAAACTTCTTCGGAACTGCTCATCCTCCTGTCATAAAATTTAATTTCAAATATACTACAAATATAAGCATACATATGAAATACCAAACTAGAATTTGTAATCAAAAAGACACAAGGTTTTATACCTTACAAGTATAAATGTAATACTAATAACGCATTTTAGGAAAGAACTAACATATTATAATACATCATTAAACGATAGGTTTCAAAAGAATTTACAACATGTAGGTATAAAATATATGATAAAGTTTAACAATATGACTTACCTTCTTTTACTTGGGCTAGCCACGCTTTTATGTTGGACACAATTTCTAAAATGTTTGATGGATATATTTTATAAAATATATATTAATTAAAGACTAATTTGACTAAGACCTATCGGTTGTTACTGCCTACTGAGTAATGGAAAATACCAAATGGAATAATGGAAATGTCAAATGGATAAGAAATTTGGTGTGGAAAAGAAATCACAGAATAGTAGTAAAGTGTACACCAATCGTATTCAGTGTGACCAAGTGCTTATTGATTTTATTTTATCTCGGTAAGCTGTTCGAGTATAATAGCTACACTGTTAATATGCACTTGTTCGTTATCAGCAGGAAGTTACGTATCATTCTATCAATTGAACCAAAATAAACATTCAACAAGTTGATTGTTGTCGTTAATCAAAAATTGTGTTGACATTCCTTTAATCCTTTCGTTTTTTACTTTTACTTTTCTAACATATTTCTAGATTTTATTATGAACATTTATTTACTTGCAACTGTATCTCATTGATGTTGTCATGGCAAACGGTGGATGGCGTGAATGCACAAATTGGCTAACAAGGTGTGGCGCGATCAGAGCTGATCATAAAGTCAATTGGCCAGAATCTACAATCGACGATTTAGCTCATACACTTAGGGATGGAGTAATTTTATGCAATCTTTTAAACATTCTGGAGCCAGGATGTCTTGCAACAAAAGATATAAATCAAAAACCACAAATGGCCCAAGTAACGATTTAGAAAAATCAATTTAATTAATTAATAAAATTGTACATACATACATCGCATTCATAAATTGATATTATGTTCGATAAAAGTTTTAAACTAATTAATTCACCATGTCTTGGTGTACATTTAATATAAATAGAGTACAAAATCCAAGAACCTTTGTGTTAGATTACCAATCAAATTTAAATTTAAATTTATCTTATTATTATTAAATTACAACATTATAGCTTATTGGTACTTATTTATATAATATACATTTTATAATTAAATAACTAATTTGCTAACAAATAAAAAGTATTCACTATTTTTGTATAGCTGTTACTTGTAATTAGTAATGCAGTTATGTTATATTAAATTATAATAGGAAGGTTAGGTTCATGGTAAAATAGACAGGATTAGTTTTGTTTCTCCTATCTATTTTACCTTACATTTATATAAAAATGTATCTATAAAAATTTTATTAATTGGACAACATTTTTTACCCCTAGACAAAATTCCAAAAAATATTATAATTGAATAAAAATAATATGATGCTTTGTAAATTGTAAATTAACTACATATTATCTGAAAACCAATTTAATTTACGTCTTATTCTTTAATTCTATGTATACACAGTATATGTCTCACTCTGAGACCAGCACAAAGCAAATATTATAACCGAAATGGGAAAAATAATGAAATATAACATTTAAATAAATTATTAATTTTATATAGTTATTTTAATTTTAAATATTTAATATTTATTTAATGAATTGCTATTTTGTTACTTTTGATCATTTTTCTAGTATATTGCTATTATTATTTTTATACCTTTATTGCTTATGAAAATTAGTACTTTGGTGATGTGAAATACAATAATGGTTAGTGTACATGTTTGGCATGATTGAAATTACTACAGTATAATATTTTAAATACTAATTTATTTCAAAATTTTTACTAAATTTTAACATTTCTTAATAATTTTTCATAAAATTATAAGGGATTTTGAGCAAAATTTGAGTCTTAAAACCATTTTTTTAAATGTATGTTGATACTTCTAGACCACTCCTAGTGATTCTAAGTAACTGAAACTTAGATTCATAAAGCTTATAAGTGGCAACCACATTACAACGTGATTTCTTTTTAGAAAAATTATTTAAATACTATTTTATTTGTTTTTAATTTTTATTTGTTTGTTTTTGCTTATTATTTTAAGAACTGTTAATATATTTTATAAATAAAAATATCCAAAATTTTCTATTTGGAATAGATGGAATGTATAACTTATATTCATTCTTCTAAGTTTATATTCTACTATTATATATAATACTATTTTAAATATTCACAATCTATAGTATTTTTTATTTATCATAATTATTGGACTCTAAAGCAAAAACTTTGATATAATATTATGTACCTATAACTAAATTACTATATAATTAATTTTTATCAGTAAATTAATTGTTTTAGTTCACACTGGTGACTGGTTTATTTTCGTAATTTATATTAAATCTATGTATTTTGCCTATTTATAAATATGCTTAAACAATATATTTTATTAAAAAAAAAATGCTCTTTATTTTTTATGATAAATAAGTTTACAAAGCTATTTGTATGTAGGTATTATTAATTTATTATTATTATTTTTATTTTTTTTAGTTCTTATGTTTAAGAAACATAAAAACATTTCTGCAAGTATGTCAAGAAGTTTTTGATGTTAAAGAGTATGATATATTTGATCCAATTATACTGTTTGAACTATCTGATTTTTTCAAAGTTATTCGTACTTTATCCATTCTATCACAAACCCAAAAATTGCAAAGACTGCATATACCGTGTGTATATCATTTAACAATATTATTATTTTATTTTTTATTTGTATTTAAACATTTCATTTTTTTTTTTTTTATGATCTTTGCTTGCAGTGGATTTGTTGTTACTAAACCAAGAACATTATCACAAGAAGACATATACAGAAACATAAATTCATTGTAATTTATATTATTTTATACATATTTTTAGTGATGGGTATTGTATAAAATATATTTTTTAATTGTATTATTTATTCAAAATAATAAGTTTTATATACCATTTATGGTAAAAAATTTATTTATTCAAAATGTTTTTTCGTTCATTTTACTGATACCCATTACAATAATTACAATTAACTAATAATGATTGTTATTTAAAATACATTTTAAAATTTAATTTTAGAGACCTTGTATCTTCAAGAAGTGCTTTATTAGATTCTTTTCATGAAAATGAATACACTAGTTATGATACTCATATTCGAAATGAAGAAATTTATCATGATTTATGTGCTATTGACATTCAATCATCACTATCTATATCAGAGGTAAATTATTAAACATTATTAGTTATAGAATTCTCATATGTTAAATTCCATCTGTATATTTTAGTAACTATTGAATAATAAAAAAATGTTTGATTAAATTAATTAATTATTAAAACTAAAATGAATACATTTTTAGACTTATTTAATATTTATAGACCATAGATTGTAGTATAATACAATTACAGTTTAAGTAAGTTAAATACTTTCAAAGAGGTAATTAAATCAGACCAGGCACATATTTTTGAGAACGGGAGATAGTACCAGATGAGAATTTATACCTACTTATACTTTATACTCTTTCGATTGTCAAAAATAAAATAATATTTTTAATATGACTTAAAATCTTTAACTGAATAAATATTTTTTATTTCATACTTTCAAAATAAATTTTCAATGTTTTCCGACAATTAAACAACTATCAAGAGTGAATAAATAATAACTATAAAGATAAATTTAAAACAGTAATATTTATTTATATTTATCATGTTTCAAATCTATACTTATTTTTCTAAAAAAAACCATTGTTCAGTATTCTATGTATTTACCTATTATTTGATGGGGCTACAATAGACATGCTAACAACAATTTTGCTATTCATTTTCTATAAAAAGCACTTTCACAAAAGCATTATGAATTTCCAAGAACCAAATTAATTAACTTACTATTACAAAACAAATTAATTTATGGCTTCTCAACTATTTTGATTTACAATTTATTATAGTAATTATATTATTACCTACCTATACATAATTGATTTTATTGATATTAGTTACTTTAGGTATATTTTCATTTATTATCTAGCTCGTAATTTGTTTTTTATTTATTAAATATAATTAATGGTATATATGTGATTTAACTAAGATTATTTATGTAATTTATGTGTAATTTATAGATAGGATAAATCGTTTGAAAAATGGTTAAAGGTTTAGGCATGTTCAAATAGTTACGATTGTGAAAATAGTTGAGAAAATATAAAAGGAAGTTATGGCAGAAGATGCTACAGTAAAAAATGTTTAAAATTTATTGAAACTTATGTAAAGATATTTGTAGTGAATATAAAGCCTATGAGTAATGAGAAGAGGGTATAGATAAAAATAAATATTTACAAAGTATAATTTGATTAATTGTGTCTCAATTTATACAAAGATTACAATTATAATTATATGGCAACTTATGATATGCAGGATGATATATATTTTTAACTAAACTTCACTTATTTTTATACTTTGATAATTATTATAGAATCCTGTAGTTCCACAACAAATAATTGAAAAACGAGATTATGTCATAAATGAATTGGTTGAAACTGAAAAAAATTATGTTGATGTATTACAAACACTGTTAAAATGCTTTATTAAACCATTAATAAAAATAATGAAAGAAGATGACTTTTGTACAATATTTCAAGGAATAAAAGTAAGCTTTAAATAAAACCTGAACAAATATTTTAAATATTTTATTTAATATAATTATAATTTATTCAGGAACTTCATGAAATACACAAGGATTTTCATTTAGATTTAATAAAAGCTTGTTCACAGTATAGCTCCTTAAGGCTATCTGATGTCTTTCTTAATTGGAAAGATAAGTTTCTAGTTTATGCAGATTATTGTGCAAATCTTACCACAGCTCAAGATCGAATACAAGACATTTGCAACCAAAATGAACATATTAATAGAGAAGTTAATGTATGGTTAAATATTTAAATATATTATAATAATTCATATTTAATAGTATTTATATACTTATTTTCTTGTTTACTTCTCTGCTTTTAATAAAACTCATTATTATTTTGTATTTTACTTTCTTAACTATATTTTATCTAATTTTTCTAAGCTATATATTATATTGTTAAGGTTTTAAGTAAACACTACATTTACATACTACATTTTTCTAATTAATTACTAGTTATTTAATATTTTTAATGTAGCAAAATAAATTTATATTTAAATTTATATGTTTTCAGCGATGCCAAGAAGAAGCTAATAATGGAAAATTTAAATTACGAGACATCTTATCTGTACCAATGCAAAGGATACTTAAATACCATTTATTATTAGATAAACTAATACATGATACTCCACAGGTTAATAATAACAATTTATATATTTTAGAAAAAAATATATATTAACATTTATATGATTAAAAATTAGACACACAAAGATCTTCCGGGATTAGAATGGGCAAAAGAGTGTATGGTAGACATAGCTCAATATATAAATGAAGTAAAGAGAGATAGTGATACTTTGCAAATTATGAATGATGTTCAGGTAATAATTATTTACATTCATTAATTCATTATTATTAACATTATATAATGAAATAAAATATATTGTAATTTTTAATTATTATAAATTTATACTTTTTTAGAAAAGTATTGTTGATTGGGATATTGTTGGAATGACAGAACTGAAAAACTATGGTCACTTAATTACTGACGGTGAACTAAAAATAAAAGCTCATAATGATCAAAAATTAAAACCAAGGTAATATAACTGATTTGAAATGCATATTTTAATTTAATCTTGGTTTGATATAATTGTATATTCTGTATGTTTGTAAATGTTTGATTTTTAATTATATTCATTGCTTGTATTTAGATATTTTATTATTTTAATTTTTGTAGATATGTCTTCATTTTTGACCAAATTGTGTTGATGTGCAAATCAATTAGAGTAAGTTAAATTGGTATCTGTATATTATTTTTGATTAAATTAAATTATGCACTTATATTGATTAATATTTATTAATGCATAAATCATTTTTTTTCTTACAAAATTACCAAACTATAAAACTTAAAAAAATATAAAATTAGTTATTTAATTGATACATTTTTACTGCAAATGGTCATTTTTTGTCCCAAATATACTCATCTATTATTTAATTTAAAAATCAAATTAATAAAACAATAATACATTTTGGAAAAACAAATCTAAATTTCTCATGATGTTCACTTGAGAACAATTTCCTCACTTACTTAATTTTTAATTATCCCTAAGCTTGATTTTAAGATTTTATTATTTCAGAAATTTGAGATATATAAATAAACGATAAATGTGGGAAATTCTTAGTAGAATAAAGTTTGGATGTTTTTAATAAAGTAAATTTTATTTTGATATTTAGTTCATTGGTTTCCAGAGTGATCAATATTCTTTTAAGCAATCACTTCTTATATCACAATATCGTCTTGAAGATAATACTAGTCGCAAATTCTTATACAGAGAAAATAGATGGTCCCATCAGTTTCACATGATCCACAAGTCAGAAAGCACTGTATATACATTTTATGCAAGATCTGAAGAACAAAAAATGAAATGGATGAAGGCTATTCAAAATGCCATGTAAGAAAATTATAACAACATAACTCATAAATATGATTTAGTATATTCCAAGTTTACAAAATTTAATCTTAAGTGATACCATTTTTTTATAAAAATAAAAACTTTTTTTAAGGGATAACATTGAACCATCAGTATGCAATTCAACAAGTCACAAATTTGTAATGCAAACATTTGACATACCAACTGTATGTTATCATTGTTCAAAATACTTAAAAGGCTGTATATTTCAGGTAAACATTTATTTTATTTTATTGGTTTTGTTGATACATATCTGAAGGATATTTTATTTTTATAGGGTTACAAATGTGAAGAATGTTTTATCAGTGTTCATAAATCATGCATACCAGAATCAGGGAGGTGTGGTTTAATTAGTCCACAATCGACTACCACTCAAAATACAATGTTTTCTAATCGATTTCCAGCAGATAATACTAGTTTTAATCAACGACACAGAGTATGTATCTATAATATTGTTTTTAATTTATAATTTCTTTTTTTCTATAATTAATGAAAAACGTTTTTTTCAAGTTTTGTGTTGAATCACCAAATATAATTATGCTTATTATTTATTAAGGTAATCTACAAACATAATATGTTTAATATTTTAGTCATTGGACTAATTTCAAATATTATGATTATTATTTATTTTTGAAAATTGTCTTTAAAATCGTTATAATGATTTAAAGCTCAAGTAATACAATAAAATCACAAGAATTTGAAAATATGGTCTTTAAGAATATTTAAAAATTACAAAAATAAAATATTTAATAACTACGATATCGTTGAATAAAAAAAAAATTGAACATGCTTGGTGCATCACTGCATATACTAGTATACTGATGGGAATTATCAAATCATTAAATTATTTTAAAAATCAATTATATTGACACCCATTATAATATTGGATTTTACAGGGACATTATATTGACCGAGGACTAAGCCTCATCCACCAAATTGTAGATTTATGCCTATTATACCAAAGCACCCATTAAGTTTTTTTAAACTTGACGCTTTTAATCAAATTAATATAAATGAATTATTTAAAAATGATCTTTAGTATTTATAATTAGTATTAGACAGTAGATACTAAAGTTTCCTAAATCTACAAAATTGTATGTCTTATATATAAGTATAGATTAACTATAAAATATTTATTAGTTATTACTAATAAGTAAAATCTAATGATTAACATCAACATTATGTAATATATGATTTATAGTATGTTGTACTGTGTAATAAAATTCAAAATATTTAGGTTTACAATTAAATAAAATGTATGAAAACAAATTTACTTTATAATCAAAATACAATATTTCAGTACTTCACATTAATATATTATGATTTGATTATTTATATAAACTTCATAAACCAGTTCAAGCAATGTTAAATGTTAATTTTAATTCATATGAATACAGTGGTGGCGTGAACTTTTTCTTCTTATGAAGCACCTTAAATAAGTATCCAGCCATCAATTTTTTTTCACGTTTTAAACGATTCCTCAATATTATTACGTAGGATACCCAATAAATTAATAATACTGCAGTTATAAGTAACTAGTTTATTTTATTTTATTTCCATTGAAATTATTATAATAAAATAAAAAAACAAATTTATTGTAAATATATATATATATTATTTCTATTTACAAAAATATAATAATTAAAAAAAATAATTACTTCTTATTTTAGTCACCAGATTGGACAAGGAATTGGTCGGATAATGATACTTTAACAGAACATTTGTGGTGAGTTTAATAAAATATTAACTAAAAACTAAAAAACTGAGTAACATAAATTAGCAACCTGAAACTATACACTGATAAGCCTTAAGATTTTATTTAAATGTTCAATAAAAATTTTTTTTTTTTTAATATTATAGTACAAAAATCAAAAGTAAAATTTGCAATTGAATATGATGATAACTATAAAACAAATACCAATAAAGTATTATAAATAAATATTATGCTTTTATAACAAAAATCTATTAGGATATTTTAAATACTTTTTAGTTAGTTTAAGATTTTAGTTCTCTATGTTCAAAACTATGTCTTTTAATAAAAACAACTAGTAGAATATACTGATCATTAAAAAAATATATTCAAGTCATTTAAACATTTTTTTCCCATCTTGCATAACCAGAGTCCAAATTTTACACTTTTGTTATTTTTACTCTGATTGAATTCAGTTACATACATAAATACATTTCATAGAAAATACTCATGCTTTTATCATATGCATATCTTTACTAAAAATACTAAAAAATCAGCTGATTTCAATCCTTTAAAATGTCCAGTTGATTCACTCAATACTCTTATCGTAGAATATCACAGTTGTGAAAGTAAAAAATCATAATTCATGAATTATACATTACAGAAAAACAAATTAAACCTGGAACCTTAAAATGTTTTAATATTAATTAAATTAACTTTAATGGTGTTTTACAAACATTGGGATTATTAATTATATTTAAAAGTGTACGACAAAATTGTGTGCCATATTATTAATGATAAAAACTAAATTTAATGAATTATAAATAAATATATTATTTAGGTTTGTTGGAGAAATGGATAGAGATCGAGCAACAAATTTATTGGAAAGTGAATCTGGTGGTACCTATTTAGTACGAATACGACCTCAAGGACCTACTAGACCAGTAGAAACTGTTTATGCATTAAGTTTAAAGTATACTATTTTTACTATTATTCATCAAAATTAAAAATATATTTAATATAATACATGTAATAATATTTAGATCCAATAACCAAGTAAAGCATATGAAAATATGTGAAAGATTAGAAGATGGAATAAGCAGTTTTTATTTATCAGAAAAACGGTTCTTTCCCAATCTTGTTGAATTAGTTAATTTTTATGAACGTAATAGTTTGAGTGAAAATTTTACTGGGTATGTAAATTTAACTATAAAAATAATGTATTTTTAATTATTCTATTTAACTATTAATTTTACAGATTGGACATAAAATTGAAATGGCCGTTTTGTCGAATACTTGCAATAGCGAAGTATAATTTTTCTCCCACTGAATCAAACCAGTTACCATTAAAAGAAGGATGTACATTAAAAATTTTGAGCAAAGAAGGGGATCAAAAAGGATGGTGGAAAGGACAAATAGGAGACAAAGTAATTTACTTTATTATACTACATTTTCAATGATTATAAAAAATTTAAAAAATATATTTCAATACTTATTTTCAGATTGGTTTTTTTCCAAAAGTGTATGTACAAGAACACTCACAATATACATTAAAAATATCAAACCAAATTAGAATTTGATTGTTTGAGATGCAACAAAATGATTAATTCTTTTACAACCAGAATTAGAAAATAAGTTATAAGGCTCAGGACCAAACGTAATCATCTGCAATATTTCACTGAAAAAAAGTTCATAATATATTAATTATATTTTACAAATAATCAATGTCATACATGGTTGTTTATTTTATTTGTAGTAAGTCTCGAAAATAACATATCATACATTTTAATAATTTCAAGTAAATTTAATAAATTTAAAATTCATCATTGATACTTAAGTTTATTAAGTTGATGATGAATAATATTTTATTTTACGTGCTATAGCCTATAAGATTAATACATATTTAATTAAATATTTATTATTTTGTAAAAATAAAGTATATACTAAAATTGTGCCCATAATTTGAAATATTTCAACTTGCCAAACATTTATATATATTTTTTTTAGTTTTTTAGTCATACCTACTGTAAAAAAAACCATGTCATTATTTTTTATTAAGAATTTTATAACTTTTATATAGTATACTTTTGTTGAGAAATTTCAATATTAATGATTCTAAATGGTATATAAATAATAAATATGGTTAAATACATAAAAAGTATTTTAAATTAATTTTACTCATTATATATTTACTTTTAAAACTATCAAAGCCTGTAGTAATCAATATTTATAATGTTTATATTTTTAGCTTTTATAGCCTAGCCCTATTTGTGTTTTATGTTAATAATAATTGTTCAAGTTTATGATACATTCAAATATTTAAATATATAGTAAAAATAATGTATCCCTCCTAGTTTCTCTATTTAGAGAAATTTTTTTATACATAGTGATTAAATATAGATGAAATATGTTAAAATGTATAAACTATATTATGTTTTAAGTTACTTTAATATTTTTAAATATTTATATTTTGGCCAGTGGCTTTTAATTCAATAAATTAATATAATACAATTAATAAAATATAGACAAATAAATAACGGATTATAATTTATCATCATTCATCGCTGATTTATGATTATATTACCTCTTAGTTTTGGCATCCAAATGTTTTTTTAAGTTTTTAAACTCTGCCTCAATACATTTTACGACATGAATTTTTTCGAGTGGTAAAAATGGAACATAATAATCAATAATATGGGAATCTATTATTTCACTTTTCATCAACCCTCCTATTAAAATAAATAAATAAATACAATTAATCATCAAAAAATATATCTATAAAATTATCTAAAAAAGGAGGAAAGTATTTATCTATTTTGCAGTACAGTATGTATCAAGTATAATTTGTCATTGAGGCGTAAGTCTCTGTAATGAATGTATTAAATTTGAATTCAATAATAAATAGATTTATTGTATTTATAATATATTTATTATACTCGATAATTTTTGTATCAAACAAAAATTATTATTATTATTATTATTATTATTCATTATTTCAAAATCTATTAACATTTTTGAAAATATTTTTTTTTACAATTAAAAATTAAAAATTAAAATAAAACAATATTTTTAAGTTGTTTACTTTTTTGAATATCAACATACATTTTTAATGTCATTTTCTTAAACATAATATTTTCTGGGGTATTTTGATACATAAAAATTGTGTTACAGTAAACCTTTTAACAATGGACACTCTTGGTCACTGAAATTTAGAATAAGATCGCATCCCATGCCTTATGTACACTTTGAAAAATAATTGTACGTTCATAAATATAAGTAGGTATAGAAAAATAACATAAGAAATTGAAGCATAGTACATGTTTTAAGAAGCTAAGATCCTCATAAAATTGTTTCTACCAATAGGCTATAATTTAGGCTCCTCACATAGAACGCATTCCGGGCCCTAAATGTTCCAGTCCACCACTATATTGGAACACCAAAAATCCATATATTTATTTTAATTGAAATTTTAAATTTGAATTCATCTAAATTTTATTGAGTTTTAACTATCATAAATGATGGTTAATTTAAGTTTTACCTTCTTCATTGAAAACAGATTTTTGTAAAATAGTATCAAAATCTTGAATTTTCATGGACTCTCTGGAAATTCCGTTATTCCAAAGATCTAAGTATTTAGTCACAATTGCATCAGCGCCTGCATTAGTTAAAAATATAAAAATTGAATTCCTGTAATATTAATAAAATAAAGCAATTAATCACTGTCTCAAGTTTATAATGTATCTACTAATTTTTTTTTTTTTTTAGCTAATTTAAATCATATAACAAATTTTAAATTTAATCATAAGTATTATGCTTTTTTTAGGTATGTAACATTTTGAATTAATTTTTTTAAAAATTAAGAAAAAAAAATTTGGCAATGAATTATTTAACTATATTTTTTACTACTGCTGTACAATTTTCTCCAATATCTTAATTTTTTTTGAGTTTATAAATAGTATTAGACCATATACAACAATTAATTACCTAGAATCAACTGACATATCATTGTTTTCAAGAATAGGTATTAAAATGTCTAATATACCCATAGGTATATAATGTATTTCATCAAAAACAAATACATTTGTACCACATGATTTTATTGCGGATTTCACATCATTATAAAGTTTTTCCTAAAATAATAAAAAATATTAATTATACATTTGAGTATAATATAAGAATGAAATAATACAAGTTCATCAAAATATGATCTTTTGATGTTCATAAAAATGTAGGTGGCTACTTATTACCTTATAAACATTAAACTTTGATTGGTAAACAAAATCAGATCGTCCATGAACAATATGATATCGTAATTCTTTTACTTTATCCGAATTGAACATATGATTAACAATTATCTCTGATAAAAAATTTTTACCAGAACCTGTCCTACCTTGAAAACACATTACTAATGGTTTTTTGTTACTTTTGCTACGATATAAATTACCTGCCAAAGCAGATAATACAATTTTTGTTGCAATATGTTGCCCAAAAAAACTTTTTTCCATGGCACGTTCTAATTCTGTAAAAGGAATAATATAAAATTATAGTATAAAAACAAATTTATAAACTAAATAAATGTAATATAATATAATGGGATGAAATATTAGTATTTTAAAGCAAAAAAATAGGTTTATCAATTCCATGAAAATATTAAAAGAGAAAAAAAATGCTAATAATTGTAATATTTATGTATTAATTGAATTATAATTATAATTCCAAGTTAGAAACCTGAACTAAAACAACAGTATGGATCTTGGAATGCAGTGAATTCAAAATTGATAACTGATCAAACATTTTAATACCTATAAAGTTTATTCATAATTAAACTTTCTTTAAAATTAATTAACTAATTTTGGAGTTAAATAAGTTATTAAGATATATAGAAAATATTCATAATACACAAAAATCTTATTTGATATAAGAAAGAAATTAAAATATGTATAGGTAGTTACTTATTTTTAGTTGTAAAATAAACAAAATATTATGTTTAAATTAACCTTACCTTTAATATCAAATGTATTAGGACATCCACCATAAAAATAATATAAGTTGGGAATTGTAGGACGAAAGTTTGATTTAGTTATAAAGTATCCTGACACAAAAGCTCCTACAGCTAAAGCTCCTGTAATTGGATCTATAAATCCATATACAGTTGTAGATTTTAAAAATAATAAACAGCTTAAGACACATAAAGAAAAATATTTGCCATATAACATAGTGCACCAAATTTATTTTAAATTATCTATATGTAAAATACGTGTTGACTGTTGAAAAATAAACTAAATAATTTTAAAAAACATAATTGATTGGTGTAAAGTAAATAACTAGTGCAACTAGTATCAACTCAAAACATAAAAAATTACGGTGAATTACGGTAGATAATTAATAATTATTATAATAAATATTTCTGTACTAGATAAAAGGTTGTACAAAAAAAATAGTTCATTAGACATTTGTTCAAATTTGATATTGTATTAATAATAACAACTTCTATTATCTATATTAATATTGATAATGATAAACAATAAATTTAAAATTTTCACCGACTACTATGAAGTTAGCAGCGAAAATAAAACACAAATAATATAATATTATAAAAATGAGTAGCTAAATATAATATTATTTTTAGCAATATTTAGTAAATTTTTTTGGCACAATTTTTTATAATAAACTAAATACCAAGATAACAAAATTAATAATTATTATTTTTGATATAAAAAATCGTAAAATTCGTTTATTAGTACTAGAGACTTAATAATATAAAGGTAATTTATATAAATAATAATAATAATAATAATAATAGTGTTTGAAAAAATAAACGGATCCGCGAAATCCTATAATGTCGGCTGATTAGAATTGTTGACGAACACGGTGGTAGTCGTTGGCTAGTAATAAACGACACCGTGGGCTCGTTGTCCGGCTGATCTGCGACGGCGATGGCGATTTGGTAATAGACGTAAGTAATACGTCATATTGCGGTGATCAACGATGTGGTGATGCTTGATGAGACGGCATGCGGATCAGGTGACAGCACCATCCAGAGGAGCGGTGCGGATGGTGATCACAACGTGGAAGAGCCGGACGCAACGAAAAAGGTAAAACGTGTTTCCCGCTGTCGGCCGTGGCATGGAAACACGTCAAACGCGCCGTGTTGCGCGCTTGTTGCGTCCGCGCAGAATAGCGGCGACGGCGAAGAAGATCGGGCCTTTAGGCGGGTAATGCATATGACAGGACGAGGGGGGGGATACGAGAAGGCGGGTAAGTCACCTGTGCACATTTCACCAGATCACTTGCGTGCGCAAAAGGGTACGCAGTCGTCGCGAGCTCGCGGGTCTCCGTGACGCGGTCAACCCTCTGACGGTGGTTAGGGCGCTCGGACGCACAGGTCGCGCGAGCCGTCCAGGCCCAGGCGGTCGGGCCTCTTACGCAGTTACGGTAGACACGTCGCGAACCCAAGCAGACGCGTCCGCGGCAATCGTTTGCCCGCAAAACCGATCGGAAGGATTGTGCGCAGGTGAACTTTTAACACCGAATTCGCGTATCCCCCCCCAATCGTCCAAGTTGATTGTGTCGTCCTATCATATGCTTTTTTGTTTATAATTTATTGTTTATGTACCAATATAACTGTTTTCCATATATCTATATTGTTTTTTTATTTAAATAATATTTTATTCCCTAATTTTCAAGTCGTGCTTAGCTACTGTATTTACAATTTCTAAGAAATTTTATCTGAAATTCTAATCTACGCTGGAAATTACTGTTTCTATTGTCTTGTTGTAAACCATGTCTAAGACACATTTTATCATCATATTTTAACTACTTGTTTATGATGACATAGGTGTATACGATATCCAGAAGACGGAAAGCACTTTGCATCGTAATATACATTTTAAGTGAGTTAAATCCTAATATTTCTCAGCCACAAACAATTATAATATTCAGGAAATCTTGTAAATAAAATTAAAAAAAATGATACTTTTAACATGAAAATACTACATACAACAGTAGTTTCTATGTTTTCACTCTTTTTGAAAAAAAAAAGCATGATAATTCACTATTTTGAAATAAACAATACCGATGATTTAACACACATATTTCTGAATGACAAAAATTGTGAAAACAGTAGTTCAGTTTAAAGTGGGCATAAAGTTGATTTTAACATCTGATTGTATTTTTATGTCTCATATGTGATATCACGTATTAACTACTACAATATGAATTCCAATAGATGTTAAAAAAATAATGTTAATTATTATATTCTCCGAGATGTCACAGAGTGATTTCTATGTGATTTAAATTTGTAATAACATATTATTAAAATAAATATTCGACTACAATGAATATTATTGTATGCAAAGTCGTACTGGGAAGAAAAATGAGATAATCGCATCATCATAATCTAAAAATAAAAATTATAAAAACCACAATTGATTATTAATTAGAAAGCTCATTGGGATAACCATCAAGAAATCACAAAATTTGATTTAAACGCAGAAAACCCGACACTACGCCAGTGCTATGCTCGGTCCGTCTAAATCGTTTGATAATAATATTGTCTATGAGATCGGTTCGTTTAATTTTATTAGTATTTTCCACGAGCTTGGAGCTTGGTTATAAGTGTAATACAGTTTTGTATCTACGTCTTCTGTTATATTCACTACGAACTTCCAAGTTTTCAAGTTAATTGTTGTACTAGTGACAAGTGTCAAATAAGATGGACAACAGGTAATTATTATTACTACCTATTTATATATGTTGAAACTTGCAACTTGTAAGCCATTTTACTTTTTCATTGGTAACCTATTACATACTTAATTGAACTTGATACCGAAAAAAAATTCTTTAAATTTATTCTAAATGTTAAACTATTGTAGCTGTGGCTATACAGTATATTAAAATATTTGTTGAAAATCCGATGAAAAAAAAATATTACTTTAAGAGATATTAAGAAATATAGAATTGTAATTTCCTATCTGGTATGTGTAAAAGTTCCTAGCTTCACACAATAACGATTTACCAAACTAAAAATTTTATTTTTGAAATTTAATTTACGTCTAACTGTGATTTTATGTGTTGAAGACGATGCAAGTATCAAATTTCAATATGATGTTTAGTTTTTTTAATATAAAAAACGGGCTGCGTGCCCGTTGTTCGATTGCCGCTCGCCATAACGCACCGTTGAAAAAAGTATATTTTTTTAAAAAAAGTGTAACTATTAGCATTTTTTGTTCTTTCAAATTTTCTTTCAGCACTTTCTAATTTTTTTGTAGTAGATAAAAATATATTATAGTCAATTTCGTGAAATTTGATTTATGCGGTAATATGACGCTAGTCGCGAACTCAATAACTGTACTAAATTATAATTTTTAATATGTATGCAACAACAAGATATATTCAGTTTTCAATCTTCTTAAGCTCATAAATATACTCAGGACTATGAAAAAAAAAATTCTGAATTACTTTTTTATGTTATTAAAATTATTGTGTAAATCAAACTACTTTTATACGTAAAACATAGGCCATGGCGGGACTCGGCCGACGGGATCGCTCCGCAGGACAAAAAAAGAGTCAGCGGACTACGCCACAACGGGCGCCGAAATCCTGATACTCTCCTTAGATTTCCTCCTGCAGGATCTCGTTGTCCGCGTCCGTTGCCTGCCGTCGGAGTCACACGCGCCGCCGAACCCTGAAACCATATAAGTTTCCGTAGGTTCGGCGCCGCTGACGTCTGCGTTCCTAACTCCTCATGTATAAACTCACCTCGCGAACTGAGTCACCGCCGTCGACACCGTTATGAGTCGACATTATCACCACCGCCGTCATCGTCGGTACCGTCGAGGCGGAATCGTTGCCCGCGTCGGTACCACTAGCCACAGTGTCGCCATCGTCTGTCGTTCCGCGCGACCTGAAAGTCCAGGCACCCGCACAACCACCAGAGGGTCAAGCGCATCACGGCAACCGCTAACCCGTCGCGCCCGCAGGTGCAGATCGCGAAGAATGTGTGCTCGGGCGACATACCGCCAGCACCATCCATGCACTTTCTCGTACCCTCCCACCCCCCAATCATTCGTCGCCGTCATCCTGCGATCGATGTCTCCAGTTCCAGGACGCTATCTATGCCGGATGCAGCACGCTCACAACACAAAGCGCTTGACGCTCCGCCAAGCCGTGTTAAAACGGCGCGGAGCGCTCTGCGTGGGTGTCTCATCCAGGCGAAGCCAACCCACGATCTTACCATCAACTATTTCTGACTTCCGATCCTTTGGCCGGCTCCGAGATCACGCGGTGGTCCTCCGCGAGTTTCCCGTCGTCTGACGGCCCGTTTTCGTCGACTACTGCAGGCGTTCCAGCTGTACAGGAGGTATCGATGACGTCCTGCAGCAGCGCGACATCGAGCGGTGCGTCCTCGCCAACCGGCAGACACGTACCGACGACTACAAATGTTCGACGATATCGCAAATCAATAAATGAGTGGACTTGTCGACAGATTCATCAGCGGACTCGTTAGTGGATTTTTCAGCTTCAATCATGGTGTTTTCAATTTCTATGATGCGGTCCAAGATGGTTTGGAGTTCCTGGAACGCATAATCCAAGAACGCTCTGGTCGTATTGATATCGATGAATTAAGAAGCCATTTTTTTATGAGGAAATGAGCAGTTGTGTACACACGTCTTAGGGTTTTGATTGACAAATAAACATGTATAGAATATCGTTGCTCACCGCCGTGGCAGATGATTTCGGAAATCACCCTGACGACGAGCACATCGTTGTTTATTACAAGCCAGCAAATACCTGTATGTTCATCAATTCCAGTCGACATTAGGATTTTGCGGTCCCGTTTATTTTTTCGAACACTATATTATTTATTGATATATTATATTATAATAATTGATTAAGGTAATTTTGGTGTAAGATATTATATTTCATACAGATCTCGAAATAGTCGAAAAAGTACAATATAAATAATGGTATACTCATTTTTATTTTTATTGTATAATATGCTAATGTGAATTATAAGTTTAAACTTGTAAACTAAAAAAAATTAAACATTACATTTATTTATCTTTGAAGAATACATTACATATTACAGGTAATATCGGTTATTTTTCAATCATTTTGAATATCAGACAAAAGTTCGGAGATCTCATAGTTTTTCTAAGCGACTCCTGATTGTGGTCTGTACAATGTATAAATAATGTATTTTCAATAGTTAGGTATTCAACTTAAATAAATATCTCGATTGTGTCTTTATTTGTATTTTAATGTAAATATAATATAGTACACTCACGCAAACTAACAATGTATTTAGGTATTTGACATTTTATAATTCTTTTTTATGTATGCCTATAATCAATTTGACTATGTGTCTATGTATAATACTTATAATATATCATATTACAGCGTGTCATAGACTTTTGAATTTCAAACAACCGTAAAAAAAAAATTGTGCTAAGGTAATTTTAATATTTAAAAAAAATGGTATAACCTTTTAAACATTTTTCAAAATGTTTTACTTAAATACAAAAAAGGTAAATGTCTTTAAATAGCGCATATAGCTCCAAATGTAAGTTTTAAATTGACTTTTGAAGATGATAATACAAATATTTGTACCGTTATTAATTTATATGAATTAAAACAAAAATAACATGAAGCTTTCTCCACCGTGCGCAAAAACATTGAATAATGTATGTATAATGATACGAATATTATTCGTGTATAACTATATAGTATATACTATGGAATACGAATATTATTCGTATATAAATAGTATAGGATACGAATATATTTGGTCTATAAAGTATAACTGGTATATGATATACGATTATTATTCGTGTATGACTAGTTTTACAATACATATTTATGAAAAATATGAGTGTTTTTAGTTTTTATACAATGCCACGGCGTACACGAATACTTCTATGACTATCAGACTATATATTATGACTTATGAAGCATAATAATAAAACGCATAAGTAAATTTAACCAGGGGCGCCAATTCAGTTTTAAAATAGGGCTGCCAAATTATTAAGCAGGCCAAATTTTTCCACCATATCAGAACATAGAGTTTTCATTAAACAAAATAACATGCATTGAATTTATAAAAAAATCGTGCCAAAAAAATTTACCAATAATTTAAATTTTTAATTTATTTTAATATTTTTATGTATACACACGTTTTACATTTTTTTAACTTATTTTTAATTTAATTCACAATAAATAACGCAATAATATTATATGCTTTTCCTAAGTTTGTATGAAGTGGGAAGAATCTTTGTTGTAAAAAATCGGAGCTGTTTGGGTAATTACCTGTTCGTAAAATATTTTTTGGCGGGAGCCGTTTAGGAATTTACCTTTTTTTTTAAACTGGAGCTGAATGAGCTACGTCCGACATCTTACGATTTTGTTATGGTTGTTAATGTTTTTTTCCACTTTATATTGTATCGATTGTTGAAACACCTAACGGATAATTCGTAATGTTCGCATAGACTCGGGCACTTGACGTAGTGTAATACCTTTCCCCGGCAGAAAACACTGACCGAAAAATTATGAATATTTTAATCTCCTCCCCCCTCCCGTCAGTATAACATAATATTATTTTATTAAACACAAACATATTATTAGTACCAACACAGCACACATTATAATAAAAAATCATATACCACAATATCTATTTGATTCAAAACCCTTACCCCTGCGGCCCGCGGTTCGCTGCTGATTTAATCGGCTCGACTCCAGTTAATTATAATATTCTATAATATTAAACACGCGTACACAAAATACGACGAGTAGTATTTACGTCTGTTCAAGGTTCTCAGGCCACCGCTTACATTATACAATTTCCCCACTTTGCCCCTACAATTTTATATCATTGAATTTAAATTTAACACATTCACGTACGACGTACCTTCACTTACAGTGACACCTAATGTACAACAGACTATAGAGTACAAATCGGGCACCCAGTTGCTCGCCTTTAAAAAAAAATATGCAAATACTTACAATACAAATTTTTGATATCATAACGGTGTATATATTTAATTGGCAGAGAACAATAAATTTATTTGAGGAAAAGCTTCCACTTGAAAGCACTCTTACATGACATCAATAAATTGGGTTTGGTAAATTGCTTCCGATAAAACATATTTTGATATGATAATTTTTTAAGTTGGTTCGAATTTGTTATAATATGGTGGCTGCGTTAATATTAAAAAATATTGACTTTTTAGGTATGTACTTTTATATATATTGTACAAAAATATACAATATTATTAACTCATAGAAAATTGTTGACGGTTTAGAATTTAAATTATGATAAAATCCAACTGTACTCATCAAGCATATTATATTTTTTATATTTGTATACACAGTGCACACTTATATTAAACAGAAATATGAAAAACGTAAAGCCATAATAAATTATCAGTGGAAATTGTCCCCATACAGGTGGCAATTGTCCGCAATCCCCTACAAACCGACGCGATGGGTGGTAAATAGTCGGGTGTCAATTGACCTAGATTCATTATTTTTATGAGTACCTACCTATACTTTTAAAAAATATGAGAGAACTTCTCAGGTCCTATTATATAGAAGTATGTGTCCTTTCAAATGATGTTTGAATTTTTTTTTTGTAAATATACCTATTTTAAGTTGGTAATAAAAAAAGTTGATAGGTGATGATTAAACTAACTATCCAGTTTATTATTTTTATTGTTAAAAAATTGTAATCCATACTCTAGAATATCATAAATGTTTATTCATTTTTGAAAACAAACCAAATTTTCATTCCTTTAACGAATAAAACTCTTTGAAATAATGTTAATAGTTTCACATCAGTTATTACAACATGGATTGGTAATTTGGTAGCCAGTGCCCAAAATCGATCCTTTTTTGCTCTCGATCTAATAAATTGATAATAAATAATAGTTATAACTGTAATACACTAATACACTAATTGAATGCCATTGAAATCTGACTACTGACTAATTTGGAAAATTGATTTCAATCAAATATAGGTATGTCATAATTCCGTATAACCACAAAACAAATGTTATTTTTTAGGTAATTTATTATGTGATATTGCGTTCTGCTGGTTAGCAGACGATGTTATCGATTTTAGGAATACCTATAGTATTTAATATTTATACATTATACAAATATACTGTAATTTCGCGTAGACGAATAGACAAACCCTGAATCATAAACAAAGATATGATTCATCTAATCGTTATACATTACACTTTTATCATTTAAATGTATAATTTGTTATTCATGTTGGTATCAAATGCTACCATATTTACTTATTGTATATTTGTATGTAATAATATTACAGATTGTAAATATACTTTGTAGTTTGTTTAGATAATACAGATATTGATAAATAAAAAAAAATGTACCTATAATTTATATGAGATCTTTATATTATTATGTACCTATTTGCTTAAAAGTTAGAATCCATATATTATGCATGTATCTATCAGCTGGGCATATTTATAAATTGGTCACCTATAGGAGGAAAAAACGCTTATTTATATAAAACATCACAATTTCTATAGTAAAATTAACTCGCATTACGTTATAGGTTGATTTAAAACATTGCATTTATTAATTAGTATTTTAATAATATAGGTATATATATTTATACCGTATTATATTATTGTCTATTGACATTAACTTTTGAAATACCTATACCGTAAAACAGTGGAAACAGGGTCATATAATAAATAGAAAAGTTAATCTACATGTATTGAAAATTTCATTGCATGTAGTAAAATTCAAAATATACATATTATATTAAAGTTTTATCATTTTATGAATAATGTTTTTGAATTTTAACAAAATAATTAATATAGTTTTTCATTGTTAAAATACGTAATTTTGTCCAAATTTACATTAAAAATAATTATGTTAGTTGATGTTTTAGATTTTTTAGATCTGTCCCAGAATTAACTATTTATAAGGAATATTTTATTACATTTTAAAATCTTAGCTATAAAAATTGAAGATTTTATAAGATTTTTACTACAAAAGTTTGTAATTTTCGTTATTTTGAGTATTTGACAAATTTTTAAAAAATTTAAAATTGAAATGCATATAAAAGTGTGGTTACGTATTTTTCATAGTTTTAAACGGATATCTTTTAAAAAGATAATCTTAGTGTGTTAAATTTTAAAAATTTACCCCTAACTTAACCTAGGAAAAAAACTTTTTATTGGCATTTATAAAAAGAAAATCGAAAATGTCTTATGTCTTATCCTCAGAAAGAGTCAAAATCATGTATTGTTAAGTGAGTTTCTGTAATAGATGTATAATGTGTTGTATTTTTATTATCATCATGCATAGAAAATTATAATTTAATATTTATATTTTATAATACAGTGAAACTTCCATAAAACGAAGTCAAATAAGTAACAAAAAAATTCGTAAAATGGAAGTTCGTTATATGGAACTTTCACCGTATATACATTTGGTAAAAAATTATATAACAATATATAGTTATAGTAGATATATCTACGGTTATATTAATTTTTGAATTATAAATCAATTTTTTTTCAAAATTGGTTTGACGTAAGTATTCTCGGTTTTCCTTAATTTTTTGTTTTTTTTCCCCAATTATTTTGAAAAATGCTGGTACTTTTTAATTTTTACTTCTTGAAAGTACAAACTAGATCCATTTGCTATCCCAAACCACTTTCAAAGTTGAAAATTGAAATATTTTATCGACTACTTATCGTAAATATACATACACAAAACAAAACACATTATTATAAAATCAATAAGTAAATTCATTAGGTACTCCACTTAAAATCTAAAAAATGTATTTGCTTTTAAATTTTAACTCTCATCATAATAATTTATATTGGAGTTTAGATTTAGATATTTCTTAGTAACGTCTGTTTCAAGGTTCTATGTTTATTTAATACGGTTATGATATATACTTATATTTTTATAAAGAGGTATTAATGGTATATTATAATAACTATGGTATCTGGTATCTACCAAACAAATCACAAAATCAGCGGTTCAGTAGTCTGAATAGTTTCAAAGCCAATTCAAGGGACAATAGCACCATAATAGAACAAACTATTTTTGCCACTCCCCTCATCCCCACCAGAGCAAAAAAATGTAGTAATGTAGCTTAAAACTTTTTTAAGAACATAAAATAAGCTATTATTAAAATAATGTATAACATCATTATTTTCATTTATAAATTATTTAAAAAAATGTCATAATATGTAGTTTAAATTTTGCCAGCTGGACCAATGCTCATTTTGCACCTAGATTGGCTAGATTAACGCGGCTCTGCTCGAAATATAAAAATATATTATTAAATATTAATTTTAGGATAATATGATTGAATTGAACCATGAGGATAACAATAAGATAAATCATTTTATATTACCAACACTATGCGATATGTATAAATTATGTATAAATAGATACCGGTGAAGAATATAATTGAGACAAAAAAAAAAACGAAAACCACGATATAATAAATAAACTTTGATCATATTATTATAAGAATAGGGTTATATTATATATAGGTAGTACGTACAAGCATTGATTTTACTACATAATCTATTAATTAGATACCTATTTAGTATTTATACATTATATATCTTGTATAAGAATATAATATATACTCATACACATATACAGTATTGAAATATTACACCCAGTGCTTGAATTTAAAAAGTATAAAGAGCATTATATAAAGTGTAAAAAATGTGAACATTAAGAGATATTAATAATTATTAGTCTATAATAGCTTATTATTATAGATTTGTTTAGTCTTATTGATTATGATATAATAATAAGGGACACGGGATACAATATATACTAATATACATAGTCTGTCCACAATTCAACCATTAAGTTACCAGCTGTATTGCTGTAACTATATAATGTAACAACACTAACAACTAACAAGCTGTCAAGACGTCAAGCTGTGATACTTTTATATACTTTATAAATATATTATTTATCATATAATATCAAGGTAGAGACCTTATACTAACATTCGTATATAGTGTTACCGATTTGTGTTAGAAAATTCTGTGCCAAATAAAATTAACGAGACAAAATTATTACGGCACAAAAATATACTCTTTATTATTTAGTTTTAATTGAGTAAAATAAAAGGCTCGAAAGATTCTATACAGTAGTACGGTATATATATTCCCTCGGCACCCTTAATTACGATTTACGACATTTATTGCATATGAGCTGGCCGTCCAGTCGAAAGAACTTAGAACATTCCTTCAGACCAGGACACCAGGCAGACCACTGCATCAGCTTACAATGCTTTTCTTATTAGTTATTTTACAGCTAAATATACTTATAAAATATATATATATAATTGTATAAACATTTATAAGAATATTACTAATAATATTTATTGGTTCTTAACAATAGTCTTGCTGTATATATATATACTATATAGGGATATAATGATATAAACAGAACTATATAAGCCAGAAAGTTTAGGTTAGATTATAAAAGTTGCATATTATTGTATAATTCTGTTCTCAATTTAAAGCAGTCCTACAAGCGACAAATTAAAGTTGTACGAGTATACGACAATGAGTTTAAAAATCAAAAATTTAAATTGTGTAATTTATACTTTTCCTTTATCAAATTTAGGGGAGGGGAATACATATTTCATTGATTTTAAAATAACCTACATATTCTAAATAATATTGAATCCAAAACTCAATATTATTTAAATAATTTAAATATCATATATAAATTTGTTTTTTCATATTTTACATTTGTTTTGATGTGTATTATTTACAACATTACTTCGAAATTTCAAATAATTTTTTTTGGGC
Source organism: Rhopalosiphum maidis (assembly GCF_003676215.2). Taxonomy (NCBI): domain Eukaryota; kingdom Metazoa; phylum Arthropoda; class Insecta; order Hemiptera; family Aphididae; genus Rhopalosiphum; species Rhopalosiphum maidis. The sequence goes on from NC_040878.1 coordinate 8,575,174, forward strand.
ATATTTTACTTCTGTTGTTAGCACCTATTACTGCCAAAGTGCCAAGCCCTAAGTATAACTAGTATGTAAAACTGATTACTGAACAGAGAGAATTGTGTGTAGGAGTACCTAGAGTAACAACTCGACGGAAAGGGACGTTTGACGCGTGCAAACACGAGCAGTTAATACTATAGAAATACAGAACATTAGAAATAATGTAGAATGCGTTCGCAAAACATAAATGGTTACATATACCCAAGCATGGTGGGGACGGTGTTCTCTACCAGGAGAGTCGGTTTTCGGACCGACAGGGTTTAGTGGTTTAGTCAAACCTCGGGTGTGAATCATTATAGAGCTTTCAATAACACCTCATTGGCTCACTCACTACCAAGAATTTATACAGTCATTTAGGTTAAATTTTTTTTTTAATTTTAAAAACACAGCATATTTGGTCAATCAAATATAACATTACTCAATGTGTGTTATAATTATTCAAACACCGTTTGAACACGTTACAATATCCTAATTTTAAATTCAATAGATAGGTAAGATAGGTAATATAGGTACAAAACATAAACTTATATTTTATATTTTATTCCTAGCCCACGAGGCATAAGACATATTGCCATGACAAATTAAAATGTAAATTATTTAAAATTATCATTAAATTGACTTAGTCTCGCTTGAAGTCCGTACCGGAAGCCCGAAAAACAGGGAAAGTCGACTACCGTCAGGCCATGGTGCACATAGATATTATTTTATCTATGAGTGGGGCTACGGCCGGCCTGTTACCCGTATCAGTTTGACCTTATCTATAAATGTAACATAATCGGATCCGACCAGTGTGGTCAGCGGTGCAATTATTGAATTTTTATCAACAATTTTTTATATATTATACTGCCGAGTACTTGCAATTTAAAAAAAAAATATTCGCAATGTAATGGAGTATGAGACAGTTTTGAGTATCAAATCACTAATGTGCAAAATGTCGTGAATCCAGATTCTTGCGTTCCCCACAAAAATGAAATGGCGGCTGATTTCTATTGTGCTATTCGCAATCGTACTGACGGCACAACCCGCCACCCAAGATCCGTATGCCATTCTTGGTATATCGAAGACCGCATCATTGGCTGAAGTTAAAAATGCCTACCGAAATCTAGTGAAGATATGGTATGCCTTTTCAGTAAATTTTAACAAATTACAGTATTTTGTATGAATATTTATAACTCATTTATTTTTTTTCCATAATTAGGCACCCGGATAAGAACAACCATCCAGAAGCTGAGACAAAATTTATCGAAATAACAACAGCTTATGAAGTACTTGAATCATTTTTATTATAACTTATTTAATAAATATTAAAAAAAAATTGTACACTAACTGTATCATGTTTGTTATATTTTAGGCATTGACTAACCGAGATAAGCCAGATAGTTATGCTGCACCTCCAAATAGTTTTTCCAGCAACTTTAATCAATTTTTTGACTTTGACATGGACAACTTTTTTGACAACATGCATCATCGTTATACTTTTGAATTCTTTAGAAAATTACAAATAAATTTAGAGTATGTTGTTTCATTAATAATATTATTCGACATGTATTAATTTTATTTTTAATTATTTCAGTGAATTTAATTCGTTAATGTTAACAAAAAATAGCAAAAAGCTTACTTTAATACTGTTTTATTCAGAATTTTCTCTTGCTTTTCTTAAAGCACAATCTGTTCTTAAAAAGGTTATTGAAGATGTTGTACCAATCGGTATGTTAACTTGTCTAAATAAAATTGTATATAACAAAAATAAAAATTAAATAAAATTAATATTTTTAATTTTTAGGTGTAGATTTTAAAACAATGAATAAAGATATGGAACCTTCAGCATTTTGGAGAGCTAAAGGAGTGTTTCTCCCTCATTTAGTATCAATCATAGATTCAAATCTCATAGTTTATCAAGAATCTTTCCAGAGTGCTGACAATATCATCAGTATGTATACAAAATATAATTAAATCTGTAAACACATTGTTAAATAATAATTTTTGTTTAGATTTTATAAGAAAGAGTTTGCCAGTCAATCTTATACCTGAATACAACGATGTTACTATTGATAAATTTTTAAATACTTGGTCTGCTGATAACCATGTACGGGCATTAGTTATGCAACCTGGATCTCCTTTGAGAATACGTTATGCTTTAATTGCACTTGAATATCGAAACCATATTAATTTTGGGTAATTTTTTTGATATTTACTTAAAAATATTATCTAGTATCTATCTATCTATTGTGATAATTTTAAATCAATTTAATACACTACAGGTACATGAATATTGGACTCTATGAATGTCGATCAACACGAGACCGGTATAAAGTACCACACGATAAAGATACTCTATTAATATTGAAAGAAAATGTTAGACGTCCAGCTGCACATCTCTCAATGGCATACATACCGATGGTTGGTCTACGTGACCTAATGGAAAGCAATAAATATTTGACTTTACCTAGGCTATCTTCACAAGATGTTTTTGATACTCTCTGCCCAATTGGTCAAAAACAATTTTGTCTGGTATTAGTGTCTCGTAACTCTCCTAATCATGAGGCTCATAGACAATCCATCAGACGTTTTGCTCAAGAAGCACGTTCTATTTATCCTGACAAACGACTAGCCTTCATGTATGTATTTAGAGAGAGACAGCCACATTTTATTAATTCATTAACACAAGGTAGTGAAAGTCCAAGTGAACCTTTACTTCATATAGTCCTATTGACTCGCCTCAATAAGATCATGGTCAGTTATAAATGGCTTTTGGGAGATGACTATAACAACTGGGCAAACTATGATTTGACTAAAGTAATACATGTTAGAATGGATATAGTATTTTTAGCATTTTATTAACGAAAATCATATTATTAGGAAAAGCTAACCGGAGTTTTGAATGCACTACTTGGCAGTGAAGCTGCTTGGACACTAAGTAACGAAGCTCATATTGGCATTGTATTAGATGAACATGGTCAGAGCTTATTAGTACGCATTGCTGCTAGAGCTCAACAGCATATCATAACTATGTTTTACACCATGATCGATATGACCATAAACCATGGGTTATTCTTTATGTACATTGTGTTTTTGATGATTGGATCAATGGTGGTCATGTATTTTGTATACATTCTAGTGTATGTCAAAAAAAAAAATATTTTGTACTGGCACAATTATAATTTGTTTGAAATATTTTAGGGAAAACGAGATAAAAGAAATCAATAAAAAAGTTGATAAAACCAAAACAAAACCATCTCAAACAAACAGACAACGTGAACTTAAGCTTCATGAACTGAGAGCAGAAACTTATAATGGACTAGTGCGACTTATCAAACCAGGTTGTCGCACCATTATACTGTTAATAGACAACAGCACTGCTCTTTTACTTGCTCGACAATTTTACCATACTGTGTGGCCATATAGAAAGTTAGCATTACATATTTACTATTATGAGAAATAATTATTTATTATAAATTTTAAAATTTGGTGTTTAAGGAATAAGTCATTAATGTTTGGGTATTTAAACCTTGACCGTTCTCCATCCAGAGACTGGTACTGCGAATTATTATCATTAAGCCTTACAGACACAAACAAAAGCATACATATTAATACACGAAATTGTGTGGGTACAGTGTTATCGTTGTGTTCACTGAAAAAATATTTTTGCATGTACCATGCTAAACACCCAGAATCCTCACGACATGTGAGTACAAATTGGTTTTTTTTAACTTTTATGATATAATTACAATCTCATTTCATGGTAGTTGGATTAATATACATTTCCATGCTATTAATTTATTATCTCTTCAATATACATCACTCACCTAATTGACAGGAAATATTACCTTGTCACAGGATGAAATCAATTTATAACAATTGTTGTAATAAAACTTAGTCAAGTCACTTGTAAATATCAATGCAATTTATTTGGTAGGGGTTACAATCACATAAATTGTTATTTAATTTTAATAATAAAATTAATGTATTATGTGATTCCATGTTGTTACTAATATTATGTAGCTTTAACAAATTAAAAAAAAAAAAACATTCAAATCAATATTTAATAGAAGTGTAGAACTTTAATTTTATGATTCAATGGTTTTTTTTTCACGTGGTATATTAAATTATATTTTTAATTCATTGCTTTAATAAAACATTAACAATTTATACTGTTAATGGGCTACTAAATAATGTTTAAAAAAAAACCATTAGTTCACTATTGATTCATTAAATGTTTAAGAGAACGCTATACCCACATGTGCCGTTTTACTAACTTACATCATAGCAATTTTGCATTCAACAAAACACATTTTCTGATGTTAGCTTTAATATTAGATTAAATTGACCTATTATCAAATTTAAAGCTAAGGATATTATCTGGGCAATGTCATGTGCTTTTATTGATATTATCATTTTAAAGTTGTATTATTTTACAAAGCTATAACTCTCTTTAAAATAATAATACCAATAGAAGTATATGACATTGTCTAGAGCTAACATCACAAAATGTGTTCTATTGAACATAAAATTGCTATGATGTACGTTAGTAAGACTGAAACAATACATGTGGGTGTAGCGTCCTTTTAATAATAATGCATGTAACCCAGCATACATATAATATTTAACTTATTATATCATCCTAAATCATAATGGATAACATTTACAAGCAACCAATATATTAAATCTACATTTTATTGATTTTTAATTTACAAAAATATTTGGTTGCAGAAAAATGATAAGTGGAGAAGAGTTGGTATGAAACCACCAAAGAATGGAGGAGAATTTTGGGGTTTCAATGAAGAGTCTGATGAAGACAATTTCAGTTTTGATGAAGATGAAGAAAATACTGCAGGTTTTAAACCTATTTTAAAGGCAAGATAAAAGTTACTAATAAATCTGTTTTGTTCCCTTACGAACAACTATCTCAATTTTATGTTTGATTTATATTATTTAATATAGGATAAAGAAGAAGAAATTCGTACAGAACATTTGCTAGATGGATTACCTATGTGGCTTGACAGATTATTTGAAGGCAGTACTACAAGATACCAAATAAATTATTGGCCAGACTTCAAGGTATAAAAACGGAAAAGCATGAAAGAAATATTCTCACAAAATTCAATTTTAAGTATTTTTACTGATTTGTATTAATATATTAATTGTTTTACCATATTCTAGTCCTAAATGCATTCATTGTATTCAATGGTCATAATGCTCGCTTATATAAGTTTTGTTTTAAGCTTATTGGTTGTTTTTATTTTTTTTTCTTTATATTATATTTTATTGTGGTTTTCTCATTTTTTGTCAATTTTTTAAACCACTTTAAGAATCAAAATACTTTTGACTTAATTTTTGTTTGTGACTATTTTAAAATTATAAAAATTTAAAATATTTCAAGTGTATTTGTCGACAACAACAGTCCTTTTATTTTCACAAAATATATAATAAAAAATTTATTATAAGTAAAAAGCAAGGATGATTATTTCTTGAAACCACATCCACGCCTTCTACCACGAGCCCGTTCAAACTTGCGTCCCTTGGAGCGAACATATGGTTTAGTGTGGCTGTGAGGTACACCCGGAGCTGGTCCAAAGTGTCTGCACGATTCACGTGATTTACGTTTGCCTAAATAATAATAATATATATATAAATATACAATTAAACAATAACTACTTAAAAAAAACCAGCCAATGCAAATAATTAATATATAAAAAACCATTAATTTTTAGCAAATAAAAAGTTTAGTTTTCATACAACAGGTCAATACAGATTATATATTTGAAATAAGAATAAAACATGATTTTCTAAAAAATCAACACATGAACTCTTTGCAATATGCATTTAATAGTTGGATCAGAATAAGATTCATATATAAAAACATCATTAGGTAACCAAATACTAAAAAATTAATATTCAGTCACTATCTAAGAATATATTATTTTAAGAGATTTAGAAAATAAAAAAGGTCGACATAATATAGTGTAATCAGAATCATAATATAATTTAAATATTCTCTACCAATGTCATAGGATTATCTCACGATAACAAATTCTAGTATTCTTATTTTTTACTATAAAATTAAGAAAACAAACTAGACGCACAAATAAAAAAAAAGTGAAATTTGAACCATTATCAATTGTATAAAAATTTCAGGTAACTGCATTGCAAGTTTAACTTTACTAATTGTCAATAATACGAATTCTATCATTTTTAATTTGCAACAAGAATATGAAGTATGGATAATACTTGAAACAATATATATATTTTTATATGTATTGAAGCCATTTTTAACAAAAGATTTACACAACATTAATTTTAAAAAAATTAATAAAAATCTGCTAACTGCATATATTACAGCGTAGAATTACCTTTAATACATGAACCAATTTTAATCATATTTAAGAAAATTAATTTAAATGATTTATGGATTGTACTAAGAATTCTAGTTATAAATATATAACCTTTTAATTATGTTATATTACATTTGATGTTCTTATACGAGTTCATACACATATAATATATGCAATAGTTAATCATTCATTAGTAGAAGACTAGTAAAAATGTAAAAAATATAAGGTTATAAATAACCAATTAATGCGATTTAAAATTATAAATACTGCTGTTTATGAACGAAGAAGCTGATTGTCTCTTTTATAATATTACAGTTAACTAAATCATGAATATATTCAATACATGTTCTAGATGATTGAATACAAATAGAATAAATAATATTTTAAAAGTATAATGCAATCTCCTGTTATTAATTCATAGTAACTATAAAAATTTAAGTTCTCACCTTGCAATAAAACAGTATTCTTGCCAGTCGGTGCTTTCAATGCTAATTGATCAAATGTAAGAATTTCTCCACCAGCTTTTAAGATGCGAGCTCTAGCTCCTGAAGTCACACGCAATGCACAAACCTGAAAATAAAAACTAGTTAAGATAATTCTTGACAGCGAAGCAAGTTATCAGGAACATACTGTGAGCTTGGGCACTTTGAACAATCTCTTGTCATCGACAACAGTGCCAACGACTACTGCAATACGCTTTTCATCGGCAATCTTGGTCATGTACTTTGAGACAGCGCTCAATGATATCGGAGGACGGTTGATGCGAGACATGAACAAACGTCTCAATACGACTTTGTTGAAATGGGAACGGGTACGCCGAGCCAAGAAACGGTATAACTACAAAGTAGAGGCCGATTAATAATATAATTTAATACAGACGAACAGTATTTAATTCATTGATTTAAACCCGTACTCACCTTAACCAACAGTAACAAATACACATCTTTGGACTTAGGTGCAGTCCGTTTGGCCTTATGCCCGCGCCTGTGATCGATATCAATACCCTAAGGGATAAAATAAAAACATTGAGTATCGCTATTAAGTTAGCACAAACGTGGATTAAAACAGATGAAAATCTTACCATTTTGAATTTTCACAGACTCGTTCTAGTAGATATTGACGTAAAGAGTTCAAGAAAGACACACGGCATACGCGAGTGCCCGGATAAACAGTGGCAAGCAGTGTTGCCAACAAGTCACGAACCACGTTTATCAATTACCGTGATAACGTCTATACGAGACACACTGTATTCATAAAATATACTCGTGATACACGATATCAGGTGTTTATTTGGCGCTAAATAAGTGTTTTAAATTTCACTCAAAATTATTACAGTAGTCCCTAATCCGGTCATCCGGACAACTTATATTTCGTACTTTCTTTAAATTTTTTGATTTTCTATAAATTCGTATTGATATATGTATATATGTAATACATATATCACAATAATAATGTGTAATGTAAAATTGTAAATCAATAAGTTTTCAACTTGTATAAATACATAAGTTGTTTTTTGAAAAATATTTATTAGTAAATTTAAAAAACGTCATTCCGATAGAGTCAAGTCCCATCTAGTCCGGATTAGTGAGACTGCTGTAACACATTCAAAATTTTAAATTTTATAATTTCCTTACTCTCGTGTAAATTTATCCTTGGCAATCCATGCACCGTTTGACATTTCTATGGTTTAGCCGTAGACTTATTCCAAATAAATACATAATATATTGATCTAATAACGTATTCACGTTGGATTTTATCACCGGATAGTCTTACTCCTTAGGTGATTTATGTTAATTGTATACATATATAATATATTCTATCATATTATCATATTATTATCTAATACTATACTGTCTATACATACCTAGGTTGTCGATTTTCTTTTAATAAATAATAAAATAAGTGTTTGACTTGAATATTATAATATGAATCGTGACAGTTCATAATATAATAAAAAATAATGGACTAGGATTCAGTGGTACTGACATGGAAGGTTTGAAACGATCTGTGATAAAAATAGGTGTACCTATGTCAGTCAAGTGGGTTGAGAGATTCAAAAAACCTAAAGAATAAAGTAGTAATAAATAAACGAACTTGAAACTAAAATTACCTAAGATCCAGTAGCATTAAGCCGTAGAGTATATCCAGGTCCATATACAGGAGGGTTTTAGGGAATCAAACCCTCCTCCCTTCTACCAGTAACTCCGAAATTTTTAAAGTAGGTGTATATTTATAATACCTATAACAAAAACTAACAACACACTTTTTAGTTCATGTATTAAAAATATTTTTTCAATCTACACTGGCCCTGTATGAGAATAAATTACTCTATTATAAACTATTATGTGAATGTGATTACATATTGAATGAATCAAATGATTTCGATAACCATACCGCCATATTTTATTATGAAAAGATTAATTTTGCGAATAAATTGTAATTTGAATAATAATTCAATTGCCACGTACCTAACTAAACAAATAAATATTTCCTTTACAAGTCGACACTATGATTTATATACCATCATCAACTTGTTTTGTACCTATAAACCTATCACGTAATTAAATAATATTTTTCCATGCTACTGGTGATCTATATCAATCAATCGCTAACTACAGAAAATTTCAATTCGTATGAAATGTTTCGCGGAGGGTGGCACGGTGCAATAAACTATTAGACATACGTTAATTTTGTATAAAATCCTTCTATTTTTAAATAATAAAAAATAATTTAATTTCTAAATACATAGAATTATTATTATTTTAGCATTATTGAATAATAATTCTCCTATATAGTCTAAATATATTTTCATTCCGATGAGATAAATAATAAATTGTAACTATAATAATAATTAGAAAAAGTTCCAAATAGTTTGGCCACAGGCCTATCGACTTATTGAGTATTGTTATGAATTAATTTGAGGTCCGGCCGCCCGGGGCTCGGGGGTTTTTTGCATCCCTAGCATCCCCAGTAGTTGCGGCACTGACTACATTAGTTAATTCTATTACATCCGAGCATCTATACTCTATAGACTTTGGGAAAATAACTAAACCAATTCTAGTAGAATTAATTTTAATTTCTATTAAATAAAACAAAAATGTTTAATGTAAATAATATTTAAAAAAAAATAAAATATTATCAGGCTGAATTAAAAATAATTAATATTTGTGTAAAACTATTAGCAACACAAGCATTCAGTTAATATTATATTATATGAACGCTTTATAATATTATTTATTGAGCAAGCTTATATAGAATTTCTGCGCACAGTCTTGAAAAAATGGATATGAACCATAATTTTGTGAAGAAAATTAATTATTTTTGTTTAAGTAAATGTTTGTATTGCAAGAAAAGAAAAATATTCAAAAGAATTTATAAATGCACAGATTGTCAAAAGATTCGTCACCGTGAGTGCCTAACGAAGTTCATACAAACAGAACAGAAGAGTAAATCAGAAGTATTAGAGCTCACGGAGACAACTACGGTATAAAAAAGTTAAATTTTTTAATTTAACATCTCAATACCTTATCTTTATTCTTTATGATGATGGTCTTATATTTTGTGACTTTCAATAAAAATTCTTCGACATTTCGTAAAAGTATGAATTCGGTCACTCGGTTTTTATGAAATAATGTATACTTTGAGCAATTGCTATTGCTATAGAGCGATCGCGTTTCCAATAAATATACAATACCTGAAAATAATTCAATCATAATATTGTTTAAAAGATATACACGGCGTGGAACAGGATGTACAAGTTATAGACAAGAATAGTGTCACTCTGGAAGAGAATACAAATATTTCATTACCAAGTGTAGATGTTCAGAATGTACTGAAAATTGAAATAAACACAAATAATGTGGAAGTGATGGACGAAAAACAATTTGATGAAGCGGTTCTGCAGGAGACAAATAACTCATCCATAATACTGGAACCAAATCTAGGCAAATCCAATTACCTATATTTGTTAATGATTCTATCAAATGGCGATAGGAGTTTTGGGACACAAAACTTGGCAATGTTCTAAGCGAATAATAATGCATGATACAATAGCGATTAACAGTTCACACAATTAAAACATGCTCACCATCACAGCAACCTATAATTTCGACGTTACATGTGCTGTTTGTCAAACATTTATAGGTATCAGTAATGGTGAATATATTTTGAAAGTGTGAATAAATAATCGCAATTGTATCACCCATAAAATAAACAATGTTTTTTCCTTTACGCGTATAAAAAGGTAGGGCGGGCGCCGGGCATCAGGCGCAATCGTGCTACACCCTTATGTTCTATGACCCTATCATTTTAATTTTAATAGAAAGTTTGTTGTAATTTGTACTGTTTTTATATTTTTAGTCTTAGTTCTGCTTTGAAAATGACGTATATTTCCCTGCCTCTCCACATTTAAAATATTATAATTTCTTATGAAAATAATTAGCTTACAAATAGCATATATTCACACAACTATCTTTAAAATTTACATCTTTTAGAGGTACTTTTCCGTTATCCTGACTAACCACGAGTCTCAATTCCATTACCTCGACTACCTCCTCAAAGTTTCGACCAACATGAATTTGTCATTTATATAATTAATATAATTATAACCCTTTTTTAGATTTTGCACAAGGATAAACACTTCTCTAGCTTCGCCAAACATAAATAGTTTATATAAAAATTTATTTTTATGCTAATACCTACATATTTAGCACTGATTATCGTCACACGCGTAACATATTATCGAATTTTGCAGTACATATTTCACTATTAGATATTTTTAAAATTAGAGTAAATTTATCAGCAATGTAAACACAATTAGTGTACAATTTAAAATTAAGATTATTATCTATGGCATTTCGGAGCGTTTTATTGATATTTTAAACAGGAAGCAATAGTTGTAAATTTGAAAATCTACAAAAAGATTACAATTTTAAACTACTAACTTACTTCAAAATTAAAATATCAACAAAACTTTCCAATATGCCAGGGTAATAATTTTATATTTAAATTTTATAATATATTAATTTACTCTAGTTGTACAATAACATAATTAAATGGAAAATTCTAATTATTGAATCATTCTAAATGCAAAATTTTCCATGTTATTTGTGTGTGATAGATAGTCGACAGAGACAATAACACTTGTGGATTTCGTTTTAGTCGTTACTCGTTTTAGATTTTAAAATTTAGTCGGAAAATTCAAGTATTAAAATCCCTCCCAGCCTCCCATCAATAATATTTGCTAGCGCCAGCCCTGTGTGTAGTTGAGTACCTATCCAGTTACTTTTTCGTATAAGCTATTTCTGTCAGAATTGAAGAAAGAATTAATATTTATTTTTTTTGAGCGTCTTGGTCGTAATAATCTCAAAAATGTGTAAATTTCTTTATGGTTAAAAATGCATATAATTGTAATTTGAATACCTAGTAATCGAAAATTTATAAGTAATGGTATTTAATTTGTTATTTGTACAAATATGTACCACAGAATAGATTAAATTTAAATTAAATTAATTATATATTTATATTATTTATTTATATTCTGTGTACTTATAATAAATTGTATTATACATAGACCAATATCTGTATATTCATTTATCTGTGACACGATGTAGAGAAGATCTTCTCTACATCGTGATCTGTGGTTATTTCACAGATTTCTATATAGAAGTCTGTGGGTTATTTGTTAATTTGTTATCATACGCAATATTGATAATGATAACATTGTTTATACTTTATTTTGATAAACATTATATTAGTAATAACACGTTTCCACGTGCTAAGAAATTATTAGGCATACTGGGCATAGTAATGATGAAAAACCAACTATCTCTAGGCTTTAACTAAGTATTGAGCTCATTCGCCACCTTCATAATTATTTAATATTCCTCCTATTGTTTTATATTAAACGTGAAAATAACCACTGCGTTTGCGTTGTCAAAAATGCATCAGTTCAGTGATGCAGAAGATGACGATTCACCGTAAGTATATTTTTATAATTACAGTTTAACTTTGGAAACAGATAATATACAGACTTAGATCTATGATAGGTCAGTATTATATATTGTCAATGTCATGGTTATTCTTAAATGTTGTAAAGCATATAAGCGTGCCAGACTTTTACAGCAGGTATTTCTAAAGCCTAATATGTTGCAAAAAAGGCATTAAAATAAATTTTATCTATTCTAGAATTGGATAGTATTGGGAACAACAAAAGATAAATAGAAAAAATACTAACTACTATAAAATATCACTTGGGTATCAGTCTTACTTGAAGTCGTGCTTATATATTGACGAATAATGATGAATTGATAATTGATAAAAATAAATATTTGATGATATTTTTCTTTAGGGTTTTAATTATTTAGTTATAATATAATTTTTAAAACAAAATAAAAATAAAATAATTATGCAAGTATTTCTATAATAAATACAGCAACACCCTTAAACACCCAATTGTTGCCTCTAATGTAGAACAAACAATAAATATTACTGCAACTACCGGTAGATTGTAATTTTCAGTACATGTACATACAATTTATATAAAAAAAAAAATTCTTAATATACATTATAGAGGAATAATTATTTAAATATTGATTTAATATTTTTAGATTGGTTATCAAGGACAATGATGACATATCTAAATTATTTGGTGAGATGACTTTTAATAATAATGGCCGTAAGTTAGTAAATGATCAAAATACATATGATACTGATTACTCAGACGATAGCATTGATGATGAAACACTTTTTGATAATGGTAATTAGTTAAAAAATATTGATTAAATTATTATTAATAATGTTTCATTTTTAATCAAATAGGATGTTATAGTAGAAAAGGAGCAAATGAAATTAAAGCTCAAATTCAATCTACAACTCCAAACCAACAGAACAAGAACGTTAAAATTAGTGATTATCAACCATCTGAGAATCTTATTAAAAAATATTTAGACAAAGTAAATACAGATCCATATGAAGGGCCTGTACTTACTCATGAAGCTTCTAATAAACTAATGGAAAGCTACAAAAAAGCTGATGCTATGCGGTATAGTTATTAATATTTAAGGCTGTGAATTTAATGCATTTGCATGTTTTTTTTTTATTACATTGTATATTAAAATGGATTCTGCTAAAATTTGTTTTGACTTAATTAGTTATTTATAGTTCAAATATCAAATCTTATTTTGCATATTTGATGTGTTAGGGCATATAAATGTATTTTTTAATGATTTTTTTATAGAAATGCTTTTTTATGTATTATTCTATTTTTAGTCAGGTATTTAACATGTTGACTATACTGGACTAATGAAGTTGAGATTAAATTAATTTACTGATATCAACTCGTACGTATGGGACGATTTAAAATCGTTAGACAATTGTTTTTAGTTTGGTGCTATCCATTGACCAATGGAATGCCTATGTTAGAGTATTATCCTAATTTGTCTTAATTTCTTTGTTTAATTGTAAAATTAATGAAAAAATAAGAATATAAGTCAAATTTTAATATTTATTTTTTTGTATATTTTGTCAGTGTTTAATGCATATATGCATGCATATTTAATAGTTTTTAAGTGCATTAAATTCACAACCTTGTTAATATTTAACAAATTATTTCAATGTATAATAATTTTTGTAATATTGTAGATTTAGAAATAAAGACAAGTGTGATAGAGCTACAGCTGAACAAGTAATGGATCCAAGAACCCGAATGATACTATTTAAATTACTTAATAGAGGAATGATTGGACAAATTGATGGATGTATATCTACTGGAAAGGAAGCTAATGTATATCATTCAACATCAACTGATGGTGACAAACATTATGCTATTAAAGTATTTAAAACATCAATATTGGTATTCAAAGATCGTGATCGTTATGTTACTGGTGAATTCAGGTAATTAATTATTAAATAAATTATTATTTTATAGACATACAATCATTTATTTTATTTATTTATAACTTGATAATTAAATTAAATTTTTATGTATACATATTATAATATAATATGGTACATTTATGTGTTTAAATGTGATATTTTTAGCAATATTTTTTTACATTATTTCAAATAATAGCTATACATTTTTTTCAAAATAATATTTTAAAAATTTAAAATAGATTCTGGAAATTTTGATATTTGGTATTTTCCTGGTTAGGTTACATTTATAAACACTTAATTAATTAATAATAAAAAATTAAAACATTATTTATATTTATTACAACACAATTCAAAACTTGTGTACAGTCGTTTTTTTTTTTAAGTTTATTATTTAAATATAAATATGTTAATAATTTTGATAATTTTCTAACATTTTAAATAAACTTTAAACTATCTTTTGTTAAGTAAATAAATTATAATTTTTCTTTCATAGATTTAGGCATGGTTACTGCAGGCATAATCCAAGAAAAATGGTTCGTTTATGGGCTGAAAAAGAAATGCGTAATCTTGCTCGAATGTATGCAGCTGGTCTACCAGTACCTCAACCAATTTTGTTAAGATCACATGTTTTACTGATGTCTTTTATCGGTAAAGATGGTTGGCCTGCCCCAAAATTAAAAGTAATAATGCTGAATTTATATTTAAATATTTAATACATTTTCCTTAAAGGTATCTGCTTATTATATTTTTACTTTACCAGGATGCTCGTTTAACCTCATCTAAAGCGTGCCAACTTTATAGGGATTGTTTAATAATTATGTGGAAACTATACAATATTTGTAAACTTGTACATGCTGATCTTAGCGAGTTTAATTTACTGTAAATATATTTTTTATCATATTAATATTAATATAAATAATCACAATACATACATATTTATAATTATAGGTATAACGATGGAGAAATAGTGATGATTGATGTATCTCAAGCTGTTGAACATGAGCATCCATATGCTTTAGAATTCCTTCGAAAAGATTGTACGAACATTACAGGTATATAATTTATATAATTTTCTTATAGTAGATACTTTATTAATAACTGTAATACATTAAAATTTTTTCTAGAATTTTTCCGTCATCATGATGTTGGTACATTAACCATTAAATCTTTATTCGACTTTCTTACTGATCCTACTATCACATTAGATAATATGGAAACATGTCTTGACCGGCTTCAAGAAAATATGGCTAATTCAAATCCATTAACAAATGAAGAAATTGTTGAACAAGAAGTATTCAAAAATGCATATATACCAAAAAATCTAAATGAGGTACATTATACAATACATCTAAAATTATTTAAGAAATTATATTTTTCTTTATAATCATTTTTTAATGAATAAAGGTTGTTGATTTTGAAAGAGATATTAGTTTGGTTAAATCTGGTCAAACTAGTGAAGATTTAATTTATCAAAAAATTGTTGGACTTAAAGACGATTTATCTGGACCTCAAAATACACCGGCAATATTAGAAGATGATAATAGTGATGATAGTAACAGTAGTGCATCAGAAAATGAAAGTATTAATTCTGATGATAAAAGTAAATTTACTAATTCTGCGAGACCTAAAAATGAAGATGCTGAAAGCAAACGAGTAAGATTTTAATACTTAATACAGTGTAATAGATTCATTTATATTTTTTGTGTATGATATATTTATTTAGTTACGAAAAAAACAAGTAAAAGATGAAAAAGCAGATAAAAGGAAGGTGAAATTAAAAAAACATTTAAAAAAAAGAAAAGAAAAAACAACACAATGCAGAAAAAAATAATTAATATTTAATTATTATACATGCTTTGTTAATAAATTGTTATATATATATTTTATTCTTATTTTGTCTTTTGATCTAATTCATTTAAATTTTATATGCTACAAAAAAAAAAAAAAAAAAGGTAAAGGTGTATACTATATACTTTACAACTTGTTGTATGAGCAATTTGAAAGATTAATTTTAAATATATTGTAATTTGAATAGTCAATAGTCATGCGATTCGTTAAGGAGCTTATTAAAAATACATGGATCAATGTACAAAAAAGAAGAGCATGTGAAAGATTTATGTACCCTGGAAGTAATAATATTCTTTATAATAAGTAGTAAAATCAAATATAAATTATAATTTAAAACTTAACACTGGATGTTTTGTTTCTTCATATTTTCATAATATTCAAGAATATTGAATATACATAAAATTATATTCATTACTTTTTTTATAGACATTAAAAGTTTAAACTTTGATGAAATCGGATGTATAAAAAAATTATCTTTCCTCGAACGATTCTAGTAACTTTGTTACACCTACTTAACAGTGAAACGAGAAAGTTGAAACTGCAAAATTATGTTCATTATTATTTTAATATATAAGCTACTAATACCAGCTACACAGTTCTACAGTACCTACATTGATATTGACTCAATTTATTGTTTTGTATATCAGATGAGACAATAAAATCAATAATATTATAAATATAAACGATGTTATGGAAAAAATTAGTTAAATCTACCATATTACAGAAAGAGAAATAAATTATTGATACTATAATAATAATTATTATTGTATTGCATACTTAAAAAGTAATTATCTTAATGACTTAATAAAACAAACAAAAGTCAAAAATATAAATATTCAAACCTTTCACTGTATAAGATGTTTTTGGTGTAATTAAGGAAAAATTAATATAAAGTCACATTAGTTTTTAGAAATATATGAAGTCTTGGGTATCTTATTATAAATTATAATAGTTATATTAAAGAAAAATTCACTCACCTATGTAATATTTATGTATTATATATAATAATATTTTTAAACTAATTAAAGAAAAATTATTTTTGGTACCTTGAAATTGCACCATATTTTTGGTAATCATTTCTATTTTAAATTGTATTAATAATTTATTGTTAATAAAAAATTGTTTTATATTATTTTTAACTGACATTAATAATGTAATATCCAGGCCTGTCTATAGTGGGGGGAGGAAAGGTAGGATTTCTCCCGGGCCTGAACGTTTTAAGGGGCCCAAAAAAAGAGGCACTGTAATTAATTCGAACAATTTATTTTTTGCTTATTTACAAATTTTAGCTGACGGTATGTTAATTGTTAGACAAATGATAAAATAATATCAAATTTCTGTGGTGGCTCCAAGAACCACCTTTAATAGGGGCCCTTAAGCATTTCCTCCCAGGCCTGAACTTTTCTCTCTACGGCCCTGGTAATATCTTATGATAATAAGATGTAACTATTAAACATGGTTATTGATTAATATTATTAATCTGATAATATGATTTAAACAACAAAATATATTTTAATAGTTCAGTAATTACATAAAATGTAATATTTCTTATATAACAAAATGTTGATAATTAAGTATAGTAGGTACTTAAGTTTAATAAAGATGATGATTTAACACGTTTTCCAAAAATACAATTTCATGGATACATCAATCATGCTCAAGACATACTTTAGCAACATTTAGAGTACAATTTTATGACTCAACAGTCCGAACTGCAGATATCATTAATTGTAAATTATATTCTTCTATTTAATCAAGTGGATTATCTATTTTCGATTCTTCAAATTTTATTTCTGGAAATTTTGTAAGGTCTTCATCTTTGCTGAATCCATACGATGCTCTTAGTCTTTTTTCCAATTTATTAATTTCATTGCACAAATCAATACATTCTTGTGACTGAGTCATCATTAATTGTATATATTCTTCTCTTTTATCATAAATAATTTTCTTTATTTCATTTTCCGACTTGACTTTTGGTGTAATAGCAGTTTTCAATTCAATATCTTCACAATTCCTATTAGTACTTATAGCAGATGTTCTGTAATTTCTTATAATAGTACACACATTTTTTATTAATATTCTCTTCATTTTTATTGACTGTTAGTGAATTTATTAAGCTAATGAACAATTGTAATAGACTATTAAATTAAAATAATTAAAAAGCCGAATTTTTTAAGTTATTGACTTTGTATACTACTACAAAAATATGTAATCAATTAATTAATTTCTTAATAGCCAAACAAATAAAAAAATGTATTTAAAAAAATAATAGTTGAATGTATAAAATGACTTGTTGATTGTTGTCAATAATAATTTTCAAAATATTCAGTTCGTTTTCGACAAAAAAAACTATATAATTATAAAGGTCGACTATCTTTCAAAGTTTCAACCTTCCTATACGAGTAATGTTAATCTCTGATTAAATTTTACCTAATGGCTAATCCCTTTTTATACAAAAAAAAAAAAAGATCATAAATATAAAGCTTGAAAGTTTAATGCAAAGTTTCACATAAGTTTATCTTAATGTTCTTTCTGAAACCTACAGTTTTTTGAAATTACATATCCGTAATTTTTTTACAGGTATTTCATTACATAGTTCGTTAGATCCTATTGTTATCAGAACTATATGATGATGATCGAGATTAAAATCTTATATATATATACCTAGGTGTCAGAGTACTTATCCCACAAATAAACGGAAGTATGGAACTAAGGGAGAAAAAAAGAAAAGATAAGTCACTACTATAACGTTTCCTTTGCATGCTGGTCTTAATTGTTAATAAACCTGTATACTCGAATAGCTACAATTTATAGATGAGTATTGAGTACTTTGCGTTGTCGCAAACATTTTTAAAATATTGAATAATATAAACGAGCAGTGATTTTGTGTGCTAAAGTAGAACCTCATTAGAGTTAATTGCATTTGTTTACAATAGGAATTTCCAATGGAGCTTGGCATCTATTTTAGAACGTGGCGTCACATCAGAATCATCAAATTATTTTTTTTTTGGTAGAACTGAAGTAATATTATATATCGGATCTCCAATAATTACTTTGAAATCGCAATACGTTTGTGAATTCTCAATTCTAGTGAAATGTAATCGTTTTGGCTTTTGCACAAGTTCAGATTCTTAGCATAGAATACTTTGTTTGTCTTTGTTATCATTATTACTTGTTGTTTTATTTTGTAAACAGATTGAACATTTAAAAAATAAAAACAATAAAAAAAAAAATAATAAGAATATATTATTATAAGAATTGCAATTTTATTTACGATATGCAGAAGTTACAATGTTGTATATAATATATCATATTTATGTTATTTGCTTATTTTACTGACAATAAATTATCGTGAAACAATGACGAAAATAGAATTTATTTAATTTATTTTAAACTTCATACAATAATAAATAAGATGTTATTAGTTTATTACGCATTACAAAATACAAGGGCACTATTTTAAGGCATTAGTACAGCGCTCCGGAAACCTAATGAAATGCAATATAACATACATATTTTCTTATCACATAATTACAAAAATGTCAAAAATCACTAAAACAAAATCTAGTAGTCGGGACGTGCTTGAGATTAGTGAGATTATTTGTCTGGCTTTGAGTAGGTATACTTTTTGTACTGTCCTTTAGACAACCAACTTAACACTACGAAATAATTAGGTTAATTACACTATATATTATAATGTTATAGATAAACAACAAATTCCACATTTGTATAAATCCCTAATTTTAATAATTTTAAATTTAGCTTATCAGTTATAAGATAAATTTTTTTTTACAATTATTATCGATTACAATTTGTATTTTGTACTTCTACACATCGCAATTGATTATACATCATATTATTATTCATCATTTATAGTTTTGTTCGTTAATACTGTGGTCTGAGGTTATATTTTTGTACGTATAACCATAGCAACTGTTTTTTTCTTTTTTTTATTAACTATTTAACAAATACCTTGTAATAATTTATATTTTAACCATGGCTTCATAATATAAAGCATGTTGTATTATCATTGTATAAAAAAATAAAATGTAATTATTTATTTATTTATTTATTTATAGTACAATTTATCGATAGTGTAATATTACGATTTCGATTTCAAAAATCCATTGATACATGTATATCGATTATTATCATTTATCAAATAGAATCCCAGAAACCAGGTTATGCAACCTCGTGACCTATGATTATTAAAAAAATTATAAATTTATTTTAACTTTATGCCGAACGCCGAATGCCGATAATGCTTTTTTCTCACTCATCACCAATGTCTTGTGGATTTTAATAAATTATTTTTAATTTTAGCTTATAGTTCACCTTTTTAAAATTCTTATTAGTTTATTGATTTTTAGCTTACTTGTCAACATTGCAATTAAGTATCTTCAAACTATACTTTATATTAAACCTTAAACATTATGAGTGAAACACCAAAAATTCCAAACGAGCAACAAGCAAACACAGAAGTCACAAAAACAAAAAAGTAAAAAGAAAAATAAGTGCATAAATTATTCTGGTTTTTAATTTTATATTCATTTTTTAGAAAACGAAATAGAAACCGTAAAAACAATGTTAAAGCAGAACAAAGCACTCAGAACGGAACTGTCGAAGAAACTACTCTACCATCTACTATTTCTATTCAAGTTAGTAATTTCCGTTAAATTAATTGTACTTCAAATTGTGAGTGTTAAATAAACACAATAATTAAATAACAAAATTATTTTAGGTGACAAATTGCACCTATATTTTAAATTGTATTTTTAATAATCTAAAACAAATTTTTTTATAATTTCACTTTAATTATGCTATATGATTATATATAAATCAAAATATTATATTATCGATAATCACTAGTTAACTTAATTACAGATTTTAATTCATTCTTTTAGGTAGTTTATATAGAAAATAGTTTTTTAGTAAAAACATTAAATTTCTACTTTTTACAACTGCTACTTTTTGCAGGATATTCAAAAAGCAATGGAAGTCTTCTCACTTCAACAAAGAGCAGCTAAAACTCCAGAAGAGGCTTTACATAAACAATATCGTTTTTGGTACACACAACCAGTACCTAAAATGAGTATGTAGTCTACTTATTTTTATTTAAATAACATTTAAAAAATATATAAATATTTATTTTATTAGTATTATTGACAATTGGTTAGTATTTTAAATTTTTAACTATATGAAATATCAACATATATTAGCATGTATCACTTTAATTTATCATTTGCTTAAAATTTAAAATAAAGGATAGATAAAAAATGTTGTTTGGTTACTTTACATAATATTTTATAAGTAATTTTTAATTATAAACTCAGATAATAAAATGGTAATAATTAAACAATCTGCAACATTTGTACTTAGTTTAGATTATTATTTATGTAATAACATTTTATTTTTCATAATTCATATTACTACGATTATTATTTTATAATAAATAATATTAGTTCATTTTAAGAATAAAATAAAATATTTTTAAGCATTGAAAAATTAGGTAATTTAAATGTTTTATAAATTAAGAAAAGCAATAAACATGTAACAATCATTAAATTTGGTATGCATTTTAGTCAATTTTGATTCAATCGAAATTACTTTAAAAAAAATAAAACTTCCTAATATTTATGTTGCTATTAAAATTAATAAAAATCTTCATATACTTCTGTTGTGGGGCTGTTACAATTTTTAGGAAGTTTTTCTTTATCTGTCATACCTGCAAACTACCATAATATAACATTATCTTTAAACTCAGTTTTTAACTGGATTTTTTTTAATTATGTCTCATAATAACATTACTTATACCTTAATTTAATAAATTTATATAGCTGAAAAGATAGTTAGTGATGGTCCAATTGAAGAGGATAAAACAATAGATCAGATTAGAAAAGAACCATTTACATTGCCTGATGGTTTTCAATGGGATACACTTAGTCTTGACGATCCTTTTGTTTTAAAAGAATTGTACACATTATTAAATGAAAACTATGTTGAAGATGAAGATAGCATGTTTCGATTTGATTATCAGCCTCATTTTTTAAAATGGTATTTTTAATATTCAAATATTAAGTTGTTCAATATTTATATTGTTTAATTAATAATAGGGCTCTTCAACCTCCTGGATGGTTAAAAGAATGGCATGTTGGAGTACGAGTTATTAAAAGTAATAAATTAGTTGGTTTCATTAGTGCCATCCCAGCTTTGCTTAAAGTTTATAACAAGTAATTATTATTTATTATTTATTTTGTAACTATTTAATAAAATACTGATATTTTTTACATAGGTCTCAAAAAATGGTTGAAATTAATTTTCTTTGCGTTCATAAAAAATTACGTAGTAAAAGAGTAGCTCCAGTTTTGATCCGTGAAATAACAAGACGTGTGAATCAGATGGGTATTTTTCAAGCTGTTTATACAGCTGGAATAGTTTTACCTAAACCTATAGGAACCTGCAGGTAATAAAAAGATTTTTTGTAATAAAATTTTCACTATCAATTATTTTATCATTAATATTTTAATGTCTAATACATTTAATAGTTTTATTTTGTTATACTATAAAATAAAAAAAATTTGATAATCAACATAACATAGGATAGGATTTTGGATTGTCATTAAATATACTTTTTAAGAATAACTATTAAAAAATAAATAAACATAAGTAGTGTTACATTTTGTTTATGTTGATTAAAATTATATTGTTTAGATATTGGCATCGTTCTTTAAATCCAAAGAAGTTAATAGAAGTTAAGTTTTCACACTTGAGTCGCAATATGACCATGCAACGAACATTAAAGTTACATAAACTTCCTGATTCAACTCGCACTCCTGGATTTCGCAAATTGACTGAAAAAGACTTGCCGCAAGCTCGAAAATTACTTTCTAGTGTTAGAATAGATTACACTAACATAGAAGTTAATTAAAGTTATAATATTTATTAATTTTACTTTTCAGTATATGAAAACCTTTGATTTGTCACCTTCATTTTCTGATGAAGAATTCAAACATTGGTTCCTGCCTCAGGAAGGCATTATCGATGCCTATGTTGTTGTAAATGATAACAAAATTACAGGTAATATTGTACTTGAAGAATTTTCCACAGTTGTTTCTAACATATCTAATTTATGTACTATAGTTTTATTAAAGTTTGTAGTTGATATTAGATATTAGAACAAATTTAGATATTGAATTTTCTAGTAAAGAATATAAATTGCACACAAGCAAAAAAATTTTATTTCATTTAAAATGAGTTGCAAGAATTTATTATTTTTTCAAATTCTTGTAACTCGTTTAAAAATTGATATAAGAGTAAAACCTTTTAGCCAAATTTTATATTTTCCTCTATAAATTCAATAATTTATCAATTTCCTTTAATATTAATTGTAAATAAACTATACTCTGTTCAATGAAAAAATAATTTTCTGCGCATCTTACACTGCTGTAAACAGGTTTGATGACAAAGTATATCAAAGACTGAGTATAGTAGCTAGTAAGAGTCCGGTACATAGATTTACTACATGCCAAGGGATCCAAATAAACATAAAATATGTATATTATGCATACAAAATATATATGACTAATGCCCAATTTAATTAATATTAAATAATTTGGGATATTAGGTTATAGATAAGTTAGAATCCTGTTTAATTTTCCATTAGGTATAAACTTTTTCTACTGTATACACTATAATCTATATACATTAGTACATTATTAATTATTATGTATCCTTACTAGACCTATAAATATTGTGGAAGGTTTTTTTTGTCTATTATAATTTATACATTATTACAGATTTAGTTAGTTTTTATACTCTTCCTTCGACTATTATGCATCACCCAACTTATCGTACATTGAAGGCAGCATATTCTTTTTATAATGTGTCTACTAAAACGCCATGGGTTGATCTTATGCAAGACGCTCTTATTTCGGCTAGAGATGTAAGTTACGCTATCAGTAATATTATTACCATTATTATTATATTAAAGCAATTTATACTATTTAGGCTAACTTTGATGTGTTCAACGCCTTAGACCTTATGGACAATAGGGAATTTTTGGAGCAACTTAAATTTGGAGTTGGAGATGGAAACTTACAATACTATTTATACAATTGGAAATGTCCTGAAATTGAAAGTGAAAAGGTAATAATTTGATATTTAATAATTTAATTGTAAATATGTTATTTAAACTAAATAATCTAATTTACAGATTGGATTAATCCTTCAATAATAAGTGTCACTGAATAAAAGTTGAATAATCTGTGTACAATATATGAATAATAATTTATCCCAACAACAATTGATTAATAATGTAAGTTATATTTATAAATATATATATTTTTCCTTTTTTTAAATATTTTGCAATTGTAATAATTTTTTAACTGGTAAAAAATGAATTTAAAATAGTGCAAACAAATTTAATACTTAAGTTTTAATGAATGTTAATTGTTGGTTAGGGAAGAAACAACAGACAGTATATATTATTATTGTGTAGTTATTAAAAATAGCAAATTTTTCTGTCACAATTTTTCATAATAATATATATTAGGTTTTGGAATTTATTTGTAAAGGTAGTTACTATTGATATTACCTATTAAAATCAATGATCATCAATAAAATATTTTGTGAATTTATAGACCATTTATATAATAAAATATGGTTTTTGATACTCTAATTGTATGATATTTGTTAAATGTGATATCTACAAAATGTTATATATACTTATTAATTTGAAGTACAAAATTAATATTTTATTTTTCCATTAAAATAATTTATAGTCATACTTATAATAACTTAATTATTATGACTATTGACTATATAAATATGCTATTAATATCAATTAAAAAAATTATAATTTCATTTGGAATTTTATAAAAGTTTATTGTCATTAAATATTTTTAAAACTAGTCACGTTTACATTATATTTATATGGAAAACATTTTACTACCATCTTATTCTGTATTGCTATATTTTTATTTTATAAATAAATATATAATATTTAATATTATGTTACTCCAATTGCGTACCAATTAGAAATTGGAAATATAGAATTCATATTAAAAAAATTATATTTCAGTATTAGTGATAAATATATTGCTAAAAACTTGATTATTAAAAATATTTATCTTTCATTTCATATTTTATTTGATCAGTTCTGATATCTTTTTTTTTCTTTTTACACTTTGTAATACTCAACATCCCGGCTTATTTTGAGCTAAAAGAAAAGTATTCAGTGTCAGTTATAAATGTTATGATATATTGGTCAAAAAAAGATGGTTTATTGAAAATCAGATTAAATTGGTACTACAATTATTTTTTAATGTAGTAATTTATAATTTTATTTGAAAATAAATTAATTTATGTCTTGTGTGTATGGGGGCGAAAGTCACCAATGGGTCATTTTAAGGTAAAACATTTTAGAACTTCCTATTTTAAGACTAAATGTGTGCCTATGCTCAACACATCATAATAATCTATAATATTTTATTTTTTTAAATAATTATTGTTTTGCATTGTGAGGAAGACAAGGATAAGAAACGTTGACACAATCTACTTAAATCAACATGTTATGGTTAATATTTTTATACAATGTTATATTAATTATTATGAATATATTTATATATTTTTTTTAATAATAGTTTACGATAAACTTCAATATTCATTTTTATGCACTGTAGTTGGATTATAAAAAAATATATAGAATGTGCCAATGAAGAAATTGATTCTGGGATCAAGTTACATATTATTAATATATACTTAAAGAATAAAAGCTAGGTAATATGATAAAGTAATAGTTAATTCATCATTGATTTTAAAGTCATTATGTAAAACTTGTCTTTACTTGTTATTCTATATATACATTTAATTTGGTTTGTGTAATCTGTATAGTTATGTAACTATAAAGAGTTAATCAATTTTTTTTTAATTATGTAGTTATCATAAAATTGTATGGTTAGTGTAAAATGACTTGATATAAAGATATGGACAGAAAAATACAGGCGCTTATTAAACTGAATTTAAATTTCTTAAAAAATTGAAGTTATTTACATTTTATTCTACATACTTTCATACTCTTATTCATTGACAAATACAGTGAAAATTTAAGTAACATTAAGGGTAACAAATTGCCGAATATTTTATTCTATAAGTCAATGTAATGTTGTAAAATAATTTATTCAACTCATAAATTATCCAGAGTATATTCTGTAAGTGAAGGTAATATAAAGAACTAGTTTACATAGGTTATTTTAGTTAATTTTAGTAGTTGATTATTTTTCATTAATTTGCGACATAAATTATTATTCTTATTTGGGGTTGCCAGACACATTTATAATTTAGATAATACTTTATTCAAGTTAAGAAACACAGTCTTTAACCGACTAGTATGCAAGGGAGTGGCTAAAGTACACAGCAGGCGTATACATGGTTGACTCAATAGGGAAGACATAATAATTTTGCCTGACCTCAGTCCGACAAAAACATCAACAACTAATTATGTGTTTAGAAATTTGAACCAAGTATATATCATTGTTTACCTATTATAGATATAAAATACAAAATACATTCAATATTTTTGAGTTTATGTACCTTAAAATATAAAATATTAGATTTAAGAAACTTTTTAAATTATTATTTAATTTATTCTTATAAAATTGCAACATAGATATGCAACTATAAAATATTTCATAATCCATATCCATGTTTTATAATACAGATTTTTTTTCTTTTGTTAGAAGTTAAAAAATAATTTATACCGTACACACAAATTCAAACCTTATTTTTATTGTTTCATAAAAATTAAAATTAAATTGTTGGATTAATAAGTATTCTTTGTTGAAAAAAAAAAATATATAATTTAAGGCTTAATTGGCTATGAATGACGGTCGTTTATTTTTTTACTAAATCAAACATTCTTGCTCAGTAAATTGACAATATTTTTAAGTTATGAGACAATAATTGAAGATTTTGCTTGAACAACAAACACTTATTGAAAAAAACTAATTAAGCTTAGTTATTTATTTATTATACAATATCTGGAGAATGCTAAAATAATTATTTTGTGATAATTGCAAATATCAATGGGTATTCGTTTTGGAATTACAATTTACTATCAAAAGCAAAATTGATTTTCTCATAAGCTTTTCTGTAAATTGTGTTGTCTTCAATTATTTTTAAAGATACTGTAAATACTAATAAATTTATATAACAATAAAATACAAAGTACACACATGTTTGTATATAAATGTATAATATATAATTATTAAAAGATAAAATTAATAAATAGATATCAAAAGATAAAAATTTATTGAAGATACAAGTATCTAAAATATTATATTCTTTGACTTTGGTATAGCTAAATAAATAAACACAACTTCATTTTTGTATTATATATTTCAACTTTTACTTTTACAAAGTTTAAATAATATAATTTCAAATTAAAACAAGTAAAAATAAATCTTGAACACATAATAATTATGTAAAATATAATTATGAATAACAAAATAAAATGTTAAAATATTGTTATATACAATGTAATATTTACAATAAAAGTTTTCGTTTTAACTTTTCATCATATATATTACCTTTATTATTAATTATGAATGTTTAAAATTGGCTACAAGATCACAGTTTTAAAAATAAATTAATTTAATATTAATTCATAATAACACAAAACAATATTAACCTTTATAATCCATCAATCAACTGTTAATAGAACTTCCATCAAATTAATTTGATAATTAAATCAGAATTAATTAAATTAAACATTTCAGAATTAATATATATTAAGGTACACAAATTGTATTTAAAATCTATACATTTTATCTTAAATAAATACACTATTAGAAAAGAAAGTAAAATTACTATTGTATGATAGTGTATGGGTTTTAGATGTTAAATAAAATATAATTTATTTATACTTTTGGTTGTCGACAAAATTAATAAACAATAAGAATAATGAACAAAATAAGATAAGTAAAGCTAAACATTAAAACTAAAAAAATATTAATTTAATAAGTATTGGGCACCAACAATTGAAGAAGAGATTCATATTAATTGTTGTGTAACAATTGTGTTCGGAACAATGTCCATAAATTAGTAATACCTTGTAAATAGTTTAAATCAATTTTACCATCAGCTGGAGTTACATGTGCAAAATCTATTAATGAAACTCTTATCAAAGGATAAGTGCTTTTGTCATTTTTTAATGTTTCTGCATCATATGCTAACAGTACCGAACTAGAATAAAAATGGTAATGTTTTTGAGTTTGGAAGTATCGTCTTATGTGATCCAATTGGGCTGTAAAGCTTTGAACTAGTTTTTCTAGACCTAGATATCCGCTGTTAAAGTTTAAAAATGTCTCGAACACTGAAATATTAAATTATATGTTGTAAAATTCTAAAACTATTATTAGTTAAATTAATTATAAAGATGATACCAGAGATAACTTTTCCTGGATCTAAACTTTTTCCAAATTCTTTATCATATTTCTGTGGCTGTGCCACATTGGAATTTAATAAATCATACACTTGAAAACCTGGTATACAAAAACTCCATTGCTCTTTACATTCTGTATATTTGGCCTAAAAAAATATTTAAATATAAACAATGAATTTTGATTACATACATAATAGTGACCTTCATTCAAATCAAGGTATGTGATTGTATAATATAATATTATGCTGTATTATTGTCAAGTGTGTACATTAGTAATTTTAAATTTAAATAATTGTATGTATTATTAAAGAAATAGGTTTCAGTATATAAATTGTGTTTCAATTAATCGTTTAACAGTTCAATTAAAGTTTTGTGGGGGTCTTACTTTCCCTTTTGAATTAGTTTGTACACAAAATAGTCTATGTGTTTTCCTATATGGTCTACCAGGCTACATAATACTATCCATACTAAGCATAGTATAAATGTTAGTGTATTTATCTACTGCTAACAATTTTTATTATTTGAATGCTACATTGGTACATAATTATAAAACATTTTATTTTGATATAAAGCAAATACACAATAGTAGATCCTAATAGAATTTTTTTAATTTGTTTATTTATGAAAGGTGATACTTCACTATTTTCCAGAAAATTACTTTTTATACTTTTTATTAACATGATTTCTTCTATATATCATCATTTAAAAACATTCTGGGGAAAATATAATACAAGTTATTTATATGTTAAATATAAGTCATTGATTGTTATCACCGGTCTATATGAGATACCTAATATATGTATTTCTAATATAATTTATGACTAATTTATTTTTATATTATGCACATAAAATCAAAAGGTAATAATTCTACATTATTAATATTGTAAATGTTATCTGCCTATAGAACTAATTCAAGACGCAACTGATAGTTTGAACTTGTTGATTTTGATTATTTAGTATTAGCTAAATAATAATTTTGCTTAAAGTACTAATTTTACTTATTTAAATAAAAAGTTAATTAATTTAATTACATTTTCATCATTTTTTTTTTTTTCTGAACATCCTGGTTCCCACGTCTGTGAACCAATTTTTACATCCATAACACACGGTTTTTTCATGCCCGTGGTAATATCATCCAAAACAATGAATGTCATGTCTATATAATAAATAAATTCAATTTAGTTATACTTGCATACAAATAATCTATGTTTCTTAACATTTATAGTAAAAAAAACAAAGTAAAAATATAAAAATGAATAATAATCTACTTACCTAAAGAATTTATTTGAACAGCAACAGTACCATAATATAATGGAACTAACTTTCTGAGATTAATTAGGCTTTCATTTTTTAATAATTCTTCATAAAATCGTACTTCATTCTTTCCTTTGGTACCACCTTCTACTGATTTCAATATGTAACCTTCTTTATGTTTCAATAAACCTATGGAGAAAAGCAAATATATAGCTTATTATATGTTAGTTTTACAAACAAATATTTCTTAAAATTATACAAACCTAATAATGGTTTTTCTTTAGTAAATTTATGACCTCCAACTTGGTTGTCGTATGGAAGTAGATCGTCTGAATCCAACCACTTAGCCATGACTATTACTATGAAATAAAAATGTTAAAATAATCTATACCCACAACAAATTTAGAATATAGTAAAATCATAAAAAAAAGTGCATGAAATACCACAAACCTTGTATGAAGTTGTTGATGGCCTTGTGTTTTCAGTTAACATGAATTGATGGCAGGACTTTTGTTACACTAAATTATGAGTTGAATAAATAAGTACTAATTGAATGTTATGATTGTATTATTATACTATTTACATTTTTTTAAAACACAAACGTAAAAAAATCAATTGAATTTTGGAAATTTGAAAAATTTCTATTTTATTTTTTTTTTACCCAAAATACGATTATCAACCGCTTATGTGCTGAATACGTCAATAGATATCACTTTTGATTGCAAAATCCTTTCAAATACTCGGCATGCTTAAAAATGACCACATATAGACAAAGCGTCCAATTATATTAAATTGTTGCTTCAGAGTTTAAGACATGGTTCGCAAGACCAAGACGAGACAAGAAAATACAGACATATGTTTCGTCAGTGATAACTATTAACTAATCACTAATTTGCTATCGTAATCTCATTCGATAAGATATTATAAATTATTATAATCTTTGGATCACAAACGATGTTGATGCGCCATCTGTCAATTCATTTTTGAACAACGTTGATCATATCCACGACTATAAATACCTATATTTTATTCAGAACTTTTTATTTTTATATTTTATTGGTTTATCTAATACCAGTAACGTCTATATAAACATATAGTATTTATTACACTGTTGCGTAAATTACATTCCATCAGTGAGAAGAACTGAAGAAAGTATTGCAGTATGTTAATGTTAAATTATGTCCATAATCCATAGCCCACAACCCATAGATAAGCACGGATTAATATGCTATACTTAATATAGACATATAGTATATTAATCCGTGCCCTTAAGTCTCAAAACTTCGTTAATTGTAATTCAACGCATAATATGCACTCAAGTCGCAATTAACTTAGAAGCATGTAACATGTATGTATGATGTAAGTTTTATGAATTCATGTACTATGTAGTATGTATAGTTTATTCACTCCACTTAAAACTCAACGCTTATCTAAACGCAAATTTAAAAAAAACGATAGGTACATTATTAATTTTATAAATTAACTAAATCTTTATTTTTAACTAATTCTTTTTACATATATTTAATATTTATATACAAGTCGCCATATTTAATTTACTCAAACCGGAATGAACATTTTTATGTAATGAGTACGAAAACATTTTTACCACTGCTTTTAACATCTATATTTTGTTTGTTGCAATAATAGTTTATTTCGTCATAGGAAAAACAATGAAAGAATTCTCGTTTAAATATTGTCATCACCAAACCAGGAAAATAATTTTAAAATAGATTTTGTCATTCAATCAAGAGAATCAAGCCAGATGACCCAAAGTCTTTTCTCGGTAAAATCTGACCCCTCAAAATGATAAACTACATAAATATGTACATTACTACAATATAATTAAAAATAAAATAATATTAAATAATAATAATTTAAAATATGTAGACAGACTTAAGATCATTTTTATAAAAATATAATTATACATTTATTAATATATTATGATATATAGAAAAAGACTGTACCTAGGGGGGTTTTTGGGGTTCAGACATATTACATAACTACACATGACATTGCTATTATTTTTGTTGGAAATAATTCTTGTGTAAAATATCATATTAAAATCATGGCAGAAATACGATTGAGAACGGTGATTATCATCGATACCTTTTTTAAACATTTTTGACTATTACGATTGAGAACGCTCAGTTTTCATAATTCCGGGCTATGTTGCTAAACTTTGCCATCTGAAAATCCTAACCAAATATATAATTAAACGTTTTATACATCGCAATCGAATTTTATGATTATCTATAGTTGTTTGAGATAATCTTTATAAATACAACGATAGCGAATTATTTGCAACGATTTATCAATAAAGTCTTTCATATAGATATTATTTGTGTGTTTGTAATATAATAATATAAATATTGAAATATAAATTAAATTATTTCTTAAAATGAAAAATAAATTCGTACGAATAATAGTTAATAGTATGCCCAGCCTTGCATATTAAACATTTTAGAAAATATATTAAGCTTAATTTTCATTTTTAGGCTACTAATGCCACAGAAAGTTTCCATTGCACTTCTAATATTCGACGCATCCACCTATATACGCTGTGATAAAAACATTACTAGAAACTAAGGAAGAAACAGTTTTAAAACTTAATGACATTCAACAGGGCACTATTCAAAAAGCGTCAAAAATAGAACAAGAAAAAATTTCAAAAACATTAATATCATATAATAAATACTGCCAAAATAAGTCTTCCGAAGAACTAATAAAATATTTATCATATCTAGGAAAGATATATCGGGGAATTAAAATTTAACTCATTTTAAATTTTTTGTATTATAGGTAGGTTATATTATTATATTGACAATGAATTTTTTATTATTTGACATATTTTGCTAACTTATGAGTTATTTTATTTAATTTTTAATTATTTTATTTTATTTTGACTTGAATATAGTTCGGTAACGTTGCACATAATTTTGTTCACAATCTTACTGTTTTTTGGGGTCAGTGGTTATTTCATTGTTTCATTTTGAGCGTTCGCAATCGTATTATAGCCAAAATTAATAAAGTAAGGGTTCTACAATAAAAGTGAACATTAAAAAAGGTTCCATTGATAAAAAAAACATTAAAAAATGCCCTAAATTACCAATTTGATCCAATTTATTACTCTCAACCATTCCACTATTGAAGATTTATTAGATTGAAACATTTTTATAGCTACTCCAAAATAAAAAAAAAAACTATCAATATCTATTCATTGTAAGACCAACATGGTAACATTCATTGCTCCGCGCAGAATCTAGAATAAGAACTTTAAATAGGTATGCCATAGGGCCATAGGACCAGATTGATTGGAGGAGACTTTTGTATAAAAGTAGACAGGTAGAAACTAGAAATGTCCATGTTCAGGTCACGTACACAGAAGGGGGTGTTTTGGGTGTTCAAACACCCCCTCCCACCCCGAAATACCCGAAATACTTGGGTTTTTGTATGGTTATTTACGTATTCAATTTTAAGGTTAAGTTGTTATATCAATGTTTGTATTTAAAAAAAATATTTTAAGTATACCTAATTTTCATTAAATTTTTTTTGTATATTTATTAAAAAAATTCTACTTTTCAATAACTGATTTTCAAAAACACCACCCAAAACTTTTCTGCGTACGCCACTGTCCATGTTTAATTTGAGGAATAGTCTAATTAGGTGTAGACGGGAGTTAAGTTGTTTCTTTTGCTTTTAAGATGAGAACCCCAGGTGGGTCTCCTGTATGGTAATAGGCCAAGATATTTTGCTTCACTTGAATTCTTCATTCTTACAGCCTTTCTTTTTCAATCAATATCAGTAGAAAGCGCATAAAGTAGTGCTGAGATTCGTAAAAGAGTTAATAAAACGAACTTATTATTTTTTAAGACACTTATATTCAGTTTCTACAAAAAGGTAAAAATTATTTATTTTTATAGCGTAAATTAATCATGCATTTTTAATGAAAACAAAATAACAAAAATTGTATAAATTAGTACTTGTTAATAATAAAAACGAATTAAATATATTTTATTACTTAATTAAAAACTAAAAATATAAAACCATGATTCATACATCATATTTTTATAGGTACTTAGCTTTTTAAAACTAGTTGTAAAAAACTTAATTTATAATAAGTACTTGAAACTACGATTTTATTTCACACATTTTTTTTTCTAATGTTTATTTTATATTATAAACACATGAAATAATTTTTATTTTATCCAATGTCTTATACGTATATATTTTAACAAATATAAAAATTTTAACTATGTTATTTTCAATAGAATTTAATTTTTAATTATGGAAACAAGGGTTGTAAAGAGCGGAATTTTAAAATCTTCACACCAGGTGGCATATTCAATAACCTGACACTGCTTCTAATAGTTCTAACTATAGGTAAGTGACTAAAAATTAATAAACACGATTTATGATAATACATCTGCCAACGTCAAGTGAATAGCGGTGCAATGGTGGCTACTATCAAATACTATAATAATTAATAAACGACTTATACATAGTGCTACTACTGCTACTGTCCACAAATTTAATTTATGTTACCTACCTATTGCCCTACCGACTACCGGTAACTTTGAAAGGAGGGGTACTAGTAGTTGCCCAGGAAACAAATCCATTACATACCGAAACATTAACCGTCATGTGATAACGTTATAGTGATAAGTGTTAAAATAGAAAATAATACATTTTAAATAATAAATAGGTACCTATTGAATAGTAATTATAAAAAATTTAACTCTACAGTTAACAATAATATTATTAAAGTTTTTTTTGTAAAATTGACAATTAACAATACATCAATGACATTCAATCAGAAATCAGAATAATATAGTCAACTGCAACTGATTTTTCTAATGAAGGTAACTACAACTATTAATATATTACTTCAAATAAAAATAAATATAATTTTTCTTGTTACGAATAATTATATATTTATATGCAACTAACCCTAATCCACAGAAACTATTGAAACTTGAAAATCACTATGGAACTGGTGAAACACATATAGCATGGCAAAAAGGAAGTGGTACTTACCTGGCTGTAACAAGTATAGACCAGTTTATTGGAATTTATAATCGTAATGGAAAACTAATTGAAAAAATCAAAATTTCAGGGTAAGTATTTTTTATTCAATTAATTTAAAATATGTATTAATTAATGTATCACTTGTCAATTGTGAAATTCTGCTTAATTATAGGAATAGAATAATTAGAGTTTATAAATACATTTTTGTATTTCAGAATATGTACTGGTTTAGCGTGGGATCGTGATGGTGATTTATTAGGAATAATATGTGATGGATCATCTAATTTTATTTTATGGGAAGCTAATTCGTCTAAGACTCAACAAATAAATCCAGTTTTTAAAGATAACCTCACTTGTATATTATGGTCAAAAGTCAGTCAAACTGTTGCTGTAACCTCAGCTAAAGGGAATCTAACAATATATGATTATGCATCTACTAAGTAAGAATATAATTATTAGTTTATTTTATTTTTTATTAGTCGTTTACTTATTCAACATATTTTAGACGATTACCAATACTAGGAAAACATACAATGAGCATTACATGTGGTGAATGGAACCGAAACAATATACTAGCTTTAGGATCACAGGATCAAACAATATCCATAAATAACATAGAAGGGGACACATTAAAAATTATATCACTTAGGGGTGAACCATCTAAAATAGCATTCTCAAAAATGAAGTCTGACCATAGAAAGCATTCTGAAGAAACAGTAAATTAATTTGTTTTTTGTTTTATGAAGTAATTTTCGAATAACTTTTTTTAGGTAAGTGTTTTAGTAAGCAACAAAACATTATATCTTATTGATTTACAAGACACAGATAATCCATTTGAACTGGCATTTAACTTAAAATATGGCTCAATAATTACTTATCACTGGTATGGAGATGGATATATTTTAATTGGTTTTAGCGAAGGTTACTTAATATCTATATCAACTCATCCTAAAGAAGTAGGTAAGGAACTATTTCAAATAAGAAATCACAAGGAAATGTTATCTGATGTTGGGTTATCTAAAATTGCTGGAAAGGTAGCTACGTGTGGTGAATATACGTAAGTATTTATACTTAATTCTAGTTAATTATTTTTGTTTTTTAATTTCAATAGAATATTTTAATATTAGAATTAAAGTACACGAGATTGGTAAATTGCAAGAAACTACAGCAGTACTAAATGTTGATGAAGGCAATGTTCTTAGTCATGTTTCATGGAGTGAAGATGGACGGCTTTTAGCTGCTACTACATCAGATGGTGGTGTTTATCTTTATTTAGAAGCCTTACCTATGTTATCATCATCATACAATAACTGCGTTGCATTTTTAACATCTTTAAACCAAGTTACTATACATTATTGTCATTCAGATAAAGTCAGTTCTCTTAATACCATAAACATTAACTTATTATAATATACTTATAAATAATTATATTATAATTTAGAATCAACCACCAAATTTGGTCTCTATAACTACAGAAATGGAACCAAGCTTTTTAAGTATTGGTCCTCATCATTTAGCCGTTGGTTTAAATAATAGAATTTGGTATTATAAAATAAATACATCTGATCCAATCAAATTATCAACATCTTTACTTGGAGATCGTGAATATTTAGGTACTGTAAAAAATGTTTGCATAAATGCTGAATTTATATCAGTTTTATTTGAAGGGAGACTTCAAATTCATACTGTAAGTATATCTAAGTATTACATATAATACAACTATTTATAAAAACATAATTTAATTAAGTAAATGTGTTTAACAATAACTGTATTACTTTATTGGTATTAATTTAAAAGAAAAATTAATTTATGTATCATAATAATTAATATTACTTACTATATAACAAATAATATCTTATATTCAATAATAAATTAATCATTATTCCTAAGAAAAAGAATTAGATTATATTTTATTAATATATTTTTTTAAATCTGTATATATGTGTGTGTGTGTGTGTGTGTGTAATAACTAATAGGATCATTATTGTTTAATTTAGATTGACTCTATTATTTCAAAGACTGTCAATGATAGTGTATCAAAAATGTTTCCTACAGATAAAGGAAGGAATATCAATAATCAGTATTTAACTAATGTTTTTCTTATCTACAGTACTGAGGTAAAAATATAATAAATTAAATCTTGTAATGAATAATAATGATGATGAATAATTAAATATTTTAAAAATACATGTCATGTAAATAAATATTTTGTACCATTGAAGAACATTTGTGGATTATAATTATATTATTAATGTATACTTAAATATACTCTTCAACTTTTTGATTTTTTGTTTTCCAAACTTGAAGATAATATTACATAGTAATAATTTTAATTAATATAGGTCATTAATGGACATTGTAAATATTTTTACAGGCAGGTAATATTTACTATTTTCATCTTGAAGACTGGAATGAAGCTTTTACTTATAAACATCATTCTGGTATAGTTAATCTTTATCCTAACCAGGAAGGTATAAGATGTATAATAGTCGATGCAAAAAATGAAGCATATTTGTATATGCCAGTATGTTCACTATATTTAAAATAGACAGATTAATATAATAAATCCTAATGATATTTGTTTTTAGGTTTCAGAAAAGATAATACCTATAAAAGATTTTCCCACTTCAGTTTGTTCTGTATTATGGGACCTTTGGCCATCTGAAAAACATGTATTAATAGCATGTAGTGATAAATCAGCATTGACATTTGTATACATACGTGACTCAATAAATGGTACAACATAGTATTTATAATTGTATATTATTATTTATTAATTATTGATATATGCTTACTGCTTAGGTAGTGAAATCCGTTACATTGGCGCTACAAAATTGCCCGAACGTCAAATTCCACTATTTTTATCTCATGGTGATTTGACTTTGGAGACTTCTACTGGAAAATTAAATACTATAATATTGTCTACACATACAGCATTATTAATGCGGCCAGCAGCTACCACACTAAGTCATCCAACCGAAAGATTAGAACAAGATTTAGACAAGCAATTAGCTCTTATTAGGATTAGTGATGCTTGGAAAACTTGTCAGTTATTAAATAAAAAAGAATATTGGGAAAAATTGGGTATGGCATGTCTACATTATTTTGATATTGAGACTGGTGAGTTAAAAATATAATTTTTTTTTTTTTTTATTGTTGTTTATTCAATGTAATAATTTTATTTTAAGCTCTCCAAGTATACACTAATCTTGGAGATGTTTCAATGGTCTGGTCATTAGAACTAATAAAATATATAGAAGATAAAAATTTGTTTGCTGGTCATTTGGCTATGTATATGAAACAATTTGATAAAGCTCAAGTAATAAATAAATGCAAATTATTTTTAATGTGTATAATCATGAAATAATTTGCTTTAGAAATTATTTTTGGAATCATCAAACCCAATTCAAGCGTTAGTAATGAGACAAGATTTATTGCAATGGGATGTTGCTTTAGATCTTGCCAAAACACTGGCTCCTGAAAGAATGCCTTACATTTCTTTTAAATATGGTCAACAACTTGAACTAATGTTTGTATTAATTGTATTTTACTGATTTTTTTTTACTAATTATAACTTTTTAGTGGTAAAGCTCATGAAGCTTTGTTACAATACGAACAAGGTCTTAAATCAGATACTGATACTGATCATCTAAGATATTGCCGTGAAGGAATAGCTAGATGTTTGATCAAACATGGTAATGCAAAAATGGGTATAAATTTAGCTTTGGAAATTGGATCAAAGAAATTATTAAACGAATGTGCTGAGTTATTAGAAAATACAAAGGTATAAAAAATGTTATATGATTATTTTCCTAACCTTATACAAATACATTTTATACAGAAATTAAGTGATGCAGCTGATTTATATGAAAGGATTGAAAATTGGGACCAAGCAGCTTCTTGTTATATTCGCTTAAAAAATTGGACTAAAGTAGGTGAATATGCTACTTACATTACTTCAACCAAAATTCATGCTCAATATGCCAAGGTATGTTTCAATGTTAAATTTTTTCTATATATAATTATATAAATCTACAATGTTGTAAAATAGGCTATGGAAGCAATGGGAAATTATAAGCAAGCATTATATGGTTATAGTGCAGCTCATGACTATGAAAATGTTATTAGAATGGATTTAGATAAGCTGGATGATCCACAACATGCTATTACAGTAGTTCAAGAACATCGCAGTACTGAAGGTTCTAAAATGATAGCCAGGTAATTTAAATTAGGTTTAGATGGTTTAGTCACAGAGTATTATATTATGGGTTTAGTTAAAGTCTTATTATTTTCTATGTTCTGTTACCAAAATCCTTGATAGTTTATCATTCATTATAATTGATAAATTATTTTTTTCAGATATTTTCAAAAAAACAATGAAATTTTACTAGCAATTCGATTTTTAACAATGTCACATTGTTTTACTGACGCTTTTAGATTAGCTTGTGATCATAACCATTTAGAATTGTATGGTGACGTTTTGTTAGATGAAGATGAAGAAGTAGCTATCCCAGAGTTTTGCAGCCTTGCTAAGTATTATGAAACTCAAAACAGTGCAGCTCTAGCAGGAAAATATTATTTTTATGCCAAAAACTATCAAAAAGTAAGTATATTAATATTATTTCAATGTCATTAAAAATAATTACAACAATTTTGAATTATTTTTAGGCTCTTAAAAATCTAATTGAAGGTAGTAAGGCTAATCCAAGTAATGATGACATCTTGTCTTTGGCTATTGAAGTAGTCGCCGCAGCAAAAAATAATTCTATTGAGGACGAACTTATAAAATTATTGTTAGGTGAAATTGACGATCAAGCTAGGGTACTATGAATACATTTTACATTTAAAAAAAAAATCTAGATATTTTGATTTTTCAATAATATTTTATTATATTACATATTTTAGAATCCAAAATTTTTATTTAGACTCCACATGGCTAGAAGTCGATATAAAGAAGCTGCAAAAGTGGCTATTATATTAGCAAATAATGAACAAGTTAAAGGTAATATTTTTTTCAAATTTTAATATTGAAAATATATTTTTATTTTTAATTTTAATACTAAGTTAATAATATTCAAATATCAATGATTTTTCCATACAACTTAAGTATAATTTTATTTAATTTTTTAAATTTGGAAATTAACAATGAATAAATAAAATTTTACAGGTAATTATAGGCAAGCCCATGATGTTTTATATAATACAATCTGTGAATTACGGAACAATCAATTAAAAGTGAGCAATGAGATGACTGCTAATTTAGCACTTCTCCATTCATATATACTGGTACGAGTGTACGTTCGTTTAGACAACCATAGCAAGGCAGCTCCATTATTGATAAGAGTTTCAGAAAATATTGATCGGTTTCCTTCACGTATGTCTATTAGTCTATATTAATTTGTTAGACTTGTTTCCCATAAGTTATTTAAAAATTTGATGCATAAACTGAATTTAATCATGTATTCAAGCACTAGCAATAATTAGCATAGTTCACCAGAACTCATTATAATTTAATAATAATCTTTGTATTTAGATGCTGTACAAAT
Source organism: Rhopalosiphum maidis (assembly GCF_003676215.2). Taxonomy (NCBI): domain Eukaryota; kingdom Metazoa; phylum Arthropoda; class Insecta; order Hemiptera; family Aphididae; genus Rhopalosiphum; species Rhopalosiphum maidis. The sequence goes on from NC_040878.1 coordinate 8,615,526, forward strand.
TTTAACCTCAACCGTCATTGAATGTTACCGATCCAACATGAAGGAAAGCGCATTTAAATTTGCAACTATTCTAATGAAAACTGATTACAGACATCAGGTGATTTAGGCTTTTGCGAATATATATATATATATGAATAAAGTTTTATAATATTGATGTTTATTATTATAGATTGATGAAAAATATCGAAAAAAAATTGAGAGTGTTATTAGAAAATCTCCAAGAGCTGGTTCTCAATCAGACGAGATCATAATAAAAACAGAACCGTGTCCATATTGTGGTCTTGACTTACTCTTGACAAGTCTCAATTGTACAAACTGCAAAAGTACTATACCTTTTTGTATAGCATCTGTAAGTGAAAATATTAAAACAATGTAAACAATAAAAATATTTTTATTATTTTTTGTATTGTTTTAGGGATGGCACATTACTAAAAATAATCTTACATTCTGTCCAAATTGTCGATTTCCCGCATTATATAATGAATTTGCTAGGTAAAGAAATTATTATGATAGTAAAAACTAGTTATAATTTTTTAATCATAATACATTTCATTGATGTATTTTTTATTTAGATTATTAGAAGCTGGTGAAAATTGTCCAATGTGTTCAAATCCAGTAAAGGTTGATTATCTACAAATTGTTGAAGATCCAAAACCATTCTTGTTTACTGAAGGAGACAAATGAATTTTATTGTTATTTATAAATTTACTATTTTACTATTTACTATTCCGTCCAATTAAAATGTGATAGATCTCTATACATTAGAATATTTCTAACGTTTTAATTTATACTTATAAAATATTAAACGTGTAATAATAAAATTATACATTAAAATTAGAAAGATTTCTACTATTTTCAATCTAATTAATAATTAGAAATTTAAATAAGAATACAAATACTAGTCAATAATTATGAGACAAAAATACTGCATTAATGTATTATATATTATTAATTTATTTGAGTGAACTAAAAATGCCAAATAAAATATGCACACCTTAACAGTGGCAGATAAATCTGCCAAGTTAAAAGTGGGGACAATTCCCTTGACAGTTATATTATATTTATAAGGCCTAACATTAAGTCCTAAATATTGTATTTACAAAATTATATAATATGAAAAATTTTAGGAACCCCTCTTCCAAAAAAAAAAAGAACATCTTAGATCCGCCACTGCATCTGAATGATAGGTATTCATTGCCCATTGGTTATTCATCAAAAGATGTTCAAATATTGTTTGAGCATTTGGATAACCACAATTTTCCTAGCTACTATGTAACTACACAGTTCAATTTAAACTAAAATTGAGTGCCTATATTCATTTTGAGTGGTTTTTTAATATTTTCTTAACAGTATTTTGAATAATTGGATACTCACACCAAGTTTTTCAGTACTTAACTACTCAATATTATTATTTATTTATTATTATCAATAAAGAGTATAGTAATAGGTAAATACCTATTTCAATGGTATAGTTTTTTTTGAACTAGTGAAAATAACATGGTAATTTTTAAAACAGAATTTGTATGTAGTTATTTCAGTTTTTTATATAATAATAATTTAAAAAATGTAAGTAAGTACTGTACTACTGCTCTGCTGTACATTATGTATGAAGTACTCGAGTAGGCCACTATCATAAATTCATAAGTCTGTTAAATTTGAATTCAATGATATATCATTATTATATACGAAAAACTATTATCATGCTGTGAGCGTAAACGGTCTATCAGCTTAATCTCTCAGATAAATTTTTTAAATAAAGCTTAAAGCTACTATAAAGTCATTTATTTTAATATTTTTACTTTTTGACTTAATTATTATAGTAATAACTAATAAGTAGGGACCCTGGATAAATATATTATCTAGGTTCTACTAATAGATTAATAATTGAAATATTTTTTTCCGAAAATATTGCATTTATTATATTTTTAGTATTTAATTATTATAATACTTAAATACGCAATATATATTAATACTATATTATTTTATCAACTTACATAACTCACTCAAAATGTAAAAACATCTTTCTATAAATACCGTAAAACAATAATAATAGATTCATAGTACCTATAGATAGATAATATATTAAAATAAATAAAAATTGTTATTGCGTAAGTAAAATTCAAATTATAATATAAGATCCATAAAAGTTGTATCTTCCACAAATAATGTTTTTAAATTATAACAAAATAATTAATATATTGTTATTTATCTTTTAAATAAGCAAATAGGTCTAAATTGGAACATAAAATGTCAATAAAAAATAATTGTCCAACTATATTTTTTAGATTTTATGGTTTCAGTATAAAATACTAAGAATCTTGTAAGTTTTTATACATTTTTAATCAAAATCATTTTTATATTGAAATTATAAATATAAAATATTAAAAATAATAATTAATACATTTTAACTTTAAATTCATAAAAAAAATTGTGTCTATATATTTTTATATAGCTATAAGAATAACTTTTGTGGGATCTTTAAATTTTTAAAAAATTTTCATCCATCAAATAATTTTTATCGCCTTTTTTCATAGGAAAAAAACTATAAAAATGAAAAATTTCTCATACCTATAAATAATTAAAAAATAGTTGAAATATTTTGAAATTTCATAATTTATAAATAAAAAAATCTTAATATAAACATTTGGTATTAGTTTTAGGTATCTACAGTTATTGTTTTCGAGTTACAAGTAAAAAATAAAATCAATTTTATTCAAAATTGAATTAGCGTAAAAGTTTCCGTTTTTCCATAATTGTTTGGTTTTTCCGATTTAAAAAAAATAATTTACACAATATAACTTTCTATCCATAATCACACTTGTTAAAGCTTTTTACTGATAACTCATGTACTAATTCACAAAATAAAAAACATGATAAAATCAATACATTCATCACTCCGCTTAGAATCTAAAATTATTATTTAATAGAATTATCAGTTAAGGCAGGATTAATTTGTTAATTATAAAAATTATTAGTATTTAAAGTCTCTTTAATTTTTGCAATACATTAAAAATATCAAATTTAAATAAATAATATATACGTTTATTCACTTTCAAAATTAGGCATATAATATTTAAGGACAGTTTTAAAAGAGAAGAGACAAATAATTCTTATTATAATGAAAAAAATAAATTATTAAATTACAAGAAACAATTGATTGTACATTAATATAATATTTTAATCCATAAATAATTTTAATCTAATAAAAAGCGTGACTACATATGAACACATCAAAACTAAATATTTGAATATGTTTTGTTACAGAACATAGTCTTAGTAAAATTGTATTAGGTTAAATCACAAGGCCCACAAACATAATATAATCACAACTTTAAAAATATAGTTTTAAACAAAAATAAAAATTGTTAAAAAAATATAATGAGCCAATGTAATGGTTCACAATCTACAGATAAATTAATTTTTTGCAGCATTATCTTAAAATGTTCCGAGTATAGAGTTTTATCATAGTTAGTAATTTGCCCAAAACAAAATTTTAATTTTCATTAGATATAAATCAAAATATCAAAAATATTTATAACCCCAATATTTGTAAAGTTATATTTAAACATCATTAATACCATGTCAAATATTATTTAGATTAATTTATTTAATAATTAAGAAAAAGGAACAAAAGTAGACAGATATATTAAATTATTAAACATGAATACTTTGACATTTTTTATTAATTTATCTTATGTAGCTTGTAATTTACATTTGAAATAAAAAAAGTTGTGTTCAATATTAAAAAATTGCTAAAAAAATATATTAGATGGTAGTAATTACTCTTAAACTGTATATATTTAATATTATTTGATTTCCATTTGTATAAAAAAAGAATCTGATACGAGCATTATATAATTATATTATGCTAGAAGTATACATTTAGATGAATCGTTTTATTTACACCGCCTTTTAATTAATTTTCTGAATTTTATGTTTAAAATTAAATACAGGGATAGGTTATGTAATATACTGAAATGTAATAATGAAGCTGATTTTATCACATTTTAATAGATTAAATTAATAATTGCAATTGCGCGTATAAACATATTGAATTATACTGTACAAACCAGCACACCCTGTAATTAACATTGGTACATTTTTTTGGTAAGGTAAAAAAAATAATAATAACATTAAATGTATATTAGTACAAATAGTATAAACAAGTTTAAAAATTGGCAAGAATGGATAATGGAAGACCTCCTATGTATAACCAGTTAGTAATCTCAGTCATTAAACCCTAGTGTTATATTTATAATTTTGCAGTCAATTAAACATACAATACCAATGAATATATTATAAACAATTTTAAACTGTTATTTTCTTATATTTTTTATTTATTTATTAATTTAATTTAATTTTGAACCAACCTAACTTTAGTTTAATTAAGGAATTTTTATTAAGACAAGGCGTCAACATTATACATCAAGTATATCTACCTATATTATACAAAAAATAATTTAAAATTTGATAACTTTACTAATTGTAAAATTTCAAATAGACTAGTATAAAATAATCAGTACTATATTTAATAGTTTGTTTAATTAGATAAATTAACTATAAAAATCAACTAAATTGTTTTATGAATAAAAATTATTTACAGACACGTGTTTGATGTTTAGATAATGTGTATAAATATTTTGAAAAACTATCCCTTACATATTGTGGGTCACTATCAAAATTATTGATGTGGGGTATGACCGTAGTATTTGGACCCCACACAATTGGAGCCATATCTGCTTTAATAACAGCTTCCATATTACTGTCTATATAATAAGCACTTTCGCGCTTAAAGAAATTGTGAAGATAACAGCAGGCTTTAACGATGATTTGTACTTTTTTTGCTTCTAAGTTAACAGGTGTTTGAAGTACACCAAACCTCCATGCCATAATGGCCAGAGTTTTGGCAGCCCTTTGATTGGCTCTGACTAATTGTCTATTAAAAAGTTTATTAGCGTCCCCGCCTTTATCATTCACTGCTCTATAGGGCACCATAAAATTTTCTTGAAGTTTAAAACATTCATCAGCTACAAATACGTAAGGTAACTGATTAGAATTTAGCTGGCATGGTAACTTAGTCATTCTCAATTTGCGTTCTAAAATTGTATTTGGTGGATTATCTTCAGAAAGATGCCCACTTGGGCAAGTATCTACCAAGAGGAACTCATAGTTGGAATCAACTACGGCTGATAGTAAAACACTTGGTCGACGGCGTTCATTAAGATAATCTGAATCTGCTTTAGATGCCTTACGAAGTTCAATATGACGCGCACATGCAGCACCTAAGCATGATGGAAATCTTGTAGTACGTTCAAAAGTTGTTGACACTAGCATCCATTCTTCTTCTGTTTGAGGGCACTAAAAATAAATAAATCATATTAATTTGTTCGTTTGTAACAAAAAAAAAAAACAGTTTTAACTCTATGCAACAATATTAGACAAACAATTTCTAAACAATCTAATAAAAAATAGTAACATTAAAAAAACTGTCAAAAACTACAACACAAATTTTTATTTTATAAACTATTTAACAATAAAAACATAGCAAAAAAAAGTTTAGTCAGCTGAACTTAAGTATGATATGAACTACAATTTGTTTTTGTTCAAGACTTCTATGCAGAATTTAAAATAAGCTCAGGGTAAGTATCAAAGCATATTTTAACATATAAAGTAGGTGGCATGAGTGCCACCTAGTGAAAAATTAGTGCCACCTTGTGGTTTTAATGAATGTGTTTTGTACCCCATGGCCCATGCCCCAAGTCCTGGGGCACATAATTATTATTATTATTTCCTTATGGCTTATGGTGCCACCTAGTAAAAAATTCTTAAAATATGCTCTGGTAAGTATACACTTATTTCATTTGAAATTAAAAAACTCTTGGTTTTATGTAATTTGTAATATTATAATCATTGTAAATTGTGTCATTTTTATGAAGAAAAACATTGTGTAAACCGTTGGGTGCATAAACTGTTAGCAAGCAACAAGACAGTTGCTGAAATGAAGATCCGCAATGACTTCATGTTTCAGTTAGTAATAGCTATACAAGAGGGTATACTCAAATATAATAAAGTTATATATTAATAAGTAGTAAAATATTTTTATTATTTTATCTCATAGTTATATTTAGCTGATATTTTATGCATTTATGATTATTTACTTAAATAGTGGTTTATTCTCTAATTCTGCGACTAAAAACCAACATGAATTGATTTTAAAATTGAGAAATAGATAAAATATAAAACATTAGAATTTACAAATACACTATAAGAACATTCTTTAATGTATATTATGTATACAGTTTTATTTTTAATTAAGCAAATATATTAAAGGGAAGAAAATAGTTGAAAAAACTTTTCAAATACCTATTGTGTTTAAAAGAAGTATAGTGGAGTGAGAGGTGACAACCTTTTCTGCCTTTGTCCTCAAACAATTTATCTATATATGTAACATTAAATAATATATCTTAAAGATTTGTAAAATTGTAAAATTAGTGAAAATATTTTTGAAAAGTTAGAATTATCTATATATTATATATAGATACAACAAGTGTATCAATATGCAAAAATGGGTAATTAAAAAGTTAATTTATTCAGCTTTTAAACTTAACTGGTGGTTAGTTAATTTTTTAATGAACTTAATAACTTAATTTAAAAATGTATAGGTATTACAATTTAAATTAAAAATATATTTATTGTTTATAAAAGTCTATGATGGTGGTTAAAATTACAATTAGTTAACTAATTATTTATTTTATTATAATGTAAAAAACTAATGATTTTAAAGAAAAGTAAACAAAAAATTCTCAATTCAATAATTTAGTAGGTAGATACAAATGTATAATTAACTAAATCATCAGTAGGCAATAAAATGATAGCAGCCAGAAAAATATTAAACAACCAAACAAGTAATGGGCTTATAGTTTTTCATAGTTTAAATTTGGTTAGGTTAGAATGTTAGATTAATAACGTCAAAAGTTTATTAGAACATTTATATGATTTCAACTTAGTAGTCAGAGAATATAGCATAGATATAATTACAAGTTTTAAGTTATTAAATATGTCAATAATTGTTTTCATTAGGTAAATAATACCCTACTGTGATTTGGAAATAAAAAAGTATTAAGAATACCTAAAGGTCTGAAGTAATAATTAAATTATTATTAGTTTTATAAATAAACACAAGGACACTGATCTAGTTTCTAGACACACAATGATACTAAACTTTTTTTAATAAGGGAAAATGGGTAATATTGCTATATAAATATACATATATTTAGTATAGGTATAAGATATGAATAAAAATACCTTAATGTAGTCTTTGAGTGCTTCTATAATACAGTCACAAGTTTCTACAATGATCTTTGCTAACATTTGAGGTGATATGTGGGTATCAACCTTAATTTCTTGTAATGTAGAGCTGGTACCTAGAAATCTAAGAGTTGCTGTCAAACGTCTAGCAGCACTCACTTTTAGTCCGTTTTTAACTTTAGCCATGTATGGGTGCAATTTCGACAATAATTTGTGAAATGTCTGTCTATCAACACGTAACCTTTTGCCACGGTCTTCCTTAGCCAGCCAGTCCAGCTCTTTTTCCAGTAATGCATCTCTAATGTGACCGTCCCGTTGGCCAAAGTATGGACGTTGTTCCATCGACTGATGTGATGATAACGATGAGGAACTACATTCAGATAGTTGATTTTGGGTACTTAACAGCAGCAAAATCGCGGTCCATTCAAGATGGTCAAGTGAGGAGTCTTCAGCTAATAATGCTAGTAATAACAATTCGTTGTTGGTTAACATGTCATCATTGCACCAAGGATCAGTGTTTGTATATGAATAGATCCTTTTTAATTAACAGTATATAATTCAAAATAAAAAGTATAAAATTTAACAATTACATTAAAAAATGAATCACAATTTGTATTTTGTATTTAATTTTACTCTAATAATAAAAATTGAATAAAAAATAAGAAACTTTTTTACTCGGAGAATAATGTATACTCAATACTGTAAATAAGTTACTCTTTCGACGAACTGAACTAGAAACAGGAAAATGCCGAGCTGATGCCGAAAACTGATAATGCCAAAATAATGATTACGCGATATAGTTTACAGTGTTGATATATTCTTAGCTTCACTTAAAAAAATATATTTAGAAAAGGGAAATTTCATATTATTCATCTACATATAGATTTATAAATAAATGTATATTAATTGTAGATTTATAATTAAAAAATAATAATAAAGAAGTAAGTACCTATATGTAGCTGTTATACTGGGTTACACGAAAATACGAAATACGATACGATCCACCACTTCCAGCCTGAGATCAATTATGATTATACAATTGTATGAGGAGATATGGTTTTGAAATCTTGGTTGGTGGTGGATCATCGAATTTAGAGTTGGATCATAGAATGTTCCACTTTCCACTATGTCAACCAAATACGGTTGTAGATGAAACTCTGTTACTCACGGACTAAGATGTGAGTACATGATTTATATCTATTAGTACGTGCTACTACCGAACAATGGTGGTAAACTATAATCCCATAAACCCTAACTGGCCTAACTTACATAATATGTATTTTATTAAAATAAAGTACCGCCACACCGGTCCAATATATGTGACCTAATAAATACCAAGAACAGTACCATGAAAAAAAAAGGTTATGTGGGGAGTTCATCCCTCATATCCTCTTGTGTCAATGCCACCCATGCTTCACATTGTGCAATTTTTGTGTCAGTAAAGTATTTTAAAAATTAAAGTTAATGTCTGAATTATCGTCGTTGATGTTTATAATTAACCTAAATCAATATTAAATCAATTTTATTAAATTATTAAATTTTAGTAATCATAAATATAAAATAGTTCCTAAGTTTGAAAATCAACTGTTCCATATTCTATCACTCGCATACATATATTATTTTCGATCTCCGTTTGTTATGATCAAATGTTGTCTCTCTTATAACTTATAACCACAATATAGAGGTGCCAAAGTATCTGTCTAAAGATCTGTCATCCCACAAGTGGTACACGTGATCTTATTGATATTCGTCAAATGTTTTTATATGCATTAAATATTATATTCTGCCTATTCTGGTATAGAATATAATAATTATAATATATATAAAATATAAAATATAAATTATATAATAACATACATATATAAATACTGCCATACTGCAGCTACCAATTGGCAACTAGTCCTAATTATTTAGTTGTCAGTTGAAACAACCATCAGATTTGACAGTTAAAGTTTATTTAATGATCCAAAAGGAAATACTATAGTTTTTGAATTTGAAATAGTAGACATTATAGTGAAAAAAACGATATGATAAAGAAACTAGATGTGAGAATCCAAGCAGGAAATAGAGCTTGATATTATGAACTTGCAAAGCTATTGCAAGATCGCTGTCAAAAAAGATAAAGAAAACAAAAGATATCTATAATTTACACCACCCCGATACGACCTGTAATACTGTTCAGGTGAAACTTGGACACTGAGGAAATCAGATGAAAATAAATTTATTGTACTAGAAAAAAATACTGCGAATATTTTTTAAGTCGAAAAAATATGAAATAGTAGAAAAGCGGAGACGAAGAAAAACTAGAAATTTAGAAGAAATGTGTAACGGAATAATTTATACAATTATATAATATAGTATAGTAGGTACCATCTGCTATCTAGTTATCTTATCGTTATTATACGGTATATACACCTATACACCTATCACACGGTTATTGATATATCGATCAATATATTATACATATATAGGTAGGTATAGAAATACACAAAAATAGGTAATATACAGAATATGACAGGATATAAATAAGTAACTGAAAAGTTAAATGGCCCCAATTAAATACTATATTCATATCGATAAGACGATAAGACTCCGCATAGCACATACAATAACACCATAGTAGTCGAATACTTAATTGTACTTGTACATTACATTTAAATCGTATAGAAATTACTTTGTGACATATCGGAGAATATAATTATAAACACTATTTTTATAACATCTATTGGAAATCACATAGTAGTAGTTGTGTGATGTCACAATTGAGACATAAAAACACAATCCCTGAGATACTAAAATCATCTTTTTATGCACACTACCACTCAGGGAAAGAACGAAGACCGTGGTAGTCTATAAAAAGAGGAAGATTACGCTGAGCAGGACATAATATAATGAGAAGTCAGTATTATTCTTTACTAAGAGTGGTGTGAAACATATTTAACATAATCTTGTAGGGAAAAACATCCTTGGGAAGACCAAAATTGAGATGGGAAGATACAGTTAAAACTTAAAAAGGCACGTGAAAGCATTAGGAGGTGGGTCAATTTAGAAGGCTCTAGAAATTAGAAATTGATAGATATGGTCCTAGGAACTAGATACCCCCTCACCTCCCATGGCCAAAATAAATAAATAAATAATAATAAAATAATAAATTGTATATTAATTTATTGATATTAAAATATAGCATAAATAAATATCCGAGTAGATTTTTGTTATTTTTTATTTATTATATGATGGAAATTGTACTTGCATGGAATTTATATGCTTTTGGGTTTCAATTTTTCTTTAAACACTACTGGTTCAACATAATTTTCTCCGATTAAACATTAATTTGTTTAAAAGCGTCTTCTATATTTACTCTTCTTTATCTGTCTTCCTTTCTTAACCATAATCCTATATGTTTGAAAATTATATAAATACCTTATACCTATATACATCCATCATAAATATACATAAACATTAATACACAACTTTCTCCCTGTATTTTCCTGATAAAGTCTGTACGACACGAGTCGTATCTTTCTTGACCTACATCTCCAACAAAAAGACGACATTGCAGGACGTCCATTTTTTATTACAACTAAACGAGGTGGTGTATTGTGACCGGTCATAATTTTACATTTGATGCAGTACGAAGGTCGGCTGAACTCTATTATATTTATATTATGACTTTCACGTATGTAACGAGAATTATTTTCAGGGAATGAATTAATGATTTCGTCTGAATCTTCATCAGCTGTATTCATTTTAGTACGAATGTATAGTAAGTCTAGTATAATATATCATAAAATATAATTTTCTGAAGTTAAGATGATATATTTATCGTACATAAATATAAAAAATTAAACAGTAAAATAAGAAGATATCTAAAAACGACTTTTTTTTTAAATTTGATTACGAATAATTATTTAATGGTTAATAGTGTTAATACTTAATACTATAATAACATCATTATAGGTAATGAAGGTAATACATTTTATTTATTTTTTCATTTTTATTATGACTACAGACTAATATATTTACAATTTAAACATAGTTATATAATATAACAGCCAAATACCTTATCTAATAATAACAATATGATGTCCATAATACGTTAAATAAATTCAAAGTTTAAAGACAAAAAACAAAATATTAATAGCATCATCGTGTGGTTTAAAAATGGTGAATTTTTTTAATATTATAATCAATATAACACTAAAATAAGACATACTTAGTAGGTATTCTCTAAAAATGTCAAGTTTCTTAAGAAATTAAAGGGTGTGATTGTGTGAACAAATGAAGTACCTATAATATACAGCTTATCAATAAGTACCTACTTTATGGCTTACGACTTATACTTATCGATCTATACTTTTAATTTATTCAACAAGGGTTTTTCTTAAATAGCAAGTTTTGGTTCAGATGGTAATTATTATAAAATATAAATAATTTTAAAAGAAACGATTTTTCTTTCGTGATTAAAAAAACTAAATTTAATTATTTCACACTTTCGCCATTAATATAGAATTGAATTAATAAAATAATAATTAATTTTCTTTTTTTATATTGTATATTTGTACCAATAGTGTAGGTACTAGATTTGCGTCAGAGAAAAGAGATTTTTACATTACAGGTAGGTACATGTTATTGGCGACTGCAGTCAATTATGATTAGAAATAAAAAATTATTAAATAAAGTCAAATAAATGAAAAAAATGTAATCAATCCTCATCCATATACAAAAGTATATAAATAGATATTTCATACGAATGCAAAAAAACAAAATAAAAAGAGGTCTTTAGAAGCAGGAGCTTTTTTTTTGATTTGATCTTTGTAATAGATGTGATAAATTTCAACTTAATGATAAATCATTGTATATTTGCATTCTGGTATTCAAAAAACGATTTAGCAGAGTCGGTCGTCGGTCGTTGGTCTATAGTCTATCTGTTAGCCTATATTATAATTAAGTATATTTTGTGTTTTGTTTTTTGGTATTGCTAATAGGTAATTTAATAATTTATTTGTTATTATATTTAATTATTTTTTACCAAAAACATTATGTTTGTAAAAATCATTGCGAGTATAACATAATATAATACTATATGTAAAAGTTATGTGTCCATACGAATACGAATAATGTTTTTGATCTATAACAAAGCATTGAATATTGTTATTCATAGTTTAAATAATATGAAATGTACTAATGTAGATACTAGAAAGAATCGGACATACTATGCGAATGTGGCGAATATCAATCGGATGAACGCACTTTCTACAGTGCGTAGTTCTAGCCCCGTCAGGATGCACAACTGACGACTTGACTCTAGCCAACGAAAAAGCAATATCAATTGCTACTGGCTAAAACAAAATATCTAAATATTTATTTTATATTATATTCTATACTTTAACCTACTTTATTTTTAGATTACTTTAATTTTATATGTATTTATTAATTTAATAGCATAATATAGAATTAGTTCCAGCTAGTACGATAAGAAGAATATGTAATCGTTCAAATTTAAACTTAAAATATCCATAAAAAAAATATGCTTAAATATACATTTTTAGATTTTTTAAATTTTAGTATGCACTACTTATGAAGAATCTTGTACGGATTTTTTAATCTTGGTGATATAAAAATAATTTTTTTATATATTTTTAAATTAACATTTTAAGGTTTTAAATTTTAACGATTATAAAAGTATTGTAACCATGTATTTTTAATATTTTTTCAATTGACATATGAATAACTTTTGAAGAACCTTATACTAAATTTTCTAGTGGATACTAACCAAAAAATACATTTTTATCGATATTAATATAAAAACAAAGTAAAAGAAAAATGTTTATAAATAGCTCAAGAAGTCAAGAGGAGTGAAATATTTTATGTACATAGAAAATAATGAAATAAATATTTTGTGAATTTATCAAGTATTTTCAGTTATTCGTTTTTGAGTTACATTAAAAAAAAACGAAATCAAATCTTCAAAAATTGGACTTCCTTTGTTCTTTATTTTTCCCGATCATTTTGAAAAATATTGAACATTTTTAATTTTAATTTTTTTAAAGTACAAATTACTAATTTTAGTACTACACAATTCGAAATTCCGAAACCACCCTCAAAGTTAGAAAATAAAGCATTTTTAACTACTATTATAGTTTACAAAATTGATTGTAAAATCAGTATATTCATTGCATTGCTCAAAAATATTAAAATTAACTAAGCCACGTTATTAAAACTTAATTTTAACTTTAAGTTAATGCCAATAAGTAAAATAGGTCAGGTAGATCAAATGCTAGTAACACACTATTAAAGTTAGAAATTTTAATATTTTAATTGAAAATTATAAAAAACCAGATGAAATATTTTTAAAAGGTACTTATGCCAATCAATTAGTATTTTCTTAATATTATTACTGTAAACAATTCACATTTAAAAATGTATTTTCCACAGAGTTACTAAGGAAGATTAGTTAAAGTATTACAATTCAATATTTGATATATGTATCTTTTATAACCTAAACACACTTGTCAGTAATAAATTATATATTTAATCAATTTTTTACTTAAAAAAAAAAATTACAAATTGTAACTTGTAAGTCAATATTATAAGCAGTCTTAAGCATAATATCTAAGGTTGAGATTGTGAATGGTGTTACAATTGTTGTCGTTAAGTGTTTTTGATATACTTAAAAACGTCTATCATGCTTTTTGACAGAATTTCTTATACTTATAAAAGAACCTATAAATAAATGTGGAGGTCATGGCTATAGTTTATAGTGACTGCAGTAGGATTATGAAAATTTCATAATGGTATTTAATTTATTGGTCGAACTTTTTTCTGTAGAGACGCATGGTTAAATTTAATTGTTTTATTAAAATAGTATAATGAGCACTATGCTCTTCATAACAGCCTTAACATATTTGAATTTATAAATCCTTGATTAATCATGATCCCTTATACCCATACTTTTTTGTATGGGAATTATATATATTTAGTACCATATTATGATAAAAATCTATTAGGTAGGTACTTAAGTTACTTAAATACAAAACTTTTAAGATATACTGTATTTATATATATACATATGTTTTGAAAAAAAAGTGAGGGCTATTCCATGAATTTAAAACCGTTTTAAAATATATCATCATTTACAAAATGTAGTACTGTTATGTAATTAATTGATACATTTTTATTAAAAAAAAACAGAAATCACAAAAAAAATCTTCTTCGACTGGTTTCGATTTTATGTCTTTTATCAGTCATTATCCACCTGTATTCACCGCATTTTGGATCGTATAAACCTTCTTGAAGATATTGTAATCTTAATGTAAACTTAGGTCCCAATTCTCTAAGAAATGGTTTATTTTTCAAAAACTTATATCTGTGATGTCGGAAAAATATGTAATCTCTCTGATTATGCATTGTCACAACATGTCTGCCTTTAAATTCTGCTTCTTGATGAAATACTGCACCCAACATACGTGCTACAGTTTTACCTAATCCTGTTGTAAAATTTGTAGTGATTACTTCTGGCCTATGGTTAGTAAATTCTTTGCGCTGCCTTTTGTTTGGAAATATAACATTACTTAAACGGAAATATGCTGTTGGTCCATCAGGTAAATGTACAAGAATTAAACCATTGGGTTCATTGCGGTCCTCATTTATTATTATTAAATCTGTATATCCTTTATTAATAGCAGCTTGAATTGTTTCTTTTACAGAAGCGTCGCGACGAAAAATTCTAACAGAGTTAGGAATTATTTCAGTTAAAATTTTACCAAATTCTCTAACCTTCCTCAGAGGCTTTTCTTTATATGTAATCAACACTTTAGGTTTATAAAGGTCTGAATAATAATCAGCAAACTCATCATGTTCAAACTCAGTAGCTAGATCTTGTGTTTTTTGATCATAATCTTCATCATCAGAGTGGAATATTGTTGAATCTGGTTCCCTGGTGTTTTCAATTGTTCGAGGCACTTGCTTCGGATCACCACTAGCCTTTCTAAGTTTTCTATCTCTTTTCTGAATTTTTTTTTTATTTTTTAAGTCTTTTAACTTCTCTTGTCTTAGTAATCCTTTAGGTTTCTTTCGAGCTAATTTTGGTAACTCTGGTTCTGCCGGGCCTTCCTAAAAATAAAAACATTTATATTAATTATTTAGATTTGTATAGTAAAAAAATGTAAAACAACTATATTAGTTTTATTTTCCATATTTCAGATATTTAGTTCATATATTAATATATTACAATACAATGTCATGTTGGTAACATACTATGCTATTTGCTATTGGTCACTGAAACAATAGTCAATAAGTGTTGAATTTTTTAAAGTATATAAAACTGTATTATCAAATATAAAAAAGGATTTTAAAGAGCTTTCAGGATACAAATATCAAATAGCCCATTTTGGCTCTGCTTTTGGAACTTATACTGACTAAGTGGGAACTTCTATTAATGCGTTTTTTTATTAAAGTTAAAATTTTGAAATTGAAACAATCTTTGATTTTTTACACAAAAATGAAGTTTGAATATGGAGACACTAAATATTATGTATATTTTTACAATTAAAATGTATTAAAACCAATTTCTCTTTGTTGCCTGATATCATAACTGTTTTTGAAAATGGAAAAGGGGTAATACTTGGTGAAGCAATTTATACTAACACTAGAGAAAAATTAATTTCAATACAAGGTGAAAATTAGTAGAGTTATAATAACAAAAATTGATAACATAATATATAGAATATTTATATAAGATTGAAATTGAAATTTATAAATATTAACTAGCTAAAAAAATAGGTACTGGTTTAGTTGATGCCCGCCAGCACACATATTCTTCCTCCACTCAGGTTTAGTTAATACATGCCACTTATATTTCACATATTTTCGATTTGCTAATTATCTTTTATACAATTTTTTTTTTATACTGCAGATAAAAAAATAAAAAATCTGTGGTATTAAAAATAATAATAATAGCAACACATTAAATACCAAAAGTAAGATAATATACATAATATATATATAATACTGCCATATCAGTATATATTGTATATTTTGTATTTATTGTGCTATTATTATTATTTTTAATACCAGTGGCTTGGTTTTTCATACCTTTTTTATCTGCAGTATAAAAGAAAAATTGTATAAAAGATAATTAGCACATCAAAAATATGAGGAATATAAGAGGCGGGCATCAACTAAACCCAAGTGGTGGAGAATACGCTGGCTGATGAGTATCAACTAAACCAGTATCAAAAAATAATATAGATAGGTTGCCAGAAGCTAAGAACATTATTGCTTAGTTTACTTTAAAAATGCTCAGATAAATTTTGTGAATGTTGAATGTTCATTATCAACCTATAAAAATTTAAAATTTGCTTGTAAACAATCAACAATCATTCAAAATAAACAATTTTCAAAAATGTTTGATTAATTGATGATAAAATGATTTAATAAAATTAATTGTTTGTGTACAATAATTTATATTGATTCAGAAACTAAAATAGATTAATATAAAAAGTGTCATATTTAATATTTTTATTTTTAAAACATAAATTTTGTTTTCTATATTTCAAACAAAATTAAAATAATTTTGTTAGTGCTTAATATAGATAAATTAAGTGCTCAATTTTTGATTTTTAGGGCCAATAATTCCTGAGCTCTAATAATTAAGAAACAGATATTATTAATTAATAAAGTATTTATAAATAGAGAAATCTTTTATTAAAAACTGATTTAGGATTTGAAAGCAAAATCATTAATTATTTAAACTATATACAGATTGCAATTGGCAGAGTATGTTTTACAAAAAAGCACTCATGTATTGGTAGGTACTACTAGATAGTTCAGTGTTTCCCAACTGGTGTTCCGCAGAACCTAAGGATTCCGTCAACTGGTGCCAAAGGTTCTGAGAGAAATTTGGGAAAATATAAATTAGGTAATTAATAATATTTTTGATTTGAATAATGATTCTAACATAGACTACCTCCAAAAATTATAATGGGGGTTCCGCAAAACATTCAAGATCCTGCAAAGGTTCCGCAAGTAAAAGAAGTTGGGAAACACTGAGATAGATAATATTTTACTTTGAATTACATGTTTTCCAATTGAAACCTTTTTAAGCTATTGATATTATATAAACGTATTTAGATTTTATTTTAACTATTGGTAAACACCTATTTAACATGATAATAGTTATTAATTAATACCCATAGTAATAAATAATTGAACAAAAAATATTACTTACATCAACTTCATTTTCTGGATCTATTTCTTTGAAATCCATTTTTGACAAACAAAGTGGCTATTTATTCGTTTAATGCCAATCTGTGGACAATTCAACTACACACTACACAGAGCAATTGACTTTATTGAAAAAATAATCACAGAATAACTAATAAAATAAACGGTTACAAACTTTATATTATGTGTGAATGCCACATGTGACTACTGACATCCAAGTCCATATCAATGTTGTTTTTCAATTTTTCATAGATAACATGATTTAAGATTATCTTAAAACGTGATAGATAATAAAAAAAATGGAAGAGCTCAGCCTATAATCCAGTGTTGCCAGAATGTACACGAAGTTAACAATTTATCATGGACCATTGAACGTTTGTATGATGAATTACCTATAGTATGCCCCTTAAACCAATAATATCCTCTTTTCGATTTTTTTTTTTATATATCAACCCTACCTAAGGTTGGTTTTGCAGTTTTCCGAAATTTCTCCACTCTTCTCTATTCTCAGCTAGCCTCTTCAGCTCCTTATAATTTGCTAGACCCGTATCGGAAATCATCCTTTTTATGTATGACGTTCTTGGTCGTCCTCGTTCTCTTTTGCCATTTATCTTCCCTTCTATTATGATATACCTACAGAAGCTCTTCTTTGTGTCTTAAGACGTGACCAATCATATTCCATCTTCTTTCTTTTATGGTGCTAAGTATCTTCCTGGATTCATTTATTTCGTTCAAAACATGTTCGTTAGTTCTTCTTTCTGTCCAACTTACTCGCAACATTCTTCTCCAGCACCACATCTCGAAACTGTCAAGGAACTTTTGTTCCGCTCTGTTTAGTACCCACGATTCGCATCCGTAAAGGGCGACACTCCACACATACTTTTATCAGCTGTTTCCTTATACTTATATTCATGTTTTTAGAGCACAGTAGGTTTCTTTCGTTTATGAATGCAGTTTTTACTTGAGCGATCCTTGATTTTACTTCCATAGTACATTTTCCATCTTAGCTAATTATACTACCTAGGTATCTAGAGCTTTCCACTTGGTCGAGAGTGTGGTTATCAATTTTAATTCTTAATCTATGAATACGATTCTTTTTTTGACACATTATTACCTTGGTTTTATTCCAGTTGATTTTAAGATGATAGTTTTGGAAGCACCTTGCTATCTCTTCTAACGTTCTTTTGATATCTTTTTCGCTGCTTGCAACAAGTGTTATGTCATCGACGAATCTTAGAAATGATATCGATTCTCCTCCTACTATCACTCCTATTTTGTCTCTGGTGAGTGCTTCTTTAATTTCATTGATAGATTGTTCAACATAAATATTGAATAATTTTGGTGACAGTGGACACCCTTGTTCAGTTGTTTTCCTCTCTTAGATACTTGGATAAAATTATTCAATCATTATTTACTTATTAAAGAATCAAAATTTATGATTTATAAAATTTCAAAGCATAATTTTATTATTACTAGTATTTTTTTTTTATGTTTCGTGTGTCCCACGACTTTTTAGTTGAGCGTGAAAAATATGCGACAAGTTTTAAAACAATGTCAAAATTTGATTTATATTTTGTATTGAAATTTGTAAAAATATTATTTTAGTATTTATTTTTACATTAACATTTTTTGCATTTCTAAAAATATTTAGAAAAAATCCAGATTTTAAATTTTTGAAGGAATAGGAAAAAAAATTCAAAAAATCTTCATTGGGCCAAAATGGTGAGTATGCTTATACTACTGACCTCATTAATTTCAGAAACACCTTGAATAGTGAATAATAATTAGTTTTGACAAGTTATCATTAAAAATATAAAACTACATAATTCACAATTTGATGACTCAAGATACGTAAGAACAAAATGGATATACAAGGAATGGACAGTTTCTACGATACACGTGTATCCTTTTTCCTGCATGGCTGTATCTTTTGACAATTAATAATCGTATCTTCTATTAAACGGTGTGTATATGTTTTTATAAATAATACTTCAGTAACTATAATGTATTAGATATATAGGTCAATAATAGATAATAACACACTTACCTATATACTTATTACTTAAAACAATAATTAATACACTATTCACAAATCACAAGTCACCACTTATTACTTATTAGTATACCTACTAATACTATAGATACATATCTATTTATTATTTTAGTATGTAGACATTTTTTTTCATTTTTACAGAATCTTTATGTAACTTTTTTACATATTATACGTATCATGTATCAAATATTATATTATTGTAAATAGTAGATTATTGTATATTTTTATATTATTTTATATTATATAACTGTACTACCGTCTACCTGACTACCTAAAATTAATCTATCTTTCTATCATTTTCAGTATCATGCTTTAGTTTAAATATATAATTCACAATTACAATAATATTTTTTTATATGATTTTCCACTTTATAATTCTGTACATATTTTTAAAGTAAACACAAACAAATTGAGATATGTTTAACGAATACCTAAAATTATCATTAAGATTAATATTCGTCTTCATGTATTTACATAAAAAATATTTCCAGAATGAACAAAGTAAATTATAAAAGTAATCATTGTAATTGTGTATTTGATTTCAAGATTTGTTTTGGATTTTAAACAGTGTAAAAATTGTGATGTATTGATTTTACAATGATGTGCGTTTATTTTTTTATTTTTGTGTCTGTTAGCTATCACGTTTTTAAATAGTAATAGTGCTTTGATTTTTAACTTCTGCTCCTTTTTGAAAAATAAAGTGAATTAAGTTAGTACTTTTGGTGGTCAAAAGTAAAAAATATCTACTAGTTTTCAAAATCACCAGGAAAAATCCTAAAAAAATAACGGAAGAACAGGAATTTTTACGCATAACCAATTTTTAACAAAATCGATTTTTTTATTTTGAGGTAATTCAAAAAAGATCCATTGTAAATACTTGAATTTTTCACCAAATTTTTACTTAAGCGTTATCTATATACAATTAAATTTTCAAAATATTTTGATTTTTTTTTAAAGCTATTTATAAACTAATGACATTTTTGATTTTTCTAAGTTTTTTTTTTTAAATGCCGATAAAAAAAAATCGGCATTCCAAAAAATCTTTCAAATTTAATACATAGAAGGTTTGTTGTTATAAGTTTCAGTACTTATCGAAGTAAAAAAAAAAATCTAAAAATTGTTAGTCATAATTTTTATTTATAAGCATTTAAAGTTTAAATGTTTACAAAATATGTCAAAATCACAAAAATCACAAAAATTTGCATGTAATTTTGAATTTAAAAATTCATAAAATTTTTGTGAATTCTACTTAAGGTTAAAAAACCCAATTCAA
This sequence comes from Rhopalosiphum maidis, assembly GCF_003676215.2. Classification (NCBI taxonomy): domain Eukaryota; kingdom Metazoa; phylum Arthropoda; class Insecta; order Hemiptera; family Aphididae; genus Rhopalosiphum; species Rhopalosiphum maidis. Next base: position 8,636,384 of record NC_040878.1, read on the forward strand.
GGTTCTCCATAACTTTTTCTTCAAATAACTGTAACAAAAACTCCAGCGTCAATATAGAAAAAACTTTATGAGCACATGAAATTTAATTTTTTACGAAATCGGGTAAAATAACGATATATTACAATTTACATATAAGTAATAATATAATATATCCTAATAATTATCCTAATATTCTAGACTGACAAATCATCATTCAGAATTTTTCGTATACAATGATACCTGTCATTGCATTAAAATTTAACATATCCATTATATAGTGATCTACTCGGCTACTCCCCATCTCTACTATACAGCAGAGCGATACCCACTTGCCCACCTTTTAAAAAAAATATATACTTGTAAACATTTTTATTTACCATATTTTTACCAATTATAATAGTGATATAATAATGGGCTAATAATGGTAGCAATTTAAATAAACCAAAAAATATTTAATTTTCATTTGTCAAAGATAAATTCGAGTAAGATCCACTCTAAAGCAAAACTTTTAGCATTTAAAAAGAAGCTAAAAACACCATTTAAGTCTCAAGGAATTTATTACGTAAATTGTATTAACAATGGTTTTGTATTTTTTTGAGTCCTTAACGATAAATAAAAAACATTTATTTTTAGGTTTATAAACAATAACTAAATTATTTATTAATTGGCTATATTATTCTATGCACTATGCAGTAAACAAACAAACGTATATTTTAAATGGCTCAAAACAATAAAATTTTAATTTCTAGGTAACAGTCTATAACAAACAGTATAATTCGACAGTAGTCTATTAGAGAAGACATTTTTAAAAACTATTCACTGAAAGCTAATTTTTTAAAAGTTCATTTATCTTTCAATACTCTTCATAATAATATATATTATTTAAAATGGCAAAGAAAGTAGGAGATTCGGCTGAACTCAATTACGACATGAATTACAACTTGTTTTTGTTGAAGACTTCTATGCAGAACTTAAAAACAGCACAGGGTAATTATAATATGTATAGAAGTATTAGAAGTATCTACTTTGTAATATACATATAAAGAAAATTAGTATATTTGATAGAACACATTATGCAATTTTAACACAAACAAATTCTGCTCCTCCTTTTTCAATTTTATAGATCTATTATTTTTTTCAATATTCATTAGAACTTATGTATACATAACCATCATACACCTTTTCCGATGCCGTCACTTATTTTGTATATATAATAATGTATACTCCCATTTACCGCCCTTTTATAATAATCATTTTCGCGTCACAGATAAACATAACGTGAACCGTTGGGTGCACAAATTGTTGGCGAGCAATAAGACAATTGCTGAAATGAAGCTTCGAAACGATTTCATGTTCCACCTGGTGACGGCCGTCCAAGAGGGCGAGCTTCGCCCACCGTTCAATCAGTACCCGCCGTCGTTACCCCTCAACAATCTGACGTACCTACTAACGGGAAGCGCACCCAGTTCTAGTGGCAAGGACGGGAAAAAAGGCGCCGGCGCTTGGGAATGCGATTTAAACAGTGAAGACACGGAAAAGCCCATGTTGTACAGACAGTCACCTGACGGCGGAGCGTTTTTGGCCGCACAACCTATACCAAAGTGTGGAGCGTTCTGCTACTTGGCCGTGGTCAGTAAGCCACCAGCAAAGGACGACAAGCCCAAGTTGTAAACGTAATACGTGGGCCATACCTACCATGTCTGATATACATAAATTTTACATGAAATAAATATGATTATAGTTAAAACATTCGTTTTAGTATATTTTTATAGCTGCATGATATTTTATTATGCATACCTATTTTTGGGTTAGCGTTAGCGGTTAGCCTTTACTATAGGCACAGTGATGTATAAAATGTATGTTTCAGCATTGCTATAATAAAAATTATACCGGGAAGTAATGTTTGTAATAAAAAGTTCCCAACGCTTGTGTATATAACATTTACATTTTGTCCATCAGCAAAATTAGAATCAATCATTACAAGCGACTTCGTTATAACCATTTTAAGTATACCGATGTGTTAGATATCTACTAAAGATAGTGTGTATATTATAGAAAACCGATTGTTTTCGTGTCGCTATCGCCTGTTATATAGTATATAAAATTAATGTTGGTTTTGGTGTGTGACTCATAGGCAAAATCGGGGTGAGGGTGGAGATTTACCTCCTAAATATTTTTATAGACCCTCCAAAAATTGAAGGTAATATATGTTATACTCTTATACTTATAACTTATACATTTATAGAAAGGGGGTGCGAAGGCGAAGCTACTATAGTCCTGTGGGTCACTTTATATTGGATTATTATAGCCCCCTTAAAAGTTCAACCAAATCTCCACCTGTGAAATCCTTTTAGTAAACAATTTTTGTATACGCATGTTTATATCTTTATATATATAATTCTACTGTACGTGTGAATGTCACTGAACTCCTCCCAAACGGCTGGACTGATTTGAATGAATTTTTTTGTATGCGTTTGGGTGACACCCTGAATGGTTTAGACTTACAAATCAGCCCGATAAAGTTAATTATTAGTCCACCCCTACATTGCTTAAGGAACTTCTGTATACAAATTTTCAAGTATTTTTAATTGTTTGTTATTTTTTCTAAGCGGTTGTTAGGATACTAAAAATATCAAAAAATAAAAAACAGACATATTTAAGTGCACATTTAACATATTTATCATTAAAGATTATTAATTTTTAATAGGACATTAGAATATTTAAATGTGAATGCGGATATGGTACCACACATCGTTGTACCTTTTACAGGAGATGGTGCCTATTTATTTAATTCGCTCTTCTATCTTATGTACGAAAAAATTTAATGCTGAGCGGGACAGTTATGTTAAGTTGTTGTGTCAAAAATATCATCTATACACCAAATCAGAAAACCAAAAATAGTTGTTATCCTCACGCTAAATATTAGCAATTTATCTTTAAATACTTTTAAATAAAAATCACTCGTGATATGAATGTTTAAAATTTTTAAATATCTATAATAACAAAATATTAGGGAAACAATCTTGTTGTTAAATTCTCAAGCTTTGTGACCAAACAAAAAAACATTAATATTTATAAAAAATAAAAGGTGCTATAATGTTTATAAATAGTAAAAAATATTTAGAAAATTAAATTGTGTGAAGGAAATCATAAAATAAACATTTGGTGGAAATTTTAAGTATCTACAATAATTTGTAGAATTACAACGAAATGTCAATAATTGATTATGAAGAAACAGTTGTTTTACAAGCAAATATTCAATCTAGAATTTCACACGCTCATAAAAAATGTATGTGACTTTTCAATAAACTTTTATTATTATTGGTAGAAAGATTCTTCACAAAATCGTGTAGTAAATTTTCAAATATTAGATATAAAAAGATAATTTTTTATGAATTTCTAACTGCAAATTATAATTATCAACTGCAGTCATAATAGTATACATTCATTGTTGGCTATATTATTGATTATGTTTTAGAGCTTAAATATTATAAAATAATAATAAAATTAAAAATGGCATACTGCGGTGACGGAAGTATATAATTTTGTACTTATCCAGACTGCAGTATTTTATTTTTACGTAATAATATATAGGTTATTTTAACATTTAATTTGTGGACGCACTGCAAATAAGGCGCCAGCGGGAAATCTAGGAAAACTCACACTCTGCAGACGGGGTAAAGAGGGCTGGAAAAATCGATTTCCATGTCAACCAGCTGATATGGATGATAATTAGAAAGAAAAATTGTGATGTGCTAATATTTAATATTCATTTCACATTTTGGCCCGTTATTTAGTGTTATAGTATGTTATTTTTAGTTATTTTGTCGTTCAGTTATTGTCGTTCGTACAGCAAGGTAAGTACGAATAGTGAAATTACAATATGAACATTAATTCATTAGGTATACATATATAGTTGCTATAGTACACAGTTTATGTACTTATATTATTATTGTTATGTAATATTAAATATTTAAAGTTAGTAAGAAAATAATAATTGTATATATACCTACCTATATTTCTACAGCTAGTTATATCTACATTTTACCAGTTTACAACAAATATTATATACTAATATTGTATTATCATTCGCGCGAATAGGTGTAATAGTACGTTAGTATATATTTACCAACATATATATTATATATTGTTCTTATTTCTTTATAGTATTATAAAATTAATAAAGTTGACATACTACCTATAGTATACTTGTTCTGTACAATATATCAGTGGTGCACACAGTGGGGAAGAGGTGTATGGGACTGAAGCCCTCCAAAAAAATATATTTTATATTAGATTACGTAGTATTATATTTTATTAAAAATATTTTATAATGACAAATGATGATTAATGTAAAAAAATGATTATTAAAAATTAGTGGTAATTATTGAAAAAACTAGTGCGTAAGAAAAGTAACAGAATTTGTATAAGCTTTCCCAAATAAAAATCCTTTGAGCACACCTACCATACGCGTAAATTGTGTTTTAAATGGGTGGGCTACAACTCTTTTTAAATTAAACCCATGGGGGCTACACCTCTCACACAACGTTTGTTCAAATTGTTTAAAAAAAAAATCAAACATATTTTCATTCATCGTATAACATATAAGTACCTAAATAAAATAGTTTTATTCCTGGTTGCAGTAAAAATTGATTAATTTAAAGATTCATTAAAATTTAATAAGCTAATCACGGACCACTAAATCATATTCAAGGAACTATTAGCTTACTGTGAAGTATTGATTCATTAAATATTTATAGTGATTGTTCGTATACCCCGGAAATAGAGTCTGTAATTTATTATAACGACAGTAATATTATTATTATAAAATATACCTTGTTATTACTATTATTATTTCAGAATCTCAGCGATAATTTATAATTAAAAAAAAAAAAACAATATTGTAAAATAGGCGCTAATATTTTATATGAACATTTATTTATACTGAAAAAAATAGCAATAATTAGGGTTGTGAAATTAATGTATTAACATTTTACATTTTCGGAAAATACACTAAAAACCTTTTAAATTGATTAGAGTTTCAAAAAAATTGAATGTAAAATGCACTGTAAGTATAAATTAAAAACCACGATTTTAAAAATGTAAAAATCTACAAAGTACATAATATTTTAGATATAAAACTGAAAGTATTTAAAAAAAATTTACTAAAAATAGTTAGTTATTTGAACAAATGTAGTCAAAGTTTTAACGTCAAATGTATATCAAAAATATTGTGATGACTATATATTTTAACAATTTTTATACAAGTATAAGAAAAATTTATATTGCATGTTATATTCAATTTTAAAAAATTTTGTACCAACGAATATTTTTTTATTAGCATTTATAGAAAAAATACTAAACATTTTCTTATACCTGTAAATAGATCAAAAAGAGCCAAAATATTTTGAAAATTTTATCATAAATAGAAAATGATAATATAAAAATTTGATGAAAATTTTGATTTTGATAAAATTACTAGAAATCATATCCAATAATGAAAATCGAAGTATTTTTACTATCCCAAAAGGTGATTGTAAACAGATAAAACACACATTATTGTAAAATTAATTCTTTCATCCCTCAAAATTTAAAATAATTCATAACATAAGTGTACAAAATTTCAATTGACAGAAAATATTAAAAATATCAAAAAAGTACTTAATATAAATAAAAAATAAACTAATCTAATTTAATAAATTTAAAATCTCAAAAATTGCAAGATAACATTTTCATTATAGAATTTATTAATACCTATTTTAAATGTTGTGATAAAATATCGTTTAAATTTATTTTAAGCTTAAAAAATACATTTTTCTATAAAATCATAGACCAAGTAATAATATAATAAAATAATATACCTATCCAAAATACGTTTTTTTCTTTTTGAGGGAGGGTAGATTTGAGTAGCCTCAAGTATATTAAGTTTATTCTATTATAATATATTGTATTGTATATTAAGTTTAAAAAATAAAAACGAAATATATATATACAGGTTTATATTTAGGTAATACTTTTATATAAATATTAAGAAATTACAAAAGCTTTCAGAAGTGTATATGATATGTCTATATATAAGTTGATATGTATAAATAATCATTTAAGTAGAGTGAAACCAGAAGTGTGTCAATGTCAAAATTGTAAACAATACGGGTTTACATGATACAAGTTTCAACTGCTTACAAGTGCAAAACATACCTGCTGACAAATGTCTAGGTTACGGATTACAAAATGTGGTTAAGATAAAAAATAAAAGTTATCATACACAAAGCTTATAATTATTTTATTTTGAATAAAATTTTAATCAATTTAAAAATATTTTATTATTAGTATTATACATGTATAAATTATATAGTTTGTATTTAAAAAATACGTGTTCTAACAAAATTTCAAAACTTTTTTTGCTTATGTAGTTACATATCATAGATACTTTTTAGAATACTAATATTGCATAAAATGTTGTAAAAAATAAAAGTACCCATTATATATCTACAAAAGATACAATATTCTAATTATTTAAATTATTTAATCTTTTTTCACGTTATGTAATTTTATTTTACAATAGAGCCTTTTAAGTTCTACTAATCATTTAAAATAAATTAATAAGTAAAATACTTAAGTACCTAATATATATGTTTCATATTTTTAAAAAGATGTGGCTTAATTTATTATTATTACTGAACTTTATTTTATGTAGTTTACTATGATTTTAAATAACATCACAAATCTCAATATTAAATTGTTTTACGATTTACTATAATACTTATGTAGTATGTAACATTAACCAAAGTAATGACGTTTTTAAGGTTTTAAATAGAAAATAAAATTGTACGATATAAAATTATTAAACAAGGCGGAAAAAATAAATAAAACATTATCTTAAAAAAAAAAGTTATTTTTAAATAGACATAGGTTGTAATATTAAATACGCATGCATGTAGCTCTCGTAGTTTTATTACTCAACTTTTTTTCTATCTTTTACCTTTATACCCAATAATCTTTTATAGGTAACCTGTAACCTGGTTAACCTTTTCTCTGCCTACATTCTATAATACTAATAAATAGTATAAAATATATAAATAAATATTATAGGTACATTCTATATTTATTGTATTATAGAGTGTAAGTATATTACTAATAGTTGATAGAATAATATTAATCTATAAATCTATTAATATGTTAATATATAGTAAGGTATAATAATCATACTACTAGTTTTAATTAACGTAAAAACAACATTGAACTTAACGTATAGGTATAACAGTAGCAATAAAGTATTGAATAGGTATTCAATGCAATAATCGAGCGCTTATTATTATTTACATACGACAAAACCAATAGATACATTATATATTATCTTATCAAACGAATTAATATTGTTAATAAAAATGTCATACCCATCACATACATGAATTATGAATATTCTAATTTATAATGAATATGATATTATCGAAGTTATATTTCCGTTACTTATGATATAAGTACATTGTATACAAGGCTTAATTTAAATTTTGCACAGTGCCTGTTACTCAGCTAGTTTTACAATATGAAATGACTTATTTGCAGATAACAACATTCACTGTTTTTGTGTAATGCGGCAATTCGTCGGCAATGCCTTATTTATCGGCAACCCGGGAGAACGGCCACAGCGATAGTCGACTCAAGTTGTTCAATGGTCTGTTTCGGTGGAAAAAAACAGAAAAAGAAAAACAAAAAGGTAATTTAAGTATACATATATTAGTTATAATTATTAAATTCTAATTGAATTCATTAATTAATACATTATATATATATATATAGCCAGGCAGCTAAGTAAAAGTGAAGTTTGCATAGCAACATCGATGTCTGTGAAAACAAGAAATTCGTGTCCTGCGTCTCCTGCTCTTTCTATGCCCAGATCTAGAGACGTTTTCCAGGACATGGAAGCGCTTACAATCTCTAGACATGACAATCCATATTTACAGGTAGAAATAAATACTTTTTATGATGTAAGTTATAATTTAATGGAAACAAAATGTTCATTAATAGTGTTTTATTAAATCTAATTAATATAAATGAGTACCTACATACATACATTATACAAATGTATTTTTTTTTTTATTCTTCATACAGCATCAACAAATTAGGTTATAACTTATATAACTTTATATGGCAGAAATTGATAGGGTTTTTTTATAAATTATAAATCAGAATTTTAGATTCCTATGAAAAAAGTTATACGAAGTACGTCATAAGTTTTTTTTCCATGAGTAATTAAAAAATATAAAAATTTACAGTGACAATTTTTTTTTATAAGTTAAAATTATTTTATAATTAAAAATTAATTGGGTTTTTAATTTGATCCAATGCTTGATAATTTAATACAAAACTGTTAGAATTGAAAAAATGAAGTCTAGCGTAAACCTATATATATTTTTTAATGAGTGATTTCAGTTCAAATGTTGTCGTTACCGACTATTCAAATGTGTAGTAATAGCGATTAATCGTCTAACAATAATTGTTGCTATTTTGTCATCATACAAAAAAAATATTAACTGTAAAATCTTGAAACATTTCGCAATTAATTAAATTTAATCGCTCTATATTCTTTCATTCTTTATACACAATAATGAAATTTTCAAAATATTTTGTCATTTTTACCGATATTTACAATTTTCGACTTAAGTATTATCAAAATTATGTTTAAGAGTTAGAAAGCTTAAAAATTGAGTACAATATATTCCTTATCAGTTGTTTTTAAAAAACATAAAAAATACATATCCATATTTTTTAATTTTATACCTATACATTTTAAGTTCAAATTTAGATGAAATAGGGCAATTATATAGTTATTTTTGTTGAGATTAAAACAATATTATTTGTAGAAATTCAAATATTTTTTTGAAAATCATACCTATGTTATTATTTACTAATATAATACAATATTAAGCTATTTATATTTTATATCACCATTATATGTTTATGTTTCTACAATACAACAGTGTATAGTATAAGTGAATAAGAGCATTAAGAGCAAATATCTATAGCAGAGCGTCTACCTATAGGTTTTTAAATACTAATATATAATTATGTGGTTTATATGTTGTACAAAATACTAAAAATATTAATTAGGTATGTAAAATAGAATTAATGTAATATATAAAATATATTTATTAAAATATAAATTACCTTATTTTTAGAAAAAAATTTTAGCAAGCAGAGAGAGCTTATTAGATGATAATATTGTTGTATCAGAGACAGATGACATAGACATGATGGCTCAGGTATTTTAACAAATATATTTAATAGTTCATATTAGCATTGACTATAACGGATCCAATTATTAGGTTTTAAAGTTCATTATAAATTTTATACGTTTGAATAAAGTGAAAATAAATTATCCCTCTCCATTCTTCAAGTTGGATCCGTTTTTGTCTTAAAAATTTTTATATTAAATAAATAAAATTGTTTTTATTTTATGAAAGGAATACTTAGCTGATATGGGTCCAGGTGCTTTAATAGAGCTTCATCAACATATGGTAAGAAGTCCGCCTCCAACTACTTGGCCTCGTATACCTATATTTAAATATGACGAAAAGGACCAATCTCAAGTACTTTTATACTTCCAAATACTAATCAATAAAACAATAATACAGTTTTATTGTATTAAAATATATTTATTTTAGGATCTTTATGGAGATAGATGTAAAAGTCCACATGGCCGGTCGTTCCTCCATAGCTCCTGTTCAAGTATTTATTTTAAATTTTACTTAATGTTACTATATATATTGAAAAAATGTTCAATATTTTTGTACTGTAACTCTTTGTAGGTATTTGTAACTCATATCAGTCATGACTCATGGTTAGAATTCAGATTTAAATGCCTTAAAAATTATACTCCGAAAAAATGTCTTTTCAACGCTATAATGCCCTTTAAAATTACCAAATTTTTTTTTATAGGTACGCAGCTACGTATAAACGATAGAAAACAACAGTTAACTTTTGATATTTTTAGCATTTATTTACCTTAACTAATCAATAATTCCAAAATAAAATATCAAACTTATAGGCATAGGCGCCAAGTTTAAAAAAACTTAATGGGTGCCTTGCCCAGTCTTGGTATCATAGACATACATGCACAATTTGGGGGATGGGACTTAGCCCCTGGTCAATAACAATTTCCCTGTAAAATTTAAAAAATGCACGGAATCGCCATGAGGGCTAGTTACAATCCAATTTTCTAATATTTTAATTTTGGCTCTCCAAATTGCGTCTATTAGTGTTATGATTTTACTACTTAACTAAAAACGTTAACATTTTCTTATGGATTTTATTAGTATATATATAAATTATACAATATAATAATATTAACCATGCTGTACACTGAAAAATGCAATTTCATCATTAATTATAAAATATTATATTAATTAATAATCATACAACAAAATAAATGTATACCAAATTGATAGCTTCTTTATAAATAATAATAAGTTAAACAAAAAAAGATATGATTATGTTTTTAATTTTTAATTGTGCTTCTTGAAAACTTAAAGATATTCTTTGAAAGTTATTGAAACTTGAATATAAATACACGTTATAAATATCCAATATTCTAATGGGTGCCCAGCCCCCCAAAATAATTTCAATAGGTGCCTTAGCACCCGGGGGACTCGTGTACATGGCGCCTATGCTTATAGACACATAAAATAAAAATAATTAAATTTGAAATAAAAAAATGAGATTGAGATGTATCTCCAACTTTCCAATTAGTTATTATTTATTCAAGTCCGGTTAAGACACCACAGACTACGAACTTTATCTAGTTAACCTATACAAAACCCTTTAGGGTTGGTACGTTTTTCAGTTATTGTGAATATTAAGATTTAAGACGATAATACTTTATAAACATTATTGAATGTTAAAGATTATATGATAAAAATTCAATTATAATATAGTGTAAATTGTATACGTTATACAAATATGTGATTTACACAATTGCCATAGTAATTAAAGTATAATTAAGATGAAATTATAATGTTATAACTTATAAAGTAATAATTTAGCGTTATATATCTAGGTTTACCTAACCTAACCGATAAATAATATAATAACGTTATCTTATCATATAGAAACCAAAACAAAAAAAAACCAATTTGGAAAATTTGGTTATAATTTTTTTTTCGTAATCGGTTTTTTTGTTAGGTTGTTTTCTAATAATACTATAGTAACTTCATTTTTTATCATTATTTTAAAAACAAATTTAATGATTTTTCATACAACGGAGTTAATATTAAGTACTACGTTACGTCTTATTTTTATTTATTAAGAATAATTTTTGTTTCTTGTTTTTTGAGTTGTGGGGAGGTCATATTTATCCAATGCTCACTGACTCAAGAGAGAATCTGTTACCGTCGCCCTTCAATTTTCCTAAATCTTACGATAACTCGATCATATTGTCAACAATGTCAACAAAATATCACCATTTACGACACTACGTGCTTGTGTTTTTTTCTTATTTATAAAAATACCTATCTATGAATAAATGTTTTTTTGGACTGTCAAAAATTGTAAAAATAAAAAAGGAAATCAAATTCATTCACAATAATTCCCGCAATTTCGCAAATAAGCCACTATAATCTGGAGGAAAATGAGAAAAGTACTCAATCTCGTACACTACTATAATGATAAGAGTGATAATATCCACTACCAATATTTTCTATTTTTAACATTTATCATACAATTTATTTTAAAATTGTTTTAGTAAGTTCCTATGTAATTTTAAAATTATTTATTTTTAAATAGTGCAGAATGATTATTATCTTACTATTTTTGTATTTTTTAAGAACTTTTCTGTCAACATTCGTAGATTAAATTATTTATGTAATAATTTTACTATACTAACTGACATCTTATTGATATTATTTGGCCTATTATCCATTTTCCATCAATTTTTACAAATTATTTCAATAATTTAAAGAATATAATAAACCGAAAACATTTTTGTTTTATAAATAGGTTTTGTTTATAGTGTTTACTCGATTATTCAAATATATTAACCAGAATCATAAACAAATCTCCGTCGTTGCTGTCGATCGTTACACTTTTATCTTTCTATTTTAACCTTTATAGTTTGTGAACAATCTGGTGCACTATAATATATCCGATGTCGAAATACAACACGCATTGACCCTTCAAGAATTTAGAGCTTTTGTTACTGATTTCGAATCACAATAAAATCCTTTTAAATCACGTTCAAAACTATCTATATTATAAATATTTAAACAATATTTAAAACGTACCCACCTTATTCGTGCCATGTGAATATCTATATAATATTGTTTATATCATTTTCAGTTGCGGATGTGTCATTATTGACTTATTGTTACTGAATAACGAGTTTGAGTTAGGTCTGATGTCCCATATGGCACATGCCATCATATAACTCATGTAACAAATTGTTGTTCATCGCTTAATTGGTTATTTCTTTCATTCAGCAGACTTAATTAAAAAAATATATATATTTCTTTGTAACTATTTCTTCTACGTCAATTTTCTATTCTCTAATAATTATATCATTCTAATTAAAATCTATTTTAAATAATTGCATTATTCATATTATTATAGCTTTTAAATTTAATAACTATTATGAACTTATAATTTTTGTTAACTTAACTGTAATGCTTAATGGTTTAAAAAAAATCCTTGTATTAAAATATTTAAAATTGGTTTTTTATACAAATATAATAATTTAATCAAATATTAAAATTCTAATTTCTGTAGGTGGTTCTTCAAGCTGTGTTGTTTCACCACGATATAACCATCAGTCTAGATGTCACAGATCGGCTAGTGAATCTCGAGGTAAACACGTTTAAACCTTACCTATACACCACGTAAATATTGTACGATTGAATAAATCTTCCATATAATATTGGGTATTTGTGTACAATTACGCAAAATCAATTTCGGACTGGAGATCTAGAAAAACGAAGTATAACCTAGGTTTACTTGTTAACTCATTGTCGCTTCGTTTTAATTAACTAGCATATATTGGCTACATAGCGGTGTATATGAGAAAAATCAAAAGTTCGTGAAAGAGGAATTAAAGTGCTTTTAATATGTATGTATTTCTGGTTTTATCTATAAAATTAAAAACTATTGATAAATGAAATTATAATGTGCAATAAAAATGAAGTAGTAAATTGTTATGTACTTATTCTATAATATTGTATCATTCTATTGATTACAAATCAGTGTTCATAATTGGTATTAATTAATTATCATTATTATTTTTAAAAACATTTTTTTTCTACGTTACATTATATTTTCTATTTAGAAAAGTTTAATTTTTAATACGTTTTTTTTCAAAACTATACTGTCTATACTCTATATTTTGTTTATTATATATATTTATTATTTTTACGATATCATACATTTAGTTTAATTACATAAATTGTAATTCTTGATTATATATCAAAATGTATTTTTTTAAGATTCTTTTATAGATTACATGTATAATGTATACTGTATTTGATATAGAATCAATTTTAAACAACGCATATATAAAAAAATTAGTATCTTCATTTTTCGTAGAATTTATATAAAAAGACATAAATTAAAAATTAAATTTATTAATCAATAATGATTATTTATTACGTATACATAGTTCAAGTGATTTATACTTAATCTTATTTAAATTTTTTTATCATTTTTAATTAATTCAATTTGTTTTGAAATAAGAATAAAAATCAATTTAATAACATTCAAATTTGTTGAAAAATTAAAAAAAATCATAAATAGTAATTATTAATAACATTGTCTTTAATGTATCTACTTAAAGAATAATTATTGTGATGTTACTTATACGTCATTACATAATGTACCTATGACAGCCATAATTTTAAAATTTATATTTACGTACAATGTTATTACAAGTTGCCATTGATTAAATAAAATTGTTTGTTTATTTAATCAATACACGATGTCATATACATTCACGTAATATCGTAAGATTTATAACAATTTATATATAATATGCATTATAACTATAATGTACCTAGTATATCATTTGTACATCTTATAAGTTATATTTTACTAAAAGCGGCCTATAGTAAATTTAAAAAAATTTATTTTTTCGTATCATATTTTAATTTAAATAATATATAAAGCTTAGATTATGAACTTTTTCCAAATAAAAATTTAAAAATAATTTTTACTATTTTAAAAGTTAAATATTTTATATTAATTTATAGTGTTTTGTATATTTGTGCATAAGTTCAAGTTTACTCAAGCTACAGATGAATGATTTATTATAACTTATAAGATTACACAAAACTAACCATTCTTTTTTACTAAATAATGATAGAATAAATCTTTTTTTTTAATATACCAATTTTATTAACATTCACTTATTCTCTAATCAATAGTCATATAAATTAAGTTTCGACCAATAAATAATTATAGCCGAGATATGATTTTATTTTTAATTCGCATATAATATGTAACACATTGAGATCGAGCTTTTAAAACTGTAGATTTTTATATTATAATTTGTGATTAAAAACAAATTAATCTGTTTTAAAATATTTCATTATGAACATTTTGATAGATTTGATATGATAAACTTGTTAATTCGTATATATATATATATATATATGTGTGTATATCTTAAAAGCCTTGTTTGTATATATAGTATATAATATACTGTCTATAGAGTATAGATCAATTAGATAATATTATAAAATTTTAGTTCTATATTACGTTAAAGCCATAAAGGAACGAAAAGGGTTTTTATATATGATTTGTATTGTATTTAATTATCTATATTCTATACAGCATAACTGGTTAATTCATTATGTAGTATATATATATATATATATATATATATTGTCATGATATTTATATATTTTAATTCCATCGTTTTTATGCATATTTTGGAATTTTCTTATTTGTTTACAATGCAAAAAAGTATAGTACTAATAGATACTATTAAATACTAGCTGGTATTTATTTTCTATTATCAGTTGTTGAGTTATATAACCATTGTTACTTAAAATATCAGATTAAATATTATTTTAATTAATTTATAATTTGCTACAACAGTTGTCGACTTTCACTAAAAAAAAAAAAATTCAGATGTAGATTTTGTTGCATATGTTACCCCTATTATACGTATGATTATAATATGATTTATATAGATTATAGCCTATAGATATGTTTAATATATTTTTAGAGTTAAAGTAATGTTTAGTATCGGTCGATTAAATTATATTTTGTTTCCTAAATTTTAGCTATAAATATTGATGATTAAATATTTAAAGTATACACCCACCTAAAACCTAACTAGTATATATTACATAGGTATTTACTCAATATACCTAATATTACATTTTATTATAAATTTAAGTTTTCTCATCTTCACAATCAGTTTGTTATTAAGTAAAAATATGATTATTATTTAAATGCACAATAATAAGTATTATCAAATATGTATTTATAATACTAACATTTTAAGTTTCAAATCATGTTGAAAGGGTTATTTATATTAAATATTGTATCGATAGTTTTTTTGTAGTATTATAGAGGTTTAATTTCTCATTAGAATTGGGCTGTTCAAAATTATTTTCAGAGTTTTTGGTGCTTTGTTTGTTAATTGTTTCAAAATGTTTTATTTAATTGCTGGTGCTTTTGAGTTATTGTTTTATTTTATTTATAAACATGTGATCCAATTTTATTCAATAACAGGTTTTATTTAGTAAATATTAGTTGTTATATATATTTAAAATGTATTAATTATTAAAAATATTTATGCATATCGCATATCTACGTTAATACCTTCTTATAATAATTGAAATTATTCAATAATAATGTGTTACAGTTTATTTTCTCTGAACAACATTTATGGTAAAATGTTTAACCTTTAAAATAAGTAATAAAAACACCAATTTTGAATTACCTACTATATTATAATAATTTTTACTCTTTTTATTTTAGATTTATATAATCTATATAATATTATAGTTCAAATAGGTAAAATGTTTTTTTTTTTTTATATAAACATGTGGTTTTATGTTACCATTATTTTAAATCGGTTACTTTATGAAGTATGAAGTATATTAAATTTATATTAACATATATTATGTATAAAAAAATGTTTTCATTGTGGTATAAAATTTAGAGAAAAAAATTAAAAGTTATCTGTTTATATTTATTTGTTTTTATACAGCATACCTATTTAAATTGTATTCTATAGTTGATTTTTTCAATACAAACGAATAAACATCAAAAATATTATGGTACCTATATTTTGTAATAAATATTTAATATGTTATAAATTATTAAATTATCGCACAAATTGTAGTGTTACATAGAACAATATTGTAGGTTTTCCTTTATTTAATGCCTTGTATATGATATATTGATGTAATGGTTATGATAAGAAGTATAATATGTGAATAAAAATGTTGACCTAAATTCAATTTTGTTGAAATAAACGGTAGAATATAATTTAATTGTGTATTAATGCGATTATATCTGCAAATAGTCCACTTAACAAGTTTAAAACTTTCAACTTTTGCCATTTTTTCTTTTCAAGTATACCGGTAAAAATATTCTAGAAGAATCAGCAGTATAAAAGAACTATGTACTGTGCTACAATAATACAATTAATTCTATTGGAACTATCATGTTGAGATTGAAAAATGTTGGGTGAGTACTGAGTATAGATGAGACTACGGATATGTCTATATATCACTATTGGTGGGTAATAGGTATACATACTTTAGAAATTGTATTTCTAGATAAAACTTTATTTAATGCCGAAATTTTATAAGAAACGAATAATAGTACTAATATATTACTAAATTACTTAACAAAACTGTATACATTTGTTATAGTCAAAGGGTATTGTGTAGGTATTGAATACGATAATGAAGTAAGTATTCCTGTTTCAAATCGATGCAGCATTTTATAAAGTCACGAGTTCACGACAGAAAATAATATTAAAGCTTTCTATTCAAATATTGAACATGTTGCATGCTTGACTGACACATTCTCACTTAGAGTAGCTGAGAGAGTATGAAATTTTTTTCCCAAAAAGATGCATTCAGACGAAAAAAAATTATTTTTAAATCTCGTGCTGAATTGAAATTAAAAAATTACGACAGGAATACCGAATACCAATACTAACTGCAGTATAACTATAGTAACTAGGTAGTGTACATAGTTATAAACTTATAAGTTATAACATCAACTGTATACTATTTAAAAAATTATTGGTTAGTAAAATCTTTTATGGTAAAGTTTGACAAAGAATATGAAAGGAGACGAAACACAAGGTAAGAGTGCAACGAAAATATACCTATCTAATTTTTATATTATTTTAATTTTTAAGATCATATTAAATCACGGTCGTGTGTATAAATTAGTCTATGCTATAGTTTAAATATCGTATGATATTGTAATACAATGTACCTACATTATATATTATATATGTAGTGTAATTTATCAAAACTCTTATACTTGACTTTAGTACCTAATACCTATAATATAATATGTATATATAATTACATTATTAATACTTTTATATAGTTCCTATTTCTTAATAATCAGGATCTTATAGTATTATTGTATTTATATGGCGAATATAGTAATGTTAATATGATTTTTTATCTTTAAGTTTTAAGTCCGAGTATTGGGTAAATACATGTCTTATATGAGTTTTTATTAATTTGTGTATACGTAATTATGTATTATGAACTTTGCATTTAGTAGTGTATTTTCTATTAAATAAGAAGGTTGACGCTTATATAAAAAAAGAAAAAAATACCTTCCGACACATAATTAAAGTAGCGTATAAATTTCATTTTCTATACTATACTATACTATAATATTTTAATAAAATGGGTATAACTTAGAGAACTTATGTAATATTTTATTATTGCATAAAAATTACATTTCGAATAAATTATAAATATTTTAAACAAATTCAATTGTTATGAAAATTAATACAATTATTTTTTTATGAATTTAAAAACGATTTTTAATGAAATTTAAAGATCAAAATAATGTTAAACAATTTCGATACGATATTTTACTATTATAATATGTATTTTATAGATATATTTTTTTTATTTATTAAAAAAATTATATTTACAATCTGAATGCAGCAAAATACAATAAACAACAAATAAAAAAGGTTACATGACTTACCTGCAGCTTGAATGAAGGAGCAGGCGTCCATTGACACTACTTTAACATATATAGATACACTACATAAATATTAAATACCGTATGTTGTATGTATATACCATTATACCTATAATACATCATACATATATTACTTACTGAATATTCTTTTTTAATTTACAAATATGAACATATTATAATTTATAATGTATATATTACATTATTTTTATTCAAATTCGATTTTTTGAATATATTGCAGGTACCATTATATTATTGTCATCACTTTATAGTTTGTTCTTCTACATTTACCGAGTAGAATCTGTAGATATATTTTCATTAATGAATTATTTATTTTCAAAAATTATACAGTGTGCAATACTACTGTAACGATCAATATTTTCATGAGGTATAAGGCTCATCATTAATAATAAAAAAAAAATTTTCAAATAAATAATACTTTTTGGGGGGAATTTTTAATTGTAATTAAATCTTAAATTATTTATTATCCTTATAATTTTCATATTATTTTGTATACTTTGAACTAGTATCTTAATTTTTATACAGAAACCTATTTGTAATTGTACCTTTATTTGTATTGGTTTTTATGCATTCCCTCACAACTGAAGTCAATAAGTCCAGATGGGTTTAAAAATGTAAATTAGTTATAAATTTATATGTATACAAATATGAAGTATTTTTATGTTGGTATAATACTATATAATGTATTATTGTTATTACTCATAAATTCAAGATTCAGATCATATATCAATTGCATATTTTTTATTTATTGTAAAATATATTAGTGTGCAAAATAAATCTATTATTATACGAGGTCATTTAAAATATGAATGTGAAGTATAATTTTACATATCTCATAGATTTTGCTATTACAGTGGTTTTTTTTTTATTTTATGATTTTTTTTTTTGTTGCTCCATATTTTGATAGATTCAACACATTTCAGATTTTAAATTATACAAATTTCCATCGACCAGTAAAAATTAAACAAAGTACCCAATCGAATTAAAAAAAAACGCGAGTAAATCGCTTTGCTGTAGATATGGAAAATGTTGAATGAAACATATCAGAACGCTATAACCCGTATGTGTTGTCTGTTTTACTAACGTAGGTCAACAAATTTGCATTCAGCAAAACACATTTTGTGATGTTAACTTTAATATTAGAGTAAATTTATTTGATATCAAATTTAAAGTTAAGAATATTATCTAGAAAATTACATATGCTTTTATTAATATTATTATTTTAAAGTGAGTTATGAACATCTTAAAGTTTTAATATTTTACATAGCTATAACTCACTTTAAAATTATTATAATAATATAGCTGTGACCCGTGCAAATAATACGTATGAAAGAAAAATAAAAAAAATGATTATTAGTATAAAGATATTGTAATAAAAAATATAATAATGATAAATGTACATTTAAATAAATATAGGAAAATGTTTATACATTTTTTTTACATAGCTACGCTACTTTAATAATATTTTGACTCATCTGATACTACTTCTTTAATAGAAATAATTAAAATTTCAAATCATCATATTATTCTTGATAAAACTATGTATTATGTATTGTTATTACTGTATTAGTAGTTGAATGACTTTAATGACGATATAATACATAAACATATTAATAAGTAGGTAGTAATAAATATTATTATATAAATACATAGTCTAATTGACTACTCAGAATCGTTTTTCTTTGTAAAAATGTAAACAACAATATATTGATATCCCATTGAATTCAAATTTAAATTTAACTCACTATTTAAGGTCCCCAAATACTACTCTTTGACGATGTTAACTCAATATATACCTACTATACAGCAGAGCAAGCTTTATCTCGATTTCCATTACATTGATTATTAATACAATTTACACGATTAATTAAGTTATTAGTTAATAGTTATTAGTTTATTACTTATTATTTTATTATAAATTTATAAATCAAAATATGAAATATATCTAATACATATAGTATACAATAATATCTAGTATTATAATTTTTCACATTTTGGCAACCTGAATTATACAACAATTGCACATCTACTTATCCAGTTACTTCGATCTTTTTTTTCTTGCCAAGGTCAATTTTTAATACGTTGCAGTATATATCGGTTTTACTTTTTTTATTATTCACAATATTCACATGCATTCGCATTAGAAAATCGAAACATCAAATTACATCCGTGTATTTTATTTAGAAAACGTGTATAGATTTTTTTTATAATTTGTAACTATACTTGCATACAAAATTAGTAATCTATACATTATTAAAATATAATACATTTTCGATATCGAGTATATTTTTACACTTCACAACCTTAGAATATTAATGCAGAATGATTGTCTTATTAGTTTTGATAACTATGTATTTTAAATTATTATTTCAATATTTAATAATAACTAATATTATAATGTATCATAATTCATAGATTTTCATTGTATGTGTATAAGCCGTATGTGGTACGTCTATGTATATATAAGCATAAATTAGCAGCTTTATTCAGTAAAATAGTGAATCCAGACTTAAGGTGGGTAATAATATATAGTATCTAGGTACTTACAACCCACACTATAAATTATGATGTAATTGGTAATTTTACCAAGTTCAGTACCTATATCGGCTAAATCATTTTATTTTTACCTATTTAATATACTAATTTATTATTATTTATTAAATGATATACCTAACATAATTACATTTAAAATTATTATACATATTATATTTCTAAATATTTTTTAAGCGACATAGCAGTTGAAACAACAAAACCTATTCGATAAACCATGCAAATATTATTTATGTTATTTATTTATTATCGGGTGTATATCGATATTATAAATTATAGCTTATAAATAATAATTATACACACATAATATAAAATATAGACTAAATGGAGTATATTTATACTGGGTGGTTCATTTAACAAGATATTCATTATACCTATTCAAAAAAATCTTCATTTTTGAAAATATTTTATAGTTTTAATCGTTGTAAAACAACATTTTTATAAAACAAATTATATTTGATTAGTATATTATTATCTCTTTTCAAGATTTTTACTCTTTTTATTGACAACTTACATTTTGAATTTCATATTCTTGAGCTTTGAGCAGATTATTATTCAGAGTACTTTGATTTATAAAAATACAATTTCGGATAAGTAATTATCTAGTAATTTAATTATATTAGTATTAAAAAATTAGATGAGCGGACCAACATTTTGCGGGTTACCTATGTTACGATGTACCATACCACTTCACCAATCTAAATTTATTAACTTAAACTTTATATTTTTTATGTATGAAAGTACTCCAAAAAATATTTTGCTTTGGGACAAGGAACATCGCGATGTTATTAAAAAAACGGTAATGATAAAAATAGTAAAAATATATTTTTTAAATAAGTATGACTTACATTAAATGGATCACCCAATACAATGATAATCGACTACAAATTGCGGTAGATAATAGTTATCAATTATGTTGGTGTATATATTTCCTATAAATACTTGTATATTATATTTCAACATATAAAATATTCAACCATCGCAATATTATAAATTTAAACTTGTTATTATTAGCCAAGAAATTAACTGTTGAACGACGAAATTACTTCAGATCTTCTTTTGTAAAATGGCAAATGTGATGGTAGACTGCGGTAATTAAATTTCGCGAATTGATAGTAAAATTATTCAATGTTTTAATTTTGGTCATAAAATATTAAAATATCAGAATTGGAGTAGAAGTTGTTTGTTTTCTCCCTAATAAAAATGTTAATTTCCACCAAATCTAATTCTTTGGAGATTATACTTTGGTAACCATTTTGAATACCGAATACCTATCCAGTGGCCACCACGAGGAGACGGTCGATTCTTGTTGACACCCAACAATAATTGTTTTACTTGTTTTTAACTATTGATTTAATTTTGTCTTATGAATATCATATTTGTTTATTAGTAATAACTAATAACGTTATTATTATGATATATATCTAATTAAAGAATTTTATAGTTTTTACATACACACAAATATATTATATTGTATTAAAAATGCCATATGTGTAATAGTTATAGATTATGCTTCGTTAATCGTTATTGCAACAGGCGTATTAGTCTGTTTTGCAAATTTTTTCTTGGTTTTTTAATTTAGAGATAGATTATTATCAAGAGTTATAAATTACAATGTAGATATTATCATTGAATACCTATATATATAATAAATTATAATAAATAAATAATGTATTAATTATTAATGATACTATGTGTCTTTTCATCATGACCATGTGATACTAGTCACTAGGAGTTCCGCAATTTCAAAAAAATGTATTTACTTATTGCGTGTATATATTGCATATTTATTTTTATATACTTTTTTGCAATGTTTCCAATATATTTTGTCCTCTATTTTTAACTTTTGAATTTTAAAAACAAAATCCTTGATACAAAATTATTTATTTGTGTGTGAATTAATTATTATAGAATTATTAACATTTTTTTAAATTAATATAATTTAAAAAACCTAGTATAATTAATTTTTATAGATAAGTTTTTTATGTTGCTTTTTTGCTTTGTTCGTAATATTTAGTTAGATGCATATTATACTCGTTTATTCAGTTAAGCTTTAAGCAGTAGATACCTCCTATACACGCCACATTGCTAGACCACGTCGTGTCACGTAGTTGTGCTGTGGGCACCAACGCGATATTATAGACAAATAATAATTATTTTTCTACAATAACGCGTCATTAATTATTAATTAATGTATGTCAACAATTGCGATGACTGATAAAATTACTTATTACAAAATGTCGCGTGTAAACGAGTTATATATATTAAATGTATAAAAAAATTGCTATGGTTATAATATAGCACTGTACAATAATAATAATAATAATAACAACATAAAAAGTAGAAGTATCAAGTACGGCACACGCAGGTACGCTAATACATTAAAATATTATAATATTAATTATAATATATGCAACGGCGGCAGGTTGTCCGAAAGGGCGACAACGAATCGCGATTCGCTATGGTTGACGTGCCGGCGGCTGTTGTTTTTAAACGATAGCGTCAACAGACAACAATAATAACAACATTAACAACAACACCAAAACATTAGTGATGTAGAGTGTATAACACGTTCAAGCACTCGCGCACGCGCCGCGGTCACGGTGTGGTGCCCCTCCGCGTCATCGTATGCAGTGATGACGGTCCGGCGGGGCGGGACGAGATGTTATTTTCTAATACGCACTTTACGCACTTGCGCACGCACACGCACCAAGCACGACGCCGACGCGTCCGAATATTGGAACCTCCTTGTTTCCAGCGCTTGCCGGTACGGAGCGCGGCTGACCTTGATGGATGTACATTGTTATTGTTTACATCGGCACTCACAGCTGTGGCCAATCGGAGCGCCCGTCTCGTCAACTGCGCAATTCCGTCTGGAAGCGGCGGTTTTGCTTTTGCGTATCGGCGGACCCCATCGTTATATCGGCTTTTTTCCCACTGCACACATCGTCGCCACTGTCGGTTCCGAGCATACTCTTTGTCCGCCATCGTTGAATTTACAGTCTACACCGTGTTTATCCCTCACGTATACCCTAACTCTTTGTCTCGAGACAATTATTTTGTCGTCTATATTTTCACAAGCGTTGTTTTATGTTGTGTAATATTTCGTTTTCCGAGCGCGATTCTTGTCTGTTCCGCTAGAAAGACTTATAGAGCACACGTCTAACCTATCCACCACCTCATCCCCACCGAGTACGTGCACACAGCGTGGTGTCACGCCGGTACCTTTTAAAAGTTCGTACGGTGTCGAAAAAAACCGAACCGCCGACGCCATGGCCGAAGTCGACGACGCTGTCATCGACGTGGTAGCATCCGAGGTGATCAATGGTTGTACCATTACCGGCGACAGCGACTATTCGGACAAGGCTGTGGACCCGACCTCCGTGGAGATGCGCGTTAAACGCAAGGCCAAACGGCTGGCCAAGTCCTTGTCTCGGGATAGCGGCATCGTCAACGGGCACGGCGGCACCGCCACCGTGGTGCAGCTCAAGAGACGCTGGAAGAACAACAGGAAATCCAGGAACGGTTTCACCAAGAGAGGAGAAATCAAAAAGGGTAAACCTTTTTTACGTTGTTCGGTTTCCGGGCACGAATGTTATGTGTATTAATATGATATCATTTACACGTCGCGTAGTAATGCACACGTCATGACCATGTGCTTCATGGAGACTCTGCGTCGATTCCCAGACCGTATGAATCGTATGATCCGTCCGTAGGTTTGGATATCGTGTGTTTGGTGTGACCTGTCTCGTCTGCTGTTGGTGTCGAACGTGTGATTTTAAACGACCGTTTGGTATAGTTGGAACTCAAAACTGTTTTTAATATCAGTGGATACTATATATAGTCGCTTAGATATTACATCCATTTGGCATAATTTAACTTTCAAATGTATGTATATATACAATCAGAACTTAAAAATAGACTGACAAAACAATTCTACATACCACACCCCTGAACAAATACATTTAATCTTATTCTTATTATAACACATGTCATACCTTGTAAGTAGCTTTTATAGAATTCATTTCATTGAAAGTGAATTAAATTAATTTTTTTATCAATTAATAGATAGATACTAGATACATAAAAAAAAGTTTATTTTCATACAGTTTATCAACTGTTTTTTTCATTTAATTATTTACTAGTTTTTTAGAGTCAATAAATAAGCTTTAATGACGTCAAATAATTATAGACTTCAATAATTATGATTATTAATAACAATAAATTATTGATAATTTTTATATTCAGATATATTGTGTATTTTAAAGTTGTAATATGGTGAGGGCAGATAAAAAAAATATTAAGTAAAAGTTCAAATAAATGGTTATACTGTAATCTATTAATTATCTCAATTTGTTGAGATAAATAGCTTATAATATATTTATGAATAAAATAAAAAGATAAAAAATATTAAAATACATTTAAATAAAGTTATGACGTAGGTATATTTAATTAGATTTTATTTTTTAAAACAATCTTTTGATCAAAGTTAAAAAGTAAATAAGTTAATTGTTCAATTTATCAAAACATTTTATTAAAACTTATAAAGCATATTCTATTTTAGGATCTAAAATGATGAAATATTTGCAATGACGGAACATTGTTGCATATATTTATTTTAATTTGTTAACATACATTTTTATTTTATCAAACAAGAATAAACATGTTTTTCTATAAATCAATGGTTTCTTAAATCTGTAATTTAATTATTATTAACCTTATGGTAATTCCTGTTTATACTCTATTCATCGAGAAAGCACTCTATAGCCTAACAAATATTGGTTCTTCGGTGCATCCCATTGGAGAACCAATCTCAATAATTGGGTAACAATGCATAGAATTAGCGTGTTGTCTCGCTAGATAGAGTGTAGTGTGGGATATGCTGTAACCACTTATTAGAATAAAGTTCATAATATGTAATAAATGAACAATTTTTTAAAGTCAAAAATTATTTTGTAGATTTAAATAGAAACAAACTATAATTATTGTATTAAAATTCTCTACAATTTATAGCATAATATTTGTTATGTCTGTGTTACTTATAATATATATTAACCTATATTTTTTGTTCTTTTTAGGTGGTGCTGGTGGTAAAGGCGTTTGGGGAAAATTAGGCGAAGAGAGTGATTTAGATGCCGCTATTGATATGAAGGACCCTAATTATGACAGTGATTTATTGGATGATGATAATATTGTGTTGCGAGAGATCACTCCTGAATCTTCTGATGAAGAACTCAAAGTAATTATACTTACCTAACTTACATACAAATTATGTTTAAAATACAGTATTACATTTTCAATTAATATATTATATTATAATTAAAAACTGTTTATATTTTTGACAGTTAATGTTATTTTAATAGCTATATATTAGGCTTCTAATTATGTGTACATGTGTATTAATTTTATTAAATCACTGACAGGGCCATATTTACGCAAGGACATTACGGGTATTTGTCCATGGCCCTTGCCAACTAGGAGGCCCACATACTAGATTTGATTCTTGATCTGTTAATTTAATTTAATACTTATAATAATATGCCCATTTATTATTTTGTCTGGGGCCTCAAAAATCTTATATCAGGCACTGATCACTGAGAATAGTCTAAATGAATATCTTTTTATTTATAATATACTATTTTTTTTTTTTTTAATTTAATGAATTATGAAGCAAATAGTCTCAAAAAGAATATCAACAACCTTTCAACCATTTTGACTTTTACACAATATTTTTACAGAATTCCATTACATTTAATATCCTTGAGTATTATGAACATGGTGATACTGATGAAGCAGCAATGACATTAAGTGAACTGAACATAGTTAGCAAATGGCACTTGGTTAGTGTTATATTTTTCAATAATAAAAAATATGCTTATAAATTTTCATATTTTTTTTTCAGATAACTCAAGTTTCTGTTGAAGTAGCTCTCGAGCACAAACCATCACAGAGAGAGATGACATCTATATTGTTATCTGATTTATATGGGCGTTTAATCAAGCAAAAAGAAATAGCCCAGGGCTTTGATGTAATATTGGCTAATCTTCCTGATCTCATTCTTGACACTCCCGATGCTCCTATAGTTGTTGGCTGTTTCTTAGCCAGAACCATTGCGGATGACTGTCTCCCACCAAAGATTATAGACTTCTTCAAAGAAAAAAACTATAGTGATTTAGCTAAGTAAGTGAATATAGCATAACCAATTTTGTAATATAAATTAACTTATGTATGTTTTTTGTTTTCAGTCAAGCTTTGATCAAGGCCCACAACTTGTTGAATATAAAACATGGACTGACTAGACTTGATAATGTTTGGGGCGTTGGTGGTAGTTTGAGGCCAGTGCAGTATCTTGTGAGACAAATGAACATGCTTTTGGATGAATATTTATGTTCAGGTGATTTACAAGAGGCCATCAGATGTATTTTGGA
This sequence comes from Rhopalosiphum maidis, assembly GCF_003676215.2. Lineage (NCBI taxonomy): Eukaryota > Metazoa > Arthropoda > Insecta > Hemiptera > Aphididae > Rhopalosiphum > Rhopalosiphum maidis. Next base: position 8,663,542 of record NC_040878.1, read on the forward strand.
ATTGGAAGTACCACATTTCCATCATGAACTTGTGTATGAGGTCTGTAATATTTGCTTAAATATCGATATTTTAATTCACTTGTAATATATTATCATAATTAATTTTGTGGTCTAAATTTTATTTCTAGGCTGTAGTTGATGTTATTGAAGCTATGAATACTCATACTGAAATCTCTATGTGCAAATTACTTAAAGCTTTATATGATGCTATTATTATAACCCCGGAAATGATGAATAAAGTATGATAAAATAACTTAAAATATTAGCATAAACCTTATTAAAAATATAATTTTTTTAGGGTTTTGATAGAGTATTTGATGTTCTGGATGATATATCTATTGATGTTCCATTAGCATCTGCTGTCCTTGAACGTTTTTTGGACATGTGCATCAATGCTGGATTTTTAGGAAGAGAAGTGTTGCTTAAAATACCAACAAGGTACTAACATTAATATTATATCATTTTCATAGTTACTATATAACAATTATATAATTTTTAGAGCATCATCTCGTAAGCGATATGTATCTGAAGGTGATGGCGGTCGCCTCAAAGAAGCATAAAAACTAAGAAAAGAACCATTAACAAACCTATACTCCTCTTCTCCTCTACCTCTAGAGTACAGTATTTTTTTTTCTCAATGTTTGATTTGATTTAATTTTTTTTTTTTTTTGTCATTGTCATTATTTAATAAGATGTTAATTATAAAATATATAACTATTTCATTACAATTACAATTGTCCTTAGAATTACAGACTAATTTACTTATTCCACTATATTTTTAGTAATGTAAGTACAGATATGTTGACAAATTTATCACTTAGCTGTATTATTATTATTATTATGCCAGCTAAGTTGTTGCTTTATCAATAATATTAATTTAAATTAATATATTGTGCGTTTAGAATTAAATATCAGCAATGTCTGTTTCATAACAATGAGAATAATAAGAATTAATCATTAAATGTAATATTTTATTATATTCATGTTTGACATATTAGTAAATACTGTACTCGTTAGCATCATATGGTCGAACGAATTAGAGAGTTCTTTTATAAATTTAGGTGAAAGTTTTAAGAAAAACTTGCTTATAACATTTTTTATTTTTTTTTTTTGTATAATTTTTTGGCTTATGAGAGTTTATACGGATAAATCATTTCACTACTTTTTCATGTAAATTTTTTTGACATTCTAAATTTACTATTTATGTTACAATGAGTGTATTTCCAAATTAATAGAATCATTTTCCAAAACATTTATATGAAATATTGTGTATTCTGTTCAGTACAAAATTATATAATTTAGATATTATGTATCATTCTTAAGCAATATATTTTAGTATTATACAAATAATACATTATTCCTAGTAACCATTATGTGTATCAATCAAATAACTGTAATTAGTACCAGAATAATATTGACTGTATTCTATTCAAGTTAAAAATCATACTTGACAGACACCAGTGTTTGTCACCTCTACTGAATTAATTGCTCATGTGTCTATCATGTAAGAATACCATTCCTCTGAACACAAATCATTGTCTAAGTACAATTCTTAACTTGAATAGAGTTAACATGTAAACATTATTAATGCTCCCTAAAAGCTAAATTGTCTGTTAAAATTTTCAAAATTAGGTGCATTTTATATATTTGATATTTATGTTATATTGATAATATGATTTACATTTTATATTTTACTATTCAAAAAACAAAAAAAAAATGTTATTTAATTATCAGTTTTATCGACTTAATATAGGTTAGTGATTTTTCTTGAAACATTTTTATAAATGATGCAAATTTTATTTTAAAGCATATGTAACATTTACTAAAATTATTTTTTGAAAGAGAAAGTATTATGAGTTTTGTAATTTGTATTGTATCTCTTGCTCAGTGTAGCACTGCATCTGACTATTTTAATATTTGTTTTTCTTATTTTAGAATAAAGAAAAACTTATATAACTATAATAAAAGTTGACTTACTTACCTAAGTAAAAAGTGAAATAGTATATTCCTTATAATTAATTAAGTATAAAATATAAATTGTTTATTTATATTTTATAGTATTGTTTAAAGTATATATTTTATATTAACCATAATTTTACAATATATCAGATTTTCAAACAAATTACATACTAACACTCTTAAATGAGTCAAAATATTTTAAAGTTGAAATCTTTAAATATCTAGTTATTATCCACAAATAGAGTGTACTTGTCTACTTACAAAATACAAATATGTTCTTATGTTTTTTGTGTTAAGTGTTTAAAATATAATCTCGTACAAAATAATTAGTTTTTATTAAATATATTTCTCTAATTTTATTTTATAAATAATAGACACTAGGTAGTAGGTGTCTAAAAATGTGACAGGTAATTTTATCTTTATATCAGACTATACAAATAATTGTTTGTATCAAACCAATTAAATATTTAAAAGAATATTACATTTTATATAGTTATGTATTTTAATTATTAATTTATCATATATTAACATTCTATTTAAAAATGTATACACCAGTACTGCATGCAAAACTAGTTATTCAAAATGTGAACACTTAAATTTTTTCCTTAATGGCTAAACCTTTATTTTTTCAATCTATAAGATAAAATTAACTAAAAATATTTACCTTAAGATTTATTATTATTTTTATTTAGACGTGTTACAACAATGTTGGGTATAGTATTTTACAACATATTTTTCTTCAAAGAAGCTTGGTATTGCAACAGATTGAATATAATTTTATCTATGCTCAAATTAACTTGGTTGACGATTGACAAGTTTTATTACATATTGTTAGGTATAAATAATTGTGGTTTATTAGATCGCCTGAAAGTAATTAAGTATAATGCCTGTCACCTGCTGTAATATTACAATAGATATGCAAATTATTGATACAATTTACATTCTACACGATTTCCAAATACCTATTGTGTAGGCAGTTATTAAAAACTATAGTAGGCTATAGTACACTATGGTTCTATATCATAAGGCCTAAGGAGTCGCACTTGTATTTACGACTACGGTTGTATAAACATTTGATATTTATTAATAATCATAGAAAGTCATAATATATTTTATTAAGGTAAATAGTACCATTGATTATAGAATAGCAAACTACCTATTCTTTAATCAATGGTAGTAAGTACTTAAAATAAAAATAAATACTTAAAAGTCGTGAAAAAATTACTTACCTACATATTAAATGGTGTATTATTCTATTTACTGTATATTTCCGGTTAAAAATAATTTATTATAGGTACCCGTACTTGGCGTACCTACTATGTATAGTTCTATATATCTCCTATAAGTATCTATAATCTATACTAAAATATCTAATAATAATTGGCATGTTAATTCAGGTTATTAAATATATAATAATACATGAATACAATTATAATAATAATATACATACGATTCAGTCTGTTTAATTTATATAAACAATCAGTATTACTATTTATTGATGATGATTATTGTAACATGTAATAGCTTTTTTAGTGGCAGCTAACTGTTAAATTTATACGTTAGATTCCAAAAAAAAAGCGTTAACCTTGTTACATAAATATAATAAAACATAGCTAAATACTGTTGCAGAATTAATTATTGTAAACGTTAAAAACTATAATAATAAATAAATAACCGTCATGTTATGTTTATTGAAAAATACTAATGGTCTAAATATCACGAAGAATATTACTTTATAATATCAAAGGAAATGAATCCATCCTGTTAGATAAACAAAAAAACCGATTAATGAGTTATCTTTATAAAAAAAAAAAACAGTCTGTCATGACTCGGTTTATCCTATTTTTTTTCCAAACCATAGCGGTACAAAGTATTATAATATATGACAATTATTTTCATGTGTATGTACAATCTAAAATGTGTAGTATATTGTTCAACTATAATGATTTATACAATATAATATGTTACATGTAATATTAGTTCGATAGTGAAATAAAATGTCAAAAACTATAGATAACAATTTATTATAACAAAAAATACACAGATACTTTACGAATTAGGTATTTAACATAAATTACTCATTAAAAATTTCGAAAATTATATGTTTTTGAAAAACTTTTTTTTATATAATTTGAAGTTAAAGATTATAATATTTTTTAAATACAATTATATTATTATATTTATTTATTTTATTGGAATTTTGTTTGTTTTGAATTTTATATTCTAATGAAAAAATATTTTTTGGTGAATTTGTATGTATAAAATCTAATAGGTATATAGTTAATTAGTTCTAACAATAAGTATTTTTGATCAGAGCTGTAGATTATCATTTTGCAATTCGTAAATGTCACAAATGAGTAATGTCAAAACAATTGTCAATTGCTAGTCTAGATAAAAATTTAAAAAAAATGTACAAATAGGAATAAAATTATTTGAATAATATAAATGAATAATTAAAATTCTTAATTCTTAACAAAAATATTAATTACATATAGCACATTATTTTTAATAAAATAAACACCTTCGTATACTTCTCTTATTTTTTTTCATTTCTTTTGTTATTGTTTATATTGACTGTCTCTTCATTTTTTGCATTTTTCTCGAGATATTTTTATGGTAATAAATAGTATTGGTTGTCCCACTTGTCCCAAAAGAACTTAATGAAATTCTATTCATGAAGCTTTTTAAAATACTATTTTGCAATTATAGATACCTAATCGATCTAATGAGAAATCGATTTTTAACAATAGTCCATTAATATTAGTGATTCAAAAAAAAAGTTCCTACCGATGCATTAGTTTAGAGTTCTAAAACAATGAAACATGTTCTAATAGAAAAATCATTCTTTTCTAATGTCTCAAACATTTTGGAATCATTTTTCCAATCTTGTATTTTCTTATTCTGCAATACATTCTTGTATATTTTGTATCCTTCATAACGACCAGCGTTTACCGTCTACCTAGTGATCGGTAGTTACTGTTCAGCAATGGCCATTGTAATTTCGGCAAACACCAGGCAGCGAAATGTCAAATGTGACTAGACTCAATCTGATATGCTCTGTATGGTTCGGAGCCATTGGCTCTATTAAATGAAATTAAAATTAATTTTAAAATGTTTTCGACCTAATGCTAATAATATAATATTACCTATAGTTTTTTTTTTTTTTTTATTATGTTTATGTTTAACTCTTATGTATTATTGTGGACTGTGGTAGGTATAATTTGTAAATTTAATAGTTACTATAATCACAATAATACGTGCATTCATAAAGCGTTGTGACTTGTGAGATAATATTATGTATGTGGAAAAAAAATTGGCCAACGGCTGATACTTTATAAATTGATTAGTATAGGTATTCTATAGAAATTTGTACGGTTTCCTATGTTCGGGAACTTTAAAGATATTATTTTGTATTCCATTGAACGTGAAGGTAGACGATGTACATAAATGTTATAACGTAAATGGATTCCAACGTACGAGATAAATATTAAACTCGGTGTTGTTCAAATAATTGTTTAAGCGCAATAGCGTCGGCGTATCGGTTTTCAGGGGGGGGAAGGGGTAATAGCAGCGAGATCTACCGGTGCGGGCTCTCGTTAAGACCATCGACAATTCGTCAGTGGAGCGCCGAACGGACGACGGTAGATGGCTCTGTCGCGAAACGTCCTTTGCGACGCGACAACGGAACGCGGCGCGTCGACGTTTTCCGGTAGGACGAAACGTTTTCCCGGTACGGATGTTACGCCGGAACAGCATTGGACCGAAAAGCGCGTGCGGCCCATCGCTCTGGTCATCCGAACGCGGTACCGCGACGCCGCTACCTCGTGTTTCGAAGGGACGGGCCTACCACTTTTTACCGGTATCAGGACTGCACATATATGGGTTGATTTGCAGTGGAAAATTTAAGATCATACTTCACAGGATCATTTCTGTAGTATGCATCGTCCCCTCCAGGTGCAAATCTGGAGTCGTCATTGGCCACGATGATGAGACTTAGTCCATGTATCGGAGCGTGAGGCGGTTGGCGAGGTCTTAGCTCTATGAGTCTAGGCCTCCCAGCAACGATGATCGCAACTAGCTCTCGAGCTAGGAGGTACATGGACAGTCTGAGTGGTCCACTTTTATCAACTGAATGTTTCCTTCTACTGCAATAACCATACTTAAATGGTATATCTCTAGCCATCATTGTTTGTTAATTGGGTTATGCCTATCGTATGATTCTTTTGCAATATTTTAGAAATCTAAAATTGACCTCATGTATATTGCCCATTTAATTTATTATATTTCACATAATTATTATTAATTTTGTATTGATTTACTACTCGTTTGACTGTTAAATTAATGATATTAATTTTTATTATTATTTATTGTAAATTATACTCGTATCTATATTTATAGTACGTATAAATGACGTTGGTATTTCACAAAAAAATATTATTTACAAACGTATTTATAACGCATTATTGTTGTTAATTTGCAACCGGTGATTTGAGGTTATAATTAGATTAGGTCATTAAATGACTAATAAAACAATATGCCTTGGTTGATGAAATATTTTAATTTTATCAAATACAATTAAAAATGAATTATGAATATTTTATGAGAAGTACAATGTTTGTATTGACATGTTGCTAGGTGCTTACAAAATACGTTCTTATGCGATATTATTGAAGTCTAAAATTCAAATTTTGAAATTAAAAAATAAAACCTGTTATTAGTTTAGTTGTGTTACCTACTTAAAATATGACATTTATATTATTTAATTACATAATATTTTTGTCTTACTACTCATTCGGCTAATAAATTTATTCATTCAGATTTTTTTTTTAACATTCAATCGTTATTATCATTTTTAAAGGAAATATATGCATTCAATTAAGATAATTTGATTAAAATTTCGATTAGACTTGTCTTATTCAAAATATTAAGGGGCCTCGCTACGGTTATTATTTAAGACCTTAAGGGACAACATTTAGACAATTCATAATCATGTCTTAGCCGCCCGAGATCTATGTGTTAGTTGTAAATGATTATTGGTTTAAGTAAAATTCAATGCGGGTACCGACTGGAGTCACCGGCGGTTGCCACTCTCGATTATGCGCGTGCAAATGTCAATAACTCCATAACAATAAAAATTCATTATACGAATTTTACGACAACTTACTTATTGATTTGACAAAATTAAAGTTAGTGTTGTCTGATCTTAATTCTGAAAAAATATTTAAATCCAGCAGAAAATGACTGTAGATCGTACGAAACTTTCCGTTTTTAATTTTAAATTTAATATTATGATTTGAAAAAAATCATGTTTTTATGACCACTTCATTAGAATATAAGATTTAATTGTTACAAAGTATTCCGTACGATCTATAGACAATTTTTTGCCGAGCTTAGAATTTTTTTCAGAATCAAATTCGGACATCTTAAACTAGTTTTAATTTTGTCAAAACAACGTCTTTTAAGCTCAAATTGACGGCAGTAGCGTAGTCCCTAATGTTTAGAACTCCATCAGGTCCATGTACCGGAAATATTCTCCAATTTTAAAATATAAAACAGGTGAGCCTTCCTCCATAAAACTGACCCAGAGAGTCGTATAATTACGGAAATACAGAATATCTTTGATGTCGTATATTATTTGGGAGATAGATAGAGAAAACAAATGTTGTAGCGATGCAGTACCTATACAAACTTTTCAAGGCTACTTAGAATACTATTCTAATCGTTAAAACTGTTTTAGCGTAATCAATATATTATAATGACCAATCGAATAATGTATAACACGTCTAATGTACTAATTAATTCAATTTTAAAACATACATTTCATATTTTAGGTCTGTTTTGGTCTTAAGTCATTTTGGTTATATTTTTATATTTTTTTAAATTTTCATTTTTTAGTTATTTTTTCAGGATTTAAGTGCATTTCGACATTTTAAATACATATTTAAGGTTTAATTATACAGCAAATTGATTGCCTTACATTCTACTTATAAGTAGGTGTAAATGTGAGGGACGTTCATTGGTGCGTTCAGGAATTATAAAACTTGTACTTAAATGAGGTAAACACAAATCAATCATTTATTTAAAATAAACTAATTTAATACCGTGACAACATAATAATTATTGTATTTTACTAAACGGAAACAAAATGTCCTTTTGCAAGTTTTTGCGTAATTCTATTTGTTTTAACAATTTTTTTTGAAGGTCGTGTGTCTAAACTTAAACAGGGTTTCAATAGAAATTACAAATAAAATTAAGCTTATTTATACTTCATTGTTTGAACTATTTTCCTAACCTCGAGCTTTTTTGACTCAATGCCAGCGCTAGTTAACTTTTTATAAATGCACACAATAGCTTGCAAATTAGTACGGTAAATCAGTAGGTATAAGGTTGTAATAGGTATAGTTCTATAGTATTATAATTAGTGAGTAATTAGTAGGGAATATCCGTATAATTAGTAATTATACACAGTGGTATAGATATAAGTATCCACTATATCCTCATTTGACCATTTTAGTATACGGACTTAAAGTTTATAATTTTATATGTATACTTGCATGGTACACAGTACTGAAAATACTGGCCTTGATAAATGTCCGAAGTAAATATACATAATATAATATTATACGAGCGATGATCATTTAAAACTTAAAACAATTGTCTAATATATTATTTGTTCATGCTTTTATGTATATAAGGTACTTATATACATATATAACCAAAGTACTGGTTTTAACAGAATGAAAAAAGCTGCTATCACATTTATTATAATTTTAAAGAATTTAGACGCAAGAGATCTTATCGACATAGCCTCATAGGTAGGTACTTAAAATAGATTTAATGTTAATAGATTGTAGGAAAAAAATAATTTCGTTTTTTTTTCAATTATAAGAAACAATCACAATAATATCATTTCGATAAATAAATATTTATGTACGTATGTTACATTATCACGTTTAAAAATATAAATACCAAATACCGCAGGTATATCTAATCAGTAAAACGCGGTAATTAGTAATGATAAACATTAAACAATTTAGTATCAAAAATTTAAATTTCACTATAACTGAACAGTTTATAATGATTTAACTTTGTCGTTTGATCCTCTTTCAGTTACATATTTGCCAATTTTTTGAAATGGGATATCGACGGCCAACGTCAGAAAAACTGATAAACCAGCAATCAGTATCATTTGACCAACGTCGAACTGAAAAAAAAAATAATATAAAAATAGTGAATACATCTACACATTAGTGTAAACTTATAAGAAAAAACTTCAAACATAGTGTTAGTATAATGTAATTATTGCAGAAATTTAGAGCATCTGGTGTCCCGCAGCCAATTTTGAGTTGAAATAAAATACAATTATTTCTAAGATATTTAAACTTCATTTTTCAATTATTATATACATATTTGATTTTTAAAATACATAATTATTCAAATAGGAAATTAATAAATAATTATACTTATTTTATTACACTATACCATAAACAAATGTCTACTATCGTTACTGCGTTAAACGAGTATAATGTAATATTATAATGCAATATATTAATAATTTATTAAATTGTATTTATTTCTTTATTACCATCGTAGCTGTAGTGTGTAAGGACGGACCTCTGGTTGATCCAACGAAATAGAAGAACACAGGATATTGCACCAGGTAAACGGCATAAGATATTTTTGAAAGCATCGTAAACGGCCTACAACACAATAGTCTTCCAAACCAACCTATAAATACGATACAACGTATAAAGTATATATATTACTTTTTATACAGTATTTTGGACGTCATAAAATTAATAACCAATATACATAATATCGTTGAAAGTGTCTGTAATATGTTTTGTCAAATGTTGCGCCAATAAAATCCACTTATGAGCACTTTTATGTAGGTTATAGTTATAGTTATCCAGTTATAGGATATGTAGTGAAGAAAGTCCTAGTGTGGGGGCAGAAAGTGTTTCAACCCATCACCATCGCTTTATAATATATACACTATCGTTACTCACCTCCGTGACCATTGTCGGTGGCAATGATGCACCACAGTATGAAAACAGACCATAGGATGGGTGCGATTGCGTTAAAAATCGCTAAGTGAATATTGTTGTACACATAGTTCATGTTGGACAGTTGATAAGGGCCAAACACCGCCAACAGTCCACAAGCAGTCGCTACGAGCCATGTCTTTTTCACTTGTGCCTGAAATTAAAACGGAATGTCAAGTATGATGATGTGAGAAAGCCGTAAAGCTTACAGCATATAAGTATGACCTATATATCCTATAGTAGATATATACTTACACTAGAAATATTTAAACGACCGCGTTGCTGCATCCAATAACCAACCAAAAAGCCCATTAGATAAACGGTTGCTCGGTGTGTCGGTAAAGTATACGTTAAATCAAAAGTACGATTCAATTGTGAAATGCTATTAAAAAAAAAAAAAAAAAAAAAAACATTTCAGTAGTTTTAAAAAAAATATTAATATTGTTTTAGGTGACAGTCTTGTGTTCATACAAAAATGGTAATATAAAAACAGGCATGTTTAATATATTTTTAAGCTAATGAAATATTGGAGAAATTGAATCTAATGTTTAGAAAGAGACGTCTGACTAACACATTAGAATCATTCTCTATCTATACACATCTAAATCTATTAAATATATTTTTTTGGCATATTTCATTTTTTAGTTAAATTTTGAGTAAGTAGAGTAAGTAATAATACAATTTAGATGCATACTTTGATCCAAAATAGACAACCGTGGCCAAATTATTATTTTTGACTGCTTGATAACGTAGTATTGTTGATGTAGACATGATTGCCGTGATAACGAACAATGCAACAGCTTTACTTTTTTTAAATAAATACATTAATGGAATAGCCATAATGAACAATTGAAAGTCTATAGCAAGTTGATGAGTGTGCGTTAAACACTGAAAATAAAAACTATACATTGATTTTGACAGAATATTAACATTTTAAAATGGTATATGTAATATGTTTACCATATTTTTAAAACCAAATAAGTTTTGAATATACAGTAAGTTTCTCCACCAGTTCTTGTAACAAAGGTCAGAGTGTCGTGTGATGACCATATTCCACATAGGCCCATAATTCATTTCGGGTAAGTATTTAGCACAAATAAGCATTACAGTTACTAGAGTTGCAGTCAATCTAAAACATAACGTTTTTCCTATAAATTAAATTATAACAAAATAATTAAAGTTAACTATATTTTTATTGTTTATTCCACATTTATTTTTTAATTTATTTTACAATATTATGTATTTTACCTGTACTTAGTCTAAAATTATAATATCTAGGTACTTCCTAAATAGATAAAATAGAGCAATCATTGGTAATATTATAGTTTATTTTGTATTTAATTATTTTTTAGAAGGTTAGGTATAGGTAAGTAAGACCTAACAATTGCACATTTAATCGATATCTCAGAAAAATAAATTCCATTGATAAAATAATTATAATGATGTATTTCGGATGAATAAGAAATAATTTAAGGAAAAAAAAATGTTTTCGAGCGGACAAAAACCTATTTTTTAAATTATTTCTATTGCCGATTTTCTATTCATTAGTGATATAAAAAATAAGACTATAAAACAAGTATTTAAACTAACCGTATATAACGTGAAATAACACTCTTGACCGGTGAAAATTTACTTAATGTATATGCTGCCAATAAGCCACTAATGACCAAGAAAGAATCCGTGTATAAATAAGCCACTCTTCCTGTGATGAGCCATGGTTTTGACATATTCTATGATATAAGGATAAAATAATGATACTAGACAAAAATGTGTCAAGTAGAAGTGTTATCTGCAAAAATATTTTATAAACTCACTTCGGACATTTCGGTTTTGTTTAAGTATGGCAAAAACATTTTGGCCATGACCATGTGACACAATAGCAAGGCAACCATGTTAAGAGCTCGAATTCCTTGTATGCTCTTGAATCCGTCTCTAGTAGGGGAAACAAATAGAGATTTAAAGTTCGTCTTGATTGCAAACGATTTCCTCAGTACACGCGTTATTCGAAGCATAAGAGGTGCGGTTCGTTCCACGTCGGCTATTATATTTTATATAAAATATAAAACGCAATTTTATAAAGTTATTATGCACAAAACAAACGAGCGACTTATCTGGTTAAAATAAAAATTGTACATACGATCGAGTTCGTCGGGGGTGCATATTGTTCCTTGTCCAAACATTGACATACTTAAAATGAAAATTGCCACGCCAAACCGTACCCAATCGAAATCTGTTGATTTTTTCGGTATGCGTTTCACCTGACACATGTCATTTTCAACGAGAACTTCGACATGTTGGAACTTTAGAGCAGTCGATCCCACAGCAGAGGCCACGTCATCCGGACCGCAAGAGGACGGCACACAAACACCCCAGTATACCGTAGAAAACTTTGGTAAGCGATGGCCAGGCTGAAAATAAAACAAATTATATGAACGAAAATTAAGGTGGATTTGAAATGTGTCGAAAACTTACGTCGGTCAAATTATTTTTCACTTGGTGGTAAGCACTGATGTAGTTGCTGAAAATAGGGTGTTTTAATTGGATCGCGACCAAACAATATTGTCCCGACATCCCATTGTTGTCGATGGCGTTAATACACTCGTCGAAATCACCATACTGATTCAAATTGCCTCTTAATATTCCCGATGGCATCTTGGCTGATGAATCCATCACTGAAATTTTGCGGCAATAAATAAACGACCGACGCTATAAATTAAAACTATAGGTTTATAATATGCGTATTGAAATAAAAACCAACTTTCCAATGCCCATTTGTCTAGATTTTTCACTCCGTCCAACATATTTTTCACGTCTGCGCTACATTTTTCGTGCTCGCTGTTCTTGAGCTCCTCGTAAAATCCAAAAGGAATTGATTCGAGGCCCGCAGCCCACGCTGCAGAGGCCAGCGAAAAAAGAACGAGCAATGTTAATTCTTTCATCGTCGATTGCTACCATTCAACTAAGACGTGTATACGCTGAACGGAGTTAGTTATATTATAAAGACGGGAAGTTTAGAGGTGACAAAAGTAAAACACATGTTACTGCGGACAATGTAACTTCCTTTTAATGTAAATTTACTATTGTTACATTTTTGTTAACATATAATTTTCTTGTATATCTATATCCGAATTCTATATTTTATAAATTAAACTGTTATGCAATTTGACTGGGCAGTTCGGGAAGGCCAATCGCATACCAATTCCTCTTGATTCCAATAAGTGCCGGGTTGACAAATGAAAGGCATCAATTTCCCATGATCACACATGAAATACTAAAAATAAATATATAGAAACATTTTTAATATATTCATTGTAAATAAAAACAAAATTAAACTTTAATATAATATAATATGTTTTTAATTTACCTCACTAAATATATATTATAATAATATACCTATATGAATAAAATTAGAAGCATGACTAAAACATTTCGTTAGCTCAGAACCAAAAGCTAACTAATAATTTTTTTTTTATATATATACATAATAGAGGTTATTAGTTGTCAATGCTCTAAAATTATTAATTCAAATTTTAAATGGAAATGTTGACGTATTATTTAAAAAGTTATTGAGAAATAAAAAGTTCTAAATTAACACGCAAACTGTTTATTTATAGTGATTTAAATAGAACCTTTTGATTCTTATGATTATAGTGTTGAAACTTGAAAGTTAAAACCAGTATTTTCTTACAGGATAAGATAAATTAATGATCTAAAATATTATACTTATAAATGACAGTACTATCATAAACATCATACTTTTGTTTTAGATTTAACATTACATCAACGTTATTATATCATTTTTCTAACTAAATAAAAAAATATATGCATGTCTAACCATGAAAGTTTTATTTATAGAACTTTTTGGACCACAACTGAAATGTTTTACATCATGTCATTATCGCGGTTTCATTTATTACAAGATAATATAACAGCTAGTTTGAAATATAAATATTATCTCCTGGGATATTTGATATTTTGAGATGGATAGCACTTTTTTTGTTTTAGCTCAAAATCTTTAAAATCTCGCAATAATTATAAATTACGATAAAAATATATTTAAGCTATTAAATAGAATAATCTAGAGAATAGATACATATGTATAATCTATTTGTGCATAGTACATATTATGGTGATTATTTTTTCGAACACTTATTATTTTAAAATTTATCAACGTTTTTGAAAATACTTTTTTTATACGATTTTAAGTCAAAATAAAATCATTTTTTTTTTTTTTATTAAGTTTTCCTTTTTTGAATGAAAACATATATTTTTAATTTAATATTCTGAAGCAGAATATTTTTCAGAGTATTTCGATGGATAAAAATCGGAATTCGAACGAGTAGTTTTTGAGTTATAGTATTTAAAGTTTAAATAAGCGAAGTGAAATGGTACGAGGATACCTCGCAAAATGTTGACCTCCTATTCAGCTCACCTAAACTTTAAATACTTATAATTCATAAGCTATTCGTAGTTTTATTTTGACTGGAAGTTATGTAAAAAGTATTTTCAAAAACATTAATATATTTTGAAATAATGAATGTTGTTCAATAAAAGAATCACTCAGTATACTTTATATTTATATATTATATAGATAATATGTTTATGTTTATAAATATTAACATATTACATTTATAATAAACTTACTATCGCACGAAAATAATAAATAAAAAGCATAAGTATCTAAATATAAATAAAATGAAAAAGGTATATAATGTTAATTATGTATCGAATTAAGAAACATGTTGAGTACTTTGGTGGACCATTAGGGATTGGTAATAAAATATTGAAGTTATAGTTGAAAAACAATTCAAAATTTAATTTACTTAAAATGTTTTCTAAAATAATAACAATTAAAACAATTATTATAATAGATACGTACATAACACAGAGTATATTAGTATAGAATAGATATTATATATTACACATATTATACTCTAAAACAATAGTTGACTAATTTTCATATTAACTTTCTCTTAATTATAATTCATCATTGTTTAATGAGTTGCTTAAAATATTTTCAATTAGGCTAAAGCCCCTTTTAAAAATAAAAATTATTATATTAAACTACCTAATACTAAATGGATTATAGAATTTAAATAATAGGTAAGTATGTCTGTATGACAATTGACTTTCGGTCTCATAATTGGAAAGTTACTTTTACGTAATAGTGGATTGGGAAATAAATATTTTTAAGATTGTTTTTGGAAACTTATAAATTTGATTACAGAAAATATTTGAGTATATATTAATACACTTTTCAAAATTCAAATAATTGATTTTAAAATAAAAACTTTTTTCTGTGTTTTATTAAAAACTTTATTAAATTTCATTGCATTTCGATTGTACGTAATACAAATTAGAGTATTTAATCAATTTTCTAATAATAAAAAAAAAATCTTATTTGAGCAAATTAACAAAAATTTAATTCAATATTTAATAGTTAGAGAAACATTGGAAATAGAAAATAATTTTATTAAAAAGAGTTAAAAAATTATTAAGAAAAAAACATTAGTACTTGTTGGCGATACGCCCGTCACTATTTTTCGGTACTGGATTTCCTTTTAAATACAAACTTTTTTATGATTTATAAACGTTTAAATACAAATTATTGAAAAAAAAAAAACAAATTTGCTACTGCTGTTTTGTGATTACTCTACATATTCATACCAAACCTTTGAACACACAGTAATAGCAAGTTGTTTGTAGTGAATCGTGTACGTACATAATAAAAGTTAATTTACGTATATTATTTAGTGATGAATCAGCTGTTCTAATTTTACAACAAAATAAAATGATTTACCTACTTAAACATTTAGCACCTACTAGTCCTACCGTCATGACGACGGGTATATGATTTGAAATTATGTCTACTAATTATAAAGTAATGACATTATTATTAGTTTTTGAATTTTTCAATAAACACCTTAACTGAATAAAAAGTGATTACAATTACTTATTTTTGTTATATAATATTATCAGTTATTATTTTAGTTATTGCAGTTTACTGCAATTATAAAGGCATATATTGCATTAAGTAGTTATATAGTATATTAGTATAGAGATTATATAATATAATATATGTCTTTGTTATGAATAAAATAAAATAATATTTAAACTCCAAAAAAAGGGATTTGTGTTTGTTTTGGATTTGAATAACACAATATGTAGTATATTTACTATTCAGTCAATAACTTACTTTATTACAATAATTACTAGGCGAATATTCTCCTTGTTTGCATCCTATTGATTTTTGACCATATGTTTTTACAACTTTATTTGTTTCTTTAACTGATATAGTTGTAGGTTCAGTAGGTGCTTGCATGGTAGTGTCTTTCTTATTTTGAGTGGTTATCTCTGGAGGTATCAACCAATCGGGCTAATGGAATAGCAATTATACAATACTTAAAAAATAAATAATAACACAAATATAATAAAGTCATTCTAGATTTTATACCGTAGGAGTAGTTGTTATTTGTACAACTGGAGGGGTGTATGTTTCCATAGAGTCTCGTAGAACTCGAATGAGAGGATTTTTGAGACCACAAATACTATGAAAGTCGTCCATATCTACAGCCCAAGTCATTGCACCGCCGTAGCCTTTGTTTTTAATATGTTCCATCTTATATGATAAACTTATGGCATTTTCATAGCCGATCCACTGTGTACCTATTTTTTTTTTTTTTTATCGCGTATGTAGTACAAATTACCATTATATTATTAAGTATATCAAAATAATTCTTAAAGTATCTGGTAATTATATACAATAATAGTACCTTTATATGTATACGGACAAAGGCCAATTGGATCCCACATTTGAGTCCAACCATCGTCGTCTTGTAAATATTCACATATCTCGTAGTAAGCCAAAAATCCGACAGCTTGTGTGTAATTTCCAGGTTCACCACCTCCTGCTTCTTTGTTGATGTATGTGCCAATATTGTAATTTTTATTACTAGCGCTCAATGTAAATGTTCGGCCATAGAATGGTACACCCATAACTAATTTATTTGGTGGAC
Source organism: Rhopalosiphum maidis (assembly GCF_003676215.2). NCBI lineage: Eukaryota > Metazoa > Arthropoda > Insecta > Hemiptera > Aphididae > Rhopalosiphum > Rhopalosiphum maidis. Next base: position 8,680,562 of record NC_040878.1, read on the forward strand.
AACCAAGATCCACCCATAATTGCATTCCATCTGCCTACAATTCATAAAATGCATAACACTAAGACTAAGGGTATGACACGATACAAATTTAAAATTTAACTTAAGTTACACACAACATTTAGTTTTTCATAAGCATACTGATCAGAAGGTCTTCTAAACAATGGACTATGGACATCCGCAAACCCAGCCCAATTTCCTCTTAAATCGTAAGCCATTACGTGTACAGCATCGGTTAAACTATATTAAAAATACAGTAATACATAAATAAATAATATTTGATAATTCTCATGTTCTAAAACAGACACGATATTTTTAACTAAATGTTTGTATACATTTTATATTATCAAATTTATTTTTTTTATTTATTATTATGGTTTAAACAATAAAATTGTTAACCGATATTAAATTTATTATTAATACCTACTTTATATTTAACAAAATTGTAAGTTATAAATAGGTAACAATTGTATAAAGAATAGTTTACCGACATAAACCTGGAACGTAATAACCTTCCATTAATCGGAATTTGGCTAATGGCACTGCCATTGTTAATTGCCATGAAGTATTTTGATTTTCAAATTCAGCTCTTAGTTCTTGTACAAAATAATAAAAATTATTGCGATCTGAATAAGCTCCGTCTCGGTCCACAGCACCAGGATATTCCCAATCGAGGTCTAAGCCATCAAATTCGTATTTTTTAAGAAATTCTAAAATCATAAAAATATGTATATTATATAAATATTTAGGTATAATCCTTAAAGCGACTAACCTATTACACTTTTGATAAATATTGCTCTTTTCTCCGCAGAAGACACTAATGTAGAATACTTCTTGCCCCCCTCTCCCCAACCACCAAGAGCTACCATGAACTTAACGTCTGGGTTCGTTATTCGAAGATCTGTGAAATTCTTGAAACCATTTCTATTTACATCGATCTAAAATGTATTAACAAAACTCAAGCAATAAGTATTTATAGTACATATATATATTATACATATGTATAAATAATAATTTAATAAGAAAAAAAAATGTTAATTACTTCAGGTTCAAGAACACTTATACTCCAAGTCGAATTGTCTACTCCGACAAAAGAATAAATAACATGGGTACAATCTTTGACCGGTATATCGTCTACGGTATATTTTCCAATGCCCGGTCGATAAATGGCCCAATTGCTGAAGTAGCAAACGACTTTCGCACAATCTACAATAGAACAACAATTAGATAATTATACAACTTGCAACCATAGGTGTTTGTATATATTGATATATCGCACTTGAAAAATACATTTAAACATGTATAAATATTAAACCGAAATGGATTACCTAGAATTGGCGTCGCACTCAAAATCAACAATACTAAAAAAGATAATGTTCTTTGCAGCATCATCATTATAGTAATTATTATATCTATATGTTTTTGAAATAATATTCGATGACTCCAAGTATAATATTGTGTGTTATATAATTCAATTGTGTTTCCACTGGCAGTCCTCTCGGTAATGATGTCGTCGGTTGTATCAAAAACTAATTTATAGTCTGGTCGACACTCAACAGACAACAGTCAATATACCATTCCAATGTCAATGTACGTCCACCACATCACATTGCAGAACAAATACGCGCACACGCTCACACTAGAAATGCACTCGCACACATTAACTAGTAAACAGGTAATATAATATTTCGACTTCTTCCTTCGTAAGGCACTAAGGTCGCGTTGGATGAGGCTACGGTTAGGCTGATTAGGGACGGTTGTTGAATAGTAACGAATTAGCGGAGAAAGCCTTCCGGAACAATAGAGAATTATTGAAACCGTAGACAAATGATTAATAATCTAGATTTTCATATATATTATAATTTGAATCGTTTACTAGAAGTAATATATATACTTTTTTTTCACTACCGACTCATCGATACATTAAATTGATGAGAGAAATAGAAAACATTGTGCCATTTGTACTTAAATAGTGCGCATTACATTTAATTTTGATATATTATGATGAATATATAACATAATAATATGTTATCGGCTCGTGCATATGTGCGATGGTGCGGTTGCACTCCCTACAGAAATTAACAATTTATAGTACAAATATATTTACAAAATAAATAGGTACATATTTTAGTACATATATAGTATATTATACATTAAAAAATTAACAATTAAATATATTTTTAATTATTATTAAAATTATTTTCATAGTTTATTAATTTATTATAATATTGTTACGAACTCGCTATGTTATTATACAGGTATATGGATAGCTATATACGCCTATGCAACGCTGCAGCTTGTGCGATATTGTGAATCGCATATAAAAATACCAGTTTCTCCTATAAACTGTAGGTTTAATAATGTTATACGAGTAATAATATCATCACGACGACGCAGCGGCTATAGAAGCTTATGATGTGCGGCGAATTTTGTCGCTCAAATCGGACGGTAACGACGTGTTTAATTTTTTATATGATTTATTATAGTTCTTTAATTTTTTCATCGCATTCCTGTGCTAAACTACTATGAGCCACCATTGGTATACAGTAACTTATTATAGATATACCTAAGTGTCCTAAGTTACTAATAGATATGATGAACTTTGAAAGTGTTTATCTTATATTTAATATACTTAAAAATATGGCTTCAAATTGTTATATTAGTGCATTATAAGTATACATATTTTACCTACAATCATTTATGAGTTGTACACTTTGAGCATTACATACATTATTGATTGCTATTCACAACTATTACAGGGATATAATGAAATTTGAGTGGATGTTTATGTGTTTTATATAATATATATTTATATTTTTTTACGTTCTTGATTTTTAATCAAATAAGTACGGTAATTGAAATGAAAAAAGTCAGAATTTTTAAAACTTCAAGAATTTGTGTTAAATAGAAAAATGATAAAAATGTAACTCAGTTTTAATGAGTTAGTAGATAATTAAGCTAACTTTAACATAAAATATTAATGAGAAAGATCAATTTGAATCCACAAAAATGTCGGCGGCGTGAACAGCCTCAAAATTTCTATTTTTTTAACTTTTCTCCAAAATTATTATAGCTAAAAAGTTGGTTGATAGGCTCATTAAAAAGGGATTATCAAGTAGATATAAAATGTAAGATTACAAATTTTCAAAAAAAATTATTTAATTTTTCACAGTTAAAAAAATAGTTATTTTTGCTAGATTTTCATTTAGTGTGGTAAATTACTGAAACTAGAGAACAGATTTTGATATTTGGGGTCTTGTTAGATTCGCATTGTCTAGGAGAATTGCTATGCAGATTTTTAGAACTTTATCTTCAATTGTTAACTCACTACAAAGCTATAAAGCTGAAAAACATAAAAACGCCCTATAAAATGTGTTTTAATTTTTTTTGAAGTTCTGTAGTGAATTAACCATAAAAGATAAAGTTCTGAAAATCTTCATTGCACTTCTAGCCAATGTGAATCTAACAAGACCCCAAACAACAAAATCCGCTCCTCGGTTTCAGAGATCTATCTCACTAAATGAAAATGAAAATAAAATAAATTATACATACATATAACATATTGCATACAATTGATACATTTCTAAAAATTGAAAACCAAGAAAGTTTACATGCGATCTCTGGCTTGACAAACGTTTTTTTTAAAAGTAGGATAGAAATATAATTACTGTTTTTTATTTGTTTACAAATATTATGTTTTTATATTGCATCTTTTAAAGAATTTACACTTTAAAAGCATATTTTTGTTGTATTAGGTAAAATTTTATTAGTGCAAATTAAAATTTATTTTTGTGAAATTTAACGTGGAATTATTACACATCATAAATAAGTGAAAACAACTAAATTTTGTATTCCCTTATTAAGAAAAACAATATTATTATTAATATCATTTTATCTAGCTTAAATTAACAATGAAAAAAGAACTTATGTTGTGTAATTTATAAATTTATAATTATTGAGTCTTTAATAGGTGAATGTGTATACCAACATACCGATTTGTTATTTAAAATAATTTTGATATTTAAATCTAAAAACAGTTTTAGTACACTTATTTGATATTTTGATGTTTTATAGGGCATATTTAACATTTTATAGTGAGTATATGTATATTAAATTTTTTAGTGGATTAAAATCCACCATTTAATTTTTATAGATGTAAATAATACTATATAACATACATATGTATTAAAACAAATTAACTTTTTATTCATATATACTAGAGCCTTGAGGTTTCCTACTATAAGTATACTCGTATAATAAGTAAACAAGTTATTAGTTTATTACATTTTAATTTTTAAGTCTTTTTTTTTAAATTTATTTTATTTTACTAACAGATTCACATAATATAACATACAATTTATTAATATAAAACAAAATTACCTAAGTACCCTTTTAAGCTGAGCTTAAGATGGGGTATGGAATTACAACATACTTATTACTATATAATAGTATATATTTGAATCTATATATAGACAGGTTTAAGTATAATATTAATGCCGGGTATCACATATCAATCATTAAACTTTTAATGAATCAACAGTGAGCTTAATAGTCCCTTAAGTATGATTTAGTGACCATGATTGGACCATTAAATGTAACTATGTAATATTTTTTTTAACGACCCGGCATGCCAAAAATGAGTTAAAATAAAAAAAAATACATATATACTACATAGGTAACATAGTATGTAACTACTACTTACGAGTAACAACTTGTTTATAATGTACAATGATATAACTGATATAGGTACTTATAACATGACATAAATTAAACACGAATGAAAACAAAACAATAAAAACGTAATTAACTCATAGATCATAGACCATAGTATTTTAGTTGATACAAATAAACAAAAATAATGATGAAAAATAACAAAAAAAAAAAATAGTCCATACTGCAATAAATTAATACAACTGACGTAGGTGCAGGTACCTAAAATATATTTTTAAATTTTTAACAAAATATCTAGGTAATACTGTTCTTTAATTCTGCCATACCTACCCATACGTATAAAAATATTTATTTTTTTTTAACGCAGGTCACGTACTAATAGAGTATGATAAATGCCTATAATGTTAAATTTATTGATAGGTAGGTAAAAAATAACGATATCTGACTTGTATAAGAATGAATTGATGAGCCATCGAGAAAATATCACAGCAAATAATTTTTTTATTTGTATTTTAAGGAAAAAGGAATTTGATTTAATTCAGTATTTAATTATGAAAAATAATCTACGAGGTTATAATTGTTAACATGAATACGAAAAGGATATTATTTTTTTTTTTACCTGAAGACAGCAACATTTCTACAACAAATAATATAATTAAAAATAAATTTTTGGTTAGGTGTAAAACTGTGTAACTTTATATCTACGTAACAAAACTCATCCCTCACTATATTTTTTAATTTAATATAAACCACCAAGCATTTTTAAGGGTCATATTGGAAAAAAATGTATTTTTCAGTATGCATGTATAGGCAATTTGTAAAATCTGTAGATTTACTACCTATTGACCTGCCATTTATGGGCAATATGAATAATTATCTTAGTATTATATTGTACACTACACTGCTTGGTAATTTAAATTATGACACAACTAGATCACTGTTAAACTAATATATTAAATGTCTATTCAAGATTAATATACTTATATGTATATATATATATATATATATATAACCCTATAAATACAAAGTTACTATACAAATCTAAATATATTATATATATTATTATTTAACTAAATTAAATTAATTTATTTTTACTACCTTGTTATTATGTTAAGAAAATAATTTACTACCTACTAATTAACTATTGAGTATTGGATATTGGAATACCGAAGTCTTATTGAATGTGCTTACATTATTATTACTTCTCGTTTGTTATTATATTGTATATATATATATATATTTCTTTATATTTTTCTATGACACATACTAAACAGCATTCTTCTTATTGTGTATCACACATTTTCTGAACGCTTTTCATTATTTAATAGAATAATAATAGTACATGTAGAGCTTATATTTTACGCTTATAAATTTGTATTATTCCACTTGAGATGGTTTTACTAGCCCTTGTTGTACTAGATTTTGCAATGAAGCTGCTATGATGTTCGCAGTTGACTTACGATAGCCACCGGACGTCAACATAACTAAAGGAATATTATTTTGTTGAGCTAATTTGAACACCATTTCATCTCTTTGTATTATTCCCTAAAATTAACGTTATGACATTTTTTATTTGAGAAGAATAAAATATTAAAAATTTGTTAACTGTTGTTAAAATACACGTGGCCTTATTAAGTCAGACTCAGACTTTACATATAATATGTATATTGTCATATAACATATGTGTTTGATATTGTAGATTGTTCTATGTTTCTGATTTCTCCTCATTATCGAAAACGTAATTAAATTATGTAGGAACTGTCAAAAACATATGTTATATGACAATGTATGCTAAGTCTGGACTAGGTTTATATTTGCTTATAAATAAATGGTTTTAAAATTAAAATAAATATTTAAATTACTATACAGTGTTCACGCTAAGAGGTACCACGAAATTTTTCAGTTGGATGACCTTGTATTGAAATGGGGTTTTCGGGGAAAGAAAAGGGCTACCAAAATACACAATTTCAGATAAATTTCAAATTTTACAGAATCGATTAAAGTATTTTTTTTTAAACAGTTTTTGTATAAAAAGTTTTTTTATAGCTACAAAATTGTCAAAGTTATTTATAGTATGTTGAATTTTAAATTTACGAATAATCTGTTTTTGACAAAATTTGAACTAAATTCAACTTTATGTTATTTTAAAATCGAAATAATATTTCCGATATTGTTAAATGCCTATTTATAGATAAATAAGATAATAAAAAGAACTTGGCGACATTCGCTGGTAATTAAAATAGTGAATCCGGTTCGTTATACATTATTTTATAAATAATTGTTGATAAATTATTTTCACTGAGACACTGACTTGTAATAATTGTGTTAATAATTTAAAACTAGTCTTATGACAATTGCTATTCACATAACGTTGTGTTTTTAAACATTTATTAAAATGAATAACAGTGAAAAAGTCGAACTTATTATAATTTTTGGCGAATATAATCGTAATTCTCGACAAGCAGCTCGGGTGTACGCAGATCGATATCCAGATATGTTTCACCCACATCATAATTATGTCCATAGACTTCCAAGTGGATTAAATGAAAACGGTCAATTTCCTAATAATCAAAATAGACAACGGCAGCCTAGACCAAATAATTTTGATGAAGACACTGAATTGCAGGTAATGGCTTACATACGACCTTATCCACGTTTATCAATAAGACATGTATCTCGACAAATTGGTGTATCATTGGGGGCAGTACATAATATTTTGAAAAAATACAAAATGCATGCGTATAAACTTGAGTTTATCCAACATTTACGAATCGGAGATCCTGAACGTAGATTACAATTTTTGACATGGTTTAGTGTTCAATTTGAAATCTACAATTTATTTTATAATCGTATTTTGTGGAGTGATGAATCTAAGTTTACAAACAACGGAATAATAAATAAACAAAACAATAGATTTTGGGACGATACAAATCCACACTGGTCTCGAAAAACTAACTTTCAGACAGTTTGGGGTATAAATGTGTGGTGTGGATTAATCGGTGGAAAACTTATAGGTCCTTATTTTTATGATAAGGTAGATATCTAGATTTTCTTGCCAATCAGTTACCATTACTGTTAGAAAGTGTTCCATTAGCCACGCGGAGTAATATGTATTTTCAACAAGATGGTGCACCAGCACACAACGCCAATATTTAAATGACATTTTTCCCAACCGATGGATTGATACCTATGGAGTAATTCCATGGCCGGCAAGATCTCCAGATTTGACCCCATTGGATTTTTTTTTATGGGGCATTTAAAAAATTTTGTATATGTGGACCCATCTATTAATGTACAAGATTTAAAAAACAAAATTAGTCTGGCTTGTAATATTTTAGGAGAAGAAGAAATAAATGCTAGCACATCAAGGGAATTTTTAAAACGTTTGGAATCATGATTGGAACATCAAGGTGGAAACTTCGAATAATTTATTAAATAGAACTGTTATTGCAAATAAATACATTTTAATTTCAAATTCAAAGTGTGTAAACTTTTATAATTTTCATTACCTTCAATTAGCTAACTTATTTCAGATGTATGAAAGGAAAAAAATGAGAGTAAATTACGATAAAAAATTGTTCATTTTATCTTATTGTTTATAAATAGGCATTTAACAATATCGGAAATATTATTTCGATTTTAAAGTAACATAAAGTTGAATTTAGTTCAAATTTTGTCAAAAACTAGATTATTTGTAAATTTAAAATTCAACATACAATAACTTTGCCAATTTTGTAGTCGTATAAAACTTTTTATACAAAACCTGTTTAAAAAAAAATACTCTAATCGAATATGTAGGAAAAAATGGTATTGTCATTTAAAAGAAAAAGTAAATTTTATTGCGCATGCGCGTACCGACAGGGTTAAAAATTTGAAATTTATCTGAAATTGTGTATTTTGGTAGTCCTTTTCTTTCCCCGAAAACCCCATTTCTGTACAAGGTCATCCAACTGAAATATTTCGTGGTACCTCTTAGCCATGAACACACTGTATTATTTTACAATTTTTACATGACCAATATTATTAGACTATACGGGAGCATAAAAATAACTGCATTTTTTTTTAGTTTAACTGAAATCTGTGATATAATATTAGAAATAATAATCACAAGTGTTCAACTTTAATATGAATATTTTAGATTCTAATTAGAGCGACGATTTATTGGTCTATTAGTATTTGGTACCTATTGGTTTTAGGATGATTAATTTTATTTATATATTTTTTTTATGCCGTCATCTGTCATTATTTTTTGAAGCAGTAAAATTATCTTCAACTTTGAGAGCAGTTTCTGATATAAAATTCAATCTATTTGATACTTGGGGTCATAAGTAATTCTTACTAGTCTAACTAGTCTAAGTACAAAGTACTTTTCAAATAATTAGGTAAAATTTAAAAAAGAAAACAGAAATTTGAATAACTAGAGACTCTAATTTTCTACCAAATCGTAATATTTTCAATTATTATGCATTAGTATGGTAATTTAAAGAATATTTTGGCTTATTTGTACTATTTATAAATATTTAAATTTTTCAAATATTTTCAACTTATGTATGAAAAATTCTTGTTTATGACTTTCTGAGTAAATAATTTGAAAATAAAATACAAGATTTCTTGTAATATTTTTTTAGCCGATTTAAACAAAATATATCGAAAATACACAACTAAAACACAAAAATCACAATTTACTTTTATAAGCGTTTAAGTTCAAATACCTATAAATAGTGGCGTTGCCAGGATTTTAAAATGGGGAGAGGGGACTAAACTCAAAATACTAAAAAAAAAAACATAATCAAACAATTAACAATAACAGTTCATTTTTAAATCAAGTTGATATAGTCAATGAGGTGCATACCCCTCATACTGCTCCTTCCATAGCTACGCCATTGCTAGTGAAATTCATCAAAATTATGAAAATATTTGAATAATTATATTGAAAGTTATTCTACGTAAATTTTATTTATTAAAAAAAAAAAAAAATATGGGCGAAAAGTTAAAATGTTGGTTATTTTGTTACTATTAATACTATTCATAAAAGTTTGAAATTTAAAACTAAATACTTCATAAGTTATATCTACATGTAGCAATTTAAAAATATATGGTTATAATTTTTTTAAAAGCATTTAATTTATTAAAAACTAAAATTTGGTATAATCTAAGTTAGAATTTCTAAAAAAATCTATGGTCTAGTTTTAGTTATTACAATTGAAAAATTTACAAAATAATTTGTAAATATTTGCAATTTTAACGATGTATTTTCAATATTTTTTAAGGGGCCGCTACACCAATATTTGTTTTCTCTGTCTTTTTCCTACATAAAAATAAATTAAAAGATATTAAAAAGATTTTCTGTATTTCCACGATTATGACTTTCATCTGGTTCAGTTTAAGGCAAAGGAACTTATTATAAATTTTTTAAAGAAGAATATTATCTGTGCTTTGACCAGATAGATTTTTAATATTTACATTTTTTATAAATATAGCATGTTTTAATTTAAAATAATTTCGATTAGTTTTAATCATTAATAACTTATTCAAAAATGTAAATATTAAAGATCTACTCGAACAATGCACAGGAAATATTCTTCTTTATAAAATATATTATAGGGGTTTTGCCCTAAACTGAATCTGAGAGTCGTAATTGTGGAAATACGGAATATCTTTGTACTTTGTTCTGATATTATGTGAGAGATGGACAGAAAATAAATGTTACTGCAGCGGCTTTTTAATTTCTGGACGTACACTTTAAAATAAATATTTTTATAAAGCCTTTTCATTTATGAACAAAAATGATATTACACATAATATGTAAATCGACTATTTATTTTGTGATGGTGGCTGATCCTATGGTATTGTAGGAAAAAGGGACCGATCTAATATCGGTCGTGAGACTCTGGGAATGAAGGAAAGTACGAAGATGTATGCTTTTTAATTTTTAATAATGTCTCATTGTATATTTATACTTACCAAGACTTAATTGAATATAAAATAAAAGAACTATTTACTCATGGACCTTAGTATAAGCTATAAAATCTGAATATATAATATTTTAATATTAACAAAGAACACACCTATGGTTTATATATTTTTTATTAATTTTAGTTTCAAAACAAAGAAAGATATTAATTCACTGAACAATGTAGGTATTGCAGTGCACACATAAATTATGTATAAAAATATTTTTGGAATGAAGAACTCAAAAAGATCATAGTAATAATATAGTATAAATCCTTTTTTTTATAAATTGAAAGCGGGTCTCAGATAGTAAGAAACAGTTTTTTAATACCGTATTATTTTTTTGCCAAAATTACACACAATAATGTACAAAGCTAAAACATTAAAAAAATTTTAATTTGATGTGATTATGTGAATACAACTTAAATACAAGCATAAATTGTGATAATCTATTTAAATGGATGCTATACTAGCGTGTGTTGTCTCCGTCTTACAAATGTAAAACATAGCAAAAACTTTTTTGCGCTGAAAAGAATCGCGAAGATTACAGTCATAACCAAGAAACGAAATTTTCACTACATAACAAGGAGAACTTTGGCTGAGAAATATCGTTTCTATTTTTTCGATATCAGAATTACATAAAATGTTATTCAAATTTGAAAAACGCAAAAATAATGGATTTTGAAACAATAAAAACTTTTTTCATATAAGTGATAAAAAATAAAAACAATATTTCAAAGATAATGTTCTTAACTATAATATATATCAATTTTGAGTCTTAACTATCACTACAGCCTGAATGATTTTATCCCTCAAAAAACAGTTTTTGCTATGTTTTATACATTTGTAAGACGGAGACAATACATCTGGGTGTAGCGTCCTCTCAATTCTTGAAATTAGGTATATTAAAAATTAAAGATTACCCAACTAACATATTTTAATACATAGTTTAAATATAATTTTTACCTATTTTACTAATAATATAATTAATTCAATTTTATAACTTAATCTAATATTATCATTGACATGAATAGTATTATGAAAAATATCAAATAAAACTTGCCTCTGGAGTAATAGAGAGCAACCCCAACTTATCTCCTTTTAAAATGTCTGTCCCCGCGTTATAAATAATGAAATCTGGTGTAACTTTTATGAGCGATTCAATCAAAGCACTAAAAATAAAAATAAAATCTATATATTTGTATTCATTATTAAGATGAAAACAATTAATAGTTTTTAATAAAAGTGCACAATGACTAACATCATACATTATAGTAAATGAATAAAAGCATCAGATCAACAAATACATTATTTAAAGTCTGGTATCATTAATTTGAGCTGGCTTGAGAATTATCGTATCAGTATCACTATGTATAATTTATATTATATATTTTTTTTTATTTAAAAGAATATTTAAATCGATTGCTAAAACGTCACGAGCCACATCTCACATATTTTATGAAATTGAGATATTAGTAAAAATATGTACTATTGTCATGTGTTTCTATGCGTTGAGTGTAAAAACATCTTTAGTTATACTTTTTTTTTATGTATAAAATTACAACCGAAAAATCTGGTTGAGAGTGAAACAGTCTTTAGTCAATGACTTGTGGCGTTTTTACTCTCTTCTGATCCTTATACTCATACTAGGTTTTATTTTTAAAACATATTTTGAAAGTAAGGCAAATACTAATAATGTACCTAGTATAAACTGAATGTAGTATAGCCAGTATAGGTCGATTATTTCGAAGACATTTCAGTTTACTAATAATTTGGTGAGAAAGGAAACAGTAGCTTTTAATGTATAGTTTTTTTCACTGCTATGCTTATAAAAAACGGATGATAACAACTAGTGAAAATATTAATAGCGCCAATAATTTCTGGTAGATACTACCCGGAACAAACCATATTAAATTACCGATAGATAAAGACATTTTACCGATAAATTTAAATAAAATGAAAGAAATAAAAAAATCTGCACCTCTTTTTAAAATAATAAATTCATTTTGGAATGAAATTTTCAAGGCGTACTATGGAAAAATAAAATATGAAAAACGTGTGAAAATTAGTAATTTAATGTTGTAATATCACGAATCAAAATATACTTAATACTTAATATATTTTAATTCGTGTGTAATACTATTCAAATGTAATAATTTACTTGATGTTTATAATATAATACTGGCACAATGTAATAATATGAACTTTTTATCCTTAATAAAGTTATTTCCTATGTGTTAAATCAAATTTTGGTTTGTCATATTTTCATTGATTGGAAAAACGTTACAATTCATAAAACTTTAAAAGTTAATTATAAGCATAAGCATAAATTAATTTTTTTTACGCAAAAATTATTTATAATTAGTATATGATATGTTTTAATAAGTAATTTATTCTTAAATTCATTTTTTTTCAAAATTATTTATATTATATAGTTTTTATCAACTATCTAAAAGTTTTAAATAATTGACTCATTTGCAATCTATATTAAATATTAATATTAACTTTGTACATATTTTCAGTATACCCTTACAACAATAATTAATATTATTATTAAAAGTATTTTAAATAAATATAAGTAGTATTTTTTAGTATAATAATATGAGTTTTATTTTAATTGTATTCATTGTCTTTTTCAGTTACAAATAAAAATTAATTTCAAATTAAATTGTAAGAAAATTGATATTTTTATATCATAAGTAATCCGAACAACTCTTTTTCGCAAACCTGTTCAGATTAACATAATTCTACTGTACCTACTAGTTTTTTCTGCAAAATCTATTTGCTATTTACTAGATATTAGATATTTGAATTTAAATAAATATTTATGATTTTTACTGCTTATAAATTATAATAATTCTATTAACTATTTAGTTTTCACAACACATACATAGTCATTTAAATAATACATAACCTGGTGGCTGGTTATTTGATTAATTTAAACAAATGCATAACAATACGGTAGTTAGTTTCTTAGGTAAATGTATCTATTACCTACAATACTATTATTACCATTATTCATTACAATAATTTTTAAGTGCAATTTTAATTCTAAAATTGTTGTTTACTGTAAAAAAACTATTGGTGGTAACTAATAATCATACGCCTATATAATACATGTAATAAACTGACCATGCAGAGTTAAGTGTAACAAGGTTATAAACATATTAATATATTATGACAAATGTAAATTGCAAAATAATACAGGTGCATACTATTTCATATGGATATTAGAATTAGGAAGGGGTAAAAATGTAGTATGAAAAATGTACAAAATACAAATGTTATTCATATGCATACATTAAGAATTTCATGTTTAGTGAATTACACTAGGTACTTACTAATAAAATACTATACAATACATTGTGCTTATAACACTAATAGAACAATTTATATTAAATGTAATATTCATTTATTTACAAACTTATATATTTGCTTTAAATATTTTAAATATAATTTTATTTTATTAACTAATAGGTTTTTACCTTTCAACAGTGGTTAAATATTCATAATCTTGAACAAAGTAATCTAATTTTACAGCTTTGAAATCGCGGTTTCTGCATATGTATCTTTAGGGTATATATTTTTATTAAATACATCAATAATAAATACTTTTGAGTTACCAATAAAATCCCTTTCGTATCCATTACCCTTTGAAAAATGTACATTTTTGAAAACAAAACTAATGGTTTTTTTTTTTAGTGTTTTGACTAACCTGATGAGCATCTAAATCAATAATCATCACCAATTTACAGTCATTTTCTTGTAATGCATCATTCACAACCAATGATATATCAGCATATGGACAAAACCCTCCACCACGATCTTTACTACAGTGATGAAAACCTCCTCCTAAATTAATAGCAACTCCTTCTTTTCGAGCTATTTTTCCAGCTAACCTTGTGCCTCCAACCTGAAATCTAAAAAAATCTAAAAATAATTATTATGAAGTAATTTGAATCTAAGTTTGTTTACCTAAGGGGTCTTAAATATTGTCTTTGAACCAAAAAATTAGGAAATAAGACAATCACGGGAATTTCTGATATACGTGCAGCAACATAACTCCACTATTAATTAAACAATCGTAGAATATAATATATTATAAAAACTTATTTTTTTACACTAAAAATTTTAATTGATACATCATATTGTTAATATAAAATTATTATTGAAATAAAATAATTTTATTACAATAGGTACCTATTTACTTTTAAACTTTTAAGATATTTTCCACTATGAATCGTAAGCAGTTCATCTTCAGTAATTTCATCAGGAACATAGATATTATTTTGATTTAAACCCAAGGTATTTTTTAGTATCTAAACAAATATTGATGGATTATTAATTAATAAATATGTATTGGTATTAAATATTAAGTACCTGAATATTAAAAATATTAATTTTTTGAATAAGATATATAATTGGTTATCATACCATTATAGTTTTAATAAATAATAATTCACACATTGATTATTAATTAAATGAGATACAGGAAAGCTATAAGCTGCAAAACAAGTCCAAAGCCATTCAAGAGAAATTCACCATTTTATAATTATTAAAAAAAATTTTTTTATTTTTTTTTAACTATAATATTTTAATCAAATGTACCAACTCTTCTTTTTTTAATTCTAAATTCTACTTGTTAATTAAAAATCAAAAGAATTTTAAGTTACTCATCAAAACGTATTCAATAAATACTTAATACTTAATAACTATCTAATCTTTTGCATAATTATTTATAAATTAAAATTAACAATTAAATAATATATTATATTATTGTATTGTCTTCTTTTGAAAACTAAGAGCAATAAAAACTACACAGGATCAAGGTTTAATTCAAGTGAAAGGTTCAGATACTATATTAAAGTAAGTTTTAGTAAGTTTTAGTAGCTTACTTTGTAAATGTGTGCCCATTTTTTCGAATCAAAGGGATGTAAATTTTCAAGACCAAAAAATGTAACATTATATTCTTTTCTATACACTATTGGCCAACATTCTTTGGATTTTATTTCAACCATTACAAAATACTGTCTTCAAAAGTTTAGGTACCAACCTAGATAAATCATTTCTCAGTTTATTATAAATATTATGAATTATATTATTTTGTGACTAATATAACAAGTCACTATCATTATTTGTTAATAAATTCAAAGAAAAGAGTGCCTAACAGTAAACAAAGTTTTCAATATTTGCTATATTATATACTATAGAATTTATATATGACCACTGAAGTATATAAATACATAATATAATATATTTATTTCAATAACTATAATAAAACAGGACTACTGAGTATACTGATTACTGTAATACATACTTAAGTACTTAACTTCCTCAAATTTAAATTCCAATGACAAATCTATAATTAATTAAGGTAAATCAAAGTTTTTTACTTATATCGATTATTGATAACCTAATGGCTAATACCATTGGTTATAAATAGTACTATTTATAGTCAATACTTAAGGCTAATACCTACTGAAATTAATTAACAATTAATTATGAATTATGAATAATAAATTTTAATTTAATTTATTTTGTGATAACGATTTAGTTTTAAAAATATATGAAGATAATAAGTTAACTATCATAGAGTTACTCTATGATAACTATTGACTTGATAATAGAAAATATATTTTATACTTTAACCATGATTCAAACATTATTACACATTATACCATGGTTATATGTGTTAGGTTATACCATAAATCAAGTTTGTTCAATAGGAAATCTGAAATAGTTGAATTTAAAATGTTCAGAGGGAATATCAATGTATCATTGTGTAAGTATGTCATTACAAACATTTCGGCAAAATCATATATTTGGATTATATTATATCGCCAAGGAGGGGGAGGCGTTTTGGTGTTTAAACAAGGTGTTTTAATATTCAAAACGCTCTTGGTTACGCGACCGAGGCCTGAGTACATTTATTACTTATTAAAAGGTTAAATTAAATTGTATACCCTTTAAAACAAGATAAGTCACTACCTAACTCATTTGACTATAATACTTACATGACAAATTTACTGATTGAATGAAGAATTCCATGTTAATATTATATATTTTCTCTAGGTTAAGCTAATTACAATTATTTATTATGGTGAGTAAAATATTGATAGAAATATCATTCCAACCATATTTTATTCATTTATTCTCCCATCCATACTCAAATTATTAATAATTAAACAATTGAAAAACATTCCGTCGTTTCCCGTTTAATACCAAACAGTTATTTGGTTAGGTAGTCGCGATAACCAAAAAATACCATTAAATACATTTTTAGTTTTTGTCTGTATGCATATAATTTTTAATTGTTTCACATTTTAAAGTTATTCTAAATTAATAATATTATTATGTTATTTTAAAATTAATATTGCTTATATTTTAATGTGATATAATTAAATAGTAAATACCCAAGCTTCATACAACTAATTTTTTATTGAAAATACTAACCCCTTTCCCAAAAAAATGGATAATAGTTTCTAAAAAATAAAAACCAATCAACTCATTAATGAGCGATTATTATAATGTATTACAGTAGAATCCCTCTTGTTTGCAATTCCAATTGATCTGACTACAATATTATCAATATTTAGTAAATTGTTTTAAAAATACATTTGAATTTACCAATTTATATTAACAATTTAAAGTCTATAATAATTACAATCACGTTTATTATTATATATTTTTTTTATGACAAAAAACAATACCTAATTTTCGATTATTTAATTCCCATTCAGTAGATTTTTTTACAAAACTTTTATTACAAAATATTTTAATACATTTAAAAGTAAAAATAATATAATAAACATTTAATCATCCATCCCTTTATTATCATCAATTTCACTGCAACTAACCCAATGACCAATTGTTTTCTCTTTCCATAATGATACTTTATTAGTTTCAGCAGATACTGCAAGTACATTCCCAATTTTTGACCAGCTTACAGTCCAAACACGGCTATCAAACAAATGCATTCGTACAGAAGACCATTTGGAATAATCATCACTATGTGACACTACAACAGTCTTATCTTCGGAACAACTAGCAATTAATTGACGATTATCACCAATAGTACATGTCCATGCCACATCTCGAACCCAATCTGTATGACAATTTATTTCACCAACTTGTATCCATTGATCATTTTCAGCAGTCCATATTTTAACTAAATTATCGCAGCCACCACTTGCCAATACTAGCTTTTTTCCAAAGTCTGTTTGATCAGATCCAAATAGTAATTCTTTGTATGGAGCCCAAGCTACAGTATTACATCCATTATGGTGGGCACTAAATGATTTAGAAGACCATTCTTTGTTGAACACATGTACTCCAACAGACCCATCTGAACTAGCACTCGCTAGAATTGTGCCATGTTGATGGGGTGCCCAAGCAATAGCATTAACTGAAGATTCATGAGTAAATTCAAATATATTAAACCAATCATTTGATTCTTTCCACACAACAACACGTTTGTCGTAAGAACAAGAGGCTAATAAATGTCCAGACACAGGATGGGACCAACAAATTTGCCATACAGGTCCATGATGGCCCTTAATGTTGGCCAATAATGTCTTATTACCATTGTTAATACTGTATATTTTAATTGTTTTATCACTTGAGCATGTAGCTAAACGCTGACCATAATAATCCAGTTCAGCATCATGAACTTCGCCTTCATGTTCATTCAAAATTAAGCCAGTCATAGGTACCATTTTCATATTAATCCTCTAAATAAAAACAAATGTATACCTGAAATAAGATGTAAAATATAATTAATTTAAATTCAAATTTAGCAAAATAAATAAGCAAGTATGAAATAATAGTAGTTTTATTAAAAACTTTACGTTAAAAAAATGTATAAAATATGTTTGATATTTGTAATTAAAATTTTATCTCGTATTCTAGGTGGTTGTTTAATCCATTATAACACATAATGGTTTGGATTATATTTGTACAAAGTTAATATTTTATAATAAATAGATATATTCTATATTTTTTATTATTTACCTAATGTTATTTTTATTTCAATAATTTATTGTATTATAAATAACAATCAAGCATGAAATATAAAGTTGAAAATTAATCAATTCAATAATAATTAATTTATATAAAAGTTGCAGTAGTATAACTTAAATTTTTCTTTTTCTATTTTACAAAAACAATATTTATGTTGAAATTATAAAAATGAACTTAATGTTATTATTTGTTAATAAATATTCACTTTTAAAGTTGTTTATTGCATTTATGAAATATTAAGTTAAATTTTAAATTTTATTGGAGAAAGCAATTTTAATGCTACAAAACAATCACATAACACACGAAGAATTACAAATCAAACTATTTGTCAAGTCTGCCAAGGAAGATATTCAATAGTAACAACTAAAAAGTCCAGTTTAAATTTACTAACAAATTTAACTTAATACCTAAGTACCTACTCATTTCTTATTTCTTATTTTGTAGTGCTAGGCTTGAGATAATACAAATGAAAATTTATCATATTCATAAATTTAAATACACAACTATTTACATATTGACATATTAAAGTGATTACTTTTAAATATATAATGAACAAATACCAATTAAAAATAAATGTATTGAATAGACCTTATCAAAATAACTAATTTTTAATGAAAGTTACAATAACATTGCTCACGATAGACGGCGTCGGAATAATAAATAAACGAAATTACCTTTGTTAGCGGTTTAATAAATCCAACAATGCGTTAATGAATTTCGAACTGTTTAGAGATCGAATTTGATAGTTTTTAAAACATAAATCACATCATAACTCACACTACACATCAGTCACTTGTAAAGTTGCAACTTTTAAATTACAGATAATACACAAAACTATGCATAATTATTATTATTATATGTTATTTATTTTGTATCTGATAAGAAAATAAAAATGTCAATCTGTCAACGCGGCAGAATGATAAAACGCGATAAGTGTTATCACTTTCTTATGGCCCGATCGCCGTGCAGTTTCACCGGATGATAATAATTATGCACATGATTCATATTGAAAACTGCGAATTTGTGTCTGATGACTAAAACTTGTATTGATGCCATTTAGTATTAGTACTAACACTAAATAAAACCACAGTCTACTTCAACTGTGCAGTTCTAAGACTTACAGAATTTTGATTTATACGTGTTTACGTAAGTACCTGCTTGTTTATCATCTAATAGCCTACTTCAATTGGTAATATTTATATGACGTTGACGTGTTTAGAAACAATATTTGTTGTTACTTTTGTGACAACGTGCGTTCGTTGCAAATATTATATAAACAAGTATTAGACGTTATAATATTGTTGACAATATTACACGTGTACAATAGTTTTGTTTGATATCGTCGAGTCAATATTAATCCTCTATTCCTCTGGAGACAGTCTGACAGTTGATATCTGAAACACACAGTATCATTATGGCCACTGCTAAGCGAAGTCAACCAGCATGGTCTTGTGACAAATTGTCTGATACACCTCGCTTAAAGTTGTACAACAGCTTGACAAGAAAGAAAGAAGTATTCATCCCAAAAAATGAGAATAAGGTACATTGGTATAGCTGTGGACCTACAGTGTATGATGCTTCACACATGGGACATGCTAGGTAAATACATAGGTATATTGTCTACTTTTTTTTCATCATAATTTATTTTTTTTTTTTACTTTTCTAGGAGTTACATTACATTTGATATACTACGTCGAGTGTTAAAGGATTATTTCCATTATGATGTTGAATATGTTATGAATATCACAGACATTGATGACAAAATAATCAAACGAGCACGACAGTTACATTTGTTTGAAGAGTATGTAAAGACAGCTACCGATAAACAAATTGTGCAAAAAGATATTCTTCTGGCTCTAGGTGACCTAAAAAAAGATATTGAACAGATGGACCCTGATAAAAAAGTAATGACATTAAAATCTATAGAGAAAATGACTTCTGTTTCTCAACTAATCGAGGGTTCATCATTAGATGATATAAAAGTATGTAAAAATTAATAATTTTTTAATTTTAAAGAATTTATAAGAAAAGTTTTATTTTAGTTGGCATTAAATGAAATCAAAGATTCATTTGGTGCTTATTTAGATATTTTAAATAGTGCAGATGTTCCTGATAACAGTATATTTGAATCTCTACCCAGATTTTGGGAATCAAATTTCCACTCTAATATGGCTTCTTTAAATGTTGAGTATAATAATTGTTTTTGAAGTTAAGTATTAATGACACAATTTACAAAGTATGTATGTAATTTTTTTCGTTAACAGATTTTACCACCGGATAAACTTTCTAGGGTGAGCGAGTATATCCCTGAAATCATAGCTTACATAGAAACAATAATAAAAAATGGTTATGCTTATGAATCTAATGGTTCAGTATATTTTGATGTCGCTGCATTTGATTCTCAACCTATTCACCATTATGCTAAGTTAGTTCCAGAAGCATATGGAGATTCAAAATCACTACAAGACGGAGAAGGTAAATAATATTATTTTTAGAATTCATTACTAATTATAATATTAAATTATGTATTTAGATTCTAATTTTAAAGTATTTATGAAAATAAATATTCTTGTCTAATTCTAACATTACATTATTTAAAATTTAAAATTATCTCTGAACCATTTTTTCTTTATTTTCAATTGTTTAAATTAACAATGTGTATTCTTTAATTATTAAAAAACTTGTTCAGTGAGATCTATTATTTTCTTGGTGAAATAATTGTAAATGTATCAAGTTTTGATAAAATAACAAAAAAAAAAAAAACTTATTAAATTCAATAGTTTAGTAGATACTAATCTTCTAATTACACAATAAAAATTGTAAAAAATGTTGGAAAATTGTGTTCTTATAGCTTGAAAATGTAAATAAAATATGTAACATTTTAGGTGATCTAACTACAAGTGCAGTGAATGAAAAACGTTCTCCTAATGATTTTGCACTTTGGAAAAAATCAAAAAAAGGTGAACCCTGGTGGGACTCTTCTTGGGGAAAAGGTAGACCTGGCTGGCATATTGAATGCTCTGTTATGGCTTCTTGTATATTAGGTCAAACATTAGATATTCATACTGGTGGCATTGATCTAAAATTTCCACATCATGATAACGAAATTGCTCAAGCAGAAGTAATTATTAGTATAAATCAATACATCTATTTTCTTAAAATTAACTAATACGGCTATTCTGTGTTTTGTAGGCCTATTACAATAATGAAGAATGGGTTCGGTACTTTTTGCATTCTGGTCATTTAACAATTTCAGGATGTAAGATGTCAAAATCATTGAAAAACTTTATTACTATTGAAGATGCTCTCAAAAAGAATACATCAAGGCAGTTGAGACTTGCCTTTTTGCTACATTCATGGAAGGATACTTTAGATTATAGCGAAAGTACTATGGAGTCAGCAATGGCTTGTGAAAAACTTCTTAATGTAAGTCTCATATGACTAATTATGTTTTGTAAGTAATATTTATTATGATAAGTTAAATTTTTTAGGAATTCTTTTTAAATGTAAAACATATAACTAGAAAAACTGATGTTAATGCATTAGCTATTGGATATTCAAAGTGGTTATCTTCTGAAATAGAATTAAGCAAGAAGTTCAATTTATGCAAATCAAATGTTCATGCAGCACTGTGTGGTAAATTTTAGTTGTAAATTGAAAAGTAATAGACAACATTTTTTTAATCAATTAACAATTTTCTTAGATAATATTGATACAAAGACAGTATTAGAAGCAATCAGAGAATGTATATCTGCGTGTAATGTATATTTAAGAGACTGTGATTCTTCTGCTGTAAATCATACCTTATTATTGGATATAGCTAAATACATCACCAAGATATTGAAAGTATTTGGGATTAAAACAGCTGATGAAATTGGATTCCCAGTAAGCGAAGGGAGTTCTTCAGGCGATGTAAGTATTAGAATTATTTATTATTCGTTTATACTCCATTTGTGTTAAGAAACCTCGGCAACAACAAGTGTTTGTAACTGTTTGTACATAGTAAAGCTATCCTTCTGCATACAAATGTTCTATAGAGGTCCTTTCTTAGCATCAATGGTTTATAGAATTATAGAATTGTTTATACTCAGCAAATAATAAAAAGATTAACATTAATAAAACAATACTGTTTTTAGGTTGAGACTATTGTCACTCCATACCTAAACATTTTATCAGATTTTCGTGACTCTGTTCGTGGTATTGCTCGATCAATAGGTTCTAAGGATATACTAATCTTGTGTGATAAACTCAGAGATGAAATTCTTCCTGATAATGGAGTACGTTTAGAAGATATTGATGGAAAACCTACTGCCATTAAATTTGTGGGGCGAGAAGCAATTTTACGTGAAAGAAAAGCTAAAGCTAAAGCAGAAGCAGACAAACTTGCAGAAAAAGAAAAAAAGAAAAAAGAACAAGATCTGGCACGGGCAAAAAAAGAAGAACTTAAAAAAATACACCCCAAGGATTTGTTTAAATTAGAAACTGACAAATATTCAGAATTTGATGAAAACGTAAATTATATTTTTATATTTTAGATATTAATAATTTTTTTTAACTGATAAGTATATATATATATTTTTAATTATAATAGGGTCTACCAACTATTGACAGTCAAGGTAACAAAATTAGTAAGGGATTGACTAAGAAGTTACAAAAAATTCAATCAACTCATGCAACATTACATAAGGAGTATCTAGAAAGTATTGAAAAAATTTGATATAAAAATAAAAATTGAAATCATGTTTTGTGTTTTATTTTATATCAATAATAGATTTTATTCTTTGACTTTAAATTTATTTTCAATCATTATTTTTAATATACTGTGTCTAAAAAGTTAAAAAGCTCTGTATAATATGCATATTGTTTACTTGTTTTTAAGCTTTTTGGACACTTAAAAACAATACAGTATTTATTTTACATTATTAGTGACAGTATTATTGAAATAATTTAAAAATAGGTATACTTAAATAGTAATATCTTCAATTTATATTATATTGACGTTAACAAATGTAAGAAATGGAATTACACTAATCCACGGTTGAAAAATAATTTTGCCTTATAATAATTATAAAATGAACATTTTTTTAATACATTTTTTAAACTATGAATAATATTTGTATATGTTTATTATTTAATGTTTTATTTTCATTTTAAATCTAAGATGATTACTATAATTTATGATGAAAATTTAAAATTATTATTGATGCTACACGCCAACACTACATACATAATATTATGTATATATTCTTTCATTCCCAATATATATAATAAGTAGTTTATTTCAATTAATATTAATTTACTTTAAACCTAAAAATATTTTTTTTATCCAAAGAAGATCTAAAAAGCCAGTATGATTTAATTTTTATATTAAACAATTAAAATTGTTTTTGGCACTCTTGTTGAGTTTTCATTAAATCCTGAACCTTACTAATCTATAGTCTTAAAAATATTCTTTAATTTTTTCTTTAAAGATGTAGTATTATTTTTAAAGTTAATTTAACAATAGTAATTTATATTTCTGTTTTTGTGCCAAATATCTTTAAATTTAATTTACATAAATTAGAATATAATTTTGTTATTCTATTATTATTCCCAATTCCCATTTACTTAAAATGTGTATACATCTTTAATAAAAAACCTCTGTGAATTTAGCTGTACATGTTTTATCCATGAAGTCTAATAATATTTGTGATCTGAATAATAATACTGGAGGTTATCTAAAATTAAATTTAATAATCACAAACAATAATTAAATTCTGAAAATACTTTTTGTGTATCAAACATATCAACAAATAATTGATTAAAAAACTAATTGCATATTTCAATGATAATTTTTTTTTTCATTTATGTACTTATTAATGCTATACCCATGGGCATAACTAGAGGGGGTTTAGCCCCCCTATAAGGTTTTACTTTTTAGCCTCAATTAGCCTTCAAATTATTTTTAACTTTGGTTTTTTAGGACCCCAGATATTTTATTTTCTTAATTATTATGAAAAGTACTGGGAATTTTTAATTTTAACCTCCGTGAAGTATCAGTTAGATTCATGCTCTTAAAAAAGAACATTGAAGTTTAAATCCTAAGCATTTTTCTATTACTTATTATAAATAAATAATATATAAATAAAAAAAAATAAAATATATTCATTGCTTTGTCTAAAAATCATTACTAATGCTTAATATTTGTGTGTTGTAAATTCAATACATTCATCGCTCCTCTCAGAACCTAAAAATTAACACTAAATGTATATTGCAGTTACGTAAAATAAAGTATAAACTTAATTTTCTAACAAAAATATCAATTTTGTTTCGTACAGGGACACTAGTAAGTACATACACACTACACAGTAACTATTTTGCCGCTAACATTGAAATTTCAGTATAAATAACTTTATCCGGGATAACTTATCCTAACATTGTTTAGTTTTTTGGGTTTAACAAGTGTTCAAAATCTCGATAACTCGCAAATTATTAATTGTGTATTTAAAATTTCATCACATTTTCAGTTAGATACTTTACGTATGGTTTGTAAATATGAGGCTATGTCTCTCGAATGAAGTTGTTTTTATTTTTTATAGCAATTTAAAAATATCAAAAAGACATGTGTATGCACAATTTTATTTGATAAATGTTGTAAGTTCAAATTGTTCGTCTGCTTCGCTTAAAATCGTTTTTTTTTCGTTTGAGTAGTATTAACCATTTTTAGGTAGATATAGTACCTACAAATATTTATTGAAATTATTTAGCTTTTAACAGATTATTTTACTTTTGAAATATTTTGCTATTGTTAAAAATCAATATAATATTTTATATTTTTATTAATACCACGGATTTCTAAGATAAAATAAACTATTTTTTTTAAATACAATTTACTCAGATAGAACTTAATTAATTATAATAAATAATTATTTAAATAAAAAATAATGAATATCATCAACCGGCGAATTAATTATGTCAAAATAGTTTTTTTTAAATCTAACTGAAAAATTAAATATTAAAAATTTTAATTTAATTAAAAATTATCTGGTTGTATTTTTTTTACCAAATTAATTGATTAAGTAATAAAGCGATTAAGTTCCAAGAATGGCATGTAAATTTAATTAAACCGAATAAAAATATTCTTTGGAAAAAAACGTTTAAAATTACCAAGAAAGTGACAGTGAAAATATTCGCTATTATAATATATTATGTAAATTATTAAAATGTTCCCCTAAAAAAGGTTTATCTGCAGCTTTGTTAAAGCTTTGAAAACAAAGCACTGAATTAAGGCGATTTGGTAATCAGTGTATACCGTATGCATATGAAGGTAAAATTAAACAGTGTTTTATGTCTATACTGGTTTACAATGATTATTTATTTGTTTTAAGATTTAAATAAAGTAGTTATAGAATTATTTGCGAGAACGCGTGCACTCGTAATTTTTATTACATAAAATTAGATGCACGATTTAGTCGGAATACTAAAGCGGCAGTGGCGTGTTTAGGGGGGCGGGCCTGGTAGGCAAGTGCGCACCCACATTTGTATATAAGTACTAGACTAGTATAATTCCGATGCTCAATGAAAATATGATTTATAGTAAGAGAAAAATTGTTTTGATTAGGTTAGGTATTTTAATAAAAATGTAAGATTTGAATATTTAAAGAGTTTATGTTTTAATAAAAGGTAAGCTACCGTTTATTATAAAAATATAAAAATTAGTCATTTAGAATAAAAATATTAATACCTAAATAGATCAAATTATAATATGAGGATCTTAACTTAATTTTTGTGGCCCATCCACAAAAACAGTTCTGGACACAGGACACGCCACTGTAAAGCGGGTTAAGACGTAGTAGTCGTACTGTTATTTATTTGTTTCCGAGAATCGTGGATATATCATATAAATATATAATTCAGTTATTTCAATTATTACGTCACATATTGCTTGCCCACAGGCTACAACGTTGTGATTGCACAGTGATTTTGTGTTTGTACGATGTAGCAGACGTCGTCGAATAATATATTATATTAGGACAGACAATAAGTGTACATATTTGTTCAATTACCTATTGGTCGTTTGTGTGTGTCGTGTGGCGTATGGGTATCTGTTATTGTTGTATATTTTTGTAATAATACAATTTTTCACAAAAATTAAGGAGATTTTTACTATTTTTTTTTTATTTGGAGACGAAATTCCCCGGACAAGTCTCGTATAGTTATACCTATGTAGTATATATTTGTAAAATGTTAACTGTTTATAGTCAGTGCGATGCCAATGATGTCAAGTTTCAAACGGTATTGCATAAAAATAAAACTGAGATAGGAGGTTCCAGTAAACAGTGATTTTTTTACATTTAAGTACGAGACTAATTGTACACACTTATATCCACATAATAGATACGATATACGTATATAACTTTTATATTTATATCCTGCGGACTACCATCGCCCGCTACGGCGCCACCCACCTAAATTAGGTATTGTATATCCAATACACATACATACGGAGATCGGCGCCACTGACGGTAGTGGGTACTCATATATTGCGTAATACGACGAAATTTTTGTAGGTAACCATATAATAATATATTACATGGGCCGCGGTTTTCTCACAGTCATAAATAATTCTCCAAGTCCAATAAAAAAAAAAAAAAACCAACTCTCCCCCCCCCCCCCGAACTATCCTCATTTTCGCAAAAACGATTTGTCGAAGTTAGCGCGACGCATTCTATAAAAGAAATAACAACAATCCCGTACATATCCGGACGGCATATTAATAGTATAATAACCAAAAATACGATGATTCGGTACACGTATACCTATAAATGCAACGAAATCGTAAATATAATACAAAAAAATGGTTTTTTAGGGGACGGACGACGTACACGGCGGGCGCATAGGATTTTGCATAATATTAATAATATAATATTATAATACTATACACGACGAGCGTGTCGAAAATACGCGTTTACGTATGTTACACATATTATTGTGCGTGTATTATCATCGCGAGAATCTTCGCGGGACGAGTCGATGTGGCGAGGTCGGCGGGTCGTCGGTGCCGGACGATAAAACAAATTCGTCACGGACTCGACAAAATTTGAATAAAATATCGGCGCGGGATAAATTTGAATGCGTCCGCATGTAGCGTGTACACAATATTATATATGTACACGGTATGTATATATTAGTGACGGTTCCGCCGCGTACCTTATACGAACCTTTATGATATGATGTTATACATATTATATAGGTACGTGCGAACATATTATTTTCATGTGTATAAAACACAATTTATATAATAAATATAACGCGTACGCGTAGTATATCATGCATCGGGGTTACGGATATCCGGATTCGGATTGAACACTATTCCCATCGCACTCGTATATTATTATTGTTGCGATTGAAAAAAAAATGAATTTATGTATTATATAGTTTTTTTTTTTGTTTTTTTTTTTTTAAATACGCTGCAGCACATCACGTCATGCGCAGGCTCGACGTTTTCGCAACAATGTGCGATTATTATTAATTCGTCGACATGTGTGCGTGTGTATAAGAGACGCGTTCGAGCCATATATATATATATACTCTATGTACTATTGGTAGGTATCTATATATATATATATATATATATACATAATACCTATAAATGTTATATATTATTATTATATTTGCGAATCTCACCTGGAAACGATTTTATTTGATTGACAAGTGACGAATAAACACACTCACACACGCACACACATACGCGTATATATTATGTGCATGAAGTCACGGTCGAATAAATCAAAAAGGTGCGATAAGTGTCGGTTATAGACAAAAGCTGCTGCAGATTCTGGTGGCGGCACGGCGCGGCTCCGGCGAGGGAGGGTGACGGGCTATTGTGACCGCGTTACGTACGTCCGGATTGACTTGTTGCTAAATAACGATTGTTTTGCGGTTATCCGGTCATGCGTCGTCGATTTCTTTTCCACCGATCACTCCGTCATATATAATAAATAAACTACATAATACAATATTGTCGTAGACAGTAATCAGTAAAATATGTCGTATAGGTTATACGCGCATAATAATACAACATATAATATAAAGATCGTTATTCGTTATTTTTACTGCTGTACATATTTTGTTTGCGTTTAAAGTACCTATGTATTCTAAAACGTAGAGGCTTTTTAACTATAATAGGTATATACATATAAATAGGAACTTCATTAAATAAAAAACGAAACACGGAATGTAGAATATTTACTATTTAAAAATAATGAGAAAGCACATCTCATATTATAATTAAATCAGTAATAATAGATTTTTTTAAATTTAACTTTAAAAAATTAAATCTCATAATTCATATTTTAAAAATAAATATAAGCAATGTTTATATTTTTGGGTGGTTAGGGGGTGTATTACACTAATACACTGATACATTGTTCAATCGGTAAAAATGTAATTAAATAAAGAATCTTAAATATAATAAATAATTAATTTAAAATATTTCTTATTGATAATATAGCATATGCGGGGTAAGAGCAATAATTCCCACAAAAATGGTGGATTTTAACTTAAACTATTATTATGAGTTATCGATCTAATTTAATGTCTATGTCAGTAGTTAGGTTAGGCTTCGAATGTACAACATTACATATAAATCTATAATTACCGGGCGAAGTCGTTCGCGACGAAACTTTACTGTCGATATTACTCATAGAAATTACGCACTGCCGACAAAGTTTGGTGATCGACGAGATATCAATATATCATAATATTAACTTGATAATGTAGGACGTAGGTATAGGAATTTCTAAAGCACAAATACAAATAAATTAATATTATTATTACATACCTACTTTTATCTCAAATAGTAGTAAATATACAACATACATGTTATTATAAGTGCACTTAAATGTTTTGTATCATTATTTTAATTTTAATTTACTACAGGTACCTACTGTAAAATAAGAAACAGCGATCTTACATACAGTCATACAGTATTGTATAGTAAAATGTATTTAACAACTGTTTATAATAAGTCGAAATTAACTAAATAATTAACTGAAAATAACAGTAATTAATGTTTTTATTTTTAAATGTCACAGTTTTCTTTTTTTTTATTATTACTCAAAATGTTACTTGTGTATATTTTTACATGAGCTCTTTACTATATATAATATGCAAACAAAGAATGACATTTCACGCATCAAAGTAATCAAATAATAGATACATAAAAAACGTTTGCTTTTTAATACAACAATAATCATTAAGTTAAATGATATGAATCACTGTATAATATAATATACGTCTTGTCATTTATATTACTTAATGTGTGTGAACGCTTGTGTACGCCGACACACTAATACAGTTAACTGTCGATAAATCGATTTATTAATCGATAATACAGGTAAGTAACAACAGGAGAATGGGTGTTTTTACGTAAAAACTTTAACCTACTCAAAACCCTGCATGTCAGAGGTGTGACTGATATACAGAGTTACAGACAGTAGCGTAGCTGGAGCTCAATATATAGGGTGGGGGAGCTATATTCAAAGATTGTTACCACAAAATATCGTGAGGAATTAGGCTATAACCGTGATTATCATCAATAAAAAATTCAAGAGGGGGGGCATACACCCATGACCACCCACAGCTACGCCATCACGCCAATGTATATAGAGTTCTTATAAAATACAAACCGAACATTTCAAACGGTGTATCGATGTTACCACGAGTGGCCATTAGTACCTATAATAATTTATAGTATATTATACAAATACAGCGCTGTATAGGATCAGGATGGTATTCATCTCCCGACTCCGGTAGGTATTATATAAACGTCGACTTCAAACGATTTTGCGACCGATCGAATACCTAAAGAGTTCAGGTTCGTAATTCCACCAGTTTTTCAATTGTTGGTAGAAAAATGTTTGCAGAAAAATTTTTAATCATTACTATAGTATGACATAGTCGTTTATAATTATAGCAGGTTACAGAAGTAGTAGTTTATATGCATAATATATATACTTTATTACTTTGTAAATTATATATATATATATATATATGTGTAGCTGGTAGGATAAAAGTTCAAAGTATAAACAACTAGAAATACAATTTTTAGAACTGTCGAATACGCCGATTACTTTGAGGCACACGAATAAAAATCGAACACACAATTTAAAATGAATAAAGTACCTACTTTATTAAACCACAGTGTTCTGAACAGCGATCGTATAGACTGTGGAGCGACCCCCCCGAAGAACCGCTTTACGTCTTCTCTTATTTCTTATATATCTATTATCATAGCTTACGTACTTTCCTATGCCGATAAACATAATTATTATTATCCTATTAATATTTACTAAGACTTATTGCTAAACTCGGTAACTTATTACATAATTGTAATAAACATGGTTTAACGATTACAATTATTTTCTGTCCGGTGGTAGTAATTATTGTTACAAATTACAACATTGTGCCATGTAAAAATAATTTTTTATTCGTTCTTTACAATGATATATGTGTACAAATTTCACGTCTTGCGCAATCCAAGGTCCAAATACGATTCACCGGGATAAGACTTGCATCGTTTACTGCAAGCATATTATTATATAGATTATAGAATATACAAACGGTGCTCGATCTTTATTATCGTGTACTCGTTATATTACAGCTGTTTCTATAATAGGTAGTACCGTTACCCTGCCTATAATATTACTAATACGAATATTAGGTATTTAGGTATTATTTTTATTTCGATTCCGTGTATGTTACGATTACCAAATCAACGTCAATTATGGTTAATAACAATAAAATAGTTATACAATATTTAAAATGTTGACACCGAAATGTATACACTCCAATGTATTATGTAAGTTTTCACTGGCATATTCATAATTTTCTGGCCCAGATTCTGTATCATGTTTTTCCCTTGGCTCCCTCCCATCATACTTATTATGAATGTCAATATTTTTCTATATACCAAGAAACACGATCACAGCACTAAGAACACTGCAGTGCTTTTCCGTTTGTCGTTGTACGATTGGTTGATGAATAATAACGGAGTTAGTAAAAAAAAGTTTCCCAACAAGATAACGATATTTGTTACAAAATGTATAAACGAAAATATGCATATAATGCCCATGGGGGCATATAAAAAAACGCCACTCATGACGATCGGCTCCCTCTCTCTAGAACTTCATAAATATGTATCTAGTACACTGTGTAAAATTCTTGTTTTGAGTGATTTTTTTTACTTATGCCAAATAAATAATTACTATACCTAAACCATACATTTATCATAATTCTAATTTTGCAAGTTTTAAGTATATAGTACTTAGTCTTGAGACAAAGTTTTTTAAAAATATTGTACGGTGTTTAAGGATTTAGCGATTATAGGTGACTATAATATTATCACGGTTTTTATTTGGATTTTACAAACCTATATTGTAC
Source organism: Rhopalosiphum maidis (assembly GCF_003676215.2). NCBI lineage: Eukaryota > Metazoa > Arthropoda > Insecta > Hemiptera > Aphididae > Rhopalosiphum > Rhopalosiphum maidis. The sequence goes on from NC_040878.1 coordinate 8,712,623, forward strand.
GATATACGCACTTAAATATGTGTAACTATGTAATACATTGCAAATAACGGTCTTAAAAGTGCTCTAATGCGAGAAACGTGTGAATAATATACATATATTTGATTGTTGATGTGTGTCTTACGTTGACACACTACCTCGGAAAGTTGATAGATGAATGACGTGGACCGGAAGTGCAATGAGGCTAACAAAGTAACAAATAAATATATAAGTACAGGCACATTGCACAATACGCTTAACGAACTCACGAATGATGGCGATCTGAAAACGGTTTGATTAGGAATCTAACGCTAAAGTGGACGAGAATAAAATGGCCGCCGACAACCCCGTTTACCTTAAATCGACTTACCGACAACGTGAACATTATTATGGTTAGGTATGCCACGACCCGTGAATTTACAATGCAGGGTGATCGGCCAAGTATACCTTAATTTAATTTTTTCCTTTAATAATAAATTTATTCAAATTCTGGTTTTTGGAATTTTTAAGTGTACAGTACTTGAGGATATTACTTTTCATTCTATAGATTTCTACAGCATCTATGAAATGTCCTGTGGTGATTCAGTTTATATATTTTTAAATGATAACCATCCTTTTTCTCCGTGAATTATTTAAAAGATGTTGATGAATCTAAATCAAAATGTAGATAACAATTTTTACGTTATTTAACTTTATGTATTAAGGATAATCATATATTTATAATTATTATAAGCCTGGATAATATAGGATGTTGCAGATTTGAAAACGCTATTATAATTATTATTAATATATTTAAATCTTGTATATTTTAATGAAATACCATTGTCATTTTTAGTATAAAAATATTATTAATAAATTTAGAGCTATTAGCTCTAATTTGAATTAGATCAACATTTTTAAAGCAATAATGGCTTAAATCCTTAACAACATTATGAGAGTGTAACGTTGTAATTCACTAATCCTTCCCGATATACCCCTTATGAATTGTAAATAACTCTAATGAATTTGTTTATTGTTGCATAAACTTGTGTGTGTGTGTGTGAAATGTTAACATACACTCTAAAAGTCATTTTCCAAGACGTATTTAATATATTATAATTTATAGTAATAAGTGTACTCTATACGTCTATATAATATACTGTTTTGGGTAAAGGATACTTGTGTGCGGCGGATTTATTAGAGTAGGTTGTACAGTCGTTTTAAACGCGAAATCGATGGATTATTTTCATTGAAAAAAAAACGTTTTTTTAACGGAGTTTGCGGTTTTGTTTCAATAAATAAATCACATTTAACGTACTAAATTAGATAAACTTTTTTACATACAAAAAACATCATACGTAACGTCGATACGTCTTCAGCCAAAACTATACCTATTTAAAATGATTAATTTCTTAACATCTATAACGACACGCAATGCCTATTTATAAATCTTAAATTTGAATGTAAGGTATACCTTACACATTTAAACATTGGCTTATACAATCATTTTTTAAATAATAATCCAATTTTAGAATAAGTGTAAAAGGTTATTTAAATATTTTACTGCCATTAAATTCATACAGACAAATAACTATGATAACAGCGACTAAATCGTTTAAATATTTCTATAATTATAATTTATGTATAGGTATCCAGGGATAGGTAATTCTCATACCACGATTAGGGAATTTTAGTATTTAATTTTAATTTATCAACATTTATAATTTGTAAGAATGGCCCTGCAAGCATAATAATCGTAAATGTATTCTATATTAAAATATTAATATTCAATAACATGTATTTTATATTATTCTATGACCATTTTTAAGTACAATTATCCTTAGTATAATATTAAAAAAACAGAGAATATATATTTATTAAGATTTTGAATTCAGTAAATTAACATTTAAAAAAATAATTTACAGTGAAAACGGGTTAAAAATTAAATATTTGCAGAAGTTTATATCACTATTATAGTTACAGAGTACTTTTTAAGGGGTATAATAGGTATTACAAAGTAATACAAAACAACCCACTTTGAGTATATTTAATGGTTAGGTATATAACTTATAATTAATTATCTTTTAAAATATTTATATACTTTATTATAATATATGTATAATGTATAAAACTATATACATTTATTGAAATAACAAGGGTTCATGTTTATTGTATTATAATGTATAAAAAGGTATAAATTGATTTCAAAATTTTATCTGCTTATGACATTAGTTGGTTTGTAAATAACTTACATTGGTTTTTTTTTTTTGTTGACTTAATTATAACTTAGCTTTTTATGAATATTGAAGAAATACACTTTAATGTTGGGTAAAAAAAGCAGAAAAAAATACACGATGAATAATAAAAGCACCCAGAGATACTGCAGCAGTGCTCGTCATCCCTCTATACCACGCTTACTCGCCCGCCTCTTCATCTATATAACAGCGAGTTCCATTAGCAATGGGGCTTTTTTTTTTGTTTCAGCACTGAAAATTAATTTAGCCACCCGAGAGGGTTGAAGGAAAAACCACCCCTCTGACGATGCTTTGCATACACAACGACCCTCGGGGAAGTTATCCTTTCTCTCTCTGTCTCTTTCTTTTTCTTTTTTTTTTTTTTTTCGGCAGCAATGGGTATAGAAGCCTTTTTTTTTACCGCTTTTGCTGCCAGAACTTTCTTACATTTTTTACTGCACCCTCAGGCTTTCCAAAAGAGAATGGCTAATTAAAGTGAGCTGGGCCAAGGCGGGGAAATAGACGGCTTGCTGTACCGGAATTTTCCAACGGGTTATAAATCACGAAGAGGGAGAGTTTTTAATAAAATATATCTCTGTTGTTTGGGATGGAAAAAAAGAAAAAAAGGAAACGAAAAAACCATGGTAGCACAGTTTTAATCGGCACACCCACTTTGTATATATACTAAAGCACCTCGAGGGCTACAGCAGAACTTAACGATTTCGAAGTTCTTATACGCTTAAACTTCCCCGAGCTACCATTCATTAAATCCAAATTTATTATTTATTTATTCAAATCATACTATTATAAATGTAAAAGTAAAAATACATAAAAAAAAATGTATGTAATTAATTTTCCAAGTTACCAACAATGTTGAATTTTTTAATCAAAATTATGTTTAAATAAAATCAAAATAATAAATATTTTAAATACATAAATATTGGCATTTTTACTTAAAATTAAATGACGTTCGTTATTAAAATATTAATTATGAATTTCTATTAATTTTGGACTTTAATTGAATGATATTTTTAAATATGTACCTATAACCAATAAGCCAATTATACGCCGTCAGTCTGTAATAACTAATAATAACTAATAATGTTCATTATAACAAGTCCAATTAGCAATTATTTTCAATTACACTTTTTCAAGAAAAATATATATTTCATATAAAAATAAATCTTTTTACTAAATAAAAGAATAATTATTCAAAAAAAGGGAGTTAAAAGTAAAAATATAAGTCTAAAATATTTGAGTATACTATATTGTACCTATATATACATATAATTATTTTAGTTGATAATTACATTTTAATATTTGATATAAAATAAAATGAATATGTCTATATGATTTTATTAATGAATATAAAAATATATATTGTATCTTTGTAAGGTGATGTATGATGTATATTGTATATGTTATATATCTAGTGACTAGATTGGTTTTTGTATAATAACGATGGTCGATGTATTTAATGATTTGTCACTCTTAAGTTTACTTGAAGCATTTATTATATAGGTCAATATTAATCACCGATACTCGATAGGTACAATTGTAGATATTCGCTATGTTTGATAAATTTCATAAAAAACAGCTCAATCAAAGCTACATCAGAAATTAAACAGTATGTCAATTTTTACTCTTGCATAAATATTATAGAAATTTTATAATCTTAACAACCATTAATCAGTAAATAGTTTTGTCAAAATTTAGTTAGGAACTGTTTTTGTTATGCACTTATGCACCATGCATCGATTATTATAGTCAAAATATACCTTTCAATTGCTAATTTCTACCAACAAATTATACACAAATATGTTTTTGAATTTAAAATAAATATAATATTTGTCTTATGCTGTACCATCGATGGTTATTATATCATAATTTTTCGTAAGATAACATATAACTGTATCTATATACGAGTATATATGTGTGTGTAATGTGTATATTTAAAAACGATTACATATTGTGTATAGCACTCTAAGTATACACTTTTCATATGACTGTATACATTAGGTATATCATATATAATATACCTCTGCTGAGCACATTTCGTATAGCAATATTTTTGAAAGTATTTCAGCCCCTAGGCATTTCCGGGTTGATCGGCGCCCGCGCGTACCACCGCGGTATATAGCGGTATTATACTTCACACACATATATACACGACGTATACGCACAGGTCCGCAATCGCACTCAGGTAGCCCGTAAAAAATAATAAAATAACGGGCACTTTTTTTTTCCGCGTGCATACTTTTTTTTTTTTTATCTCTTATTGTAAATATAATATACACTGTACACATCACATACAGAGAAGGGTTCGAGAGGGTGCTCCAGGTGTTGTTTCTTATTTTTAACACTGTTATTACGCGTAGCCCCTTCGTTTTTTTTTTATACGTTTTTTACAATGATCACCCCCGTATAACGCCACATACACACATACACATACACATACACAAGCACATACGCATTAGCCGCGCGCGAAAGAGTGCAGCAGATATTCGGCGGAGGGTGAGACGAGGGTAGAGGAGACGTCGGCGCACACGTCGTCGGTGTGTGCGATGTATATATATATATATACTATGCCTATATATATGTGCGTTGTTAAAAAATACGCGTGCGACGAGCACGAGCTCGTTATTATATTGTCTCGTGCCCCGCGAAGGGGTTTGTGTTGCCGCAGCAACCGGTTCCCCCACGTGGACTCTGCGGTATACTATATTATTACGATTATTATCACTATATATATATATATATATATACGTGTGTTTGCCTACTTGTACTCGTATTATTTATCATGTGCGTGTGTACGGTTTACCACCAATGCCGCAGTATAATATACCGTTGTATATCATAGTAACAAATGACTATGTGTGTGCAGCATTACGCGAACCGGTTGCGCGCGCGCGTGCGTCGAAGAAGGCGTGACCCGAAAGCTACCGGTGCCGAGCACCAAGACGATACGATACACCGGTAGAACGAGATGATATTATGTTGGGCGTGTCTTTGGTTCGCTTAAAAAAGTAAAAAACAACACACGCGTGCGCGGTATATGTGTGTGTGTGTGACTTAGGTACACATAATATAGTACTTATGGTATAAGTAGTAATAATACACATAGGTATATAATACACACTTATTTTTTATTATGCACCCGAGTATGTATATAAGTACATCGTGTAAATACAATATATATTTATATATATATATATCGGTATATGGAAATGTGTATATATGTTATTATATTTATATAATTGATTAACGCGTGGGATTGTATATACCTATGTATATATATTTGTAATAGCATAGGTACAGTGTACACATATGAAACTGCGGATGTTTGTCTGCTGCACGTGCGATAATCGGTAAATATATATTCATGTATTATGTATATCGACATCATGTGATATAATATGCGCGTTGTAGAAATTTTTGCGAATTACGACCGGATAAACAAATTCAATCGAATCTTTAAAAAAACGTATAACTGTTTATAGCGAAATATAATAGTATTATACGCGTAAACGACGTAATATATAGCATAGCTGATTTTTCTCGTGTGCGGGGGGTTCACCGGAATGAGCGATTGCATATCATATCTACACATGCATGATTTCATGAAAGTGATACGGAATTCGCGCGTGCAACAAACATTAAAGACGTTTTAGGCTGATTATATAGTGTTCTACACATAGTCCTATTATGTATTTATAATTTATCGACCTTGTTCGCAGTAAACCGCATGCTGTTATATTATATACCATTGCAGTTATTACACAAGAAAAAACTGATTATTTAAATTTCATTTTTCAAATGCTCTGTAAAAAGTTGTTGCAAATATGCGAAAACATTTGAGCAAACGGTATACATATACTACACAGGGTATATATCATACATCTGCAGAGAAAGAGGGAAGAGTTTTTATTTTTTATTTGATATGTATAACGTCATGTTTTATAAACGACATAAACCATCATATTGAGCCAGATTGCACATAGCCGACGCAAGTAGATATGTACATAATATATATTATAATATAGTGTATTATTATTTTATTTTATTTTATTTTTTTACTTTTATTGTAATATTTTTATTTCATTGTAACATGCATCTTGTTGTGAAAACAGAAATCATCATAACAATATTAAGCCGTGGTTTGTGATGTCTGTGTATATTGTATATATATGACTATATGAGGGTAGGATATATTTATGCCAAAATGCAGTTATGTGCAAACTTACATACAGCAGCAATAAATTCAAAGGATTTACATATTATGTCTGTTGACTGTTATTATTCTAATATAAAGGTTTTTATATAAAAAAGAAGTATCGGAATGAAGTTAATAATAAAATATATTATATGTCCAAGTTTAGCGGAGAACTTGATTACGCTCAGATTTATAACGTATAAACAAGCCCGGCTCAAGTGTTTAAACACACACAGGTAAACTGGAGTTTTTCCGCCTCTGAAAAATACCGCCCTAGACGTGGGCTTATGTCACCTATTCTCTTTAAGTCGGGCCTGTATATAAATACCTATTATAAGTAGAAATGCCACACTTTTACTAGTAGGTATATACACAATCGAGTTACAAATATATACTCAATCCAAATGTTCTTTTACTGGGATGGAACTGATAAATTATGGTTTAAACTTAAAAAATACAGCAGTATTAAATACAAATTCATATTATAATTTATAAATTAAAATTGTTGTAGTTATATTAAATAATTTATACACTGTCTTTTGTGAAAATTAATTCGCGTTGATATTTTGTGTACACTTAGCCCTGCAGTATCTTCAAATAAAGTATCGATAAGTAACTGTAAACAGCATTAGTTAAATTGTGTTAAATTTAACACAATTTTTAACGACCTAGATGGCTAGATGTAGCCTTTAGATTTCATAACATTATATGTTATGACTCAGTTATGTGTGTGCTTAGTTCAAAAAATAAAAATGTATGTATATTAACGGAAAATAATGATAATCGTTTTTTTTCACGTGTTATATTGTATGTTTAATACAATCAACATGAAATGTATTCCAAACATAATGGTAAAACGAATATATATAGTTTACCTGTATTGTTAATCTGAAGAATCAAGTTTTGCAGTTTGGAGTGTAAAAGATGTCATTTACGGACGTGCAGGCGTTGCAGCACAAATAATATTAATATATCATCAATCAATATATTTTGTATTTATGCGAGTCATCATCACTTCTGTAATTGAAGTAAGTGTATAAAGATTTTCAAAAATGACAATATTGCTGGGATTTAAAAAGAAACTTCCTATTTAAAACGTCCAGATGTTATGAAAGATGATTAATGATGGCACCTATACTAGCAAAACACATTTTTTTTTTAAAGTATAATTCAAATTTTCCATAAGCAATAAACTGATAAATCTGGCGCGATTCTCGATTAGTTTAAGAACATTTATATCCTAATATTATTTTAAATCTATAGCTGTATAAATTGAAGTCATAACATTAAGGAATTATTTTTTAATAAATTATAAATATATATATATATATAGTTAATTAATAATATTATATTATTATTTATTACACTATATTATGTTATAAACATTTAAAATTATACGGCATAAATCATATTGTTTCGGATGATTTTAATTGTTTTTTCTTATTTTCATAACAGTGTTATGAATTACATTGAGTAATTTGCTTAAATTGTCAACACCAAGAAACACCACACTATGTAACAATATTGTTTTTATCGTGAGATAACAACTATATGACCTAATTTATTTATCTTTTACTACGCTTTTCAACACGATTATACGAAATCGATTCTATACACTTGTACCTGCTGTTTGGGTATATCTGTGGTGAGTGTTTTTTTAACATTCCCAAAAGTTAAAAAGACTCATGAAATACATTTCTATAGAGGCTCTCTGTTTATCAAACGCCGTTCTATTATATTATGTGCAGCCTACATCGCGGGCAATAATATATAATATATGGAGACATCGCGACGGAAAACAACCGTGCATCACCGATTGACTTTACAATTCACGTAGCATACGTATGGTAGTATTGTGAGTGGTGTATGTCAAACCACAGGCAAAGCAAAATATATATTTATATTTGCATCCACAATATATTAAATAACTCTATAATTTACGTAAAAAAATATTTCACGGAATAACCAACAAAATCCAGATTTTTCTTTTTAATAAGAGCTCCGGGAAAGCGCTCATTTAGACTTTATATTATCGTGCTGTTTTATTATGTTCACCGCGCGAAAACTGTGTACGGATACAAACGATTAATCGACCTATATAGCGCGTGCAGGTGCACACAAGACACAATACTCGCCAAAAAACGGAGGCTACATAGCGGCGACTTACATAATTATATGCATTATTTATTTGTTATAATTATATTTAATGTGTTTTTAATTCATAAATGTAATATTAATTCGATGCTCTGCGTGCGTGTGAGTGAATATATACTAAGGGATATAGCGATCGAGTCTGACCTCGAAGCAGATGAGACGAACGAGTCTTGCAGCAACAGCAGCCTGCAGGGCAATCAGTAGCGTTCACTCTCCTCGACGACATAATAATAATAATAATAATAATAATAATAATAAAATACTAAGAAAACCGTTGCCCGGAATCCGTGGTGTTTAAAAAACAACAGATCAATAAAGAGTGGAAGTTTTTCGTTTTTCGTTTTTTTTTTTTTTTTTACTTCTCTTTTCCCGCACCCACTTCCTTCCCCACCTCGTCATCACGGATCTTCGTCGCGCGTCGACTCTGCTGCTGCTGCTTCTGCTTGGCTGTTACTACTACTACTCCTCGTATTCTCTCTCCCGGTCGTTTGTTTAATAAGAAAAGTTCGTAATTTCCGCGCGATTGTGTGTGTCCTTCCGCGAGCTGTTACTATAGTAACGTCGGTGGATTCACCCTTTTATATTTCCTTCTCTTTTTTCGCTTTCCCTCTCACTCTCTTTTATTATTATTATTATTATTTTTTTTTACACACGGCCTTGTGCGCCTCTGTACACGCCGAGGAGTCTAAAAACCGCGCTCGTGAGGGTGGTGATAGGCAGCGTGTGGGTGAAGCCTACCCGAGAGTGAGAGAGAGCGATAAAGAGGAAAAAAAGGGTGACCGGACCCAAATGTAGCTAAAAAAAATTATGCGATCGATAACTACTGTTGTTTTTATATATAACCCTCTTTTTTTCCCTTGTAATTTATAATTATTGTCTTTTTCTTTCCGACTGTTCGTAAAAAAAAAGTACGGAAATTTAAACGGTAATTTATGAACAATGGGGGGCTCTTTGATAAACGTATGGCGTGGCACACACGCGATCAAAAAACTATACGTTTGCCCGATGCAGTTTTAATAATTAGTTTTCTATATATATATATTATAAATATATTAGGTAAACTTCTGCTATATAACTGTTTATGCGAGTTCATTATATGTTATTGCGATGTTCACACTCTTATTCATCGAATCGCTTCAGATTATATCAATCATACTATAATGTATGTAAAATCGATCGTACTCATTTATATTATAGTTGATGAATACAATATTTGTACGAACTGTGTACGCTATTTTGGGCAAGCACATTGTCTATATGTATATATTGACAAAACTGCGGATAATCCTTCGACAATGGACGATAAGTATTGAAAGAAAAAAAAGCAAATTACCACGTACGTATCGTATTTAAGTTTCCAATCGTTTACTAAACCAAACTAAATCGACCGATTGGCGTAAATGGCAGGATAATTTTTTTGATTTATATATTTGATATACTGCCTATAGTCCTATTTCCTATACGTAATCTTTTACTGCGCTGAGGAAAGTTAAATTAGCGTTTATTATGATTGAAGACTTTAAATAACATAAATATTATTGAATGATGACAGCCACCTGTTATAACATGTTCGGTACATAGGTATTATATATTTTTATAGAATTTAATGTGTGCTTTTGTTTTTCTGACGAGTGTTATAATACAATAACAATATATATTTGTTACGGTTGTAAAAACTTTTTAACAATAGCAGAACGACCATAATGTATGAAAATATGATATTATGCGTATAGGTACACTTATAACGATTGACGATGACGATGAACGAAACAAAGTATAATATTATATATATATATGCGAGACCGTATTCGTATATACCGCCGCACCGCTCGACATAATAATAATAATGTACAGACGTGCGGTATACGTAATATTATATATATGAAACACTCGTATAGATGGTTGTGGGGAGAGGCGCATCGTTTATGCACCCACAGGCCAGTTGTCGAGGGGTAAGCTCTTAAAGCATGCGACGGTGGTGGCAGCCACGTATATATATATATATATATGTGTATAAACTTCAAACAGTTCGACCACAGTCGGTTGCGTCCAGTCGATTAACGCCGCTACTCGTATATATATTATTATTATTACACCGAACAAACAGTCGGTTAATCAATTGTAATTTTATTCGTTTCCGTCCAATGCAATAATTACATGACTGCAGTAATAATATTATAAAGGATCAGCTCACCCATAAATGTTTACGCAAAAAAAAAAAACATAAATAACTACACGAACGTATTACGTGCACGATAGTATACAAAAATATACATTAAAGTATACGGATCCTAAGAATATCTAACACACCTATATACACGACGAGTACACGGGCGTCAAAAAGTTCAATTTAATTTTAGGGGGGGGGGTATAAAAAATACTCTATGTTTAAGCTAAGTAATAGTTTTATGTTGTTTATACCATTATGAATTTATGTTAGGTATTGAATGTGTTTATTGTTATATTCATAAAATTAAATTTGTTTTAATAAGTACAGTAAAAAAAAATAGTGAATAAAATGTGATCATAGGTATTTATCATTTGGTATCGGTAAGCATTAGAATTGCAAATGTCTTCGCTCTATTTCAAACTTAATATTTTCATTTATATTGACATCCTGAAACCATGTTACTTGTACAAGTTTATCCTTTTACGATGAACGTTCATCAAATTATAAGTTATCATATTATTTTCCAAAAAGGCGGAGGCAAGTTTCCGGTTTTGCCATCAAGCTCAAATGTGAGTCCATAGACGAGTGTATACAAAGTGATGTCACGGAGCATGTCGATTGATGTTCATAATATTGTTGTAGGCATACAATGTGGAGTAAGTACACAAAATATTATTACAGTATATCATATATATATATATATATAAGTTTATATGTTTATTATATATGTATTTGTATTATGTGTGCTATAAATACACTATACCCTTGTTATACATGTGTCTATTGTGTGTTTTGTTTTATTGCAAAACTTGAATCGTATATAATAATAATATATATTCTATAAGATGGTTTGACAATAATATGGTCGAATAAACATTTTGAAGTACATTCGATAAGAATTAACAGTACTCGTATCGAGGTCTTTCCTTTGTTCGTCGAAAAAAGCAACTGTCCAAATATAGTATACATAAAACATAACCCATACATACGTATATATATATATTATTATCGGTTATGAATTTTAACAAAAAAACTAAACCCTATTTAGCCTTTTTTCGAAGTATATAGCAGCGGCGGCACGGCGGTCCGTCTATATTATTTTTGGAATTGTATATGCACGTAAAAAAAAAAAAATAAAAATGTTTTCATCGGAAAAAACGGGTTCTCGTTTTATATGTACAGTTAGGTTTTTTTTACGTATTTTTTTACACCAGTTTCGCTATACCACCCACCTTTTTACCCCGAGGTCTCGTTTCCCGGGGCGGGGGAAACAATTCAGCACATGGCCCACTTCAGAGCCATCAGAGACAACAGACATTATACGTTTCCTGGTTGGGAATAGAAAAAAAATATAGAATTTTTGTTGATAAAACCCCTTTATTACTCTTTCAATTGTCGTGTGCCCACCTCGCGGATCACAATGCATTTCACATTTCAGGAAACGGGTTTTAACAAAAAAAAAAAAAAAATCGCTATTCGCTATTCGCTCTATTCCCCAAAACGATATAAAGGGGTTGATTAACTCCGGTTAATCCGCAACAAAGGATTGTTACTATACCAGTGAATACCTAGTTTTTTTTATTTTTTGGCGCATAACGTGTCACCACTGCATATAGTACGTCGGCACCGGCGGAGTTTCCTCAGTCGTGAAATGGTTACAAATCATTTAGGAGATTACGCCGTTTCCCTATATAATATTATTATATATACCTGTGTGTGTGCGCGCGCGTGTGCGTATAAAAGAAGGGACACGCGCGAGCGATAATATATATATTTAAACGTATATACGGAAACGTCGGTCACAATCATTTTTCAGCCGTTTTTCATTTTTGGCTCACTAGGTATGCTTTAAAGGATAGTCACCCTTTTTTTAATACATACGAACCGCAAAATATATTGCGTTTTAAACTTCTCATTTAGTTCAAAATAAACCCGAAATAAAATTGTATTGTGACGTACGTTTATAAATCGTGTGTGTAATAAATATTCGATTTTGTTTAACGACGAGAATTTATCAATAAATCATCAAATTACAAATAATTTCGTGTCGTATTATTTTAATATATAAATTGAATATTACACACACATATACTTACCAATAAATATCGCATTAAGGTCGCCGCGTGAAACTTTGTAGTATATCGATTATTATTTACTGAAGTTTAATTTTCCAGATTTATGTTTGAGTGCACGCACGCATTACTGCAGTGCTCCAAAAATTTGAAGGGCTCTATAACCTAAATTGTTTTTTAAACTTGAGAATCTACATAATGAGAAAAGTTGAAATATTTTGAAATTTAATCTTCACGATGGCTGTTATATATTTAAGGAAGTATATTATATAAAAAACTGTACTCGACCTTTATTTTTACTTCTTTGTTGGTTTCATTATACAGAGATGAATATAATAATAAGCTGCATCACAAGCTATATGAACTCAATTTTATTTCGCACCGGACCTTTAAATTCTACTGTAAATACCTATACTAAAAACAATTACGTGGTTTTCTTTTTCGGTAAAATATTATTATTTTGTATTGTCCGTGAATAAGTTATATCTATATTTATAGTGAAGTGCATCAAAAAAAAAATTATAAAAAAGCACCTATGAGAAAAAACTGCATCATATTTTCAACTATATTAAGGTATAATTACTCCTTTCTAAAAAATAGCTGAGAATGAAATTATATTTTATAGTTCTTATAATTATGATTTTAGTTCACCTGCGATAAAGCGTGGGGCCGGATGACATTGAATCTTTGCGGTTATCGTATTTTCCGATGGTGCTCGGATACAGCTTTCCGGCGGAGATGTTTTCCATTACGACGTGGCAGCGTAGGCGTTGTTTATCTTTATCTTTCCGTTTCACCGTGAATGCGTGGCCGGCACGAGGACAACGCGTGTAGTTTTGCCATAGGACGTGTCTAGACAGAATCACCTGTTTCTCTTATGTATAATAATAAAATATATTTGTATATATACCTTATAATTGTATAGCCGTTGAGTTCAAGTCGTACCGAATGGCGACTTGACGTTCTCATCGTTCGAGTGGAAAATGCAATTGACAAAAAAAAAACCTTTTGCACTACGGATTATCGTCGTTGTCCACGTAAAAGCTACAATACCTAACTGCAGAAATCGATTTAATATAAATATTATTATACAACCGGGGGCGTTATTTTCAAAATGAAAGGGTGTGCATTTGCATTTCATTCATCATCACGTTCTTTATATTTTACAGTTTTTTTTAATAAATTATAATTCTCTATAGTTGTTTAACGATGAAACAATGAACAATATAAATTTATATAAATACTATTCTTAACATTAACTATAGGTGTTTTAAATTGTCTTTTGAATTTATATCTACTCAATCTGTAGGCTTTTTGCAAGGTGCAGTAGGAAATATAAAATGTGCAGTATAGACTTAACGGATATGTGCAATTGTAAAATATATAAAATACTAATAAGTCACTCTGCTGCATTAGCAATTACATATGTAAAAAAACCAATCTTATTTCAAGAAAAAAAAATAATAATCTATCAAATACTAAAAACAGTTTATTATAACTATTATAACTTTGTAAAGGTACCGAATATTTTCTATGGTAAAAAAATAAGTATAAATAAATACAAACAAAAATATTAATGCTACTAATGCTGCCGATTGTTTCCTATTCACCATTCAATTTCTAAAAACAGCAGACATAATATAGATATGTTTTGCTTTTATTTTTCTATTTTTCTATTTACGTAATTATATTTTATTTACAATAAAACATCCTCGTCAAGTAATCATCCACGCAATTACATTATTTTTATTTAATATTATATTTATTATTATCAACTATATAGACTAAACATGCAATAGATATATAACTCACCCATAGTTTATCTAAAATGTATGCACTTAAAATAATTTGTTTTTGTATAGGTACAAATTTTTAGTTTAAAATAGAGTATGCTAAGCCCTCTCAAGTAGCTCTAACATAAAATCTATTTGTTCAGTTGTAAAAAATCCTTACAATGTTAACATTAAACCTGTGCTTAATCATTTTTTATTGGATGAAATATCAAAAATATTTTTGTATTACTTACGTATATTTTTTATTCATTCCCACTTGTATTTAAAAAAAAAAACGATAAAATTATTACAATTAATAAAATAAAATGTTGTGATAATTAATACTATTTTTTAAGAGTTTAAAGTAAGTACCTATTTTGAGAGCAGCTCTAATTAGCTCTATACATTGTATTGTAACGTATTAGGTATTAATATCACTATAATTGCTTCATATAAGTCGTTTATCTAACCAATTTTCGGTTTATGAATAAGAATTATTAAACCTGATATCACATAGAAAAAAATTAATAGTTTATAATTGAGTGTACACAGTGTACCTAAATATTTTAACGACATTTTGTCAGATTGATTTTAATCTATGTCAGTTTATTCGATTTGCATTCCAATTTTTAAAATATTCCATTTCTGCACCTGCGATTTTTCATCGTGCAATCGAGAGACGTACATAATGCAAGGTCTCCTCTACACAGTGTTTTATTTTATTAATTTTAAAATGTTTACTAAAATATATTTTTAAATAAAAATAAAAAAATTATTTATTAAGAACTGTTCATCGTTTTCTAGCAGATGCGAAGATATTTTTGAAATTTGAACAAGTTTCCGATCATATACGTACGTACTTATATAATAATCGTGTGGTTCAGATAATCGGTGTTGTTACATTTTATATACTTAATTACATAATTATACATTATGAAAATTTGAACAAGAGAATGAGAATAATAATGAGATAAAACTTCATAGTTTTGGTAGATTACAATGCGTTTAATAATAATTGTAACATTACACCGTACAATCAGAATCTATTAGTAAAAAATTATAATATAATAATAATAATAATTATAATAATTTTTCCACGCAAAAATGCAATAATTTTTCACTCGGTATACGCAAATAAAGACGCATTATTGATTGCCTTATACTCAATTATCGTAATAAAAATTAATTTAAAAAAGTTTATATTAATTATTTTGAAGAATCATTTTTTAAACAAAAAAAAAAAACAATTTAAACATTTTTATCAAATACTTTACTTATATTTTATACAACCAATTCTCGGTCGGTATACATTTGTACCTGCTGTGAAAAGGTCATCTACTCCTCTCGCAAACAACCCCAACATAACGGGATTCTTTTTCTTCTTTTTTTATTATTAATTTGGCAAAGAAACCGTTCTTTACGAGGGGTTTTATTCGGTTTGTTTGAACCCTCAAGTATTATTT
This sequence comes from Rhopalosiphum maidis, assembly GCF_003676215.2. NCBI lineage: Eukaryota > Metazoa > Arthropoda > Insecta > Hemiptera > Aphididae > Rhopalosiphum > Rhopalosiphum maidis. The sequence continues at coordinate 8,728,656 of NC_040878.1, forward strand.
TTTTATTTTTCATTATTTTTTCGCAACGCATTAACCCATTTTTGTGAGATTTCTCTCCATTTTCCATTAAAATGAAAAAAAAAAAGAACAAGGGCCTTCAAAAGGAAACACACATGCCTCTATAACTAATGCTGATATAACGGCAGATTTTTGTAAAAAAAAAATAAGAACAGCAAACAAACGAAGAAATTCGAGAATTTCACCAGTTACAGGAATAGGCCGATTGGAAGGTAAACATAAATTCAAAACAGTGATATATTTTTTTTAAAGACTTGAGCACATTTATTCAGACCATAACTCAAAATGCTTTAACAATATAATATACCTAAATAATAAGTTTATAAATGGCACAATGATTAATGAAAATCCAATATTGTTGATAGTAATAGTATAATTAATAATAATGAGTAAATAATCCTCCCATTTTAAAAATTCATTTTTCTAATAGTTGTATATTACAAAGAAAAAATGTTGAAATATTTTACAACAGTTAAAATAGAAAACTGGGAAACAAAACAAATACCAACTGGCTATATTATTAATAAATAATAAAATAATTACTTAATGAGCCAACATTTGTTTCCAATGTTATCCTTCACAAAATTCAGTCTTAATTTTACAATAATTTGTACAACATGTTAATATTATGATAGGTAAACGAATAAATAATATTATATATATATCAATACATTATAATATTGTTACAGGAATAAAAAAAATTGACAAAAAAATAATAAATATAAAAACAAATATAATATCACATACGCACTTGTACTTTACATACGAATAACGAAATGGGAATGTCACGAAAGTTAAAACAAAAATATTGAGTAATAGTATTTAATGTATTGATTACATTTGTTTTTTTTTTTTTTTTACGAATGGCAGACAATTTTTATGTACATACAAATTCCATATCCTGACTTAGCGGCCCATCGTTTCTCTTATTATCATAAATAATACAACTAGCACCGACTCAAATTGTTTGCCTATTTATAATAAAAAGGTTAGGGGACAAATCAGCGGTATTAAAATTCTGAATTAAAAAATGTTATACATAATACATATAATAATCGATTATAACTTAAAGTAGTAACTGTACATTTTTTGTATAATATGTATTGCACAATAATTTTGATTAACGTCAAAAAAAAAAACAAATTATTATTTTTTAAAAAACCTTTTGATATTAATGAGAAAAAATTGAGCTTATGACTATGATGACATGACTACATATCCACAAAAAAAAAAAATATTAATAATTGTTAATTGTAATTCAAATTGGTGATTTTTGGCTGATGGACATAAAATAAACATATTGTATATACAATATGTGTGGTTATATTGTTTATTTTCGCTATTTGATTGTTTTTTTTTTTCATTACTTTCCTGAAATTTATAATAATAAAAGCTATTTACACGTGAGATCCATGGCGACGTCGACGATCATCTTGTTATCGGATTTGACGGAAAGGTCTTCGGGTTCGGTCTGTTCCGGCGACTCGAACTTGACGAAGGGTTCGCCGCTCCGTTCGGGCGATTGAAACCGCGCGATGAACTGTAGATAGTGATACGGTTCGATGGACGGGGCCGTGGGCGGCGAGACGGCTCGCGGTTGACTTTGTTGCGCGTACACCGCCTGTGGTTGGGGCGGCGGCGAAGACCAGCATTTTTTGCTGGGCACGGACGGCGGTGGAGACGACGGCGGCGGCGGCGAATCGTGCGTGGCCGGTGTCCACGACGGTACCGAAGTACACGGATCGGTGGTCGGCGTCACGGTCGGGGCGGCGCCGCGGCACCGCTTTTTCACGACTCCGCGGGGCTTGCTGTTCTCCTTGTGCTGTCGCTTGTGGTCTTTTAGCTCGGAGGCCGTTTCGAAGAACGCGACACAGTACTCGCACGGGTAGGTCGTCTCGCCGGTGTGGGTCTTGAGATGTCTGCGCAAGTTGGCCACCTGCACGAAAAACCTATTGCAGTGCGGACACCAAAACGGCTTTTCGCCGGTGTGCAGTCTGACGTGGGTCTTGAGATGATGGTCGCGGGTGAAACACTTGTTACACACGGAACACACGAACGGTTTTTCGCCGGTGTGCGTGCGCTCGTGGTTCTGGAGCACATGCTTGTAGCCGAACTCTTTGCCGCAAACCGTGCACTTGAACGGCCGCGTTTGGCGCGGGCGCGACGAGGACGGCGGGTTGGACGAGGACGCGGACGACGCCACGGAAGACGTCTCGTCGTCGCCGCCGCCGCCACCGCCGCCGTTGCTGGTCGGGGCTATTGCTGGCGGTTGATTGTTGTTACGCTGGTCCAGCCATTCGGGATGTAAGTCGAACACTTGATGCATGATCTGCATGAGGACTGCGTCTGTTGTCGAGGTGGTGCCCGTCTCCTGCTGATCACGGGCGATGGAGAACTGTAGACGGCTATAACTTTTGAGAAACAGCGTACGTAATTCGTGTTCGTCTCTGGGCACTTCACGGATTTTGTATCGCTCGAGAATTGCGTTCAGCGCGAAATGTACCCAATAATCACCTACATTTACTGCTAAAAACAAAACAAAACGGAACAATTAATTATACTGCCGATAATATTTTATTTACACGATTGAGATAGGGATATAACAATCTTTCTCTAAATTATTTTTTATCAACTAATTAGGTAAACGTTCTTACAAAGAACTTATTATTATATGGCTGGAAAATAATTATATACCTGATCAGGTAAACTAAAAACTATAAAAATAAACGATCGATTGTTTATTATAAAAACAGTGGTTGAAGAAAATCGAATACAAATTGTCAAATACGATATTATAATATTTGTACAATATTCATAGGTATCCAAACATAATACAATTAATTTATTAATTTTCCAAACCAGTGTTATTTATAGCTTTAAATAACCAGGGACGAAATTAAGTTATATAAATATTTAAAACAAATATAATATTTAATATAGTTTTTAATTCTAACATTATAAACCTACCTAGGTAATTAATTAATTATTGTAGTAGATTAAATTCATTATTTTCGTGAGTATAATTAATAGAAAAATAATATAGTTATTGCTTGCCAAAGAGTATTAATATCATGAAGAAGTGCTCACTATTTACCTATACAAAAATTAACCCTTTTTTTTAGATAATTACGTAATTCATAAAAATAATACCTAATTTATTCAATAACAGTATATACAATAGTATGACTAAAAAGGCTTGATTATTTTAAATGTATATCAACATTTCTATTTAGATATTAATTGGATACAAACATTAATTATTGGTGAAATTATTAATTAGTGTATTTCTTTAATAAAATTAACAATATTATCATGGATAATAAATGTAAAATAATATCAACCAATATATTTTATATAACATTCAACAGTAGATTACCTACGAAATAATTTAATAATTCAAATTATTACTTATCAATTTAAGTTTTTATTGCATAATCGACGATTAATGAATAATAATTTTTAAACAACTACCGTGTTATAAATACTATTTCGAAATTCGATAATCTTGGTTTACTTTATCGAACATATTTACATATCTACCTAGGTCAACACAGATTTTATTGAGAAACGTTACACGTGTTTAATATTTAATTTACCATTGGTATAAGTTGTTATTTAATACTTAATAGTTACCTATTAGTTATTAATTATTTTACACGTGACATTTTTATTTTTTTTAACGTTATGGTATATTCGATTAGTTGTATAATTTGTATACATAATTAAATTAACTAACATAAACTAAACATAATATTATTTTCATAGATAAAAAGCCAGTACATTCAAATTAATAAATAAAACTAGTATTCTTAGTGTAACGACATAATTGGCCATTGCAGTTAATGAGTAATGAAATCAAATATAAAAATATATAGCTTTCTAATCCTTGTAATAATAATACAATTACAGTTAAAATTATCGTTTAAACACGTTTTTTGAATGGAAATATATTCAACATTTGTTAATAGATTTGTGGTAAAATACAAAATCAAAGCTGTCAAGCGATTCATTAAGTGCATGTTAAAGTTTAAACATTATTACATAACGACCATACAATATAAATAGGTTTCGAGAACATCCGATAAATCTGATAATATTCTTTTGGGTTTTTCGAAAATATTTTTAGTTTATCGTCGGAGAAAATTAGGCAAACCCCTTTTGCAACGCTATTGTTTTTAGGTCGTTGATCACAGCACCTTTATCAATAACGTAAACAATACTACAATATTTATATTACGTTAACCTTGTCGTCGGACCTTTGGACTAGTAGGACAATATTCCGTGGCAGCGCGCACAAACTTGTGCGCCGGTGTGTGACATTGGCGCGACAATTTAAAAGTAAAACGTTTTAAACGAGAAAATCGGTACGATCTACCCAGCACAACGCATACCATTTCATGAATCAAACTAATTCCGTTCGATCGGAATCGCAACGACTACGATAGATATATCTCTTAATGTAATTACAATACGGAACTACAATATTATTAACGTTACATAATAATAATAACAATAATAATAATAATAATAAATACCCTTCATGTCCATTTCTTCGACGTGTTCGGACTTGAAAGGCTCCGAAGAGTCGAGGTTGTTGGTCCCCAATACGTGCGCCATCGGACTTTCATAGGACACCATGTAAATGTGCGTTAAAAACGGCTGGTCAAAAACCCGACAATATGATATATCGTATAGTATTAATATATAATATTATGTACGATTGTATTATTACGACGATGACGATAATAATAATAACAATTACGATAATATACAGTAATAATAATATACGACAAAATATCGCGTGTAATAAATGTCGAAATAAAAGTACGGCCGACGCTGCGTGCGACCGGCGAGTCGCGGGACTGATCGGCGAACGAGAGACAGTGCGAGTGGAGTGCAAGCAGTGCAACTGTGCAAGTCGAAGTTCGGCCGGCGTGGCGCGGCGTGTGATCAATTTATATTCTCGACGGGGGAACGAAACGACGACGACGACGACGATAACGACGATTGCGGCGTTTAAAGGTTACTCTTTCTCAAGTGTTTATTTATTTTTTTTTTCACGACGGTAGCGGAGAAGAAATGTGCGCACGGCCGACGCGTACGGATGGCACTGCGATAATATTATTATTTTTGCCCGATTTTCGGAAACCGGCTCGGCGGCTCGCGGCTCGTCCAACGGTGGGCGGGCGGGCGCGAGGGGGTCCGGTAGCCCCGCCTAATTCGTTCCCACCACCGGCGGACTCCCGCAAATGGGGTGGAAGTACGGAACGGACGGTCGCGGCAACGGCCGATTGCTGTTGATTGCCGCCGCCGCTGTATGTCGTCGCGTCGGTGGTAGAATATTTTACGATATACCTACTAATGAGTAATAATGAACTAATATTAATTATCGTTTACCGGCGGCGTTTTAATTGAACGGATAAACGTCTCGTCGAGTTCTGAATTTTTTTTCGGCCTGTTGTTTACATTGTTTTTCAGCAGCCTACAGGTGTGTGTGTGTGTGTTGCATATATGCCGACTATGTTTAAAGAATGCACTAATAGGATACCTATGTATATAGGTACTTTGCCACTTAGGCCTGACTGTGACAATTTATCACTCTATATGCTGAAAGAATTAGGTCCGTAGAAAATATTGTTTTTACATCGTATTTGGCGTATTTATATATTTTTAATCCACCGATGTTCGATGCAAAATGTATTCAAATGCACAATGAACGATCAATCGTCAAACGCATTAAACTCGCACGTCGAGTAATAAATTATAGTTTACCGATATATGCATATAACATACGTATAAAAGAGCAATTTATACATTAATTATTGCTAAGTCATTTTATGAAATGTCTTTATTATATAGGTATAAAATTTAATAAAAAATTTCTGATTTTTGTCGAAAAAAATCTTTTCTACATATACACATATAATAGTTTACTGTAAATAAATTTTTCAAGTATAAACTGTTTTAATCTGCATTACAGTCTTGCGTAACTTGAGCTTCGCGGACTTGTTCGCTAAAACCTATTATACATTATACATTATACATATGTATGTCATATATTATATTATTATATTAAAGAGATCAATGAAATAAAAATTTGTTTTTTTGTGATTCCGAAATCCAAAATCATCGATATCGTCGTATCGGTTCTAATCACAGTTTATAAATGTCTATCCATATTAATGCTGTTAAATAAAAGTACGGAACACCATTATCTTCGCTACAATAATAACCTAAATTACAACTGCTGGGTATCTATTTTGTGTAGTTAATTTATTGCTCTGTAGCCTACCAATAGAATAATATAATTAAATAACTACATTATGGTACAGATAAAGTGTGTGTTTATGGACAGGATGAAAAGAAGAATTTTTTGAAAAAAAAAACACCATTATTGAGTAGCAAATAATAAGTGTCTCTAACAATAATTTACTTAGGTATCTTACTACCTTAAGTAACCTTTTAAGAGAAATACAAATGAAAAAAAAAGAATCGAAAACGCGTCTGACAAGTGTCGTCTGGAACGGCCGGAAACGACTTATAGAAACCGTGTGGTATTGTAAATTCGGCAAAATACAATTGACATCTGAATTTATTTATGTAAACACTATAATGAAGTGTTTTTTTTTATATATACCTAACAAATGCTATTTATGTATAATTGTCGTATAGGTATAGTAAATAAACCTAAATGAAACTCGTAGATTAACAGTACCTAGGTGGCTACTAACTTAAATTGTAACATGGATAATGTGAATTAACTTAACACCATACGTGGTACACGCAGCTAAAAGGTGGTGTACTGGCGTATATGGTATATACGAAATTAAAGTCAGTAGGTTTATATTATGTTTAAAATAAATTATGTAGAAACTTATACTTTTTTGAAAATTATTGAAACGTTAATAATTGCACTCCGTAAAATCTATTTGGAGGATATACCGAATCGATTTAAATGATATCACTTGTTCTCGGTATAAATTTATAATATGATAATTATTATTGATGGACTATATAACTGATGGGTACTTAACTTATTTTGGTCAATCATCGTAATCTATTACCAAAATAACAACAATTATAGGTAATTTATAATGTCCTAGGTTATGTAATATATTATAGTTAACAACAACAAAAGATAAAAATACACTATTGACTTTGAAAATACAATTTTTTTCATAGTTTTTCAAAGTGCTTGGATTATTTAGGTGAATAAATTTAAAAAAAGAAACATTTAATACATAACTGTTGCTCTCGTTAGTATTTGATAACTTTTCTGAAGACGATTATTCTTTCGTAATATTTTTTAGGTTTAGGTACATTTTTTCCTACTTATCGGTGTCCGAATACTTTGATATGGGTTAAAAAATCCGATTCGCTATTATTTGTTGCACAATTAAGTTGAAACGTAGAATTTTGCGAACAAAAGGAATATAACTGTAAATCGTAATGGTTATTCTTATTATTGGTTTTTATTTTTTGTGAGACGACGTTTTATATACGAAATACCTAATTCCAATGGTTCATTACCTAAGCCATCTCCGCAGGAAGTAAGTGAAAACTCAAGGAAAGAAGTGGGTAAAAAAAAAGGTCGTTGCCAATTTCATTGACCATGTTTACGAAAGAATATAAATCGAGACCACACAACGTACCACAAGAAGAGTCATCGTTGCTTTGTGTTAATAATAATAATAGTAATAAAAAAGATCTCCTTTTGCCGTGTAAAAAGGAAAACAGACACACACGCGATACGGTTCGTTTTTATAGACATGACAACGGGTGTTGGGCGTTAGCGTCGTAATAATAATATCGGTAACGTTGTGTAAACAATATTATATACCAGCACACGTATATATTATTATGGTTTCGTATAAAAACTATTATACTATAAATGGGTCTAAAGTTCTTGATTATTTTTTTTTACAAATTTTGTGTTCCTAGTATTAATATTTTTGTACGTGTTCAGTAGTATAAATTACTATTTACTGGTATATATTGATTCCAATCGGAGAATAACAAAAAACAAAACATTTTAATTACCTGCCTAACCCAAGGCAATTGCGATATAAACCATTATTATGTATTAAATATTGTGGAGTGCATGCTATGTATAATATACTAGGTATACATCAAATATGTATTATGTTGTTTACTGCTTTAAAGGACTATACTCAATAACAATGTTATATCGATGCATTATATATAAAATAAATAAAATATAAGTGAACCATTACTATTATAAAAACGTTTAAATTGACTAATAAGTGTACTTTTATATATTGTGATGTACAGTTTCATATTTTTATATCCAGACCCATTATTGCAAACGATTATAAACTTTCATATCGTTTGGCCATGTATACACCTATAACGATTAGAGGTAATCGCCATATTATATCAACAGTAATCACACGCCATGAAAGAGAGCAGTTAACAAATATTATTCTACATTTTTGTAATAAAAGTCGCGTAGTCGTAAATGTTAACAAATTAATTGACAGTACGGCGAGAGATGTACGCAGACTATAGACCAATCAATTAAAACTTAAATTTCCATAATAAAAAAAAAAAAATACTCCTGTACCTATAAATGTATCGTTGGACTAGAATTAATCACGCTTAAAAAATTAAAATATTAAAATCAATGTCTTTTTATAGAAATCTTAATCTGCATACTTATATTATTATTATTAAAAATTGTATTTACTACCAATCATGTGATACAAATCATCAATATTGTATAAACAATTTTTAATACTATGCATTAAAAATTCTTATAATCAATAAATAATACGCCGTTAAAATTAAAAAAAAAACAACAGAATAAATATTTGCTCTAAAAAATAAAAACTTTTGAATTTTATTATGAACTACCTTCATTTTTTGTATCTTTACCTAAAAAAAATTATTTACAACGAACCTAACAACATGTAAATTCAATTTTATAAATTCGAGCCTAATTTAGTATTTAGGACTATTGACAATATCGTCATCGATTTCAGTCTCGTAATCACATGCAGTCACGGGTAATCGTTTATTATTATTACTTATTATGCACCCATAATATAAACTTTATAGTACAGCCGTTTAATGATAATGAACAGGATAACCCGATAACGATACGTTTATACGTATAATAATTATTCCGACGTTTCACGTATATTATACATGTACGTACGTATTAATATTATATAAGTACATACGCGATACGCCCTGTGAATTATTAGGTGCACCGCTATTTATACAGTATACAACACATTATCTACTACGTGGTTCTAGAACTATAGGTGTCATGACAATAATATAATATATTTTTATACGTTTTAATCTTATTAATTATCTGTATGCTGACTGTAATATACCGTTACGACCGTCGTCAAAATAACTGTCTTGATATTATACATTTTACATAATAATATTATAATTGTGTAAATACTAAATAGTAATATAAAATAATAGTAAATAATAATATTGGTAATTATTCGGTCAAAACATCCAATGTCAAATATCTATGATGAACAACATATCGAAACATTCGAAACCAATATAATTTTTTCCTAGTATAACAATTTTACGTCGACATTGACTTGTATAATAGATTAAAATAATCATAATAACTATAATATATTACATCAAAATTATATTATTTCATTATGAAATAATTTAAGTACCTATAACTAAAACTCACTAACCTCTGCTCGGATATTATACAATGTATGTAAATATGTAATGGTACTATTCTGGGGCTTGGAATTTAATGCAGTCCACACATATTATTTGAAAGAAATTAGTAGGGTGCCTATATGTAGTAAAAATCAAGTATGATATAAATGTGTTTTAATTTTATTGGAAAATTGTATTCTGTATTGACTCGAACGACATTTTAAAATGTCTTTTCTTTGTTTTAATTATTGTTTTTTGTCATTATATTTAATACGAGTAACATAAAAAATTAAAAATATAAAAATGATATTTCCATATTTGTTTAAATTAGTTGGTTTACCTTTGAATAATTTGACTTGGAAACAATAATCTTATCCATTATACGTATATATTAAGTCCTAATATTACAATTTAATTGTCCGTATGTACGAGTACATCGCGCACGGTAAGCGTATATTCTACTACTTTATGATTATAATTATATGGTGTTTAAAATGTTTACAATTATTGTTATTAAAGTATGGTCGGTCAGAAATGAGATTGTCATAATATTATATTTGTATTAGACATTTAGACGGTTATTGCTGTGTGGCCTGTGTGGGCCGGCCAGACACAAAAGCCGACATCAAGACATTATCGACAAATGCAACAACTCTGCACAGCAGCTGTTGCTGCATTCAATAATAATATTATATTGTATTTATCTAAGATAACTTTTATCTCTTGGGTCAGAGGGATAGCCAGATAGGTCACGGACCTGCTACATACACGTACTCCGGTGACTAGGTGGTGTAGTTCGTACATGATTATATTATATTATTGTTTTATGTTTATCTAGATTTTGTCTGTTTACACCGCGAGTCTCTGTAGGTATCTAAATAAGCAAGGTGACAGTTTTTTTGCCTTCTACATTTTCACACTTACACATACAAATATAAAATATATTTAATTTCTCTAAGACTTTTACCTATGCAAAATACTAAAACTTTAGTTATTGACTTTTTATTTTAAAAAAATACTAAGAGATAATGAGAAGGATTTTAACTATTTTACATTTAAAAAAATCACTGTGGTACAAACTAAAGCGTAATACGTAAATTCAATTTATTTTAGGATATTAAGTATTTGTTTACAAAATATCAAGTATTTTTTTATTAAAATTCTCTTAATTTTGTTATTAGCAATTTATTGTTTTAAGTTTTTAAGTATATTTTACAATGAATATAAAATATATTTTATTTATCTGAGACTTGCAAATTATTAGAATTGTTAGTTTATTGACGACACTAAGACATCATCGTTGATAGTTAATGCATCTGCAGAGAAATTTGGATAATTCCAAATATTATAATGTATAATGGTCTATACATTATAGAGTGTATAATATAGACTATAGTAATTATATAATGTGATGTTTCCGATAAGATATAAGTATTTAACACTCAGTGTTCAATGTTATCCTTTTGATAATTAATCAATCAATAACTAAATTGGTAGTTGGTAGTTGGTACCCATATAATAGTGGCTAACACCCATACAGCATAATACACTAGGACCTTAAAATGTAATATTGAAAAATAAATGTATTCTATTTACACCCTCAGTGTGTTTTGTGAAAAATTATAAACATAATGTGCCATATAAAGATATATAATGTATTCGTCATAATATAATGTGTACGAGTAGTATGTTGTGTGAATAAATCTAGGGAAAAACTGACTTTATTATCTATATCAGGGATTCTCAAACTTTTATAAGCACTGTACCCCTTTTAATCAATAATTTTTTTTGGGTACCCCTTCTTAGTTACTAACCTAAAATATATATAAAAAAATTTAAAGACTTACATACATGTTGGCAAGACTTTTACCTCTTAAAAAATTTCGAATACCGCCAAGGGGTACGCGTACCACAGTTTGAGAAACACTATAGATTCTATACAAATAAATTGTATTTAGTTTTGTTGATTATACTAATAAAGTGATATCATATTAATAATTCTGTAGTAATCGAGTCATATACCTTGTATCAAAGACTATACTTTGGAATCCAAAAGTTATAACTTTTAAGTTTTGATTAATAAAAAATAGTTTAGGTAGTGAATGACTAAATGTTTATTAACTAGTGTTCAGTGGCGTATTTATGGTGAGAGGGGTTGAGGAGGCTTCAGGAAATCTAAGAAATATTTATTAAGTCTGTTAATTATGTCCTATCATATATGAATTATAGAAGTTCAATAAAATTAAAAATACCTTAGTCCCTCCCAAAAAAAATAATTTTAGTACGCCCCTGCTAGTGTTACATTTTATGGTAGCATATAGACTGCACCATGTATAAAGTCAGGGGCGGACAGGGTAGGTGATAGGCCAGTCAGTAATTTTAAAGCTTCGGCCCATATTTTACTAAAAATTAATAATTATAATAAAATACTTATTTTTATTAAAATAATATTAATTTATTTCAATACCACAGTAATTGTTGACTATTTATTCTCTTATATAAGTCTAATAATACTAAACGATAATGTATAAATTTTAATAATTTTTACTATACCAGGGCCTCGAATATAACTGTGTTAAACGGCTACTTCTTACAGACTACAAATCAGGCAGGTTACCTTGCATGCAGTTAGAAAACAAGACTTATAATAAGAATTAAAACTACATCATACAGAACTATTTAATTTAAATCTATAAATATTTGTGATGTCTATCTGTTTTTTTTACTACGTTTCAATTTCACTGGGTATTTATTACTGTTGAAATCACCACTATGCTATCTGTTTTAAAATTTGCGTATGTTATTTATCTAAAATCTAAATACCGAATATTATTGAGTTAATATATTTTATAGTATGATACTAATATTTAGTTTTAATCCGTTGCAATTAAATTTAATGAAGAAGTATTTTTGTTAATATTTTTAAATTTATAATTTGTATTACACTGAAATACAAATTGTGTATTGTTCAATTTTTTATATATAAAATAATATTATTACAATATTTTATAATATTAATTACAATTTAAAAATTCAATATAAAGATAAATTCAGTTTTTCAAATTATTGATATTATGTAACAAAATCCGATAATCATAACCTAAGTCTAAAAAAACTTAGAGTATAATATACATGTGTATACAAAGAAAATACTTGGTCGTCCTGCCGTTAAAAATACTACTTACTTGGAAACAAAATTATTTCACTATATGGCAATAATTGTGTCGTTTAGTAGGTATATAAGTTAAAATAACCACTAGCATTAAAACGGGTGACAGGCAAGTTTGCGTTCGCTGGCTAGCTGACCGGCCCAGTTCTCCGCGGTAAAAATTTTAAAACCTAAAACGGAAGTACACTTTTACCTATGCGAAATACTGAAATTTTAGTTATTGACTTTTTATTTTGAAAAATATAAAGAGATTTTAAAATAATGAGAAGGATTTTAATTATTTTACGTTAAAAAAAAACACTCTGTAGTACAAACTAAAGTGTAAGACGTAAATTAAATTTATTTTAGGATATTATGTATTTGTTTACAAAATATCAAGTATTTTTTTATTAAAATTCTCTTAGTTTTGTTATTGGTAATTTATTGTTTTAAGATTTTAAGTATATTTTACAATGAAAATTTTAACTCCATTAAATATAATTGTTAATTGTATAACGAATATTTAACTACATAAATTAAAAAACTAGAAAATAATGTTTGTATTTTTACCGAGGCTTTTTTCTATGGCTTTTGAATATAAACCTTATTATTTATATTATGTAAAATATTTATAATGTTACATTGAAGTACTCATGTATAATGAGTAATGACGTACTCACTTATTTTATCTATATGTTCTTAGACACGGTAGTTCATTTTAAAACATACTCATTAACCATAATTATTTACTTTTATTTTATAAATGGTAATAGGTAAGTCCTAAGTCAACCTTTTATAATGTGATTTATTAGATACTGTAGGTTCAAATATCAGTTAAAAGACTTAAACGTGTAGTGTAACGTATAAAAAAAACTTTCTGGCGAAAAAAAAAATTTAATTGATAGTTAATATCAAAGGTCTGAGATGAATTAATAAGAGTCAAATCGTATGTCTGCACGTGTTATAAATTGTCGTTGATCCTTAATCGGATGGTTCTTAATAATAGTAAGTATATACAACGGAATTTGGGATTCGATGAATGAATGAATTCTTCGACTGATTTAAGTCAAACACATACCTACCCCATTCAATAAAATTTCAAATGAAAATGGCAGTGTATTGCAATTTCGATTACTATTATACATAGTAATATGAGAAAAAAGAGAGACGCTATAAATCATGACATTTCACGGAGCGTTTCTAATCATGTCCAGCCACAGAGTTTCGGGTTTCGATGAAAATAACAAACAATTAAATCACGTTTTTATTTACACCAAAAAGTAAGCAACGGGTGGTTTACGTCGCGTCACGTATACGGTGTCTACAAACCTTCGTTATACATTTTTATTTCATCATTGTACAGTTAGGTATCCAAAAGGTTCATCTAAATCTAAAGAACTATTTACCCGGATGGCCGTTTTTAAATATGTATGTGTATGTAGTATATATATAAAAAAGAGAAACCGGTATAACACTATTTGTAATAAAACATCTACCTTGTTATTCCGAGTAAAACCCATCACTTTCGTAAGGGATGATGTAAACAATGCCAAATGGTTTGTAGGCTAGTTAATAGCTTCCAAGGAAGTTAAAAACACAATTATATAATGTTATAATAGCATAAAAAATAATAATAATGAAACCAACTGATAATGGTCGTCTCTGGACCTTGTCTCCCAACCAAAACATTGTTGTATTATTTATTATGGAACCCATGGACCCAAGATTTTGAGCTCGAACACTTAATATAATCGTATGTTATGTTAAACAGTTATCAACAACATTATATTTTATTTAAATTTAACTCTGAGTTTAACGAAACGATTATAATAATAGTTATTTTTAATGTATATTTTATTATCGACCCGAATAAATTACTAATGAATACAATATTGTTATCGTATAAACTATAAGTAAATATGAAATTATTTCCAACGATGTAGATATAAATAATATCATACAAAATATTTAAACCGAATGTACTATATACGCATTTAAATGATAGTATCTAAGTATATTATTTTTATACTCTTGTAATTAATAAAATATTGCCGAAATCAATCGTTTCACATTATTGTATAATATAAACTATAGAGTATAGACGGATTGTTTTATGTAGATAAAATATTTTATAAGCTCGAAATAACTAATACGACTGGTCCGTGCAACTTTACTATACCTATGGAAAATGATAAATGGTAATAGGAGCTCGTGCGTGTATTTAATATTATATTACATTTAATTGTATTGTACCTACGTCTTATGTAAGTTATGTTAACCTATAGTTATGTTTTTGTTTGTGTATAACAACTTTATAACGATAACAATATTGTATATTTATTAATTATTGTTATTGAATATTGACTCATCATTAATAATGTATACTTACGCAGTAGGCTAACGGTTAATAACATTATATAGTATTCTTATGCGTGCCTGTGAAAGAGTAAAATCAAATTACCAACTACATAGTACATAATATAATGTTAAATGACAACATTGTGTACATGTATGATAAAACTATATGACCTAGGTCAATATACGACCATATACTGTGTACCTTAAACGGTTAAGTGAGTAACAAGGTGTATATTTGCATAAGGCGGCGCCGTACCATGTTTATATCCGATCGTCGTCTCTTATATTCGTTTAACGTATATATGCGACTAAATATTATTATGTGTTCATTGAGTTTTAGCGGAGTTCAAAATATTTGTATTATATACAGTAAAAAGAAAAACTAATTTTTTTCATTAGTCGCAGTCGATTTTAAAAATTTATAAAATACAAATAGCATGGGCTTGACCAGGTTGGGGGCATTGAAAATACATATAAATGTATCACGTATAATACATAGTCACATAACCCCACATAGGTGATAGGTATCATTGGTGGCTGGCGGTAATTAGGCGTTGTAGTGATAGGTATAGAGTTTTAGTAATTCCCCCTCCTACCAATATTAAAAAATAACTATACAAAATCATTAGCCGAACCAGAACTTACAGACAGTGTATAGTAACAATATACTATACCTATATACTTAATGGATTTAAAGCCACAAAAAATAGTCAAATTTTTTATAGGTAATTATTTTATAAATATTTTTTTACAATTCAATAAGCATCTATTTATATACTATATTTAAATATTGCTTCATTTGTCAGTTAAATAAAGTTTAAATCAAGTTTTCTAAATTGTAGTGTTCAATGTTTTTCATTTATTCCCGTGTATAGTACCTATATTATATCATAGAATTCTAGAATATTCTATATACTATAATCATTATATTAGTATTCTATGCTATAATATTGTAACCCTAGGATAACATAGGATATACATAGGTAAAAATGTAATATATAGTTCGTAAGTTATACACCAATTATTATTACAGCTATTAGCTAGACATCAGTGCGAATGGAAATGTTTGATAATAGTATTGGACGTTGAATAAATTGTAAATCGTTTTGTAAAATAAACGGGGGCTGCGGTTTTGAAGCATAAGAAAACTCACTGCAATAGACGGTCATTATTATAGTGACGTTGTAATTAAAAAAAAAACTTCTTATTACATATTCAGTCTGAAACTCTGAACGCTTTTTACTGTTTTAATTATTATTACTTGAATCGTTTGCCGTCAAAGTATTACGAATGTGTTTGTACAAAATTTATGTATATATATCCATGAAAACGTTTATATAAATGTATTATTTAAACATTGTGTCATTCAATGTTAATTTTCATTCGAATTCGGGAATCGGGCGACCGGCTGGACATCTTTGAATAATAGGGTGTGCGAAAAAAAATCAAAGCAGCTGCGTTTTTGTGGGGACCCTTTGCATACAAACACCGTTTTTTTCCCCTTTTTCGGGGTTTTTTTTTTTGTCAAAAGAATTATTCATAAAAATGTAAATTCGGGACCGGACGCCATCTTTTTTTTTTCGCGACAAAAAACCCCTTTTTACCCAATGCATAATAACAAAGTATAAATAATTGAATCGGACTCGGTTGCCCCCACCACTTTCTTCTAACGAGGGCAAATAATAAAGGTTTTGCTTTCAACGTACTTTTTCCCTTTTTTTTCACCCGGTAAATTTTCCATTCTGTCATTCCCGCCAATGACTTTCCACTTTAATCAATCAACGGTAGCCAACATACTTTGGTTGAAAGTTTTATATTTTAGTTTTTATGATATAAGTAGCCACATGCGCCCGCGTCGTCTACTGATAAATTATTATTTTTAATTAATCATTCTCAATTCATCGAAATCATTATGATGACTCAAACTCTCTTTTATAACTGCTTATCTTAATTAAAAAGTTTTTTTGACGAAATTAAGATTTATTGTTACTGAACATTAACGTGAAATTAAAATTAGTGCTTATAAACAAAAATTTTATTCTCGGATAGATTTTGCTGACGATCCAAATTATTCATTAATGATAAAAAAAAAACACCTGGTTATAAGAGTTTTTAAAAATCAGCAATATTTATTATGTGGTTTAGTATAGGTGTACCGTGTACCTAACTGTATTTCATTCTTATTTTCAGAAGTTTTGAAAAATTTCGTATGAAGCATTCCTGTTTACTATAATATATTATATGAACACATATTTGTTAAATATCACCTTATGAGACTGCAAACTATATAGGTTTTAAAATGTGGCTTAATGATACGATGGGTGAGTATAAATAATAGACACATTTTACATAATATCGTATAGTATTATTTTACTTTTTAATATGGGATAACTTATGATGTCATTATATACATTTTACTAATACTCTTTCAAATTTAAGAAATATATATTCCTATATAATAAAGAACTAATATACACAATTTAAGCTCTTGTAGAGGTCAATTAATCGATTGTTTTTAAATTAATTTCTATATTTAAATATACCTATAGTTTACTTGAAGTTATACTGATGTATATACATGTATACACCAGTCGAAAATAATTTTACAATAAATAAAAAATGTAGTTAATAATTTTACATTTTTTTTTTTATTTCACGATCCTGTTTTATGAATACAAAGTATAAAAGAATGTATTTATGCCTACTGGGCATATACACTGGCGATTTATACCATACGATTTAGCCATATACTCAGTACCCATACGAGCACATAAGAAAGTATTTGCATCGAAAGGGAGAATTGACAGTTTTAACAAGAATACGTGTCAATTTGAAGCGTTTCGAGAGCGCATAACTATTATACGAGTGTATATTATAATAATAGACGGATTGAAAAAAAAAATGTTTCACATATGTAAATAATAATAATGAAAAAAATTGTTACAAAGAAGTGTATTAACGTGCCCCAAATATGTATGTATTGCTGAGGTATACCCCCCGGGTGTGTGAATTAATTTTTTTATTTTTTTATACGATAGGTCGTGTGTATAGGATACAAATTGCGCATAACACTCCGCGCCCGGAATAAACTCTCGTGTCCGGTACCTACACGCGCATGTATGGGGAAGAAAAAAAACATGCATATTTTGGAAACATATTATAATAAATATTATTTATTAATAATATGGGAAAGTGATTTTCAAGATCAGCCGGCTCTCGTGCATATGAATATAAGATGCGTATATATGTATATATACATATATGTGTGTGTGTGTGCACATATATAGGCGGTATAGTTACATAATACCTGCTAAGGGGTGCGGATGTGGCGGCGGCGGCGGTCCACTATATTATAATATTATATTATACTTGGGTTTCCGGGTACAGGATACATAATACATATAGGTACGCGCGGACGACGACGACCGATCTTGATTGCGTGAGAACTGTGCGGATATATCGGGTGATTGACATGTGTTCGGGGGCGCATTTATATATACACACGAGGTTTTTGCGCAAAAACAACTTCCTCGTGTCGCGTACCCACTACTACCCACCGCACGTATTCGTATATATTATTATATATAATATTCCGATAGGTACCTAAGAGCGATAAAGGATCGAAAAAAAAATATATATAAATAAAGAAGAAAATGTCGATTCGTCCTTTCAACATTATGCAACGGACACAGCACCTGCCGCGGGTCTTTCGGGTAAACAGCAGCGACGCTTGACGCAGCAGTCTTCGCGGGTTATATTATTTTTATTATTATTACACAAATATATATAGGTACGGCTCCGGCCGTTTCGATTTCTTTTCAGCTTGTATATTATATTATTATATTACGCGACGGCGGTAAGAAAACGAGAGTGGGTGCGCGTTTGCGGTTTCCTCGGATAAATAAATATGTTGTCTCGTATAGTCGCGCGCCACCCTCAGATTTCGCGGAAAAACGCATCGATTATTGCTTCGGGTATGCAGCTATTGAGCTATATAATACATTATACACATTCATACATCATAGACACAAATACCGTTTCAAATTTGAGACCTGAACTCAGCCCAGTGTATTATACTAGAGACTAACCGATGGAATTTATAAAAACGTTTTGACGCACAACAATTTTATAATTTACATAGGTAGGTATTAGGTACTCATAAGTCATAGTTTATATTATGTAACTATAATATTTAAAACAAATAATATAAGAAAACAATTGACACGACCGAGTTGTTTATAAACTCAATAATATAAAAATACGTATATAATAATATTTATATTTAGATATTTAATTCTAAACCATAAGTTACGTATGACACACATAATAAAAATATGGTTAACATACAATGATTGGTAGACAATTATATCCATCGTTTACAATATACGATTCTAGGTCAAAATATCTAAATTCAGAAATTCGTTTTTTATTTTTTAAATTGAAATAGTATATAAATACTTATAATAATAATTTAAATATGGTACAGACATTTTGAAATTTGTTGTAGTCAATAGATTATACATGTTCTAATAAAATTAACAATGACATTTAATAAATTGGAAATATCCCTATTACCATAATTGAATTCTAAGCAGAAATATTTTAATTTATTTTTTCTACTAACTATTTTTTGATCCGTGAAGGACGATGGTCCAATGACCAATGGTACCCAGTCCACGCTACGCTATTTTTATCTTGTTAGCCGAATTTTCTAGTCACATTTTCATAATTAATGTTTAAATTTTCGGATGTTTGCGATTAACATAAATGTATATTAACCTAATTTATTGAGTTATTGGATTTTCAAATAATAATATGAAATACTAATCTGTGTACATTATAATAATACATATATTTTGTATCGGAATAGATTTTAAATATATTAATTTCTTACAAGATATGTTTACTGCACAAATATTTGTTATTGTTCCGACTGTTCCGAGTATCTAAGCCCCAATTATTTATGATTATTATTACACACGTAATATTTTGTATACTCCGCCGTGACTTGAACTTGGTAAACTTTGTTAATATCATTATTAATATTAAATTGTAACTCAATATCGACGTAAAATTGTCAGAGGAAAAATTTATTTTGATTTGGGTATATTGACCTAATACCAAAATACACATAAGTATGTTTAATATATTTTTTCTTTCTCTATACACTAGCTGTTCTATAAAATAATTGTTTTGATTACTTTAATTCGTATACATTTTAATTTCTTACTGAAATATTAACAAGAGCCAAGAGGATTGTTAAGTTGTTTGAGCGAATATTGAGTCCTCAATGCTTTCCGTTTCTATTATTTTCCTATGACACACATTTATTCACAATATGTCTACGTATATACACTATAATACACTCGTAGTAACTCTTCATTAATTAGCACCTGATTCGTATTTATTTTATAATGGTAATCACTTGGATCAGGTGCGAAATTGTCAATTTAATGTCATTATAATATATTAAATTATCAACGATCGTTAAGCGTGCGAGTGTCGTGCACGTGTAACATAAAGAGGAAAGCAATTGTTTGAAATTATATTTATTACGCGCGAAAGCGATATTCGTTGACTGGATTTTAATCTGTTAATAGGTAGCTTCTGTCTGCAGCTTGCGTATACAATGTATACATACGATGGACACTATTATTTTAACGAATCGTTGTAGCGTACAAGCGTGTTCTTTAATTTTATACTCTAATGAAGTCATTAAAATGTTTAATATATACCATGTTAAGTAATTGCTATAATTTATGCTTACATACAATGTGTAATACACATACAATAGAAATGTGTAGTATAGACAATTTTATAGAAACGTTTCGGAGCGTTTTTTTTTTAATCGTCTAGTTTAATTTTCACTGTTCATAATATATTTGTTTTCAGTAGGCTTGTAATGCAATACGATTTTTTTTTTGTATAGGTATTACCTACTAGATGTTTAGGTACTTAAGAACACTCGATGTGCATTAATATAATTATAAATTAGTTGTTATTAAATATACATCGCTTAGTTCATTAAATTTGTTGGCATGATTGATTTTTAAAAAAGAACTTGTGGTATAAGGTTTATCGACTGGAAGGACGTTTATAACACTTTAACAATGACTTCCCTGAAAAAACTAGGGGAGCAGGTACAAAAGGATTGTCTAGAAAAAACGTTGTTTTGACACAGATAATGTGATAATGGAAATGCTTTAGTGTTAAAAAAAATGTATTGCGCATTAGTATTTTATGAGTTATAAAATTGGCATCAATAGACGTAGCCATTACAGTAATATGTGGCATATATTTTCAAACATTGCTATTGGTAAAGGTTGAGGAAAATGCAGACAAAATTATTATTTTAAAAGAAAATTAATACAGTATCCATTCTCTAAATATAAATATTTAATAGTTTTCTGTAAATAATATAATTTAATGAGATAAATTGTATATACGACTATTAACATAAAATAACTAAAATACAAAATATATTAGGTAATATACAAGATATAAAAGAGTTTAACATAAAATATGTTCTCAACTTATATAATTAATAAAAAAAAATGTGTGTGTGAACATATTATTTCCACAAGTGAAAGGTCAGAACAATAAGTCAATTATTCAAGAGGGTCAAATAGTTATGATTTGTTACCCTAAAAAGCTAACAGTCACATTTTTGCTGGGAATCGTTTTAAATATTAATTCCAGTTCATTTGATTTATACAAATGAAATAAGGCCTAAGGGCTGCTATTCACAAGTCAGAATATTAATAATATACGAATAGGAAATATTAATGTATTTATTTAAAACTACTATACAAATTAAACAGGATTGTTAGTAAAATCTTAAAATCATTATGAAATTTTTTGGTAACAAATTATAAAAGTTAATATTCAAACAAACTTATCAAATAATTTTATATGTTCTATATTTGTTAACATTTATAAACAACAAAATGTATTTTAACCGAGAAAGTTTTTTGAAAAAAAAAACATTTAATAAATAAGAAAATGTTACTATAATAATATTGTGTATGGAATAATGACGTATACAATATATATTATATATGTACCTTGAAAGTTTAATATATATATATATATATACACTTAAAAAGTTTAACTTAGAAATTGAAAAAAAATGAATATTGTAAAACGAACAATTGATAATTGTACCATCTATTGGATACGTATTCAAAACCCTCATTGGGTGGGATTATGTGTTTACAATGCTTGCATTATTGCGATAATCTAAGCAAAAACCGATTGAAAAAAGAGAATGTAAAACCAACTGCACTAGGTTAAAAAATGTGTTTT
Source organism: Rhopalosiphum maidis (assembly GCF_003676215.2). NCBI lineage: Eukaryota > Metazoa > Arthropoda > Insecta > Hemiptera > Aphididae > Rhopalosiphum > Rhopalosiphum maidis. Next base: position 8,751,148 of record NC_040878.1, read on the forward strand.
TTTACCTCTTAAATATTTTTATTTTGAAGTAAATATTGTTCATCTGATTGGAAAAAAATACCAAGAATCGATTCATACATCCCTTTTTACCCTAACAATGAATACTGTACATATAAGGATACCCGTTTTGCGAATACCTTATTATTATTATTATTATTCACAAAAATGTCCGTCACACTCGAACGGTCTGTTGCCATTGCATAAGAAAGTATAAGGAAAAAAAATCATACACAATCTGGATCTAGATCACGCCTTTTTTTTTCATTTTAGCACAATGAAAGCAGCTGGTCCTCGAAAATTAAGCCAGATTTACATACAATCATTGTTATTCACAAAATGTCGGATTTCCCTCGTGCAGCGAGAGAGAGAGAAAGAGACATAGAAACTTAGAGAGAGTAGTCCCCCATGGACAGTATTTTTTTTTAAACACTGAAAAAAATTATTGGCAATAATCAGCATGCATATAATAAATGTATTATGTACTTTTAAAATTTTTTTTGCAAATATGTTTCCGGGCGGGAAGGTACTTGGTTATTATATTTTTTTATTATTTTGATTGTCAACAAATTGTTCACTGGTTGACCCGACAACGAGTTTGACCCAATATTGAATAAATGTACAACATCTGCTGCGGAGACATTTTATATAAGTACTTTTGATTTTCGAATTGTATACACATCGATGTTCACTACGTGTGTACATAATATATATAAAATCTGTCTCAGAGAGTTTTATGTAGCTAGTTTAATCCTCACGGCACCGAAACTCTCTCTCTCTCTCTCTCTTTCTCACACACACACATATATACTGAAAGCGTGCTCGGGTTAATTAAAGTGTTCGTAGTGATTAGTAACACACCCTGTACGTATATATACACACGTGTGTATAGTGGTCACGATACGCGAGTAAGTACGAGTGCGTATGAGGGGGGGAAACTAGGAGAGTGTAATATATATAGTAGTGGGGAAGATTCATGATGGCAGCGTCCGGCTGGGGTTGAATATTGATTGCTAAGCGGATTGCTCATTGGTCGACGGACGCGAAAGGGGTGCAAACGCCGCCGGCCCTTCATTAGCGAGAATTCCACCCTCGCCCCGCCGCCACCTCGTCTCTAGAACCCTTTTAACTGATGAAACGATGGACTTTTTCCCCGTTTCCATCACCCCTATACACACACACTTTTGTATATATATATATACACGCGAGTTCTATTCCCTTTGCAGCTCTATTCCTCCCACCGCCCCCGCACTAGGACGCGTATTCCCTAGGTCTACACCCCACATAGCAGTCGGTTGCACCGCACAGCTTCCATGTTGCCCGTATTTTTTGCCGAGGCCAACCGTCAGATATTAAACAATGGGGGCCAAGAATGATGAAGGGGTGTGCGTGTGCATGTGGGCGCATGTATGTATGTATGTATGCGGGGGGAGACAAGGAGTTAACGGCATTAGATGATTCACGATGCAGGCGCGTGTGCGCAAAGTCGTTCTGTGGAAGAAACAAAGGCAACGTTGCACTTGACCTTGTGCAGTGAGGGTTCCAAGAAGGGGCAATGGCTAAAATTGTCCACGCCATTTTATGACCCTCTCTCTTCATTGGCGGCGAGAATTTGTGTCCGGAAGTTGTGAGCAAGAACTAGGAAGTTTCTGCAGAAATATGTTTCCGGTTAGGATTTTTCAATTACAAACGTAAGCGTGATTTTGTAACAATTTTTTTCAATGTATATTTATATTTTAGCTGAACAATTCACAAACATTGACACGACAATTTACCATTTAATGGTGAATAAATTGCAATATTGGGAGGATAAATACATGTACCTATTAAAGTTATACAGCAATCGGCTTGCTTTACAATTGGTAATAATATATACGATCATAGGCTATGTAGCTCGATCAATTATAGACATTATCGTATGGTAGGTACTAGGTTGGTATTGAAATATTTATTTAATTCAAAATATATTCGTAATTTCTGATTTCTAAGATTTCAAAAGAAATATTATTGGTATTTATCAATACTAGAAAAGTATACTTAAGATATTGTCGGCTAGTTAAGCTATTATATTCACGAGTTTATATTAATTATTTATATTTATACTTTTTCTACCTATCGATATAAATGCGGCGCATTGTGGATGTGTCGAGAAATATTCTATAGCTGTATATGCGCCAAATATAAGTTTGTAAAATTGTAGGTGTAAAGTTACGCCTCCGTGCGATGCTATGTAACAACTACTCCTACGAATCTTGATATTTTCGAAATTCACTTCGTGTGGGACGCTTTATTTCGGATTCAAAGCAAAAAGTAGACAACACAGTTTGTCCCACGTCAATCGGTATACGTAGTTTATTTTTTTTATATCTTAATCACATCGGTTACGTCACGTTAATATGTATGTCATATCGATAAAAAAACACACATACACAACAACAACAACAACAACAACAACAACAACACATAATAGGAAAAATAAAACGGGTTGCGGGGAACAGGTTTTTTTGAGTTGTGTACTCAGTCTAGCAGTACTTGGTCGTCGATAAACCGCGGTGTGATCGTTTATGTTTATAGAGATCCCATTTAAAAGGGGTATTGAATGGTTGCGTTACACATAATGCAATACAGTAGTAAAAAAAAATCATACAAGACTAACACAATAATTGAATACCTGTCGAACCCTTTTCCCAACCCCTTTAGGCGCCCCACATAATGACTTATTAAACGGTGTTTAAACCCGACTAATTTTTTTTTTAGGGTAGACACCCGGTTTTTTTATTATTATTATTATTTACACGCGCGCTTAATGAAGACGTACGCGGGGCGCGAAGGGGTTTATAAAAACGTATACACACACACACACACACACACACACACACAATATACATACATACATACGCAATCATTGTGGTACCCCTTTTCCGCGTCGGCACGAGTCTTACCCGTCTCTATAATAGGAAACTCATCCGCGTAAAAAATAAATAAAGGGATTTCGAATTCCTTCGCCGCGCGCCGCAACAGCAGTGTTCTCGTCGTATTATATGGTGCCCGTTACACTATATATATATATATAGGTACACCTATCTATGCTATATAATGTTATATAGGTACGCGCGTACACGTGTATACAATATGTACTCCGCAGTGTATATATAAGTATATATTATATAGTGTACGAATATACACGAGATATACGTCCGTCAATCACCGCGTGTAGACCAACAAAAGGGTTCGCTATCATAACATGTCATCGGTGTTTGTTGCTTTTGGAGACGCTCAGTCCATTGTCCGGAGGACCTGGGCGGAGTGTTTGTGTGTCGTATCATTACGAACCGCGTACACACATTATATACGTATACACGGCGGTGTCGCCGCGCGAAATTAGGTTAGGTTTATTTTTACTGAAACGCACCTGTTTTCGTGTACGGTGATGGATTCTTCTCGTACATGTATCATACACATCATACACGCACGCACACACACACGACATTGTGCACGTATTATAAACCCTTTGAAACGTCCAGAACACGTACGGGGTTTGCCGCGTGGGGGTAATATGCCGTGGATATACCGGGCGAGATCGTTGTCTGTCGGACTGCTTTTGTACGTGGGTAGTAGTAGTGTTAGTAGAGTAGTGTTGTAGTGGTAGATACCAATAATAATAATAATATAATACATACATCGGCGTCGCGTCGGCACAACGGCACTCGTAATTGCCGCCGCCGTATATACGCGAAAACAGAACGCCGAGAAAAAACAACTTTTTTTTTCCAACAGATACCGGCCGGTGTGTCTGAAGGATGATCGCGTTCGGTTCAGTAATTTTGAATTAAACTCGATGTTGTGTATAATGTCTTAATGGCGCCCTGTATAATGATAACATGATATATACTGCAGCGTCTGTGTATGGGGTGTAGATTAAAAACACGATATTATAAAAACTAAAAACTTTCAAACAACAATTTGTTTCCTATAGTACATCATCATCCATTATAAAACTATTAAAACTCTTCATTTTATATTATTGTTAGAGTATTTCGTTTTCGTCCCTGCCGCTATATTTCTATACAATTTTAATTCATTACATTATTATTATTATTAATAAGTATATATTTAAAAAAAAACATGTGAAGTAAATATAATACATCATGTTTCAGTTGTAACAGTTTTCCACTGTTAATGTAGGTAATATACTAATATACGATTTTATTTATGAAATATAATTTTATATATACAAATAAAACTAATTTTAGGTGGTCATTAGATACGTAGTAGTTAATATTGTTCATGGTCACCGGTCAGTACAATTTACAAATATTATTTGTTAAAATTTACAAACGCTACTAAAACTCATTACACTGAATTGCACTGTTTACACAGACGTTAGAATAATTATTTTGTAGAACTTTTTTTATGTTGAACCACGTATAAACATAATAATATTAAAATATGGTAAAATAAATATATAAAATGGTATTAGCTATTGTAGTTCAGTCGAAGTTCTGTGACTCGTACTAGCCGTACATATGATATGGCTATACGTATACTTTAAATTATAAATATACATAAGCAGTAAGCACACTATATAATTATATGAAACATGTGAAACTTCTAAATAAAATTTAGTCCACTACTCGGAGGTGTTCATTACTTAGAAGAGTGTCCGTTAGGGGAGGTTTCACTGACTCATCGTTTATTATTGTATTGTATTCGCAGAAATATTATAAAAATCACTATAATTCGTTATAACTCATAATGATAGTTTTTCGGTAAAAATGAAAAAAACTATAGTTTAATTGGCACTTTTGCGTGATGTGTAATCCGTCTAATTTGTCACGGGTCGTTTTGTAATTATTTCGGACCAAGGAGATATGTTTCATTATCTCACCTATACAACAGTGAGATCGGTTTCTAATTCAGACACACGCACATACCCAATATAATATATCATATACAACACGCCAAATATTCGGTGAATCAAAGAAACGAGTATTATATATATATATATATATATATATACAAAACCGTCTGAATCTCGATCCCTCGACGAAGGTCCCTTATACGAGCTACGACGGCCGTTGCAATAATTAAAGGGCTAACGTGTGCCCGCACGAGGGGTTAAAGTAGTTTTCTGCGCTGTGTTCGTTTAGCCGTGTGCTTGTGTTGCAATACTATATACACTATACAGTCTCAACGCACGGGATTGGTATATACAGAGTGCTTGTATATACTAATGAGAATGTTTAGATTATATACAACTCTAGAAATATACATATTTGTTTGCAATATTTATTTTTCAAACCTATAACTTTAACTTTTAATTCCAACAGTAAATATTTTTAGAAATATTTATAAACCTAATATCAGAAAAATATGGTCTATCTTTTTGATAATCTTTAAGTCGTTCGGCAAAACGCTGAAATCTTTACTATAATACTTACTATGTATTTGTGTAGCAACTATAACATTATATATTATAGGAAAAATGTATAGCTTACATTTAATGAAGAGAACACTTCTGTACTCGTCCCATTCAATCCAAGATTTAAATTATAGAATCAAACCATTTCTACCTTACAATACGTAATATAATTGCATATTCTATAAACAAGATTGTCATTTAAAATTCTAAATTCGGTACTAAAAATTCACCAAAAAAGGTGGCTTGTACAATACGTGTTCACCTATTATAATATAAAGGTAATTATTATAGTTATTATTGAAAAATATTATATCTTTAGCGTATATATTATAGTGTAATATATAACACTGATGAAATAACGAATTTTTACTGAAAGGATCACTGTATCACTGTGTATACAGGACAGCCAAACGGCCTCCTGCCAAGCGATGACCAACTACGCGACGATGACCACCGAATTCCATCTGCTCCAGACCCCCATATATATATATATATATATATATAAATTACGTGAATCCCAAAGACCGACCCGTTGGCGCCCGAGTTTATCCCTCGCGATGAAATTAATTTTTATTCGATGCATCGTCGTAGTGGTATCCTAATACGAAACATATATATATATATATATATACATATGAGGGAGCACGATGGCCATCATCAAAAATAAAAAGGTTCGAAACACCGCCGTGGCTATGATATTATCCATAATTAGTTTTCACTTTCGCACGCGCGCACGCTTCTGTTCGAATATATATATATATATATATAATATACGTGCGAGTAATCGATAATATACTGCAGACGCGGGCCGGTACGTTCGACACGTATGAACTTTTGTCATCGATGAGAACTTTGATTTTTCAAAAAGTATAGAGAATCAACGCGAATTTATTACATTTGTGCACTGGTTTTCTAAGTTTTTTAAATTTCTATATATTATCCACCTATAATGTTCCCACGACTAGTGCATTTGACAAGTACATATGATACTTAAATTATCGTTAATTTGCACGATAAGTATTATAGACCATAATTACCACGAACCAACGAATATCTGTTTTTGGTAATATGATATTTTACATTTTTAGACTCTTGTCATTTTTCCCGATAATCCGCGAGAAAATAGTGAATAACGATTACTAAACACCGAATATTCGTTTACGTGATCTGCTACCGCTACATGGCGAGTATTTGTTTGTAAGTTACTCGAAGAAATCAGACTTAATTTAATTTTATAAAAACTGATATTTGTTAGACATATTTTTTTTTTCAAATGTTGGAATTTGGTACGTACCTTTTTAATATGACTATAATCGGTTACCGTCTAATGATTGTATAAAAGTATTTTATCATTATAGTTTATTTGTTATGTTTGTACAAATCAACAAATCACTATAAATATATCAATTAATAATCACTTAAAAATCGAACGACTAATGGTATAACGTCAAGAATTCGTCAAAACGTTGTCGTGTGTCTAAACAATTTTAACAATGCTGTATTAGTGTGATACATCAATCGTAAAACATTTCCTATAATCCTGGAATTTTAAAACTAATAATGTATTTTATTAGTTATAATCCTGTTAAATATAATTAAATAATGGACAATATTTTATAACTTAACAGATTTTTAATTGTTGAAACTATTATCGTTTAACCGTTGATCTTAGTTCATAAAGGTGTTTTCATATTTAGTCGCCATTCATTTCATTCGTTTTAAAATATTATGTTCTTGACATTTATACGTCAAAGTAAAATGAAAAAAAAAAACATCATTTAACAATAAGAAATAACGAGGTATTGTCAAGATACCTTCTAGTTCAAATATATTATAAGCCCACGGACGATCCATCTGTAACCGTCTGATACCAGAAATGAAAATTAACTCGAATCGCGTTATCACGTCACTGTCAATTACTATACATTATGACGTTTCGTATAGGCCCTTTGATGTGTAGCCCCTTTGTAATAATAACTTCACCACGTTTTAGTATAGACGTGCTTTGGCTTCAACTCGTTGTTTAATATCCTAGACCAAAGCGGTCGAATAGTTGCCCTTCTTCAGTTCTCTGTGTGTTATGCACCCGCGACGACAAAAATGGCCTGCAGATTGATTTAGCCGTCGTATATATAAATATATGCAGGGAATATGGGAGCATATTCGTTCTTTTTTTCGTGAACTGAGGGGGACCCGGAAGAGTGAATAAAATTGGCAACAGCGTCGGATTACTTCTGGTTTCCAGAAATACGTTTATATATATATATATATATATTCATTGGCCATCTGCCACCCCATAACGTTACGCAACCCTTAAAAACCGACACACTCGCACCCAAAAATCTCTCGGCCAGGGTTGTAGTTGTATGTGAACCGCGCGATGTATTCAGGTGAGTTCGACGGTTTCTGGTCATGACGTCAGTTATACCGTGTCCAGTGCGGGCAGATGTGCATATTCTAAATGCGTATCTATAGGAAAGGACATATGTGCGTGTGTTTAATATGCGCAACCGATAATCCCTTTCATGTATAAGAGCTAAAATTTCGTATAACATTATAAAAACGAATTTACTCGATCTGTTTTTTTTTATACGAGTGGTTGACAATAACCGTTTTAAGTTTGATAAAAATTAACAATTGCATTTTTGACGCAATACACAATTTAGGTTAATTTTATTTTACTTTATATTAATACCATTATGCTGGTGGCACGCTATTACTAAACAATACAATCAAGGTCTTAGGGGTCTTAGCCCCCACATAAACTAATGGAGGCCAAAGGGTATGTATAGTTCGTTAAAACTAAATGTAATACATACAGGGACTCCCCCAAGTAATAATTCGTTACATTTTCACTGTTTTTATTAAGTAAAAAATGTTCTTTGGTCACCGTATATTCGTGTTGATAATAGTCAAATAAAACTCAGAGTAAACTAATACACCCATATAATTGTTAATACAGTGAAATCTCTAAGTGCTAGGCATTCTCGGTCATTGATACTATGACAGCTATTAGGATATGTCCGTTATTCAGAGTGGTGTTCAGATTTGAGATCGATAAAAAACGGTTCGATGTATAGAGGTGTTCATTAAGGGAGAAGTTTCACATATATATTATATATATATATATATATATATATATATATAAACATGAGTAATGTTTATAAATAATAGAAGGTATAGGTCAATTAATTATTGCGCGAGCAAACTGTTTCAATAAACAGTAAGCATTTGGTTTCTGCCTATTTACACACTGACATCGAACACGAAGAACTTAAAAAAAAAAAAGTATTGCCATGCGTTATTAAAACGCATTTTATACACATGTCGTATTATACTGAAGCCAGAAGGACGTTAACGTCAATACATCTACAAGTCAAAACCAGCTTCGAACGTTGTACGGAATTTTTTTTATCGTTACTATTATTTACTGTATGGGGGGAATGTATCCCGAGCTCGTGCCACTCAACTACATTTTATGCGCACGAAAGCAGTGGCGACGGCGGCGCGCGCGATGCTGGTGGTGGGGAAACCGAATGAATGGTGTTTGCGTGTACGTGTTTTTTACCACCTAGATTTTTTTTTTTAAAACGTCCCCCATTCTTGTACACGAGCCGAGACAGGCTCGTGCTTGGTTGTGGCGTCGGGTACTGTTTTTTTTTTTTTTTAAGCGACAGTAAAAAAACAACCATCACCTGCAGATATTATGCGCGTGCGCGCACTATACCCGACGAACCCCTAAATCTGGAAAATAATATAACAGATTTGAATACCTCCCACAGAAGAATGTACCCCCCTACCACCACCATGTACGAGGGAGTCCGCACTGAACTAGCCGTTTGGAAAACTACTTAGTACGGGAGGTAAACAGTTTATGTGTAGGGACATGTACAGCTCCGTATTATAATAATATTATAACATATGACATTTTGTGTAATGTTATAATTAGCGTCATAATTTAATGGATCGAAAAACCATAAAAAGTGCAATATAAGTTAACTAAATAATTTGAAAAGTTAAAAAATAAAAGTCTATCAAGTGTAAAATATTTTTAAATTAAAATTGAAGATATCATTAATTAATTACAAAAAATGTACGTATTAAATGTGTAAAATATTTATATGACAAAAATTTAAAAAAATAAAAATCATAAAACAGACGTGAAAAATTAAAAATCACTAAAAATACAAAATAAAAGTATTAAAATTGAATTCATTATTATTTATTAGTATCAAATAAAAACTTTGTGTTAAACAAATAAACCATGTTATGTAGCCATATATATATAGTAAACTAAAAATAATGCATTTTTCTATGTATGCCCAACCTAAATTATACCAGTACTTCAAGTTATTTTATCTTTTATTAATATTAGTACCTTCCATATTACTTTGTATTTATGTTGTATTTTAAAGATATAATTTTCTAGTGGTTTTGAAGCATTTCACAAATCCATGCTCTTTCTGTCTCACTCTATCTATCTCTATCTCGATACATATTATGTGGGTTTTCGATACACACATATTGCGCAGAATAATATATTCTTTTAAATTATTTACACAGACTCATCGTTGAAAAGTATTATATATTTGCATATCATAAATCTCAAAGACTCGAACCCTTTTAAATGCATTTTTTCGTCCCGTTTTCGTGTTAAAACGTCTTTTTTCGTACATATGGTGCACGCCATGATGTTTACGTATATGTGTGTGAAAATGTCATTTCAAAATAAATCAGCGCATTTGATCTATAGATTTTTGGCAAATTGTACCAGTGTTATGTTAATATTCACAGTAGACCAATGCATAATATATATGTATTATACATAACGCGGTCGGCATCGTATACCTGAACTCGTTTAAGTGTATGTATACATATACTGATGTAGGATCGGGTCGGGCGTCGGGTCATCCGTTTCCCACGCGACGACGGTAGCCCTTCGCGATCGGGATATTTTCAAATATATATATAGAAGCACACAAACACATAAATGTATATATATATATATGTATATTATTATTATATTCACGGCGCACACACGCACACAAACACAAAAACACTAGCGCACACAACGAGCGCGTATACGTGTATGAGTGTGTGTATATGTATATATACATGGTGGTTAATATGAGGGCACACAGAAATAACAATAAAACGCGAATATATAAGGAAAAATATCCTTTTTCGGTGGAATTACGCAAAAATACGATGCGTTATTGGATGATGCAAAGACCGCGAATAGCGCACAAAACGCGACACGGTCCATTGACGAGGGAATTTTTCGCATCATACTACCTGGCCCATTGTGCAACAGTTGCGAGGACCTGTGTGCAAAATTGTATAATCGGTTTCCGCCTACAGTAGTCGCGCAGTACAGTGGTAAAAGGATACCACCTTTGGTCGTGAGAACCTCAATCCCTTATTATATAACGAGTCGTATATTATTATGTATATATAATGTATATATACGTGTGTAGAGGTGGGCGCAGACGTACCGGCAAAAAGGACCAAATATTCGTCAAATTTGAATGCGAAAACATGTTGCGTACCGTGATAAAAATAATACATGCGGCAGCCAGACACCCTTTTGTGGTGGCTTCCAACCCAAATCAATCTGTATAGGTGATGCACTATCATATGCGGCACGTCATTATAACATTATATTATATTATTATACAGTCAACAGAATATCAATGGATTCCGTACAGGTATACTTAACTGATATTATAATGCACATATGCAACGTACCTATACAGTCTACAGGTAGTTAGAAAATACCTACACGCGTGTTTGATATCAAATCTAAAATCGTACAAATTTCAAAAGTGGTACATAGTAATTTTTACACAAATACTGAAATACATATCAAGTGGTCTTTATAAGTTTGTGGCTTAACTAATTTCTTCACATTAAATGATATTATAAAATACATTTTTTATTATTAGTCACTTAATCATTGAAACTCTTATAATTATTCATATTTAGACCTTAAACTTAAAGCCGATAAATGTTTCAAAATAATTCATAAAAAATTATAAAATTATTTTTGATGTTTAAAGAATTACTTAGATACCAAACAAAATTACGTTAAAATTGTAAAAAAACGTTTCAGTCCCATCAATCAAAAAATAACATCTAAATTCAACGCATATTCCAAAATGCATACTATAAATTGAAGATTTAATTTTTAGGTTTTTTTGAAGTTGATACGAAAACAGCCATTGTTCACAGGTCACAACTCCAAACTACAACTATTCCTATCATTATAATACAAAAACCATTTTATAGTTTATACAGCTGGTACTGAAACAAATCATTACCTTATGATAAATACTATTTAACTAATAACTTATACATTTATATTTTGGTTTTGGCTATAAAACAAGTAAAACAATGTTTGCGTGTAAATTTTATGACCAATTTAAGAGATAAAAGAATTCAATAGTTATTCAACGAAAAAAATTGAAAAACTATTCGTTATTTCATACTTCTGTAGAAATTGTATTTGTACGTGATTATTACGCATTAATTTTAATTATTCCTAAAAAATAACAAAATGCAACATATTTTCTTAGAAAGTATAAAAATGTTTTAAATGACCAAATAATAATATGAAAAAAATACCGTACCTAATAAAGGCACACAATACCCTAAAAGGAAAAAAATGGTTATGCTCACGTTCTTGTCACATGTTATTTTTAAGAACGTTCATCCTTCACCTATATGGTTATATAATATACTCAAATGTAGTAATGTAATGATTCCTAACGTGGACTACCACCCCGTTATAGGTTTTTTTAATTTTATTGGGCGTTTAAGTCAAGCTTATTAAACGTGTTTAACATAAGTCATACATATCTTGTATATCTATAAAATTATGAATATTTTTCACTGGATATCATATTCAAGCTACTTGCGGCTAATATACTTACTACTAAAGTATAAAGATAATTTAATAATTATATCTTGTAGCTTCTTAGTACTCTTTTTATAATATTATGCAAGGCCGACTACGTTAACTAATTTTTTAACTTGTTATAATTGAAGTTCAAAAATTTTATTTTTTTTTTGTGAACTAAAAGTTACTTATTTACAAAAATTAGTTAACAAAATATTTTGAATCTATAATTTTTATATTAAACCAGTTATCTACAAAACTGACTTTTGTTATTTTATCGTAATTCAAATTGATGATTGAAATTTTCACCAAATGTATATATTATCATTTTATATATGGTATACATCAATTTATACATGTTATAGTTTTAAAAATATTTTAACCTAAATAATTTACAAAGAAATTTACAATTATAAAAATTATTATAAAATATATCGATAGAAAATGTATCACAAGGTTGAAAGTATCATATAATATATAAGTTATTTTTATATCTGTTAATAAATATTAACAATATATACACATTTTTTTTATATAGGTAATGATGTTCATCAAATCATATAAATTTATAAGCTATACAAGAATTTTTTAATAAAATATTATACATTTTTCAATTTTTATAAAATATTCCTTTTGTTCGTACTATAATTAAATCATGTAAAAAATGTATACATAACCAAAATTATTTTTTATGGAAAAAAATTGAATTTCAAATTTGGATATATATATTTAAATGATGAATAGCAATGTTAGTTATTTTGTTATAATTTAAAAAATATTAGTCGCGAGAACTTATAAAATTATGTATATTATGTATTTTATTTAACGTAATTAAATTTTCAAAATATGCAGATTAATTCTTAGATCGTACCTATTTATACCATGAACTTATTCACACTGTTTAACGCCAAAGTGGTATTAACTCAAAAGTAAATAACATGCTATAAATTATATTTATTATTATTTTAATAATAAAATATCAATAATATAATAAATGTAATGTTTTCAACAAAAATTAAATCAACCTACCGAAATAATATCAGTTAAATAAATTAATATAATAGCTATACAAAAAAGCATATGAAAAATATAATTAGTGCTATAAATTGACAAAAAATCTCCGCTTAAAATGGATCTTCGTCTAAATAATTATTATTATTAAATTCAAATTTAACAAATCCGTTACACTATTTAACTATATTATAATAACTCATTTGAAACTTATTATACAGTAGAGTGGTATGCACTTTTTATTTTATAGTTACTTCTAAATAAAAACAATAATATTTGTTTAAAACAAAATATATTTAAAATCCTTATTTTTTTTTTGTCAGGAAAAAAACTTATCATGATTATAAAATAAATTAAATTAATATTATCATGAAAAAAAATTTGAATCTTAAGTATAGAAGATAATTTAAAAGAAGGAACTCGTTAACTTAATTCAAAGTAATCTAACTTTTTTAATTAGCTTTAATTTTTTAACTCGTTAATGCGTAGCCTTGATAATATTATGTAACATAAGCATTATGACATAAATACTACATGTCTTTTAAAAATAATACATAGCTATGTCCTTAGGCGTTTGCACACTCTCTAGTGTCTATACATAAAAGACGTGAAATATTAAACTAAAAATATATTGTGTACTTGATGTGAAAAAAACGAATCGTCTATGAGTGTGATATGCCAGATAGGAACTTTATGAACATTTTCAACTGTCAATGAATCGAATGTTCTGGTGATCATTGGCCAATGATGATGAGTCAACATTTTAGGAAAAAAACTAGTTTACGATAGGTACAGCATTTCTTTTTTGGCAATTATTTTTCATTTGGAATTGCGTTTTTTACGACGCTAAAAACAACCATTTTGGCGGATCACCGTATTACTTCTTTTTATCTTTTTGTTAAACGAATAAAAATATATAATTTTTTTTAACTCCTATAAATATTCGGATTATATTCAGTTATGGCACTTTAAATTCACACCATTATAATATAAATAACAATAAATTAGAAATAAATGAAAACTAAATTCACCGTAACACCAAACAGTAGCATATTTTGGTCAATAGTGGTAACTATGTTGATAAATGATCATAGGAAATTCAGTAAATCCGTTGATTATTTACTTGTATACTAACATGTTAATAAGTTAAGCACGATAAGTGACAAGTATGAATTTTTATAGGTAAAAATTACGAGTATTAAAATGAATCAATTTTGTATATAGACTACTTACTATATTATTATTAAATAAGATAAATAATAAAGTCTTTCATAATCATTGTGATATTATTTAAAAATAACATCATGGACCAAACGCCAAAGAGAAAATAGGTACTCGTCCATCATTCAGCAATATTATGCAAACACATAATAAATATATATAACACGTATATACTATGTAATATTTTAATTGTTAATGGTTTTTATTTCAAGTTTCAGAAGGTCGGGTTTTTAAATAGACAATAGTCATATTGTGTCTGTATTCCTCCAACAATATACAATATTACATTACCTTTATGGCTTTATCAACATTAGACGTTTAAAGGCTTAAAAATATCTACATAGAAACGTATATAGTACATACATTATGTACCAAGTACCTTTAAGCCTTAAACGTATGATTTGAATATAGTAAATATTGTATATTATATAAATATAAAATTTTAGAGTTAATAAAATATTTTAATTAAAAAATGCTTATGTATATCACAGAAAAATGAAGTATTATGAAAAATCAGTCGTTATTTGAAGTATATAAACTAAAAATTGCACAGATAATAATCTTGAATTTAAGTTTGGTTATAGGTCAGTTCACTTAATATTAAAGGTAAAAATACACAATATTGGTTCTGCCGAATGCAAATTCGTTATTTTGTGTCTTGTGCGTGGAATAGTAAAATAAAAATAGTGCGTTGATAAATATTATTTTAATAAATATTCTTATTTTGTTCAAAATGTTTTTTTTTTGGATAGGTTTTGTACAAAAATACTAAATTTAAGTCGTATCTACAATAGCATAAGGTTCTTAAACCGCAATAAAAACAATATATGTATTTTCACTGATTTATTTAAGATTGTTCATTATTGCTACAACAGTTAACTGAAAATAGTGCAGGGAATATAGATCCAATACTAATAATCCTACCCATATTGTATTATATTACTTTATAATTTAATACCAACTCCTGGTTTATGATACTGTCAAGATATTTTTCCTTTATATTCGATGTATTTAACAATTTAATTGCCCTCGTAGCCTCACCCTTTTCCCCTCCCTCGTAACACAAACAAAATAATTATTTTATCCGTTTTATGAAACCGGAAAATACCTATCGGTTAGCCTGTCGATATTTACAGTTATTCGTAGTATTAAATTTCTGCAATACATATTATATTTTTTTATTATTCAACGGGTATTTATTTGAATAGACTACCTAATAATTATGTTGGAAAAAGGCAGATTTTTGCGGTCTGCTGTTTTTTTTTTCATTGTACGCATGAATTCAAAAGTATATCTACCAAGGAAACAATACAAGGGCCATACGGTGTACAATAGGCTTACAATATTGTGAGGGATGCATTTTCCATCTGGACTGTTTCGCGTAACTTGGTCACTTTGGACGCCAAAAACATTTTTACCAGCTGTAGAAATATCAGCAGATTCTTTGAAAGCCTCTAAGTGCCTTGACCAATAATGGAACCGATGAACGGTTAAATGTAATCAGTGTTTTTATAAGTAAATAAGAAGCAAAAAATTCCTAGTATAGTTGAAACTGAGATTGAAACATTTTTTGGGCAAATATTTTTATAAGCACCTGTACCATTGTATATATATTTATTATTTTGTTTCTTTACTCTGTACTCAATACACAGATGTAATCTCTCCGTGGACTAGAATCCATCAGATTATTTTACCAGTAGCTTATTCTCATCTCTCATCTCTCATAGTTCATAGTTTATACCTATTTCGGTGATCAATATTATTATCATCGTTTTAGCATAAACGGCCCAGTCGATTCTAGTAGTAATGAATATATTTTATTATTATCCAATTATTTTTGTTACAATAGTTTTGCCGTGTCAACAGTTATTAATCTATATTATATAATTAAATATATTATAATAAATAAATCATTAGTTATTTATATATTATAATATACCTAATAAATTAGTCGTTTCATTATCAAAATAAAATAACATGCTTATATTTTAATTATTATACATAATAGTCGTTAGTTTAACTGCATTTTTTTTAATCTTTGATTTTAGTTTTATTTTATTTTTGTAAAATGATAATAACTAGGTTAGAAAATTCAACGATTTGTGATTGCGAATTTAATATTTTTCATATCATCCCAATACTCCATTATTGTCTATTTCTGGTGGCGTTTCTAGAAAATGAAATTTCTTATGTTTTCTTGCAATAGATGGAATATAATAATGCGTGTGTATACCTACTATACTCATACTTAATATATATATATATATATAAATGTAGAAAATTCGGTTAGATCTACTTTTGAAATTTATTTTATAACTTATAGAGGTCAATGATTTGCAATTCAATCACACGCTTATTCGTACAGTATATTATTGTGAAAGAAATAACAAAAAAATACACCAACTGACTTACATCAGACAATAATATTAACATGTATAATGCATTTTTTATTCGATAAATTATATAAACTTTTTTCAAAAAGCATTTAATAGTTATATTTGTCTTGTGTTAATGGTCCTTGAAATACAAAATAACGCCTACAATTTTGATACAAATAACATTTTTAACTCAATATCATATTTTTATGACAACAATTAATAGATATTGATTTTGCATTTTAATGTGTTACAATATCACGCTGATCGATTCCTATATTTTGTTCACTAATTAAGTTAAATATTTATGCAACATAATAATATAGTCACTTGGTATATTATTACATTATATTACAAATATTTTATTGCAAAACTATTTCAACAATAATTAAAAATTCAAACTAACGTTAATTTCTAATACAATTTACAATAATAGATACATCATAATATTATAATATCTATACGCATATAAACATTTAAGGATCTCATAAAAAAATATTTTGTGTGCACATAGGTAATATATAGGTATACAACATTATATGCCACTGTAAGACTTTTAAAATAATTTGATTCTCGAAACGTATATATTATTGTTTCCTTTCTATTAATCTCAAACGATTCGTTCCGGATACAAAATATCTCTACTCTCGTCACCCATTTTATTTGTAAAAATCCTACATAATATTGTACATTATTGTACGTATGTAGAATCCTTTATAAACTCGAATAAAAACTCTCGAAAATAAATAAAGGGATCCATTTGCACGTCTTCAACTGTTTTCATTATTGATTGTTATGCAGTTTTTTTTTTTTTATGAAAAACCGACTTAAGACCGATTAGTTGCAGGAAGCGATAGGGGAAACAAACGTACAGACATTTTTTTTGTCCTGGTTGCGAACCACAGAGAGTCTGTGGCGCGTTTAAAGGATTGTCGCACGGCGGGCGGCGCACAAATTTATATTCCGTGCGCATTGTCGTATTCCCTTTTTTTCGCCTTCAAACATTCCGAGTGATTTACGCGCGTAATACAAGCCGCCTCGGTTTTGAGGTTGTGTAGGTGTTTACTATATGTATATATATTTATATACGTATATATATATATATATATATATATATACATGTATACTGTATAGAGATACGTTGGGTATATGTTATATATATTTTTTTTTCTTCGCCTTTTTAAAAATAATATCTCCTTTCGGCTTCTGCCCGAAAGGGTTCCCCTCCGAGTCGCCCACACAGAATTACAAAGGGCTATGGTATTACGTACTTTGTGTTTTATTTTTTTTTCCCTTCTTAGACGGCTACCGGCGGCCGAATTTTCAGACGTTTTAACGAGGCAGTATATTCTTGAAGGGTGAAACGCAAAGAAGGTAGAAACCCTTTTTAAATATCTCGTCAAAATGTTAAAAACATTATTCTTGTTGGCCACTGAATGACTGGGTAAAAATTGCGAGGCTGCGAAAACACCCATTGTTATATTACTTATATCATAAACATCGCACACGGACACGGCCGTATATTTTTTCGCCAAAAACCGTATTTGCCGTTCCCGGAATACTTTTGTCAATTCATCAACAGATAATTTCTTCTTCTTATTCTTTTTTTTTATACAACTCATCCCAGCCACCCTTATCACCCTCTCTTCTATTTCTCTCTTTTATAGTAAATCATCATAATAATAATAATAATAAAAGGTGTCGGGTCACCCGTCAAAAATAAAATGCACGTGCAATGAACGATAATAAACCTACACGGATGAAAAAAGACGTTTATGACGAATTTTCCGACGATAACGTTTAGATATTATAGGTAAGGTAATCGTTTTGCATTGAAAACATTTAATATGCGTTTATTACATGTATAGGTACGCATTATATTTTACTCGTTTATCATACCGTAAAATAACTCAAACTTTGAACTGTAAGTATTTTTTCGTATAAAATTTAAGTAATTATAATATATTATATATTTATTGTATCAGTTAAGTCGATACGAAATTGTAAACCAATAGCACTCTCTACGCGATTATTAGTTCGATATCATCACATTAACGAGTTCCACTAAAATAACAGTCAACAGATAATTGTAGACATTTAATCATATTTACACACATTATTTTTGAACTCCGAATCCAATAAAGATTAAATAAATACAATAGCCAATCGTTTAGCTTTAATCGCCGATCTGGCGATGTTTGCATAATGCAATAACGAACATTATAATAGACGACACGACGATTGCATGTGATGGTCTGTGTTTGTTCTGAACGTCGACAGCAGCAGCTACCTACCTATATAATATAATTATTGTTACTATTATTATTATGCTGGTCGTACACGGCCTGCAGCGATCAACGTGACTGCAGATTTCGGGCTTGGAAACGGTAGCCGCAGCGGGAGGGTATCCTTCGGCGTACACGGTACAATGTCGTATTGAAAGGAAAAGAGAAATAGAATACACCGAAAATAATAAATGAAATTCTCCGCGAATCATTAATTTTGACCGTTCGTTTGGCACTGCAGCAGTGTCAACACACTCGACGATGACCATATAAAAACCCTTTTGGCTCGCACATCCCGCACCCCCGCGGCTCTGCACACTCACACAAGCTCAGAACCGGTCCCTTTGGACGAACTCACGTCGTTATCGTTTCGTTTACACACACACACACACACACATATGCGCGTATACATGCGTTCGTATCATATAATACGTTTGTATTATTATACGACGCGGCACCGCGAGAGAAGAGTGAAAAATGAAACGTCTTGACTTTATTAAATGCTGCTGGACGTTCTCATTACACGTGTAATGTTTACTCCTTTCATATTATATGACGTTCGGGGCAAACAGATGCAAACTGTCCGTGCAGTAGCCTGCGCAGCAAGATTAATGGACTCGCGCCTTAGACAAAACGTGACTATAATGTTTCAATGCGTTGCAGGTGTAAAGTAAAAACGACGGTTTGACGAATATTTGCCCCTCTGAATTCCTCGTGTTCACTTTCGTTGTATATGCGCCTACTGTACCTCTACGCACGGTAAACATTACAATAATACACGTGCGATACACTATTATATTATTAATGTGTGCGAGCGCCGTGCGACACGGTTTGCCCGCTATATTATAATACTACTACTACGTATTATAATATTATACATCTTTATTTTCGTTGAATTACGGCCGCGCACAAGTTTTTGTACGCGTTTGCAGTTAATCGTTTTTATCTGTTTGACGCGTTAGTGCTCGACGAATAATAGTTCGGTTACATTAATGCTGTTACGTAGTTATAGATCGATTTTTACTATTTAAGCTAATAACCATAACGATATTGTGTATTGATTGTTCGTGAACGAGATATCATAAGATTTTTGTCTTTTGATGACTGAATAGATTCATCAATTATTATAGCGTTGTTAAATAAATAAAGAAAAATACGTGTTTTGTTACTACGTATAATATAGCGTAATATTAGATCATAACATTTACCAATTAATTGTTGACCTTTTAACTACGAACATATTAAATAATATAAGTATCTGAATAAGGTCAATAAATTTTGTTTTCTTAATTCTCAGTGTAAGATTATTATTAAATAAACGGTTAAAATACAATAAATCCAATAAACAATTACATGTAAGTAGAAGTAGTACTACCTATACCTAAGTATAAAGTTTATATAATAACATGAAATTTAATCTTCTGGTCTTAGATTTGCCATATTCATTTCAGTTTTTAACGGTCTTTTCAGTTGTTAATAAAAGTATTAATAGTATTATAGATATTTACTATAACAAACCCGGTGATGTACCTATTGTGGTGCCCTATTGGGAGGGCGTGATTAGAGCTATCGGGGCGAGTGGCACTTTTTTGTATGGATACATTTGAGATTATAATTATTAATACATTTATTATATAAAGTTAATTTAATAAGACGTTAGAGGATGCCACACCCGCATGTGTCGTGTAAAAAATATGATAAAATATAATTATATTTTAACTACCTATAAATCAGTTAACATTCTTTCAATATTAATTATTCGATAACTAAGTTTCTTTTATGACAAACAAGATCATATTTATTTAAAAAATGTTTCTTGTATTTATAATTCTCAACATTTTATCAGTATAAAAACACTTAGCGAAAATAGCTTAATTAATTTTGTATCATAAGTTATGTGTAAATCATAAATAAAACTGTGGAGTTTAAACTACAAACTCGAATAAATTGTTTATGAATTAATAGCTTAAGCAGTAAAGCCTAAAATGGTTTTGTAAATATACTTGTAATTATATATTGTAAGAAAAAAATATTATTCTTATTTTTGGTACGTAGTAATATTTTGTATATTATGTAATATTCAGATAACGTCAGAAAGCCCTACGTAATATGTAATTCTGAATTTTAAGGCGATAATAAAAAATAAAATCTTATCACAATATGTTTTAAATATTCCGATATTTTACTATCGTTAATAATTGTAAATTATGATATATCTGTTGAATGGCTTTACACCGACTTTGTTAGGTTAGGTTATGTTCGATAGTAACCGGTTGTGACGTATAGTAAGACGTTGTTAATTAACGCAAAACACAAGGCCGAAGGGTTGACCCGGATGCGGGATCTCGTGTTTCCGCCGCACACATGTGGGGGTGTTTGCTTATTTCCACAGCGAATAAAAACTACTTCAAAAAGGCTAACGAGACGACACCCTTAGTCTCGAAAAAAAATAATTACTCACTTAAAATAGTCTTTACTATATTGTTCACTTTCTAGTTTTATTTCTATATTTTTTTTTTAGGTCATATGAATCTTAAATCTTTACGCATCTGTCAAACAAAAACGTAAAGAACACATATTTATATTTTACGCTGCAAATTAGAATTCAACAAGTACAGTACACATATTTTCCATTATACAGGTAACAGTCTATCGTATTACGAATAATACTACGCCATAGTGTAAACGACGGTTATATGACTTATTTTATTGTTACTGTATAAAAACATATCAGTTTGGTACAATACTCGAACGACACATCCTTACAGAAGAATTCAAATGTAAGTATATTATGGGTATACCGTGAACAGGATAATAGACATCAGTCGAAGCCCCATGTACCCACACACAAAGGATGTCTAGGTCTGGCCCAGTCTGGGTGAAAGTCTTGCACAGTAGCGTTCTGGGTGTTATATAATAATATATAAACGCACAGCTACCTATATATATGTCCCTCCAGGGGACGTTTATTTCGTAACTCGTACAATATAATATACTCTAGTCAGTGCCGGTAATCTGGTTGAGACCACCGAAGGCGCCTCCGAGATCCGTGAATGAAACCGGGATTAACCTTTTTTTCCAACGTTCATGATGAAGTGTTGAAAAGGTTTTTCCTTTATATATTATGACTTTATTGACAAAGATTTATGGACCACATAAACTGCACGTCCGGTTTGGACCAGGACAATGTCGTAGTCTGCACAATTTCGAGACGCAATAAGATACTCATACTGTTTGTATAATGTATATAGTTATATAAATTAAACACAATGATTTGAGTTATGTTTCGGACAAATATATATTTAATGTTTTAACAACGGTATAATACCGCGTTTCACATTAAGTGGCATCAGATAAACATTTTAAATGTAATTTATTCTCATCATTTCAAATAAGTTAAAGCGCATAATAAATAATAGTTTTTATTTTATCGGGCAATATTTTTATTTTTGAATATTCAACTACACGTATTAACAGATGTTTATCTTTGAGCTATTTGGCTAACAGAGCCGTACAAAAAAACTTTGTGATAAACAAAACCAATTAATGTTGTTTATTGTGCTTATTTTTTGATGAAAAATGTTCTTCAATCATCATGCAAAACTTTTTAGTGTACAACATTATTTATACGGGCAAAAGATAAATACAATAAACATATGTGAAAACTAAACTTTTAGCAAAATTATGTAATATAGTAAGAGAATTACAGTGAATTAGTTTGTGAAAACTTTGAAAGAATCGTTGTAATTTATTTTTAACTTAATTATTGTTACGAAGTCATCGTTATTCTAATGTATTTAATTGTGTAGATATTATACTGCAAAATGTCTCAAATTTCATTCATGAAAAATATTAGCAATTTAAGTAATTTTATATGTTATTATTATATGTGTGTGACGTATACGTGAAGTATGTAATATACGTAATTAAACTTAAAATTATAATATACATGCTAAAAAATATATACCTAACTAATTTTAAAAATTTATATTAACAAATGCAGTAAATGCTTAATAATAGAAAAAATTAGTAAGTACCTAAATAAGAATAGAAAATTAAAAAATATTTACTAAATCAAAATATTGGTAAAACGAATTTAAAGTAAGCTGATTAGTGTTAACGTAACTATTAAATACAAATATATATATATATCATTAAATTTATGCAAACAATTAGTTTTATAGAAAATGTTTTTTTTTTTTAAATATCTGAAATTGAACAAATCGTGTCTACAGCTCGATTTCCGTCGCATATTATGTGGTTAAAGCCATTAACGGAGATCATTATAAATGAATATGTGTTTAAAACACACTGTAGTTAAGAAACTAGGACGCAAAAAAAGAACCCGCCATATGTTGTCAACATCACCTTTGACCGGCAAACGAGTTTCCTCCTTTTTATTATTTCCACATTTGCACTATTTGTCCCAAGTTCCTTTATGTGTTTGGACTAAAAACCGTACATTTCTAAGGGTTACATTTTTCTTGGTATTTACTAACAGCAGACAACGAAAGAAATGAATTTCACAGACGTGCAATTAAAATACGTCTAATAAGAAACCTAAAGTCTCTTTCTATGTTCAACCTTGATGTCGATTAATACTTATGGCAAAATAAATCAGTTTATA
Source organism: Rhopalosiphum maidis (assembly GCF_003676215.2). Lineage (NCBI taxonomy): Eukaryota > Metazoa > Arthropoda > Insecta > Hemiptera > Aphididae > Rhopalosiphum > Rhopalosiphum maidis. The sequence continues at coordinate 8,774,984 of NC_040878.1, forward strand.
TTGAATAAAATGCTAACTATAAATGGTTTCTTTTTGTACTGGACAACGACTCTTAAACGAGCTATACGAATATATATGATTATATTATACCTATTGTAGGTGCTGTGTTATAGGCTCGGGAATTCTTCGCGCAGTAGACTGTATTATTGTTCACTTGCAATTTAGGTACAAAAACATAAAATCTTTAATTAGATGCATATTTTAGATAGCAACGTTCCTGGATTGTAAAGCCTAATCGCTGCTGACTTATTTTTATTAAAGACTAATAAAATATAATAACGCAGAGTGCAACATTCATGTATCGCGTACCGATATAATAATATTATGCACTTTTCTCCCCGCGGCCAATAAGCACATATCCATCGATGGCCGGTTGCCACCGTCGATACCTGCGCGTCGGATAGGATAAAATATAAAAACGCTTTTATTAGACTTGAACACTGCTGCAGTCGCCTCAATTTGTTACGTTTCATTTTTCCACCGATCTTTTTACACAGACACACGCTAACACGTTCATATTATTTCGAACAGTGTCGATTAGCGGTCAAGGCATGCGTGAAAGATTATGACACCTAAGCTCTCTATTGAAAAACGCGCCCTGGGGGTGAAGGATTTCGCGCGCGCAGACTTTGCAAAATTATTCCGGTCGATTTAACCCGTAGCGACGGCGGTAGACTAGAAATATAATGGCGGAACCCTTTTTTCATAATATTCTTTCTCTCTTATATCACACCATAACACGCCGCCGCCGATTATTATTATTATTATTATTATTTATTTTCGCGTTCAACGCGCGAAAAGGGTAAATCCTTCGTTTCGTATACGAATATATAGGTACAATGGTGCACCCCTGCCCGGAGGATTACGCCCGAGTGTAAATATTTGGCACCACTATATAAGGTGTCTTCGCGGCTTGTCACCCGAGAAGAAAGTCTTATTCGAGCCGACAAACGGTAAAGGTTTTGTGTTCGACCGAGACAATGCCACATTTATTTGGACAAAAAACCGTTCAAAACACGTTCGTGAAACAATATATATAACTATATATAAGTACACACGATATTCAATAAATAACTGAAAGTCGTATAGGTAATATAAAATGTGATATTGTATTATGTCATTTTTTTTTTTTTATTATTGGATTTAGACTTTCGATATTTGAATGGATATAAATTGTAATAAAAAATAATAATATAATTCGTTATTGGACATTTTATGTTTTTGTTTTTTTTAGATAGGTGTCAAGCATTGCAGTACTGACGTGTACTTATATCTATAAAAAATTATATGAAGCCATCTAGCAACTATTCCATCCATGTATAATGTATATATATAAATATCAGAATATAATAATATTAATACTGATTAGATACCTACTTATTCATTATATAATTAACAAATATTTGATTAGTGTTTTTTTTTGTTTTTGGAAATTACAATTAATGACTTGACATGGTATGTAAAATTTGTTTATCTTTAAATATAATGTTTTCAGATAATCAGATGTATATAATATTATACTGTATTATACACAAACAAACATCTTATTAACGGTTAAACATATAGCTGCAGTCTTTAGATTTTAAAATTTACTCCGTCAACCGTTATAAGATTTTTAGGATTAATTCAATGAAATAAAAACGCAATGACGTGAATTAATGATCAATGATAAAGAGTTAGATAGATACATATCAGATATATCAGATATTTTATAGAACTTATTTCTTAGTTTTAATGTATGTAGTTATAAATCATCTTTACTCAATAATTTAGCTTTTAACTGTTAATTATTATAAATGCATACTATTATATGTGTTTAAAATGTTTTGAATTTTTGTCTCCGTATTTTGGTCAAAATAAATTATGAACTTGTTTGATGTATAATTCATAATTAACTCAGACATAACTTGTAATTTATACTTAAGAATCAAAAAATTAAAATCAATAGTAATAAATAATAATTACATCGATTGAAAAATGATGAGACAATAAATCCATTTATTATTTTATAAATTATAAAAGCGGGTTTTTATTATTATTATTTTTAAATTGAATAGCAACAATTAAAAGTTGAAAATTAGTTTTAAATAAAGAATAGTCAATAATAGATGAACATAATTTTATTATTTTGTTTTTTTCTACGAGAAAATTATGGACCCTGCTGAAGGCTGAAGTTTAATTTTCACAAAATTGATAGTTTGATTAATATTGGAAAAACTGAATGTAAATATTTGTGATTGATAGTAATTGAGTCAGTAATATTCTTTTAAGTTTTAGTAAGCAATATTTTAAAATACGGTACTATAGCTATAGACCTTATAAGACTAAATTAGTAACTGAATTTTGGCTTGATGTTTGGTACCTAATAAGTAATAATGTAATTAAATTACGTTTGTGTGTATTGATTATTGTGTATTTGTGTATAATTTATATGCAGAAAGTTGAAGAGTATCTCAAAAACATTATATAATTACTTTTAAATAAATTATAATCTATAATTATATTTAGTTTTGGTGATGGAATGCAATGAAATTATATATCTGACTTGATATTGTGTGATTTCAATAAATTTCCTCGCGAAGTAATTTAAATAATAAAGTTTATTTTATATATTTTTTTAAATATTATAGTCAGATGTATTATTTTTAATTTTAATGTATTAAACATATTGCTAACTTACTGGATATTTACCGATATAAAATATAGACATTTTGTTTTAGCAACTTGTATGTGTATCTGTTATATAAACTATTTATTTAGTTTCAATTTAAAATGTAGGTTCTTAAATAAACGTCATAGAATATTCAGAATAATGGAAATAATTTGACACTTAACACTTTATTGTAAAGGAAACTATTTATCATTTTTTATAAAATAATTTTAAATTTTTTGTACATGATAATTCGTAGTGTATGGTTGTTCATAAATTGAATTCAATAAAGAAAAGGTTACAGTCGCAAATTACCCTTTACCACTGCACGTATACTGCAGGTGCGAAAGGGTTTTTGTATAGTAGGTGTGTCTGATGTTGGTACTACACACTACACAGACCCTCTTCAACGTAAAATTCCTTTTTCATTGTCTTTTTGGGTATATTTTTTAAGTATACATACAATCAGTTGGATGACCTACGGCAATTACGAGTCCTGAATTTCAGTCCTATACAAGCACTCACGTACTGCTGAGTATTTCGACCGGCCACACGACGAGTTTAGTTTTCCAATGGTGAAACAATATTTGTTTAAGCCGTTAAATAAATTAGGTTGGTAAATACATATGATTTGTATGATTTTAAGCCTTGCGTTTAATAGTTTATTTGATTTGATAATTAATATAAAATTATCTTATATTTCACATAATTTAAAACAGAAAAAGTTTCTCAGCCATTTAAAGAGTGTAGAGTGTTACCTCGTCATTGATAAGTCACTGCAACGGATGTTAAATTTGAATTTAATGATAAATCGTTGTAAAGGTATCGTAAGTATTGTGTACGATGAAAAATGACTCTGAGCGAAGACAAAATATGAAATTCAAACACCCATAAAAGTATGCAGGTTTCGCGTTAAACTTTTTTTTTTATTCTCGTATAAGGTAAACAATGAGAAATCTTGTATTACATTTCCAAAGTTTTTACTTGCAACAAAACACTTTATTACACATAAGACGAATAAAAACTAAAAATTCGAACTTTTAAAATGTCTATAAATAGCTCAAAAAGTGCCAAAATAAGTACTTTTTTAATTTAACTATGTAATCAAAATTCTATTATAAAAATATTAGGTAAAAATTTAAAGTTTGGTTATTTTTGTTTTTTATTTTTTTTTTGTTGTACTTCAAAAAAAAATCGATTTTATAGAAAATTGAATTTACATAAATAAACCTGTTTTTCTCGATTATTTTGTTAACTATTGTGAAATTTATACTTTTGACCCCTCATAAGTTATATTACAAACTAAATCCAATTTGCTACCAGAATCCTTCCTAGAAAATGAGTATTTTTTTTACTATAAAAAGTTTCTTCAGGCATACAAAATAAAAACATATCATTTTAAAAACTATACATCGATCCATTCAAAATCTAAAAATATTGATTTTTATTAATAATATAAATTTCATATTTTGAAATAATGATAAGAATTCTTTATTACGTAAATTAAGGTAATAATTTAATACAGTAAATATCATATTTATTTATATTAGACATAAGTTGAACTGTAAGATTCTATAATAATAAATACGGATAATATAATAACTTAGATTTAATTTAAAAAAAAACCGATGTTAAGATTTCAATAAAATATACAGTAAATAATTTAATTTTGATAGATACTGCATTTGAAGTTTTAACTTAAAATATATATTTAATCCAAATAGCTTATCGCCATTTTTCATCATCTTATACAGTTATACCCGATTATTTATTATAATATTCTATTAGCTATATAAACAATCAATAATCATTATAATGTTATAAACGTTTATGGTGTATGTGTAATGTAACTATTATTTTTCAATTTTTCAAACGATTGGTTGGGTTTTCAAACGACAATGCTTTTTCATATGTACAAAACTTTAACGTTTCCTGGTTGTATAGTGTATGCATTTACAATTAAATTCCATGAAGGTTATTTAATGAAGAAAATTAATATACACTTTGTATAATTATCATATTTTTATAAAAAAAAAAATTTAATTAAGCCAATAAAGCTAATAATATAGGTATTTTCAATCATATTTTTGTATACAATTACAAGTATAAGCTGTTATGCACAAAAATAAAAAAATTGAAGAACCCATATTACATAATTATTTATATTCTGAAGAAAAATAATTGTAGTGGATGTTCATTGCTTACTTCGAAATATCAATAAATGATGTTTATAATCCAAATAAGTACTTTAGAAATAATAATAATTATAAACAAGATATTATGTAAGGGTTGTATGTAAAGTCAGCAGTCTATTTTTAGCCATTATGAATTATAATAATTAACAACTTGCTCTTCAACAATACCTGAATAATGTCAAGTGTCATTTTTATAGGTTACTAATAAGGCTAAGTTTCTGTACTCTATAGAAAAATGTACAGAATGGAACTTAAAAGTCATCAAAGTATAAATAAAACATATTTATTTATATACCATGCTAGTGAATACAATATTAGTTGAAGTACTTATAGTTATATTTATACTTCGTATAAAGTACATAATTAATTTACTTATTCGAGTACACGATTGCGAATTTTGATTTAATTTATTTATCGAAGCGGTGCTATTTTAGTCCATATAGTGAATTTCGATTTTTAACTTCGTAGTGGGAGTGGTTGGAAAATTTAAATCGAACAAACCGTGTTTAAAAATATTCAATATATCATATTATATTGTTATAATTTATTTTACCTCACGTTCTACCGTTGTATTATCTTTAATCATATCATATATATTATAAACTGTAGTTCATGTCTGATGTATTAATTGATAAAAAAACTATAAATTACTTGTAATGATAATTATCTTTTTCAGGTAACGTATTGTTTAAACATTAATCATTAGAGTTATATACATATATATATACAATATACATACATATAGAGGTAGCTTAGATCTCCAATCCAAATGAACACGGTTTGCAAATCGAACCTCCGGAAGTATATCGTTCGCAACCATCTGACGGCTGTGGACCCGAAAACCTGTAATTATTACGGCAGCCGTTAGGTTTTTCAATTTATATACATAGGTATGTACCGTTTGAAGTGTGCGGTACATCAAGGGAAAAAGGCCTAATTTTCCGCGACTCTTGACGGGGTGCCGAACAGGTGGTCCTTGACACCAATTAAAAATTACACCGCATGCGTATACATCATGAGGTTTCGTTTAATATCACACAAAAAGATATTAAATAAAAACCAAAGATATATAAAATATCGAATTATTGCTGCTGCGCATACGTAGCTAGGCGCCTATTCCTGACCCAAATAATTTGCACAAAGGCGCGTGGGACAGGTGTGTTTCTTCTTCATTTTTTTTTTCCGAAAACAATCGGCAGCGGCGTCGAAACGCAATCTCGCCTGCAACACCCATTATCCTCTTGGTAAAAAACGGCAAGTAAGAGAAGCACGCGCCAAAAAAAAAAAAACAACACCGTTGTTGCTGCTACGGCAGATGGCTCATCGTTTTTTTTTTTTTTTTTTCTTTAATCATACCACCGTGTCACATAGCACAACATAACCTCGTAAAAACATATGACGCCTTGTTAACCATTGTTGAAACGAAAGAAAAACTCTTTACCGTTGCACCGTATTATTATTTTGTGTTGTTGTGTAAACTCGGCAATTGAGACTGCGCTCACGACCCGTTCAGTGTGATACAGTGGATTTTGTAATAATATACTACATAGTAGATATCTATTTTGATTTTAGATACGAGATATCGGGTTTATAATATTTTAAGACGCGTGTCAAAGTGGCGCGTATAAGTATACTAAAATCAGTTGATATCATTCACAGTATTAGCTATTGATAGACACATAAATCTATCTATTTAAAATATCTAATTAATCAATAGTTATCGTAAAAATTGGTCCAAATATATAATTAATATTATCTGTCCATAAGTACCGATAGTTTTAATTTTACGTCTTTCATTGTCGAACTAGGTCTACGTACTAAATTGTTTATATCCCAACACAAAAAACTAATACTTTTATACTCTAGCACCTTGTCAACACCTGTAAATAGAATTATGTGATAAGCTAGTGATGCTCGAATCGATTTATTTAATTTTAATTCTATACTGAGGTTTTTTATAACTTCAATAATAGATTGCATTCGAAAATTATAATATATTATTTTTATTATTCTATATAATATATCATAATAATTGTGTATTTAATTAACTAATTTTACTAAAACAAAAACCGTATCGTTATAAATCCAATATAATAACTATTATATTGATAAATTCATAATAATTACATATTGAATTTGTGAAGTAGCTTAAATTATAAGGTGTACTATCGCACTATTATTTTAATACATTGTTGTAAGATGTCAGTATATTATTATCTCTGAAGTACTGAAGATGAAGATAAGTGCGGGGTCATCCGTTTAATAAAATAGAATTACTCGACATTTCTTGTCTCTCAATAAGAAGTTAACAATTTAAACTGCTTATTGCTTAAGTATTTTCTTTTCGAACGTTCGCTTTTATGGATAATCTAAATGATCATATAACATATATTATATAATACAGCATACTTCTACAGTTTTACGTGTTTTTGAGCCATCAATACTTTTAGACATATTTTTTTACATTTCTTATAATAATACATTTTTATTAGTCGATTTCAGAAGAGTTTTACGATGTACATTGTACATAAAATATTGAAATAATATAATATATACCTATTTTACCTACTTAGGTAAAGTAGATAATTATTATATAATATATTTTACTATTTTTTATTTTTTAAAGAATTGATTATTTTGTTATGCAATTTTTGTATTATCTTTATGAGATTTATGCTGAAATAAAAACGTTGATTTACATTTGTTATCTCTTTTACACGGTATTTTTACAGTGGCGTTAATCATGTGGTTCAAATGTATGACAAATATAGATAATTTAAGTGGGTTAGTGGGTGGGTGTGGTGTAGACACTCCAGACTCATGTCTCAAGAAAACCTCGAAAATATCTTTATGTTTAGTTGTAAAAGGGATTTGAAGTTGTAAAGGATGATATTATCAAAAATGTTTGTGATGAACCCAAAATAAACGTTAGGTGGGTTTGAGTGGGTAGTAAATCTATTACTAAATAAAAATTCGTCAAAGGTATTTCAGATGACGTCAGCGCCACTACAGGTATTTACAATTTTAGATTTGTTTGATACGTATGGCTGCATACGACTATTTGTAATTACAGAAACATACAAAAATATTATTCAATAATCATATTCGAATAAAAATGTACAATCCAAAAATTAGTGATATAGTATACGACGTGTTGTAGTGCAGAATTCCGAGAATTTTTTTTCTGTACTAATAAATTTCACCTCTTCGGGGGCCATCATACTTTTGAACGTTCAGAGTGGTATACACATTATTTTATACTAGGTTTTACGACCAACGAATAAATGAGGGGGACGTCTCCGTTGTCCGCGTGCGTCTGTTACGCCTATTCGACGAAGACTTCAATAGGTCGTCAGTGGCGAGTCGGATCGGGTTTCGCGTGCGTGGTCTCGGACACGCCGTTGATTTATGCCGTAATGTCATGTATAAATATATACATATATATTGTCCGATATGAGCGCACGCACAAATGTATATATACGAATAAAATGATAATAATAAAAATAAAAAAAAGCCGATCCCGCGTGCAGTCGATTGTGCCTGCTGCTGCAGGTCTGCGACGGCGGGGACAACGAACGGATGCAGATGTTTCGGCGGGGTTGCGCATATTATTTACCCGACAAAAGGGCTAAACGTTGTGTCACAGAGGTCATCTCCTCTCCGAAAACCGTCTTTTAAACGTGTGCGCTCGGGGTTTGCAGCGGCCCAGTCTCTTACAACATAAAAGAGCACCCGTTTCCAAAAAAAGGAGGAAAACGTATTACCGTATACATACAATATATATATATATATATGCATATGCATGTATACATAAAGGACCTCCGCGTGTAGGCACGAGAAGAAGAAGAGGAAGGAGTAGGAGATGACGATTATGGTGAAGGGCGAGTGGCAGTGGTGGAGTGAATGCGTGCGCGACGGAGACGAAGGAGAGCCGTGTTTGTAGCAATCGGTCCCGCACAACAATGGACGTTCAAACGGACACAGAGTTAAACGGACACAATGCGGACAACAGAAAAATCGAAATCGATGTTTGTAATCCATTAAGTTCCAATTATATGTATGATACAGCGGCGGCGGCGGTGGCGGTGAGGTATTTCTTTTGGCCGGGCCGCGCGGCCGCGCGTATCAGGAAGAATGAAAAACGGAAATTCTGTGTAGCGGAAAGAAACGATCGATCTGGATCAAAATGCGCGCGGTTACAATGAACAGTCGGCGCCAACCCGGACAACAACACAGTGTAATAGTATAGGTACCTACCTACCTATAATACGCCGCTGAGGGTTGAGCCCGAGACGTCCGAACGGTCAACATTTCGTTATTATTTGATTTGATCGGTCGCACACAATTTTGTTTCCATAATGTGACGTGTACACATATTATATACCTTCGTGTCCTTTCATTCTCATTACAATAAGTCTTGTGTCGGGTTAACCGTTATTGTTGTGCTGCTTCTATATAATATTATAATACACAGGACTCTGAACGCTAACATATTATATATTAGCATTTAGCTGGTACAAAATGTTGGTACATATTACATACATAATATATGTTATATACATTTAGGGTCCCGTACGGCTGTATTTCCGCGAGCGTGCCGAATAATACCAAAGTATTTACAATGTTAAACGACAATTATTATAAAATAATGATGATTTATTATGGCATATCGGTTGATCCCGTATACTTCAATTGTATAATATGTCAGTGTTTTTTTTTTAAATTTTATTTTGTACAGGATGTACCTGTATTTATGTAAACTTAGTTAAGCACGACTATTTGATGATATTAGCTATTAATAATCATTATGTGTCATATTGCGAAAATTTATTAATTTCCATTTCAATTTTCTTACTGTTTTTTTTTTTTTTTTTCAATAAAGTACTTCGAGTTTTTATAATAACAATGAAATGTTTAAATACTTTATATATAAATACAAATCAAAATCAACAAATGACTAATTCTTTATTTGAAACGACGAAATCCACTTTCGTGTATATTTATTTCAATAGCTCTTCTTTATAAATGTATATAGGTATTACAAACTAATAAATATAGGCATAATATTGTATTGCTTTTATTTTCTTTAAAAATGTTCAGTATTACGCTGTTGCGGTATAGATTCGAAAACAGTATAAATTATTTATAAAATTGAATAATGTAAGATTCTAACTATACAACATTACTTATTGTCTTATAGTTTATAGGTTTATAAGTTACATTGTCACAATAACTTGATGGTTACATAACATTTTTATTGAATAGATAAATGATGAATACAGAATAAGTCAATTTATCAAATCGATAAGTATTGCTCATCGCCAATTGCTTTCGATGTACGAATAAACATTTATTTTTTAAATAATCCACATACTTAATTTTATTTCATAATATATTTTATTAATTTATTAAAATGAGTATTACTAAGTTAGTAAGTTCAATCGTTCATTAGAATTAATCATGTATATTTTATATATATTTACTTACAGATATGTATTTTTTCAAAAATACCATAATTTTTAACTATATCATCATTAATAATACTTTTTTGTTCAAATTTAATTACAAATGTATATTATTTCTAAATATGCGAACATAAATACATAATAAATTAATTAATAATAATCATACTAACCTTTTATATAAAAATATCAATTTATTGATAAATGGATTAACTGGATAACTTAGGTGTTTAACTATTGAATATTTTAAGAAAATAAGTATCATGATATATTTAAAATTCCTTCAAATTAATTTTTAATTAATAACTAGACCTGTCTCCTATATTGTGTTTAATAATGCATTTTGAATGATATTGCTTTTTAAAGAATAACTGAAATGAGCAAACAATAGTAAAACTTCTTGACATTTCTAGAATCCATAAATAAAGTGAATAGCAAGTACCGATTAAAAGTTATCCTTGAAACACCCATTCAAAGTTTGGCTCATACCCAATCTTTTACAATATAAAAATGAATTGCATTTATTATATACTTTGGCATTATATTCTAGTTTTGTATTAATTTTATATTTTTAGCTTGAATAAAGAATATTAATATTAAATTAATAAACTTTTGAATTAGATGTTTGGCACTATGATAGCTTTAGAACTAAGTAAATAATAAAAAAAAATGTAAAATAATATTAAAATATATTCGAAAATTAGTGGTTAAAATAATGGGCCATTTTATACCAAATGTAGTAAATTAGATTTGTCGTTTCAAGTTTTAATTTAAAAGTTGAAGATGTTAAAATGTATGTAATTATAAATTATAATATACTCGTAAATTTTTATATGTATATATATATATATTTTTTTTTTATTATTTTTATTATTAATTTCAGATATTTAAATATTTTATTACTCTTCTATAAAGATGAGCATTAAAAATTTATTTATTTACATTTTGAATATGTGTGTATTATATTATTGTATCTATTTACACGAATTAAAATTTAAAACATGTTTATTGTACAATATTTTATCTTGTTGGTATTTTTTAGATTTTCAATTATTTTCAAAATAATCAGAAAACAATAAATAAATAGAGTAGAACGGAATTTTTAAGTAAAACCAGTTTTGAACAAAAGTTTTTATTTTTTTTTTTGTAATTGATACAAAATAAATAAATGAGTTTAGAGATTGCAGTGACTTGAAATATTTACCTAAAATTTGCATAAAACAATTTGAACGGGTTTAAAACCAATTAATAATGCTTTTAATTATTTTATTGTTATTTAAAAAATGTGTTTATTTAAATGAAAAATAATGATTTTATATAAAACTGTTGTTAGTTATTTTTTTGACAATCAAATAATATTAATTATAGTAATTTGTAGAGACTTGAAACTTTATAATATCTTATACCATATTATGTTATTCAAGCTACAAGGTTTATTAATTTTAAAAATACCTTAAATAATTTTAAGCTATTTATACGATTATTTACCACTGAGCCTATTCTTACCATTACACAGCACACAGCATAAATCGGTATTCACTTAAATGCAATATTTTTGACAAAAATTAGTTTAACCTATATCAAATTAAGTAATTACAAAAATACACCTCTCTATTTACATTATCTATAGAGTTTGACAGATTCTTTTCCTTCGTAAAGTATCGGTTTTTCGTGTACAATTGATAGAATATTATAGAATTCAAATTTAATATATCCATTATAGTGACCTACTTATTAAACTAATCGTACAACAATAAAACAGATTAGAAGTTAGTTTACAAGTCTTATAATTTTTGAAATTAAAATAAGTACCTATGTAAAAGTAATTTATTGATGCAACTTTAATAGTTAATATACATACAAATAGTTCATTTAATTTGAAGCTAATAAAAATGTTATAACTGTAATTTTATCATATAATACATATAGGATTATAACAGTGTGTATTTACTATTTACTATTTATGGCATTTATATGTGTATAGTATATACTATATAGTATTATAATTAAAATAACATATTATTTAGGAAGAAATGTTGTATAATATTCATATTACTTACATAAAAACAATAGACCGTAATGTACCTATCTATATGGTTTTTTGAATATTTTATATAGATAATGGAAAGTTATCCGGAACTTCCTATTCCAAATTGTTTCAACTCCATTAAAGATGATGTCAATAAATAATTCATCACGATCTATTACAAAAAAAAAAAAAATTAGTACAGCACCAAATAATACATAATATTAAATAATGAGCAGTTAATTAATAATTTTAAAAACCACTATCATTTTTGAGATGAAAATGTTCATGTTTTTAAATCTACTTAACAATATAACATATTACTATATTAGTATATTATAAATATTTACATATTATTTTATAAATATATTACATACATTATTATTATGTATATGACAAATTGACAACCATAGTGCAGAACACAACTGTTATTTGTAATACATGTATGTTATACGATCTAAAATAATTATAATACATACATTACAATTATAATGATTTCAAATATTTAAATCCAATCTCTTTTCTTTAGTGAATTAATTATGTGTTTGTACATTCTTTATACGACAGGAACGTTGTCACATTGTATTTAAAGATCAACCATACAGCATTTGTAGTGATATGTATTTTTGTGGTGCGTAGTCATTAGAAATCGTTTTTGAGAATAATGTTATTTTTTTTATAATTTTCTGAACACAGGTTTTTGTATAGCGATTACAATGTACACTCGTATATAATATATATGGTTGGAAACGGGTGAAATGACCAAAAGTCCGCATCATAGCATTCATATAGCGTATACACGTACTCCCCTTCGAAATAAATAAATAAAAAGTAGAAAACACTACCAAAAATGTCTTAAAGATGCATCTTTCAGATAATTGTGTTGGATTTTTGGGTTCCCTTTGTGCAAAATACTAGCACGGACCGGCGGCGTCGACGGGGGCAATATTCTCTCCCCCGCGAACAAAAGGTGGACCGAACGGCCGGCAAAAGGGTCGTGTTCCTAACAATTCGTCTTTATACGTAATACGAACCTTAAATAATACACGCGTTTTACTTATTTTCTTATTTATTATTTTTTTGCACAGAAATCCACGGTAAACACGCCACCGCCACTGTCCGATTTCTTCGCATTTATATGCAGTTTCCAGAAACACAGATCTTGTATGACGTACCATCGCATTCTATCCCCGTCATCATTGTATACTGGTGCGGTATTTCAGCGGCACATTCTCGAAATCAAATCTGTTCGAAATGTTAATAAATGCTACTGTATTTCAATGCCAGTGTACGTATATATCGATATTCGATATGCATATAGTACGTGCGCGATTTGCTACAATAATCGCGACAATCGTATTCGGTATAATATAATTGTCCGTGGAAAAAAAGTCTCGAAATACTTATTTTTGTATAGTATTGTACCTTCTTCGTGTCTTATTATTATTATTTGATAGAAATTGTTAGACTAGTGTGCAAGTGTAATGTAAAATGCAAGTACACAGTGGTATAGGTAGATAATTTGTCGTCTACTCGTCAACCATTATTTATCATATGGTAATAGCATGGTCTATCCTCTATCATGGTTTATGCACTAGAAATTCCTTTGTTCGGCCAACTCGCGATCGTATATGAACCGTATTGATTAATGAATAACGTAATAAGTCATAGTTTAAGAAAAAGGTGTGATTGAATTGTTTTTGATTTTATAATGTACTGCATGTATTCTAATATTATGCTATTATTTTTGCAATAAATTAGTATAATATTATATTATACATACTATATTATTTATCAACTATAAACTTATTTTTGCCTTGATTTTATTCTAAATTCTCCGTTTGCTTTATAATGTTTACCATCAATATTTTAAATAAGCGGACAGAGCCGCGTCAAATGATTCGAACAATATAATAGACTCTCCGTATATGAGGGCTAAGAATCTAATACGTCATAATATTTTTAAAATTTACGAAATCGAGTTAGACATCGGTTCTTATGTAGAACTCGAAAAGAAATCGACCACATGGTCATATGTCAGAATAGATCAAAAATACAATTTCCTAGTTAACTTAGCATTAAAAAAATACTGGTACATCTAAAACGAACCATTCCCGTACATGGAAATATGACGTTTGAATAGTCAGTAGATTAAGTTAGGCCAGGCCAAAACATACTGTTGCCAATGATTAACTATGTACCAAAACATATACTTTATTTCCCCGTGTTGTAGATTAAGAGAAACGACATAGTTAATCCAAAGCAATAAAAACAATGCGTTACATGGATCGTTGTAGATTTTAAATTACCAAAATATAATATGAACTATATAGGTAGATACTTGAAAATAATACAAATATATTATGTATTTTAAATCTTTACATCTTACTGTATCTTGACATATGTGTTATTGGGCTTCGGTCGATTTATATCGGTTATAGCACAGGAGGTACAGAAAAATCGGTATTTTAACAATACCGCGGTGTATAATATTAAATGGGTTTTGGATGTTTTCCACCCTTCGACTACACACGAGATCGCCTCGCCGTCGTGTCCGACGGTTTTCTCGGATTTCTCCGGCCGATCGACCGTCCCGCACGACAAGACGGCGGCGGGGGCGGCGGCGACGGCCGTCGAGACGCACGTGTAACACGGTAGCAGAGATCTATACAGTAATAATAATATGCAACCCGTCCTGCGAGACGGCGACTTCACGCTGCTTTTGGGTTACGTTCGTTTGACCGCCGCCGGTCGGTCCGACGTAATATTATCGTCGTGACCGCTGCAGTGGCGGTCGTTATTATTATTACACGCGCGCTTATATTATTGTGTTCGGGTTTATGTCCATGTGTATACATCACGCGCATCATCCCTTTCTCGGGGGCCACCCGTCGTCGTTCGTCGATGCCGAAAAATCATCGGTCGTCGGGCGGCACAGCCGTGTACGCGACGGAATGCCCGTATATCAACATTACGAGTGGCAGTCGTACGCGCATTGCAATAATGATAATAATGATAATAATAATATAGGGTTGCGTGAACCGCCGCCGCCGGTGGACAATGGCCAGCCGCGTGGTGGTGTATACTCGCATGGTATACGTACATATATTATGTACATATATCGGCTGCCTTCGGGTGCGACCGGTGTCACCGGGTTTACGGGCTACCGGGTACTTTATTTCGGTTTTTTCTTCGCCCTCTCACTGCATTCTTTTCACCGCGCGCTCGCTCTTCTTGCCTGTACATATTAATAATAATAATAATAATAATAATACATATACAATATATTTGTTATTATATTATATTACCCGTATACGCACCGGAGTATTATATAATATTATATACGTATATATATATGGGCGCACAAGGCACAGCGTATATATTATTATGTATTATGTACGAAACG
Source organism: Rhopalosiphum maidis (assembly GCF_003676215.2). Lineage (NCBI taxonomy): Eukaryota > Metazoa > Arthropoda > Insecta > Hemiptera > Aphididae > Rhopalosiphum > Rhopalosiphum maidis. Next base: position 8,790,723 of record NC_040878.1, read on the forward strand.
CCGCGGCCGTCCCGGCGAAAAATAAATAAACGACGTTTCCGAGAAATAAATACGCTGTACGTGTCCGTACATAGGCGGGTTACGGATCGGACGGCGCGGTCGTTACAACATAATAATAATATTACCGGCTATTATATTGTGAACGAGAGATGACGCGACCTGTGATGCTGTACGGCAGCAGCACACCATCGCCGTGCACGGGTAACACCGCAGAGACAATCGTATTGCGGGTAGGCCTTCAAAAAACACGATTTTTTTCGTTTTTAATACGAACAATATACGCGTATAGGCGTCGTCCGATATTTATTTTATATGTCATATAATAATTTACTGAACGCCGAGGGCAGTCTGCAGTATGAATACGCCGAATACTACATCTTACCGATATCCGGCTATTTTTTACGTACATAACACACGTCGATACACTCGCTGCCGATCTCGGCTGTTGTTGCGCGCGGTTAACACCACATTTTTTTTTTATGTATTTTTTAGTCGGCATTTTCGGCGATGACAACACCGCGACGACGGTCGTACATTTTTTGTGTGTGTATATATATATAAAAACATAATAATTCGTGTGTCAGATATTCTTCCGCCTCTGGGAAAAGTTCTAGGTATACCTTGACTTCGGTGGAGCGAGGAAGCCGTCGTGTTCGGCGTCGGAAGTGAATAATATTACTCTGTGTATATAGAGCGACGGATAACGGAACGTGTCACAAATTTCGGTAATTTTTCTTTTACACACCGCCTTGTACCGAAAACGCCGATATAGAGCTAATAAACCCATTCATGAAAACTACAGCAATTGATATGATGATATACTTGTCATTTTATATTACTATATTATTATACAAAGAAATTAGCCCAATAGTAATATCGGATGCGCGTATTGACGGTTAAGACATTTACGTTAAAATCTATAACAATAAGCAATTTTAACACCATTGTTTGTATAAAATCGTTAACTTAATGTTTCCTTCGATTGTTGGATTGTTGTCTATATAATATACTATGTAGTTATACACATATACCTACATTGGCTATTGGCTATAAAGACTACGCGGAGGATCGACTCTAAATGTTTAATGAAAAAAAAAAAACGGACGCGCGTATAATATGGAACAATATAAATCGTGTGAAATATAAACACTATAATATAGACAGAAATTATTCGTCGATAATACAATCAAACGTTTTTGGCATGTGACGGTTGTCCTTCAGAACTTAACTAACTATCTTTCACGATTCGCCCTGGAGCATGACGATTCGATTTAGCGCGTAAAAAGGACGTGTCGGGACAACCGCACGCAGTCACTTAGAAAAAAAAAAAAAATAATAACGCATAGTTTTTTTCAGCTGCTGTATACGCACGGGACAAATATGACGTAAAAACGTTCGATATGGATAATATGTGCATTGGTTTAAATAGTATTATGCGTGTTTCAGTGAAGTGGAAAAATATTCAATCTTCGCAATGGGTACGCGTTCGTTCAGATTCCGTTTTCAATATTTCCTACAATTTCACTTGAATCGCGCGTTACATTCCACTTTTCTATCGATTTATTTACACTATCGATCTTATTCAAACACGACATTTATAAAATTTTATTTTTCTCGTACAGGCCAACTGTGGTTCAGTAGTTACCTAATAGTTATATTAGACTTCTTTTAGATCGTCAATCAGTCATATACAAATAGGTGCTGAAATACACAATATTTTATACAACTATAATATTCTCTTAGGCTTGTAAAGGACAACAAATTTCAAGAATATTATCTAATACGAACACTAGCTATAAGTAATATCCCCATATACATATGGATTGTATATGTTTATTATTAAACTAACAGTATAATTCACGACGATATTTTATACCATAATATCGTATACGGGAGGTGTGTTGTAATTTCATTAGCGTAAAATAACAATGATTTAAACATGATTTGAACTAGGTATTAAAAATTAAACAAGATACATAAAACATTATTTTGCAGGTCGAAATGATTTAAACATCAGACAGAAAGCAAACTAGAAATTTCACAATATCCATTTCAACGACAGTATCTGTTTTGATTAACAAAATAAACGTATCCTGTCGAACCGTCTTTAAAAATACACACACGTGAGCAGCGAGATGTTCGGTCGGTGGATTCTAAAAGTCAACACGGACATTTTTGTCAGGTGAGTTAAATTTGTTATACCCGGGGACCAGGTAAATACGATGAAAACGAGACACGTATAATAATAATGGCCATATAATGCGAATCATATATATAATATATTATATGTACGCATTACACACGCACATACACACTAAACACATACACACACATACACACACATATATATATATACACGTTTGCACGTATACAATGCGAATGCTGAAAAAGGGGTTGGTGTACGCGAAGGGAAAAGGGTTTAAAAATCTACAGGCTGCAGAACAATCGAAGGGAATGCACTTGTCGTCCGACTGCTGCGGTGTCTGAGCGCGAATATACCCTTTTCAAAAAAAAAATAAATACACACATATATATATTATATAATATATAATAATAGACATTTGCCGACACACACATTATACATTAAGTATATATATATATATATATATATATGTATATACTACATACACGACGAACGGAGTAAATGGCACCGTAAGAATACCTGTTGGTTGACTGTATATTGGCTTAAAATAGGGAGGAGAATTACGATTTTTTTTTTACGATATTTCTTTTGCAGAATCTGTTTTTTGTTCTGCATCAGCGCAGTGTGATAAACTAATATCGAATCATACCGGTAACAAATAAAACGTTTAGTCAATAAAAAACAATCGGAAATAATATTAGCGGTGTCGTTTAGAGTAAACTTATGGGAAAGGTATATTATAGGTATCTACAATCTATTTAAAATATATTTTTAATTTCATCTATTTCATATCCTAATATTTAATTTTGAACGATATGGGCATAATTTATGACTAAAAATATTAGTACACGATTTGGCGAGATTACATAACGTCGATAATTAATAATAATAGGCTAAATAATTAAATAAAAACGTCTTAGATGTACCTATTACAAATATAATTGTATAATGTTATGATTATGATTAATATTTATAATTTTTCATTATCATTACTTGTATTATTAATAATTTCTGTAGATTTTATAAAAATGAAGATAAATGTTATCTTTTTATAAACAAAAATTCCTTTTTAAATAATTACGACTAAACCTATCAAATATGGATTGAGCATCAGTATACACGGTAGGTCTATTATTGAAGGTAGTATAAGTATTTGTTTTTATGTTAATAACATAATATAGTTTGTCGAAAACTAGGGAGGTATATCAGATTTTAGGCATATTTATACCTACAGGCGATGTGCTTACCGATACATTATCAAATAATAATCATAATACATAATTAATATATGACTCGTAAAATGGTGTATGAATTTATTTGCTCGAATACTTATTGAATAATTCGTAGCTATTTACACCTATATGCATCGATAGCTGCGCAGTGACATAAATAGGTATGGTTTTTACACTTACCTTAAATTTTTTCAGTTGATTTTAAAATAATCTATTAAGTTAAAATTAAAAATGTTTTTGACATTTTTGGTTTTAATGGTTTTATTTTATATTAATGACTATAGGTTTAAATAAAAAATATAATCGAATACTATATAATAATAGGAATTGTTATGTGTAATACGTGCAACGTAGTACGTACCATTAATGTCTGTTATGTTTCTGGATAAAATAATATCAGCTATATAAATAGATGGGCATAAAATACTATTTATGTGGTCTGCGTATTAATTAAAAAAGCAGATTAGGTTGTTTGTTTTAAACTGAGTTAATATTTAATTTATTTTTCTACTTTTACTTTATACTTAGCAATTTAAATTCATATTTATTAACGATTAACTTCTAAATTAACAATTCTGTGTTCACTTAACTTAACTTGAGTTAATCATTTTCATTCGTTTGCTCCTCTTTGCATGTATTATAATATACATATAATATAATATATAGCTAATAAGTCGTATAGCTAGTACTTTAAATTGGCGTTCAATACGAAATTGGACGAAATTCCAACGACATCAACGAATACCATACTTTGACGTTGGAACGGTGGAAAGGGAGAAGACGACGAATAAAGGGTATATATATATATATTTGGCGATTTTATATATAATATGTATATATATATAAGTAATAACTAATAACTATAGGTATATATCATGTGTATATTCTACGGGGTGTTCGAGGGCGGCGGTGGTTGGGCGTTACCGCGGTGTGGCAACCGCCGTACTAGCAGTCGCCGCGCCGTGTCGGCGTATCGGCCTGGTCAAAAAGGGGCGAAAGGGCTCCGCGCTGGCAGTTAATATAAAAAAAAATAAAAAAAAATACCGAACACATAAATCACCTGACCATCAACGGACCGAAGGTGGACGCCAGAGGGGGTGCGTGGGTTGTCGTGGGGTTTTACCGAAAGGAATCGCGCAAAATACGTTTTGTCTTATGTATGTGTGTGTGTAGGGTTGGGTGGGTGGGTGTGCGTGTGCATGTGTGTCCGAAAAGGTACAGACCTTCAGAAAACAGCAGAATGCGTACACATGTAAGATTATATAATAATATACGCTGCGGAGAAACTGCGAATTTTTTTTATTTACGAATTTTAGTCTGTGTAATACCTATACGTCGAATTATTGTAGGTAATTTTATTCGGGAGTTTTTGTGAGCTCGTATTTCACCGTAAAACCTTTGCAGTATAATACACGTGTATTATTGTCTGCGCTCTATAGTAGCTGTCTTCACTTACGCGATTTCGTTCTACACTATTGTAGGAGTATAGGACCACGACTTGAATGTAATTTCCCTGCAGAATTCAACAAAACGAATGTTTTCGATAATATATAGTTAATTTGGTTGAAAACTTAGAAGTATATAGTGCACGATAATGCATTGATGCGAGAGAATTTCTGTGACAAATATTTTTCAATTCAAAATTGTGATAAACAAAGATCAATAATATATATTATAAGATTGCGATTACACATATATATATAGTGGTATTTCCAATTCGACTGAAAGGACAGGACCCTTTACTAACGATTCTATAATATTTTATGTACTAATAAGAATTTTCAATCGGTATGTACGATTCGAAATTCGTTACAGGACGGTCTATACCGTCCGCAGCCGTTTGTACAATCCTATAGCATAATATGGCACAGTTAGAATTATGATACAATCAATCGGAGAATTTAAATGCCATGGTTCGCTTTTTATATGCGCGTAAATCACGAAAATTCTTCGTTTATTTTTCCGAATAACAATATTTTATTATATTATTATTGTTTTAAACTTAACTGACAATTATTTCGTTATATACCTTTTTATAGTTCTTTATTGTCGGTCTTATCAGTATAATAATATTATATGAAATAAACCGCGATATTAAACGCATACGAATTAAGATTAACGCAAGAGGTGTCTAAACGGTACTGACTGACGATTTCGAATAAATAACCACTAAGTAACTGCATAGTCCATTAGACCAATAAATCAATAATATACAATATAACTCCATTAAAAATTATCGGGTATTTTCTATATAAATATTGTTTTATTGTTGTGGAGTATTTAATTTACTTAACTAACTACGTATTTATTAACTACAAGTGTTACTATATTATAGACTTTGTACGACGTATAATACGTAATATTATTGATGATATTAAAACTAAAACTAACGCTTATTTCATTTTAATTAATTTACACGCTATTAATCATTAATACACTAATGGATTTTTATTGCCGTGTTTTTTTACTTTGTTATTTATTTTGTCACAAGTAGTCTATTAGCAGTTAGTTTTTTTAATTATTTTAATATTATTGTCTGTTTTAAGTATAGGCACTGTTAATATTTATTGAACCATAGATGTCTGATGGCCGATACAGTGAATAGTGATACTGACTATTGGGATTTTAATAACGATGTAATGTACATATTATATAGTACATACTTAATAATATATCAACAGTAGTCTGTAATCCAGTAGGTATATTATAATAGTAATAAAATTAAAACTATTACTGCTATAACAGTAAAACCTAATACATATTGTAGTTTAAACGTTTAGCTTAACATAATTTAAAATCTTTGGTATATACTGTATATAGTGCAAATATCTGCCATACTTATGATGTATCTACAACAACTATAAATATTATTGAAAATTACCTACTTATTTAATCGCAGAAAAATAAGCCACGAGAAAAACCTTCGGGTAAAAAAATCCACGAAAATAAACCTCAAGTATAAAAAAAATCCAAGAAAAAAGGCTCACGGATAATAAATTCACCGAGAAAAATTTACAAATTATAACATACTATTATAATAATAATTTTCCATTTCATCCTTCATCCTATAAATTATATGAGCTTTAGATTTCGTTTGTGTTCTTATTTGTTTATTTTTTTTAGTTGTTGAAGTTTAATATTATGAATTGTAATGCTTTAGGTACAAGGGAAATGGATATACATACAATATATCTTTTAATAAGTTGCATTTTTATTACCCGACTATTGATGACTGGTATTATAGTCGTATAAGCAAAGTATATTTTATTTTATTTGTATTGTCGAGTACTTAACAATACAAATTAAGTAAACTATACTTTGTTTAAAATAGTCAATATGACAAAATATTTCTCAATAGTTCAGTGATAAAAATGCAATTTATTGAAAGGTATATCGTATCTATATCCATTCAAATAGATATTTCAGCACTTAAAAATATGTAATGCTCCATAAGTATTAGTGTACACTTGTTAAACTTGGTAGGTACCACATTCAACAGTAAATCCAAAGTTTAAAATTAGTATTTATATTTTTGTATACACGTTTTTTACACAACTATGGAGATAATTGCTTCAAATGATGATAGTAATAAGTTATGTTACAACGGTTATAATATGTATGATATAAAATTTATAACTTTAATACAAAGCATAATGTTGGATAATCCAAGATAACTTGGAGGTATACAGAGAGATTCGCTATAAATCGATTTATCATTTCAATCTTTTATGATTCATTTTATATTTTTATGTTACAGTTTAAGATATCAAAAAATATTGTAAAATATTACAATTATATGGCACTTGTATAGTTTTTTTCGTGGACATTTTTTCCGACTATCCTAATTATTAGATTTATAACCTAAAATTAATTTTTAATTTATTTAAACTTAAACTTACTATTTATTAATATTGACAATTTTTTATAGGAAAACGGTTATTAGAGAATAATCTATCACTAACTTTGTATACATTTTGTTTTTATATAATATTTTTCATATATCATAATATATAAATATACAACAAGTACGTCATATAAACAATCACGTATAATATGAATAATTAATACTTTTAAAATTTAACTTTTTTTGTGCTATTTACATTTTATATTAATTATTTTTTTTTTTGTAATTGTTTCATGACAACACATAGTTTAAATTGATTTTTTTTTAAATTTAAAATCACCTGTATTAAATACAATGTACATTTTAAATTCAGAAACAGAAATATACAAAAAGTATCCAATAAAGAGTAACAGAAATGCGTATAATATCGACCAATCGTATAATATACGTAATATTAAATATTGTAATGACTAATGAGTTCAAGTAAAACTAATTTAATAATAAATTTATTTTTAAAACACTTTTGTTTTCATATATAATAGAACAATTAAATTTAAGTGAGGGTTTTATTTTTTATTTTTGTGGTATTGGTATGTCATATTTTTTATATATATTTATAGCCAACAACTACTGTTGTATTGTTCTGAAATACTTCGAGTAGGTACCAATGTTTTTGACGACCCAGTTTCATTCTTTGTTTGTTCAAGAGGCGTCTTGTTCGAGGCGGAAAAAATTTAAATTTTAAATTTATATGATTTATAGCACCGAAAGCAAGAAGCACCGTATGCGTCTTATATTTTTATCAAATTGTAACAAACACATAATGAAAATATCTACGATACCTATTATTAGGGGAGACGGTAATTGTTTATTAGCGAACCGATAACAAAAAAAACAATACCTGCTGCTAAACATATTTTCAAATACCTATATCGCACACGTGTAATTATATTCGTCGCCGGCAGAAATATAGCATATGACAGACGATATTATTTGTCATGAGGTACATTGATTAGAAAACTAAACATACAAATATAATTAATTACAAAAACAGTAATTGGTTCAAGGTAAAAAAATCAAATACGTATAGTTTTCATTTTAAACACAATTATGTTCTAGTTAAATGCATTTATTACGCAGCAGACAATCATTATTTTAATTAATTATTTTTGAAAACTGGTTTTTGTCAATTACACATTTTTGAAAGTCAATTAACATACATTTTTGTTCGTTAATTTATTTGTTTGTGCCGGTAGAGTACGTTTACAAATTATATTATATTTAATTGAAATGTGGCTGATGGGCGTGGATAATATTATGTAAGACCGAAATATGGCGCCTTAATTTAGGGTTCCGCATATTTCAGGCGTGTTTGTTTGGTTGCAAGACTTCTTTAATGTAAGGAGTAATCGTTTTTTCTTTAATTATTATCAATTTATAAATTATCAAAAATTCATAATATTTTTTCTCTGAAACAAAATTGTTATAAACACTAAATGAAATTAGAACAAATAAAGTAATTATATAATTATATAATATCACGAAGTATAATAATATATCATCAAATAAATAAAGTAATTTTCTCACAATTTACAGATTGGAAGATAAATATATTTATAATTTAAATTTAATCATTTTAATATAATTAATATCAGATTAAAATTAATGCATTTTGAAATCGTTTTTGTTTATAAATTAGTATTAATAATAAATATTCATGCTCTAAATTGAGATTTCTACATTGAGCTTACATTAATTCTATGATCGTCCTATAAATGCTTTAGGTTTTTATAATTAATATTTCTAAATTATATTTTATTAAAGTTTGTTCATTAAACTAATTAAAAATAATAAAAACACACAATTTAATTTAAAAAAATATATATTAAAACTCATGGTATTGGTTATCAATTTGTATCAAAATGGTTTCACGGAAATCTTAAAAATATGTGTTTTTTTAAACTTAAACGCTTTAATCGAGTATTTTACAAAACAATAAGGTAGTTTATTGGATTTTTTTACGCACAATATTTTGCTAATTAATATTTTTCTTTTTAATTCAAGAATAATGAACTGTATCACTATTAATTAAAGTGAAAACATAATAATGAAACGATTTATAAAAATTAAATTTTAATAAAAAAAAAAAAAAAAACAATAACCAAAGACCAGTGTTTTAATTGCGTAAGAAATAATAAATTATATGCTTGAAATATCAATATAATTTTAATTACGTTTTTATTTCATAAATACTTATTATAATATTTATGTATATATATATTCATTATTATCTTTTATCGTAAGTTACAAAAAAAAAAAAAAATGTACGTAATAATTTTATTCATTTTATTTATAAATATACAGTATAATAGTGAAGTTTATTATACAAACCAATAACTATTATGTATCATTAATTATTAACTATTATAATATAATATCAGCACTCAATAGGAATAGAAAATTGATACAATTTAAATTTGTAAAAATGCAATAAAAATTAAAACTTCAAATAAAAATTAATAGTGTCACGAAAGTTGTGAAATAACAAATAAACAGATATTTAAGGTTGTAAAATTCTACATTGCTATTTGTAAAAGCTTGAATAAATTGATATAAAATATGTTTTCTACATTTTTTTCATCAATAACGAACAACAATGCATTTATACATTTACACTAAATAGTCTATGTATAATATATTATTATATCATAAATCACAATTATAGATTTTAAAAATGATTTTTAATTAATCACGTAGACAAATTAAACATGTTAACGCAGTTATAATATTACGACCTAGTTCGAAGTATTGTATTATGATTATATATTTCTATATAATAATCGTTGTATATAATATTGTTATCGATTAACAAATTATAAGATATCATATTTCTGACGATACACTTTTGGTCTTGGGCCATATCAGGACAGTGCATGAATATTAATGTGACTGTGTGTGAGTTTAAAAATGCTTAATCTAATAAAAAAAAAAGTGCTTAATTATAGGCGGCGGCTTTGGTGGCGCCAGACGAGTTGACTGCAGGAACAATCGTCATATTATTATTACAGCATCATGACTGCAATGTACGCACGACAATTCCAGCAAAAAGCTTTTAGCGAAGTTATGTGTATGTGAAGGGTTCGTTTGAGGGGAAAGGGAAAAATGGTGCTTATCGGTTTCGTTAACTTGGTATAGTTGATTCTTATACATTCGAGAATTATATGTAGTTAAGCAACGTTAAATAAATTACCGAATATTTTACTGATTGAAAAAGCATTGTTTGTACTAACTATCTACTAAATTTAAGTCCTCAAATTAAATATATGACTTTTATAGAATCATGCATTTATAAATGAATCAATAAATATAAAATGTACTAAAGTAGGTAAGGTATAGGTATACAATATATTCTCTAAAATTCAGAACTATTCAAAAACGAGCATTTTAAAATTCTTAATAAGCGAAAATATGGTAAATCAATACATAAGTAATATATTTTGAAATTAGATAATAGTAATACATAAAATACTTTAAATAAATTTATTCAAATTTATTGATAATTTTTTACAGTTTTATTTTATTTATACATATAGTACTTTTTATCATTAAACAATATACATATTAATAAAATAAATAGATAAGGTTGGGCAATTTTTATTTTTTTTAAATCGTCTTATACGGAATAACTAATATATGCCATACGGCTATGTATTATACTTACACATTAGGAATACTCTGACTCGTATTAAAAAAGCGACGGAAGTTATTCCTGTAGAAAAAAAGGACATACTCTTATCCAAAACTTAAACACACTACACAACGCGCAATAATATTTGTATTGTGTTCATGCATAATTTTTAATTTTCTTTTAAATTTTTTTTTTTTTTTTAGGTTGCAGTAACGAGTAGACGAATAAAACAATTTATACAAAGTGGTTTACAAATTATCATCAAAACTACTCAAGTTCACGAGGACGAGACCTTCAAAGTCTATAAGTTTTAAAACAATAGTTTTGTTTGATTTAAATTTGAAGAAATTATTCCCATCTATAAAATATTAGTTGAGATATCTATATATCAAATTAAGTATACGTCTTATATAATGTCATTGTAAAGTCAATAAAATCACTTGCAATCTTACATTTTATAATTCTAAGTATTTTATAAAAACAAAATGTTTAAAATTTAAAAACATGAAAAATATAATATAGACCATGTTTAATGGACATTCGTCAAACTTGTGATAATATGTACACTTTTAAAGATACAATGTTAAAAAAACCCAGATAAGTGCATATTATAATATCATAATATTATATTATAAAATAAATATATTGCGTACATTATGATACAAAAACTATACTCGTAAAATTGATTTATGGCAAGCATATCTCAAACACGCCGCCAGTAACTTATTTTTAAGTGGTCTCGTATATTGAAAAAAATTAAAATTGTTTAATTGCTTATAAATCAAATTATGTATAGAATCAATTTTTTTTGCGGCCCACAATATTTTCACAATATTTTTTGCATAGATGTTTTGAATATTTTGAGTTTATTTATTGTGATTTAATAAGACGAAATCGTTGTTCAATATTATATACATTTTATAGAAGAAAAAAAATTGTAATCATTTGCATGTTGAATAAATTACATTCTCATTTTACTATTTCAGCGATTTATCTCTCGATAGAAGTTTATTATTTGAATTTTGAACAAAATTTGTTTTCAGTTGCAGACATTCTTTTAGGTTTTCTAATTTTAAGTATAATATTAAATAAGATTATTGTCTTAAGTATTTTTTTTTTTTATGAAGACGAGACACTACAAGACTACAGCGTATTTTACGGCGAACGTATCAAAGGATTTGTTTTTATTATATATATCAGGATATTGCTTACGGCTTCTTATGTATAGGTACTATAAAAAGCATTATATTTATTTTTTACGTAAATTACTTCTTTTGTGTTCAAACGGTTAAGAAACAAAAAAAAAAATTAACCTAGTAATAGCAGACTTAGTTTGCAGACAGGTATATACAATTTACATCTTGCTACAGTGTTGTACATTGACCATGCTGATGTAATACTTCAAAACGTTTTATTATAATATTTTTTATCAAAAGTAGTACGGTAGGAAAATTATGTCGCGAACTCGCAACTATACATATACAAAATATGAATGTATGATTTTTAAGATGTATTTAAATAATTTTTTTTTTATATTTAACAGTCATGAGGATTTAATTTTAAGATAATGTTTTTTGTTCAAAATATATTGGATAATGTACATAAATTTAGTTTGGGGAATTAGAAGATTATTAGTAAGTTCATACTTACACGTAATTTCTTTCGCGTGAATACATAGGGATTTTTATTTTTATCGCATTGCAAGATGACACGTGGTGGATACGAGATAAAATAAAACGACTTATTAATTCCAAAATTACATCAGCTACACTTAACTGACAAACGTGATTTAAAGATATTTCTAGAAACTCTATAATAGAAAGAAGTCGTACAGTTATAAGTGCTAGTTAAAAGTGGATTTTTAAAAAGAAAAAACGAAGAAAAAATTACTCTTGACTTATCGTATCGCAGTCAACGTAAATTAAAAAAAAAAATAAAAACCTTGCGTCCTACGAAAGACTAATTAGATACGTGAAATACGCGTAAATATGACTCTTTTGTAGTATATCTATTACAAGCAAAATAGGAAGTTATATCACGGATACGGTGCACAATATCCGATTTTTGAGGACAAAGTAGGAAAAAGTTTAGGTTATTCAGGCATTGTATATCTTAAATATTGAAAATTAAGCATCTTATAAACTTTTAAACAAATGCCTCGAATATTGGTTACCTATTATTAGATTTTAAATATAATACTGTACGTTGAATTTTTGTTACCGTCTACTATTGAATATTTAAAATATTTAATATTATTAATTAAAAGCGGTATGACACGGATCAAATGAATATAAATTATCGTTAAATTATGGTTACTTTAATTAATTACTTATAAAATGTAATAATACATAATAGTGTATTTTTTTTAGATATATACCTGTACAACTATGACATTTCAAGTCGATCGAAGTCGACCAGATTTTTACATTTTCATCAGTAGATTTTGCATAATGCATTACAGGTATTTATATCGTATTTCGGTCTACGAAATCAGAAAATATTCTCATCACTTTCGTTAGAGATAATTATACTGGTAGTGCCTCATTAATCATTTAACCGGATAAACAACTTCCTTGCATATTTGTATCAAACAAAAAACGTATGGTTGGTATTTGACATAAGTGTGTGTTGTATTTAAGTCGTTTTGTCCCCTTGATTCCAGGCAGGGTACACCTTGCTCGGACACTCGCGTTCTAGCTCGGCCAATATAGGAAAAGTTAGAATATTATATTATAATGGTCGTTTTTACGTATCCCAGAATGTCCGGGCATTGTAGTAATACTGTTGTAATGTTCGGAGATTTCATATTTTTCACCAGACATAATACATAATATATGATTATGCGATTTCGTTGATCGAGTTTATACGATAAATTATCGCCTCTCAAAACGATTTGACGTTGCTAATATTATTTCACACCATACATAGACGTTATTGTACAGTACTACAGTCTACACAAAGCATAGTATACAATATATAAGTACACGAATCCTTTCGTTACGACGCGGTTCACATATTTTGACGGCAGGACCAGTGGCGTAGCAAGGGTGTAAGGCGAAGTGTTGGCTTTGAAACTAGTATTTTTATTCTACCTTCAGAACGACATTTTATTTCATTTTGAAATGTGTACGATTTTGTTTATTTATACCCAATACGCGTGAATTTAACGACGAACTTAATATGAAAATAGTATGAGGAAAATCCCAAGTTGTTCCATCAGTGTTCCGTTACTATAAATATTATCGTTATTAACGCGTACGTCGCGTACGTTGCGTACATTTATCATATTTTTTTTTTTGTAATTGGTAAAAAGGCGCTTTTTTCTGAGATCGCCAGGAGCGCTATCGAGACTTCCTACGCTACTGGGCAGCTGGGACGGCGTGTCGAAATGAAAACAAATCCTGTCGTGCGGTGCCTGAACAGTCACATATAATGTAATAAGCCATACTTACTAGATATACCTATAATATACGCGCGTAGTACGCACCGGAGACAAATAATATAAACGGGAGAAAAAAACGCCCCGAAGGGTCGAACGAGAACGGGACGAGATATTATAACGAGGGAAGACATACGAATTTGCGCGAACGACGCGGTGTAATAATAATTATTGTTGTCGGGTTCGGCGGAAAGAAGAGTACACCTGTATACATATACATATAAAGCGCGGTATAATATACTAATATAATATTAATACACCTCTACACGTAAGTATATTTTTTTTCGCGTGTTTCGCGCGCGTTTACCTCGGCAGCGTTCAAATTTATAGCCATTAACGGCGGCGGCGGCGGTGGCGTTTATCCATTCAGCGCACGGCCACGCCGCCGCGCCCCCGCACGCGCTACCCTCGAACCGTCACGTTTTAATTCCGACCATAAATCGTCCGCTCGGGCGCATGCAAATGTGCGCGCGCGCGCGTTCGCCTTTATTATTGTCATAGAAGTCGTTCGGGTGGTGGGGCGCAGGGGAAGGGGAATTATATAATTTCCATTATTACGATATATATATATTACGAGTGCTCGTGCGCGGCGAAGGGGTGCGCGGCACGTCCTTTCTCCTGCAGCGGAGAAGCGACCGTGACGGGTTGCGATGACGACAGGGGTGGAGCGGGGACCCGTGAGACACGGGCCGGTGGATCTCACCCCCGCGGGTTTGAAAACCTCACCCCCGCGGACGGTGGCTCTAGCCGTGGCGTGGTCTAATTAAACCCCGGAAACCGGCCGAGGCGCTCGGTGGAGGGTGCAATTAAAACGGACCCGCGGAGGGGTGAGGCGGGTTTTTTTTTTGTTTGTTTCCGCCGGGTGGCGAGTATAACGTATATATATATATATATATGTGTGTGTTATATGAATAAAATAAAAAAAAAAAAAAATGAAAAATAAGAATGAATATAAACTCTGCTGCTGCAGCCGCACGGGTTCTTCGCCGCTGCTGACGATGGGGTTGCGGCGGTATTGATTTTTTTTCTTTTACCTCTCCCCCACGCGCAAGAAAAGGGGTTGCGATGTGTATAAAAAAAATAAAATACAAAAAATCGCCCGTGCCAAAACGAGAGGGTTGAAGCGCCGAACGCAGTAAAAAAAAAAAAAAAAAAGGGTTCCCTTTCATCGTTGTCGTTTTTTTCCTCCCTATCGCTGTTAGTTTTTTTCATTACTCGCGCGTTTTCCTTCAAGATTGCCTCGTAATGCAGCCGAAATATCGATCCGACCGCCACCACTGCCACACCGTGCATTGCCCCCCCCCCTCAATCCCAAAAAGAAAATAAAACTCCCCGCACCGACATCGCGGTCTTACGCTCCTTGTATCTCGCACTCATTACTTTTTAAGACAGATTTCTCTTCTTTATATACGTTTTCCGACGTTCCATCGGACCTAAAGACACGCAGGCATACCAAAACGAGTTCGTGATCTGCTATACCAATGTCTCTCGTATCACCGTCATCGTCATCACGTATTCGCGTGCCTATATATTATTATTTATACGTACCTATACCTATTACACCTGTATGTGTATATAGCGTATACATTATAAAAAAAAAAAGTGGTCACCGAGCGCACATCAGTTCCAACTCGGTGAATTACTATTAATGTACTTTAATCTTTATGAAATAATAATAATATGTAAGTAAACGGAGTTTGAATATCACATTATTGTGATAAAATATTATAATATACGCTATTATGGACAACCATCAAAGATGAATCGCGTGGTTCTCTCACGCGTGTCATACGCGTACTTATATAAATTATAATAATCGTTTATACATGGGTTTTCGTGATTTCATAGAATACCGCGTTTAGAAGTTATCTACTTCCAACACAATATGATAAACTTCACCGCTAAGTATATATTGGCACATTTTTTAATGTAAATTCCGATTTCTTTCGATAATGTTAAGTAGTAGGTATACATTATATTTTTGCAACGTTTATGCATTTTTAATGACCAATACAAACAAGGTACAAAATTGATTAAGATTAATCGACATTGATATTCTAACGTCATAATAATTTAAGAAGCGATGATCGTTATTATAATGGTCTGTCATCACTCATATACAACCTATTATGTATAGGTGGTGTTTTCATTTGATTTTTTTAGTAAATAATTATATACTTACATACCTCTGGTACGACTGCGTAAAATAAACGATTTCATATTACCATCAAAGTATTTTGAATATTATTTATTTCAAAATGTAAGCGATATACATTAACTACTACTCGTATAACATGTATGCATAAAAAAACTATAAATAGGTACAATTATTATACATTATGTAATACATATGACGATTAGGTCATTAAGAGCTTCGGCGCGTTTGTTTTGGAAAATCACGAGCAGTATTAAAACTCGACACAGTATATTATATTATATTGAATACTAAATTCACAAAATGACGATTTCAATGATGAATCAAACATGGGTAATTATTAGAAAACGGTGACTTTTTAATTAACATAATAGTATAATAGCCTTGCTGTTACCAAGCGACGAGTACATAGTGCAATAGTATATACATTATACATAAGTATAATATATATATATATATATATATATTATATTGCTTAAATAAATTATATATTTTAGCTTATGTATTAACTGAATGTATATACGCATATAAATATATTATATACTTTTATACCGTATACCGTGGTCATATTGTAGTTATAAAATTCAGCGAGGGACGGTGGCCTTTTAAAACGATAAACAATTGCAACGACGTAATATTATAATTAAACGAATAATTAGAATAAAAATGAATGATGAAATCACATCTATACACATATCATATAAGTAAAATATAATGTATTGAATTTTTAGTTTTTATATAATAAATACATATAAACTTATTTAATTGTTTAATCTGCCATAGTTTGTGAGTTTTATCGTAAGACCATTTTTAATGTGATTAAAAAAATAAATATTCAACAAAAATGCTGTATGCGTTGAATGTGAAATAAACATTTTAAATTATAAATGATGTACCGTTGAAATTTATAATTTATGGCACTCGAACTAGGGCTAATGTTTTGAATTTTTAACGTGTAATCCAGCTGCAGAACGACTGATATCGTGTTTTTTTTACAACCGCAATTGGAGATTAAGTACCTCTATGATGTGCGGATGCTGAAATGAATGCTAATCTATGAAAGCTAAGATTGTCATACTAATTTTAGACATTAATAAATGTAGTACCTAATGCGTAAACATTTTTCGAGTTAATCGTCTGTCTCGTATACTTATAAGAAAATATATAGAATATAAAAATTCCCTTTTCATAGAATACTCTCTCCTATATCACCCCTCTTGTCCGGGAGATGCAAACATTATTAAAAGATTATTTCTTTCCTACATATAACAGACAATAAAAACAACTAATTCTACGATGAAACAATTTTTCAGTATAGGTACAGTTTATAACCTTGGTAACTGAAGAAGTGAAGTAGCTATTAACAGATGCCACAGTTTATGCGATATATTGTTACTGTAGCTGACATTAACTAGATCATCAACTTTTATTGACTATTATGCTTAATCACTAAGCGAAAAAAAAATAACGTGACGTATAAAATCTAATGTCCTATTTTTGGTTAAACAGTAAAAATCCCACCTTTTTTTTTTACGTTTAGCGTGACAATACATTCTGCAACTTTTCTGCTACCACCCGAATGCTCTCTACCATGTTATAAGCCTGAATTATACATTAGTTGAGGTTAGGGTTAGATCATAGGCATTCCACAGCAGACAAGGGCGTCAAGGAATATGACTGTTTTGCGATACAATAATCAACCTGATTTTATGATAATATTATAGTCATTGTTAACGACTCATTAATCATTTTCTGTTTTGAAAACAATATAATATAATATTATTTAACGAGTACAATTTTATAAGTTGGCGTGTGCGTTTTTGTGTTTATCAGTTTTCTACAGTCATATTCGCAGCTTTGTTGTGGGATGATATAGCAACAATGACCGTGAATGTCGTTTATATTAAAAGGGTTATTTAGAGTAACTGGCCTGCATTAAAATACGCTCCACCGTGTCGGCATTCGGCATCATAATCCACTAATCCACAATACCGATACGGGAACAAAATGCGACTCAAGAATATTGACATGCTATGCATAACAAGTAACAGCCATGATCATAATATGATATTATTATTATATAATATCTGCTGGACAACTGAATATTCGAATCCAATTTCTTCGAGGCAAATCCCATCGTAAAAAAAGAATCACGTGGCCAATCGAATATTGGAACGGTCTTCTGGTATACATATGGCAAAGAAAACGTTCAATAAACGGTATATTTTCCGATTGTTTTTACTTTTCTAACTTTTTATTGTTTGAATTGTATTATTAATAAAAAATGTTAGATAAGTACCTGATAATTCGTTAAAAATTACCATAATAATACTTTTTATTTATTTAACAGTGTTGAGTTATTTATAATATAGTGTATGCATGTTAGTATTGACTATTGTATCACTATAAGGATAATATCTTTGTTTGATTAATGACTTTAAAAAAAAAAAATAGAATAGATAATCTTTAATTTAATACATATATTACAATTAATTTACAAATCATACAATATCTACTAGAAAGTTGAAATAATGAAAATAATAAAGATAACAATATTTGTTTTTATAATATAATTGTTTTACTGTTTATACTTTATTTTTGGATTATTTATTTGCTTGAAAAAGTCAGTTTGAATAAATTATTTTTAGAGAGGTGTGCTGTGTTACATAGTATGCAGTGTGCACAGTTTCTTTTCAAACCATATTCTATTGTAGATTGAGAAAAGGTATAATATGATTTTAACAAATGAATATTTAAAATGTGTATAATTCATGTAATATTAAGTATATTTGTACCGTTTCTGATTTGTTAATTAGGAGCAAAAAACATAAACATAAGAGAGTACCTATTAGAAATAAAAGCTTACAGACCAGGTGCACAAATGATGAGGGTGCTAAAACCAGGGGTGCCAAACATACTCAAGTCCCCAAAAAATTTTTTTTACTTATTTAACATCAACTGAACTCACTAACTAAAAAATAAAATCAATCTGTGATGACTTTGTATTCGATTGTTGAAATGTATAAAAATGTGGGCCCCACGTAATAATATTATATTGGCATTGCAATAAAAAAAAACGTCTGCGAAAAACGTCTCGCAAAATGTCGATCGAATCTTTTCTTGGAAAATTGTCTATTTATGGACAGGATTTCCGTGTAGATACAGCATGTATACAGATTTTCCACGCATTAGTTGGAATATACAATAATACACTAGTCACAGACTCGCAGAATACACAAACACGGCTGACCGGTAATACAATATCTTATCATAATATGTTAATATGAAATAAAAACATGTGGTTCAATCACAGCAGGATAGTCTTTCCTTCATCGTCGTATATTGTATATGTATATATTTAAAAAAAAATATGATCGAAGTTATTATAATAATATTATGCGATTTTGTGTTTAATTCAAACGTAGTAAATAATACACATAAAATGTAATTGGTGCACAATGCACATAAATAATGATAAGTCACACTACTTGGACTTATTAAAAATATTGCTCAACATTTACTTTGAACGTATTTATTAATAATAACAAATTCCAATTAGGATTGCGTTTAAATAATACCCTAAATAGTTATAATAGATATAAAAAAAGTTAGGATACATCTCTATACGACTGCAGTGTATATTACGTGGTGGTGACTCGCCCAACTTTGTGCAATCCAGCGCTTTACACATTATTATTATTATTATTATTATTATTATTATTTGAAATCAGCTGATCAATCATCGCTTTCGTAAAAAAAATAACAATTCCGACATCCAAGCGGATAAAAACTGGGTTTATCGTCATAAATTTCACCGTTTCGCAATTTTATAAAGCTTATATGGGAGATGTTATTGTTACGTGTGAATAAAATATTAGGTATATAATATACAGGATAGGTACCTAATATTATGATTGATATTAACCATTAGATATACATTTTTTATAGTTGTACCATCACTATAATATTACGTTCTGCCCCGCGCCGAGGTGAGCTAGTCGAGACGAATGCCCAATAAAGGGAATCGTTAACCGGACAGCTTTTAATTTTATCGTACTATAACCAGGCGAATTTCAAACGATTTTGTTCATAAACACGTGTAATGTTGTGTTATACAATTACACGTTATTGTTATGTCATGATTTACGAATAAAAATCATTTCAGATAAGTTCTATAAATACTAAATAGTTTATAGTGTACACGTGCCAGCTTATTAATCGTCTGAAGAGTCGTAACTTTTAAGACGCACGTATCTACATCATATTAATAATATAATAAAGTTGACTATTCTGTACACACTATATATATACTATGATATTACGTAAGCATTAATCAATGGTTCCTGGTGATGTCGGAGGGGTAGCACCACTAAAAAATAATAATAACAATTTAACTTTTCAAATAATAATTATAATTTCTTCTCAGTTAATTTTTGTTACAATAATGGTTAAAATATTAAGCACCAATATATCGTATGTATACGATATATATTTATAAATAATATTGTTTTGTCGGGTTTAGAATATAATATTAGTAAAATAAAAGTATTCGTATAAATAATATTCTTTTAAATTTTTTATTTATTTTAGTTCGAGCTTTGTCGTCTGTTTTCTAACCAACGCTTTTTTTTTACACAGTTTCTTTGTTTTTACACCTTTACTTCTGCATTTTATATTTTTATGTACGTTTCAAATTGAACCTCTAGAAACACATCAATACAATTATGTATGTTTGGATAGCTAGTGTAAAACGACATACTTAGTTTTGAGTGAAAACTTTTACAACTGTTAGTATAGGACGGTTGCAGCTAATAGAAAATTGTGCCTAAATATTAGAGGGGAACATAAAGCGTCTGGAAAAATATAGTTTTCAAAAATATAGTCAATCCATGTACAATATACACAATCCGGTAATTTTCAACAGGCTGTATTGCCAATAAGTTGTCAATCAAGCAGTCTTTGATGTTTTCAGGCACAAAAAAGGGCAATCCAAAAAATTATTTTAAGTAATGACAATTATCTGTGTTATCACTTATCATTATAAAGTTTATTAAGTGAAGCCCTAAACTTTGGATTTTCCTCTACAAACTTTGCGCCAAATCAAATCGACATCCTCTCATTTATGCATTAGGGGAGATGTCCTCTATATAGCACTGTGTATTGCTAGTTCAAAACCTATAAAATTGTCAGTAGGAGAGCACGATATACCAACGGATATGGACTGACGAATTACATGTTAAAATGCACGCACATGACGTACCACGTACGTATAATATTAAACTAGTTGAGTAGTAAAAAAAAACATAAGAGGTAAATACACATCATTTTAAAGGCCGTGGTTGGTAAAAAGTTGAGTAAAGTTCTTTGGATAGCTTTTGAACATCCTTTCGACGTATTATATATTTTTTATGTCACATAACACTTTTATGTTTTGTGCATATAGAAAAACCAACTACCGAATTTACTTTATCGTTTACAAACAAAAATTGTTCACCCATGTTAGTTTTAATTTCCATGTATGGCAAAGCAGTATGACGTATTTCCTCAATGCGGCTTGGTAGAGGGGGTACACACTGCACAGAATACAGATATACGAGAGAGATGAATATTATGTCGAATTAATAATAAATTATTGTTAGTGAAAGTCGGTATATCATCACCTTGTTTCAATTTCGAGTCGAATAAGTTTTGACGGTTGCATGAAATGTCTACTAAACCTATTATTTTCAGAGAATTACTCGTTATTTGCCTATTTAGGACTTTTTCGTCAATTGTACTGTAGTTGTAATTGGTGAGGTTATTCTCAATTATTATATTTTAAGGTGATAATGTAATAAAGCACTAATAATTTTTGACACAGCAAGGCAGCCACTGTACATTATTTTTAAGTGTTCTATGAAAACGGAATTCGTAACCTTAGTAGATAATAAGTGGCTTCGATTTTACACTATTTACAAACTCCGCGATAAACTATATTCAAATATGTATCAATTAATACAAGTTTATACGGACAAAGATTGTTTCGGACTGAATGCGCATCGACAATTTTAATTTTATAATTTGAAATTATTCGATTATCGTAGTTAATGATAGTCGCTCCTACGGCAGATAATACGACAAAACGATCGGCCTTATCTTTATCATATTGTACAAAGATAAAACTGTCCACATGTCTCGAACATTTCGTTTATTGATCATCCCTACGTAGCCACCATCGCATCCACGTGCAGGTACTTAGATAATGATAATTACTCGGAACACAACTCATACACATCCGTATCCGCAATCCTCTCAGAGGAGGGCGTAAATTCTAAGATTTAAAGGGGTGTCAAAAGCCAAAAGGCAAAAATGTAATATCGTGATGGAATGGATAATAATAATAATAACAACGTTAATTTGATAATATGTCGGACGAATACATTATGCAGCGCCGCTACCAGTTTCTAAGAAAATTGATTAAGAACCTCATTGATTTGCGACTGCAATTATACCATATCATCTAGTTTTTCTAATATTTGTATAGCTATGCAAATCTTTTTAACTTTCTCCGACAGCAGTGATAGAACGGTTGTTTTAAAAAGTAAAAATTATAAAATTTATCTCAGTAGCTCTAATACGTTACAACAAAACCTATAAATTGTTAATTAGTTTTAAGTATTGAACATAATGAAGTATTAAAAATAGATTTTGATGTCCTTATAGATCAATTTTCTAAAGTAAAGATACGAAAAAACATTTTAATGTTAATATTATGTATTTTTGAATTTTCAATACTTATTTAAAATTTTCATACACATTTATTAACTAAAGAAGACATTTCAAAAATATTTATAGAAATACATTTGTTTTAATTTAGTTTTGAAACAATTTATATGGAGAGGGGGAGGGCGTAAATTTGGTATTCATGCCACTGCGGCTAAATATGTACATCGTACAATGAAAACAATGCGAAGGCAACGGTATAGTCAAAGAATTCTTTTTACTGAATTTCATGAATTAAAAAATAAATTGGCTTTTAAAAATTAAGCTTGAAAAAAATGAATATCAATAGATATATGATAACTGATCAGTATATAAAATCATGTAATAATCTAAAATAACTATAATTTATTAATATAGTACATTATGAGTATGCAAAGGTGGGGGATTACCAGACACCAGTTGAAAGTTAATTTGTATTTTATAGTTGACTTATTACAACTTTTTAAATATACATTGTAATATCTTATAAGTTATAACTAATAATTTGAAAAATACAATTAGCAATTAAAAATAATTCTGATATATTTTATTTAATTCATACACCTAGTATACGTTTACATTGCTTTGTATTAACCTGTACCTATACCTACAAAACGGTACATTCTATAAAAGATTTAAAAAAAAATAATTTCATTTTCTGGATTAAACAATTGTACGCATAATATTATATACTTTATACACTGTGTTTAAACTTATAACTCTATACTACACTATTATTCTATTACCACAGATATTTTTAAAATCTAATCTGTTGCCAGTTGTATTACTTTTTGCTAAGATAGAGTTCTCGAACTTATGGAATTCGTGAACATCAAATTTCAAGAAATCCAAAGAGTTCGAAATTCGTTGAGAAGGTTCGAAAGTATCAAGTTCGATGTCGATTTACTATTATAAATATAATTTTTATCTTCTAAAATATAAATAATGCCGTATACCTCAGCATACTATTTGTACATCAGGTATTCCCTGACGTATATAGTCTTTATATCAGTCAGTTAGAACATTGTATACTAGTATATTTTCGTAACTTTTGTTTAGAATCAAAATGGATCGATAAATTAAATTTTAAATTCTAAGTAAAATTTTAAGTTTAAATTGTTTGTACAATTCGAAAAAAATTCGTAAACAAAATATGGATTCAAACTCAATCTCGAACGGTTTGAGGAAAAAATCAGAACTCGAACGTCGAACTCAAAAATTTGACCCATCCCTACAGTTTTTGCTCCCTTTTGCAGCTTGTACGAGCTATTATTACATTAATTACAGCAACAACAACAACAACAAATAATTATAATCATAACACATTAACACTGATAAGGTCGTACGATAACTTACCGATAAAGACGTCGCGAAACACCAATGTGATGGCCGGTGCGTGGAACGCGCGCACGCGTATGTGTATGTGTACAATATGCGCGGGCGAGTGAACGTACCAGTGCGCGTGTGCGAGTGGGCGCGCGCGCGATCGCGTGAATGGCGTGCAGCACGTGGTGTGCACGGCGCGCGAGCGCGTAATGCGGTCGCACGTCCAGGCGGTGGACGCGTATGACGGAGCGCAGAGCGTCGTGTGTAGAGAGCACGTGGCGCGCCGCCGACTACTGACCGCCGGGGCGACACATCACGCGCGCGTACGTGACGTGTGCGTATATATATATATATATATGTGTGTGTGTATTGTATAGATGTAAACGTGAGCGTACGTGGTGTCGGCGCGTATGTATGTACCTACTGCTACGTCGTCGTCGGTGTGCGCGAATTCCGCGTACGGTTTGGCAATACCAGGTGTGTGCGTGTGTGTGCGTGTGTGTGTGCGGGCCGCCCGGCGCGACGTGTGAGCGTCACTGGCGCGGCGTTGGCGAAGGGACGCGCGCGCCCCGGCCCATCCGCCGTCTCGCGACCCACCGTGCACCCACGATCCGGTTAGCTAACGGGCGGCACGCGACGCGCCGCCCTTTACCGCGCTCCGCGGATCAATGGACACGGCTTTTTGACGCTCGTCCGCTATACATCAGCAGCGGCCGCAGCTAAGCATAGGAATCGGTCCAGACTCGAGACGGATACACAATATATTATTATCGTTGTGTTTAAAATAGCGGTTTGAATCTAAGCAATAACAGTGTAAAGACATTTGTCATATCTTCGGGGGAATGTTTAATATAGACAATTATGTTCTTCAAAATCAAAACGAAAGTCGCACGAAAAATGTGTCCGTGGAAAAGTCATCAAATCGATTTAGCATTTCATCTGAAAATTAAAGCAAAGAAGAAGGAAGGAATGAACATAACGTCGACGCGCGCGCTTTTTTTTTTTTAGATTTGTTTATTGCGATTTTTTAAACAATTTTAAATGTACAGAGATGATAGTGAAATAATAGTGAATATTAAAATCTCTTTTTTTGGTGATCGATTTTGGTTTTTTCAAAAAAGTGTGTATACAGAGAAATAATTGGTAGTTACATATTATTATGTATTTTATTTTATTGTTAATACGTTTCGTGAGAAATACCCATTATGTACTTTATCGAGTATCAAACGAAATCCAAAATCGCATTTTTTATTATCGATATTATGTGTTTATGGTTAATTATTTCAAGTACACGTCGTGCAGGCTATTCAATTGAAACGATATACTTTGAATTGATTTTTAATTTTGCTTCAACGAGTATTTATTTTTTGATATGAGTATTTACAATACTTTAATATCATAATATAGCTATAGGCTACTAGACTAGTGCAGTCGGTCCACAAAATGTATGCCTCGGGTTTTATCATAAGTATTTGTTTATACATAATATAGGTCATAAGTATATTTAATAGTATCTTAAAAAGTGTGTGTCTACCAAATAATAAATCATATACTCCCCTAAAAGTCATGTAACATTATTGTTATTAAATACTATGACTCATGTGTATTCGTATGGTACGAGTACAGTGATTTAATAGAAATCAATTTTTATACGAATTCGTAACAGACTCGCCTTTTCCGTCCAATTGTACCGCACAACGTCTATGTCAATTCAAAATACACAAATAATTTTTAACACATCTGTCACATTATTTACAGGATATTTTGAGTTTAGTTGTGATGCAGTGCCACAACCGCCTCAGTTGTGGTGTTCAATCTTCAATACTCTTCATCACTCGATACCTACTAAAAGTCGATTTTAAACGTTTCTACGGCCGTGAGAGTGTACCGATAGGCAGCCGCGCATCGATTATTGCTGCAAGCCACCAACGACACGTTTCTCTCTCCGCAGCTCATGTTGCTGTTTTCATATTTCGGACCACACAATATATCATACTCACAGTTATTTATACACAATATTTATTTCGTATACGTCCGCTCGCAATTCGCGGTATACAATTATTCGTTATGAATTATTATGATAAAATATTTGATAAATTAGTAGCATAATATAATATTTAAAATGTTGTCACGAGAATGTAAACTCGAACATATTTAACTTGAAATATTACGGAGCTTTTGAGGAACCATTTCGAATTTTCGCGTCCTCGTCCTACTTCATTTGTCCCACTACCATAACTACGTCAACATACTACCACAAAGGAACAACGTAATGATGAAGATACGACTCTGCAGATACGGGGGTTTCCTGTTTGTTGTTAAACGCATGACTAGTATTGGTGTATGATACCAATTTTGACTTGCGACAGGATTACAAACAGTTATAAGCCCAACTATGCCCGTATAGAAAGTGCCGCCCAGGGCGATCGCCCCAACATTAGCACTCCCCTAAGTACGCGTCTCTGATACCCGTGTTACAGTTTAAATTACATACTGCGGGATGGTTTTGATTTTTTTTTAACATAACCGATACATTATTTACATTTTTATTTATTTTATATTTTTTTATTTACTACGTACCTGTACGAATGGTGTCATTAGTAAATGTGACGACTGTAGGGCTGAGATTCTTATGAACTTTAAATTATTGCTTGTTAGTAGTGACAATTTTAATGGTGTACGATGATCGTTTCAATATAAATCCATTTGGTGTACCTACTTATCTTTTGTTGAATGAATACACTAAAATTTATTTTGATTTTTTTAGAATTGTTTAGAATTTCTAGTACATTTGTTAGTTTTGAAGAGTAATTTTATGATATTTAGGATATTTTCACGCGTTACTAACAAATTCTTTGCATAGAATTATTGACAATAAATTTTCGTACGCGCGAAGCGTTTGCAACCCTCGTCGAGTTCATTGACAACAGCGATCGCAATATGTACGAGTGTACGACGAACGTCTAATAACCATAAACCGCGGTAATTGCGAGTGATATTTTACGTCGATTCACTGTCGTTTTCTCAGTGATCGACCGAATTGTGTTGCCGTCTGCGAGTGCGTATTTTATCACATACCATTGATTATAAATAGTATTTTAATTTTTAAATGGTCGTATTACGACAAAATATTTTTTATTAACACGTTTAAATAATATACTATTAAATTGCAATATTTTTCAAAATTAATGGTATTACGTAGTCACCAGTCAATGTTGAAATGTATTTAGGATACAGTATCTTGATACTTTCTGAAAAAAATTAATCTGTATCTATACCGCTTTACCTTTGTAAGATAAAAAATATTGTATCTTGTGTGTCTTGATAGAAGTATCTAAGGTACTATTTTAAGATACAATTAATGTTATATTAGCTTAAAAAAATGTACTAATAATATGAATCTCCCATACACTACTAAAGTTATACCAATAAACGTTAATTACTTATTTTATATTTATCTATTAAACCTATATTTTAATTTAATTTGCTAAACTATATGATTCTTCGTACAGTTATAAGCACTATTTAATTATTAATTATATTCAAATTGTTATTATCGGTTGACAATGATTGTACCTATTGTAAGTATAAAATTATATTCGAAGATTGACATAAAAATTAAAGTATTTTAGATATAAAAAATATTTATTTAATTTAGACAACAAACTAATTGAAAATGTCTTATTATAGCACTGTGTATGCATCAAAAATCCAACGAAATTATAGTTTCATAAGTGTTTTTTTAACGACCCGCGGAACGCATCAGCCGTGTTCAAAAGACCGTACGTCGAGTGCAGCTGCGGCACGTCTAACTCACACGAACGTGTTACCTACCGAATATATTTTGTTCACAGGTTTGTGTTAATGGGTGGCTTGTAAAATCCAAGTAAAACTCAGTTAAAAACATCACGTTATACGCGGACCAAATATTTTAAAATTGAAATCGGAAATTTGTGTAAAAAATATTTGATTAAATTAGGTTGTAATGGTAATAAATCAATTTGATATAGTTGATTGATTAAATGTCAATTTGTTACCTATTTTATGCAAGTATATAATTTTAATGTTCAACATTCAATTATGCATTGCATTCATGTAACTGCGATAGAATATAAAATTTAAGATTTTAATATTTAGCACAGTCACTACTTAGTGCTCTCCCATTCTATTATTCACGTCGCTATATTATGTTGAATTTAATATGTTAAATTAAATTACTTACGGTACATAATATTGTAGTTATTTAATTTTCATCAAACAAAAAAAGGCAGTTTCGAAAATTATTATAGTCAGCTATAGGCAACATGATAATACACATATATATATATATAAGAGTATATATATATATATTATGAGTACATACTATACTATATATATTATATATAGTATATTATGTACTCGATTCGAGATAACTGCAATATTTTATTTTCATCTTTTATAAAAAGTATTATAGTGATTGTACATAGTTATTCGCAAGTCATCTCGAATCCACAATTGTAAATAAACGTTAACGATTAGTATTTACTCTTATTGCATAATATATACCGCAATAAGCGTATACAAAAATAAAAAAGTTAAGTAAAATAAAACGAAAAAAAAACGTATTCTACCCAAGACCGCTGATTACTCACAGGATTATTTATTTTTGTTACAGTAATGAACTTTCTTTTTCCCCGAACACGGTATCAAATGTAAATTTCACACCAGACGTGGTAATTTCAATATAGATGAATTTCAGCGCGTATAATACCACATGAAACGGCCGCATTGACTTTGATATTGTAATTCTTTTGAGATGTCCGACAGTGAAATTTAAATGTAAATATATTATTATACGTATATAGTGGCCACGCTCCAAGAGATGTGTCCTCTGCCGAGTGTATATACGCGTATTATACAATAAAGTACTGTATTCGTCCGATTTTCTCACCCGAAAACGTAAATAAATGTTGCCGCGAAGGGATGAGTGCGCGTGTATAAATGCTGCTGTGCTGTGTGTTTGAGTTGTATATGTTAAAAATTATTATTAATTCCAGTGACGTCGCGATCTTGTACGGTTACCGCCATATTGCGAGTAGTAGTGAGTACAAAAACGTTACGAATTCCAACTTCTTTACACCACAGAGGCATAGGACAAACAATAGGGTATAATATGTAATATATTTTAATCGTGGTATAGACGGTTCTTTAGTCTGTCGTTTTTTAGGAGGATTGTTTAGGCAAATCATCGTGCTTAGTGTAATATGACTTGTGCATTGGCGTGTTCAAAGTAATTATAATTGAGCATCGCGTTATACATTGACATTGCGCTCACGACCCGTGTCATTATAATATGCATTTATAAATAATTATATTCATCTTAAATTGCCTATCTAAAGCCCCTTAGAAATCGGGTGAACGACGAAAATTATCGGATATTTTCAAAATGAAATGATAACCGTTTATTTATTTATAATTTATATTATAGCAGGTAAATATGTATAGAACTGTATACACAAAAACATATTTATTAAATAGACTACTCTCCGTAATAACACCTCTATTGGCCCAGATAGATTATCAGGCGATTTATTGTACAACCTCAAATAGTCAAATATACAATCTTCTTCGGGTTATGGATGCTTTTTCGGTATCGACGATGAAGTAGTCTTCCCTGAGATCTTAAAAATGATTTCGCTAACGCCTATCCTTAAATTCGGAAATTCAATCCAAATTATTTATTACAGATCCACAACTATATTTACCTCGTCTTTAAAATCTTAAAACCTAACACGATATCAATGACATCGATGACTTGATGAACTTACGGTGCTTCCACCGGCCGCCTGAGCAATACTACGACAACGCACAGGATCGATCATCCGTGGTATCAATGCGTCGCCGTCGTTATTGTCGTTCCGACGCCATTTAATTATTATTTTTTATTCGTGTTGTGCGTGGTGTACATAGTACAATAATATTCGGTTATTATATTATTACACGCCGGATGCAATTTACCGAGTTAAAACTTACATTATTATAATATAGTTGATGGTATGACAATACGGCTCAACGGTGATCCTGTCTTGATGCGTTTCGGGTGTTTTCTTTCCTGTCGCTGATCAGGTCAGACTTAATTGTCATGTATATATTTATTATGTTATTAAATCACCGATTATATATATATTAGTATTAAATAGTAGTATATTACATTACATTAGAGTGGGTCGACCCGGTAAGGACTATTTGTATTATTATTTTATATAATATGTGCATACGGAATATAGTCGTATGTATCGAATGTATCGAATACAGTGGTTGTCTTGTCGTGCCGGTACCTGGTCTGCACGTATTATATTCAATTCGACATCGTACAACAGCCGCCGTACACGCGTGTGGGTATACGCGTCTACAAAACCAATAGTACTAAATAGGACCCACACGGTACCGTCAGCTTGAACGGGATCAAAGAAAGTTCTTAAATTTTGTAATTAAATTGATTCTCCTTCCCTTTTCATCAATTTTAAAGTACTCTCACGATCCACTCGTCAACGCACGTAATTTCTTATTTCGTACCGCTCAACACACTACCTACATGTAGTAAACGAACCACTTAAACGTATAATAAAGACCCTCTTCTTCTCTTAAAATTAACGTTTCCTCATAATATACTTAACATAACAATATAACATATAATAATTTAAATTAATTAAAAATATACATATTCCACACGTTAAATTGGGTTCAAGTCGCTATATTTGAAATAAAATATAAATATATATTTACCAGTATTCGCATGTAATTATACAGTTATAATTATATTATCAATTATATATGTTTCAAATAATATTACAATAGCTATTTTTTGTTGATATTTTTTTACCAAAAATAATGATTATATTAATTTCTATTGTATATTATAATCCCTCATTCGTTTCGCGTATGTAACGTATAATAAGTGTATAACTAGGAAAACGTATGAAAAGTTTGGGTTCAATCTTTCAACTACGGTATTTTAATTTGCTCTATACCATGTGGTGAAAATATTATAGAAATGTTGTTTACGTGAATCTTAATATCTTTTTCTCGTGGAAATTATCTAATTAATTGAATTTTTAACACGTATTTTTACATTAATTGTCGATTAAACAATATAACATTTATAACCATATTATAATGTGTATCATACAAATACGAATATTTAGAAGGTCAGATAAGTATGTGTGTTAGTAGGGTCTGCAGACGGGGAGAAGGTAAACCGTACGTGATAGAATAAATATATTATGATGCACGATGATATACGAGTATAATATACTCAGTATATTGATATGCAAATAAAAAAAAATTAATGTCAAAATATAACAAAACGACCATGATGTTAAAAAACGATTGATTCTTATCGTTTTGCTAAAACGGAAATGCCGAATAATTTGTTTTTTATATCTCTTCAATATTATAGTTATATTACCTATATTTCGTGCTCACGGGACGAGAATGAAAACACAATAGCTATCGCGAATACTATACTACCGGATAATCGAAGGTTACCTAATTACACACACATACATATCATGCATAATATATTATATTATTGTGCATTTTGTCTGCTTACACGTGAAAAAATACACACGAACTAAAAACGTGAAATTATTTGATACGTCTAGTTATAAATTGCTGGTTTATAAAAAAAAAACGTCAGTTCCATAAATACATATAATTTTTTATTTTTTTGTTTTTACAATAAAATTATATTAACATGTACAGTGTACACCCGCGGACTACAGCAACAACAATTTACAGTGGTTTGAAAATTGCACGAGTCCGTTGAATTTTATACTCCATTCCTCGATCCGTATTCTTATTCTTACGTCAGCGATGATATTTTTTTATTTTATTTTATTTTTTTGTTTTTGATATTATTGCTGAATCAGCGCGTCTCGTCGGTATGATTCGGGTTTCATTTTTTCACAAAATCGTTGATCGTCCTTAGCGGATATACTTGCGTGAACGGATTGTAAGGTTTGTAGAAGTTTTGCTTTATCAAGTTCTGTTGGACGTCCGCTTTCAATATGACCACACCTGTGAATGATCAAAGAAATATTAACATATATGTATATAAAATATCACAGAATTATAAATCGATCAACATAATACATTATGTTATGATGTGTCAGTGTTATTGTATTAGAAAATATTTCAAATATTGAACGATACAACGCAAGCCAGTGGCGCAATTAGGGTGGTGTAAAAAAGTCTTTAGCGCTCAGTTCAAATTTAGCGCTCTTTGTTTTTTGTACCTAACTATTATTATTTTAGTGAAATACCATCATTAATTGGTAAACTGTCAACAGTTTTAGCACCTCACGTTTTAGAGGCCTAGTTGCGCGCCTATGACGCAAGCTTAGACTTTTGAAAATTTTGTTTTTTAGGGACGTGCAAACGCGTGTGGCGTTGGATGTACTGGTGGCTGTGGCTCGAGGGAGTGAGGATAAAGTACGACCGCGTGTGATCGCAGGGGGTGTGTAGTTAGTGTATGGAGAACCACTATGTGGAAACAGTCGCATAAGTCATAGGTCAGACGCGTAAGTAGAATTTAAAAACAAAAATAAAATATTTTCTAGTAATTTATTCGAACTCTAAATGAAATATCAGCAATCATAAACCCGCAGGACAAATATATCAAAATATGTATATAACAACCTAACATCACGACTAAACTATATTATATTTTACTATATTACTACGAACTGAGGCGTTTTGCTCTAACTTCTAAGTCGTCGTCGTCGTCCCGACCCGGATTCTATGTACACGCCATAACCCATGCGACATGCGTATACTCGTTACACTAGAATAATATATACGCTATAATATCTCACTTATGCGACAAACTGCGATGATAACAATAAAGAGAAATATTTATTATTTTGTTGTTTTTTTTTTTTTTTTCAAACGACGACGATGACTATCCGAATCCATTTTGGAACCGTCCCCAAAAGAGAAAACAATGTCATCAACAGAGACAGAGAGACACGTAAAGACAGATGCACGGATAGATGATGTGGCGTACTACGTATATAGATTGGTGATATACACCCATAACGTGTTCCAGGAGGATACGCAATAGTAACTGCGACGGTGCACGTGCGATTTGTATCGGCGAGAATAGCGATTTCCGCGACCGCATTGGTCCGAGATGGCGTACAGTCGATAACAGAAGAGATACTTCTAAATATTTTTACACACTCAAAGTGACTGGAGAGAGAGAGAGACAGACCGCTCGTAGCCTATCACGCGTTACAACAGTTTTACGTGATTATTCGACGACGACCGCGATAACATCACAATATATATATATGTACATGGCTGGTAGTCGGTACAATAGAAGTTCGACTACGATATCCTCGGGACGATCTCTGTATATTATGTGTATACGCGCGTAGGTGTTAGGTCCCGGTTTGATGGCTACAAATTGTTTGAAAATGTTGTTTTATTTTCATTTTTGATTACCTTCACCGAAATGTTAACAGTGTACAATCTCTCTATCTCGCTTTGTCGCTCTGTGTATATACATATATATAGTACGCTCTAGTACTTGCAGATTGTTGTGATATTGACTTAGTTATATTATTATAGTGTACGCTTTTAGTTACAGATTTATTTTAACGCGTCGAGTCTTATGATTATATAAATCCGTAATAATTGAAGTTTATATTGCGCAATGCTAACCAAGTGTACTACTACAAACAATAAATTATTTGTTTTTGTGATTTTGCCGTGATGATTGTTATTGTTATAAATTATAATATTATAATACATACCATCCGCGTTATAGAGTTGCCAATCTATAAATAGGCTAAATTCGAATCATACGACGGAGGCGGGTGATTAAGTGTGTAGCTTAGAAAAATGCTCGGTGAACCATACTAGGATATACTTATTTCGTGTTGTAAGGTCGTTATTTTTATTTTATTATTTTTTTTTTTCAAAATTTAAATCGTTTTATCGAGTAGAAAATTGAATTGCATTTCGGTAACGTCGTAAAATTTGATGTTGCGATATCTACGTATAAAATATTATATATCTAAATACATATCGCGTTTGGTTTTTCGTAACTTGTTTTTTTTTATTATATATAGTCGGTATAAATATATTATATAATATGGGTTAAAAATATCGGCATTAAATCGGGTAAGATGTTTCGTGTCAAACAGTAGTTTAGGTATGGTTTTATGACAATGTAAGTCATAAAAAATATGACACAGTAGTTCATTTTTAACGAGCTTACCGGTGGGATTCACTTTGACCTTGATCTTTGTCTGTGGAGACAGTACCCCGTAGTCGACGTCTTCGTACAAATCCTGCGGACGACAAAAATATCGTGTAAAAATAATAGTAATAATAATAAGAGGGCTGTGGAAATGGTTTTAAAAGTGCGTTTTACTTGTATTCTGTATCCTGTGGGTGACAGCAGACCCATTTCATGCAACGCCACAGCCACGTCGGACGGCGTACCGTCAGTCCTGCGGTTGACGAAGGCGAGTGCGTAAGAGAAGTAGTTCTCGAAAATTGGTGTAACCGGCCGAGCCCATATTTCGATGCCTTTGTGCTGCAATAATAAATAATAATCGCCGTCATTGTTATTGATTCACATAATTATAACAATATGTTGTGTAAAAGTCGTTTTACCCCTCCCCATTTGTGTATAGCGTATTATGTATAATTGACAATCATTATTGATAAGATTTCAATGAACTATCTACTACGCTTTGTTTAATTCAATAGTGCATAACAATACCTATATATACATCTGCATATTATATTATATAATTTATTGAAATTCAGGTTTTTTGAAGTTTAATTACGTAGGTACTTAAGCTGTTCGATAATGATAGTATTCACTTACGTCGAAATCATATGTGTGTATCTTATTATACAGTATTATAGAATATGCTAAATTAATCAATTTTTGTTAATTTTATTTTCTGAACAAATTAAAAATTACTTCTTATACTGCGTGTCTGCAGTGTATCGTGTGGTAAAAAACGTTTCATCGGATAATTATTTATAAAATTATAGTTCACGAAATAATTGAATTGCATGTATACGTTTATAATATATATCTTAAAATATGCTTTTATTGAGTACCTAGGTACTGTTATTGTAAAATTGTTGAGCATTTGCTCAAGAATGATTTTACGTCGTAATTTTAATTTAAAAATTTAATTTAATACAAATACAATCTAATGCTAAACGGATATTTATTATTTAGCAAAACGGTACAAATTTCAATTTTTTCCACACTCAGCAAAAGTTTATTTTTCTCGTTATAACTTTATTGTATATACCACTTATTTTATTTCATTAAAATTCTACAACCAAATGTTTTATTATTTATGTACATCGAACTAAAGTAATTTTACTGAATTGTATATTTTAATATATTAACAAATTATAAATCAAATTATTACTTAATCAAAAACTAAATGAAAATATACAATTATTTTTAATTAATAATAGATACAAAAAAAAAATGCTAAGTCCATTGTACATATTTTGATATTATGACAATTTAAATAAGATAAAATACCTACCTATGTAGTCGTATCGGTGCATATTTTTATTGTTTATTTAGTTTTTAGGGAAGTGAAATGTAGAACATTTTTTCTATAGGCTTTCACCTCATCGTGGTCAAAATATACGATACCGTGAGAATAACCATTTTTTACAATGTATAACAAATACTCATGCATAACCATTTATATATATATATATATATATATAAATTATTGCGCCACATATGTAGTTTAATACGTAAACGTTATAAATAATTATAATTATATGTATTATGCAATCACCGATGAGTTTATAAGTAAATAGTATAATTTAACCAAAGTACCGTACGGAGTAGGTATTTTTACAAAAAAAAACGACGTTTTCCCTTTTTAACTAAATCTCTGAGTTTAAAGAATAAACGAATTGCGTAGGTATGAAAAAATACAAGATGTTGGCAAAATATTTGTATACTAACCTTGTAAATCCTGCGGCCCTGAATTCCCAATTTGTCTTGATCGATGGCTATGATTTTTTTGTTTTGTAATATCGCTTTGTACTCGGGTCTAATGGTCCTCAAGTCGACTGACATGAGCAACGGAGCTGCGAGTATAGCCCATATGGCCATCTGTACCTTGCTCTGTTCGTAGCTCAAACCAAAGTTTCCAATGATCAACTACATGAAGACGAAGAAAGACACTTTAGTTTGTTAAATTTATACACAATTTTTCGTACAGAATATGGCATTTATATAATATTATATGCATAGAGGGCACAAAGACAAACACGTTGGTAAACTACATATAAGGATAATCGCTACTTCGCTAATAGGCAATAGCTGTCCCTTTACACCACAGTGAACTTTCAGTTCGACAAATATAGTCAACCATGTATCAGTCTATATTCTATTCTATTGTATTCTATTCTATTCTTTGCCGTAAATAAACAGCAATTCCTAGTCTACACAAATAGCAGATTAAAAAAACAAAATTAATTGTTATACATTGCCCAGGGGTGGCAAACCTTTTTGTGATCAAGTGCCAAATTTTTCCAATCAAGGTTTTGAAAACTGTTCACGTGCCCAAAGGAAATTAAATTTTCTAAGGATAAAAATAAAGTTACTGATTTATTATATATTATTTTATTAAGTAAGCACACCTTTTTTTGTAATTATAATTTTTAAAATGTATATAATTTATTTCTTTGAATTTCTTATATCAGTTATAATCAAAACTTTATAAATAGTATACATTTTAATAATTTCAATTTTTTCACGTGCCATTGAAATTTGATCAACGTGCTCAACCTTTGGCACGCGTGCCGTAGGTTCGCCACCCCTGATATAGCTGCTCCATAAATCAAATCCTATATCATATCAAGGACGTATCCAGAGGGTTCAGGGTTCAGCCCCCCCCCCCGAAATTTTTTCTCGAAATAAGATTGAATAGGTTTAAATGTCTATTACATTTAAAACTTCTGTAATATAACATATTTATACTCTAACCTCCCCCCTCCCCAAAAAAAAATTATTTTTCTGGCTACGGCCTTGTATCCTATATATTTAATATATAACTGTGTAAGTTCGTCTTATATAGTAAAATATAGTATTTGAAATGCTTAACTCATGTATAATACACATTAATTTATAAAATTTAAGATTTTAAAGAAATATTACCATGTCTGGATCGTTCCAATGTCCGGGGGCTGCATTTGCAGCGATAATGTCTTGGTTGTCACCGTAGTAGTCAATGATACTCTCCACGCTAGCCCACGAGTCTTGGATATCGTCAAAGTTTCTCCACAAGTTGCATCTCGATGTTATAGCCGAATAATTGGGCTAAACACACGATAAACAAATAATAATAACGTTTATTTGAATATTACGTTGTCATAATGGTAATTATTATTTTACAGCTGCCGTAGAATATCATTAGTGAAGTCAATATTTGTTATGAAACGAGAAGCATTTACGTATTCTATTCAATTATAAATCTGATGTACAGTTATATAGAATCACCCAGTGACCATAAATATATTTGAATAATATGACGAATGCGTTTATTAATATTAAGGATAATAATAATAATAATAATAATAATAACAATACTTACAAGTAATAACAATACAATTTTAATGAGATTAGCTATTAACAATATTAACATTTTGGTAATGTATTTTTAAAAATCATACATTATATAAAAGCTCTCAGGGATTTGTCCCAATCAATCCCTCTTTTAATTTCGTTCCTGTGTATTATTGCTGTAACCGTAGCGCCATCTACGGAAGACTTTCAACTTTTGCTGAATACCTCGTACGTATTTATAGAGGGCGGAAAACGCACCAGAAAACGATTCGATTTGTCATAAGACGCTACGAATTTACTATAAATTATGGTACAATACCGTAAGAAATATTATAGTCATTACTTATTTATTAGCAATAAATTATTGCTAACAATTTAAATTAATAATATAATATGTAGTTTTCAGAAATAGTTTAATTAATTTAATAAAATTGTTCGCAAGAAGGACTTGCAACAAAAATGCGTTCGTTCTAAGTATATGCGAATAAAAGTAAGTTTATAATATTATCATAAATATTTGAAAATAATAGTAATAATAATAATAATAAGATGCCACGGTTTAAAATTGTAGGTTTTATCGTAAGAAAAGGCGTCTGTAACTGTGAAATTGTGAGAACATTCGATTGTCTGTGAAATTTGAGTGCAACATTATATAATTAACAAATTATTATTTTAACGCACAATTATATTATAGTTGGGTCTTGGTAATCGGTATTCGGTACGGATAATTGTTTTATTTCTCGTTGTTTTTTAACGTTAAAATTTAAAGCCTGTATTTGTAGTTGCCTGTTTGACATAATCAAAATGTAAGATTTTAATTGAAATGCATAATGTCTGTTCACAGTTTGTGCGAACAACTCGAACGATCGTGATGTTTGATCACGATTTACGAGACAATAAAAATATCCAAGTACTGTTCTAGGTAAAATGTTTGTAACAAACTTTATACACAATATACAGCGTGATGGTAGAGAGTTCGGAAATCGGAACCAAATGTATATTATAAAGACACTGCGATATGTGAAACGACTTACGTGTTTCCGATTTGAAAATCTTTCGGCACTTCACTTGTAAAAAATTATCGATGTATACATTTATGCCAAAATATTATTTGTACAGAAACTATAGGTTTCAAGATCGTCTCCAATCGTTTATCGGACGACATTTTTTGCAGACACAGCACAGTCTGAACGTTTGCACGCGACTTAATTATAATATTATGTTTCACTTGGAAACGAAGAACGAGAACACGTCGATATGTGGTCTATAGTTTGATTCCGATCGACTTCAGCGTCTACATATTATCTCATATACGCGTAAATGTGTAATAAATAATACATATTATAACGTATAGCTGATAATTTAAAGGTGTAGTGTAATACCTATGTGTAGCCATAAATAGGTAATAACGCGGAATCGAACATGTGACTGGCAAACGAAATTACATAAACATACCACGCCTGACACTATTTATTATTATGTGTTTTATATACCACAACAACAAACAGACTGCACGTTACACATAACGATAATCACAATAATGATTTTTGTGCGTTTGGCTAAGACTACTCTCGTCGGTCGTCCGGGGGGGCTTTGTACCGCGATTTCAGACAATTTTCACGGTTATCCAACTACACGTTTACCTGTATACATATATAATAAATAAATAGATATATATATATATATATGACACGACGACATGTCTCGAACACACTTTCTATATAATTTTTAGACGAGTGTCGAGTATTAACCGCTCGGAGGCCAGGCGGTGTTCGTTATTCGACCGTTGCTCCCCCCCCCAACCACTTGCATCGTGTTCTGATACCCGGAGGGATACGGCAATATAATAACAACGATAATAATATTATTATCATCATTATTATATTATATGCATGTGTGTTGCCGGAAAGAACGACTAAAAACTGTTAGTGTGCGATTACGAACTATTATAGAATTATATTATATGACACGCGGACGGGTCGCCCGATAGTTGGCGTATTACCGTAATGAACCGCCGCCAGTCACACGAAACAGTCGTCTCCCTCTGTCAACCGACGTAAAATAATAAATAATAATAATATGCGATCCGCCCATCCGTCATAATATATAATAATAAATAATAATTATAACGAAATCGTAGTAACACCATTTAAACATATTATAGCACTCGCGATATATTTATTATTTTGTCGGGCACGTGTCCCTTTCCGAGTAGGTTATAGGTGTGGACATGTAAATACATGATATGTATTTCAATAAATGTACGTGCAACAACATGCAAGTGTTGACTGTAAATATGATTCGGTAGGCACTGAAGTTTTTCGAAAAAAAAACCAAATTTTTCGGCATTCGCGTAAAATCAAAATCTCAGAAAATAAGGATAACGTCATCGACATCCAGGTTCTACAAGTTATTTATAATATTGTTAAACAATTTAGTGTGACGTGCCGGTGAGGACTGATGAAACAAAACGAAAATATTTTCGCTCGCTCGATCTGAATGAATGTA
This sequence comes from Rhopalosiphum maidis, assembly GCF_003676215.2. NCBI lineage: Eukaryota > Metazoa > Arthropoda > Insecta > Hemiptera > Aphididae > Rhopalosiphum > Rhopalosiphum maidis. Next base: position 8,831,411 of record NC_040878.1, read on the forward strand.
TAAATATTACCAATACGATATAACATGCTGCGTATGCCTGCTACTCACTTGTAATCCCGCGTAGGTCTGGTAAACTGGCCAACTGCACGAGTACACCATGGCTCTGCCAGTTTTGTTCAGGTGGTAGCCGAATTCGCTATAACCTGTAAAAGACAAAAATATAAGCGATGTGCAAAAACAACGTATCTGATGGCATCCACGGTCGTGTCTCAGATGACGGAGAAATAATTAACATACTTCAATACAACTGTCAGCTCTTGCAGATACGGAGGGTTCCCTTGGGCCTTCAATACCCAAATTAATCAATAATTCTTACATTTATTTTATATTTTTACCCGATGTTAATTGGTTATTTTTATTTATAATACGTAGATAAAATATTATAAGTAAATAAAAAAACAAGGCTCAATCCCTAAGATGGAATCTCTCCCCTTTCAAAAATGACAAGTCGTTAGACAATGTGATATATTATAATTATGGTGACCAGACGTACTATTTTTCGTAGGACAGTACTCTTTTTTGATGCATGTCCTAGTGTCTTTGACAATAGTGTTAAGTACATACAATTGTACTCTTTTTGAAAATATTATGGGCTGATACGTGTTTATGATTTTTATAATTTGGTATTAATTTATATTTTATGGTTCGAGCTAATGCAATTTAATATGGTTGGTAGCATAGTTAATTTAATTTGTATCTATTAATATGCTTCCTACATATTAACAATGTTTTGTATTTATTTATTCAAATTTTACATATGGTATTTTTATCAAAAAAAAAATGTACTTTTTTAAAATTTTTATGTCTGGTCATCATAATTATAACTAGAATTCACGATTTTGACCGAGTATTAACCAACACGTGTACATGGATCCCGTGTACACGTATCTTAAAGTATTAATTGTAATGATGTAATGTAATGATTTACACATGTAATTAAAATCCAGGTACACGTGTAATTACTAGGGAATCCGTGTATCTAAATTTTGTTTTAAATAATTGATATATTTAAAACTTATAGGCTGCAAGTATAAAATTCATAGTTGTTCTACCTAAATCTTACCCATACAATCTATAAAATATATGCTAAAAGTCTAAAACCGGCCAAATATGTGGGAAAAAAATTTATTTCTGTAGTACAATGCTTTTATGAAAAAAAATATCAAAATTATGTGTTGAATTAAATAATTATAATTTCTTTTAAATTATTGAATGTTAAATGTCGTTTATTTGGTCTCAAAATATTTTTAAAACGCTAAACAATCGTTCCACATCAACCGATGTAATTAGAGCATATCCTTGTTATCGGGCATATCGGCTATCGTCAATTGTCAATCATACAATGAATATATGTTATATTAAATGCAAGATTAAGGCCGAAAACGCATGAAAAAGATAATGTTTAAAAATATCAATCACGACCATATACCGATAAATAACTGTTTTCAGTGTTTTCGTTTATTGCAATATCGTGTAAAAACGTGTATACACGTGAAATAGGGACCTCTAATAATTACAACCCGATTTGAGCGAACTCTTATTCGGTGCCATAGCAATAATTATAGTTATATGATTTAACATCATTATGTTATATTATGTTATACCTTGGTCCATGTCTTTGGGTAGCGAATAACAGCCGTCCAGTTTGACGAAATCCACGTTCCATTCAGCGAACGTAAACGCGTCCACTTCGAGAGATCCCAAGATTCCCGGGTAGCCAGCACACGTGAAGTTACCGTAGTCTTCATAAATTCCGAACTTCAGTCCTCGCGAATGGATCTATATACAAACAAAAGCCAAAAATATATTATTACATTATCTATCGACAGATCAGTGTTTGGAATCATTGCAGATTTGACGCCCTACAGCGTCTCCCCTCTCCGTTAACACACATACACATATGTTTATCATGTCTTATAATAGTATTATATTATTTTGATTTGAGTTAAAATCGAATATATATTAGACTTGAGATAATATAGATATAATGTAATGCCTATATAATACGTAACACCGACTGAAATGCAATAGATCTGCAGTGATAATAAAATAGATTCGACATCGTTTTAGTCTTAGTACTTAAAGTTTTTCGAAAGTCGTTATTTGCCATTCTATTGTCATCGGAATAATATAGTGCAATTATGTGATACTCGAAGCAATGTTTTTTTTTCAAAATAAATAAATAAATTTATCTCTATTATTCTAAAACAACACTGCAGGGCACTGACATACTGTGTATACTGTATATATAACCTTATATACACATAAGTATTTACTATACTATACTCTAATATACTATTTCCGCACTACCAAAGTATATATTATTTATATTATTATGTGTAGGCATGATAATGCATATGTAATACAAAACAGTTTACAAAGAAATTGAAAATATTGAGATGCGTAATATTATGACGTGCGTGAACTGTGCGGTAAACTGTGAACATTAAAATGTCATTAAGTATATGACGAAACTTTCACCTAAATCATTGTCATGAATATTATCTGTAATGCAGACTTTTATTGATATTGCACATCGCGTATGATATGTGTGGGTGGGGGAGGGTCTTCGTCGACCCAAAATAGAGCAGTACTTCATAAATAAACGAAATATGTGTATTACATATATTACGCAGGTACATATAATGAATCTAACGGCTATAAAAGACTTTCGTTTTGTTACTCACAATGGTACTGATAGAACTGTCCTGCTGTATGATATAATAAACTTCATTACCGCCTCTATATATATATATAACTAGCACATACACGTAGCACTTAAATCCTAATATATATATTATACTATGCAGGGTGTCTCGTCGTATATATGACCTCGTATTACACTGCATCCGCCCACTCAAATAAATATGTAATGTAAACTTACTCTTCTATATTAGCTTTATGCGTCATGCAGTCGAAACCCTACGATTTATATAACTATGTATTCGAATATTTGTTAGTAGATGGCATAAATTATCAAATTTTTAAAACACTTGCATCGATTTTCATAAATTAGCTATTAAAGATTAATTATATATCAGGAACAATAGAAAACAATAATTTATTAAAATATTTTAATTTTGAATTTATATATAAACCATAAAATGTTGTGGATATAATTGGGACTAAAATACAATAATAATTTTCTGAAATTTGATTTAAAAAGTATTAATTATAGGAAACAGTTATACAAGTTTAACAGAGACCATGACGATTTGGCACATTTTCTTTGTTTCTTTATTACTTTGTCTGTATATACTTAGTAAATAATTATATTGTTATGTACCTACTTTAGGATTTAGGTTACTAGTTTGCTACTAATTTCAGATATAGGTTATAATTATAGACTATAGTCGTCCAAATTATAATACGTTTAAAATCCACAAAATAGAATATTAGTTTGTGTGTAAGTGACAAATGTTTAATCAATAGACAAATTTAAATTTATATAACTCACAACGAAAATCATAATAATATTTATAATTATATTATTGTGTGAAACGCAGTGAAAAACAAGTCGAGTTATTTTATTTTGATTTTTAGTACTCAGTGTAACGAAACACTATCATGACGACAATAAAAAATAATAATATTTTTTTTTATTATTACGAACAACGAAGTTTAATTTCTTATAGATATTTTATACTCGTACATCGATGCAAAAAATATGTATATTAAGAGAATTAGTTTTGAAAATGAAAGTTTTGAAAAATTACGTTATGGTTCACTTTTGTATAACATACTCGTATAACAACTTTAGCTACTAGCAATTAGCATAGTATAATTTCTTTCTCATTTACACTTATAACTTACTTATTATTATATAGGTATACCTAGCATACTAGGAATCTTGTTAGTTATCAAATAATGTGTATATTTAAATATTCGTAGTTTTAAAATCATGATTTACACGCGAATCGTGTCGTCAATTATACACCATTGTAAATTAATACAATATTATAATGATAATGCTATATGTAGTGACTGCAGATCTCATATTAAATTATTAATAATACGTTTAAAAACATTTAAACGCTTTTAAAAGTAGGTACATAATTAAACTCGAGATAATCATTTATTTTTTTTTTCTATTGTTATGAGTTTAAAACGCATATTATGCGTATTTATATTTATATATACGCCTATTGACCCAGATGACCTAATGAAATTATTTAAGTGTTAAATTATCTTCATTCGTTATCTGTATTCTGTTTAATTATCATAAGAATGCACGTTGATTTTAACCGAGTCAATAATGTTTTCATAACAGAGTCTATACGTATAATTAATAATAATCATTATTATTATTATCACTATTGCGCATTTATAAACAACGCATGAGATAAACAAACACAGCGTCACAATAACGATCGTCAAAACGCTTTTGGAATATTATATCATTATTAAATATACACGAATTCTGTTATAATATATATTGAGCAAAATTAAAGTTCGATTAACGTTTTAAAATTTAATGACATATAAAAACAAAAGTTGATAGACTATATTGTTTATATAGATTGTAAATAATCATTAGCCAGAATTGCAAGGTTAAGTTTAAATGTAAAATGACTTGTCAAATGTTAAGAGCTTCATGGCTAAAAGCATTTCAAAAGTTGTACACGTAAAAGCACAGAGAAGGAAGAGGGTTAAGTTCTTCGAGTAGGTGTTTTGAAAAATGATTAAAATCCACAAGTTTAAGTGTTGACTTTTAAATATTTTATTTGCTCAATTACTATATCATGTGACAATTATAGTGCTGTCAGCTGTGAAAACGCAGCTCAAACGAACCACGTCTACTATATCTCCAGTCGAGATAAGACGAGTTATACATTTATTATGCAATTATTGTTATATTATACACGCGCAATGAAATCGAATACAGACATTTAAAGTTCACGATTATGATTCACTGAGTGTAACTAGTGTAAGTATAATAACATAGTTAGGTACTTGTATCGAAAAGAAAGATAATTAACAAGCGAAATGCGTTTGTTTGTCATCATGAATATAATTCCGTATAATATTATGCAGGAGACCATCATATTAATCTGATACTTCAAACGCATAAAATTATACGGCTACAAGTATTCTACGACGATCGTGTGTTGCACGTATGAATCAGGTGATATCGGATTTTTGTTTCTGGAAAAAAATGTGTGTACAAAAAGTAAAAAACGCAAAAAAATGATATTTTTTACTGTACTTTTCTACGTTAGAAATGACAGTCACTTATCCACACTATTAATTTTATAAGTGATATACTTATAAACATAATATTGTATATATCATATAACATCATAGCCCTGTGTGGCTGTGTTCATATATTTTATACATTACTTTAATTTTACCTCAAACCCATGTACGCGTACGTATGCTGTTACTGTTGCATTTGTCGTCGTTACTATTATTATTATTATTATTATTGTTGTTGTTATTGTTGTTATCGTTATTATTATTATTGTTATTACAATAAATTAAGTATTATGAATTATGATTAATATAATGGTCGTTGAGCAATTCGGCGAGTAAAATGATTAAGTACTATAACGACCGTGTTATTTGAACGAAAATTTGTTATTACTGAAGTACTATTGGTTTGCACAATTCAATAATTACTGAAAATATAATAATTAATATACGACATACGTGACTCGGAGTTCATCGGTTAAATGATCGATTTGCGTGTGTTTAGTTGTCACTGTATTACTATATACATTTAGCATTTAACTGTGCATAATTTGTTTGAGATTATGTTATTATAATTATAATTGCTGTTGTATACATTATATAGTGTAAGACTGAAACAAATCGTTACTATTAATCGTTAAAAAAATATTGCATAAAAAATGACGAATATTTCGAATAAGATGTACCAACGCACATCACACGTCCTGTCGCCGTAACAGATTTTTTTTTCAAATTAGTCGCATCCATTGTCACGCCCTGGTTAAAATCATTTTTTTCTCTTATTTTTAATAATTTTTCATTATTTTTTCGGTTAAAAATTGACATTCCCCATTGTTTTATAACATATATTATACATGTACATTGTATGTACACCATATATATTCGAGCAGCGTAATTTGGTTTTCAAACTATATTAAGTTTAAGTATATACTATACACACATCACAGTTTGTAATTAGTGCACTAGATAATATAATAACACTGTCTTGAGTAATTAATGTATATAACATTTATGTGTACAAACAATATATACATACACACATACAACTCGGCTAATTGATAATAAGGGCGAACGTGAGTTAGATCTTTGCAGTTATATTATTTTTAATAATTCAACGTGGAAGTTGAGAAATACAATAAAATATGTAATGGAATTTTTTTTTCATTCTATTCGTGCGTTAACGTTTCAAATATTATGCAAGACAATATTCTATAATAATGTTAATGTATACACATAATTTATAAATGAGATAATATTAAAATCACCCGAAGAAGGATTTTTTCAATTCGTGAACCGTTAAACACGTTTTATTAAGTGGTATAATTACTAAAGAATAGCGATCGAGCCATAAAAAAAAAAAAAATTATAATTAATGTACACTTACATGTATAACAAACACGTCGCGAAGTTAATGATAATTAGAATGTATTATTACATGCCTTGTACTTATTATAAGAATGGTCAAAAAAGTTATTCGACAGATTGCAATATTTGAAGATTGCAAAAAATAAAAAATAAACCACAAACATATTATCGTAACCTAAATTCTAATAATGTATAGAGACATTCGTACATGGGTTTCACTCTTTAAAAAGTTCATTAATTGCATTTCATCGGTGTATACCGAGGCCAGTGGCCAAGAATGTTGAATTTTAAATTAAACGTTTTATGTTATATTCAAAAGCTTAACGTAATATCCTTTAGATAGATTAATATGTAATAGTAAGTATTATCTTCGTTTTACTCACTCTAGCGTAAAAGTTTAAGTTATATTATATGTAATAAAAAAAAAAATACAATAAATACGAACTTTATCCTCTCCGTGTACATAATAATCAGCAGCGTCGTTGCAAACTTTGAAACTTTAATACTTTGTGCAATTATTTTTCATAAATGGTTTTTAATTTGAAAATTTTGTTCAAAACTGAGAACAATAAAAACGTAGTACTAATATTATTGATTTTTTTTTTTTACCTTAAACAATATTAGATAAATTTATCGTCACTAATGAAATATGTGTGACCGATATTGGACCATATATACTAAAACGTCGAATAGTTTAGATTTATCGGGACTCGGAAGCAATTTTATGAAACCGAAATGCATATACGATACATGAGACGATAAGTATAATGTATAGGTTGACGAATTTTTATTACTTCAAATACAACAGTAGAAATAGACGCAAAATAAGTAATTACAAATATAATAAAATCTCGAATAAAAAAGACGTTCGACTAACTTTTATGATTTTTCATTCTTATTTTCAATTTCTAAATTTGGTAGCGCAATGGTTATATAAATATTTTTTATGTATCTGTAGTAGGTATACATTTAAGCTACATTAAGGAAATGAAACATTTCATTTCACTGCAACTGCTAAATCTTTTTAATTTTTAATCGAATAAGATATTAGATGACACATTACCTATATATTATGTCATCGTACTTGTATAGGTTATGACTGTTCAATATTAAATCTCGTATTTTTACCCTACATCAATGATTTATATTTACGATATTATATATATTATAATATTTTTTATATAGGTAGGTATATACTCTCGTTTTCTGGATTTGTGGGCGTACCCGTACATATTATTATACAAAACCTTTTATTACATTTATTGCACATAAATCGTAAATAATCACTATTTAATAGAATAATAAGTATATATATTTTATAGGTAGGTATAGGTACTCACGTATTCGGATAGGTCAGCCATTCCTCTGGGGAACCGTTTGGCATCAGGTTGTAGCCTACCATCGTACGACCTTGCAAAGTCTAACCAACAGTCGTCCACGTTTATGTACTCGTAGCCGACAGCAGCGTACCCTTCGGATATCACAAGGTCTGTCATGGTCCTAAAGAGTTTCTCGCTGTATACATAACACAAAACAGACAATGACAATATAACATGTGACTTCAAATCATTATTATTATTGCTATATTATTATTATACGAAAATATAACAATACTTTTTGTACTTTCAAGTCTTACATGTACTTACAGTGTACATATTTTTTGTGAAAACAAAAAATTTTCATCATAATAAAATACTACGTGTATTTAAAAATTTGGAAAACTTCATATACGTCATCGTTTTTGCAATTATACCAAGGTTTTCATAATTTTTGAATACATTTCGTACATGAACTTGACTAACTGTAGTCTAATTGCCGTCGAGTAATTATTGAACGAATTAACTTTTAAACATATCATAGATTGTAGATTGTCTAATAAGATTATTTTCTAGGCAAGTATTAATTATATTGGCATTAACGCATAATATATACGTAAAATATATTTTTATAATATACACAATGAAGTTCATCGTAATTTCTGCTATTTACCTAGCTACATATAATTACACGGGCAACCTTACTGTTGTATATTATTATAACTTATAACGTTCTGTACAATATACATAATAATAGCACTTTGTTCTCAGTAGTCTTGATGAAATCGATTTACGATTTTTTTTTTTTTTTTTTGAGTTCACAGTCTCATAATTTGACTCTTTGGATAAATACTGAGCAACGTGATATTTAAAAGTTTCAGCACTCAATCAACGAAATAACAAGTGTGTACATTGTACGCAGCGGGTGTACGTGTATATAATATATAGTATACGTTATTTTATATAGATCTTTACGTTCCAACCGAAGCACTTGATTGAGTGTAATGGCGTTATTTGCACCGAATTCGTCCCACAAGATTATATTATACACTATAGATAAATATAATTAATAATCCGTCACCAATTTTGTACTGGAGTAGTAATTGGTTTCCCAAAAACGGTAATGTCTTGCGTAGACTATACATGTATACAAAGCACGGTCGAAATTGATTATTCGTAGTTTATTTCGAATTACTTCCGTATGACCGTTTTCTGTTCACCAAGTCAGGAATTCCATCGTATATTACTGGATCAATTTAAAATGTCAGAGTTGAAATTAATCATATTATTTATTAAACCTATACTCTACAGTGTATCCATAAAACAAAATTCAATTTCGTTTATCGCGGAAATAATAGTTAATAGACACGGTCTCGAGTATAACGTATTTTAACAAAACATCAGTGTCAATTAATAATAGATGATAAATAAATACTGTGCAATGTGCATACTTGAATAAATTGTAAAACAATCTTTTAAATAATATTTAAAAAAAAAATAAATAAAGGACTAGAGGACACTTTTTTCATTGTGATCTGAATGATAACTACTTACTAACTTCATTCGAAAATATGCTGTAATCATTTTAATAATTTTGTTATTTTTTATAAACGTATTTTCGTCGTCAACACTGACATAATCTAGTGCGAGAACGAGTGCTTGTCACTATACTGCTCGATGTGTCCGGCGTTTCCGTAGTATGCGGATAAACAAAATTAATCTAGTGTGTATAGCGACCTAGAACTGCCACAAAACTCCGAAATAATAATAATAATAATAATAATAATTCAAATAATGTGTACGCATACCATTTTCCTGTCACTGTAACAATAATCGATAAGGAGGACACACGGATAGCGTCGTTGTTGTTGTTATTATTATTATAATTTTATAAAAGGAGTATTCCAACACTTTGTGTATGACGTCTATAATGTTATTATATATTTATCCACTTCGGTTCAAGGTCTGAATTCGACCCTACGACGCGATTATGTGCGACATAATAGTCCGCCACGGTGCGTTCTTTCCATGCCCTTTTCGTGCCGAAAAAAAAACAACAAAAACTAGGTTTTCTAGCAATAGAGTTCAACCGGCCGCGGCGTGTGGTACCGAATCGTGACTGCAGTATATATGATATATATGCATTTTTTTTTTTGCCTAATTCCAATCGACGAAGTCCCCGTCCAAAATGATCATTACGGCGGAACATGCGTAAAACCTGAACGTAAAATTAAAAAAAAAAATAAATACGAAAACAAAAGGAATTCTATTCCATATCAAAGAATTCTCCGACTGCATCATAATATAGGCAGCTATACTATTAAATTTACTATATACGAATACGCAGATGGCATATTATATTGTTTAAAATATTCTGATTTCCGTGGTGGGTTTAAAATTGAATGGGATCGGAAATAGTACGAATAATACGTAAGTATTTCAGTGTTAAACTTTAAATAACGGAATCAAGATTTTATTTTTATTTTTGATTTACTATACTGTTTAACTAAACGGCAGCATAAAAATAATTTTCTCTACTTGTTCAGTATCGTAACAGTTCATAACCACTCGTATCCTTAAAAATGGATGAAAACAAAATCATGATGACCGACCATGGTAATCAATCATCCGCCTCGTTGGAAATGTGCAGGCGATCCCTGCGGATACCGAGGGTCTCTTCTTGGCTCCATTCATCCGTTGTTGTTTTTTTATTGTACGCGTCAATTTAAAAAAAGATATTTTAAAACTCATCAATAACTGTAGAGTTTTTTCATTTTTTAGCCGAATAATAAATATTGTATGACAGATCAACGTAGTACTACACTACATGTTGCTTTTTGTTGACATCCACGTGATAACTTTTACCACACTCGCCATTAATTGTGTAAAACGGTTTATATCCATATAAACAGAATGGTTTTAAGGGGGCGAACTAAAAAACGCACATACATCGTGTACAATATATATTATAAATCTATACATAGCATACATACCAACCCACGCACGTTTTTGTCGTGATCTCTTTTTTTTACTTAAAATCGTGACGTCAAGCCAGTCGATGTGTTATTATTATTTGTTACGTACCTATACGAACGCAGAGATAAAAATAATTATAGATATTTTTGCTATCGGTAAGCCACAGGAGGGATATATACGTATTGTATGTAGGTGAAAATATGCAATATCAGCTGCAATACCAGTTTTCTGGGCCAGATCGTACGGCAGAACAATCGATTCCTTGTTTATGTCTTAAACATAATGCTATATATATATATACGTGTTGCAGCCTCTCGGTATCGGCGCGTTGCGTAACCGAATAACATTTAGCAGATCGCGATTGTTTCCTTCATCAGTAATCGTTACACGACGATTTGCGTACCTTGACAAATTCGGTAGATGGGAAAAAAATCTGATGACAAAATCTAGGCTAATTATTACAACAAAAAAATAAACGACATCATTTATTCTCAATTATTTATATATATATAAATAGGTAGTTAGGTTTATACAACGTCTAGATAATATACTCGAACTGTGGCATGTAGGCTGGACTATAGTTTCGAGTTTCGGGGCATCATTGTTGTTGAGTTGAGTGCACTGTACATAATTATTATTATACTTTTTTAGCCTCCACACGAACGACGAGGATATTATGATTAAAAACGTGCTTTTGATTCATTAATTCAAATTATCTTCAACCCGTGATTATTAATTAGCAGTTTTTACCGAATTCCGAGGACGAATGTCATGAACGCATTGTTATCGTTGTTATAACGTGTTCTTGTACTTGATACATTATTTGTACTTGGTTCATCCTCACTCGGATATAAAATAACTACTATAGGCATTATTATGCATGCGCGTATAACACAATATGCATCTGCCCTTGACTTTTGTTACGTTTGTTTTTTAACTAGTTTACAATTTGACGAGGTTGCGCATGGAGTATTTTGTTGTGCTATAGGTGTTTTCGGCTACTGTCGTCTGCAGTAGACAGGAGTCGCCCGTACTATTATCGTTTATGCGAAACTGTGCATAATGCATAATATAATGACTAATAATTTGTGGTCGACATTTAACGTGCATAATATTATATTAATGCAATAGCGACTGATTGTCACCTCTCATTGATTTTCATTGATTTCGTGGTTTGTTTCCGTCAATTGACGTAGATCACCACAATAAAAATGGTATTGGTTTCTAATGAGAAATTTCTGTTTGGAAAGTACCAAAAATTATAATGTTGGCAAACCCGAAAATAAAAAAAAAGAAATTTTAGAAAAAAAAGCTAACAATAATATCATTATCGATGACATCTGAGCACGCAGTTGACAAAATTAGATTGTCTATTTACGTCGATCGTGGAACATAATATTAAATTACATTTTGTGTAAGTATACTATATAATAAATTATTATAGGTACACAGTATTCAATTTAAAATAATAATATTTTAATAGCTTTTCGAACTATATTAAATTCACTTTACATAATGATAATTAATATCCGGAAATAAATCTAATATTTAAATTATTATAAAATATTGTTTACTCTATTTACCAGCAAAAATAAACATTATCAATCATTATAAATAATAAGAAACTAAGTAGGTATTTGCATTACGATTTGGTATACAAACATAAACACAAACTTATTTTTTATTTGTGTCTTATAAAATCTAAATATTATTTATAGTTTTAATATATTTATATATGAAAGAACTATTAATATTACCTTATACAATTGTCAGGATCGTTTTTGCAATCGGTATTGCATCTAAATCTTTCCCACGCTAACCATCCCATAGGAGGTGTCCTGGCTAAACCGTTTTCCAGGCAAAAACTGCTTGTCAGCAGTTGGAACACCGTTAAGGCTGTTATCCATTGAAAAGCTGCCATATTGTTATCTGCGAATATAGCAAAATTATGTACTATTAATTACATATTTTTTTTGTATTAAAAATATTTTATAATATTGTCACGTCAAATAAGTATAATTTTAATATATAAAATATATTTCTCGATAATTTTTACTCAAAAATTTAGAGTTTAGGGTGCTAAAACAGTCTCAATAATTTAACTGTATAATACTATAATAGGAATATATAATAGTTTATTACATTGTGTATATTATTGCAATATTACTACAATACTAAACAATGATAAATCAATTATCTTATTTAGAAAGGTGTATTAAACAAAAATATTATTATATTATAATAGACTATACTCAATAAACTTATTTCGTACTATTTAATCATTCAACGACAATACATTTTTAATAGACATTCTTTGGGTGTATCGTAGAATTCAATGCATGAATTGCGAGATTTATTTGATTATGCAATTTGAATAGAAAGCTAAATATATTATACTTGTATATAAACTTTGAAAATTTGGAAAAAGATAAACAAATATTTTTAAATTAATTTTGTTATAATATTGTTTTTGTAGATAAAAATGTAACATTTAAAATTGATAACACTTTTAATTGTAGCATTATTATAACCTAATTATATGTATGTATAATAAACCACATATTTAAATGGAATCAACTTATGAGTTATGATTAACTAGTAAGTAGTTACTGATTATATTAATAACTGATACTTTTAAAATATTTCGACAAAATCCGCAAATCTATAAAATGCTTATAGTATGCAGTGTAGGAATAAATTATAGAATTTCATTAAAATTAATATTCAAAATAAATATATGTAAAAAGTTTAAAATAGAAAAATTATTTAGTAAAAAAAATCAATAACATTAATACGATGTTAATTTTATTATATAATAAAATAAATACTAATGAAGTAATATATGTTCACTAGACCAATCGACTGCATTTAACCGGTTATATCACATTTGAAGGTTACAAATTGATCGTCAGTCAATCGTTTGATAACGTTTAAAATGATTTGAAAATATGTCATACATACCTAGTTTAGAAATATAAATACGATTTCTGATTACTCATAAAATGATTAATGTTAATTGTAGGTACGTTCGTCTTAAATAAATATTTACAAATATTAAAACCGTACGATTATTATAATATGCTTTAGACTTTAAACTATAGGTTTATATCAACTTAATAGATAACTAGATAAGGACATTGACATTTTAGTCATAAAACATCATATACTTTGATAATTATTTGCTTCAAAGATAGATTTAATCTATTAGGGTTACAGTGTAACAACTTTGTATAGTTAATGGTATGGGAAATGTGAATTTTGGTAAAATTATAATACGCTTTGTTGTTATATAGGTAAACAAACCAGCTGTAAACAACATTTTGGTGAAAATCGTTTCTTATTGTTCTTAAACCTAATCGACTATAGCTATTGAGCATCTGGTGCGATGATATCCTCAGGAATAAAGACAACGATTAGACGTGGTTTACAGAAAAAGTTGAACTAACGTGAAAATCATTTTTTCCCATGGTGACGGGTGACGTCGTTTATACTCGCAGCTGACACCTTTTTACTGAATATTTCCTGCATCCCATTAAAATATAGCTAAGGAAAAAATGTAAATATATTTTCAAAAAAAAATAATGTAGTATAATGGAACGTTTTCGGTCAATCGCGGTCATCGATCACAGGTTTTTTTTTTTTTTTAAATCAATGGCAATATAAACGATATACCTGCATAAAGCTAATATGAATAAAACAATGTCTGACTAGAACAAATGTTTTATTTTTGAAGCTTGTCAAAGTTTTGAAGAGTAAAACTTTCTGGACATGAAACTTTCTCTATTTATAGATTGGGCTCAGACAAATTCTGAGTATAATATTATATCGAGAATTATACGATAAGTGTAACACATATTATTTTGTTTAAATTTCGGTCATTTTCACACACATCAAAGCGTATTAGTTATACCAAGTGGTGCTTGTATCGTATAAATTATATATAGTTATTATGTAGGTTTATAGAATGCAGAGATTTGAATGGTGCGAGCATTAATATTCTAAGACTAATTTATACAGAGGATGGATTTTTTTTAATCTAAAATTATAATAGCAGTGTTATAGCACTTGATTTGTGAAGATAAACGAAAATATATAGGGCAAAACTAAAAGGATAATGCTCTTCTCAGCACATCCTGACAATGTTAAAGAAGTGGCTAAACCCAAGTGGCCCGAAAAATTTCGTACTTTTTACCCAATATATATGAAAAATAAATCGTGTGTTTTGTTTAGTTAATTGAACGTATGAAAATGAAAAACATCAACAACTTTTTAATTTTCTTATTTTTGTTTGACATATAAAAATCGTGTTAGTATTATATGAGCGGAGGAGGGAGCAAAAGTTGTGTTGCCCTAGGGCGGAAAAATCCTAACTACGAGAAACACTATAGAATAATATAAAATAAGCCGTTATAATATTTTAATTGGTAATTATGATCATTGAAGACGGGTTTTTCGATAAAGCATATAAATATTTCAAATAAATTAAAGGAAGTAACCCCTTATAAAATATAGTGTATATTTGCAATAGCACTACGAAGACGTATAACAAAATTTTACCTATTGAAAAATATTAAAAGCATATCTATACACTAAATGTTTATACTATTATGAGTGATTATAGTGACAATCACATTAACGGGCGTAAGGAATAAATCGCTCTAGATAACGACTGACTCGATGTCGTTTTCGTAGGTATTCATTTATTTTAATAGGTAGATCGTGATTCGAGTTTCAATCGAGTCGTCGGGGTGGGTTGTCGGGAACAGCAATGTAGAAAGAAACGTCGTGTTTCAAATGAAAGGGTTATTAGAAATGGAAATCAATCTATATAACCAGATCGAGATTAGGTCAGATCCGTTCGACGTAGTTTATGCGATACAATACCGATACACCGTCGCGTAAAATGTCGTCTGCAGCGCGTTTGTAAATATTATTATAATATACGATGTAGACATAATGGCATCTATATAGGTACGGTTTTTACCTGTCGCGTGATCGTGCGGAGAAGTCGGCTGTCGCTGCTCCTCTTGCAGTCGGGTGCGCGAATCGTGTTCTATCCGGCACGGGACGTGTGCGTGTTTGTGAGTGTAAAGCGTCCAAGCTCAACCGCTCATGTCCGCCAAAAGAAACGTTTTGGAGAATGTCTTCGGTGGTTCGACGATACTCCCGGTTCCATATATCGAGCGGTATATCGTGTTATAGTGATATATCGATCACACTATAATTCACCAATGTCCACGCACATCATCTTCCGGCGTCGCGGTCGTCCTGCAGAGTGTCCGCTCCGTGTGTGTGCGTGTGTGTGTGTGTGCTGTATGTATAAACAGTGTATTCCTTCTCTCCTCTCACCGGTGTATACGAGACGCCGTGCCGAGATATTAAAAACTGTGTCGCCGCCGGTTTCTGCGCGATCGCGTACAATGTGTGATCGCGTTATCGTATTATTGTTTTTAATTATATATAATATATATTATTATGTTAGGCTGTTGCAAGAGGAGAGACGTCTGACGGCGTGTGTGCTTTCGCGACGACTGTCGTGTCGGTTCGTCGACGAGCTGTAGTGTGATGTGTGCGGCGGCGACTGTGGCGCGCGCGCGTTCGCCGGACTGGTTCGAGGACCCGCTCGGCGGCGCGGCGGGGAGACGAACCGCCGCCGCCGCCACCGCATCGTCGTCGTATAGATGAGTTTTCTGCGCGAAAACTCTTAAAAACCAAAGTCCTTGGACAATCCCACATTTTTTTTTATTTTTCAGCCACCGACACACGTACGCGGGTTTATTTTTTAACCTATCAGTTTTTTTCTTAGATTTTTATTCAATATCGGTGCCGTTCACCGACGACCGGTTATCCATTTAAAATACGTTCGAGAATAGGATATTATTTTAATGTGTCGAAAATAAGAAAAAAATGCATTCCATTCCCGACGAACAATAATGAGTAATAACTTAATCGCATCTCTGGCGCATATAATATGTACGATTCATACGATAATAATATATGTTTTTTACGCACAGGACGTAGTATTACAGGTGTAGGTACTTGATATTTGCGTGTAACTCGCCGTGTGCATGTATACATATATTTATATATGTATATATATGTTTTGCGCAAGGGTACCAGATCTATATGGGTAGAGTTACAAATAGTTGTGTACTTATATTATATATATTTTATACTTACCTTTCTCGCTAACAGACGTATATCCTTGGATTTTAAATTTTAAATTGCTATGATTATACGTTTTTTATTTATTTTTTAATTTAATGCCCGTAAATTACTCATTGCTCTTATATAGGTATATATAATATATACATATTTATTATGAGTTTAACAGTCGTCGCGTCGTCGTTGTCGTCGTCGTCATTAACCGGAAAACAATCATATTTCGTTTCGCCTATCCCGAAGCAACGAGAGAGATCGTGTGTTATACTTGTATTCATTTAATATAATACAATATCATCACGGGCCCATCGTTAATGTTATGTGCATGTGTGTGAGTGTGTATTCTTTACCTATTATTACTCTATACGTCTACCTACACATACAGCCCGAACCAATCGCGAGTACCTTGTAGGCATGATGTGTACTTTTTTAAACGTATAGTTCCTTAAAAACTGCCTCTAATTATTATACCTACGTGCCTAAGTTAGTTTTACAAGTAATGTATGGATAATGCAAAAAACAAAAATGACAATTTTTGCTATTTTTTTTTTTTTTATCATTATTCGACAATATACACACCTTAGAAATTATAACTGCAAAAAATAATAATACCGTTATATGTTACGAAAAATATGCTAATTTCATCGTTTAGAATTTAATTTTTACCTAGTAACGATTGCCGCTAATCGTATAACAGGAAATTTTTTTCTCCATCATAGAATTATTATCATAATTAGATATTATTTTAATGAATTATCAAAGACACGAGGCGAGCAGTGAAATACGAATTAATATGACATAACTTCTAATGGCTCGAGTAAAAAATATGAATGCTACATAATTAAAAGTTAGAAAGTTCCGCGTTATGTATTCCGTGACGTTGTATGCATCACAATTAAAAGTAAAATGTTTCCTGATAACTGATATAGTATATATTATTATAGTTACTTATAATAAAATATTGATATACTTCATAGGTCTTTTTTCTTTGAAGTATAAAATATGTTTAACGATACTGTAATATATTACATTACTACGTTTTATACTATACAGTATTCTGCTCAATCACGGACTAAAAATATAGTCACATAATTTTCGCGTCTCTGTTACAATTTTGTTAAAATTCTAATTGACTTAGACTTGAGTGCTCAGTGTTTAAATATAAGGAGACAAATAATAAGTGCATCACTTTGTTTTCATGACACAATTTACATAATATACGCGTGAGTGTGTACTTACGTACGTAAACTCAAATCGTAGGTAGATACGTCATTTTTATACATAATCAGCTTTAAATTATTATTAGTCGTAAAAAGATTTTAAATAGTTTTAATTTCCATGTTATCGTGCATATTTATCCCAAGTTAAAAATGCCAAACAAATGCATAATATCATTATTACATCCATATGATCGTGAAATAGTATTTATAATAAAAATAATACAGTAGTAAGTACAATGTATTGTGATAAAATATTATAGACACGATAAATATGGTGTATTAAAAGTTTATACGGTTAATACGATCATTGCGTTTTGACTTTTGAAACTTAATATTATAATACTTAAGTTATATATTATTATATAGGTTTACATAAAAAAATGTTTATAATCGGTGAACGGCCTACTTATATCACTTGACCTAACATAATATATACTTTTCTTGGTTTCTTACATTGCATTAATATACAATATTACAATATTGAATAAACTTTAACAGTTTATGTATATATAATATATATTATGATTACTGAATACAAACATATATCATGTAAAATAAGAAACAGACATCGATTACATTGCTGGATGACAACTTTCGTTTCTTCTTTTTGTCTGCTAGTGTATTAGATTTTAATATATAGGTACAGTTAGGTTAGGGCATAGGGAATGATATAATATATAATTTTCATGAATTTTATTTATTGATGTATAAATATTATAGTATAAATAGGAGTTGTGTAATCACGATTTTTTTTTTTTAGTACTGGCATTTCATTTAAAAATAAAAGATTTAGAATTTGCATCGGGAGAGTGCGAGAACACATTGCATCATTTTAGAGCATACAACTGCTGCCCGCTACGTATGTTTAATAACTGCAGTGTAGTACCATGTGAATATATGTACCACATGAATTGAAACTCTAGAAGAGTATTAGCGACATCTAAAGTCGAATAAAAGAGATTAAACAATAATAACAATTAAACAAGAGTTATAGTAATATTTTAGTAAAATGCATTTTTTTAATAATGAGGTTGATTAAAAACAATTATCTACCTACATTTTTTGTAGTTTGGGCGATTTTTTTTCAAAAATTAGGAAAGTGACCTCTTTGAAAGAGGCTCTTTGTATAATAAGTAGAATACGTCAGTACTACAATATCTACTATGTACGATCTATTGCGATTTATATATGGACCAAACGTGCAGTACCTTTTTTAAATGACCCAAATGAGAAGAAAAAAATCGTCATTGTAAAACGAATATAGCTATTTTTCAATATAATATTACGTATGATGACTGTTATGAGCAAAATTATTAGAAAAGATGAAGGAAAAATTGGGAAGGAGGTCGATCGCTGACAGTCACCCTCATCCACCTAGCTGACTAGATGACTATATATTATATCTTAACGTAGGTGGTGATATATAAATTGTGTGAAATTATTTCCAAGAAGTTGCTATAGAAAAAACAACCGTCTTCCGGCGATGATCCTACTCGAAAACTGCTTCGTTGTTTCGTTGGATTTCGCAAAAAAATAAAAAAATAAAAACTCAAACGACGATTTGATGGTTATTCCGGAACAATATATTATTATCATCACCGCGGTGTGGGACTATTTTAATGACCATAATATTATATTAAATACAAAATATATACGCTATTATATGTCGCCGAAGACCGTAAATAAATATGGTATATTGTATAATGCTAAATAACACCAGCTGTGGCGTATACGTTTACCCAACTCGGGGTCATTTGTCTCTCAAATGTACCGTGCATATATGTTACATATTACAAATAACTATACAGTCTTAGTTTTTTATTTGTTTTTTTTTTTTTATTATTAACACGATTATTCTTAGACTTGCACGTGAGTGTGTTTTCGAATTATATTTGAATGATTATTTAATTAGGTATTTAAATAACGTGTATACCTACTACACGTAGTGTAAAATATTATATATTATTATAATATACACAATATTGAACATCGGTACATCGCCCGCGTCGTGTCGCGACCTTGGAATCCCTCGCATTTGACTCGAAAACTCGTCGGATTAACATAAACACGCGGCATGGGAAGAAGACGGGTAAAAAAAAATCCGTGTGCGCTATCGCGTCCACCTGTCGGTCATCGTTAAATCATTGCACATTCTCTTTTATCCGATTCGTTTTTAAACTAGATTGGTACGAGTATTATTCGCGTGTTTCAATAACGCTGTATCATATAATAATGACGATAATAATAATAATAGTATTAATAACATATCGTTGCGTTTACCATTGTGAATCATGACGAATCGCACGTGAACAAAAAATAAAAAATAATAATAAAATACGCGTGTTAAACAATAATAACAATAATAGAGTATAATAGGCATAGGATTCGTTGACTGTTTGTAAGGCACCCGCGCGTATTGTTCGTCGCCATTCGTCGGTTATTATCATAATATTGACGATATAATATTACATATACCTAAATAGTGAATATATATATATATATAAGGTATCCCGGCCACGGAGAGAACGTAATAATAAGAATCAACTATTAAGAGTTATATATACGCGTACTTTCGTAGTTTCGTACATATTATTAAACGTCGCGGGACGCAGGTGACTGTATAGAGAATAAAAACCGTACACAGTATACCTATATCGTTCAAAATTAATAATAAATTATTATCATACTTTCGAGCACTGCAACCGACAGGCATAATAACGACCAGACGACCGCGGTTTTCGTGAAACCCGACAAGAGATATTTAATACAATATAGATATTCCTATGGGTGTCCACATAATATAAGAACTTCTCAGTTCTCAGATGTCGCGGGGTAAAGATACATGTCGCGTAATCCATTTAAATTAAAATTTAAAAATATTAAAATGAATATTTTCGGTCATAGAATTTGAAAATATTAAACATTATTTTTATGACATTGAAATAAACTCTTCGTTCGATTTCAGATCAATCCACAAGTAGCTTATTATTGAGCTTATTTTGCCAATATTACATTAGCTCAAACGCGCTCCAATTAAGATTCTGACAACGTAAGTTCGCGTAAATTATTCCCCGAACACTAGGAAAAATTCCAGATACTCACGATTTTTCATTTAAATGATAATGTATTATAAAATCATTAAAGTCACTTTACTTTTTCTATACAACAATAATGTTGCAGGGCACTTGTCTGCTTTAAAACTCAAATCGAAAATATCGCACTACTCGCTATGCGAAAAACCACGACAAGACGTCGCGAATAGGAACTTATACCTACTATTATCACAGTTCACAACAATTCTAACACGACACAGACCAAATAGTTTCCTATACCATATTTGCGCAACGTCCGACGAGATAAAAGCTCCATGACGTACTGCAGTATTATGTAATGATATTGCCCGACTCAGTTATTCAATGTACAAACGGGGACAACGATCGGATTTTTTTCTTCTATAATATACATTATAATTGTACGCGTAAAGTCAGCTGTTCAATCGATATAGTATATTATATCAACCACCTAAGATATAGATGAATTCGTTTGATTTTGATTTTAAATTTCACTCATCTACTACTTAAACTCCTTTCGTTTACATTTACATGACGTGATATGTTATAGCTATGTTACATATATTATACAACGACTTAAACGAGTTTTGTGATTTATAATATTTTCCTCTTTAGTACGCTAACTTAAAACAAACTGATACTGTTATATAGTATCTCAATATTTACTCGCAAGAAAGTAACTATTTTAGTCCAATATTTAAAGTAAAACATTTTCTCAATGTATAGATACACGTAAACCGATTTTGATTAAATATGGTGCAACACAGACGTTTGATGATAAATCACAAATTATTTTATATATATATACGCGTGTTTATTGATTTTAAAGTCTGTACAAAATTAGTACTGAACATAATTAATAGCTTAAATTTTGAATAAATAAAATACTGACCTCATGCATCATTCATGTTTATCTGATCAGTGACAGTTGATGAAAAGAAGCGGCCACTAAAAAAATAATAACATAATGACTACCTATCCTATCACGTCAATAATGCTATACATTATGACAGGAACATGAAAAATGATTGAATTTATTTCAACACAGATAATTATTGCCTTACTTATAAGATTATTAATAAACGAGAAAAAAAATATTATTTAATATGGCACTTTTCAATCAACGAAGAAGGTTCAATGACGATACAAATTAATCGAGTACCTAGTATACCTGTAATATAATATAGTTTATATACCTGACATTTGTCCGTATAGCTATATCGTATAAAATAGTCCATTATTTTGTAAGATTGAAGTCACTTACAAATATTATTATTATGGATCACATTACTTAATATATGTGACATTTAAAAAAATCATATTCAAGGTCTATACTTTTATTATTGGTGTTTGAGAAAAGTATATGATTTATACAAATTAAAAAAAAAAACGTGATTACTAATAAAATATTTTATTTTACAGTTGAATTTACATTTTGTTTCTGCGGTAATCTCAAAGTTGTCTGAAAAATGTTTGTGATCATATTATATATTCAATTTGTAATAATAATGGAGTAATAATATTATTAAGTATACTGTGTATATATATGATGTTAAATAAATATATATATATATATATGTATAACATGGGACAATATACAGCATAGCCAGCTGAGTTTGAAAAAGTAAAAACTGGTTTGTCTTAATGTATATATGATATATATCATTAAATGTGCCATCATAATATTAAACACGTTCACTACTTTAGCCTCGAATATCGAGTGTTCGCCAACAAAAAGGCTACAATGACAAAATGTTGTGAATTTTGGCGATTATCCAATATGGATTATTTTAGTTCAGCAAAAAAAAAAAAAAATTATTTACAACGTGGTACAATTATTTGGAAATAAAATTATTATGATTTATAAAAACATATTATTATATATTAATATAATACACAGGGCGTAGGCTATACCTGATATATGTATTATCATTACTTACCGCAGCATTATGATGTGGAAAATAAAGACTCGTTTTTAGAGTTGAATAGAGAAATTAATCACCGGCTTCGCGAAAATATTTATCTATGTGTGTCTTTATTACTTAGACGATAGAAACAAATTATAATAAGTGAAAAAAATTAATTTACATCTTTGCGTTAGTATTTGTGTTATATATTTTACGTCATTATATTATTAAACAGACTCGTGGGACAGGTTTTAAGACCACTTTCACTTTAGTCGCCACGACCTGAATAAAATTGTCGTTTTTATTCTGCCTTCCTTCTGACCGGTTATGGGTACGAACAAATTTGGAATTGTTATTCAGTAGAAAAATAATTACAATTATTATTATAGTGTGTATTTGGTGCCGGTGTTTGTTATGAATTATGATGTATAGAAGAGCCGTGTTCGTATACGACACCACGCGTTGCCGACACTGACTCAAAATTGGCGGAAAAAATTATGCTCAATGATTAAAATATATACGTAACTATACAGAAGTTTGTGTACGGGAAAACGAGCAAAGTGCAACTAACCGTGTTTACTGTTGCAGGATGGCCTATTATTTAATTGAATAATACATCGGTATAATGTAAATTATATTAGAAGTAGTCATAATTGGTGACCCTGATCATAATTTTGCATAGAACACTATAATTAATAATCCTTGAATTTGTCTCCAACGCTGTCTCTTGAACTGACGTCGGTTTCCTTCCGCTAATCCGAGATTCTTCTTGTTTGAAAGTATAATATATTAATAAAAAATAAAATATGTTGTAGTAGTAAGTATATTTTATTCGTTTTTCGAATTAGAATAATAATTATTTTTTGATCGAGCATTATTAATAATAATTGTTCTGCACATTACAGACAGTGGTGTTGTAACTTGTAATACAAGAAACTATTTTTAACTTTAATAACATAATTATATCTAAATGTACGAGCTGCTTAAATTATAGTTATAATATAATTCATAAAATTGGTTAAAGACTATGAACACTATTGATACTGAGACTTATAATATTTAACAAAATATTACGTAGGCTATAGTATTTAAAAAAAAAATTAAAATAAAATATCATCTTATAACTTTAATATCATAATCTATATTTTTAAAATATTAATTGTTAATAAATATTAAATCGATGATGAACTAATTAAAATAACATACAATTTATGAAATTTGGTCACTTTCGTACTACTGCAGGTGAACAAAATGTTTACATCGTGTCACAGTTTATGTAATTGAATAAACAAATCATAAATTAATAATTATTTTTGTATATTATTTAATATTGACATTTTTTTTTATTGCGTATAGTATGAAGTATTCTCAAAATATTCTGAAACACTAATAAATTCGGGTTATACGTGTGGAAAAAATGCAAACTCATATATCGACAATAACGATCAGAATATCATCATCAGATTTAACGAATACCATAATTTACGCAGCTATGTATGAAAACACTACTAGTGGACAAGTTTTTTATTTTTATATAATTAATGATAATATTACCTACTTTGTTTTTCGGTTATGTAAATTGATTATCATCGAAACCTGTATACGTACTACGGTATAGTAAACGATGGCATTTCGTAATTATGTTATCACTAAGTGTGCCTGCTATTGCCTATGATACGTATTTTCCATATATTATCAACGGATCATACCTCGATAAATATTACTTAAAAAACAAAATAACAAATTATATAACAATATAAGAAAGCAACGATGTCGGAAGTTGTATTGTATATACCAAATAATATTATCCGACGACCGTTAACACGCGATCGAATAAAATTGACCGTGATAAAACAACTAAGTAAAAAAATTTCCAATATTTATTTATGTATATTTTTAAAAAGTACGATTGTAATATTTATCAATTTTAGGTGAGTACTATCATGATAAACAGAAAATCGCATCAATATTCACAATAGATACATTCCTTAAAAAAAAAAAAAAATATATTATTGAACATGCCAATCATCAAAGTTACAAATAAGCATAATGAATACCTACTTGAGTATTAATTATATAGTTTATTTTATCGTATATTTTTTAATTTTTAAGGAAAAATAGTTTTGGTACATTTATTTTTTTGCACCTAACTTAACAATATACATTAAACATTAATTGTTTAATATTTATTATTTGAATATAAAAATTACTACAGTTACTAATATTATACGTTCTGTGTTATGACGATATGCATAAAATTTAAATTATGCTAGTATGCATGTATGTAGGCATCATATGAATTAATTTACCTACTTCGTACGATAAGTAACATAAAAGTTCACTTTTTCACGTAATGTTTACTTTACATGAAAACATTACACGTATTACGTGCAATTTAGTATTGTTATACATCTAGTTATGTTAAATCGCAAGCAGTTATTTTGAAATATTAACTGGAATAATAGAATTTACTATAAATTGTAGTACATAATATTATATAATGTTTAAACAAATACCTTACTGTTTTTTTTTCATTCATAGTATTGTTAGTATTGTTTATGTACCAAAATCAAAAATAAATAAATTGACAGCACCACGACTGTTTTCCAAGAAACTTAGCAAATTACGTATATCATAAACAATTCTTGATCGTTTTTGCCAAACTTTACTCTCAGTACTCTCATTATAGTCTTATCATTGTTGGAATAAAATGATTTATCATTGAAATAGACATAGACAGACAATCACACAATTCTGGTAACTATCAGAACTTTTTTCTCCATTGTTTTTGTTATGAATTATTGTATACCGTAAAACATATACAGTAGGTAGAAGAAACATTGAGACAAGGTTTTATTGGAAAATGTTTGAACGCACAATGTAAAAATGTTATTGATAAGATTTTTGTAAAATGATTTGATCACATGCGTCCGAGAGAAAAACGGTGACGCAGCTTTTTACAAGAATATATTTTACAGTGAGATTTATGAATTTCAAGCCTGCTTCATACTAAACAAATAGCGATGTTTGATTTATTTTTGTAATTCAATAAAAGGAAAAAATATCAAATGTTATTCTAGAGGTTAACGGTCCGGTGATTTATGTAATGTATAAGCTTTCTGTGCTTGAACACAAGGCGCTTGTAATATCAGTGGAGACCTCGCTCTGAATTTTCATATCCAACAATTACCTACCTATACGATCAGTCATATTGTTAATGACCCAAGGACTTTATGTGATCTCTTAGAACACCTTTAACATAAATGTTTCCAAGTTAATAGTTTATACCAAACATAGGTGTAATATTCAGCAATTGGGTACACAATGTATTATACCCACTTAATTTAAAAAAATATATTCGTATCTTAAGTGTTGGTTGGTGATTATTCAGATTTATCAGATTTAAGTATCATGTTAAGTATTACATTCATTAAAAGGATTTTTAAAATTTGCTACATTAAATATGCTATAGTACTTATATATAAATATGAATTAATTTCATCAATATTATTAGAATTTACTACTTAAAAAAAAAAAAATATGAGATGAAAACTTTATGACATATATAATAGCTCTCACGTTCCACTTAGAACTTAAAATGCATATTACCGTCTTCTTCATTATTCATAAGTGATTAAATTAATTTTTTAATTTAATTTTCTGTTATTTTACTCCTTGAATGACTTATTTACAAAGCAAAAAATATTAGCTGCAAATATAGTATATTTTAAAGCTTAACATTGAAACAAGACTAAAATAAAAACGAAATATTTTATAACTTTATTTTATCATTACAGACAATACTGCACAGCTTATATTTCTCATTTGTAATTGGACCATTTGGACCTTCGGATAAAATGTCCTAAATATTTTATAAGTTTAAAGAACGTAATTGAGAAAATTATATCTCAAAATTAAAAAACCTAATATAGTTTAGGTACATTTGTAACGCAGTATTAGTTAAGGTAAATTTAATTTTAATGGTCTTAAGATTATCTTTTGGTATACATAAAATAATCTTTTTTAAAAAAAATACCGATTAATTATTTTCTCTTTTCTTTTTTAGTTAATAATTTACAATATTGTTATTGCTAAAATAGTATTTTCAATTTCTTGAATATCAATGTATATTGTATATATATATATATATATTTATTTTATTCTTCTTGTAAAACTATAATTTTAATATTTTTCACGGAAAATGTATAATCAGTCGGTAGTTAGATAAACCAAGTTATATAAACTCGTAGTACTTATTAGCGGACAATTAGAAAGAAAACTATCATTAAAAATGTTTATAATATTTATACTTGTATATAACATCATTATACATTTAACGAGTTGTAACAATCATTCGTCCGATTAAAATATTGACATATAAATGTATATAATTAGGAATGTTGGTGTGTGTAAATAATAGTATACAAACTCAAGTATACAGTATTATGTTTATTTCTATAAAAATTATTTTGACAGTTTCTTAATTATGAAAATAAACAATTTAATATTTTAAATTTTAAATTTTTAGTAGATATTAAATATTTTCATTTCATATTATTTAGGTAATATGTTTTTTTTACTAATTTTCAATTTGATTGCATATAATTTTTTTTCCTTTAAGACCTTTATTTAATTTATATTTATACATTTAAATTATAATTTGTGTTAAAAACTAAAAATAATTTTGTACATTATGTATTGGAACCATATAAATATTCATTTAAATTCGAACGTCCACAAAAAATCACTATAATATTAGTCATCCATTTTTATTGCAATATCTTCTTATATTATAATACAATTCAAAAAATTGATAAAATTGACGAAATACCATGTCCTCGACATTTGAATTGTAATAGTTATTTAATACTCATAAAATGGTAGTCGATATTCCGTAAATATTTTAGAATCAAAATGTCAATAGCACTAGACGATACTTCAGTATTAACGAGCGGATAAAAAAGAGAATATACTAGCTAACCACTAACCAGATGAATATCGTATTGATATGTTTAAACTATTCGATTGCGTCATAAATAATAATTAAGCGTTTCTCTGACAGAAAATATTCTTTCGTTATTAATTATCTCAATACCTCATTGTACAAGTAGAATGTATACAACACTTAAAATTATAAGTTCGCGAGTCGTGAGAAATATGTTACTATTAAAACTAACAAGGGAAATGGAAATGAACAAACGTTACATTTTATACTGTAAATATTTTTGAGAATTATTTATTCTTAGTCTTACATTGTATCATTATGATTACGTTCTATACAATTTTCATAAGTCGTTGTCTTAAATTAATTATACCTAATAAATATTTTGTTTAATTTTGCTAAAGCAAACCAAAATAATAAGACCAACTCTATGAATTAAAAAAATATGTATTAATTTATTGCGTATAGCTATATACAATAAGTCAACAACCATTGTATGTCTTAAGAACATGATTGTAAATCACGCATATTCTATTATAGCTAAAATATACACCGACAGAATTGTTAATAAGATAACTCTATAAATTTCATAGTCTCTCTACATGTGTAACATGTTAAAACTGTAGTCCGTAAAAACAAAACTGTAGACTTTCTAACTTAATATTAGTGCTTATCAATCTTTAATGGAATTATACGTAAATGTATTAAAATATTTTTTTTGTTTTTTTTTTTTTTCATAGTAAATAATGGATTGGTTTTTCTACAGCGTATAATTTTTTACTTAAACTTATCGCCTCCAGTAATATGTAAAAAATTTGAAATATTTAGCTATATTATTATCAAAATTCAATTATAGATTAATTATTGTCTAAAACATCAATCATAAAATTGAAAAGTAAACCCATAATAGATCAATGACAATGATAAAGCAGTATAAAGGCGTGGGCGTTCTCTTAAATACTGATTAATATATGAAAACCTTATTTCAAGGTTAAAAATTATTCTAATTTTACATAGATATACAGTGTTATTATAGAGTATATTTCTGATTTGTTTCTTAGATTTAAATATTAAATTTATTAGATTTCGTAAAGAATTTCGAGGTTAAATATTTAAATTAATATCAAGTAGAAATATAATGTAATTGCAATATATAATATGATACGTCTAGGTATATAACGCAAATCATATTTCTTAAAATTTGCATAATATTTGATTTAACATTTACTAAAAGAACATAATGTTATAATAACGTGTTTTTATGTCACATTGTATACCTACTTACATTAATTTTCAACCGGAAAATGAGTTTCGAACACAATTGTGAATATCGACGAACTCTACATAATGAAAATAGTTATTCCGTATTCATTGAAAACATTTCTGGTGAATATTTTATAATAAATTTGATGTATGATTAACCATCAATGCTCATGGGTGTATGCAAATTGGTAACTATACATATCTACATCGGGTAATTTCCAACGAATGATCGAATTGTCGTGTTTGTGTTTATATTTTAGCTACTTTTTAACCTATATACACTTGTTTCTAATTTTTTGTTACATATAAATGAGTAATATTGTATACATTTATGTGTATATGTATTTTTTTTAAATTGTTGCATTTTTTATGGATATTAGGTATTTGCATTACCTCGACATGATTAGGTAATTACTTTTATAGAACCGAAGAAGGTATAGTGACGTGTATCTTACTGCAGAAAGGCGTCCATTTATATATTACGTAATATATCTATTAATCCAGCATATTAAAATATATTGGGTAAACTTGGTGCCACCACTTGACGATTTTCGTCAATCACTTCGATCGATAAACGCCTCCGTGTAAAATAGTATCAAACGCAGTGGGTTTTCGAAATAATAATAAATGTGCTCCGAAAATAACGCTTACTTATATATATTTTTACTTCGTGACTAGACGCGTTCGTAAAGAGTCTAAATGCGCATATAATATAATGTATTAACGTATATTATGTATCAATAGTATCCATGCAAAGGCGTGAAGAGTATATATTCGATCAATCAATCCATCTTTATAGGTACCTACGTCAACATGCAAAACTATAATGATCAAGCTTAGGTCTTATATCAATGGATCTTTAGTAAAACCCGAATGGGGGTGACTATAAACATCATAAGTGCAGATTATGGCAATACATTATAAAAGATGATTAGAATAAAAAATAATAGTATTTTCAATCAAACATTCTCGCAAGTGTTATCCCGTTCTAGAATATCATATATTACCTTCTTCTTTTATTTTTGTTTATCAAAAACAAGGAACGGGTGAGAACTGTTTACCACAATACTATCATATCATCTAAATAAAACATTAAAACAATATAGGTACTCATGGAATTTAAAATGTATCCCTAAAAAACATAACCTCCTATAGGCCATCATATTATAAGAATTAAAACATCCTACTTTAGTATACAAGAAAAATCCTTTGAGTATGAATAATAGTGTTATTACAAGTAGTTATGGTCAGTATTTATTTATTTTTATTTAAAATCTTTTTGAGATTACTGGGCCTCACTGAAACAAACTCGGGAGTATAACGTGCTTATATTACTTATATTGTCTTCGGGTCGTTCGTGGCCAATTCGACGTGCAGTATAAATACGCGCGAAAACGACGAAGAAAAAATATACAAAATAAAATATAATATGATTTATAGCATTATGGACTATGGTCTGTATGTAAAATGCATTTTCATTAAATGTATAATATCTATAGTCTGTATACATATACGTACTACATAGTACACGTATCGCGTTAAATGGTCGGTCAATCCGAGTACACACGTGAAATTGTGGTTTTATTCGTAACCGACGGCAACAATAAATGCAATTATGTCTCGGTGCTCGGTATACGGTCGCGAACCATGAAAATCGGTCAAGGCCGCTCTTTTTTTTTTTGTACATACACCTTCATATCTACTTACCTGCCTGCCCGGTTAACTACACCACTGACCAGCGACCACACGATAGAAGAACTCGCCACACTCGTTTTTTTTTTGTCATCCATCTTCTCGACGACGATTATCGTTGAGATTTTTTTTTGTTTTGATGTGACTGCTATTATAAGAAATTAGACGACCATCATCGTCATTCTCTAATATATATATATATATATATAATATACCTAATGGCTAATTTATATTATTTGGAACGATAAAATTTTAATGGTCCTGTACCTGTAATATATACAGCGAGTTTCTACAACGAATATTGCCGTTAAGACAAAAATATTCTATGAATGGCGTAAAAACGAAATTGCAAGTATTTTTTTTCTCATTAAAAACACGATTTTTTATTTTTGTACTTCAGGTTAGACATTTTTAAATTAAAAATAAATCTTCCGTGATATTTCTATTGCATGGTCCATAATATGTGAAATAATATGTAACGTGATTCTTGCCCCATTTTCAATATGATGGGTACCATTTGGTACCAGTATGTCATAATCAAAAAATGATGTGACCTAATATCGTTCGATAAACACCGTAACAAATGGAGTTGCCAGCAGGCACGTACACAGAAAATCATTTCAATTTTCGTAGATGAAGAGGAGTGTGGAATAAATAATAATCAAAATAAATTATGATTAAAAATGATTTCTTCATAACAAACTTTTCCACAGGGATCAGCAGGTATTAGAGAGTATGTCTATTGGAAAAACTATACGTGGACAGTAAGTACCACATAAGTAGATCTAAGTAGACATTTTTGAAAATTTCTGCTTTGAAACACTTCACCAAGTGCGTTCATTCTGATGTCGTGACATTATTTGTAGAAACGCCCTGTAAAAATGTAAAATATATTGAACACATTTCGTGCGATGTATATATGTAGAACTTCGTGATGGATGGGACGTTTGCCAAACAACCACTTTGGGCTGAAACCAAGTTTATGCATGTCGTTCAATTGAAAAATTAATGACTATATTATATACGCACTATATATTTTAACAAAAAAGCTCAATTTATTTCGCAGTTTGAAATAGTGTACTTAACTATAATGCAAAACTTAGGTATACACGAACGGTTCATCAGACCGTTGAACTAACACGCAAAGACGATGATGATAATAGTTGATATTCATTTATCAATTGGCAGTTTTTGTTTTGTTTTTATTTTTTTGCGATCTTGTTAGTTATACAATATCTCTTTCGCATTTAATAATTGCTACAAGTGGTTAAAACTCAAAACACGCTATGGCAATAAAAACTTACATACACTTCGATCGAGCAAATGTATACTTAAAACTGTGTTTCTGATGATTTATACATATATAATTAATGTGTATACTATATAGTAAGGTATGTAAAATAAAAACAAACAAACTATGAAAGATTTATAAAGGATGATAATAGACATTTTTTGTTGTATTGATGAAATAAATTTTGCACAATACATATTAAAGCAAATATTGAGTCAGTAAAATTATTTATTTTTTTCAGAGATACACGCAGTTGACGAAGTTACCATTACATAATATTCATGTTATTTGCAAAGCTGCAAGTAGGTTCTTGTATCTACATTACCTCAAAAATTCCAATTATGTCACTTATTTGCCTCTTTTATTCATTCGATGATTCAAAAATTTTTCTCGGGCAAAACTATAGAGCCACCCGACAAAGATTCGTCGGACTCGTGGACTTGACTACCACATGGTCGTTTCAAATAATAAATGCAGACATTCTCGAAAAAGTAAAAACTAATGTTCGTTTTGGTTTTTACTCTTTACCCGAAAATGAGTTTAGAAAACTTTCTCGGTTGTAGACTTTAATAGAGTACTTAATTACTTCTCTCGGCGAAGTCACCAGCTATAATATTATAATGATACCTAAATGGTATATTGTCGGTCGATTGCCCGGAACGAATAATATAGCACAGCTGGACGTGTGTACAATAATAACAACAACAAACTCGACGGTGGCGGCGGCGGTCTTGTGCAATAATAATGTTATACCGTACCTACACAGTGCAGCACGAGTTTATGCCGCAGCTGATATATTTAGGTACATGCCATAATTTATACAAGACCATTGTTTATTTGTTGGTCGTCGTTACTTGCTGCTTTCGTTATTAATTACCTATATTACTAGTCCGTCGAGATGTATCGATTAGAATACGGCGAGTGAAAGTATGTAATATTATAAGTATATAATGTGTACTAGAATAGTAGGCAGGTTTATATATATATATAAAGAGCGCATACGTATATACCGCGCTACATCTATAATGCCGTGCCGTTTTCGTTTTTCTCCGGCTCCAACGTAGTGCGCTTTAGTCATGCTCGGAATCACTTATTATTATTATTTATGAATATTGAATTGTAGTATATCGATATACAGGATGGATGATTTACCATGTACACTCACCCCTACTTTTTCTTTAATGATCAATTTTCTTATTTTCGAAATTTTTAAAATTACATAAGTAATATATTTTTTATTACTTATACACTATTTAACAAATGCGTTGTACCCATCCGAACTTGTTCTTTTTTCAATGAAGCAAATGATCTTTTTAAATAAGTACTTGAGTATTTGAATATATGGTTCTTAAGCATGCTTAAAAATTCCAAGGTTAGGTGAATAAGTTTATTATTAATTGAATAATTGGAGGTGGACATGCTGGTTGAATCATCCTGTTTATATATACATTATATAGACAGAAAACAGAAGGATATTTTAAATATGCCTAGGCCATAACTGGTGGCAGGAAGTTAAAGGGCCTCTCCCCAAGAAAATTTGATCAGAGTACGGCATTGAATTACACTCATCAATAAAGTTACATCTGATGTTATCTCGTATTACAAAAATCCCCTTCCTCACTTATGTAATTAGTATTAATAAATAATAAAATAGACAATGTTGTAGGCGCAAGTCGATTTCTATTTAAGTCCAATTCTGTTGTCGTTTTTGATTTTGCAAAACCTTTTTGAATTCGAACGGATTGTTATATAATGTAAACGTCACATTTTTTTGAATGACGAGCATTATTTATAAAATATCAATGCGTGGTGAAATTTCGAAATGCGTGCATACGCTACCCGCTGTACAATAATACTTACGCATTGTCAATTGTAATCATTATAAAACTAATAACATTATAATAGGTAATTGAAAATTGTCACACGAGCCAAAATAATCATTATAAAGAATATTCTCATACCTCCAAGTACTTATATTGTTATTGAATTGATTAATTTAGTGATACATCAATACATTATTGTAAATGTATTATCATAATATTTATTTTACTTTAATCTATGTATAATTATTTATTTTATTAAAAAAATAAATGTTAACCAAATTGTAGAGGATTTTTTTTTAAAGTATCTTAAAAAAATATCATTATCAGTGAGTTCTTTGAGGAGAAAAGCGAATTTAGAGTGTTATAATCTCCCTCCCCGTGACCTTATTATTTTTAATCCTTAGTAGAGTATCTATGGTACCTAATGATGATAATGTGATATATTTTATATTTTAAATTTTAAATTTTAAACCAAAACACAAATTAAACCTTTCCCTCCCCCCAATTAAATCACTTCTGGGCCAACAACTGCTTTATTATAATTATTATACGCAGTTGCACGTTATATACGTCTATCCACCCAACAATATTAGACTTTGTGACATATGCCTTGTAATAATGTTGTCATAGTACAAATACACATAGCAATTGAGGTCAGTTATAATTTGGGGTGATATTCAATAGATTTATTGCTATTATAGCTTACAATTATTATTGACATAAATAGTTCATACATTTCTTAACCACATTAAAATAAATATCAGTAAAAGTTGAACATTATTCGCTATTAATTATAATGTATAACATTTCTATACATTCAAGCTTTCTAGAGTTCTGTAAATTTCTCTACTGCGTCTCCGTTCATTGGTGATTACCGATCATTTATTGTTTCAATACGGGGTCTTGCTCAATAATGTATAGTGTATACCTACGTATAAATAATATTAAAATTTAAAACAACCGCGCACATTCGCCCTCTAGACTTAATATTATACAAACACTTAACTACAAACAACAGTATTGACCATTTCATAGCATGTAAGTTTAACAATTGGAAACTTCATAATTGTTTATTAATGTTCAATTGTCGTTTTGTATAGACTATATAGATACATATTGCGCGATATTCTCATGCCACTTTTAACGAGTACTATGATAAAAACAATTCACTTCAGTCGTTATACTGTAGGTACTCGAAGGAAATCAATTGACAACAAGGGAAAAGTTACACTTACCAAAAGTAACAAACATTTTAATAATAAGTTAGTTTTAGATTATATTATTATATGTGGGTTGTAGCGTGTGGGTAATAGGCAATAGGTACACATATATTACATATATATAATATTCTCAAGGTTGTACACCATGATTGGATTGAAACGTTATTTTATTTTTTTATTAAGTCAATATACTTTTTTGGTTTATTAATAATAAATACTCTTCGACTCTTTTGCGTAACGTAATATTCAATCATATATAGTTTCGTTATCGTTTCGTTTTATTTACGACAAAATCGTAAAAAGTGACAAAAAGGGCTAAATTTACGATAAAATATATTTATTATTTCTAAAAATGTTATTCCAACTTTTAAATTATGAAGCAGATAATGTCACCGATAAGACTAAAAATATATACCAATGTATATTTTCTAAAGTATGAATATATTTTTCTTACGTTTTTCTCTAATTATTTGTAATATTTTAAGTGACGCTCAGATGAATAAGTAATAAGTAAGAACTATTTAGGCATATAGTTATAATAAGAAATTTTTTAAAAAGATTTTTATAATAAGTTATACAAATACGATAAAAACAAATATCTATACTTCTATAATAATAATAATATATAAAGGATACTTCCCATCATAATCTGTATTTTACTAAATTGGTTTAACCAATAAATCAAATTTATTTTGTAAATTTGTCTAAATCTCTAAATGTTTAAATGTACATAAAAATAATAATATAAATAAAAATAAAAATAAAAAAAAGATAAATAAATGATTTATATTATAAATCAGTATAAATAAGAGCATATTTAATAATAAATTTAATGATAATTAAGATTATATCAAATAAAATTTCCAAATTTTTAATAAATAAAATAGTTTCAACGACTTTTTTAGAAATAATAAACAAAATATGCTACGGAAATTATACTTATTCTATTGTTTCTATTAGAAGTTGATGCAATAAATATAAGTTAAACGTTATGGTACAGGGCTGTTATATTATATATTGCATACTTTCTATTAATGGTGTGTAAGTATTAATTAAATATGTTAAGATAATGTATCAATATTTAAAAGTAATAAACAAATAAAAATCGTAATTCTTATTATGAAAACCTAGAGGATAGGTCAGTATAATATTGCTATTTTAATTCTTACACAATTACGTATACAACCTATAGGTATGTTAAACCGGATTCATATCTACGTCATTACACACTTCAAGTAATCAAATGAATTATTAAAATACTCATCAACATTTCTCATATACTTTTTATATCATACGAAATCGTATATTTTGAAAAATTAAGTTATATCAACCTATCAATTATAATAAGTACTATTTTTTAATCACTGCAAGTATCAAGTCAACTAATTCACAGAGATTTGATTTTACCACTCAAATTACTCAATATTTGTTTTATATATTTTATGCATTGTTCAGTTTAAGAAGATTTTAATTCTTCTATACCCATATAACATTATATAATATGAGTATTAACTAAAGTAATGCTTATGTACAGTTTGCCTTTGGGACGTAATATCAATGTGAAATTATTTGTTTATTTATTTCCTTACAGAAAAATACTGGACCTTACAAAAAAAAAAAAATTATTTTTCAGCATATGAACATCAGTTTTTTATGTTTATGTATTTTTTTTATTTTATCATATTATTTATTCGTTTTTTATTTAATGTAGGAGATACTAGCAGTTGAAAATATTATCTGAAAGAAATGTATTTATTGGTAGGACTAAAAGTTTAGTTCCTTTTTTCGATAAAATGTATTTTATAAAAACAAGCAAGTGTAAATATTTTACAGAAATAGTCTTTTATGTTAATAATAATATAGTTATTAAAATAACAGTAATATCAACAACAAAAACAGAGGGATAATTACGTGGTTAAAATGCTTATTATTATTAGTAGTAGTAGGTAGTAGATTGTAGTGACTACAATATATATATATAGTTGTATTTTCAGAAGTTCTGAGACAAGCATTTTACAATGATATATTTATTTTAGTTTATATGTACATATAATATGGATTAAATTAAACGATGGACGAAGCTCTTACCCCTACCCACAACGATAGTTATCAAAATACAAATACAAATTATTATTTACATAATTTACGTTCAATATATTATTATAGTTTGCATCTGTTAAGTAAACGAAGAAGCTGATAAACACACATTTATTCATCAATGGCAAATTAATACATGGTTGAATGATATAATTATTCTCTTCCCACGTTTTCTACGGATAAATTAACAAATAACAATTCTTATCATCCAATATTAATATCATCAATTAGATTATTAGTAATAGTAATACTGTTGTAATAAAGTTTTAAATTATATTTAATAATATTCTTTTGGGATTTATTTTCCATTAGTATTTACTTGATAAAAATGTTGCATGGTTGTGGGGGGAATCGTCAGAGTCCCCAAAGCTCCCTCCCCATATTTAAGTCAATGTATATATAATTATTAATTATTAACTTTGTTTTTTTTTATTTTCAATATAATTATTAAAGAACAATAATTTTTAATATTTGATAAAAAATTGTGTACTTATATTTATGAGGTTTTTAGGTTTCTGTAAAAACAACTAAGGTTAGGGAAATTTTTAAAAATGTTCAAGTTTTTACTAGTTAAACAGAAATAAAAATGAATCTAAACTATTATTATGGCAATTTAAAAAATATTATTCTCAAGAACTTGATATTTATCAACATTACCTATATACCTAGGTCTATTAATATTTACTATAGTCAATGGCATTTTCAAATTATTTGAATTATTTTTAAGCTATTTATACCACGATCCTATTATTTATACTGTAAAAATATTATATTAACTTTAATTACTAAAAAATTAAAACCAAGGTTTTTCGTATCATCCGTATCATGGTAAATGAAACACTTACTTTATTAAATAAATGTCGAAATAATCAAATCATTATTTTTTTTAATAATAAGCGTTTTAAATTTTAAATTTTTAAATACAATATAATATACAGAAATAAGTATAATTACCAAATACTGCAAATAGAATCGTTTTTTTTTCTAATTCAATCATAATTTATCATCGCACATTATCTTAAAAATGTTAGTTTAAATAATAAATGCTTCATTGCCGATGCTTATAACACCTACGTGGTTACTCTACCTATTTTTTTTAACATTGTAAATTAAATAAGAATTTTAAATCGTCATGGATTATATGAAATAGTTGACAACGAATTCACTGTATCTGTATTTTTGTTTGAAAATACTACAATGTAAAAAGAAGTCTGAATATTTAAAATTATATAATACAAAAGATTGCTTTGAATAACTAGATATTGTAATCCAAATTTATAAAAATTGTAAATCAAACCGGTTAGTATGAACTGAGCTGAAATAACATATTTTTGTGGAAGACCTTGGCCTATGTAAGATTTGGATGATCTGATGACCAAGTTAAGTTTTACATTTTTTGTAATAAAACTTGAAATAGAAATGTGCAATGCATTATAACGCAAATTATAACTTTAAATATGTAGTTCAAACTGTACCTCAATAAAAAATGAAACAACTTAAATAACTACACAAATAATAAATTGAATAAATTACTCAAAAAATCTAACTCAAATTTTAACTTTACTAAAAAATATATTTTCTATGTGTATACTTTGAAATATTACATTCTACAAATTTAATTTAATGCTTTAAATAGTTGTTTTAATAACCAACATTATGAAATTATGTATTATATTTACTGTGGATAAAAGATGTTTATAATTATTAATAACTTCCTATTCATTTTTAATATTTATATATTATTATCACGTATTATATTAGCATACAACGATTAATTACAATACCTAGAAAAAAAGGAAACATACTTTATATTTCAATGTTAAATATATATTTAATTTATATTTTCAAATATTCCAACTTTTTACGGTTAATCATTAAAAAAATATAAATAGTGTTTTTTTTAAATATAATATATAAGTGCACATATTATTAATATTTATTATTTATCACTGTAGCGCATTTAAGTTATACAATGTTCATTTGTATAAATGTATAATATTATGTAACACAAGCACACAGTGATGAATTATACACGTATGAATGATATATACTCATACTTAAAATAGCAGCGTAGGTTATAGCTATTAAAATACAAAATTTATTACAGAACGCAGTAGTATAATTCCATTCTGTTTTAAATCAATACCCTATAAAAATGACTTTTATCGCCAATGTGTCGACGCCACGGCTACTAGGTACTTACACGACGTCCTGTATAGTAATATATGATAATATTATTAACCATACAAGAAATTTGAGATTTTTATTAGGCTCTTGTCTAAAATAAAAATATTAAAAATTATAAATAATTACGAATTTAATATTCATGTATCGGCAAAAAAATGTATTAATTATTTTGCTAATTTAAATTTATGAGCATTTTGACAAACTATGACCACAAAATAGTAAAACAATTGAAAAATAAATTTTTAAATAATATTGCATATTTCATTAACATAAACGTATTTAGGCTCTTGTCTTTCAAAGGACCTTTAGTTTGTTCAGACTTGTTTCAGACTTTGCCCCTCTAACCCTCAATACTGCATTTTTTCTTTCGTAAAATTCGTTACCACTCATTAACATCGTTGCTCAAATTCAGTAGTATTTTTTTTTCATGGCCTCCGCTTTTTCTTAGTATTAATTTTAACGTATGGTCCATAATAAAATATGTAACTATATTTAATAGTGAACTTATTTTTTAATGTACCACATATTATGTACATAATTATATTATTACCGTTGAATTTCTCAAGTTTAATTATCTAGCTTGTGTTTGTTTTGTATGTATATTGTAGCAGTGCAGTAAACAAGAGCTGAGCGGGGGCTGCGGGGGTACCTAAAACTATTGCTTAGCCTTGGATAGCACAATACGGTATAGTAACATGAGAATTATATACCTAAATATATAATTATGAGTTCATTGTCTAAAAGATGTTTTTTGTTATTGAAAACGACGGAATATCATGTGATGTTTGTTATGAAAAAGCCAATATAACCACACGACTCTGATATTCAGAATGATTTCAAATAAATGCTGCCACGTTATTATCAAAATAACGACTTAAGTCTAATCAGTCAACTCCAGATTCCACTCGCTACGCTCACTCCTCCGATTTAAGGTATATTCATCAGAAAAAAATTATTAATTTATACAGCGATCAGACAAGTTTATATTATTACATTATTTACATTCAAATATGGAGTTTCACCAAACTTTTCGACTTACAACCAATCCAAGCTATTCAATCTGCCTTCGGCAAATAGTCTTTACCTCGTTATTCATCAAAAATAATAACCTCACAAAATTAACCAAATCTAATACATCGTTTGTCATTCAAAATTATTCAGTTATCCCATCATATAAATCTGTTAATAAACCGACTTTCCTGTTGCACCCACCATTCTCGAAAACCCCTACCTACAGAACG
Source organism: Rhopalosiphum maidis (assembly GCF_003676215.2). NCBI lineage: Eukaryota > Metazoa > Arthropoda > Insecta > Hemiptera > Aphididae > Rhopalosiphum > Rhopalosiphum maidis. The sequence continues at coordinate 8,872,374 of NC_040878.1, forward strand.
TGACATCTAAAACGAAACTGTTACCAAGAGATTTCCTAATGTAACACCTATTAGGTGGCACTAGTGCACTACTGAACTACCTTTTATTCTCGTCACCAAACAAAATTTCTGATTTTACTTATTTATGTAAAGATTGTAATTATATTTTAATAAAAAAGAAGCCGAATCAAGATAATTGTATAAAGCCATACCAGCAATACATAAAAAATAAAAAAAACCGGTGAAATCACTGTACTGTTGCTGTAGGTATATAGTAGGTGTCGAGTGTACCTCGTAATTGAGTATATGATATAGGTCAATATAATGGATGTGTTAAATTTGAATTCAAGAACAATTATTAAATACATATATAGTCTATACAATGAATACAATTTTAACAACTAGTTAAGTAAAAGCGTATTATTATATCTGCAATAGGTATCAATACGATAAACTATGTGCTATATCATATTATTCATATTATATAGGTGGTACAAATAGCTTAAAATCTATTTAAATGTTATGAAAATATTTGTGTATACTATGTATACTAAAACCTAACGGTATAGCTAATAATATTATAGAGAATAACAAAAATCGTCATGTCCTCGCGAATAATATTTTCCGAAGTTATATACTTATATACATTTAGTATTTACATTACATAATACTCGTAATTTAAAAACTTTCGTGATGACCATTATTACAAAAAATTATGCCTGTATTTTAATATTTTTAATTTTATACATTGGCAACTTATAAGAGATCGTGTTATGTTATGTTAGATCGTTAAATTATCAACCTTCTTTACCGAGCATAAAAATATTTATCAACGTTTTTTATGTGAGAAAACTAAAACAAATTTAATTTCTATAAGTAAATCAAAAGATATAAAATATTTTGAAAATTGTACTATGACATGAAACACTAATGAAAAATAGATTTTTTGCAAACTCCAAGTATTAGTTTTTCTTTACTATTTAAAAAAAGACAATATTGAAATAAAAAGTATATTAGTAATTTTTACTTTTGATCTCCCCCCACCCAAAGTACCAGCTATATCCAATTATAGATCCAAGTATAATACGTAAGTGTTATTCGACAAAAAAAACATGTCATTGTAGACCCATTACATTATAATCACTTTATACTTAGAATCTGAAATGGCCTGTAATTTTTTTTTAATTAATGTCATAGTTTTGGGGCATGAGACATACCTAGTAACTACTCAATTTTTTAACTATACTCTTATTTATTCTTGTGAAAAACAAAAAAATAATAATTCGCTTACTATAATTGCTGTTGCTATTATAACTGACATATTATTTCACGAAAAGTTGTGATGAGAGATGTTGTTGGTTCTTTCACGGCGAATTTTTGTTTTTTTTAACAACAAATTTAGTAGCACACGCAGAGTGTCATTGTCAACTTTAAAATAATATGAATATATGATATATTAGGCATTAGCGTAAGTGGTCATCGTGTTATTCATATTATAATATATATTAAAAAAATGTTTAAAACTGTATGTAACCAATACAATTGTAAGTCGCCACTTATTTATGGTAATGAACTTAGGTTTTTTTTATGTCATTAAATATTTAGTAATATTATATAGTTATAATAGTATGTTGATATATGAACATAATATATAATTCATACTTCATAGTTCAATAAACTTAGGGTTTTGTTATTCTTTTAAACATTGAACACACATGCAACTGTAGTTAGTGGCCGAAAAAAAACAACCATGCGGAATTGTATTACCCTGCAATCTGACAACGTTGGTGCAGATAATAAGCGGGAAAATACATATTTTAGATAAAATTATAAATTGAATACAATTTGTTCGTATATATAGCTTCAAAATCGTATTTAACTAATTTAAAATAAAAACATACACTACACGGAAACATATTTTAATAAAATAATTGTATAGATTTAATCATAGTATAGTTGGTCTAGGTAGTTTTTTTTTTTAGGTGGAGTAGCGGAAGACAAAAATCTAATTTTCATTCAAAAAAATAATAAAAAAAATTTTTTTTTTTAAATTATAATACTTTTCTGGAAAAAAAATGTTTAATTATTTTAAAAAAATTCACCTATTATGTATATTTGTACTGGAATTATTCAATTAATATAGAATATAAACATTAAACATTTACAAATTATTCTCACATTTCTACATTTTGGAGCTATCGTAGGTATATGTATACTCGCGTGCAAATGCCTCGTTTACTACTTTGACCAATAATAACTATAATTTCATGTAAAATAATATTTCTATAACAAAAAGATTTATGGTTATATAACATTAGGACAGACGAGACGGGCGACACAGGCGTACGGCTACATAAGAGAGGTATGTATTCTTATTACACCTACGTACCTGTAAGTATATTACATAGAAACCCGAAATCTAATTTATCATTTATACTCCGTCCGGAAAACCCTCGTGAATAATTTATACCCATCAACGCTACATTTCGTTTTACACATATTTATATACATATAACATTTCGGTATATTCATATATATTAATATATAGTTACTACACGGTCTGCTTTGTTGGCATACATCAAGTACTTATCACACTCTCATATACATTTTAACACAGTTTCTTTCGTTATTAAATTTGTTTTATTAAATTAGGTAACTGCTATAGGTAAGCACCTATAAGTAAAAAAGAGCGAGAGAGAACAGACTCTGTGTACGCTACTTCTGTTGAACCGCGGCGGTGTTTGATAGCGGATAAATTTTTTATGGTTACAATTTGAAGTTGCGCGGAAACACTTGCTGGCGCGTCATGCTAACCGCCGTCGTCGGGGTGGTGCTGCTGCAGTGTTACGAATCGACCGTAACAGCTTTTCAAGTATCGCAAATTGGACAGAGAGACGCGAGAGGCTGTCTGTACAATGTTATATATATATATATATATATATATATATAAACAGTATAGTTTACTGGTTAATAGGTGGTAGATATATTTATATACCTAGTATATAGTTAGCCGTGTGTTGGTTATAGGTTGTCGTTATGTACGGTTAGAATATGTACCTATATAGTTTAGTAAACACGTAGTAAATAAATAATATATAATACGAGTAACTACACGTTTAAAACCCAAAGACGAAGGACGAATGCAGTTGAAAAATGTGCATAAAATCGTACCTGAAATCACAATAATCTACGAATATGCAACATAATAATGATGAAAGATATCTATTTTTGCAAGAACCCTTCAAAACCTTTTTTTTAATTTTCCAGCATATTTAACCTTTAACAAACATTAAATTAATAATTGTCACAAACTTACTGGCGGAATTAAATTAAGATATATAGGTAGTTACGTCGTACAGCAGGATTACAGAATATATTCTTCTTCAGAATATTATGAAATAAAATACACCTACATATCGGCGAATATTTAAAACCACTGAAAAAAGATAAAATCTAACCAATCACTACGATAAGAAAAAATATTTAAATGTATGATTTTATGCATAAAAAATAATTAAGCTACTCTTATAATATATGATGAAACTATTTTCAAAAGCACAAAAAATAAACATTATCATATAATAATATGTATTAATATAGTATAAGTATGATAAAAATATGTATTTTTTAAAACAATACTTCTCAAATCTGAGATTTTTACTACTTTATAATTAGCATGATTCAAATTCATATTTTGAAAGGTTTGAAATTTAATTGATGCATTGTCATATCGAATAGTTTAATTATATTTGTAGTGAACATTATGTGTATAATAATAATATATTATAAATATTTCAATATTCTATGTAATTGAAATGTAATGAAAGCGTTGTGTCCAGAGGCGATCTCTAGGTAGCTACTTCACTCTTTATGGGATAGGTCAACTGGGACATTAGTCTTAACCCCTAGAGCTCAAGCGCAAATTTCAGGGCCCCGCGGCCCACAATCGACCATCGTGAAAATTATAATGTACAAATACATCAGTGAAAGACTGTAAAATTGAAGTACATAGTATCAATTATTTGGACACATTAACATTTATATATGTGATATAACCTAACTAATAACTAAATATATCATAATCGTAGATAATAATAAGTAGTAATAAGTAATAACCAACATTATATTTAATATGAGAAGTTATGACTTATGTTAAAATTACCCAATTACAAACAAAACCAAATTACTATAAGTATTGGTTTAATGCTAAGTTTTAATGTAATAATATCCAATATGCATTTATCTATAATATAAAATATTATACATACCTATTACATGTACTTACAGTTTTAACATAATCCATTTATATATATATTTATTTTCTTTAATATTTTGTAAAAAAAACATATTAGATATTACTATACATTTTATTTTGGGGGAAGTGATGCTCACGATATTCTATATATTATAGCGGAGTAGCCGAATAAAAAACTATATTTTACTGATAATTATAACTTTTATTATTAGTTACAAATTATAATATGTTCTACGATAATCACAATATAAAATATAAATGTATTAATACTTTATAATATCAAATGTAGTTTGTAGTTCTACCACATGAAATAGTAAATGCTATATAATAGTTCTACTGCGATAATAATATACAATATACGTCTTCTAAACTAGTAAAGACAAGAAAACTTCCGAAGTTTTTAAGGTTAAGTTTAATTTAAAACTCCTTGAATACGGAGTAAGTAAACTGTGTACATTCATATAGGCGTTGAGAATACATCAAGTTGAATGTGGGATACCGGTAGGTATGCCATTTGTGTAGAGGTCATTTTATTTCCACGTAAATTAATATTTATTATATTTTATGGGTACTGTTGAATATTTATTTTTATCTAAAAAAAACAATTTATCTAAAAGCCAAAAAGGTAATTCATACATGGATATGACATGACATATTAAATTTAATATTTTTTAGCGTGGTTAATACATATTAATATTAAACAATTAAATTATCAGTCATATTTTTTTTTTTATAACAATTCGATTGTTGCAGTATATTATGTGCTTAACCGCTCAGTGTACATAATAATATATTAATATAAACATCCCGTGGTGGCGTTTATAATGTCATCCCACACACTATTAAACACCCGTTCCGAGTCGAAAATCAATAATCTACTAGTAAGTTATTATAGTAACGTACATGAAATTAATTAAATATGGTGTGAAAATCGAGCTACAGTAAAACATTAGGAAAATAGGAAATAATAATTGAACGCTTATTAATAGTAATTTCAGTAAAACTTCTAAACTATGAAGACTGGCTACAAGATAAAGTCGTATTATAGAAAAATTCACTAAATAGAATTAAATAAATTTGATTTTAATTTAGTTATGACTTATGGTTCTCAAAAAAGACAATTTTATATGGAAGTTTCATTGTTTATAATTTTAAAAACTAAAATACAACTTTAACAGTTTAACTATATAATAACATTCATAACTATACTGTATTATTGTGGTTAATATAGTTAAAACCATATATATTTCATGCTAAACGGGAGTTTATTTTAAATGTTCATTTCATCTTTTGCAGTTCTGCTATTGTTGATCATATCTATATTTTATCCAATTCTAATAAATAGGAGAAATATTATTATAATACTTACAATACATAGTATAAATTACATAATATTAAGTGATTTATTATCGAAGAAAATTATTTTTTTCAAAGAGTATTAACGTTACTAAAAATATTTTTTAAGTTTTACTTTTTTAAATTAAAATTAATTTTATTTTCCGAAGCAGGAAACTATTTGAAGTATATTAATACATCAAATTCAAATCAAGTTTTAGACAAATAATTAATTAGTTAAAAGTGACTAAAGTTTAGATGAGTACCTACACCATTGTGGATCAACAATTTGTGAGATACTCCTATACTGCCCACTATATATTCATAAAAACTTTAAATACCTATAACTAATAAACTACTTGTTCAAAATCGATTTTTGTATATCAAAATACTCCAAAAAGTTTGGAATAAGAAAAATAAAAATATGTATTGTTATAGCAATTTTTCTTTTGAGGGATCTTTTATTTAATCATATATTATTATAATAAGTACCTATTTACATTTGATTTTAAAAATCAAAAACAAAATACACTACAGTTTGTTGAGAACAATAACACACACACTTGTTGTTGTCCCATTTCACTTAACGACTTGGTAAAAGTTTACGTTGACGGGTGGTGATCAACTGGCCGTATAAAATTACAACAACCTAAATTAAATTTAAAAAAAATGTATATAGCCCAATATTTTACCATTTTATAAGTACATATCGTGCATGATAGATTACTATATCATTATATCTCACTTGTCTCATTCGACAATATGTAGGAACTAGTAATGCCTTGGGATTTGTATAATGTAAAATCGATAATTTTCGTTAAAAATACATCTTATCTGGTGTATAAAATATTGGCCGGCGATAATAAATTTGGGTCACTTCATTTTCTATGCTGCAGCGGCGATTAGAGCCTGCGCGTGTTGCAGATGGAATACTGCGCAAGTACATATATAATATGTTTAACTGCATCGCGTCGTTCCAGGTCCAAACAAATCGTCGTCACTCTTGAACTCCTTACCCTATATTCTGAAGCCGTGATTTCGTCCATTATTTTCTTAGTAATAATCAATAACCATAATATAATGTTACCCTCGTCCTACTTCTTAATTTGACGGAATTGTACCTATATATTATTATAAATATTTTAAATTAATTTTTATAGGTTTTCCTGTAAATTTAAATTTCCTCACTTATAACTATCAGAGACAGTGTAATAGCATAAATAACAATGAATTTGTAATATTTATTGTTAAGGAACGCAAAGCGCAATATAATACGATTAGGTGTTTATATAATAATTAAATAAAATATTGTTTATTGTCTTTGACACTATAATTTCAGTTTCTCGGAAAATTATTTAGTGAAAACTTTATAAATTATTATCAAAGCATAATCGTCACAAAATTCGACAAAAGTTGATTGTAAATATTAGAATTTAATAGGTACCTTAGATAAAAAATAAATACTTCGTGAAATGTACGACTTAATAATTGTATAATATCGCAGTATATGCGATATACTACTAGCATGATAGTGGTGACAAATTCACATATTACTATAATTAATTTTACTAGGGATTTGAAAAAACAAAACAAAATAATATTATCATAACAAATTCATCTTGTACACAAACGGTTACAATGCGATGGCGAGGTCATAATGTCATATAATAATTGGGCATTAGGTAAACCAATAAAACGTTCGCGTAAAATAAATATAAGTACCAACACGTCGTGTAAATACCTACGTATATTGGATGCGTATACACCACGAGTTTGCGGCAATATTTGGTTTCACGATTCTTGAGATTTCATCACGAAACGTATTTATGTATATATAATATTATATTAGGTATATGATATATTGTACGTGCTATTTATTCGTACCCATACGATTATTACACTTGAATTGTGTATAATAACACTATATATATGTAGATACATATATAAAACACGACTCACGGCCATTTCGCCTTTTTGATCTCCGTAACGTCAATTGAAGAAATCTTTCAATATAATATGTTCTCGTCGCTCCACCTGTACATTATAAATTATAATATAGTATCGTTATAATAGAAGGGGCTATACGATTTAGATGTTCAGTAGAACCTCGATTATCCGAACTAATTGGGACCGCACCTAGTTTGAATACGCAAAAGTTCGGGTATTGGAAATAAAAAAAAAAATTTTTTAAACAGTCAAACATTTTATATTATGTACATAAATAATATTTATTTTATTATCATTATTATTAATATTTCATTAGAAATAAATTAGATACGTATAGGAACATATAATATTTGTTATTTTTTTTTGACAATATTATTGATTTTTATTTGACGATGAGCTGCAACACGCTTTTCTGCAGCCAAGTCACGGATACGAGCGTTCGGATACGCTAATTGCAGTTCGGATAATAGAGGGTTCGTATAACGGAGGTTCGGATAATCGATGTTCTACTGTACTACAATTTTTCCTCTAAGGCGACTTCGATACAATGATTTTTCATCTCACACTACTCTGATTTGTACCAACAACAGATACTTCAAATACGAGTACCATATTATACTTTATTTTGTGTTATTAATATTTTCAGTAATACTTAGTCTTTTTTTTAGATTACACGCATAATATTATAGATGCGGTTTAATATTATTAGTGTTGTATATATAATATTACCTCAATGTTCTTAAAAAACGACCAACATATTATTATATTCATATCAATTAATACACAGTTTTAATATTATTAATTACATGTTATTTGTCGATATTAAATATTATAAAAAATTATAATAGAAGAATGAACAAGCATTTTGGTTAATTTGTATTTATTTGAAGTCGAGAATACAATATTCATAGTTTTTTTTTTTTTTTAACACAATATTACACATTTGTAGCTTACAATACAGGAAAACTAAAATAATTAGTTACACACATTTTGAAGGCATAAAATGTTATCATTATTTTTACATATTTTGATGTCTTGTTATTACATATTATTATTATTATTATTGCAGCAGGAGTCGCGTGCGGTCAGTCATTTACGCGCGCGTGTACCTCTGTAAAAGTCGAAACACGCCGCGCGCCTGATCGACATCATCATTGCGCCTGGCCGTACGCCACGGATACGGCGCATGTGCTCTCTATCACTCCCCTGCATACTATACGTTCGCCGCAGCGGTGCCCGTTTGTTTCCGTATTTCCTCCGAGACGAGGCGTCCGACGTTCGCCTCGGAGCTCTCTCGTTTGTTTATTTTTTCGTTTTTTTTTTTTACATTATTCCCCCGCCGTAAAAATAAGTTTAAATAATTCTAAAAAAAAAAAAAAATAAATAAATTAATAAAAAAAATCTAGACAATTCAAATAACTGTTCGATCGCCATACAGGAAACAGGAATATTTCTACTATTGTTTTATATGTGATATTATAACATTGATATTAATCACCGGAACTGATAACTTCATAATATTATGGTCAATTTTCCGCAGGCACGCGCGCGCGTGTGAGTGTTTTTTAAGAAGTATATATAGGTAAGTCGGCCGAGGTATATCAATAAATATATACCATATATATATGTTCATGCGATAACATCGTATTGTCGTCCAACACCCACGTATATACGTCGCGATGTGATCATGACGACAGTGAAACGAAAAGCGTCATTATAACTTTAAGTGAGTAACATATTATTATTACATGAACTATATATTATTATTATATTATGTGGCTGTGTGGATATGCATATTTGTTACATCGTTCTGCAAACAACAATCATAATATTACCTGTTATACGTTTAAATCATTATTATTTACAGTGCAACGATTTGAATGCGATTTTTTATTAAATGATGTAACCGTTAATATAATCCTCGTCATTCACTCGCAATCCAATTTAATCGATATTTAGCGATCGCTGCGACGGACCGCTAGCGACAATTTTCACGCGAAATACAATATCGGTTTTGGGTATCTCCAATGTGTGGGGCTTGGTCGATATCGCGGTGTGCAGACTGCAAACCGCCGCTGCTGCACCAGACGGCGATAAAAACACGATCGAGTTGACACGGATTTCCGGGGGGCGCCCGTTCAATTCGATCGGTGCAGTAACGTAAACGACGTTTATCGTGTCGGTTTTCGGTTTGATCGTGAAAATCCGCGGGCTGCCGGTCGTATCGCGTGCGACGGTCTGTTGGCGAGGGAGGTGCGCCAAAAACGCGTAAACGTCCGCGTCCGCGTATACGACGGGCGATAATAATATAACGATACTATATAATGATATAACGCGACCATACTTAACGTGACGTTTTGTAAATTAAAAAATTATATTCGTTTTATTACGGTGTAACAAGTTATTATTACGTAAGCGTTTCGTGGGTGTTATTTTAGAGCACACACACACACACACACAAACACCGTGCGTAGTGCGGACGGGCGACGGCGGCGGCGGCGGGATCGCGTGCGAAGGGATTTTCTTGGTATCCGTGGCGTGCGAGACCGGCGGGCTAGAGGGAGGGATCAATACGTGCGAAGAGGGGACCGGCGGCGGTGACGTCAAGTCACGCGCTTCCCGTGACGTCATGATACCGACGCCGCCGTGACCGGGTCACCGGGATGAATAATGATCGGCGCAGACGACGGCCGTTTTAGCGTGCGTGCGTGTACACTGTCATACACCTATACCTACCTATAGACGCTTCAAATGTCGGGTAAAGTCGCGGCCGCCGTTGTTCGCCGACGCTGCCGCTCGGCCGTTGGCCTCTGCAGCGCAATAGCATACCGCATACCGAGTATATGATAATAATAACGTTATCGTCTCGCCACGCGCGGTTGCAGACGTGGTTCGGTGGCGAGCCGGGCCGGGGCCATGGACAGGGCCGACCGGCTAGCCCGGAGCTTGGAGTTGGAGAAGGCCTACGTGCACGACACATACCAGGAGATGTACCAGCCCGCGCACAAGACCAAACCGTGGCCGAAGGTGACGCAGTTCCTGCACGACTTGGAGCCCGGATCACTGGTGTGCGACATCGGTGAGCATGATCAATTAATATACCGTAATATAGGTACCCTATGCTATACCCTCTGTGACCGACCGAAATAAGTCGTTATGTAAATGAAATTGTTCAGTCAAACGTTTATTATTGTCGATAATATTATGATGTAAACGTTGTAAACTGCACCGGAATTCCGGAGTGCTTATAATATACGTGACGGGGGTATTTTTTCTGCATAGCTTTTTGCTGGTTAATTTCGTGCGTACCTACGCGTGAAATTATATTGTTTTCGAGCGAGATACATCACGATTTAGAGATATCAAAGTCAAATTGTTTATAATATGTATCACGTATAAGTACTTAAAGTACTTGCTTACACTTCGCGTACCTATATATGCGCATCGAGGTTAAAAATTATAAAAGTATTTCTTAAAGTGCATAATACACTTTCAATTAATTCAAATTTGATTCCACTTGAGCATTCGCCTGCGGTATTGCTGAACGACTGGAAAAATACTTACGTTCCGTACGACCTAAAAACACTATATATTATAGTATATATAGGTAGTTCAAGATTAATAGGATTAATATTATATAAGCCAAGCTTGTTTTAACGATAAATTTAATTAACTTCTGAGATTAAATTAACTAGAATACTATGCAAATCCTAACGCTAACATTTAAAAGTTATAATGTATTCATATATACATATTATTTATTTATTTATTTATACATTATAAATGAGTAGGTACCCTTTGGTAATATAGCACAGAAAGTGTAAGATTCAATATGACAAAATAAGAGTTAACAATGTTAGGATAAAATAATAATAGAATATGAATACAATAAAATAAAATAGTGATAATAGTGAATAATAAATAATTAATAATTTATGACATCAATTAATTTATAACATTTAATATTAACAAATAGGTTAACAGTTAAAACACAATTCAACTTTAATATTTACCTTAATCATAATAATAATAATAAACATGGTATTTAGTTTATTGCTAGACTTAAACCTAAGTATACATTTTGTTTAAATAAATCACGTGACATAAAGAAGAAGTCTATGTGATCAGCTATGACATTACATAATGAGAGAGCTCTAGGGAAAAAAGATGCTGAACTGTAGTTGTTTTTGTAAAATGGTATATGAAACAAACTCGATTTTCTTAAATAGCGATTTGGTGTGATAAAACCAATCATAGATAGCAGTTCCGGGAAATCAACAAAACCGTTCAGTAAATCAAATAAGAACATAATATCTGCAACATTCCTTCTTAGGTTACAACTTACAACAAAAATTGCTTTCGATAACAATTCCTAGGTCTCTAACAGAATTAACACAGTTATCAATTTTATAACTATGAGAAATTGTATTATCTAATCGAGAAAAAGTAATAACATTACAGTTACTAATATTTAAGAGTAGGCGATTATGACGGCTCCAATTTTCAAACCTATCCAAATTTGATTGTAAATTTAAAGTATCTTCAGAAGATTTAACTATTGGGAATATCTTTGCATCATCAGCAAATAAGAGAACTTTCACTGAGCTATCAAATATGTAAGGTAGATCATTTATAAATAATATAAATAAGAAAGGGCCCAGGTGAGAACCTTGGGCACTTCAGAAGAAACTAAAAAGTCATTTGAAATATTAAAAGATACTTTTACTGCTTCAATACGAGAGCTAATATAAGATTTTATCCAATCTAAAAAACTACCATGGATGCCAAATGAAACTAATTTATTTAGAAGTAGGCTGTGGCTTACTTTATCAAAGGCCTTTTGAAATCAGTATAAATTGAATCTAATTGGGCATGGTTATTAAGGGAATCAAGTATTTTAGACTTAAAAAGTAATATATTAGTTGAAATCGACTTTTTTGATCTAAAACCATATTTGTTTTTACATATGTATGGAGACATCATTTTGGTTAATTTTTTAGTTATAATTGATTCAAATATTTTAGGTATATGAGATAATTTAGAAATCGGCCTATAATTTGAAACATTATGTTTAACCCCTGATTTATGTATTAGTGTGATAAAAGTTTTTTCTAAATATTAGGAAAATAACCTAAACTTAAAGATTTATTAAAAATTAAATATAGTGGCTTAATTAATACAAAATTACACAATTTTAGAAATATTGATGGTACACCATCGGGTCCTGTACTCGCATTTATATCTAAATTATTTAAAAAATCATGAATTTCATTTTAAACAATAATCCAGAGCTTAAATTAACATTTATATTATTCATTAAAGCCATATTTGAAATTATTTGGGACTCTTCGTTAAAATTTATTGAATCAGAAACATAAACACTAGAAAAGTAGTTTGCAAATAATTGAACTGTTTCAGAGATATTTGAAGATGAGTGATTATAATATTTAACGTAATCTGGTACAACATTGTTAGTTTTTTCAGTGAGTTAATATATTTCCAGAAAGGTTTAATACTTATTTGGATTCTGTTTTCTAGATTAGTAATATGTTGTATGTGGCAGAAAAAAACTAACTGTTTGCATTTCTTACGAAGGTTAGAGAATATAAGATAATCTTGATGTGAATGACTAAGTTTAAATTTTTTATGAGCACACTTCTTAACAATAATGAGTTTTCTGAGCTCAGAATTTGCCCAAACAGGAGAAAAATTATTAAATATTTTTGTTTTGGGTACATGTAAAGAAAATGAATAATAAATTATTTCATAAAACTTATTTATTTGAGCATCAAATGATAAATTATTGTCTAGATAAGTTCAAAATCAATGTTAGATAGAAAATGGGAAATTTCATTAAAATTACATTGTTTTAAATTTATAAGATTTACAAAAGAATTAAATAATATATTTCCAGGGACATTACCTTGAAAACTTGGTTCAATAGACCAATCGAAGCTGTTTAAATTAAAATCACCAATTATAATAAAATGGTAATCAGGATTATTAAAGAATATAGATTCTATTACATCACAATGTTTAGAATACATTTCTATTGTTGCATTAGGTGGTATATAAACACAGCCTAAGACTAATTTTACTTTATTGACGGTGGTTTTTAGAAATATTTGTTCGATTCCAGTTATAAAAGGAACATGAATTAATTCACAATAAATTTTTTTATTTACTGTAATTAATACACCACTTCTACGCAGTTTACCGTATATCAAATTACGATCATCTCTATATAAATTATAGTCATTAAAACCAAGTTTCGCATCAAAAACATTATCATTTAAACAAACTATATCATAATTCACATTTAATAAGGCATTACGTAAAAAATGTATCTTTGTTAAAAGACCACGGACATTTTGAAAAAAAATATTGATTATAAAAAATTTTCATCTCGGGAATTTGTTGAACAAATATTTCTAGTAACCAATGTCGGTGTTCCTCTCACGTATTTGATGATTAAATCAGTTTCACCATTTGTTTTACGAGTCTCCTAATCACAACGAAGTTTTTTCATATAATTTCTTTGATGCAGTGTACGGTCCGAACTGATACGAATGTTAGAAGGAGGTTGTAATGATAACAATTTTTTCTTAGATTTTAAAATATCAAACGCATCAGCTGGTGAGGCAAATGTGGCTTTTATCGGGCGAGTATTATTAATCTTATCACGGTTACCCAAACGGATAACTTTTAAAGGTTTAATAATATTATTATTGCCACTATTAATATTATATTATTATATTATTATAAATATTATTAATATTATATTATTATATTATTATAAATATTATTATAGCCTATAAGATCACGCGAGTTGTGAGACATAATTTTGCTAAACTTGTGGTGTCAAAAATATTAAATTTTAAAACGACATGTCTTTTAACTCGAAGTTAAAATATATAAATTGTATTTAATAATCGAGAAAATATGATTCATTGACTCATTGTTATATAGAGTTAGTTAATTTGGGTTTCAAAGTATATTATATAACAAAAAACTACGTCATATACTTACCTGCACAGTGAACAGATGAAATTATCTTTTGTGACAATGGCAACCCTGTAGACTGAAGAATGGGGAATTTTCAGTACCTTCGTATATTTATACGACGAAATACACAAAATTTTAATATTTATTAGTAATAATAACTTTCTTGCACCAATATGTAGTTAATACTTTAATAGGTAAATTATTATGATATTAATTTCCTTATATTTTAATTACCTAATTTTAATTTCATAGATTCCATGTCAAAACAACAAATACATTTTAAGGGAAAAAATGGCGCTAAAACCATAAATAGGCCTCTGTATCTAGTCTAGTTTTTCTTAGTTTATTTATTGATCTTCTAAATTAGTTTTCAGTGTTTTCACTTTTCATTTCTCTTGTCTGAATTCACTTGGTATTTTGTTTAGCTTAATAGTTCCTTTTAAGAAACTATTACGAAACTTTAGCGAAAGCCGATGTTTAGAGATTTAAAGTCCACACATAACATGAAGGGTGTCTATTTTAATTTCTGTTCTTTCCTAATCTGTTTGCACCGATTATTTTATGTATGATAAAGTTTGGTTCTATTCCTGATTGGTAATTTTTTAGACTCAACGCCTCTTTCCCAAGTTTCTTTATGGCGACTATCATTGTTTTCTTCCATATTTTTTGTACTCTTTGGGTGTTTGTCATCACCAATTATTGCTAGCAAATAATTAATTAGTCACAGAGATAAATAACTATAAAATATATTTAATATTAGTACTTTTTTTGCATGCCTATTCCAAGATACATGTTGAATTCGTTTGAACCAATTTATAATCTAAAAATCTGAAGTATAAATATTACTTCGAAATTAATTATTAATTATAATTTTAAGTACAATATAGTTCGATATTATTTATTAATATCTATTAATAAATAAGTTGTAAATATTGTTTTACATTTTAGGATTGTGGTACAGGAAAATATTTGTCGACCAACCCGCATGTGTTCAAAGTAGGGGTTGATCGTTGCCTGAGGTTAACTGAAATAGCTAGAAGTCGAGACAGTGAAGTAAATATTTTATTTTTACACGTCGTATATACACTTTAAAAAATGATTAAATCATTGTAATATTTTATTTTATTTAAAAACAATAAATTATAAATACTAAATTGTAAATTAATTCAAATTTAGGTATTGGTGTGTGACAATCTAACCTTGCCATTCAAAGACTGTAGTTTAGATGCGGTATTATCTATAGCTGTTATTCATCATTTTTCGACAACAGAAAGACGTGTGTGTGCTTTACGAGAACTAGCCAGGGTACTTAGAATTGGTGGTCGTATAATAATTACAGTGTGGGCCATGGAACGACGCCATAGAAAAGTATTACAAATAAATATTGTAAATTTAGATTATTGCAAGAAATAATATCTCGTTTTCGTAGTTTGAATCTCAAGATGTTCTAATGCCTTGGCACAAACCCTGTAGAAATTTAGAAAGTGAATCTACAGAGTTTTCTACAACCACAACCACGTCTGATGAAGAATACATTAGTACGAGAAAAAAATCTAATTCCGATTCAACAACGTTAGTATTTAATTATTAATATGTATTTATTATAATTGGAACATAATAAATTTAAAAATCATTAATAAATAGGAGTACCAAAATGTGTTGTGAAAGAAAAAATAAGCGTAAAGAACAATCAAACTGGAGAAAAGGAATAACGAGTTCCCCGAGTAGTTCTAGTTTATCAAGTCCAGGGACTGAAACTTGTTATAGCTTTGTTCGGAAAGCAATACAGGTTAATTGTTATTATGCTGATTTTAATATATCGTGTATGCGTTTAACATGGACTCGCTTTGTTACAGAAGCTTGCCGGTTCAACTAAGCGAGGTAAAGTATCATCAAAACCATGGTTTGTTAGTTCTTGGACTTCACTTTATGGTACTGAATTGCCGCCAGTACTGCGTTCGGATCCCGAAGGATGCGAGACTTGTAACGAAGACGTACTAAATGTTCCTATAGAACTTAGACGAATGGAAGATTCACCAGACTCAATACCGCTATTCAATCGAACTCCTACGCACAAATCTAAGAGTTTAAGCGATATCAAAAACACAGCAGAAAAACGGATGGTACGATCGAGGTCAAGTATACCGGAATTGGAAAAATCAATGCCACTAACACATTCAAAGCCTAAATTAGTAAAACAAAAACAATCGTTATGTGATGAAGATGCAGAAGAAGATAGGGATAAAGCTACTGACATGAAAGATTTGGTTAATAAGTTACCTCAATTTGATGTTTGCAGTGGTTCAAGAAGATATAGATATAAAAGTAATGAAATCAAACAAAGATCTATGAATGAAGAACTTATGTCAGTAGAAAGGCTCAAAGAAAAAGAAATCGTACAAAAGAACATCCAGAGGCAAGCATCGTTAAATGAAGAACTTATGTATAGCACACGTACTTTGGAATCTATTAAAGATACATTACAATTGCTCAAAACAGGATTCACAAAAACGTTTAAAAATCCATCCAGTCAGGTATCTGACAACATTAAAAGTGGACTTAGTAGAATGCTAGGGTATAAGGAAGGTTGTGAGGAAAAGGTTAGTGATGAAAAAAAAATAGAAATGCCAGTTCCCGCATTGGTAACAACAACGTGTTGTGACGGACGTAGAAGTTCCCGTGAAGATGGGTCTTCTGAAGATTCATCAAAAGACAGTTTACAGAGTGATGCTAGTGTTGATTCTGAGGACAGTCTCAGTAGTTTAGCTTCTGTTATATTTGTTAATGCCACCGGTGGATCTGACAAGACATGTTCTCCACCATTAGTCGAACAACAAGCACGAACAGCTCCGTGCACACCCACTGCTAAATCTCAAAGTCAATACAGGTCATCTTCACACCCAAACACGCCAAAAACAGCGCCTATACACCCATCTCATTTTAAATTACCGGCTAGGTTCAACTCTCAAAATGGAAATGAGCCGTATCAGTTAAATTTATCAACAGAACAACAAGTTGACGATATTTTGAAGCCAATCAAATTATCACCTGTGAAAACAGCTATTGAAATGAAGCTTAAAAGAGAACAAGAAAAAGATCAAGAATTAGAACGTAGAGATCATGTTTGTGAAGGTGGAGATCATAATGCACGGCCTAAAGAGAGAATTAGTGCAGAAAAGCTTAAACAAATTCAAGATCTTCTTTTAAATACTAAACCAGGTATATACTAATCAAATACATTTTGGTCAAAATTAATTTTAAATAAAATTGTTATTATTTAGTAACTGGACGTAATCGTCTACCAAGAGCAGATCGAACTTTTTCTGGTTTACGAGGAAGACATTTCATTAAAACAGTTGAAGAAACATTTCATCCAGAAATCGACGATGTAGATAGTGATGCTGAATCATCATCCTCTGATTCTGTTAGCAGTGTTATAAGTGTAGTAGTGGAAGATGAACGCAAAATTACAGGTGATTAATTTAAAACAAATTTTAAAATTTGTTTTTAAAACAGTCTTTTATTTTTATAACAGTAATTTCATACATATTTTTAAAATTATTAAGATCACCTCTCCCCCTATCTATTTATTTTTCTATTTCTTGTTTTCTGCTATATTTCTGGTTTAAAAATACTTAATTTTGCAATTTTTTTCATATCTAATCCATAATTTTTCTTGGCGTCTTTTCCTTTCAAATAATTTTTTATAACAATACCTATCATATAATTTTTTTCCATGTCCTATTCTATTGTCTGAAAAGTTTGATACATAATTATTATATGAAAGTAAATAACCTCTGACTCTTTTGTAGACATCGAGCTAGAAGAATCTTTTGACGTAAAAACACCTACAGGACCTGAGTATGAAATTCCAACGGAATATAGTCATTTAGAACAAGCATGTTCTTTAGAATCTGCCGTAATTACAAAAGATTCGAACAATAAAGAAGATCTTAACCCTAAAAAAGATCCCAGTCCTAAAGAAGATCCCAGCCCTAAAGAAGATACCAGTCCGAAAGAAGACATCAGTCCAAAAGAAGATCCCAGACCAAAAGAAGATCTTAACCCGAAAGAAAATCCCTGCCCGAAAGAAAATCCTAGCCCCAAAAAAGATCCTAGTCCAAAAGAAGATCACAGCTTAACAGAAAGTCCTAATCCAAATGAAGACCATAACCTTAAAGACGATCAACCAAATCATACTAACCGATGGAGTCTGCAAGAGCATCCAAACAAAGGCACGGCAGTTCGAAACAGTCCAAGTCTCGGTTCAATACCAAAACATAAAAGGGCTAGTAAGTGTTCTAAAGACGAACTTTCAGATTTACCTGAAACGTGGGACGAGGAATGTCAAAAGCATCTCGTGGACTTTGCTGAAAGGTAAGTTTTTATGATTTTTTACTGTTTTATATTATATCAAAGTGATTGATTGAAACGCAAATGATTTGTTGTGTTTAAAATAAAAGATTAAACAAAGAACTGCGGGCGGCAATAGGAATGGAGCCAACAGAAGAACCAAAGAAGGCACGCGACGATGTAGGAGACAAACCTGAAAAGGTTGAGCTGATGCAATATCTGCACCAGCTTATGCGACCCGACGAAATATTATCGGACCCGTCATCTTCCGACGGACAGCCAGAGGAAGAACCACTGGACTACCACCGAATCGAAATACTGGCCGGATCCGAGGCGCCTCGCCGGCCCAGCATTTCCGTTGAGACACAAGACTCTGTGGACAAGGTCCTGCGGAGCCGTGAAGGGTTCCGGTCGCGGCTCTATCGTAAGTCAGTGGAGTCAGCCGAAGACCGGCACGCGTCCCTGGAGCTAGAGTGTGACTCGAGGCGCGACACGGTTTCCAGCAGCCAGGTATCGCTTCTTCGACCTGGTAACTCACTTGAATCTAACGATACTGCAGACACACACACCACTACGCAGAGTACGACTTCACTGACATCGTGGAGTGACTGTAGTAAGGACACAAGGTTCGCGGATCGGAGACAGGCGCGGTGCGATGGCCGATCGTCGTCGGAGGAAACAGATCCTAGGCGAGCCGCCGTCCTGGTTCGTCAGCACGCAGCCGTCGAGATCCAAGAAACGTCCAAGAGCGACGACACGTGCAGCTTATCCACCTCACAAGAATCTCTGTCTGAACACGGGGGTGGATCTATAACGTTCCACAGGTACTACCACGTGTTTAGAGAGGGTGAACTCGACCAGCTGATCGAAAAACATGCTGATAATTTACACATTATTTCTTCGTATTATGACCAATCAAATTGGTGTGTTATCGCTGAAAAAGTACAGGTGTGGACTATTTAGTGATGCGTTTGAAAAGAAAATATTTCACTAAGATTTTTAAAATAATTTCAAAACCGTATAAGTGGGTATCTAAAAGTAAAACCTACTTGGCTTTAAGGCACATGTATCCAATAATAATATTGTTGTAGATGTATGTCAATGACGTAGCTACCAAGGGGCAAAAAGGCAGCTGCCCAGGGCGTAAACATTTTTCGGAGGCAAAAATATTTGTCGGTGCGCCTTTACGTGTAATTATACCACTGATGTGTGTATATATTACATGTATTCACATATATAATATATACTGTTTTTTGGATGACAATTGTACGAAAATACAATTTTTATTTCATGTTGTTGTGGTGTTTTTTAGCTCATTATTTACATATAATATATTATAATAATTCATTTTCGATACCCAACTATAATATCCCTATAACTACGTTACATAAGCTGCTTAGCTTTATTTAAATAGATCTAATTATGTCTAGTTTCCATGTTAAAAATTGAATCACAATGTACAAATAATATTTTTATTCGGACC
The DNA here is from genome assembly GCF_003676215.2 of Rhopalosiphum maidis. Classification (NCBI taxonomy): domain Eukaryota; kingdom Metazoa; phylum Arthropoda; class Insecta; order Hemiptera; family Aphididae; genus Rhopalosiphum; species Rhopalosiphum maidis. Next base: position 8,892,731 of record NC_040878.1, read on the forward strand.
TATATGACATAAATTTAAAGCAATTTTTCTAAGCCACTATTGCTTAACTATAACTATAGGTATATTAGTAGTTCTATACTTGACTATTTTCTGAAGATATGAGGACATGATATCCTTTCCACCATTCGATTATGTGTCATAGGTATTTATTGTAACATTATTATTATTAATTAGTCATAAATCTTTGAATTTATGATCCATTATAACACCCCTTTATTATTATAGTTGATGTTCCGTTCCTGCAGTTAATTCTAAATGTACCTATTCCTAACGAATGATATTAATTTTTTTTTTCTTTTTGCTAATACAATCTAATATGATGCATAATTTATATAATAACTAATAAGTACAGTAGAACTCCGATTATCTGAACGCCTATCAACCGTCCAATTAACCGGACGAGAAAAAAGATTTAACGGCTTAAAAATTTCTTTTAAAATATGTTATTGTATTTATAGCTTATTCTTTTTCAATTAAATATTATAATAAAATTATTTGTTTGTTGTTACAAATTTTAAATTATAGTGCATACATATTAATAATAAATACATACATACAATATATTCATACAATTATATAATTATATAATTTTTAATATGTCATATACCAATCATTTGGATATTTGCTTATCCGGACCACCCTTGACATTAATTAGTCCGGATAATCGGAGTTTTACTGTATATAGAAAAATATTAAACAATTTACTTTGTAGCAACTATAACTACTTTTTTACCATTAATTAATTAGAAAAATTTGAAATTAAAATAAGTGCCTGTTTTAAATTTGTCTCAATTTTAAAGTACATAATCAAGTCACTACACATAAATAAGAATTAATAATACTAATTTTATTTAAAAATACAAATTATTATATAGTACCTAATAATATATAAGATCATATCGTAAATCAAATTATGACATAAAAACAAAATAATACGAATGAAACATTTGTACTGAAAGTATATTTATTTATATTAAATCTATCAAACTGATTAAAGTGTTAAATCAAAATATTTCCAAATAATCCAAAACGATTAAAAAAGATTTTTAATTAAATTTAATAATGTTTCAATTTTTCGTCTAATCGTCGAAAAAAGTTGAGTATATTATACGCAACAAATATTTGATATTTCTGTGTAGCTGCCTAATATTTATTAGGTATTTAATTGTGTCATACTTATTTATTATCATTTAACTTAAAATAAAATATAAAGTAAACATTACAAACACCATATTTTTAAAATTAACTACGCCAGCACCACTTTCTATGAAATTAATTTCTTATAACAATCAACATTGTATACACATACAAATAAATTTAATTAGGTACTTAATTAATATTGTCAAAGTTTAATTGCACTTATTAAACACTAAAAATGAATTAATTATTTATAATTTAATTCTTTGACAAATGACTGAGAAGAACGGTGTTATTAATTTATTGTTATTATCGTTATATTTTTATTGTCAATAAAACGGCCTAAATCATATTAATAATATCCATAAACTACATGTTAAACATTTTAATAATCATTTTAATTTTATATCTGTCTTCCAGCTATATAAATATTCATTTTATTCTTATAGTGACAGTCATTAACCTATATAGTTAACGTACAAAAAAAATATGCAAAACAAATTTGATCGTTTTACATATTTTGTGCCTATAAAATAATTTGAGTGATGTTATTGTGAATTGAATACCAGGCTCTTTGATTCAGACTTATACTGCCATTAATTTATAGTTGTTACTAGATGTAAGATAATTATAAATGTATACTGTGACTAATAATTATTATGATATTATATTAAATATAAATATATAAATGTAAGAACAATATAGGTATAGTAGATACAGGATGTATTAGACCTTCGAAGAGATAAAAAACAACTATTATTTAGAAGAATGTATAGTTTAAACATTGTACTTGAATTATTACATGTTAAGAGTACATGGTATAAATGTTTGAATTTTTTTCGGACATTAACTTATTCTCAAAATGTTTCTTTATTAATTGTTTATCTACTGTGATTATGACTTAGGATTATTAATTTAATAATATATTTATTATTATTATTATTATTATTATTATTATCTATATGTGAACGAATTTATACCTTTGGACTGCATTTTAACTTTAAATCTATTGTAATATTGAATCATGTTTTTAATATACAATAAACCAAAAGATAAAACGTACAGTGTCTGCATTTTTTTCATGTTGATTGTGTTCCTAGTTATTTACTAATTATATTAAATTAATAAATATTAATTATAATTTATCTATTTAATCTAATATTTTACTTAAAACTCTATGAATACATATACTATTAAATGTCTTTTTATTCTGTTCGCTCGAAACGAGTATCTAGGTATGTTTAATGAAATAATTTTAAAAAACTAAGTCGAATAATTGTCAGAGAAAAATTAGTACGCGTCTTTATAACCTGCTATCTTTCTATTATAATTTTTATTATTTCACGATAGATTGTCTATCGTCAATCACTACTTTACAATAAAGTATTGATTGTTGAGTGGTGATCAATAAAAAAAAATAATTGAAAATGGCTAACCATTAATTAAAAACCAAGCTATTAAGTATTTGAGTATTAGTCTAATTTTAACAACTTCGTAATTATGACTTGTGTCACTCATCGTTATTACTGTTATGAGTGTCGGTTTGTACGTGCAGTCTTTATAGAATTTATAAGAACCTCAGTATTTAGCTTAGATTATATACGTACATACTACATAGTAATCAGTTGTGAACATTATAGATATTATAAATTACTGCGAAGCTTATATAACCATAATTTATGTTATGATATAAAGTATTTATATAATTCATATTATAAAAGCAATTCTGTAATTAATTTAGTTTATTTAATTCATATAGTAATTATTCACAGTTATGTTTTTTAATAAGTAACGAATTTAAAACTAAATTAGCTGTGATTTCAAAAGTTAATTTACATACATGTATCACACTATTTACACTACTGTTATAGCAATATATATTTTTTATGAATTTCCTTTTACTGTCCCGTTGCGTGTTGCATCTATTGAAGTATCTATTGCAATATTATATAATGTTCTACGGTTGGGTTCAACGTAAAAATAAACACATACTCTGCAGATTAGCATGATTATTTCTGTATATAAAATCGATTCTATTTCAATAATAAATAAAATGCGGTTGTCAATATTTTTTGAATACCGTGTCTACACTTTAGCTACGAAATGGAGAATAAGCGTAAGCGCACGGTAATTTATTATAATAATGATGAAAACCACATCCAAAAAAAAAATTAAAACCCCTTGTTGTCGAAGGTACAACATTTTCTTTCAGTATTAAATATTAATCATTTTGTTCTATGTTACAGAAATTTCGCACGATGATGATACGTTGTCTGACGACATCGTTGATAATGGTATAGTCATAGTAATCGATGAATAATGCTAGGTAGTTCTACAGAACTCGTCACTCATCACGATGAGCGTCTTGTGGCGCCGCTTGACGATTTCGTATACCACGAAGTAAGTACCAGTGTCCAGTTTGTGCATTAAAAATTTTTTTTCTAAACAAAAATAAAAAACAATCAACATTTTTACAATAACGTATTAAAACGTCCAAAATAATTTAAAATTTAATTATTCAACTATGAATTACACTAATATTAATTGTTTTGTTTTTTTTCGAATGTATCGATTTCTTCCGATCGTATTATACATAACCTAGTTATTAAATACAATTTTCAAAAATATATTATTTAATTGATCTTGTCGTGAAATATATTTATTAACGACTTTCTTACATTTTTACATTTTTTTTTAATATTACGCCATAAGAAAATTCACAGACCCTATTAAATCCACTGACTATTTGTTTACTTTTACTCAATAAAAATCTATCTGAACTTACTTAAAGTCGATGCATTTGATTATGTGGGCATAGGTACTCCTATGTCAGGAAATCTAGACGATGGTACATTATCGGGCAAATTTGGTTATAACGAAGGCGATGAATCGGTAGAAGATCTATTACGATTTGGATTCTCTAGAAAACTTCCTCGGGATTATTCTGATGAAGTTCTGAACGATGAGTTTATTTACGCAGCAAACGTTGTAGACGAAGTAAATACAGTACAGTAGAATAAGTATTATATACTACTATAGACAGTCACTAATTTGGCTATTACATTATATGATTTTTTTTCCAAATCTTCAATATATTTATTTTTTAACAAAATCACAAACTTACTTGTTTACTTAAACATTATTTAACCAAATATAAACAATATAGTATGCTGAATATTTGGAAAATGTGATCGCTTAGAATTGTGATGTGATCCGGCGATTCCTTATGCATATTGTTGGAATAATGAAGAAAGTATTGTCCCAGGTGATGATATTGGCATCATAATAGATCTTACCATGGACGATGACATAATTACCATTGTGCATAACTATATAATTCTTATATTTTATTAATACTAATACTTAAGTATGTTTATTTAAAATATATATTGTATAGATTTTCGTAACCCAATGCATTCATGGTTAGTCATTTTTACATAAAATAATATGTTAAATAGAGCATTTTTACTCGAAAATTTTCATGTAACTTCTAGTGTCCCTGGAGATCGCGTATTGCAATGCATTTATTTATCTTGTTCATAAATTATATCAATTTTCCAACTCACGAGTTATGTCATTATTATACGCCAATGACTTTAAATGATTATTTCGTATTATTAAAACATCCGATTATATTACTACAAAACAAATAAAGTATTAATAAATTAAGGTCACACATTTTCATTTCGTTCTATAACCGTTTGACGAGTGAATTATTTTATTACTCTATTCATCCACAGAGTGAATTAATATGAAAGTATAGCACGATTTAAGATAAAATAAATCGTGGAGTATAGGCAACCTGCATTATACATAGAATACAGAAAGATATTATTTTTAGAAATCTATATAATCTAGTAATGATTTTAGATAAATTACAAAATATTATTCACAGATAGCAGCACATTTTTCATTATATGATTAAAATCTGTACAAACCAGTAAACTATCACTAAAATTCGATAAATATCATAACACAAGATATACAAAAATACAATTATGACGAAAATATACATAATCATTCCTCTTTAGTGAACATACCTTCCGCCCATGGGCATAGCGAGGGTGGGACAAGGGGATAGGCAAGTGCCCCCCTTACACTTCAGACTAAATTATACTTCTTACGCCTTATAAATTGAGTTTTAATGATTTAAAATTGGCTACACCACTGTCCCCCCTGATTGAAATTCTAGCTACGCCCATGATACCGTCTATACTCGTCAAAGGGATAATATTATTGTATGATATTTATATTTATCGTGTTATATATTTTTAAATCGATTAGACAAGCTCGTGTGAATTGTCTTCCGCGATAGTCCCGTTATTACGTCGGTTAGTCAGCAATTGGAATACATCTTTAACATCAATGTTAAGTGTAATCAGACTCTGATGACACTAGCTCTGCAGGGGTGAGTATATTATATTGTATAGCCAAACGAATTGTTCACTATTTTATAATATTATATATCTTTTTTTTATATTTTAAATTTGTTTAGACAAGATAAGGTAAATATAACAAATAACTGATTTACAATAATAATTGATACAACTAGAATATTCTGTGAAATAAAGTAATTCACTCTGACATAAATTAAAAAGCCTATAATATAAATCCATAAAATATTATATAAATGTATAATAGCTGATAAAGCTTTTTACATTTTAAGTAAAAATTCAAATTATAGTTAAAACTAATAAGAATTAATAAACAAAATACAGTTTAAAAATTAAATAAATATCTAGATATAAAAAATAAATTGAAAATTCTATATGTACCTATTTACTCATTTTTTAAGTGACAAACATAGGTACTTATTTTATATTTTAATGACTATAATTTATGACATTTTTTTTTATTTACAGAGGATGGACTAATTTTGTGTTTTACACATTACAATACCTTACTATAAACCCAATTATTTCTGACGACACATAAATAGTCACTATAAGACAATATATAGTACCTTATTTATATAAAACTGCAGTGTGATATATCACCTGGCAAGATCAATTATAATATGCATACATATAGAAAGTAAAAATTAAATAAATTTACCTAGATTAAGTTTAAGCCGCCAATTTGCTGTTAATTAAACTACTTATTTTTTGTATCACAAAATGCCCTTGCATCAATCTAATTTTTTCAATTTTTCAATATATATTTTATAAATTATAATATTTTTCATAAATTTATATATGAGTACTATATTTTAACGTTATAAACACAAATCTTTACTTATTATTTTTTGCTATGGTTTTTGTATATGGTTTATTCAGTAGTATATTGTCCATTTAAGGTCATGTTATAACATGCAATTATCTATGTACACATAAATAAAAATTATTACATCATTGGAATAAAACTATAAATTATTTTGAATGATATAAATATCACAGTCTTCAAATATCATTTAACCAGTAACAGATTTAAAGAGGCGGATATAAACATTCAAGTACTAGGCTTTCACCCGTGTGGACCTCTGTACACTACTCATCCCTTTATATATTTTTTTATACTAGGTACACCAAAAATAGAACAGGAAATGATTCTATCAAAAAATTCGTTCAACCAAACCGATGTGAAAAAACGCGCCGAGATATATGCACCATATATATTATTAATATCGTCCATTATCCTAATGCGTTTTTTTTTTTATATATCGGTTTGAAAAAATAAATTTCTCGTTTTTAATCATTCCAGAATTTATGATATAATTTATGCGCATTTACTTAAGGAATAAACTATTAACTATTAATACATATAGTATATACTAATAATAACATTATATTTTTTATCTTAGCATATTATTGATTCCTAAAAGTTCTATTTCAATATGAATATTTTAAATTTTTTATAGGTAGTTATAGGTATATCTAAATAATTCATAGTTATTTGGTTGTATAATTTAATTATAGTTGAAGTAATTTAACTAGAACTATTTATTAAAAAAAAACAAGAATGTTGCTCTAACCTGTGTAAATAAGTAGGTATATTGCATGCCCTTTGTAATATTTGCGGACTAGGCCTTTTTTTGCCACTTTTTCTAGAATATCGTCTAATAATATCTTTCAATAGCGTATTAGCGTGGTTAATACGAACTACAGTTTTTGATTATAACCAATTACCATGGCATACAGTGTTTGTTATTTTTTATTTATTACCTTGTTTACGAACAAAATACCTTTTTTTTTTTAAAATGTAACAAAATACCTATGTAGACATATCTTAGTTTCGGCCCTGCAGTTTAATCAAAGAAACATAATTACAATTTTTAATTTAAACTCTACTAATTTATTTTTGTGTTTTATACTTTGATTATTTTTATTATTAATTTATATAATAAATAAAGTGAATTATATTTTTCTTATTATTTTATTTAGTTATTTGAATGTTTAACTTATTCTATTAAATAAATACCATGAGGAATTAAGAAACATTTTTTTTATAATATTAATAATTAAATTAAATTTTAAACATTAAATTAGTGATTATTTGTGTGCCAAACTAAAGCAAAAAGATTATAATTATAGTCGTTAGTATAAAATTTAACCTTTTAACTTAAAGATCTAATTTATTATTCCTAAAAATAATTAAATATACTTATCAATAAGTTGGTACATTATTTTTATTTTTATTTATTTATTACCACTAGGTGTCTAGGTCTCAATAAAATAAAATAGTGTCATTGAATAATATATAGTATATACTGTACACAATAATATTGTTTATCCCTTCCCATACTAAATAACTGAGCTCGTTACTATAGTCACTCGTTCACTACTAAATATTTAATGCGATTCGAAGAAAATTAAATACCTATGTTTTAAGTGTATGGAACTAAAATAACGATTTTTAAGGGGTTCAAATCGATCAATATCAAAATGTAAGAAGTATTAATGAATAATAAATTAATAACATTAAAAAAAATAACAATTTATAGTTCAATACTATTTTAAACGCACATTTATATAATTTAAAATTTATATCGTATGATGGCGGGCTTCGAGTTAATTTTGATATCCGATACCATATTTCTTAAATATGTTTTCTTATATTTCTAATTAATAATATTATGATTCGTAGAATGTATAATAAAAATATATTTTATTTTATTTAGTATAAAAACGGAATTATTTTATCCCATAAAATGTGTGTTTAAAAAATTAAATCATAAATATTATAAAATTTTCAATTGAAAAGAACGTTGATAAACTTCTACGGAAACATAAACTATGGTTATCTTTCTAATAGATGATATAGTCAAATGTTCATAATAATAGTATCAGCCCAGTAATGGCAGTAAATAGTAACATTAATCTAATAGACTATATTCTAATAATTTATAATGTTAGAGTACCTAAAGTAGTAATTGTAGATATCTAAACCTGCAGTCGTAGGTCCCAAATTGATGTCCATCAAGTTGTCACCGGCAAAATATGCTATATAACCATAATTATTGTACACATCTGATACCAATATAATAATGATCACGATAAATATTTAACGCAATGTCGTATCCAAGACTTTTGGGCTAAAGCCCCCCCCCTCCCCCGAAATCACTGGTAAGATATTTTTTTTTAATAATGCGTAATGGGTTCATATCATAGAGAAATAATATGAGAGAGTAAATAAATAAAAACAATTTACAAGATCAAAATAAAAACTCGTTTCAACGATTGAGACTATAAAAACACGTTTTAAATGTATATAGATAGGGACCACTAACTCAAGTCTCAACTGTTTACTATTTATTGTAGGTAGAATTTAAATTTTTAACTTAAGTTCTATTCGTAAACACTATAGGTATACCTAGAACTCGTCAGTTATTGTACCTCATACATTTTCTGTGTACGATTTCAAATATACCGGGTATTTGAATATGACATATAGTCATATTATCATCATTCAAGTATAAGACTATGGATTTTAATATTTATATACAGATATAAGAACATCTTATGTGGAAACTTATTATCAACTATCAATTCACTATATCGTATCGACTACCGAGCATGGCTAAATACACTTGGATGTTTTTAACTTGGTTCTGCGCCTGTTGTCTAACTCACGCAGTCTGCTTGCAAAACGCTGACAAGCTTACGTCATAATTAAATATAGTATAATAATATAAAAACATTCCTGCGTCGGCTTTCGATTTAATCGACTGTACAATATTTCGTCCAAGTTGAGAACATATACGATATACCAGTGTATTTGACCATGTTACAAGCATGGGTTAATAGTTCAATGTCGCAATAATAGTGTCGACGTACCGAGTACTGAGGGGCAAGTACCATCCAGTACCAGCAACTTGTAAAATAACTGTAAAAACATCATAATACCTTTAGAATCCTAGATGAATGATATTGTTATTATTGTAGTAAGTTAGTATTTGGCGATCACGATGTTGCAACGACTATAATATATAAATATACTGTCAACTATTAATAATTTGAAGTTGAAGTTGGCATTTTGGCAGGACTTATGAAAAATTTCGAATTACCGATAAGTAGTTTGAATTTCTAAATAGTTTATTTAAGACCACAAAAACAAAAATTAAAATTACTTAGTTTTGAAAAATATTTTGGTTTTTTTATAATAATTATTAAATATATTTTACTCAAAAAATAAGCAGTATTACAGCTATATTTATTGTTTTTAAAATGTAAATATAAAATTATTATTATAAACAAATTATTACCTATTTTTTGAAAAAATCAGTAATTGTTTTCTGATTCATGAAACTTAGTTTCATTTTTTCAATACTATTTTTTTGAATAAATAAAGCTTCGAAAACCTCGACACCGATGACTTCTGACTAGTGCGAAAAGTTACGTAATTTTTAACTTTACTGTACAACCAGGCGCAGATCCAAGGGTGAGGGGCAAGAGGCCATGCCCCCCGTAAACTCTAACAAACGCCACACATGTAAATTTTAAGATGTTTGTTTTGGGCAGCCGATAAAATACAATATGCACATAGTATTGCCTCCCCCCCTCGTAAATATATTTTGGATCCGTGCTTGTGTACAACCAACAAAACAAAACTAAAAAAACACTATTAAAAATACAGTCGGCTTTCGACAAGTTAAAATACGATAAGACTGATAAGAGACGATTACAAACTAAAATGCTTATGAATTATGATATAGTACTTAGTACTTACGATAATAATTCTATAATTACCAATAATAATAAGCTAAACATACACAATGACAATTGTATAGTAAATTAATAACGAAGAGCTTATAAGAAAGTATAAGAAATACATTTGATGGATATAATTCGAATTGTCGAGCGTTTAACGGATGAAATTTCGATTGTTAGATATGTGTTGATTTCGAATTGCCGTCTACTGAGTAGGTACTTAAATAAATTGTTATTATTTAAATCATCATGAGATTTTTAAGAGAATGAGCATTCACTCCGAATTATCGAAAGTTTGAATTATTGAGAGTCGACTGTATATATGTATATTTTCATTGAAGGGATTCAAGTGAAAAGCTTAGGTGGCTTAGCCTTCTCAAAGTTTTTCAAAGTTTCAAGCCCAATAAAAACAAATACAAATAATTTAATATTATTTTCCTTCATAAATATTCTCCAATAATACCAACACTTATATCCTATAATTGTTAATTAAATTCCTAGAAAACGTATTAAATACTACTTCAAGTACTCCAACCATCTAATATCCAAGCTAGCTTTTATCACAATACTTTGACAACCCACCACATTTATTACTTTGAACGAAAATAGCCTCGTGATCTCATTAAAATTATCTAAAATAAAAATAATAGAATAACATTGAAAATTGAATTCATATTTTGAAATAGTGTCAACAATAAATGCTCCCTTCTCACACGCCGCCACACCTATAAAAGAAACTTCAAACTTATAAACTTATTTACCCATTGTATTATTATGTATACAAATTGTAAATATTTTATTTTCTATAAAAAAGTATTGTTCAAGATGTCCATTAAAAGCAATATTTATATTTATAGAATATTTTCTTAATAGGTGTCTACTGCCTACTGTTTACTACCTTATATATTGATAAATAATCTGTCTAAAAAAAACTCATTATATATCCTAAAGAACAATTTTTTATTTTATGAATAAATTGTAAAAAACTACTTATCTACTTCTACTGCAAAATCAGTTTGAATTGGAAACTTTTTAATAAGACAATAAATAATTCTAGGTAACTTGCAAGCATAGTTGCATATCTATATGAAAAAACAACTCTAAGTGAAGTATAGGTGGACAATTTGAACTTAAAACACAATATTTCAAATAGAATTGTGCAAGATACACATGTCTTCTTATATTTTTAAATTGTTAGATACAGTAAGTACAATTTTGGAGTGCACAGGTGTCATATTTTCATATCTTTTTTAGTTTTCTGGTTTTGATTTTGAATACATAATTGAAAACTAAATATTTTCATTACATTATCTATAAAAAAAATATTTAATAAAGATATTTCTAGTAAAGCCAGACAAATGTTTTCATTGTATTTTAGTAGTAGTTAACCTCTCCAATACTCCAATAGCAATACCACTGTCAGTTATTACTTATACGTAGGTATTCGGTACCCGATTTCCTACTATTTTTTATAGATATGCAGATTGCAGATAAATCCCGTAGTCCGTATAACTCCCGTCATACACTCGTACCAAATATACCAATCATAAAAAATTACCTATTACTAGTCTGCTGTTACTGCAAAGTTTTGGCACATCAGACATCATTCAGAGACACGTAGTCATTGTAGGGAATTTTAACGCATCCCAAAATGGTTAAACTGTGGTCGTCGTAATCGGTGAATAAACGACATAACAGCCACTATAGTCACTACTCACTTGCTGTCCTTAAAAAAAAACAGGTTATCATCGTTTCTCCGACAGTCCGACCTCCGCAAGTTCTGTAGTTCTGATTGTCATCGCTTTTACGTATTTTCTTGATGTACAAATTGCACAAGACTTGCCCACCGTTCGTGGTCGTTTCGTGGGTTCTTCATCTTCTTTAAGTGCTGTTCTAAATAATTTTTATTAAAAAATACTGAAAATCGTATTATCCGTTCCTTTTTGTCACTACTTTGCTGATAACATATCCAATTTATCGAATCAATAATCATCGTCGTTCACTCTTTTTGAAGTCTGCGAATCCAGATTCGTTGTTATTACTATTTCATTTTAATTAGTGTATTACTCAGTTTTTCCCTAACTTGTTTAAGTCAGTAGAGAAAGGTAAGTGCAATTTTAAATCTCGGACTTTTCAGTGGATTAGAATTTTTGTATCATCTATATAGTTATATTTTTCATTTTTACTCTAATAGGTAATAGTTTTAAATTCACCCAATCCATCATGTCTGAAGGCGAAGCCGGTACGGATAGTGAAACTAGACCAAAGGGCATTGAAGCTCTTAAACAACATGTTGTCTCCCATAAAGTGGAAGTATCTCTTTGGTGTACAAGATTAGCAACAATTATTTTTACGTTTGCATACATTCTGCCACTTTTCTGGTAAGATCAATTTTCTTTTTTCAATTTATATGTACACCTAACCTTGCTACCCACTTGTGTTTCAAATATAAAATACAAGTTACTTAAAAATTCACATTATTTAGGTTAAAAATTAAAATACCTAGGTACATTCTGAATAAATAACTTTCTATTATAGATATTATCATCATTTTAAATTAATTTTCTGCTATATTAGGTATTTATTTAGATTGATAAAGATAGCCTGTCTTCTAATATTTTGATTAAAATAGTAAACACTTATTTTACTCAATTTTTGATACTTTTGTTAATAAATGTTTTTTTCAATGTGCTGTAAGATATTTAATTATATTCTTATTTATGTCTGAAAGTGAAGCTATAAAATATAATTATATTAATTTATTGTTTATTAATCATAAATCATAATGCAATTATATAATCATGTAATTATGTTATGATAGATTGAGCAGATTAAACCCAGGAGTAGATCTAATAATGAAAAAAAGTTTTAAAATGACAAAATATACATTATACACCTATATTAGTCATAGACTTGTAATTATAAATAATATAAATTAAATACTCATAGTTTTTAAAAATAGTAATAACCACTAACATAGTATAAGATGGTTTAGGTATAGTTAGAGACAAACAAGCATTATGTTATATTAGTATTTATTTATGACCAAATAAATGATATAAAAGGAATTTTTAAAATATTCAATAATGAAAGAAGCAGCTCACGGCCTCGTAACTCATTTATGTCTGCCCTTAACTAAATTTGACGCTATTATAGTAATAAAATAAAAATATAATTTTTTTAAATTAAATTATTTTTTGACTTTTAACAGTAGGCATATAATAGTAATGCAATTGAAAAATAATGATATAAGACATAATAGATTACGTAATATTTAAATTTTATCAATTGTATTCCACATAAAATTCAAAAAATCTTAATTTCAGTCCCTATAAAATTAATATTTGGCTTTGGAATATAATTGGTGATTAAATCGGTGTTGATAATTTATTATGGTCTATACTCTTTAGTACTCATATGTTTTATAAACTGTTAATTTACATTTTTTTATTCAACTCATTGAAAATGTGTATTCATTTTTTTCTGTAATCAAATTTAAAATTTTAATACAAATAATAATTTAAACTTTCTTGGTAAATTGAACTATATTTTGTATTACTTAATAAGAAATATATATCTGAAAAATATTAATTATGTTAATTAGATATCTTGTCTCACTGAACATGTCATAGTATTGTACAAGGCCAGTATGGTATAATCATAATATGACCTCAAATTTAATTACTTATTCTAAAATGTTATTATTTTACCTATATATACTGAATAATGTATGCTACCTAGGTACCCACCTAATTGTAATTATCAATAAGTCCTATTAAATCTAAAATCAACAATAAACCTACCTTAAATAATTTATTATTTATTAATATTCATAAATTTACAATTATTCTATAATATTGTAATATTCAATGAATACCGTGTGTTCAATTTTAAAGGTAACAAGAAATATTTCAAATGCATGACTTTGAGTTTTTTTTTTGCATACAAGACATATAAATATATCTGTTTTTGTTAAATTTAAATTTTTAACTATTTTTATCTATTTAATGCATATACACAGTAAAATAAAAATCACTATTTTTGATACTGAATTTGGGTTTTATATTTGATTTTTTTTGAGCAACTGATCTTTATAGTTTTTGAGTATCTTCTAAATTGACATTTTTAGGACAATCGAAAGTTTTAAATTAACTAATTCGTAAATTTCAGATATCATTTTAATAATTTATTTTGAATAAATCTACAAGGTGTATTTATTATTAAATCAAATTTATAAAAAAATATCATTGGAATTTATCGATAAATTATACCTATAAATGCATGATTAAGATAGAGCGTTAAAAAATGCGATAATTACATATTACCTAATTTAAAAATTTCAACTATTTTAAAAATGTCAATTTTGAAGATATCAAAAAACTGTAAAAATCAAAGTTACTTAGAAAAATTAATCAATCCAAATCAAGTATCAAAAATAGTGGTTCTTATTTCAGAAATTTTTATTTTATCTGCGCAAAATTTATCAAACCTAACAGATGTATTTATATATCCTGTACACTGTAAAAAACTCCGAATCAAACTAAAAGTCTTACGTTTGAAATATTTACTGTTACCTTTAAAATTGAACACGCTGTATAGTATTATTTTTAAGCATTAAAAAAATTATGAATCTTTGCAGGGTGTACACCCACAATCTACATTAACTATTAATCCTACTCATAACACCGCTAAACTAACTTTCTTAGTTATGATAACTATACCTGCAAGTTACAACACTTCCAAAAAATAATATGCTTTAATTTAATTAATTTAAAACATATTAAAATGTAATTTTTTTTTTATTCATTATTGCCTATTAGAGCAGTAATAAAACTCAATAAAAAGGATTTTTATTATAATTTTCTTTACAATTGAATTGATGGAAATGGCAATATTGAAAGTTACAAAATAAAATAGATTTTAAATTGTATAAGAAATTTTATAATAGTTAAGTCACAAGAGTTGGTGTGAGATAGAATAAATATAACTGATATATTTTGTTTTTTATATAAATAAATACATTTATGTAAATTTTTAATTTTTTAGGAATCCAGCTAGTGCATATTATAGAATTTTATTGGCAAATGCAGCTACAAGTGCATTACGTCTTCACCAACGTTTGCCAGCCATGCAAATTTCTTTACAGTTCCTGACACAATTATTCAAAGAAGACAGTTGTCATTACCTATTGTACTCGGTCATATTTTTATATGTGTCACCTAATATTCGTATCCTTTAAATATTAAATATATTATATTTAAGATCAATTAATATATTATTTTTGATTTGAATTTACATTACAATTTAATGTTTTCCTTAACATAGATTTATTTCAGTTGTAATCCTGCCAGTGTTTTTATTTTCAACAGTGCACTTTGCCAGCTATTCTCTAACTTTACTTGATGTAAGTGTAATATTTATTTAATAATAAACATTGTAATGAAAAATCACTAAACATGTTAAATTTATTTTTCAGCTTCTTGGTCAAAATGCATGGTGGGGTGCTCGGCTATTGATATCTTTGGTTGAGTTCCAATCACGAAGTATCTTACGCCTAATTGCCTTCTCTGAAATCTTAGTTATGCCACTCACATTATTCATGTCATTCTTTGGCCGCTCTGGATTGTTATCTATTGTGTTCTACTATCATTTTCTCACATTACGATATGCTTCACAACGTAATCCACATACAAGACTCATGTTTACTGACCTTCGTATAGCAGCTGAAAACTTTGCAAACAAATCAGGCACACCATCTTTTTTGCGATCTGCTATTTTATCGGGTATTGCTACCATTAGTCGGATGGCTCCCGCAGTTCCGCAAAATTAATAATCTTTGACTTATTCATTGTCATTATTTTTATTTAAATGCATGTTGGTGGGATTTATCTAACACATGTTTCATTAATCATTAGTCTTAGAGATATAGAATGCCATTTGGACATACATACTAAATGTATAAGAATTATTGCTTGGATTTTTATGTTTATTTATTATTATTATTTTTATTTTATTTGGTTCCGGTTCTTCTATTTAAATTAAAATGAATATTCAAATTATATTTTAGTATAAATTATTTGTATTCAGAAATTTGTGTTGATAGTATTTTCTTTGTGGACTAAAGTAATTCTATATAATTTTATTTTAAATAATTTTCACAAGTGTTTGAATGTTTGCCATTTTGTTTAAAAAAACACATTTGAACAAATTTAATTTGAATTACTTTAAAATAAGTTTAATTTTATGCGTGCATAAAGACTAAACAGTATATTATACCTTTTATAAATTAAAAACTAACCATATTAAAATTAAAACTATTATTGTTTCTTAATTTTTAAGTGTTCTGTGATTTAAAAAAAAAATATATATATATACATATATATATTATTCTTTTTTTATGAACATAGTATTATAATTTATAAATTATATATGTATTCACCAAATAAATAAAATATAAATTCATCAAATAGAACGTATATAAAAATGCATTTAAGTTTGACTGACACAAGTACAACATTCAATATTGTTTTAGAACAAATAAGAAATTAATTTAATTTTTTGGAACTTTTTATTCTATTTACAATTATTTTAGATGGTATTTTTATATAATATTCCATAAAAATGCCATTTTATAGCCTTGAAAATAAAATTCTAAATTTAATTGCTAAAAAAAAATATATTCTTTATACCTACAATGTTGCCAAATATAACATAAATACTTACTTGTGTAGTCGTGTATAAACCATGTATTGAAATATGATTTTTGTTAATTAATTTTATTATATGTATACACAGTAGGTATCTACTATAAGGTGATTAGAGGTACTTGACTAATATTTCATGTTAGATGCAATATTAAGACGTTATTTGATAAAATTACGTTATAAGCACTTAAGTTTATTTTATTTATATTTTAATCTTTTAACTCACAAACAGTAATAGATTAATTTTATATAAATCATTGTTTTTATTCTTTTGTAAATACAAAATTTTGCCTGAATAAAATTAAGGTTTTGGTTAATATTGTGTTTTTTTTTTAATGTGTAACCGTTCATTTATGGGGTGTAGTGTGTAAGTATGGAAACTCATATTTAAAAAGAAAAAATGTATCTGTAGTTTAATGAATAATTTTAATCCTTTTAAAAATCAACAGTTATTTATATTATACACATAACATTATTAAATATTTCTTAAAATATTTTGATTCTAATGAATTCAACCAAATCTATAATAACAATCTATTACATTTCTCAGGTGATTAATAAATTCAACAATATAATCATGCTAATGACTCACTGACAAAGGTTGTTTAATATTAAACTAGAACATTTTTTATGATTTATTTTGTAGATTAAATTGTAATTAAAACTCGTCATCTACAGTACAAAAAGTACATTGTTTTTAGTACTAAAATTGATAACTGAGTCATCACTTGTTAAAACATTATTGTCCACCATATTGTAATCGTAATTTTAAATTTAATAATTTTCTTCAAATTTAAACTCCAATACTTACCAATAAAAACATGACAAATATTTTAATTTCTTAAATACGTATTAACTTGTAATTTTATAAAATAATTACAGTGTATTATACATATTTATTGGTAAAAATTAGTGATATATCATGATGAACAAGGAATACTTAATACAAGCTATACACTTTCAAGAAAGTAAGTAAATTTTATTGTCTTAAATTGTAATTACATAATATAATACAAATGAGTTGTATAATAATTATTAGTAAAAAATATTTATAAAAAGACAGCCCAGTTTGTGTTTAATACCATATTTTCATAAATCTGTTGATGTCGGTGGACGTTTGGGAGTTGACTGTGTTGAGGAACGAGATAAATCGAAACTACTGGGAGTTACATTTGAATAAACTGATGTAGTATCCGAGCCATCAGTGTCTGATGATGAATAAGAGTCCATGTTCATAATCAATTCTTGTCTATAAGAACTAATAGAATCATTGAGCTGCCGTAACTGGGACAGAAGTTGTAAATCCATTTGACGTAAACTTGCCTGAAACATATAAATAATATCAGAAAATATAAAACTAAATAAATCTAAAATTACAGTTATATACCATTTCATTTCGGAGATGTGCGAGTTTCAGATCAACAGATGATGGTTTCCTGGGTGGAACTGGTGGTTTTTCAGTTGGACGTTTATCAGAATGTTCAGATGGTATTGGTGACTGATGTGTTTGTTTAGGTGAGCCAACGAGTTCCGTTGGTTTAGGCGAATGACGTCTAGCAGGTTCAGGTTTAGAACGTGGTGGTACATCATACAGGCTTAAACGACTAAGGCTTTCAGGTAAAGGTGGTAGTTCGGAATCATAAGACAACGATAAAGGTGATAATAAATCTGAGTCTACTCTCGAAACTTCCACTCCTGACGACACATCGGGCACTGATGGTGTACGGACTGGGCGTTGAGCCATTTCATTATGCAATGAATGTGGAAGCAATGTGAACACTGACCCCACACTAAAACAAAATAATATCAATTGAATCGGTGTGAACATTTACTTGGTTGACCATTATTTATTTATTAATCTACCTAAAGGACAATCGTCACCAGCAAACTTGCAGTCAGGACAGCAAGCTTCAAACGCCACTCGACAAATACCACAGGTATCGTCATTGGCTACCCAGCGCCATTGTGCAACGCCGAGTACGTCTAAAATGTAATATAAAACAAATAGTATAATTTATAAATGATGAACAACATATATTATGTACTAATTTTAGGAAGTAAATAAGATCTGATCTAAAATCAAATAAACAATATTTCTTAGGGTAAAATTCAAATTCTATGTAAAAATTTACGTTCTGACAGGTAAATAAAATAAAATCAAACAAATGACTATATTTGTTTTTAGTTTCTTTTTAATTTTGTTCTGTAATTTTATCATTATTATACCTTACTAATTTCAAATTTAAAACTTGTTTTAAAGTTACTGTATAACAATGATAATATGAAAAATATTAAATTGTAATAAAGTATGTAGAACAATTATAAAATATTATTTAATCAAAAAATTGTATAGATTATTATCATAAAAAAGATTTAAATAGCCTAATGAAAATATCCGGAAATCCTAACGAGTTTTGAGGAGATTTGTCATGTATTATACTAGAGCGATTTTTTAAATTAAATCATTCAACTTAAATTTAGACTTGTGGTAAAAAAAAATCAACCACAGGGCAATAATTCACGCTTATACACCATAACATAACACATAAGATTATCAAAAACCTATTTTTTTAAATTATAATAATTGATAGTAGTCCACTAAAATTTACAAATGAACTACGTATGAGGTATTAGTATTAATTATTTGTAGCCACATTTTAGCAATTGGTGTTATTTCTTTACCTTTGACCACTACTTTTAATTTCTTTGGTGTTTCCGGCATTCGGCACACATCGAAGTTTGGCGAGTTTCAAAAAATATATACTACGGTTCACCGCTTACCTATAATAGTAGGTAAATAAAAATAATAAAACTTAAGAACCGGATTCGGATGGCCGATGGCCGACACAAAATCGACTTTGATTTGACGGCAGAATTTCCTTATCATTATCAAATTGGCTATTGGTTTTTTTCTTAGATAATAAACGACTTGCGCGAACTCTGTCGACATAAAACGAGTAACAACCACTCGCCTACGGACCGTCGCCCATCGGCCCCGTGCCCATTAGTGCACGGGCACAGTATGCAGTTTGTGTACTGTGCAGTGTGTGTGTAATGAGTGTATTGAGTTGTCAATAGTCAGTAGTCGCCAATCCTGTTGATAGAAAATTAATTCACGCGATCACGCTAGTTATTACCTAGTTATATGTTTCAATAAATATGTCAATCAATAACTGCTGTCATCAAATGTTCAGATTTTCATAAAACTGTTTTTCATCACCTCCTGCCCGGGAAAGAAGTCAAACGCCAAAGGTTTTATAACAACAAATCAAATATCAATTTACTTGCATAATACAATAATAGATTGATGATTATTTATTATAAAAAATGGAATGATGGAAGAATCTTAACAATGAAAGTTTTTCTTTAGATTCTTAAAATATGAAGAAGATATTCTACAAAAGATCTATAACAACTCACAATCCCCGGGGAGGCAACTTAGGGAGCATATAAATATTTCACTCAAAATTACCTTTTTTTTTTACCAATTTCCCCTACACTAATTATAGAAAAATGCATCAATTTACTCAACATATTATATACTCGACCACAATACCACATCTGGTGTGAAATATGAGAGGTAAATAAGTGACAGTATGACGTATAATGGAGACAGTGTTATAAACGTTATAATATTAAATAATTAAAATAAAATAAAATACATATAATTATATGACAATAAATACAATATTTTCTGTAATAATAAAAAGAACATAAGCATAGGCTTAGCAAAATTATTAGAGAAAAAAAATAATATATTTTACAAACTTCCTTAAACTATTCAACATATGTATTCCCATAATGTTAAGATCAATATATAAATATATGAATAAATGTTGGTAATTATTACAGGCTAATGACCTTAGATGTTGAAGCCTTTTAACTCAATAGTATAAATAAATAAATAAAAGGTGATGTACATTGTAATTTGTCATGATATTACCATGTAAGAACCTATGAATATTGAAAAGTATAGAGAAAACATAACTACATAAGTATAAAAGTTGCGTCCACATGAAGGGCAAGTGGATTAGGCCCATGTACGCTATAACTATATATATTAATCATTCCGTTTAGAATCTTAAAAGCTAATAAAAGTAATAAATTTTAAATTACCTCAAATAGCTCAAAATATTTTTAAAATGCTGTCATGATGTGTTTAGAAAATGTGAATATATAATTTTCAAAATAGGTTAGCCGGTTAGATCTATGGAATATGGATTACGGTTATTCATTTTTGAATAAATAGCAAAGTTTCAATATTCCATATGAAATCCAATTTTCTACTAGAAATCATTCTCGAATTTGAAGATTAAAACATTATTATAACTTTAAATAGCGATGATGGGTACAAAAAAAAAATTCATAAAACCAATCAGTTTAATGTAAAACAAAAATTTGGGAGAGTCATAACAGATATCTTCAATTTTTTTTTTAAATAATTAAATAAAAAAATACATTTTTTAACTTGTTTACCAAAACATAAAAATAAATTAAAACATGAAATATTTTCAGTTCTTTTCTATGTTAATCTTATTAAAAAACCATAATTACGATATCTCCATTGTTTCAGGAGATTTCGCAATGGGTAAATCCTCGCAGGACACTCTGTATATAAATATATTAGAGACTAGAGTAAAATGTGAATTGACGTTTTATTAAATTTGAAAACAATAATAATATCTAAGGTCCATTTCGCAGGCCGCAGCACTGCCACTTTCGAATTTTTATATCAAATCTCGACAGTATTATGTACTTTTTTTGTATAATTTTCTATAACTAAAATACAATTTTATCTATTAAATCTTATGGGGTTATTTTTATATTTTAATAGTGAGTAAAATACTCATATTAAAATTTAAAATAATTTTTATACCTGAAATTATTTATTAAAAAAAACATCTTATCAACATATAAACTTAAAAAAAGTCAAAAACTTCAAATGTAGATTGTATAACACATGCGTCACAAGCAATATAAAAATATATATATATATATATTCATATGATTTTATAAATATTTCATCGGGCTATATGCCTATATATAATATACCTAAATTATATATATAGTTAGATTATGTAAACCTTAAGTACTAGGTACATTACATTATAGTGTCACTTGGTTATTTGATCGTTAATTATAAGTGATATACGCTGACATACAAATATTTAAATAATATTTTTATTTTATTTATAATATTTCTAAAATCATTAGGTACAATCACATTCACATATGTAACATGTATAGTGAGATAACTGCTATAATTAGGCATAATAGGTATCTATTATTTTTGTATTTATAATATGTGTCATTACTCATTACATAAACGATTTTAAGTATTTTTGGACATAATTGGTTTTTAAGAACAAAAATATAATGTAATTAATTGACAATTGACTACTGAGTTTGAAGTTGTATCTTGTATATTATTAACTATTTT
The DNA here is from genome assembly GCF_003676215.2 of Rhopalosiphum maidis. Taxonomy (NCBI): domain Eukaryota; kingdom Metazoa; phylum Arthropoda; class Insecta; order Hemiptera; family Aphididae; genus Rhopalosiphum; species Rhopalosiphum maidis. Next base: position 8,915,158 of record NC_040878.1, read on the forward strand.
AAATAATAGAACCCAAGACTATAAATTAAAGAATAAAGACAAACGAGAATCGAGACGATATCGAATTATTATAACTAAAGTCTAAAACTCATAATTACACATAATACTAATATAATATTCTATATACTGCTAAACTGCTATTACAATTATTACACTATGCTAAATTACACCTATGTAGCTATGTCTCATATAATTCTATTATGTTGCATTACTATATTATAGTAGTTACTTATGTACCGATAAAATTGTATTTACAAGGCAACGGCCCAAAACCCATTTAAAGACAGCGGCCCACTGTCCTCTATGACAGTAGACCACTGGGCCAGTCCACCCCTGGATAATAAGTACATTATTTAAAATTAAATTTATTTTCCTTCCTAATTAGTTTATGACTTATTTATATAAAAAAAAATTCATTATTTAATGTCGATAAATTTTGAAGGGAATTCGGCAAACAATAATATGTGATTCGTTATGAACTAATTTAAAATTAGTTTATAATGTATAATATTAAATTAGTTCATAACGAATCACATATTATTGTTTGCCGAATTCCTTTTAAAATTTATTGACATTAAATATTGAATTATTTGATTTTTTTTTGGTTTGGGGGGTGTCCAGACACCGTGGACACTCCCCTCCCAAATACACCATTGATAATAGTATGACTCATCGGTCAGTTTATTTAAAATCCATGCTATCAAGTCGTAACTTAAAAATGAAAATAGAGTATAATTTACTATTTAGAATAGTACGTACTTTAAAAAATTCATTTGAATATATATTTTCGTATGGGTATAGGGGCTTTTTTTTTGGGGGGGGGGCGAGGTTGTGGTGAAAATCTTCCTAAAGTCACTATAACATTAATTTATTATTTATGCAATTGAAAAAAATCCTTATAATATAGCCTATAGCTCCTTTTCTAAATACGTTATTTTATAATCCCATGAATTTCAGACTTTTTCATTCTATAATTTATTATTTTTCATCAATAGTCTGCTAATTCACTTCTTATCAATAGTTAAAATATTTTAATAGATACGATAGGTACTTACAGTTTTTGTCAAAGGCATTATACCTTATTAGTTATTTGTCTTTCTTTATTTCTAATGCTCTATAGTCTACGAATCTATTAAAGATAATAAGGCATACACACTAAAGTTAGGTATCTTCTTACTTAGATAGGTACTATGCGTCTACGTACAATATAGGTACACATTAAAGCTCATTCGAAAATTCAAAATCTATTAATATCCACAAACTATATTTAAATATTATATTCTTATTTTATTTTTTTAACATTCATTAATTTCATTCAATCTACTATAGAATATAGATCTATGTATACTACCTAATTGGAAGCTGTAATCGTTATCTATATATATTATGTAGGTAGGATGTAGTGTGGTAATGTGGCTTGTGTGCTTGTTACGCTATATTATGTAAATATGTAATTGCTGAGCTGTAATACTTATTGGCAAAAGCTAATTAAAATTAAAAAAAACATGTTATTTTATTGGCATTTTAATATGTGTCTTAAAATATTAAATCATTAATATTTTTATAACCTTTAAACAACTATAGATATTAACTATATGGGACATATTATATAGGTACCTATTAATTATTTAAATTGTTGATAACCTCTCAACTTGATATTACCCTATTAAATCAGCCGTAGTATCATAGCATTAGTACCTACTATAAATAATAAATTATAATAATATTATAGTCCACGTGAACCTTCTTATTACAGTTTATAATATGCGCGTGCGTCTACGTCTATAGAAGCTAGCCAACTAGGTATATCAAATTATGTCATTATAATGTATTTATGACTTATGTGTACATTATAATTAATATATGTACTATTATGTTACAGAGATATTTCTTTTACTTACATTTTAATCAGTGACGAATGTAAGGAAAAGGCAATAAGGTAATACCAACAGTTAATAATCAACAGAGTTCCCCTTTGACCGTGTTTTTTTCGTAATTTATTGTAATATTCAAAAATTGTTTATATAAATACATTAATACATTATTATAATCTTGTTTACCGGAAAAATTTAATTACACGTACTGATATATTATATACAAATCCTCCATGAATATAAAACATGATATAAGTACTACAGAAGTACAGATAGGCGTAGGTAATCATATGGGTAAAAGGTAAATATTTGTTTAAATACTCTCCCCTTTGAATGGCCCAGGTAGGTACTGATTTTAAATGTGTTTATATTGACTATATTCCATATTATACATTTATACTTACAACTTATATAGTTATACGATGACTTATAGTTATCTAAGTATAAACTATAAGAGTATGTAATACGTATTAATGTACCTATTGTATTAATTATACATTATACTATTTTTCTATATTTTAAAAACCGTAGACTGAGAACCGTTGTCCAGTTTTACTAATATATTTATGACACCCGCTACATTTATGTACTTAGCTGAGTCTTGAAAATTGTGAAGTTTTTATTTTTGACAAAAAATAATATCGTTATTGACGTTATCTATATAATGTACTGTGAAACATTATTGTAATTTAAATTCTCTATAGCCTATAATATTACCTATGGTCTAAAGTTTAAACTTAAACGCAGAGCGCTTATTCAATTTCAATGAAAATGGGTGTATTCAATTATTATTTTCTGTCGTTTAAATTTTTATAGGCCCAACATAACTTGTTAAATAGGTTATATTATTAATGAATCATACAAGTTCATTGATAAAAACTCAGACAGTCAGATCATTAATAAAGTTACCTTTGCTAATCTTTGCATTTTATATGAATTAACATCATATTATTTAAAACCTGATACGCTAAATTTTAATTCCAAATATTTTAACATAAATTATTAGGGTAATACAAGTACTTACCTTATTATTAGTATACATACAGACCATACCGTATGTTCAATAATAAAGGTACCTAACATACTAACATAAAATATTTGAATCCATGACCCTGAATATATCATTCAGGTTTTTTTTTAACAGCATAAATGACTTTATATTCCAATTATTTTAAAATATTTTTTGCTTGTGCACAGTAAATCAATTGTTCTTTGATGTTACACTATTTTTGATTCTGAATTTGAATTACATCGATTTTCTACTTTTAACAACTGATATATTACGTTTTTAACTATCATAAAAATTGACTAATTGCAGAGAGTGGATTAAATTTTTGATTTATGTACGTATGCTGTAGGTAGGTACCTATTTAATATTTATTATATTTTATTTTTAACATTCTATCTACAATTTAATAAAAATAAGTTCCACGTCATTTCTTATTTTCGAAACTACAATATAAATTTACAAAAAAATTAAACGAAATCACATAATGCAACTTTTAAAAATGTAGGTAAACTGCTAAAAAATACGTTACACGTTACACATAATAACATAATGTTACATGAATACATCGAAACTTTAATTAATTTTCAATTAGTCAATTTTTAAAATGGATTTTAATTTTTTGTTAGGTTTACTTGAGATCATCTTTCCCAAAATTTTTTTTTCGTTTATAATTTCTTAAAAATTGAAATATGACAAATTTTAATTTCTACTCGTTTAATATAATTTTTTTTGGATTTAAGATGATAGAATAAAAAATGTGGCAAATTCGATATCAAGTAGACTTAACGAAAAATTCAAATCTGTTTTCAAATTTTTTATCGCTTCTGTAAATTATTTGGTACGTTTTTCAAAAAACATGTATGTTTAATGTGTGTTAGACTAAGAAAAAAACGGTCTGTATCGAATCCCTTTTTCAGTTAGTTATTTAAAAAGTTTAATTTATCTCAAATTCTAACTTAAAAATGAGAGTTAACATTTTAAAAAAATTTGTTTTTCTGGGTATGCAAATAAGTTTTATATTAAGTATGTTCTTTATGCTGTAAAAAAAAAAAAACAGAATTAATTCAGGGTCGTCAGTGTGAAATTGTTCGTATTACCTATCTTTATCATTGAACACACTGTTTATACATTTTGTGTATATAAATAAAATAGGACAGTTTTATGTAGATAGAAAAAAAAATGTTGTTAAACATTGATCAATTTATATAGCAATATCCTATATATTAAATAAAACACTGAAAATAGTGGATGTCCTTGTAGTTAAATAGCCAATACTACTTATATCTATTTTATGCAACTATAGTATAAGTCGAGTAAATAAATAAGTAATAAGCATTAGTCAATTGACTCGTAAAATAATAAATGTATGTAGGTATTATTTATCTTAAATTAGAAGATGCAATATGCCAACGTGCAAACAATTAACAAATATAATATTATTTGTTTGAATCATATTTTCAACTGTTTTTAAGGCATTCAATTATATTCTGTTGAAAATAAATTTTGATTTTGTTGGTATAATTAATACAATAAGTTCTAGTTAAACTTTTGTCGAAACTACTGTTAAACTTATGGACAATATAATATTTTATTCAACTTTATAGAAGTCAGCAGGTATCTGCTGTGCATAAAATTATTACTTTGAATTATACTCATTTAATAAATATTTAGTTATATAAATTATAAATACTGACTGAAAAAATAAACAGTGTATGAAATCATTTGATCGATTTATATAATTGTATTCTATTACTATTCATAATAATTGTTATGCAACTTTATTTATTAGAGCTCCACCCATACTTAGATATAAGTACCTATCTAAATAAATAACTACAAAGTCATAAAAAAAAAAGATAATGATTATGTCAGCAATTGTGTAATATTTAATCAATTAACTATAAGGAAAAGAAATTATTTTTTTAACTGTTGTAATTAATATATTCAGGAAGAATGATTATCAGTGTTATCACAGTTTAAGCTTATTAAGACGGGTCCAGAATTAGTTCTTCTATCATATGATTAAAACTATGTTATAAAATAACTCATTTATATTTTTTAGGTTTAAAACCTAAAAATTATAAATGACTAATAGATACAACTATTTCTATACAATTATCTATGCATTTAACTTTATGATAATTTTAACATGTTCTAAGGTACAACCAATACTCAAAGATACACTATAATCATAAATAAAACACACTTTTTCAATTTTAATGAATTTTAATAAAATAATAAGATAGTAAAATTTTAAGATAATATAACATGCAAGTTTTATTTTTAGAAATAATGATAACACGGCATAATAAGTTTGTAAGAAATACATTTTTGTGTTTTGATAAAATTTATCGTCAGTCTCGTTAAATTAAAGTAGTTCCCATAATATGCAACCTACACCTAATTTTATTTGACTAATAATGTAAAAATAAATTACTACCACCGATCAAAAAAAAAGACATGACATTTTCTTATTTAACTATGGCACAATGATAGAATCTTAAAAAAAAGAATAAATAAATGATCATTATTAGATATAAATAAAATAAAACATAGCCAAAAATGTAAGCTTAGATATTTATAGTAATTACTATTTGCATGAGAGATTTAATTTAAGTTTCAAATTTTCAGCCAATTTGTCCAAAAATTCAAATGTGTTCAGATAATCAGATCTTTGAACACCATTCATTCCTTTAATGCAAATGGCCAAATCTTTAGTCATGAATCCTGCTTCCATTGTTTCAATGCAAACTTCTTCCAATTTGTTGGCAAAATTTTCCAATTTTTGATTGTTATCTAATTTTGCTCTATGCAACAATCCTCGTGTCCATGCAAAGATGGATGCAATTGGATTAGTAGACGTTTCTTTACCTTGTTGATGCATACGATAATGTCTTGTGACAGTGCCATGAGCAGCTTCTGATTCAACAGTTTTACCATCAGGGCAAATCAACACAGATGTCATTAAACCCAATGATCCATAACCCTGGGCAATAGAATCAGATTGAACATCACCGTCATAATTTTTACACGCCCACACAAATCCTCCTTCAGATTTCATAGCATAGGCCACCATGTCGTCAATTAATCTATGTTCATACCAAATACCTTTAGCTTCATACAATGGTTTGTATTGTGTATCATAAATTTCTTGGAAAATGTCTTTAAAACGACCATCATATTTTTTTAAGATGGTATTTTTAGTACTTAAATATAATGGAAGTTCCCTTGATAAAGCAAACTTGAAAGAAGAATGTGCAAAATCAATAATAGATGCATCTGTGTTAAACATTCCTAATGCTACTCCTGCACCTTTGAAATCGTTGACGACTTCTTCAATTTTATCTTTACCTATGAACCAAGAAAAATAAAAAATATATATATGTATATAATATATGCATAGTATAACACCAAGGTAATATAAAAAATTAAATATGTAGATAAATATTGACTTACCATCATTAGAGGTCCATGTCAATGTAAGTTTGCCAGCTCCAGGAACAATGAAATCTGTAGCCTTATATTGGTCAGCATGAGCATGTCTTCCGATTATAATCGGTTTTTCCCATCCAGTAACCAGCCTAGGAATGTTCTTGCATATTATGGCTTCCCTGAATACTGTACCACCAAGAACGTTCCTAATTGTACCGTTGGGGCTTTTCCACATTTTCTTCAGCTTGAATTCTTCGACTCGCTTTTCGTCGGGCGTGATCGTAGCGCATTTAATTCCGACATTATATTTTTTAATGGCTTCGGCACAGTCTAATGTCACTTGATCATTAGTTAAGTCTCGGTTTTCCATGCCCAAGTCATATACATGGAGTTCGATGTCCAAAAATGGCAGGATGAGTTTTTCCTTGATCAAATCCCAGATAATGCGGGTCATCTCATCGCCCAAAATGTCAACAACAGGTCCAGCACTGATTTTCGCCATTGTCGTCGAACGTTAAAAATAATACGGCTAACTTATTTAGGCAATAATCGTAACACGATTAATTTTTTATTAATTATTAATTACTTTAGAGAGGTAGAATACTATTAAGTTAGGTTGATATTCGATGCGCGAGAAACCGGAGTGAGCGTCGAACTAAACGGTTGAATTAAAACAAAATGATTCAGTGTTCGATTCCGTACTATTTGAATTATTCTCGGTCTGACGTAGTAAATAATAATTGCGTCAATTAATTATATATTATAATGTATACGGAAGAATAATAATTTGTTTTGGGGGTAAAGTTCGGTTACATAAAATGAATGGTAGGCAGCCTACGTGGAACAATATTTTGATTAAGGACTGATCACTGATCATATGTTTGAATTTAATCAACATTCAATTATAATCACTATTATTATTTCTGTGATACGGGAAAATCGGACAGTGGCGCGCTCTGTTTATACACCGCGCCCGATAGTTTTTCCCCGGCGATCCGGCACCGTCTGTTTTTAATTTAAAATGGCGTCTAAGTGATTAATATTATTATTATTATTTTTATTATTATTTTTTTTTCACATTAGTGTGATTTGGTGTAGGTACTAGTGTTAGTCGATTCGGAAAACCTCTAAAAATTCTTTAATTCGTGTAGTATTTTAGTAGTTTAGTACCACGATAATATTGTTATACTCGCAGCCCGACGATCTTCGTTCGTCGGATCCGATTCAACTCTGTCTACAGTGATTAATATTTATAAATAAGTAATAGTAATAATAATTAATAATGTCATCTGAGTGCGCGTCGTCTATCCTGTATACCGTCGTCCCGTACAGAACAATGACAGCTCGATTGGGTATGTCATTTTATTATTATTACTGTTTTATTGTTACTATAGTAAGATTCGACCGATGACTGAGAACAAACGAGCTAGTGTAGGCAATATGAATGTCAAACTCGTTTCCGTGATATATGGGGTTTGATGGTGTTTTAGGGGGAAACTGGATCACAAATCGATCGTTCATTTTGGGGGTTCTCGTCATTACAGCGATTGAACTCGTGTTTTTATTGTCGCCTTATAAACACTAAATGACCAAGAAGTTTTCGAAAAATCTTAATGTAGTGTCAAATAGGTATTTTGTTAACTTGTTCTATCAGAATTCTGTTTATAACAGCATACCAGAATCTAATTCTCTCTCAAATTTTTAAATATTGTTTACAGTATCTCAATAATTTGATTGTAATGCTAAATGTAGAATTAAATGTTTTATTAATTGTGCTTCATTCATGATGGACACCTTTGACACAGAAAACCAGTCAATTTAAAGTTGGTTGCTAATACGTTCATAAAATTAATTCAGATTAAATGTCAAATTAAACGCAATAGATAATCTTCTACACAATTTATTTGAAACATAAATTGTACATTAATAATTCAATCTACAATAAATCTTTGGAAAACGATAGGTATTAGATTACCAACTTTAATTATGATAATTAATGTCTGACGTATTAAATCTGTGCAATTAATTTTGATAAGATTATTTTGATTTATTACAAGAAAATACCTTGAAAAATATAGTAGATAGAATTCTTTACTTATTGATTCTGTATAGGTATTAAAAATAATATAAATTTATTTTTATAAATAATGATATAATTTATTTATTTTTATTTTAACTTGATATTATTATTCGTTATACATGGTACACTATTCTTTACATTTACAAGTTGATACCTATTTCCTAGTCTGTGTAAAGCAGCATGTAGCATTAGTTGTCTACAATAGTTGATTAACACAATTGTAAATACATTTTCAATAGTTAATTTTTAACAATAGTAATAATAATGAGAAACTAATTAAATTGTCATATTATAAATTGTTATATATTTTTCATAATTTTTTTAAATTTAATATTATAAGAGTTGATTAATTCCGTATTATTAGGTAAGTAGTCAACTAAATAATTATATTTCTTTATTTATGTAATATTTTTCCATCAAAAATGGTTTTTGTTTAATTAATCCTAAGTTTATATTCATCCCTTCTTACGTTCTATGGATTTTTTTTTATTCATTTACATATTTATAGTAAATAATTTGTTGTATGATTCTTGTAGTCTAAACATTTTTAGTTTTTGAAATAGTTTTACTGTCTTAAGATAATAATTATAATACATTTTTATTATTACTTTATGAGTTATATTTAATAAATCTGATACATTTCAATAAGTTGAAAATGTTTTTTGCTTAAATTATACTTTTATTTACTTAAATATTTATCGAATATTACACCTAAGTATTATGCTGAGATTTATACTATTATATTAATTTTAATCATACTTTTATAAAGGTACACTTGTTTCAATGTAATTAAGTATATTCAAACTTGTTACAGTTGAAAGTATAAAACAATTTTATTTTTTTATTTTTTATTTTTTATTTATCATAAAACTATTTTTAGAAAACCATTTATTGACCATTGGTAGCCTTAAAATAGCATTTATTTCAATCTTAGTCGAATTACTACAATTAGTAATTATAAATAAGAGTATAATACAGTATCTACTAAAACTAATACTGTACCATCCTTATTTAAATGTAGTAAATTGTTATAGATTGAAAATAAAATAGAACCTAATATTTTATTATAAAACAAAATGTTATTCTTTTCATTAAGTTCTATATCAAATAAAAGAATAATTTTCCGTGTTAATATTTTAATAGGATTTAATGATTTAAATAGACTAAAATAAATAGAATTTTTTTTTTTTTTTTTTTATTGTATCTAGTTTCTATAATAAAAGCTAATTAACTAAATAGTGAACTACTGGACGACAGATAATTAAATTTGTTAAAATTTGTAATTACCTAATATGTTGTGTTTATTCAATATTTTTACTTATAAAATTAAAGAAATATCAAATAGGACTTATTGAATGAAATAATATAATAATATATAATACATTTATACAGTATTTTGGTGTATTTATTTACATACATAGAAAAGTTTATGTATATAAGTATCCTTAAAAGTGTTTTACTATAGGTCTGAGGAATATACAATTTCTACTATGTATCATTTATCACTGATTTATAATTTTATTAATTTTTCTTTTAAATTTATCTAATTAAATATTTTAGGTAAGCTTCTAAATTTAACAAATTATAAACTATACTAAGTGTTTACAATTTAATAATTCATTATCATAGAAAATAAAGAAATTAAAACATATAACAGAAATTAAGCTGTAGTAATGTATTGTTGTCTTGTTATTTTCGCATATTTTCAGAAATATAATGTTGAACTGGAGTGGGCAATTCAAAGTTATTAGAGAGCCAAATTTTAAAATCTAGTGAGCCAGAAAATATAGAAAGCCAAAATAAAAATAAGTCAATAAAATTTAAAACTAACATTTACTTTTTATATTTAAAATATTTTTTTATGTTAACAAAGTTTAATCTAATAAAATACAGATAAACAAAAGAATTTTATAAAGTAATTTGCTAATGTTGCACAGGCCAGATAAAAAAGCAGCTCTTTGGGCCACAAGTTGCTCATCTCTGGTTGAGTTGGTTTTAGTTACTTCTTGTTAAATTACTTGTAAACATTAAACCTATAATAGGTATTGATTTAAATTTATATTCATGTATTTTTTCTTGAAAATATTTGTTTAATGATTATATGATTCTTTAAAACATTATTTTTTGGTTTAAATCCACTAATCTCTTTGGGAATTAATTAATAAATTTTTTTTAATCTACATATTTTATTATCTAATTTGACGGATTCTATGATATATAAATATATATATGGTAAATAATTTATTACTCTAATAATAAATGTATAATGTATCTTATATGGAGTTTAAAACAAGAAAATATGTTAACTTAAAAATATTAATTTAATACGTTTTTTTAAAAGTTATACCTAGCTCTGATTTGGCCAATTTTGGGTTTAGAATACATGTTGTGATAGATCAAAATTGCTTGAATAAAATTGATTAATTCGAAAATAATATTCAAAATAAGGGTTGCCATTTAAAAAAATGAAGTTTTGTTGCGCATGCTCAAAAAACATAAGTTAAAAAAATTATAAGTCAGGAATTTATGATCCATTAGTCTAGTTTAACATCCCGCAAACAGAATTGAAAAATATTTACAGGTTAATGACTAATGAGTGATAAAATGTACCCTGTTTTTGGGGACATTTGGTATATATTAATCATTTCTACTTTTTAAATCAAAATAATAAAAAAAATTATTTGGGTAATAGTAAATAGGTACTAAATTTTACCTTTTTTATTTTTAATTTATTTATGTATTTTTAAAACATTTTGAAATAGAGTACTTATCCACTAGCTAATTTAAATGTTATATTTTTATAACAACTCTGTTACATTTTTTATGATTTGGATAATAGATATATTTTTAAAGTTGTGAATCATCTATTGTTTTAAATTTAATTTTATTCGCTTATATTGATTTACTTTGTTTAATATCTATAGGTTATAGTAATATTAAGAATATTCTCTTAAGTAGAATAGTTAAGCAGATATTTTCAATGTATTATTAGTAACACTTAAATTGAATACTTCAACATTAATCCCTATCTAATAAGTTAGATAATATTGTATAATTACAATTACTTAAAGCATTAGTTTTATCAATCTATATTTGTTTGTATTAGTTCCCCAAATACATTTAAAGTATTTACCTATCTAAATAGCCTTAATATTTTTTAAATTAAGTAGTTACACCTAACTCCTTAAATATTGCAATATATTAACTTACTTTTTATTACATTTTTAGGTGCAGTTTTTTAATTTTTTGATAAAATGTATATGTAATAGAAGAAAAATTAATTAAAATGATTAAAAAGTGATAATCATAAAGAACCCGAATGAACAATGGGTTCTACCCAAGGGGAGATTAGAGTTGGGCCATCTCACCAGGTAATTTATTATTTATATTTTTATTAACAATATTTAATATTTAATTAACAGTAAAAAAATATTATACATCAATTATATTTTAATCATAGGCTAGATTACCAGATTTTCGAATAGCTGTTAACAATTTAAATGGAATAGTTGGAGAGGATAGAGAAGAAGCTCGTTGGGTATCGGGTACAGTGAGGGATCGTGATTTATTAGTTTATTTACGTGCAGCTCGTTCCATGGCTGCTTATGCTGGTATGTGTGATGGGGGATCAGCCGATGAAGGTTGTATTGCCGCATCACGTGATGATACTACAATCAATGCTTTTCATATTGTAAGTTAATAGAAAACTAATACAAAATATTGTCCAAAATTATATTATTAGAATTAAATTGAAGTTAATTAAACTTTTTTTATGTTGATATAATTTTTAGCTACATGATTCTGGTTATGATCCAGGAAAAGCATTACAGGCACTAGTTAAGTGTCCAATGCCTAAAGGAATTGATAAAAAGTGGTCTGAAGAGGAAACGGTAGTAAAAGTACTTAAAGTTATTTAAAATATGTTTTAATTATTATTTATGTTCTAGAAAAAATTTGTAAAAGGATTAAGGCAATATGGAAAAAATTTCCATAGAATTAGAAAAGATTTACTACCCCATAAAGATACTGTAATTATTAGAATTTAAGTTTTTTCTAAAATAACTGCTGTATAAAACAATTTTTGTATTTTAGCCGGAATTAGTTGAGTATTATTATTTATGGAAAAAAACACCAGGTGCAAACAATAATAGACCACATAGAAGAAGACGACAAGGATCATTAAGGAGAATTAGGACTACTAGAGCTACCAGACCATCAAGTGCTCAAAAAGACGAAACTAGTAATTTACAAATTAATTTATTACATATTATAAGTTTTAAATGAAATATAATCAAATCTATGAAATTCACATTTATATGTATTTATATATATATATATATTTGTTAAATAACAAATTAACAGTTTAAGTTTTTATTATTATTTTTTATATTATTATAGGTAATTTTTTTCTTGCTATTTAAATAGTTAAATTTTTTTTTTTTTTTAGGCACAGGTTCTCGTCCTTCTCCTATTTCAAAAGAAACTGGTTAGTAACTATAACCATTGAATGTTTGAAAAAATATTATTTAATAATTCATTCTTTTGTGTACAGGTGATGGAAGTTCTGGTGTAAGTGAAGATGATGGTGGTAATACAGAAGATGACTCTGACTCCAGGGATAATACTACATTATTTCGATGCCATCATTGTTTTGCCACAAGTAAGTTTAAATAACAAATTTTTAAATATTCATATTTTATATATCGTTAATAAATGTTATAGGCACTAGAGATTGGCAAAATGCAGCTATTGGACCTAAACAAGGCAATTTATTGTGTTTTGAATGTCGAAGTTATAACAAAAAATATGGCGAATTACCACCTACACCTCAATCACCTGCTGAGTGTCCTAGTCCAACTACTTCTGATGTTACTGTTACAGCTGAATCGCCAAGTAGAATGCGTACTCGTAATAAATCAAAAGAAACGGTATATTATTATAGATTATTATAAATAAAGTAGCTAAAAAATATCTCATTATAATTTATTTTTAACGAGTGACTTCAATGTTTAGCCTACGAAAAGTATTCAAAGTAGATCAAAACGTAGCAGAGCAAATACACCAGAAATCAGTCAAGATATTGAAAAAAAAGAAATGTCTGTGGCATCTCCCTCAACTGATAAATCAAAATCTAAGGTGAACAGAATTAATTTTTAAATTATTTTAAATAAATTTAAAATTTAAGTAAAATTTAATATAACCATGTATCCATGTATTTTAATTATTAATTTGAAAATTGTATGCTTTTAGGGAAATTTGAGTGATACTCCAAAAAAACGATCTTTAGATACTGATGGTGAAGAAGAAAGTCCACTGAAACGTGAATCAAACAATTCCGAAAGCACTAGTTCAGATGGATATTCTGGTAATGACGATGAAGCTCAAGTTGCTACTGTAGCATCAAGCGAATCTATAAACCAAGAAACAGAAGTACCTGACATAATGCAAACAGAAACACAACCTGAATCTGAATTTACTCCTGTTGTTATTCCTAAAGAGGAACCTATTCAAGAACAAAACACTGAATCTCAACCTGATGATATAATGATGATTTCAGCTGATAATAATAGTAGTGAAAATGTTTACGTTAAAAATGAAACCAACGATGAGCCCATGAGTGTTGATGTACCAGAAGAATCTCAAGTGTCAATTAATTCAACTGATGAAGTTGAAAAAGAATCTGTAGAAAAACTATCTTCATACTCGTTGCAAAATTCTCAGTTTAGCACTGAAAATGTAACACCTTCAGATAACGATGTTGAAGTCAAAGAAGAATTAACTACTACTACAACTACTTCAGAAGAGATTTCTCAATCACATGTTGAACAGCCAATTCAAGAAGAATGTATGACTTCACCAATTGCTTTAACTTCTTATTCACCTAGACGTTCTGAAGCAATAAAACCACCCACTCCTAACCAATCTCAAATACTTGTACCTAATTTTCAAAACTCTTTTAACGATCAAGAAAGAATTGGAGATAAGTCAACGTTAAATGTGCCTTCTGTTCCTACACCTGTGACACAATCTTTTACTACTCCATTTTATCCATATAACAATAATCAAATAGCAGATAAAATACATATGCCTGTGTATGAAACACAGTTGGAACCTCAAAATTTAAAAATAAAACAAGAAATATCAGATCCTTTACAATCTTTAAAAGAAGTAAAAGTACCAGGTTACAATGGTCCTGGTGCAGTTTCACAACCACTACAAGCAACAAGCTCTGCCATTACTGTTAATACAGATTTAGCTAATATGTCAGTTGAAACTATTAAAAAGGAACCAGAACTAAAATCTCCATTGCAAGTCAAAACACATACCCAAACCTCATCAGCGCCAATATTTGCTCCACCATCATCTATTCCTCAACCCGTAATGCATCCTTCACAACAAATGTCACAATTAAGTCGAATATCTCCTGCAGGTGGAGTCCCACCCCATCATCCTTTTGCTGCTATGCATCCACACCATCCTTTATTACACCCCCATTCAATATTTGCAGCTGCTGCAGCAGCACATGCAGTTCTACATAATCCTTATCATCCTCATGCTCATCCTGCGTATGCGGGATATCCACCATATGGGTTTCCATATGCACCTTATCCTATTCCTCCACCAAGTAAGCGAGGTCCTGATGAAACGACAACAATGACAGCTCATCATCATCATTCAGTTAGTACCAGCAGCCGCCTAGATGAAGAAATTACTCATCATTCTAGCTCAACGTCAGTTCAACATCTTTCAAGTTCTACAGATAAACATACTTTATCCCATTCAACTACTTCATCTTCTCAGTTGGTACAACACAAGTTAAAAAGAGGAAATAGTCCTCAATCGGGCTCAAGTCATATATCAGCAACTCTATCACACACTACGTCTTCGTCATTATCTACTCATGGTGGCGCTGGTAATACAGGAAATGGTAGTCATACACATCATCATCAGCATACTCATCACCATCAACATGCGTCATCGTCTGTTCATGGTAAATTATTATAAATCATAATTTTTTTTTCTATATATCTACACATAATAACATCATATTTAGGATCAAGTCGAAGTTTACCTCCCCAACCAAGTGCTATTAAAGGTATGCCACATCACACACCATTATCTTTGGAAGCTTTGAGAGCTCATACAGCAATACATGGTAAGAATTTAAATTAATTTATGTAGGTCTATAGGATTGTATCACATACATGCACACATATATATTTACTGCTTGTAGGTTTATGAAAAATTGTAAATAACTAAAATATAATGCACTGACTCAATTAACAAAGAAATTGTCATCTTTACTTACTATAAAGAATAAAGTATAATTTAATAGGTATGCCAAACACATTTAATTTTAAATACAAAAACTTAAAACCTAAGAGTTAAAAAAATATATGTATTAATTAGCTTAACATTTCATTCTCTGTATCTATATATAATACATAAATATTCAAGGCAAAAAATTAAAAGTTAAATGATATCATTTTTATTTAAGAGGATATCATTTGTATGCATGTGAGCATTTATTATTGTTGTCTTATTATCTAACAAATATACAACAAAGACAATTTGTGTTCAGAAAAACCAATTTTTATTATTTGTTTCAATAAAAAAATGGATTGAACTATTATCAAATTCCAATGTAAAAACTATTATCTGTGTTTGTACATTGATTTTTATGATATTTTTATTTAAAATAATAAGTGTTGTAAATTATGATAACTTTAAAAAAAAAACAATGCAGTATTTACACACACAGATAATATTCTTACTTTTAAGTTTGATAATTGATCAATTTTCTCTATTAAATTATTAAGGCTAATAACACAAATGTAGTTCTACTGAATACAAAACCATTTGTAGGACATAGACAATACTTCATCTAAATATGTCATCCTCTTTAACCCAATCAATCTTGATTTTAGTATTTTGAGCTTCTTTAATGTAAATTATTTGTTGAATAAAAACAAGTATTAAAAAATTTGAATTTTAACATTTTTTGACTGCGTGATATTTAAAAGTAGTTTCTAAATTATTATTTATGATAACAGGTTATATGGGAGCTATGGAATTAGCAACAGGAATGCCACCTGGAATGGAAATGATAAAACCCGATCAAATGATGAGTCAAAGTACGGATGATGGTAACAATGAAGAAGAGAGTTCACCAAGTCCTAATTTACATGGACATACTCCTGAACCTAAAACTGATGATAGTGAATGTCATCGTAGTCAAAGTGCAATGTAAAAAACTATTTTATAATTTTTTTTTCTTTATTTAAAGTACTTAATATTAAATATTTTAATTTAGATTTTTGAGGCATTGGAACAGAGGTGATTATAATTCCTGTTGTCGTACTGATCTTACGTTTAAACCAGTTCCTGAGTCCAAACTAAGTAGAAAGCGTGAAGAACGAACCAGGCGACAAGCTGAGAAGGAACGTGATGAACGAGATAAATCTCATTCAGTAATTATTTCAAATTTCTAGTTTTTTTTTTTTTTTAACAAATATAATTAAAATATTTTTAGAGAAAAAATTCAAACAATGATAAACATATGCAAGCCCCTAATGAACAGATAACTAAGCCACCTTCTCGTGGTAGCATTGAAGCACTTCAATCACCCTATGATAGGGTTAATAGTTATCAACACAGAAGTGCACCAGCAAACACTCCAATGTATCCAGACACTCCTGCATTAAGACAGTTAAGGTAAATATTTTATATTATACCATATCAGCCAATTTATAATTTGTATTCTTAAAAATTAAGTTTGTAAGTTAAGGTATTACATTATGTTTATGTTATTTTTGATTTAGTGAATATGCACGACCACATGCTGGTTTTTCACCAGTGTCCTTACCACGGTCAGCGCCAGGATTAGGTTTGCCACCACATTGCATTGATCCAATGTTACATTATCAATTTAACATGTATCCACGAGACAGGTAAGTTAAATAAAAACAAAATTGTTAAGTTCAGTTCATTAATACATGTTAATTTTTAGATTTGAATATGAACAAATGGAACGTGAAAAACGTGAAAGGGAATTGAGGGAACTTCGTGAAAAAGAATTGAATGATAGACTTAAAGATGAATTTTTAAAGTCTGGATCATCTGGTCCTCCCAGAATTGACCCACATTGGATTGAACTTCAGCGTCGCTATGGGGGAACACCTGGTATGCATCCATTTGGTTTGTATACTTCCCCTGGAGCTCCTAGTCAGCCTAGTACTCCTAGTAACGTGAATCCATTAGATCGAGAACGTATGGATAGATTAGGTAAAATTATTAATCAAATCAAACTTATTAAAATGTATTTAATTAAAAATTATTCATATTTATAGCTGGTGGGCCAAATGGAAATTCAAACCAAAATAATTCTAGTGGTGGTCCTCCTGGCCCATCTGCTGAAGAAGCAAATCGTCTAGCATTAGCAACAGATCCTATGGTCAGATTGCAGTTGGCTGGAATTTCGCCTGAATACCATGCACATACACATGCACACTCTCATACTCATCTACATTTACATCCAGGACAACAAGCAGCAGCTGCTGCTGCTGCAGCTGCAGCTGCTGATAGCTCAGCTTCTGCTTCTTCACCTTCAGTTTATCCACTTGGTTGTGAGTAACCTTATATTTTTATTTGTGTTTTATAGATATAAGAATGGTATAGCTTGATAAATTATTTTTGTATTAAATCTTTAAAGATATTTATTTTTATTAAGTTAAACTAAATTGTATCAATTGTTACTCATTAGCTTAATTGTTTCAACTGTTTTACTAAACATTATAAAGTAAAAATATTATCAAATAAACTTATAATTTATATAATACAGGTGAAATAAAAAAGAAGATTTACAAACATATATTTAAGGGTAAATAATTATAACATAACTTATACATAATAAAACAAATACATTTTTTTATAGATAATTATCTTTTAGTAAACCTCAGAACAAATATTTATTTGATCTATTCTATTAAGAATATATCATACCCTCATTTGTTTGTCCTTATCTTACAAATAAACATTGCAAATTTATGCTTTCTAGTATTTTTTATTGTTAGCTTAACTATTAAATTTAATTGGCCTATGATTAAACTTACAGTGAAGACCATTATCCATGGGTTTTCATTGGTTTTCTACAATATTCTTATTTAATTTCAAAACGTATTATGAGAATTTTTAAATTTCAATATTTTACATACTTATAAGTTTAAAATATTATAATAAAGTTAAGATTTAAAAGTTTCATGATAGGTCAATTCACTTTAATATTTAAGATTACAGCATAAAATCGAAATGTTTGAACATATATATTGGTATGTTATGCATCTGTAAGATAACAATTACAATTACCCGTGGGAATAACATAAATTTAAATTGCATTAACATAAAAAATTACTTTTTATATTCAATTTAAAACTATTTTCATTTCTGAAATAATAATTTAAATAATTTTTTATACCAATATTTGTTTAATTGAATTATAGTTTACATATTTAAACATATAAAATGTGAATTCTATTTGTATGATTATATTGCCATATTTGTTTATAAATCTGATTTTAATAGTTAGTGTTTTCATAAAATTATTGATTTTGGTGCACAACAATAATAAATTTGGTTGATTTGAATATTTCAACTGTTAATTGTAATTTATTATTAATATAAGTTAAATTAAAATAAATTTTAGCTTCTGGCAGTTATCCTCGTCCAAATCTTATGCCTGGTCGTGATCCTACATTAGGACTTCATCATCCAAGTGATGTTTTAGCCAGGCCATTTGCAGATCAAGTAAGACCGTTTCCAGATCAAGTTAGACCATTTCCTGATCAAGTAAGACCATTTAATATTGAGTTCAAAGTTTAAAATAAAACTGATATTTTTTTACTTTAAGAGAATAAACTGTACAAAATTAGTTACACTTGTGTTTGTAAATTTTATTTATAATATATATTTTTATATAAAAATAGGTTGCACATGAACATTTTCAAAGACAAATGATGATGGAACGTGAACGTTTTCCACATCCAGCTTTAATGGCTCATGAAGAATTTATTAGGTATGTTTAAGTTTGCTACAAATTATATAATTTTAATAAATATTATCTATATATAATTATATTATATAATTCTAGAACATTGTTTAAAAAAACATAATCATAAATATTAATTTCCCATACTCTTAATTTTTAATACTACGATAAGGTGTTTTAATTTTTTTACTTAGTTCTATGATAAAGAATTATTGAGCTTACTAAAATAAGTTTTAATTTTATATACATATATATAGTATTGATTTAAGATTAATCATTAATTTACAAACTATTCATAATTTACTTCTAAAAAGAAGTAAAAAATTGGAGTATTCATTTGGTACCCAGTATGAGATGGTAAAATAGTAAAGCTTAAATACTTCAAGTGATCTAATTGTTATTTTTTTGAATACATTTTTTGATCAAACCTTTGAGTTTATTATATTTAGAATCTGGGAAAAAATAAATTAGGAGTATATAAAATTTTGCAATTTAAAAATTTAAATATCATATGACTGGTTTACATACTTAACATATATATTTTGATTATAGAGGTTAATTACTTTTATATTAAAACTAGCAACAATGAATAGGTTTTTCTAAAAATAAATTTTATGTTCATGATAGAAACAATACACTTGGTGAATGTCCTAAATCTAGTTTCTCTATCCTATTCAACTATTTAAATAATTATTATTTATTGCGTTATAAATTTGATTAATGTATTATTTTTCATACTAGTAAAGAGTATACAAAATTACTCTCTCCTATCCCACATAGATACTATATACCTATAAACCAAGTCCTATATGTCTATGACAAATACATTTGAGAAATTAAAATGTTATTATTTTTATTATTCCAATGAAAGTTTTAAGTTAAAAATTGATTTATTTGTTTGATTTTTTGTATGGTTATTTGATTTTTAGATCAGATATTGTAAACAGTATTAGTTGTACTCAATAATACTTATATTTTGTAATATTTTAGGCAACAACAACAAAGAGAGCGAGAAATGAAAGTTCGTGCACTTGAAGAAGCTGCACGAGGAAGGCCATAACTTTTTCAGCTTGTATACAACACACGGGTAAAATATTAAATAATTCATGTTGTAAAAAAAATTATGTAATAACCAGAAGGGTAATTTATGTAAATTAACAATTATTAATGATATCTTATAGTATGAATAAGTTTAATTTTTAAAGTTGTACTAATTTGTTTTATTAAATATAATAAAAGAAGAAAAATTATATTTTTTTTTATTATTATTATTATTTATATTTATACTTTATAATATATATATATATTTTTGTTTTACTGTAAATATTTAATTTATGCTTAGACAATTATAAGGCAAATGGTAATTTAATAAAAGTCATAAGTATAGTAGCACAAGTAATATTTAATATTAGTTATTATATAACTAAATATTGAGTGTATGCAATTTTTGGTTCATATTTTTTATGTTATCTATTGAATATTTTTATTTTATTTATAGAGATTTCAAGTGAAAATTAAATTATGCACTTAATTGAATGTAAAAACAAAATGCAATAAAATTTTAAATTAATGTTTAATTTTGAAAAATTTATATCGTATTTAAATATAGTAACTTTAAATTTTTTTTAAATTAAGATATATGCTTATATTAAATTGTTTTTATTAAAAACAATTTATTAATATTGTACTTATAAGTACTTAATATAAAATAATTAGCAACTAGTTAAAAAAATAAGTGCAAGTATATTCTTGTATTTGCAGCACCCTTATCAAAATCAATCCGTCACACTTCTAGGGATTAACTAAATACTAACCTCTTTAAATTAATGCATATAAATTATTAATTAACCTCAATGCACAAAATGAATTCTTCTGATATCATAATCTATTAATTAAAATCTTTTGTAATAAAATAGTTAATGATTAACAACTTATTATAGTTTAAAAAAAAAATGATAAACTACAATTATTAAAACTATTAAATTTAATTTATTACCATCAATAATTATAATCCTTGTATAATAGAAAAAATATAATGTAATTACTGAACTATTAAAGTACATTTTAATGCTCAAATCATACTATAATTATTTATTATTTATCAATAACCATTTTTAATAATAATATTAATTATTATCATTAAATTATTAATATCAGTTATAAATTACACATTTTATTAACACACTTTTCTTGCATTGAAAAATACATTATCAAAAACTTTTTTTTTTCTTCTAAATTATTAATCAAATGTAATATAGAAATGTTTACCAAAAATATGGTGCTATTTTAAAGTAGCAAAAATAATTTTTCTTGTTAACTTTAATTAGTTTAGATACTAATAATATATATATAAATATTACATAAGTAATTTTTCTTTAATATAATAAAGTATAGTACATAAAATGTCAAGTTGTAGTGTTTAAATTAAATTTATTTTCTGGAGATTTAAATATCAACCAAATGTTACATGACTTTTTACAGTAACAGATTATACTCGATTTTGTTTTATTTTTTAGTGTTCCTGTTTGATTTATTTTAGTTTGTGCTTTATATTACTGTGCACAAAATATATGTATATATGATAATTTACAGTATATTTTTTTTTATTTTAATCTTAATGTAAATACACTTAGCTTTAACTATATTACTCACATAATTTATAAATAAAAAAAAAATTATAAATAAATATACATAATATGATATAGATTATAATAAAATAATAAATACATATTGGTGAAATCTGTAAGGAGTTTGTTTTTGTATTCTATTCAAGAATTAATTTTATTTGTTAAACAAAATATACATACATCGTAGAAGCTGTGTTCTTGTTCACTATCTCCCCCTAAACAAAAACGATAATGTTTCAAAAGTAATAAACCTGTCTATATATATTATATATATTAATGTTTTAAAATCACACATATGCTATAGTAGATAGTAGTGATTAATTTTATAATTAACAAAAGTTAAACGATTGATTTTCTTAAAGTATTCTACAGAATCATTAGTAATTTGGTAAAAAATGTCTGATCAGAATTATAAAACGTACTAGGTGTTATACTGTTTTTCAGGGATACATTGTTTTGTTAAATGGCAACAGCCAGCAATTCAAGTACTCAAGTTCTTTGTTTTTTAACAGAGATATACATATATTGAGTAAAAATTACTTAATAACCTAATTGTCAAAATGACAATATAGTTATACTCTAATAATGTCTAAGTATTAGATCTATCAAAAACAAAATTAATTATTACATAAAGTGAATAAACCTTATTTGTACAGTACACATTAATCATAATTATATAACAATTATATATCTGTCATAGTTATTAATATACTTTTTATTACAGTTATCTATAAAGAAAAATGTTTTCGATGTATTTTTTTATGATAATTTATCAATATTTTTTGTGCTCCCGAGGATAATAAATCATGACGTTTAAGACATATTTACCAGGAGTTAGGATCTGGGACAGATGACTAATGTATTTTGTGGCTAACTGCAATGTTTCTATTTTAGATAGTTTGCGGTCTGGAGGATCAATGGGTATCATACCACGTAGTACATCAAATGCTGAGTTAACACTAAATGACAAAAATTCAAATATGAACAATATTGTGTTATCAATAATCAAACATTTTTTACCTTTGGGTTCGGTCTCGTTCTCTAGCATTGGCACCCGATCTGATTCTTTTCTTCGAAGGCGCTTCATTTAATTGATCTTAAAAAAAAAAATACATCTATTAATGTATAATCAACCGCAATATGTTTTAGTGTAATTATTTTTAATCACTCGATTGTATCTGAAAATCATTTGAACCGTTATCGAATTCCATGTTGTTATTGGGTAAAAAACAATTATAATATTATGTTATTTTGTTATGTTTTGTCTACACACTTTGAACTCGAATGATGAACAAACCGATTTGTTCGGTCATAAAAATAAATAATAATAATACGAGATGGTACTCTAAACTGTGAGTAATCTAGAAATATTCTGTGCATTAGGTGTGGTCCAAACGATGCTGTGAAAACGCATTTAAATAGACGTGACCCCCGGCCCATGTTATCCAGGCAAACTGTCTTGGTCGACGAGATAAAACAATAATGAAGGGCCAGAAAAATATTATGATCTATATTCCGGCGTACAAATGTAGATACACGGACAACATGTGTGCGCTGTGCGCGCATCTTAATATATTAACAATGTATATTATTATACTCGTCAATCGTCGTATTATATTATACATAATAATCCAAATAAGAGAGAAAATGATTGGTTTTATATTTTTAATATAATCCGCCTGTGGCGAGTATATAATAATATATTAATATTAATTAATATGATAATATACGTTCTATATTCCATTTCTATCACATAAAATACTAAGATGATTAGGTGTCGATTTGGATCTCTAGCTGTTGTTCGGGCGCGGAACGAGTGGCGGCGGAAACATATTAATAATAAATTTTAATTCAGTATACCTATACATGTATTTATAAATATAAGTTCCCGACGTCGTTGCGTATCGAGTGCACCCTATATAATATAATATGTTGATAATAATGTGTACAGTCATCGGACACCGGTTTGAAGCCGTCCAAATGATGTAGGATTTCTGGAGAGAACCGTAGCAATCGTTGCAGTACAGTACACAACTTACTGTAGTAGCGTTCGAACTTCCGTGCGCCGTTAATCTCGTTGGAACGCGTTACGTCTGTAGTATAAATAAATATTATACCTGTTCATCGGAATCGTCGTCACCCGTCGTAATAACATTCAATAACAATAACACTGCAGCTCTTAATACCAACAATATACGAGTGTAATTTATGCGTAAAACCCGTGCCGTATAGAGTGATGCCGACGAGCATATAATATAATATATATACGATCATAAGACTCTAAATTATATTAACTTTATTAATTACCCGCTGTTAATTTTTTATTTTTTTCACGATGGAAGAAAACGCGGCGGGCCCGAGTACGCCACCCGAACCACCCGTCGTAGTAAACGTCCAAAAACCGTTGAACAATTCTTCAGTGACGCAGGTAATATACATGTCTACTTAATATTTTCATAATAGCCAATATTGCTACCTACGAACTTGTGTTACCATCACCCCCGCGATTCCCGTGTATTTTGTTTTCTAATATCATATATTAAATATTTAACGATAAAAATAAATATTATCTGATAAATATATACCTATTTATATTAATATTAGAGAAATTTTATATGTATTAAGGCTTTCTAGATTATATAATATGACAACGGACATGCGATGATTTTGTTTTTTATTTACAGGGATTTATAGCTGTAATATCGCTGCTTCCGTGCGTGATTTCCGGGGCCATTTTGGGATTTACTGGCGTGTCGATGTGGAATTTTCCTCTAACGTATAGAAATTCGACTTGGTTTGGTAAGTTTTACTAAATTATAATTTATAATAAACATTAGTTTATTATTATAAATTAAAATCTATGTAGTAATAGTTAGTTTAATATTATCTATAATAATGAGTGGGATGCTCGTGACTCAATCCGAGTTATTGTTTATTTAACATCGATTTTATTTACAAACAGCCTATCAGTATGTAAATTTATAATAAGAATATTATGTATCAATTTCATTGACTTACTTATATATCATTATTTTTCCACGCTTTTATTTGTTTATAATTATTTATTAACTGGCACTAGTTATCCTTCGTAGAAATACTAGAAATATAAAAACACATATATAATATATGTATAGGATTTTATTCAAACTTGGGTTGTGAGGAGTTATACGTGTTGAAGTACATTTGTATTGCGTAATGCGTGGGTTGTCATTTTGTGATATTCCGCTTTAATTTAATTATAGGTATTATAGTAAAATATAGCGTATAGAATTACTATGCATAATATTGTAGGAAATATTTATTAAATAACAAATGTTATCGAAAACACTAACTTTTATACCTCTAAAGTGTAAATAATTAAAAAATATTAAATTAAAGTTATTGGCCGATTTAGGTTACTTATAGGACTATAGATTATAGATATTACAGGCAGTACAGTGTACTTGCAGATGATTTTCAAAATATTGGTTTTTGATCATTTTTACGAGCCATAAAAAATATAACCTGAGTCTATACAAGTTAACAAAATTAAAAACTAATTAGGTGATGCACTGATGGCCATAACTTCTGCGTATGAAACATTAGTATCCCCCTCACTCTATGTCTCTATCATCTGATTGCATAACAATATGTTACATCACGACAATAATACTGTTGTCATATTTTATTGATCGCTAGTCGTTACAATATTATTGATAATTAGTTATTATTTATGTGTTATGGAAACACTTTTAATTAAAATACAATATACACCATACACCTACAATTTGCAAAAATGTAGTGTATACTGTGCAGACAATAAATAACTAGCAGGTAATAAATATAAAAAACATATAGGTATAGCATATCAATACATTATAGTACCATCTAAGATTCTTCGAAATATAGCTGAGAAAAAATTAATAAAAATATATTTTTTTCTACGAAAAAACTGCTTTAAAATATATAATTATTTACAATTCATTAATTTATTTCCTGATATTATTATCTTTTAAAAAAATCTGCTATAAACTGAATGTCTGTGTCAACCATTATTATTAATTAGAAATTAATTAATAATTTATTACCATTATTAACGTTTAAATTATAATTATTATGTCGTTGACAAATTTTTATTTTATTTTAAAATATCACAAAATCTCATACGAGTTTTTTCATCAAAAAAACGTTTGAGGAAATCAAAGATGCTACTTTTTTTTATCGAGTTTTTCGTTATTCATTACTTCATGAATGACAGAAAATAATTTATTTAGTAATGTATTACGCTTTTACCATTAACCGTAACGAAACTTTATTTACTATGTTGGTATTTTGAATTATTACTTTTTGGTGCTTACTTGTTTTACATGAATCGGCAATCAACATTAATTTCGTATGCATATATTGCTAACAATTATATACCTGTTATACATTGCATAAAATGTGAAATCGGTACACAGCAAATATATTCTTTACATAGCTTGAGGTAATTGTAAGTTGTGACACTGTATCTTATACTATAAAATGTTACGGTATTGTATCATTTACTTGTAAAGAACGAAGCAAAAACTAATATTTTGGGAAGTTAAATTAATATACATTTTTCAAATTATAGCTATTTTCTTTATTTATTCAAGTAGCAAAAAATTACGATTGTTCAGCAATGAATTTTTGATCTAAAGATATTATTGTACTTTGTTTTTGGGAATAAAATGCGATGATAACATATTGTTTTTTGGTTCTGAGTCTGTAAAAGTTAATTAACCAATATTTATGAGTTTTAGCTTCAATCCCATAAAATATATTATTATATTATTATGTATCGTATAACTGTTTTGTATTTTTTTCTAATAAACGGTATACATTGATCGTGTTCGCAGCTAGTCTGGCCGCTTTGGGCGCGGCAGTGGGATGCCTGATCTCGCACAGCTTGATGAACGCGTTCGGGCCCCGAGGATCGGTGCTGCTCAGTCACGTGGTCTGCGCCATCGGTTGGATGTTGACGTTCAGCAGTTGGACCACCTCTAACCT
Organism: Rhopalosiphum maidis; assembly: GCF_003676215.2. Taxonomy (NCBI): domain Eukaryota; kingdom Metazoa; phylum Arthropoda; class Insecta; order Hemiptera; family Aphididae; genus Rhopalosiphum; species Rhopalosiphum maidis. Next base: position 8,942,234 of record NC_040878.1, read on the forward strand.
GCTGGTGGGCCGCACTCTCACCGGCGTGTTTGTGGGCATCGTGTCGGTGGCGGCCACCGCGCACAGCTCCGAGTGTTTCCCATCGCGGCCCGCCGCCCGGCCGGTCGTCTACACCGCCATCGGCGTGTTGTGCGTGTACCTGGCCGGGTCGCTGCTCAGCTACGCGCAGACGGCTGTCGTGTTCACGGTGGCCACCATCGTGTCGTTCATTTTCGTCCGGGCGTTTGTGCCCGAGAGTCCGGCCTGGCTGGAGTCCCGTGGCCGCACCGGCGACGCCGAATACTCCAGACTCAAGTTAAGGGTCCAGCGGCCGGCGGACGCCCGATCGGTGGAAGACGGCGTGGAACCCTCGACCGGAGACAGATCCGCGGCGGCCGATGCCATCTACCGGCGCCTCCACCATCCGGATGTCTACCGGCCGCTACTGGCGCTGGGCCTGCACCTGGCCCTCCAGCAAATGTCCGGCCCGTTGGTGTTGGTGTCGTACGCCACGCAAATGGTGGACGACTCGGGCGTGCGCGTGCTCAACAGTCACTTTGTAGCCGCAGTGCTGGCCGCGTTCCTAGTGGCCGGTGCCCTCGTGTCCACCGCCATGAACCACCGGGAATCGTCGGCCACGCTCGCGGCCGCCGGCACGCTGACGGCCGGCGTCGTCATCGCCATCTACAACCTCGCCCGCCGTCTGTTCCTCAACCGGCTTGGTTCGCAGCTGTTGAGCTTCATCCCGTTGTTGGGCCTGATCGTGTTCTCCATGTCCAGCAGCGTCGGCATGGTGCCCCACTCGCCCGTCGTGCGGTATGCCGTCGGCGAGCACGTGGCCCTAGCGTTCGGGTACACCGTCGCCTTCGCCGTCATCAAGTGCTATCCGTACGTGCACGCCGCCGTAGGCTGGTGGGTGTTCGCCGTTTTCGCGGTCGCGTCTGCCCTGAACATCGTTTACGGCGTCCTGATGTTTTCCGAACCGGAGCCCTCCAAACAGCAGCGAAACACCGCAGCAACCAAACGATCATCAGTCGGACCGGCTGTTTAACTATATACTTTATATATATATATATATATACCGCCATGATCCGTATATATACACCGTTTAAATAATATTTTATGCTATTACATTTTTCCGTACTCTCGAACACGAGATTTAAGTACGACATGAGAGAACAATATATATAGAGCAGTAAACACACTCACACGCATAGATAATGTTTAGGATTTTATTAGAATATATTATATACAGTAATTATTATTATGGAAGTGTCACTGACTCTCTAAAGATTCATTTCATATTATAAAATGTGCTTATATGCGCCTTCACTTCCTCATTTTTTTTTTTACGTACTGTACTACTACTGTAGGTACTTATATTTTATTCAAAAGAACGATTTTATATATTGTACATTATATTTTATTACCATTTACTACGTGTATGACTTTATAAATATATATATTATATTATAGCCAATTGCAATTTTTATGAAAAACATAATAACATATTATTATATTATAATACCGTGGCTATATGGCGCTGTGCATTATTTTTCTTTTGTGATGTCGATTAAGGTCCTTTAGTGCAATGATTAGCCAATGCAAAAATAATGTTATAATATATTAAAATTACATTGCGAAAAGTTTACATTATTATGCAATGGTGTTGGTCAATCGATATGAGTAAAGTATTTGTAGTGTATTTTATTAGTAATCATATAAATTAAGATGCAGTGTTATACATACATTTATACAATTCAGGAGAATTTGGCAATTTCAAACTATGCCAAAAATGACTCACTAATTAACATTTATTTTAAAAATATAAAATAATTTAATACCAGGTTTATATGCACCTAAAATATCAAGATTAGATGTCAAATACAATTTAAAGTTAATGCTAAATTGCGAATGTTTTTTAGTCTATGCTTTATACTATGGATTCTATGACCAAAATAATTAAATTATTTTATAATTTGACATTTTAAAATTCTCGCTAATATATTAATTCGCATTAAAATGTTTACATGCATTTATTAATCCCGGAGTAAGAGTTAATTCGATATGACGACGAATCGAATTAAATAATAAATGCGCATGTATCAGTTTAATGAGAATTAAAAATGCGTTTATATGCACTCTCGGACTAACTCAATGCGTAATAACTGCTGCATATAAACTTCGAAAATTAACTAATGAATCATAATTAAAAAAATATAAGAATCTACGAACAATTACCTAAAATATAAAATGAATCTGAAAATTGAATTCATTAGTATAGAGATACTTTAATACTTATTTCGAAGTTACTGTACTTTTTTTACAAATCCACTGTCTAACGTTTTGTAAGTATTACAATAATAGACACATGCAGAGTGCAGACACTTAAATTAATGATATAATATAGTATATTTATTATATTATATTAGCCATTAGGGTAATTAGGCAAATATATACTTTTTTTTTTACAGCTTATTATTGTCATTGGCCTGCCATAAAATATACAAAATGGCCGATTGCCAATGCATACGATTAAAATATAATATATGCAGAAATCATGTATATTTTATAATAGGTAAATTTATAGATGTATATAAATAATAAATATATAACTGACAAAAACTATTTCCAATTACCAATTTGTTTGATTCGTTAAAATAATGAATTTATAACACTTAAAGTACATGCATTCGTTGTACATAAAATAAAAATTGCATGGATAATGTTAACAACCTTTTAAAAAAATATATATGTATAAAAACGTTTTGAAAATGTCCTGTTTTCACTTTTTCAGTACAAGAATATGTATCAGATAAAAATAATAAAAACATATAGGTACGTTCGGGTATATGTTAAATACGTTAGTGCTAGACATCGTAGGTTTATTACTAGGGAACGGACTTTAATGCCATAAAAAATAAGAAAAATTTCCTAAAAAATACGATTTAATGTCTTAAAAAAAATCCCCTAAAAAACTTTAAAAATGTATTTAAATTCAATAAAAAGATAATTTTGAACTTTTAAATAAATTTAGATAAATAGCTTATCTAGCTTATCTTTACCTAATTGCGAGTAATAATATGTTGTAAGTAGTATGTATGTAAATACGTGTGTTTACACGTGTCAACAATAATTTCGTCTGGGTTTATTTGATAGTAAAAACATAATATTTATTTTTAGTTTTTTAGAATGAATGTTCATACATTTTTATCGATTTTATCCATTCCTATACAAAAATGACTTAAAAACTTCTAAAATGCACTAAAAATGTAATAAATTCTCAAAATGCAAAAAAATGCAAAATAAAAATTAGATTTTTTAATTCCTTAATGTATGAAATAAACTTTGTACTTGGAAAGCAATGTTTTCGGACATTTAGAAAAAATTGCAATTTGCATTCAAATCCGTTCCCTATTTATTACGTAGAAAATAACAATTTATTCTATTTATAACAAGATATATTTTGCATTTTAATATTAGTATTTTTCTTTATATTTTATTAATTTAAGTATTACATAATATCTAATAATATTCTAATGAATATTTTTATTATATTTTTCTGACGTAATCGATGTATATATTTCAAGTATTGTTTAGAAAAATCGACGCAATTGACGAACACTGCAATGAATTCAAGGTAACTGAATACTGATAAAGTGATAATCGTCATTACTACGTCTTGTATTTATAGTAAAAAATACATTTTGACAGGGAATGCAATGGAAAAGTAATTCTGAAATTGCATATATTTTTCTTGTATTTTATTAACCTATTATTTACCTACCATAATTGCTTCACCAAATATATGTAGGAAACATAATATTTATATAAATAATCATTATATTAACGATTCGAAATATCAAATCAAAGTAGTAATTCTAAATAAATATAGGTATACTAGTTAATGCCTTTAATTAAAAAATTGAAAAAAAAACCAACAAAAAATATGTACAATAAATTAAAATTAAAATCGAGTGACCGTAAAATGTATAGCCACGATTCTCCAAAAAATACCTTTATTTTATTTTAGCATTATTGTAAAAACTAGATTTAAGTATTAAGTCATTTAGGCCCCTTTTTCTATGTATGTTTCAAATTTCAATTATTTATAAAATATTGATTATAATTTATATTATTGTGTACAATGCACTTTTATCGAATTTATCTTACTCGAATGATTCCCAAGTCCCAACAGATGCGCGAGACTGCGAGAATGACGTTGATACTTTGACGTAGGTAGGTAGGTACCGTATACGTAATAAAACTAATCTAGGAGTATTATTATGAGAATTTTTTTAATTTGGGTACCTGTATATAGGATTCATATTTATCAACTAATTTTAGAGTTATATGGTTAATAATTTAAATCAAAAACAATTTGTTATAATTTAATTTTTGCAGAATGAGGACTTATATACGAATATACGGAAGTATTCCAAGTAAGTAATTGTATCAAGGCAAATCATGTATTGAAAAAATGTATTTGTCTTTGGCCTGGAAGTATAAATGCTACCCGATTTACAGCTTCTCAATAACTTCCAATTGATTCATAGGAACAATTAGGTTGTATTTCTAGAAAATTTTGTGGTTTGTAATTCTATTTTCTAAGTATTGATTTCAAATATATTTATAACTATGTATTAGAATAGTATATTAGTAATTGTAATATAATATTATACCTATAGAATGTAAATGTATTTAATTTAAATTCAAAATACTATGTATGTATATAACTTATTTATCAGAAACATATGCTGTCAAAGAAAAAAAATATTACTTTTTTGTAATATCAGCACAATCAAGATAGAAGACGATAAAAAACCAAGAAAACGTAAAAAGAAACAATTTTTTGACTCTCCTACCTAACAAATCTAATAAACTAACAATCTATTGTGAATACTTAGCATAATATGTCAACACAAACATTGAATTCTTCATAGAATATTCATGATTCAATTTTAATTGTATTTAATAAAATTAAAATATTTCATCAACCAAGGCATATTGTTTTATCAGTCATTTAACAACCTAATCTAATTAGACCCTCAAATCACCGGTTGCAAATTAACAACAATAATGCGTTTCAAATAAGTTTGTAACAAATTCATAAATAATAATTTTTTGTGAAAGTAAATATAGATATAACTTACAATAATTAAGAGGACGCTACACATGTATAAATTCGTCTGTGAAAACGGTTTCGCGCGGGAAAGCTACCGAGAAGGCTACAGTCATAACTAAGAAACGAAATTTTCACCACATACTAAGGAGAACATTGACTATGCAACGTTATTTTTAATTTTTCGATATCAATAATACAAAACAAGTTTTCATTGTTTCAAAATTCAATATTTTTGCGTTTTTCAAATTAGAATAACTTTTTTTTCAGTTCTGAGATCGAAAAAATAAAAACAACGTTGCATAGTCAATGTTCTCTTTAATAAGTGGTGAAAATTTCGTTTCTTAATTATGATTGTAGCCTTCTCGGTACTTTCCCGCGCGAAACCGTTTTTACGTAATTATTTCAATTTTATTGAATATTTATATTATGACTGTAATGTGCTGTTGCCTACGATCGTTGCGTCAGCGAATACAATTTCCTCCCACTTCGATTATGACTTAAACAAAAATAATAATTATTATACGAAATGTCATAATTTAAATAAGTAATAACTAGTAGCACAATATATAAATTTATTTTTAAGTTTGAATTTTAAATTTCAATGACATATGTATCGCAATGCCAGTTTCCTTTAATAATTATTATGTTAATGATAGAACTTACTTAATTAATTATAAAATAATATATTTGATAAAAGTGAACCACTCAGACTGTCCACGTACCTCCTAGCTCGAGAGCTAGTTGCGATCATCGTTGCTGGGAGGCCTAGACTCATAAAGCTAAGACCTCGCCAACCGCCTCACGCTCCGATACATGGACTAAGTCTCATCATCGTGGCCAATGACGACTCCAGATTTGCACCTGGAGGGGACGATGCATACTACAGAAATGATCCTGTGAAGTATGATCTTAAATTTTCCACTGCAAATCAACCCATATATGTGCAGTCCTGATACCGGTAAAAAGTGGTAGGCCCGTCCCTTCGAAACACGAGGTAGCGGCGTCGCGGTACCGCGTTCGGATGACCAGAACGATGGGCCGCACGCGCTTTTCGGTCCAATGCTATTCCGGCGTAATATCCGTATCGGGAAAACGTTTCGTCCTTCCGGAAAACGTCGACGCGCCGCGTTACGTTTCGCGTCGCAAAGACGTTTCGCGAAAGAGCCATCTACCGTCGTCCGTTTGGCGCTCCACTAACGAGTTGTCGACAGTTTTAACGAGAATTCTCACCGATAGATCTCGCTACTGTTACCGAAAACCTATATGCCATTGATATTACGTTTGAACCATTTTACTTATACCAAGTTTGAATTTATCTCAAATTGTGTGTTGGAATCCATGTACATAATATTTCGTCTAAATGGACATTCGATTAAAATTTCTGTTACTTATTTTATACAAATCAGGGCGATTCCGTATACCTACATTCAATACGTTTTTCGTAAATTCGACATACACGATGACAATGCACAACATTAAATGATTCGAAAATCAAATTGACTACACAGTCTACAGTTCTAGTAATTCTACACAGTTTTTCGAAAACTATTTTAAAATTTTATTACATTTTCAATGATTTGCATGTTTGCGAAATAAAAGATATGAAATTGATACTTAGGTAACTACTGTTGGGTTATATAAACCACTATAAATCAAAATTAAAAAATCTTTTATTTTATAAATATACCTTTATTCATTCCAATACAAATAATGGAGTAATAATATTAATAATATATTTTATATTCGTCCTTTGAATGCGTGAAATGTTGCTCTAGTAGGCCAGTAGCGACCCCAGGCAATTCATTTTTCGGTATTTCAACTTTTATGTGATCACGCATTAAAAAATACGGGTACGTGATATTAGGGAACCGGTTACCGGGGCTTTAACGACGACTTAACTCGTTTTCTTGTTAATAGATTTGAATAACCAAAATTCGATGGTCAAATAGATTAAATAAAATGTAAAAATAGTAATAATAGATATATTCAAGAAAGAAAAATGTTCAACATCTCTGTTAAACCAGACGCGGTTCTAAGGGGGGGAGGCATGGCCCCTGTGCCCCCCCCAGGCCTTTCAAAAATGTTTAATTTCTCAATACATATTTGATATTTGAATTATTTTTCTTTGTGAACATTAAACCCCGGTTATTAAACTAGATATCTAAAAATTTTAATTTACCTGAAAAAAACATATTATGATATTAAAATATGTGGTGTGTATCATAATATAGAAACGTATCGCTCCATCGTTGGACCTTAAACCATGTGACGGTGACGGTGGCATAAACTAATTTGTAGAAAAGACTATTACTGTCATTTGCCTATTGGTCAATAGTTATTACTTATCAGTCATAACATTGTAATATGTTACTAGCCTTATAAATATTATTTTTTCGACATACAGTTCACGTATATCGTATGTGATTGTGATGATTAAATATTTCCTACTATAAGATTTTATTTACAAATATTAGTTAAACTCCCAGTCAGTGTTGCTTCGGGTGAGAGAAGTATTTCGACTTTAAACAGAGTCAAAACTTGGTTTCGATCAAGGATGAACAAAGATCGTTTAACAAGTTTATGTTTATTAAATGTACATCAAAATATTAATGTTTATGAAAAAATTGATGATATAATAGAAATATTTGCAAAACAAAAAAAAAAGAAGGTTGGAGTTTGTAATCTAAAAATTAAAATATAATAAAACCAAGCATAATGTATATTTTTTAAGTATAAGAGGTTATTTATTAACAAACTTGCATTCTAGGTAAGCGTATTATCTAAGCGACTAAGCCCCCTCAGTAATTTAGTGATAGCTAAAAAAAATGGCTCCCCCCAATCAAGTCTCTGGAGCCACCCCCGTGTTAAACATGAACATCCATATGCTTCAGAATTCCTTTGAAAAGATTGTACAAACATTACAGGTAAAAAATTGTTCTGAAAATTTAATTTTCATATAGGTATCGATACTTTACGTATATTATGATACATAGGCAAAAATTACATTATGAAATGTATCTAAAAAATGGCACTTAAGTGTTTTTTTAAAATTATATTTTGATGTTAATTTTTTTATTTACAGTACTTAGAGATTTCAGGTTCCAATGTATTACAAAAATAATTACACAAAAAATACTATTATGTTGCTGTCTTACATATTACATACCATACTCATACTACACACAATTCACTAATCTAATTTATCATTCTTAGTCAGGCAGACTTAACCATTACTACTGAAATATATTATTTTTATTGCACATTAAATGATATATAAAGAAATCATATCATAGTTATTAGCTAGCCAATAGCCAGTAAATCCACTCATCAATAGTCTACAATTTTCATAATTTATAACTTAAATCATACAAAAGATTACTAAATATGTAATAATTCAATTTTAATACAAATTATTTTATTTATACAAATCAAAATTATACAATTAAGGTTCAACTATCTAGATTTATTATTAACAACAGTATCTTATACATATTTTCCAAAATATAAATGATCAATTTTTTTAATTTTTCGCTGTAAATCATCCATGTTGTTTTTAATTAAATACTCCATTGTATATTTATTCTGATTATTTTCAGTTTGCCACTTTTCTTTGGCTAAATCCCACTCTAAAATTTCTTGACTAACAGCTTTGGCTTTAAATGGAAGTTTAGCTGATATTTTACTTAAAATATCTTTTACCTATAATACATAAAGTTGTTAGTTAATAACTGATTTGGACAATTAAAGAAATAATGTAATAAAATTATAGGCAATGTAGGTTTTAACAAAAATAGGTAAATAATATTAAAAACAGGTTATTGGTTAACAACACTATCGCCCTTTAACCAAACACATAATTGAAAAACTGAAAAAGCTCAAACATACCTCTAGATATTCACAATGACCTGCGATTTCAATAATAATTCTGCCTGATCTAATCGGAGTTACATAATGATCTATGCTACCTTTGCCACCACCCATTCTTTGCCCTTGGCCCTGTAACATTAAACATATATGTTCTTAATTTGTTTGTATTCTGAAACTTATAAGAATAATTAACCTTTTTAGTGACAGCTTGCCACGGCGAATCAATTCTCCAAATAGCAAACATTCTAGACCAGTCTAATTTTCTTAGTAAACCCATACGGATAACTTCAAAGTGTATAAACCTCATTCGACCACCACCGGTTGCCTATAGAAATAATTAAATCAAATATAAGCATAATTATTTTGTAACTGCATAACTAAAATGTACCTGAATGCAGATATGTTCAAATTATAATGTTTACTGTTAAAAAATAAATTAAATTTCAAAAACTTACCTGTATACCATACTGTTTATGTATAAGTTTGTTGTGAACTGTTTCAGGACCTCTCATCAAACCCAACATTTTATGCATTTTAGGAGGCCTCATTTGAGAATTACTATAATTTGGTACCCTGTCGATGTAATGGAGTTTAGGTCTTTCTGGCATCTGAATATCTGAAACAAGTGTAAGTATACAGTATACATATTATACATCACAACAATTCTGTGGTTATTGATAAATCTTCTTTATTTCTTACGATCATATAAAATTGGAGGTTTAAAATTTTTAATGCCTCGAACATTGTTGACTTGTGGTAGCAAAGCAGTACCTAAAACACAGATATTGAATGTGTAAACATTAAAATTATACAATTTTTATATTTTTAATTACATTTCTTCATACTTACAAGACAATTGGTTTGTCGAAAACTTTAACATTTTATGTAACGTCATTTTCTAGAGTTGACTATAGTAAAAAAAATCGTAGACTTTTAGAACTTAGAAGTTGAAAATCAAAATTACAAATTATCTTGAATTTTTGACTCTTGAAGTCTTGAACGAAAAAAATAATATATATTTTTTAATTTTACTGATAAGGTCTGCAGTCGGCAATGGGCATTGCCGTTATCAAAACGTTCCTCACTTCCGATATCAAAACAATGCGGTTAAAAACGCAAGAGAACACAAAACGTTATCAATCGTGTACATGCTACATTTACATGCACTACGCGCAAAATTTTAATACAATTTTAACAATTTTACGTTCTGGAGGGATTACTGATTAGTTCATACTGTTTATAGTTGTTCTCTAATTCTCTTGGCTCACCGCTGAGACGCTGACGTTAATGCGCCACTGTGAACGGTCCATCGTCTGGTAAGTAAATGTGCTGTGAATTTTTGTGTTGAATTTTATGAACCAATAATTACAATGTACAATTTAATTTATGCTTTTTTATAGAATATAGATCCAATGAAAATGGAACTCGAGAGCAACGTCAATGTGGTACGAGAAAATGTAGGTAATGACATGTCAGATGCTGTGATCTTCCAGACATACTGGCTGAATAAGAGAGATGTTGAATTTGAACAAGACATATTGAGAAATCCAAATTCCGTCAAGTGTTGGATGCGGTATATAGACAATTATAAACTGGGGCCATACAAAAAAGTTTGTGTACTGTATGAACGCGCCTTGAAACAATTACCAGGCAGCTACAAATTGTGGCACTGTTACTTGAAAATACGTCGCAAGTATTTAAAAACAACAGACAATCCAGACTATGAAGAAGTGAACAATGTTTATGAGCGAGCATTGGTATATATGAACAAGATGCCTCGCATCTGGATTGAGTTCTGCACATTTATGTTGAAACAACCTAAACTCACAGTCGCTCGTCGTCTATTTGACAGGGCTCTTAGAGCCTTACCAATCACTCAACATGTTCGAATATGGCCGTTATATTTAAAATTCATAAAAGAAAGTCATGACCCAGAAGTTGCTGTTAAAATATATAGGAGATATTTAAAATTATTTCCAGAAGATTCAGAGGATTATATTGAATACTTGACCACATCTGGACGACTTGATGAAGCTGCTGTACGCTTGTCTGAAATTGTAAATAATGACAGTTTTGTATCCAAACATGGTAAATCTAAGCATCAACTTTGGAATGAACTATGCAATTTAATATCAAAAAATCCTTTAGAAATTAAATCATTAAATGTTGATGCTATTATACGTAGTGGTTTAAGACGTTACACTGATCAGCTTGGTCATTTGTGGAATTCGTTAGCTGATTATTACATACGTAGCGGATTATTTGAAAGAGCAAGAGATATATACGAAGAGGCTATTCAAACTGTTACAACGGTTCGTGATTTTACACAAGTTTATGATGCTTATGCACAATTTGAAGAATTAAGCTTACAAAAGAGAATGGAAGTTGTTCATGCTAATCAAAATAGTACTGAGAAAGATGATAGTGAAATTGACTTACGTATGGCAAGATTGGAAAACCTGATTGAAAGACGATTATTACTTTTAAACTCAGTACTGTTAAGACAAAACCCCCACAATGTTAAAGAATGGTTAAAACGTGTACAGCTCTATGAAGGAAATGATGTTCAGGTAATAAATACTTTTACTGAAGCTGTGGAAACAGTTGATCCTCAAAAAGCTGTTGGTAGATTGCATACCCTTTGGGTTGAATTTGCTAAATTTTATGAAAAAGCCAAACAAGTTGAAGAAGCACGTTTAGTATTTAAAAAAGCTGTTTTAGTGTCATACATTAAAGTTGAGCATTTAGCCAGTGTTTGGTGTGAATGGGTAGAAATGGAATTGAGACATGAGAACTTTAATGAAGCAATGAGACTTATGCGACAAGCAACTTCAATACCTTCTCGGAAAGTAGCCTATCACGATGATACAGAAACTGTTCAAATACGATTACATAAATCATTAAAATTATGGTCTTTATATTTGGATATGGAAGAGAGTTTTGGAACAGTCAAGTCAACAATGGCTTGTTATGATCGAGTTATAGATTTAAGAATTGCAACTCCACAAACTATTATTAATTATGGATTATTTTTAGAAGAAAATAACTATTTTGAAGAAATGTTTAAAGCTTATGAAAAAGGAGTAGCGCTATTCAAGTGGCCAAATGTTTTTGATATATGGAATACATATTTAACAAAATTTTTGGATCGTTATGGTGGTACAAAACTTGAACGTGCTCGTGATCTTTTTGAGGAATGTCTAGAAGGTTGCCCACCACAATTTGCCAAGTGTATTTATTTATTATACGCAAAGCTTGAAGAGAAACATGGTTTAGGTAGACGAGCAATGGCCGTCTATGAAAGAGCCACTGAAGCTGTTCTACCTGAAGAGAAGTTTGAAATGTTTAATATTTACATTAAAAAAGCAGCAGAAATATCTGGTATACCAAAGACTAGAGAAATTTATATGAAAGCCTTGGAAGTTTTAACAAATAATAATGCTCGTACAATGTATCTAAGATTTGCTGAACTTGAAACAAAATTAGGTGAAATTGATCGTGCTAGAGCCATATACTCGCATTGTAGTCAAATTTGTGACCCTAGAGTAACTGAAGAATTTTGGCAGACATGGACCTCATTTGAAGTTGCTCATGGTAATGAAGATACTCTCCGGGAAATGTTAAGAATTAAACGAAGTGTACAAGCAATGTACAATATTCAAGTGAATATGATGTCAGCACAAATGATGTCTGTTATTTCAGTTGAACCAGAAAAGAGTGGAATGAAGTTGTTAGAAGAAAAAGCATTAGAAAACAAAGAAAAACCATTGGAACCTATCAAATTTGTTTTGGGTAGTGAACAAGACCGTTTACCGAATGAAAAGGTTACCAATCCAGATGAAATTGAATTCAGTGACGATGAAAATGAAGTTGATGGTGACAAAGAAAATGAAGAAAACGATGACGAAGATATGCCTACTAAAAAAGATGTGCCTGCTGAATTATTTGGTAACTTAGGAGCATTTACAGAAAAAAATACTGAATAGCTATCATATTATATTATACTATTTCCCCTTTTTTTATATATGTAAATAGTTAATAATTATTTTTAAGAGTATAAAATGTATTTTATGTCATAAAATTTTTAATAAATTTTTAAACATTAAATTATTTATTTTTAGCATGAAATTATATTAAAATCATTGTTTATTATCAATGATCCATCAATATATAGATTAAACGAGATATTGAACATTAAAACACTACAGGAAATACAAGCAGTAAATAATTTTTAAATATCTAAGTTGAACAATGAAAAGTAGATGTCACTCATCATAGTAAACATTTAAGTTGTATGATGTTATAAAGTAATTAGGAAAACTAAAAGTTAATAGTAAATAGTTAGGGATACTAGGTATGGGAAAGAAAAGTATAAAATTTTAGAAGTACAAATAATAAAGATAAATATAAATGTACTATTTTTTTGTTGTTAAGTTATTTATTAGTTATTAGTCGTATACTCTTGTCTCTCAAGTCATTTAGACTTATGCTTTAAAATACTTGATACTTCAATTGCTCAGTTTAGAATGTTTTAATTAAATGTATACATAAGAAACCATATTATATTCAGTTACTATGCACATTAGTACATCACAGAAGAAATAATTTCATTTATTTTGTGTAAACATAAACAAAAAAATTGTAGAACAAGAGATAGTGATCCCGGGTTCGTAAAAAAGATGTTGTAGATGTTTGTATACAGAATAAATGAAATAATTTAGACCACTATCTTTTGCTCTACAATTTTTTTTTCCGATTATATTAAATTCCAAATTTTATATTTGTTTCAAAACATATTATTTAGTCAAAAGAAATTTGATTCATTAAATAAATATCTTTGATATGTCATAATGTCACCCTATGACATAGGGCCCATACCACTATCCTATAGAAATATAGAAAATAATATCTTCTCTATATCGTGCTGTGTTGAATACGATGGATGATAAACTAAGATTGGGTCATGATGATAAGCTTATCAAGTGAATAATGAATATGTGATAACTTACTCATGAATTAAGTGTGCCTTATTATTATTTTTGCAAAAATCAAATTATTAATAAAATAATAAGCATATTTGTAAATGTTTATATAATATGTGCTTGTAATTTATTTAAATTTAAATTTTAAATAGATCTTCCATCCAACATTTTATCGTTTAAAGTAATTGTGTATTATAAATGTGCTAAAACTATGTTTTTTAGACGATTAAAACTATCCCATACAAGGTGTTTTTTACCGGCGTTTTTTTTAAATAAAAATGAACATGATCTAGAAGGAACAGAAGTCTTGGTTGTAAAAAAAGTCGGTGGTTGGCAAGGTGTTTTGAACGCATTTGCCACAGAGTAGGTCTAAATGTTTAACAAATTAAAATTAACTTAAATTGAACCATTTGGGGTTATTTAAATTTGTATTTGTTTTCAGCGAAGATGGTAATCCATCTGCAGATGTAAGAGCTATATTTTCAACAATATGTTACAGCAGTTTGATGGGTGGTGTGTATGGTAGTTTATCCTACAGTAAACGGGCTTATGAAGATTTTTTTCAGAAAAACCAATCAACACTGTTTCAAAATCAGTTTGAAGCCAAAGTATGCGATTAAATTCATATTTTATACCAACGGTTCTCAAACTTTTTTGGTTCATGTATCCCTAAAAATAAAAATTGTTCCTCCTTTGAACCAGTGTATAGTGTACACAATATCAATATTGACATCGCACCTCCCTTGTTTAGTGCTCTTAGTTTGGAAATTGCTGTTATATAATATAATCTTGATCTAAATTATGATATCAAACATGCATGAATGATCTTTTAGGCTAAACTACAATCGCAAGTAACATTGGCAATGGCAAGAGGCGTTTTTAAATGGGGAACCAGGGTAGCACTGTTCTGCGGTTGTTTTTCGTAAGTTTTCATGGTTTATGTAATATATTTTATGTTTCGGATTTATATCTGAAAGAAGCAGAATGCATTTTTTATATTTATTGAATGAATAATGCAAAGGTAATAATAACCTATTTTTTAAACATAATAAATTATAATAGTTAATAAATTTAATATCTTAAATGTATATGTATTGACAGTAAATATTTATTATAAGCACACAAAATAATAACTATGTTATATTTTTTATACATACAGTATAAGGTTTTTATTAGTCTAAGTTCAATACTATTATATTAAAGTATATTATTTTAGGTGTTATTATTATTATTGTACTATACAATATTAAACAAATTTTATTATCCATGTCAATAAAATGCCAAAATTCAATCATACTGTTATGGGCTATCCTCGGTAACTTATAAATATTGGCCATTAGTTAAAATATTATAAATTTTGTTTAAATATTTCATCCATTATAAATTAACATAGAACCTTTTATTAATTGAAAGATAAATCTCAAAGAAATTTCTAGTTGTTAGAAATCAGTGTTTTAATTCGAACAAATTACATTAAATCAGAAATGTGTGTAGATTGTAATGGAAAAACATTTACAGCAAGTGGATGATAGTGATTTTGTTAGCATAAGTGCAAAGAATAAATTGGATATTTGGAAAATAACTAGCTTAAATGAAAGTATAACTTAACCTAACCATTGGTAACTATTGTTTATTTCATAGGTTAGGTTAGGTTAGATAAATTATCTCAATTAATTTCTGAAATTTTTGTTGAAAAGTTAAGTTGTTGTTGACTAGAAAACATTGTAAAGGGAAGTCTGTGCTTAATAAATTGAAAAGTCAGAAAATATGTGGCAGAAGTTTGATTGAAGTAATCAACAAAAGTTAATTTGCTTATGAAAAAAATAATGCTACCCTAACATAATACAAACTGTTTTCATCATTACCTTACAACACAATGTATTACATATTTTATAGTACATTTATTATGTTATGTACTCTATGAATGAATAAAATATAAAAGTTATAATCATGATAGTAGAAAAATAATATATTAGCTATTATAGCTATTAAAATATCATTTTAGAACAAAAAACAAAAAACAAATATTGGTGGGTTCTTAAAGTATTCATTATTTTTCTTTTCAGAACTGTAGTAACAGCTGTTAATGCGTATACACAAAACGTTACTGTATTTAGTTATGCATTAGGTGGTCTTATAGTAGGTGGAATTGCAAGAATAAGTTTTGGTATGAAAGGTTTTATTGTTGGATCTACATTGGGTAAGTATTTTTTAATATAATGTAACATAATTAATACATCATAATATAAACTATGTAGATATAAATACCTAAATATAAATACTCTGGACTGTGTATAACATTTACTTTTAGCCTTTACTTATCTGTTTCATAATGTTATTAATATTTTAAACAGTAAAAATATAATATCACTTGTTCATGTAGTATTCCAAAGTTAGAAAAAATCCATTTTTCAATTAACTAACTAGGTACTATTTATTATTGTTAATCTATCACTGAAAAAAGAAATATGTTAATCATTTAAATCTATTACCATTAAAACATTATTAAGTATTAATATATCATATAAACAAATAAACACACAAAAAAAAAAAACAAAGTTTATACTGAGTTTAAATAAGGAAACATGGAGAAAAAGTTGTCCAACTTATTATATTATTTAATTTTAAAAAGCCAAATCTATTTATTTTTAAAATTAAATTTCTTAGTTTTAAAAATATAATCTTGTTCCCTAATCTATGTATGTTTATTTCAGGAGGCGTTTTAGGTGTCATTGTTGGAGGTTTTACATTATTAGTATTAAGGTTTTCTTCTTTAACTATGGATGAAGTAAAAGAATGGCAAAATCAGAGTCAAATAGAAAGAGACCTGTATGTCAGATGACGCTAAAATATAAATCGGAAAACAAATATTCAACCATGTTGTGTTTATTGCAGGTATTTTGTTAAAGAACAAAAAACATCTCGGATATTCAAATATGATAATACACCTGAGCTACAAGCACATGAAAAAAGATTACAACCGTCAGAAACAATTTCAGAATAAAGAACTGATATTATAATTTATGGTAAATATCTATTTTAATATATATAATATGTGTGTGTGTGTGTGTATTAACTATAAATTAATATTAAATAATAACTTAAAATTATTAAACTTTTAGCCGCTTATCACTTTTTATAATAACACTTAGAAATATGGTATATAAATATTAAGGTTGGATGCTATATATCAATGTGCATCTTGTTTCTTTGAAATGTTGCATTTTCTTATTTTGATACAGTGATAGTATTGGTTAATTTTGATCTTTTATTCGGTGTATTCTATTACTGTAATCATTGTGTATAACTTTTTTTTTTTATTAACAACAAACATGAATATATACAATCTGCATTAATTTATACAATAAGTAATATAGATAATTTGTACAGGACTGGACAGCTTGATAGAAGGGGGTATCCAAACAATACTACTTCACATTTGTATAACTTAAAATAAAAAAGTTTTAATACTATTTATTAATTGTACATTATAATTTATTGCAATTTTAGAATGAAGTGTATTGTCATATGTTGGGAGCACTCCATACAGTTCTTCATTACCAGCCTTCGCCATAGTGAAAAATTGATACTTCAAAGACTTTGGGAAATCTTTTAATACAGTCTACTAATCCTCTAAATTGTATCCAATAATTTTGTAATATAAATTGTTACTTCTATTACAAAATCCCAATGTTTTCATACATTACTTATAAATTAATCAACTGTTAACATGTACATATTGTTATGATTATTAGTAATTTGTGTTGAAGTAAATAGTGTTATTATTTTAGTATATCTATATGTGTAACTAAATTATTCCTTATTGTACTTTGTTTAGCAATAGAACACACTAATTTTGCGCATCTCCACGTAACAACCTGCCATTGAGACCAGTTCCACTATAGGGATGCGTGAGAATGTACAGATAAACTGATGTTTGTCGAGCCATAGATTTCTGAACAGAGTATACTACTGGTTAAACTTTATATGAACGATTTATGCCGATGATAAATGATAATTGATATTGAAAAATTTAAAAATCCTAGGTCAATCAATCTACCTAAATCTATATTGTTTTTTCTGAACGATATTAAAACATCTTTAATTATTTGTTTAAATATTTGATAAATTATAATTAAAACAATTCTAAATTACCATAAAATAATTTGATTTTATAACTATATATATAATTTTTATATGATTATGTGATAATAACTATAAAACAGCTATCATTGATGTGATATATCAGAGATAGTTTAATTTACTAAACAGAAATAATAAAGGATTTAGATGTTAAATTAAACAAGAAACTTATCACTCATAAAAAACTTAAACTTTTATCCAGTAAAATGTCATGTATGTAAAATATTATTATAAAATATTCTATTCTACTGAAGTAAATAATAAAATTATTATCAAGACTGGTGCTTGAAGCTGCCTGTTGAAGCTGAGAAGAACTGTTGTCAACTTATACCATTTACTCTTGGTTGGTGTGTTGCATAATATTCAATCAACTATAAGCATTTAATGTTAATACAGTTTTTAGTTATAATTAAAAGTAAATTAATAGCTTATTCACAGTGAAATTAAATAATAATATATTTAATTAAAAAACAAGTATATGACCTTTCAAAAAAAGTGAAGTTATAATAGGTTAATCGAAATCCAATGGATTGATTTTAGATACCAACAAATAATTAATAATACATGTATCATTTATAAAAACAAAAATTGACTATCTATTTTAGTATTTTATGTCATTGTTATTGCAGGAAAAAGTACATAATAACATTATAACATTCTTTAGATAGTTTAATTTAAAGTGAATTTATTAATGTAAAAATGTCATACATTTGTCAATAAACCCACCATTATTTCAAATACAGGTTCAATGTTAGATATTATTATTATTATTATTTGTTTTAAACTTTCAATTTAATACAAATATATATCCATCATAAGCGTAACTAGACCTTAAAGTTAGGGGAAGCTTCAGCCTTATAATTTTTGTAATAAGTTAATTAATTTAAAAAAAAGACCCATACCCCCAAACACGTTACATTAATTAATTATAAATGTAAATTGATATTTTATTATTATATTATTATAAAACAAATAATAAACAAAGTGGTATTGAGATTAAACATTAAAATATTAACATATTATTAAGTATTATTTTAGATACAAGTTAAATTTTCTCAAAATATAAGTTAAACTACGATAGTTAAAGAATTTTTATACATAACTATTACAATATACAGTTTAAGCCTCCACTCAGTATAAACAAATTTATTTAAAATGTCTTTTTTGTTAAGAGCGTTTGACAAAGCTCTTTCTATTGCTATGATGCTATGATAAAAACTTTGAAAACCGATTTGGTAACATGTTTGATCTTATGCAAGTGTTTATTCGACACATTGCTAAGAATGTTCTTTCACAATATGCAGAACTCATTAGAAGTTGGAGCTGAAAGCGCTAAGTGTAGCATTTTGTATACTTAAACTACACAACGTCTAACACAGTTACACAGGGTCATTAGTCATTATATACAATAATATAGTTTAATAACCAAAAAAAATAAATATTTTTGAATTTTTCCAAGATATTATTATATTAATAAAAAAAATAAAACGATATTTTAAATTAAAGTTTAAAAATGTTGCTACTGTTGGCGAGAGTATGGGAGGGGGTGGGCTAAAATTAATGTTTGGGGGGGGAGGGGTAAGCCCTCACATTTTGGATAATGTACTTACTTTTATGATATACCAAAAATACTGGAAAACAATTGATTTTTTAAATATCGCGGTATCCTCGATAAAAATAGTAACAAACTACATTTTTGACTGATTTTTTGTCGTTGTAAAGGTGTGTTTTTGTATACTGAAGGTTTTGAAAGAAAACAATTTATTTGTTTGCGAGTAATCGCAATGCACGAATGACTCCATACAGTTTTGAGGCGCACTCAAAATGCATTTAATTTTGCCCTGTGACCTATTTTAGGTGGTTTTGCATAGCAAATCGAGGGAAATTTTTATTTTAAAACAGTGAACAACACGAACGTCTGTATGTGAATTAAAAACACAGCATTATACTAGAATGTCATTTCAATAATCAACAATTTAAAATGCAAATTGTTTCATATTAATTTAGATTTTAATAGTAACATAAAAAAAAATAGAGGAGGTTCAGCACCCTCAGTTTTTTCATTGAAATTGCGTCCCTGCATATTATATAATAAAAATAAAAATGAGTAGGTACCGTTATTTATATTATATTTTATCGACTACTTTGATATTTTAGTGTGATGTAAAAACATTTATGGGGACTACCGTTCCTAATTTTCCACATTGTAATTTGTAATCAGTAGGTAACCCATCAACCATTTTGAATAAGACATAATAACTCATCACAACGATCAAAGTAAACATTTATTTTATTTATAACTATATAATATATACATATCACAATTCACAATAAATTTAAATATACAATTACTTATAACTATAAATTTTATAATACACATTTTAATAAACAATGAGCTTTTTATTTATTATAACTTCACGTTATTCAATAATTAAAAAGCTTATTACAATACATAATAAAATTGAGAAATACGATGAATTGATACTAGCAGCTGATGCTACATAAGGATGTGCGCCTCCGACGAATGGCCACCATTTGCCTAATGTGGATATCATATTTGTACGACTTTCGATATCTACGTCCAAACCATTACTCTGACTGGATTCATTTTTTTTTGCGTACACCGAATCCATGTCTTCAGGATTCAGTATTGACACTAATCCTTTACCGTTATAGTTTCCACATTTCGGAAAACCTGGAGGTGATGGTGGCATGTCCCAGTCTTCACCGATTTTGAACACAGTTGCCATGCCCACTTCAACATGAAACTCGATATGACAATGAAATAACCAATAACCTGTTATATAAAATCAATAGGTACTTATTGTTAATTTTTGAAGTTTTAAAAATATCGTTCATGTTGTATTTCTGCCTTACCAGGATTATCGGCTATGAAACGTAATATTGTAAATCCACCATCTGGTACAGTTACGGTATCTTTAAGAGGCGCAGTTCGTAGATTTCTTTCGATACGCCCATCCCTGTCCATTTGTTCTATCTCTTCTACAGTAGTATGGTTTCCCACTCTTTCCATCGCAACTACCCTAAATGGATGTCCATGCAAATGGAATGGATGATTTGCGTTGTATGTTACACCTTAAAATTAATAAGTATGTTTGTATAGTCAATTACTTTTACTATAGGTATACGTTCTATTTTTTTCCAATATTTTTATTTACCTTTATCAATGAGAAATAGTTCAACGACTGACCCCAGAGGAACTCTTATAATATTTGTACACTCACAAAACTCTTTTGAACAATCTTTCTTTATATGATCACAACTCATCCAAGGTTCAATCATTTCTCTTTGAGATAATAATGGAAATGATGGAAGCTTGAAAGACATTTTGTTAATTTGTGGTGTGTAAACACGTTCAGACTTATGCGATACTATAACATATAATATAAAAATATTTATCCACTAAACCGATTTCATAATCGTATTCCATTAATTCTTAAAATAAAATTATTATATACCTTGTTTGAATCCATATAACATAGGTTTATGGAAATGTGGATTATCTAAAGAATAAAAATCATAAGACATAAATAATGTTACATCTGGTTTTTTTGCTAAACGAAGATCGTGTTTTGGAGGTGTTGCGTCTTCTAATTCTGATACAGTGGCTGTGTCCATTAGTCCAGATCCTTTATTCAGTGCATTCAATTGCTGTAATTATTGTGTATTTAAATGCATTAATTAAATATTAAATATAATCACGAAACAAAAAATTATTGATATTATTTTGTAATTGTGCATTATATTTACAATTCCGGAATGAAGTGTATTGTCATATGTTGGTGTGCCCTCTGGTTCTTCGTCACTTGCTCCATCATAGTGCAAAATTGATACTTCAAAGGCCTTGGTAAATCTTTCATCGCAGTCCATTAATCCTCTAAATCGCATCCAATAATTGCCAACATTAGCTGTTGCTTCCACTACAAAATCCCAACGTTCACCAGCATAACTTACAAATGAATCGACTGTAAACATGTTTACATATACGTCATATTATTATCATTGTTATAATATGTATATGGAATCTAATAACATTATTATTTTGGTTATTTTTAAGTATAACTATATTATTATTCACCTACTACTGGCTGAACATTATATCCATCTGTTGCAATCATAGTAAATGTATGATTATCAATACTCATTGAAATTGGACAATTTAGGAATCCAGCGTTAATCAGTCTAAACCTATATCGTTTACCCTAAACAATATAAAAACATTAAAATATTTAATATTGATGTTAATTGATTTCCATTTATATAGATATAAGGGTCACAAATTTTTTACAAAAGATCGATTAAATTTAAGTTAATGCATTTATTAAGTGATAAATACTACTTATATTATAATCCTATTCTGTGTCGAATAATATTATAAACTAAATAATTAAAAATATCGGCTTATACAAATAGGAAATTAAATTTTTTTCGTATTACGTAAACAACAAACGGATTTAATATAATATTTATATCTATATTTAATATTATTAAATCTACTTAGTCGTTATTTTTTTTTTCCCACATAGAAATATATTTATTATTTCCATATTTTATGAAAATTTGAAGATTATTCAAGGCACTAAACCATATTTTAATTATATTGTAACAAACTAAAAAAATTACATACGTAATAACTATAAACGCTGTTCATAGATCGCGCTATATATATATTACGCTGAATATTGTTATTACACAATAACAATATTACTTTCTGTAAGTAGAAGATTCTACTCAGCTTTTTGTCAAATATATTACATCTTTTAAGCAATCGTTTAAATTTATCATACTTCATCAAATATAAATTTATTGTGAGTTTTGAGTGCCTAATTTTTTGTGGCAACCATTTATTATTTTATTCATTCACATTTCTTTGAACTTGCAGTGCATTAGATCAAATTTTCGCGGAAAGGGATAGGTCCTATATGTATATTAAACGCGATGACGGTCGATGGACTAAGTATACTAGGTACCTATTGGACAAACCAACAAATCACCTAGGTTTCAAGAGTTTTAAAACATGAAATCGTACTAGTGGCGCCGATTCTATAATATGGTTCCACTGTGAAAAATGCCATACCTAATTTAAGTGGGTGGGCCGGGCGGATATAGACACCTTGGGCATGAAATTAGTAAAAACTAGACTTCGAATCGCTATGTCTCAAGAGACTCAAGAGACACTCGAAAGTTTTCTTATAATTAATAATAAAAATATAAAGTTAATAAATCTCTGGTAGATCGGGTTGGGTGGGATATGTATAGTAGTATACAAATAAATCGGTTACGGATATTTTAAATGACATCTGCGCCACTGACTCGTACAACAGCGTAAGTGGTAATTATGTTTATTTTTCCTATATTGTTTGTAGCAGACGGTAGGTTATTACAATATACTCACTCTGGTCACGTTGAACTGCGTCAGGGGCGTGCGGTAACCACCGTCGAACACTTTGTAACGGCCGCGGCCGTTTATCAGAATGGTCTCGGGCTTATTGTTGCCCGAACCGTGGTAGTGGGCGAGGAACTTGCGGATGCCAAGCTCGTGCAGCCAGTCGGTAACCGTGATGACGTGCACGTCCACGTCGTACATGTCGCGGTGTACGTCCCGCGACTTCGGGGCTCGCACCACGAACGATCCGAACGCTCCGTCACCCCGCTGGCAGCCGGAGTGCGAGTGCCAGAAGTGCGTGCCCTCGTTGTCGGCCAGGTACACGTACCGGAACGAACTGTGCGGCGGCACCGGACACTGCGTCACGTACGGCACGCCGTCCATGTACGGCGAGTTGCGCTGATGGTGCCCGTGCCAGTGGACGGACGTCGACTCCTCCATCATGGCGTTCTCCACGTCCACCATGACCGTGTCACCCAAGCACACCTGTGGAACGTGACACACACGTCAATCGTTAGTACGTTGGTACGCACGTGTTTATTATATCATAACATTTCGCGCGCGTTAATTCCGTTTGCAAGCGTTAGGCGTAACTATTTTATAATTATAATAATATTTGTATCTGTATACACGCGCTAAACTTATATCTATCGAGCTGTGTCGCAAATACCTCTTGGAGAACCGAAAAGACAAAAAATTCAAGATTTCTACGCGATTGACAAGATAATAATTCATAATATATTTTATTATATTATATGTTTGCGGGCATACGATGATATGTTGTAGGTATACGAGTTGATTTCTTCTCATTATTCGCGACGTATAAGTATTTTCTATATAGGTATTTACACCTAGTGTCCTGTACCTACTTGTTATAACGATTTTATTTTTACCGAATACCTTCGTAGTTCGCAGATTATGAACGTTTTGATATATATGAGTATTAAATACAATATGGAAAACAAAATGAAACAGGGATAATGAGAATCTGACATAAGTTTTCTACCGTATAATATAGTTGCAGTGTTTGGGCAAACAAAATAAAAGCCATCGATTTTTAAATATTTTACTTCACTTTTCCGGCTAAAATATTTGCTGCAAAATAGTATAATTAAAGATTTTCTACTTTCAACTGTAACATGGACAAATTGTATTAACATTAATGAAACAGCTCTTTCTGAAGATCAAATGTAACTGTTTTTTAAGTTCCATTTTATAATTTTATCTCATAACAATTCCGTATGTAGGATATAAACCTTTATTTATTATTTCTATTATTTTGTTTTATCTGTTTCTAGTTAGATTTTTACTTTAAGAACTTTTAAAATAAGATCTATTACAAATAAAACATTTTATTAAATTTATTGGTTTTTGAAAAAGTTTTTTAAGTTATACTTTTATTAATTTGTTTCTATGAATTTTTATTTTTGACTAGGTATTTATGTTGAAAATAGGTTTTTGTAAAGTTCATTATAAGTAAATGTAAATGTCTTAATTATTGGATAGCCAGAAGAGCTTAGCTAGTCACTTAGTATTATTTATACTTTTAAAAATAAATTTTTGTAAATAAAAATAAAATCACTCTTACATATTATATCATATTGTGTACTATTATCATTGATTAAATATACATTAATATATACATCAATACATTTGTATATTTAATCAATGCTATTATATAGTAAATAATTACTTTCAACTTTTAAAATTCATAAACAATTCTACAATTGATGGCTGGTTGGTGTAACATAATATGTGTGTTGTACAAATAATGAAATAAATGACAATAATATTATAATATTTGTCATCGATGAAAAGCGTTTCGTTTTGTTTTCTTCATTAGTGGAATAAAATATTTTTTTGCCCGGAGATAATTAAAAAATAATGAATCATGTGTATAGTTATCGATTCCTGTTATAGTAACTTGTCTCACTTAACTCATATTTCTACACCCGTTAAGTCAATTAATCGCTGTTTCGTTAACATACCTTATTTTAATAGCCTATATGTTATATATTTATTGTTGTACTACTTGTACCTATAATAAAGACTAGTGTTCGTAAGACATATATTAATATATTTGTATAAATGTACATCATAGGTATTTACACATGGATTTAATTACAGACATAATGTGTTATACATAATATTATGTTGCAATAATATTGTCAGTGTTGGAAAACATCAACGAAAATTAAAAATAATCACTGTTTCGCCATCTCAATTCTCTAATTGCCATCTGTGTAATTGAATAGATATACCAGTATAAATTATATTATACGATTTCGATATTTTGCCATTTAAATTGTTCGAAATAATTCAATGCTGTTTCCATATTTAAACATGTAAATACTAAAATACGAGTTTAAAATTGTAATTATTAAACAAATCGTTCATGCACAAATAATAATACCTACAGGATTACAGCATGCAATACAATGATTAACGTTAAAAAATATAATTTTAAATATGCATTGGTCATTTGGCCATCAGTCGTTACTAAGAACTAGTGCGCGCCTCTGTATAAATAATAATATAAGTAAAAAGCACTGCAGTTTGGAAAAATATTCTCGATGGTGTACAATTAATATATAATCAAAAGTAATAAGTATATACTGCAGATTGCTGGTTGGGCAAAAGTTATACCCTGTGCTATAAAACTCGATTAAATTGCTTGTCTAAATTATAATATGTAAACTACGATCTACAGTTGTAACTATCAGTTAAGGGTAATTTACCAAGCGATAAGCATCAAATATGATCACCCTTATTTTTTCTTCAATAATGAATTTATTCAAACCCTGATTTTTGAATTATTTTAAGTAGGTTATTCATAAGGTAGGATCGTATTTTAAATCTTTTAGAGATTTTATACTATATCTTGTGGTGACACAAAATTATAAGTTTCAAATATGAACCTTTATACTTGTTTTACAGTAAGCTGTTTACCGAATGATTTTTTTTTTAAATATTGATCTATCTAAAATAAAATTTGAACTAGTTATTTTTCTGAGTTATTAAAATGTATATACTAAAAATAGTAATCGTTAAAAACGGTTTTACAAAAATAAATAATATGTAGTTTAATATTGGGTAATGGATCTAGTATTTTAGTGTAAGTAATTTTTATTTCTCATATTTTAAAAATTTTAAGACTTTAACATTAATAACTAGGTAACATTTTCAAATCATTATAGTTTCCGTAATCTATAATATGTTTTAATTAAATTATTTAGGACATATTATCATTATCTTCTTAAGTACGCAAAGGTAAAAATTACTCGTTCAAATTTTGATTCAAGTACCTTAAAATTTTCAAAAAAGTAATTTGATTAATAATTTACAAGAAAAAGAACGATTCTTTTTTAAAAAATAATGTTGGTTCACCACAGAACACTACACCATAAATGATATACATTATATAAATTTGGAAAATATGGTTCTTAAGTATAAGATAGTTGAATTTCATATTTTAAGGTTTTTAATGAGTTTATAATATTAAATAGTGTTCTGTGGTAATACAAACATCTTTTTTTTTTAAACAAGAACCATATTTGTTAAGCAGATGATTTGTTTTGAAAATGTTGATATGCCTATCAAAATTGAAATTTTAATGTGTGTAGTTTTTGAGTTATTTAACTTTATAAATAATAGTTTATATAATAATTGGCTTACTTAAAATAGTTAAAATATAAGGTATAATGTTGATTCGAAAACCATTATTTATATTGATTTATTCACATTCTATAATTTTTTTTTTAACTATATTATAAGATCTGCAGAAGTTCAATGAGTATAATATAGATTAAATATTATTTATATAATATATATATTTTTATTTTATAATAAGATTGAGAATTATCCTTTTACATACATTTTAATACTTCAAAAACAAATCATTTATTTAGATAAATGAGTATGTACGAGTATAAAAAAAATCTTCTGCTTAAAAATATA
The DNA here is from genome assembly GCF_003676215.2 of Rhopalosiphum maidis. Classification (NCBI taxonomy): domain Eukaryota; kingdom Metazoa; phylum Arthropoda; class Insecta; order Hemiptera; family Aphididae; genus Rhopalosiphum; species Rhopalosiphum maidis. The sequence continues at coordinate 8,969,694 of NC_040878.1, forward strand.
CAAAACACTGGATTTTATCTGTCATCATTAAAAAAAAAAATATTATGTATTGTCAGTTTGTCACTATACTTCTTAAATGGTAAAAAAGTTAAGTACATTTATTATTTAAGGATAAAAGGGGGATGAACGTACTAGGTGAATATTTTTACTTATTTACTTATATATAATTAAATTATAATAGTAGTCAATGAAATGCACGAAAACACGTTTAAAGTTATTTTCTTCTACTCCACCATCTTCACATATAATAATAATTTTAAACTAACAATATTCTCATCGTATGTCTACTCGTAAATGGAAAATAATATAATTATTTATAACAATATATTTATGGTACGTGTGCTCGACATAAATATAATATAATATATACCTGCAGGCGGCCCAAGGACGTAAACGTAAATCTTTTCTTTTCTCGTTGTTTTTTCCGCTATGTGACGACGAGGTCCACGAAAAAAAATTCCCTATTGCTACATCATACCATTGTAAAAATTGAAAACAACGGACGACTGCCAACTACTGTTGTACACCGTGCGTTGTGCACGCTGCACGTTTGGCCAAACGAACTTACTTAGCCGTAAAAATTATTATACTTTTCTGTCGCTTATTGGAGGGCGCACGCGTGAACAACACAATAAGTATATACCTCCTACATAATGATAATATCATTTCAAGTACGATGCGGGCTGGGAAAGTAAGTTCAGGAGGGTGCTCAATAATTGAATAATGACATTATCATTATTATAATACGCATAATATATACAATATATACATATATAATATATATAGGACATGCGATCCTGTAGTCTGTACTATACATACATACACACAACACATATATATATATTATTTTTTTTGATAATTGCATAGGTCGATTTATGTATCGCATTATAATACAACATTATTATTACTTGTATGGAAGGTCCTGGCAGACTTCTATTGATGACGATAATGGGCTTTGCAACGCCGTCGGCTGGCACACAGTCAGGTCTGTAACAATCGGTCATGTTGTACGGACAGTCGTAGCAAGCCTTGCTCATTGTGTAGTACCATTCTACTTTGAAACGGTACTCGCACGTTTTTGGCGGTTCGTCCACGCGACATTCTCTCTGGCAAGGATGGACGGTGACGGCGTCGTCGTCCTGATCGCGTTCATGTCGCGTCGACACAGCGTCCGTCAGACGCAGGACCGCGATAGTACAGCAACAGTAATAAAACAACACGACGGTAGAGCACTGTGCTTTCATTTTTCTTACGTTTTCATCTCATATACAAACAATATAATGTGTAAACAATATTATATCGGTAAAACGACGATGTAGGTACGCGTGTACGATAAACTCTGAACAGGATTTTATGCGTCTGAAAAAGCAAACGTACATAATATTATTATTTGTTTTATGTACCTAAATTTATGATATTATTATTATTATTATTATTACATACACATATAGGTAGACAAGCTATTATAATACTACCTATGTAGGTAAACGTATATTAATAATTTTAATACCTATATTATATAGATACAGTATTACAGTACCTATAGTTACACGGTCACACAGACGCCGTGCTGCTGCTTCAGCGGTGTCGAGAAGAATAATGTATTGTAATTTTGTTTTGTCAATCGGAAACCGGATTTTTAAAATTCCAACATTTATTACCATGCAAGTTGCAGTTTCTCCCACCCCCTCACAATTTGTTATTTAATAGAACTTCAAATCACGGAATGAATTTCGGGGGATTTACCCTTGACTGTGTATTGTTTTCACAACATTTTAATAGTATTGTAATCGTTTATAGTTTATATACTTGCACGTATAGCATTTAGCAGATTCAATAACAAAACATTAATAATCTTTGTAAACTGTATGTATTATATACTTTATATGCTCCATAGATATATTGATTTATTATTATTCTATAATCTATATAGGGAGTGTTAAATAGTAGGTATGACAATGAAGGGATTGGAGTTGTATATTGTTCTGTAGGCTCTCGGTTTATTTAATTTAGTATAAAACTCAATATTATTTGGTATTTATTTTCATTATCGCAGTCGAATATTAATTTGACAACAACGGTGCAATATGCATTTATTAGCACAATACGCTATAATTGCCAAAACATTATCTTATCGTAAATCTATTTATTGTTTAATTTTTTATAAATTTGTTGCACAATATTACTTTTTATGGTATTTTTTTAAAATTGTTAATAATTTCTTTTTTAAATTCCAACCTACAGTTCTCTGTCACATATTTATTAAATATTAACTATAAATTATTTTCTTCAATTTTTACATATTTTTACATTTGTTTTTGTGTGTATTATTCCAACATAAAATGTTTATTCGATATTTTTATAATAATTTAATTTTATACTCATTTTAATTTTATCGACGTCTGCAAATAATAATTATACTAAACCCCGTACAAACAGGTTCTGCAATACAAGTTATACGGAAATCAAACTATATTGTTGAAATTATACGTTATAACTTTTTATAACTTATAAACATGTGAAAACAAGGAACCATCGTCACTCGGTAAATTGTAAATTTATTTATTTATACATAATAAATAGGTAAAAACATTTTTGTGAAATTCAGTAAGTGTGAATAAACAATAATATTAGAATTTTAGTAATATTTTAAATTAAACTAAATTATATGACAATTAAATAAAAATTAACCGTGAAAATAACAGATACAAAATATTAATCATTAGACGAGATTTAAATAATAATAGTAACAATGAGACAATCAATAAATCAAATATAATAACATAACAATAATAATAATAATATATTCAATGTATACACAGCAATAGACACAATTTGAAACGCTTGTTAGTAGTTGGCGTTTCTAAAAGTGGCCTGAGGGATATTTACGTATGAAAAATAAGGTGTAAAACATAAGCTGATGATTGAATGTTGACATTACATTTGTTTCGTGCAATCAACCAAATAATTAAAAAAAAAACATTTTCCATAGAAACACTCAGTCATTATTGCAATTTTGATATGTTTTGGAATTTATTATAATTATAATAAATTATTTTTTAAACGATTGTTTATTAACATTGTTATAAAAGTACCTACCTAGTTAATATGTTTATTAAAACAATAATATAGGTATATTATTATTCGAATGTATCTATCTTATCTTTTTTAACATTAATTTTTCTCTGTTTATTTAATATATTTTAAAATTGCATGTTATATCACATCGGAGTTTTTATTGTTTAAATACTTCTTAATTATCTTATATTCAGGTTATTATTATTATGATATTATCTTGTTTTTAATATATACTACAGTTATTGAGAATCTTGATAAAAAAAAAATAGATGGTTAAAAACTTATAAGGTCATTTCTCACCAAAAAAAATTGTTATGACTTTATGAGTTTATAATTAATAATGTATGTATATGTTTAATTTATCTTTATAATTGAAGCATTTAAAAAATGATAAATTATAATAATAGGTAGTTAAATTTAAAATGTTTAAGATTTTCACCCTACAAGTACAATGGATATTTGATATTTGTCCTCTCGAATAATATGTTTTCCTTTGCTGACTGTAATTTACATACACGGAATTACCGTCCTACTAGAAGTTCATCACACTATGGTTGAAATCACCGCATTTAATTAATATATTTTAATAAACATTTATTTTTATGTCTTTAGGTATTAAAACTAAACATGCCCTTTAATGAAGTAATTAAAATTTAAAATTAATTAAATATGATTAGAAATTTATATCTAAATTATTTCACAGGAAAAAATAAAACTAATACTTTATAATACTTCTATAATATTATGGATATCAACTAATATTATATTGCAATCAAATCGATCAATAACATACGAGTATATGATTAATCGCGTATGTAAAATCTGACTTATCTAATATATCTTAAATTATCATTTGATTTTTTGTTTTTTTTTTTATAAAATTTTACAAATTTGATTATAAATTTGTTTTGTTTTATTAAAATTTATAATTTCGAATAAAATAAAATATATTGTGTTTTTAGTTTATATGATTGCGCCATAAAATCATAGTGGTCGAATTGACCAATATATGTATAACGGAGTAAATGCGTAATATAATATATACATATGTATTTCAAAGCGACTAATGAGTAACGACGGGTTAAAGTCCTAGGTATATAAAATTTCTTAAACTATTGAGGGCAAGGAGAAAAAAACCATACCTAAATGCCGCAACAAATAATAATAGAAAAGTTAACATATAGGTATTTACCGTTAAAACGTTTGAGAAATTTTAAACCTCAGATATTACCAAGAGACTTATACACGAATGGTGTATTAAATTTGCGCTAATAATTTATTAACGATCATCCTTGAATTATTCGAGTAAAGTTTTCCTATTTACTTTTCGATAATAATAATAAATAATAATATTATAAATAACAACAAATGGATGTTTTACTTCACTAAAACTATATAGAGCTTGAAGGTCTTTCAAATTAATCGCTGTCCCATGTACACGCGCATATAAGGTCTCAAAGTACATTTATACAATAATTATCGTAACGCACCATGGCGATTCGCTATAGGTACTATAAAGTGTGGCATCATATTATAATAATAGCCAATCTAAATATATAACTATACAATATTACCTACACGAGATGCTTTAGGACGAGCAATTAATTTTAATGAAATATTGAAACAACAAAATTATAATATTAGAAGATATACTGTACGAATATTATCGACACAAAATTGCAGATCGAAAACGAAACGATATCGCGATCATTAAAATATATTATTTCTTAGCTAACGATTTAACAACGGGTCTATAATATTATTAATCGTGACGTTTTTAATAATAGCACTTTTTAAATAAAAAAAAAAATCTTCGTCGAGACGAAATAATAAAACACCTGCCCACCCAAAGTATAATAGTATAATATATTACGCATTGTTATTAAATAATAATGACTTTTGCCGCGTGCGTAAAGCTGCAACGTAATAATAATATTTATTTAATTATCGCTGTATGATTTACCTGTAACCCGTGGTCGTGCTACGGTTATCCGGCGAAGTCGAACTTTCCAACACGCGAGCGCACACGGCGTACAGTGAATTTTACGCGGACAGAGGAGCGCGCGTCCACGGTGCAGGCGTTATACCTCACGACGACGTGCCGGTCAATGATCAACGATTATCGTTTTCGGAATACGCGATACGCGAACGGTCTCGCGAGATACTATGCTGTTAGGGATGCCCTTGACGCAAGTGTATCTGTTAAATAAGAAAAAGAAGCATATATATATATATATTTAGGTAGGTACATGATGTGTACACGCACACACACACACATACATAAAATATATTACCTACACTATATAGTATAGGTTATTGAAACGTCTCCGTCTGTGTGTGCGCGTACACGTTTTATTATTATTATTATTATTATTTTTTGTTTTTAGGGGAAGGGGAAGTCATTATATTATTACAGTCCCAGGTGGGTATTAATACGGTCTTGTGACGTAGACACACGTTGAAATTAGCATATCCAACATGCCATTATATTATTGTTATTATTATCATTAAAATCGTACGAATCTTCTGTAAAGATAAACCACTACGCTGTGTTATTACTTATTACTGTAGTTAATACAAATTATATTATTGTTTATTATAATAATTATATATACCTATACTACCACATATACTGTACACACGCTGTATCATTATATTATAATGTTTCAACGTCATCAATCGAAGACTTATCGAAAAAACTCAATGCTCAATAAGGCAATAGGTGAGTAGTTTTTGTTTACAAAATATGTATCACTGCAGTAATTGATTTTTGGTTTGTAATATATTTCTTTACATATTATGCCTATATACTTACGAGAAAATATAATAATAATACATAGTAGTACATTCAATCATCATTATGAAATCACATTCTTCATGCGTATAACAACTGTAACAACCTGCAGAACTATATAAACAATATTGTTTTACGTTTTAGACTAATATACCTATATTGTATAATTATTACTTGTAAAATTTAAAAACTAACAGTTTATTTTCCATGGATAATTAGATTTAATTTTTCTTCTTGCATGATTCAGAATTGGCAGAATTTCATCAGCTATTAAATATATCATAGCTTTTAACGAGTCGGCAAAATGTATTTAAATAATACTTTAGGAATTTACTTTTAACAATTCGATGCTTTATATTATTATTTATTAGATGATTATATTAATTTATATTTTTGTTTATACTCTATACAGTAACGATGTTAATGTTTTTTATCTACTTATTTATCTATTATTGGAAGAGTTAGATACTTCATGTTATTTTTGTATATGAACACTATAGTATTATATAAAAATATAAAATATATACTAAACAAGTATGACTACAATAATATATTATAGGTATTTAATTTTCTTATCAAAATTATTTTAAATCATTATTAAACAATAATATTAATTATTATTTTCGTTTTTTATATAATCGCTAATTTGTGTTAAGTTCTAACTTTCAACATTTAAAGACACTTTATTATAGTTTTGCTTAAAGACAATCAGCAAGCGTATTTTGTTTTTAAGTTGTACTATAATCTTATTATGTATATTGCGTTCTAACTTCTAAATTAAATAAATTACGATTAATATTATTAATAATAAGATGAAGTAGAAGAATAAAATAATGTATGTTATATTATTGTGTAGGTATTTTAATGAATAACATGTTATGTTAAGTAAACAGTAAACAGTAATTTTTTATTAAAATCAAAATTTAGTATTGTGGTTAAATAGGTAGCTAAATAATTATAAACAAATGTTATAGTTATAAATCATTTATTAGGAATGTTGGTATGTACTATACTTATATAGTTATTATATAAAATAGTGGATCTTTTCCTTTCACTTGTATTTTATTTTGTCAACTACACGTGAATATAGAAATATGATTGTATATTATTCTATGTAATATGTATAAAATTACAATTATTATTATAACAGTTTGCTTATACAACGATGGTCAAAACAAAACGTGTTTCTATACTGCAGTAAGTATTATAGTTTTAAGATACTGTCATTAAACAAAAATACATATTCACAACCACGCTAAAATTATCGAGACCGTGACATTTTTTTAACGTTTATTATTAATTATAATTTTTTTTTTAAAATTTTTTTTATTATTTTTCCAAATAGATTTTGAAAATATTCGAGGACGTCAACAACCCAGCTTCAAATGAACTCTTCGACGACTATAATAAAATTCCCCATAACGATGATGAATAAACACACACACACTACGGGTGTTATAAACATAATAAATAAAAATAAAATATACTATACATATAGCATATAATACCTACAAAACCTGATGTCAACGCGTGTCAGAACAACGGCAATGAGCAAGTCTGTCCTGGGTTTTTCAAGGGTAATTGTTACATTCCCCGTGCAGTTAGTCACGTGGTTCTGTTTGGCCATTAATAATAATACCTATATAGTATAATATTATATGAATAAATATTAAAATCGGTTGGACGAGAGTATTTACACGAATATAATGAATTGTTTATATCGAATAATTAAGACACCAAACAATTAACTGGTGTTAACCAATAATTACAGACTTTAATAATATATCGTATAGACTCTATGTGGTACGCATTGATTTATTAAGTTTTCAACTACAGTGCACGATGAAGATTAATTATATAGTTCCGCATTTGACCGGTACAGGAAGTATAATATATGAGTAGCTATCTAGGTTCTGAGAATCACTGTAGTTTAGAGTGTATATGAATCATTGCGATAAATATTTGCCACTGCATTATCGGAACATATTTTATTCTATACTACCTTTAAATAATTCATAGAGATATATGTTTGCCTAGAGCAATACACGTACAATTTTAATATCAATTGAGACCTTTACAAACCGTTCAATATAATTATTATTCTTGTCTATTTATTTCTTGAGTAAAAAAATATGAAGCGATTAATAATTCGCTTACATGTATACATATTATTATAATATTATTACTAAAATACTATAACTACTAACACAAATAAAATGTTCCACTCAATTATCGTTTAAACGACCGTGGAAAAAACTCAACTTATTTACTTTATCTACAGAAGGTACTCCAAGAAACAAATTTTATTTTTATTTATAAATAAAATCTAAATTATCAGGTTATAAACATTTAGGTATAGACATATGAAAGAAATTTGACAATTCTAAATTACGGAAAGCTCTGCTGGTGTCCGATAGCCAACACATATTTTTATCTTTGATAGTTAATCATTATTATTATTGCATAAATTATCATCTTGAAAACACTATAACAGAATAAATTTATTTTATATTGGTTACTGGTTAGTGGTTATCAATTATCGGTAATCCTCGTAGACACCTTAGCGTGTAAATGGTATCGTGATCTCTTACAATAACAATTAATAAACATATAAGTATTACATAGAAAAGAAAGTATCAGCAGTATGTGGCTTCTTTCATCATATAGTTTTTTCGTATCATGATTTTTTTATTTATTTATCTTATGTCATATTATTTTTAGTATAGATTGTATATTACTTATATATATTAATAAAATCAATACTGTTAGTAGCTATTGCAAAGCGTAAAATATTGGTTCGTGACATTTTTTATCTTATATTGTAGGTTTCATTATTTAATATACTTTATGATCACATCATAAAAAATTTCTGTTTTTGGTGCCGATGTCAACTAAATGAATTACACAAAAACATATTATCATTTTTTTGCTTTATGGTTATTAATATTAATATTTTATTTTTAGTACGTTAATTGTTATCTGTAATAATAAGAATAACAATAAATTAAACGGACCAAAAGAAATTTATAAATTATTATAAAAAGAAGTGTAAAAAGTGTGCACGCTGTTACAGTCAATTTAGTGTAATATGTACAGGGAGATTCACCAATACGCATGATCGCCTCATTTATTCTTTTAATAATATTAATATAATGCAATTATTCAAGTTCTAATTTTTGGAATTTTTTAGTATATTTTGTAGTTGTTGAATTTTATTTCTGTCCTTAGAACTTTTATACTATTTATGGAATGTTTATTGCGGACTTGCAATGACATATTAACTTCAAACGAGAATCATCAGTTTTTTACTACATAAATTATTAAAGAAAATTTTGATGTAACCTTTGCGAAATTTAAAAAAGTAGTTTTTGAGTATTTAAGCTTTTTGCACTAACTTCCAAAGATACATAATTACATATTAGTTATAGTTATATATATATATTTAAATATAAAAGTGATGTAATATTTTTATTTTAGTACTCTAATCTCTAGATTATTTTGTACTTAAGTACATAATAATTATTATGTTCAGAAATTTTAACAAATTATAGTATATTTTTATTAGTTAATAATTATTAGTACTATAGTTTTCAAATCATTATAAGATATTTAAACCTAGACTATAATTCTCAGTAAATAATATATAATAAATAAACTCGTATGGATTTTAATTTACCTATAGGTAAATAAAAAATCATAAGCTTAAGATTTACAGTAAGAAAGGCATTTTTAATTTTAAAAAATAAAGTTTGTTTCGTTACAGTACTATACACTTCTTAAATTACACGAAAAAAAAATGAAAGTACTTTATAATATATTCTTTAAGTAAGTATATTTGAAATTTCTAAAAATCTGAATTTCAATAAATTTATTTTTAAAGGAAAAAATGTGGGTAAATATGTAAGGTAATTTGTGAATTATCAACTATGTATAAACCTTTCTACCAAACGAATAAATTAATAAATATATATTAACATAATTCAATATGTTGTTTCTCAATTTTTAAAATGAAATAAATTTCTATATTTTTTTTTCGAAAGATAGACTTTCTTTTTTTATTCAGCCCTAATCATTCGCTATTAAGAAATATTTTAATTGTAAGATTTAAAGTTAAAATATCGATAGCCATTTATTTGACTAATAATTACATTACATAATATTATATAATATAATATATTAAATACATATATAAAAGTTATTAACCATAATATAGATATTATTATGTATCTTGTATCTACCTACATACAAGTTTATTGTAGAATAAAAGTTTACTTGGAATCGGTGTGTATTATAATTGAAACGACTGGGAATTTAAGCAGAATTTAGATGTTAATCAGTTTCTTTTTTAATTTCACAACGTGCAATAAACAATCTCTTAAAACATATTATCTATCTATTTAGGTATATTCCGTATGCATACATACTATAATGAACATTTATTTAAGTTTAGTTCAGGGACATTTGCTGTTCTTGTAGGTTATGAACAATTATGTGCGAATGTTTTAAGTATGTTGTTATTATAAGAATTATTGTCTTAAGATAATTGAATATTTGAATAAAATTTAGGATATTAAACATTATAATTAATTTATACAGACTGGTAGCCATATCTAAAGACTAAAGCTACTATTTAACTGTGCTTTTACATAGGTTATTCTGAAGTCACTAGATGTTACAAATAATTAAATTATTTATATATTGTTTTATATAATTATAATAATTAGTAATACACATACACTAATGCCACCCAAAACTATGATAGAACAATATCCTGTTTTTATAGAAACAAAAAATGTTTAATCTAAACAAATATCTATATAATTTAACAACTTGTTATATCCTTTAAATATAATCACTGTATTCGGTATATAAAAAATGTATAAAAATTGCATTCAGTATTTTATAATAATAATTACTATAGTAACTTTATTATTATAATAATTTTTATGCGGATTTTACATGAACATTTTTAAGGGGTTGACAAAAGTTAAGGAGATTGGTGGGTGAAAGTAAAGCCCCAACATTATTCAATATAATATTATCCAAGTAAATATTTATATAGACAGGTTTATTCTTTTTATTTAGCAAACTGGATACAAAACATAATATTTTTTTATATCAGTCGAACCCAAATTGCAATCAAGCTTTTCGTGGTTCTACTGGTTTCCCTAATAATAAGCAGAATAATTTTACAAAGATAAATTTTATTGTCAATCATATTTTATATGATACCATGTTTAATATTGCATTTTAGCGCTTTCCGCTAAAAACAGTAATGTCTTCTAGTTCTTAGATTTTTAAAGATACCTTAAACTACCAGTGGATGGAAGGCGGCCTTGAATAATTATTATAAATATTTTAAGTTACAGGTATTTTCATATTTGTGTATTTAGCATTTAGGCATCATGTTATAATATTATTACATATTAAAGATAGTAGTTAAGTACGTATGTTTTCTTTAATAGCCACGCACATAAGCAAAAATTAATGGATTCTAGTTGTATTTAAGCACTCAAAAGAACATTTGGAGTATTGATAATTTGTTAAAACTACGTATACAATGTAATTTTTTATATTATACTCGTAATCAAATACACGTCGATTTTTCTCATAGAATAACGCCCACGGTGATTGGGATTTTTATGTATTTAATTAATAATATAATATACTAGTATATATTATTGGTCTGCCAATTTACAAATACCCGTTGGCGAGAATGGAAAAAAAAACCCGAAGACCCGGATTATCCAAATACGTAGGTAGGTAGACTACACTGATCGCCATCTATAATAACTTACAAATATTACGGTGAGTATCTGCCTTCACCGCAGTTGTACAATCGTACTCACTCGTACGGCGCTGCACCGACCTAAGTAAATAAACGACGACGACGACGACACACATAGGTATTGCACTACGGCCACTACGTCACATATATTATTATAATATAGTACGTAAAGTACATAGGAAATGGCGTTTGCATAAATTATCGCTTTCGCGACAAACGTTATTATAATGCTAGCTATCGCCACTTCTGTTTAACACAATATAGGTACTATACCCCCACTGCGGCAATATATAATATGTTATATTCGTATGGATATATTTACGCAAAAATTTAATAATAATATACCTATAGCTGTGAAGGTTAATGCGCTCGATTAACAACGTGTTTCGTGATCGGTCGGCCAACGGTGCGACCCGCGAATATCTAGGGTATTCGTCGCGATAATAACATTGAATAATATAATATAATTATAATATATAAAATTATAAAAACAACAAACGGTATCGACGGATGTAACGAGAATATTATTGCACTTCAAAAACAACAACAAAAACGGTTTCATTGAGTATATTATTATAATAGAACAATACAAGATGATCATTTAAGTGTCTGCATTCATTGTTACATTTTTTTTTACATGCATAAATGTAGTTTAATGTAAAATAAAAAAAGTGAAAAAATCACTTTTTAATGTTATTGTTTTTTAGTTTTTCGAATGAAAAGTGATAACATACATTTTTTAATTCATATTTCTAGGCAGAACATTTTTTAGAGTATCTACCTACCTATTATTTTGATATATAATAATAATCCAATTTCCGCCTATTTAAACTTGAAGTATTTATAAATAAATTAACTATACTCATTTGAAATCCGATTTTTATGTAATTCAAAATAAGGTACTTCGAACCTCCGACAATATCTTCGAAATATGAAATATACCTATTATCCCTTAAAAAAAATATACAATTTTAAGATGAACAATAATTGTTGTTTCGCAACATCAAACCATAGAAAAATAATAATTCCCAAAAAATTAAAACTTTTTGAAACAAAGCACTAAGCCGCACTTTAAATAAATCTAAATAATATTATATTGTAATGCTGTTCCTCGGTCATCGCAGAAAATATTCCATTCATTATAACTATCTCATGATGGTAGTAAACGAATAACAACACTAAATACTAGGTAGGCTATATAATCCTGGTAAATACATTGGTCAAAATAAAAAAAAATAGATTAAATTAAATAAAAAGTAATATCGTTTATTGACCTAACCATTCAACAACTTAATCAGTATAGAATAATAGATACGATTATCAACAAAAATAGGTCAATGAGTACGAGACCGATTTAAATACGCACTTATACCAAATATTTGACGCCTGCTGCGAATCGAATTAAAAGTAATTCCAAAATACCCTATGATATGTTTGAAATTTTCGGGCCAAAACTTCCATATTAATGACAATTCATTGCTCTTCCTCAAAAAAAAAAACGGGACTTGTTAAAGTCATATTATAATATATTAAGACAATAATATATTGTAAAGTGATGTACATCCATCATGTAGATATTATATGAGATACTTCATACTACCTGGTGATAAAAAAATCACAAAAAATGTTATCTGCGCTAAAAATTTAAAAATATAACAAATTTCAAACTTTTATAAAAAAAAAGATTTTATTTATATTATGAAGAAAATTAATATCGATATTCAATGCTAATATTTAAACTATAATATTATAGGTCAATATTAAAATACGTTACACAATAATTTTATTTTTTGCGCGTACCCGCGAGCGGCTCGATAATATTACATACTAATATCGTAGGTATTTACAATTAATAAAACTTTGTTGAATTTGTAAACAATCGCGTATTCGCGTGTGTACCCACGGTAAACGATATTATTATTATATTTGCGATTCGTTGCGTATAGTTATTATTATTATGGTTATGCCTTGTGCGTTTCATTACATAAGACGATAAATAGTTATAACATAATAATTCATCAATCGTGCGGTACATCATCATCGTTACATGCGCCGCCGCGCCCGCCCCTACCGCCACCGTTGAAGCCTACTCGTCACTGTCCGTCGGTGGTGCGACGACGTCACGGCGATGACGCCGATGACGCCGTTTGGTAATGCCGCCGCCGACGACAACGACGACGACGGCGGCGGCGGCGGCGGCCGATTATTACAACTCTCCTACGTCACCGTCTTGGACGGCGGCACGTTTGGCACCGTTTACCGCGCGGTGTTGTCGGCCGCCAGTGGCGGTGGGACGGCGCGTACAGTGGCCGTCAAGCGCATTCGGTCGCCGGGTGGCGGCCGTCACGAACTGGACGTGCACAGACGGCTACAGCACCCGAACGTCGTCAGACTGCTGTTCCACTTTTATTCCGGTAACGAAAAAAAAACATATAGGTATTAGGTATACGGTACACCATATTGTCGTATGCGCGCGACGTCATTTTATTACACAGTCCGCAAAGTGGCACTGCCACAGGTTTCCAAGTAAACCATTTATTTCGAGGCAGTTTCAGACACTCGATATGGATTTAAAAAAACTTGGGGACCCCATACCCCCCTAACACAACATGAATATAGTAATATTAACGTACAAATATTGCTATTATTGTCATTATTTATACAATCGACATCTATTATAAATCCATATTTTTTAAACAGTTACAGAAAAATATAGATAGTGGTGAAATGTTACACCTTCTGTTCATATATTATTCACTCGCCCCAAATTTTTTAAGAAAATCAACAATTCTTATCGCCTGTGTTTTACCACTCATCAGTAATAATACTTCTACTACGAAAACAAACTTTTTATTTTCCAATGATATTAACTATCAGATTCGATTTTAAAATTGTAGAAAATAATTTATAACATTAACTGAAATAATTGACTTTATATTTATAATTGATAAGCATTTTATTTTGGGGGATTATATATCGACCTTTGGTGAATTTAAGTTCCTCAAAGTCCTTCCCTATCCTCAACCTATTTGCACCAATGCGTATTACAATTATTTGCTTTTGGATTCGTATTCCAGACCATATTATAGAGGGTATTACTTAAGGGCAGGACTGTAAATATGCAGAAAAGTGCATTTATTTAAAATGTAAAATGTGGCATTTTTTGATAGAAAATTAAAGAAAAGTTTGAATCGTGTAACAATAAATTACAATTTTGAAACTTTTATTAATACGCATTTGTTGATATTTTTAATTGCTTGGGTAATTAATTGTATATATTAATCATTTTTTGTAGTTTAATGTTTTTTTTTATTGCACTTTTTTTAATTTCCAAATATCAAATTTTTTTTTAGCAAATGTTATAAATTATTATTTTTTAATTTACACGGTTCGTAGTTGAATACGTCACACTTATTTATTATAATCTATATATATATATATATATAGGTTTGTGAATTTTTTTGCAGTTTTATTTTTAAATTTTTTTACAGATTGTTTGAATTATATGACTATACAAACATAATTTTGAAACTTGTATTTTTTGGCACTTGATTATTTAGATTAACTGCGTTTTAGGAATTAAAAATGCATATTTAAATATTTTATACATATATACTATACTATGTATAGTACATTTAACTCGCAGCTCTACTCATGGATAACGTAATAGATATAAGTATAGATGTAATATGAGTTTTTATTCAAAATTCAAAATTAGCTGGTTTGGTTACAAAGTCATATGGTATGGGTGTAGGTTGTATTAAAAAAACTTAATAAATATTTGATCAAAGATTTTCATACAAACAAACAACTATGACGTCTTATTAGCGATGTTATCGGACCTATGCCTGTTTATTAGTATATGCATATTAAATAACGAATAAACAATAAATATATATTGTATAGACCGCTGCGATATTAATTGAAACTCGGCCTATATTAATATGATATGTTTTTTTCCATTAGATTTATATTATTTTTAATTATCGTGCTTCAAATTAATTATTAATTACTATATTGATAATAATAATATAATATTATATAAGTAAGATTATCGTGTTTGATAAGGTTGCATTAAATTCGTCTATAGTTTTTTCTCGGGTTTATTGATCGTATTCATTCATCGATTTACATCAAATTTGACAGGAATTGGTTAAAAGTAACATTTTCGCAACAAGTGATTGAAGAAGTCGGGAATTGTCGAAATAATCACTTGTCAGTGTTTCTGCACGCAATAAATTATATTAATGAGACGAACGATTCACCAACGGCTAAAATATCGACAAGACAATCGACCTAATCGACCTATAATCAAAATACCACAATACCAAATTTTACTTTTACCATTTTATTTGTATACCTTACCTTAGGAGGTAACCAATATTAAATTATTATTATTATTAATTTTTTTTTATCGGAATAACGAAATATATTACTGAAAAATGGTTGTATGTGTAATGAATGAGTTCAGTGATGTAACATTATACATTTATACGTAGGTGTATAGAATAAATAACAATTTCATTGACTTTGAAAATACCTACCTATACTAAATTATAAAATATTGTTATAATTATTGTATGATTCATCAAATTCGGACCGGGATCATGACACTGAATGCTTGTGAAGGAATGTATGTAATTTTTCAACTAGCTTAAAAATTGTTAAAACGTGTATAAGTAATAATTATATGTATAGTGAAATGCGTGCCATAACCTTAAACGGAATAACTGTATTACTAACCCAATTACAAACAATTTAAGAAAAAAACGGTGCGCACGAAGTTTACCTATTACAATATAAAACTTAACCTAACTTAACATATGGGATCGATAAATGAAAATCGATATACACATTTAAGATAATATTCATATCCTCATGGCATGCTAACTCGTGCAGCTGACTAACGCGTAACATAATATAAGCATACCTAGTGAATTTTTTCTCAAGAATTAATATTAGATACTCTGTCATAATATATATATATATACTATAATAATATATCAAAAATCGCAGACAACGTTCTGAGTTTGTACAATACATTTTAAAACGCTCCAGTCATATGCTATCGATTCATTTTAATGATTAATAATATCGGAATAAATTAATTATTATGATTATTATTTTCTTAATTCACTACGTTTTGCGTTAAGCCAACACACGACGTCCTCTCGATCAAAGCACAGCAGTGTATATTATGTGACGTTATGTGTGCGGTGCAGGGCCAGACGACGGCGTCGGCAGTCGGCTTAATTTGGTAATGGAATTGGCGCCGACCAACTTGGACCGCGCGATCCGGCGGTTGGCAGCAGCCGGTCGGACTGCGAGCACCGGCCACGGCAAGCTGTACGCGTATCAGATGTTCAGGGGCCTGGGGTACGTGCACTGGACGGCGGGCCTGTGCCACCGGGACGTGAAACCTAGCAACCTGTTGTTGTACCCGTCCACGGGCGTGCTCAAGCTGTGCGATTTCGGTAGCGCCAAGGACCTGTCGGACGGCCGGCCGAACTCTCGGTACGCCTGTTCCCGTCGATACCGGGCGCCCGAGTTGCTATTCGACCAACCGCTCGACGCGCCCGACTACACCACCGCGGTGGACGTGTGGAGCGCGGGTTGTGTATACGCCGAACTAATGGCGGGCGTTTCTCTGTTCCCTGGCACAAGCGTCCGGCATCAGCGAGCTTTGGTCACGCGACCACCGGAATTCCCGAGTTGGGCACCGGTCGACGCGGTTCAGCTGGTAGCGGCCACGCTCCGGTTCGACCCGGCCGCCAGGCCGACGGCACTCGAAGCGTGCGACCACGAGTGTTTCGACGCGATCAGACAATCGGGCGGCCATCGCCTGCCGCCTCTGTTCGACGAAGACTACGACCACTACGATCGCGATGGCTACGACGACGATGACGGATACGCGCGAGTCTGAGGATATCACAGGGACGATAACGCGCGCGGGTTATGGACACGCCTGATGATTATATTAAAAACAATTTACGACCGCACCTTCACTTATGCTATATGTGTAATAGCAGCGAACAAATACATCATCGGCGGTGGATTTTATCGCTCGCGGTAGATAATAGCCAGATAGAAAGAGGGTGCGTATCGGGATTAAAATTTGGGCTAAAATCAGGGTCACGTTTAGAGTTGTATACTGGCTGGTAAAATAAATTTGGCTGCGTACTCATTTTCGGCTTTATATTACATTATTTTTTCGTCTAACAAACGACTTAACGTGAAAACTGTACAGGTAGCAGCGAAAAGAGGGTGCCACACTCAAATTGACTAGGTTAAATAATATGATATCATAATATTATCATATATTATTGTGATTTTTTTTTTATATATATTATACCGCCCTAGGGGGTGGCCTCATCATTCGAGAACTCACTTTCAAACCCATCTCTGATATATAAACCTTTATAATACAAGAAAATACGAATCCGTTAAGGAAATATGATAATATTATCAGTGGCGTAACATGAAACTTAGTGTCCCTAAGGCCTTTAGAAGATAAATGCTCACTTAAAAATGGAAATTAAATTATTAATAGTGATGCTAAAATCTAATTAACCCTTAATATTTATTTAAAACAATAACACTAAAATTAAAAGATTAAAGTATTGTGCCCTCCCCCTCCTCAATTTCGATATACCTGTAGAGCCCTAACCCCTTAACAAAAATATGCAATTAAATTTTATCATAATATATTTCAGCGCGCATGCACGACACAAATGACTTACCTTTATCGGCTTGTATTGAGTCTACGACGATGTGCGAGAGTATTATGAAGTTTGTTCTGCACGAAAGTGATTTTTGCAGTTAATTAAACGTTTCGGACCGATGTTGGCGATAGAATAAACAGCGTGCAAATGTGCGGAAAATACCTATATATACATGCTTGTGTGTTGGATATGACGTAGATTGTAATTTTTTGGTTCTATATACCATTCGTGATTATTATCGTAAAATTTAATGTAATTATATTGTGTTATGTATTACTTAATACATATTATTATATTTCCATTGATTATTTAAATATTTAAAAACACTTATTGGTAGTCAATATGATAATATTATCTATTTATATTGTTGTCTACTGTTGACCGAATCGATGACGCTTCAATCGTCGAAGCCGCGATATCGCAGAATGAATGCGTCACAAGCAACGTTGAGGTTTTTTACATAATATATTATTATTATATGTTTAAATACTAATAGCGCTAACAATAATGATTATTATTGACCAGATATTGTACATGATATATTATAAATCATAATATTATAAAATGTCGTGTATAGGATATATGGGTAACCATCAAGGGCGATCTCCCGCAGGTACACTGCCGGAGAACACTAAGATATGCACAATAAAACGATAACTCTTAACACTTTGGAGTCATTAATAATACGTTTAATTTCCGTTTTCAAACAAAATGCACTATTACAATAGTATAAATTACATTAAATAATATTATGAACGTTCAACTGCAGTAGGTACCTATTTGTTGTATTAATAATAATGCCGTCATTATATTGATGATGTTTGAACAAAAAAAAAAAAAAAAATAATTAAGCAGTTCATTTCATACCTTCCAATAATGATTTAAATGCTAATCATCATTTTAACTCTTGATATTACACTATAATATTATACAAGAGCGTCATCAGGTCAATTCCATGGGAGGGAAGGGATGAAAAAATAAATAAATAATAATAATAGTTAAAAAAAGGTTAGGTTAGAATTGAACTAATAACAATGATGAATAATAATTTTTTATTCAAATTTTTAATAGTATTATTATATAATTTAATTTAATTTAAATAAACTCTCGGTAGTAGTAGCCACCCTTGAGTGGTAATATTATACATATATGTTATGATATTTACGATTCTATTAGGTGACGTGATTTCTAAGTCATAATTACCTACCTATATAGTAAAATTGTGAATTAAATATTTTATCGAGAAGATTATTTTAAAATTTATGCAGGTACCTTATTATATTTTGTATTCTATATTTCTATATTTAGGTAGGATTATTATCGAGAAATGCATTTGTAATAATTATTTTTTATTATTTATCAGCTTATCTGGTACACAAGATACGAGAAACATACCTACTTATTATTATTAAAAATTTGCAGCCTATCGAACTCTATAATTAGACACTGTGTAGAGGTAAGTCGTCTCTTATTATTGGTTAAAATATATATATATATATATATGTTTACCAATTAACGAATATCTCGGAGAATCACTTAATATACAATACAAGTGTATCTCTACGGCGCGGCTTTCTTATACATTATCATCTTTTGTCGTAAGAGATTTTTTTCTTAGATTAAATAACTATTATTATTCGATTCAAGGTCGACGTCTTCCAACGGCGGTTATTTTCAAATCATAAGTTATGTCCGTTCTTTTGCAGCTAATTTCTCAATGTTAATATTATATATTATGTTTAATACATGCCGGACCTTGTATACGTCATCGCCGTATTATTATGTTATCGGTCCTCGTAATATTTAAACATCACAATATAATAAAAAAATTGTTCCAATATTACTCTTCGTTAATGTTTTCTTCCACCGAGAAATAGATGTCGAATGTTTGAGCGAATTTATTATTATTAGATATAGTAGGCGTTATAATTATGTAAATATCATAATAATGTTATTGTGATTGTACCTAGGTACAACGATTCTATAGGGTCATCGTCGGAATAAAAAATGCGCACAGAGTTCGGCGGCAACGATTTATTCCGGTTTTTGGTTCACGGTTGCTGAACATTGAGGACAGTACCTACATTGCGTATCAAAAGTAATAACAGCGATGGTAAAGAGAAAAAATATGTGCATAATGTATTATAATAAATAAAATAGACACAAGGCTGTGTACTTCTATCTGATGACCCTACCTAACGTAACTTTAATAAATAAATGATAATAATATTAATATGAAAAAAAACTTTAAAAAAACATAGGTACATAACATACATCTACAATGGAATACACAAGGTTCATGTTTAATTGTTGCGTTTCTTTTTCGTAAAATTAGGTTAGTAAATTATTCTCAAACATCCGTTTCCATGGCAAAAGTGTATAGGTATATAAATGTAGGTAACTATACTGTAACGTGTAGCTACCTACACGCGTAGGATATTAAATTTCAAATGCTTTCCAATGTAAATGTCACTACCACACATAACGTGTACGATTTACAAATTACCCTGTTTTAATAATAATAATAATAATATATTATGCATAATTTTTTACGAATATGATTGTTTTGTACGAATATATATTAAGGTCAAATGTGATAAAAATTGTATGGAAATTCTAAAATGTTTGTGATACTAAAATGTCTGTTATACATTATCATTTGCATTTAAAAAAGGAAAAACATATTTCAGCATAATTATTACACTATTAAGTTAGTCATGTTTGAAAAAAAAAACATTTAGTCGTTTAGTAGGTAATATATCCGTTATTAGAAAACTAACGTTGAGTTTCTTGGCTCGGTTAATTAGGTAAACCAAGAAATATTATCGGTTGTAACAACCTGTTGATGTGAAATATCAAAGTACGTGCGATATATATTATTTAAATTTAAATCAACGTTTGCAATTATAATAATAACGTACAAATTATGTATTATATTGTATATTAGTATTATTATTAACAAAGTTAGGTAGTCTGTAAGGTTATATACATATATATATATATATATATATATATATATATCCATCCAATCTAAGTTCATTAGCAATAAGTAGGCACGCAATGTAATACGTGCAGCGTATAAAAAATACATTTCAAAAACTCGTGCAATACATTTGAGATTTTCCATGCTTTTTAGGCAATTTAAATAATAATAAAAATTATTTTAATTTTTAATATACTATCAACACTAATATTGTTCTTATAATATGGTTTATAAAAAGTAAAGTTGAAATTTTTAATTACCGGTCTATGAATACTTTTAATTACATTTAATAACTGCTTGACTGTACATCTTATACGATATGGAAAAGTAAAAATCACAGTATGAAGTAGCATGTAATATTTATTATACCAAGTAGTATATGTAGTTAATTAACGCCAAGTGTTATAATAATTACGACTCCGGATGTTCCGATAGATAACCCGAGTTTATAAAAATGTAAATACATTTTTGTTAATTTAATAAATGTATGATGAACTACGTCATATATATATTTTTTAATTAAAATTAATTATATTAAGGTTAAGTAAGTATATTGTTAAACAATACAGCATAAGCTATATATGATCACACTTTAATTTATTTTGTTTTTTGACCATTTCAGTGCTTCACAGTGACACAGTTTAGGGAACCTAATTTTTATTGCATCAAGATAAATAATAAATAATGTATTTTCAATAATTTGATTCTATTATTTCAATCGTTTATTCGTTTTATTGTAAAATTATCACAATTTTATCTCAATATAAAACTTTTATACTATTAAAATTATTCACTTTGTATTATAAATTCTATATTAATAATATTCGTTATAGGAAGTACTGTTTTTTGGTTAAGGCTTAAGATATAGATTAATGGGCAATAAAGGTTGTACGAAGAAAAATAATATTTAAAAGCCATAAATGATGGTGATAAAAAAAAAATTGGTTATAATTTTATTAAAATATTTTTGTAACATGTGTTATATTTATTTTTCAGAATATAGTATTTTGAGCATATTGTAACAATTAATTTATTTTTAATGCATATGCTGTACCCACCTGTTTAGTTAAAATATGAAGACGCAATTTTTCTATCATTTAAATCATAAGCACGTATTTTTTTCAATGAATAAAATAGGTTATCCTTGAATTAAATACGTACAAATATTGAAAAAGAAAGAGACAATATTTTTTTTTTATAAAAGTAAATTAAAAAATTTTCAAAATATCATATTTGATATTTACTCGTACTTGTAAAATACGTCGATTTTTTTTAAAACATTTTATTTTTATAATAGTGTTCATTTCTCAATCATAAATTTATACTTAGGTATAAATATTGATATACATAAAGTGCAATCTTAGTTTAATACATTAGTATATTATTAAAATGTATTATTTACCTTTATTAGATTATATCATTCAGATGTGTTACAGACCTACGTACATTGTACACACTACACTTACACTTTTAATTATTTAATTTCCTTTCCATTTTACTAGACAATAAGTAAGGTAATATTCAAAATATCAACGGCCTAGTAGCGCAGAAATAGTATGATAATGTATTGTGGTGTGGTCAATTAAAGAGGATAACAGTCATTTCCGATATCATAAGCAAAATTTTAATATTTTTACCTTAAATCTTTTTTTTTTATGTGCTACCAAAATATGTAGACAAAAAGTTGAATAATCTCCTATTTTTTAATGTTTAAAAAGTAATGAAAATAACAGATTTTATATACTTAAAAAAATTAATAATAAATAAAAAAATTCTGAATGTCCTAAAGCATTGCTTTTCATCTACAAAATGTGTTATGTGCATCAAATAATTTCAAAATGATACTTATTTCTTTTTGAATTTTTCTTATTTTTAGGAATTTTTAAATATAATCTAGGTTTTTTAGTTCAAAATCTAACCTTATGGCATATAGTTTTAGCTTATAAATTTATATAAGTTATTTTTGTTTCAACTGGCTGGTTGGTTGTACGTATGTTATTATCTTATATTACCTATGAATACCTTTCATAGTTCTATGTCTTTTTAAGAACTTAATATTTATCCATATCCATTTCAACAAAGTACAAAATACAATATTATAATATATATATGTATAATGTATGTGGTTGCTCAATATATTTTGATGATAATTATCGATTGAAACATAAATTGTAATATCTAAAGGCTACTTACTCGTATTTATAGCCCGTGGTATACAAATTTAGTTAACTAATTGTAATGAATAATGATTGGTAGGTAGGTACTATGTATAATAACATCTAAATAACAAAAGATCAGTTATAATTATTTTTATACGTTGATATTTTTTGAATTCAGTATTAGTTTTGGGTATGCATCTGATTTGTCAGAAGGTCACAATCATTCATTCATCCGTATTTCCACACGATACTCTGATAAAAATAGTATCAACATTTTTCATATGTTAATTATTTCTTACATGTTCGATTATTTCAATGCCATGACTATTATATACGAACAGAAATAAGTGATGCAATAAATTGCAAGTATTTTTTTCTTACGTAAGTTTTTCAAAGATCATCCTACGGCCACACGCAAGTTTAAGGTCTAGGTTATTATTGTTATAATTTTTTTCTCCAGGTTTACGAATACAATCCAATTTAATGAAGGTAATCGCGTTAAGATCGAATTTATATCCATAGCGTTGATCTATTGTACCCCCTCTCAGTATCCTATCATGCATATAAAATACTAGATGATTTTATAATAGCATGAATAATAACGCATTGCAATGAATAATTCCTAATTAGCTAAAATGATTTAAACGCATAGTTTATACCTACTGTGTAATACTTTTATAATAATAATATATAAATTTATATATAGTAACTTAAGTTACTGCGAAGTAAACTAATTATTATAGTTATAATTGCGTCTATTGTGTAATATCAATCTATATCTTGTAAAGCTATTTAGTATAAGAACATAATTAAATTACAATTTACGAGGCTCCAATAAAAAATTCATAAGTATTAGTGTATAAATAAAAATATAAATATGTAGGGCGTAGGCATCTAATTTGTATTTAACCATTTTAATAGAATGTAAGTAGATAATTAAAAAAATAGAGATATATACCACACATCACTGTTTTAAAAAATATAAAATCCATTATAAAATATTGATGTTATGATAATAATATTAAAAAAAAACCATAAATTATTGCATCATCTAAATAATTCACAACTTAACAAATGTTTTGATTTTTATTGTACGTTCGTTTTAAGATTTTATCACATATTTATACATTTACTGTTCAAAATATAATATAATAGAATACCTGCATGGGTGCATATAAATATAGATAATATGTGTTATATACGATAATATCGTTAAGCCGAATACTACAATTTGTCAAACTTAACTAATACAGAATAAAATTGAGTTTGATTACGTAATATTTAACTCTTTTATAACTAAAAACTTTTCAATAAACATATTCAGTCCTTAACCTAAAAAAAAAAAACTCTACAGAAAACAGTAATATAATTAACACAGTGTTAATTTAATTACCTTCCTCAATTTTCTCATAGATTAATAAAATATTATAGTAAGTCATTCGGTTTTAGCTATGTTTAAATTAGTCCGCATTACGTTCAATTTATTATTATTTAAATTATCAAATTTAATGTTATTTATTTTTATTCAAATAATCAAGACCACTATACTCATATTTCATAATTTTAATAGCAATATTTTAGGCAGTTACTACTACTAATAATACTTAATAATATGAAAATCGAAGAATGCAGTTACGATACAATTCGTAATTGGAAATATTTTTAGAGGGATTTATAACTTTGTAACAAATATTCGAAACCGGACTTAAAGTCCTTGGGAAGTAGAATACCACAAATATATCGTACGCGTATAAATAATTTATTTTTTATTTTTATATTTTTTTATTTATTTTTTAATCTCTTTTATTATTGTTATTAAACCGTCTCGACGGTACTATAAGAGTGACCCACCATGCAAATGCGAAACGGAATGCAAACTTTCACAGTTCCCGGCAGAGGTGCCAGCTGACAAGTCCAACCCCCATGTTTAATAGTGTGCTCGCTGACTACTTGACATAAAATATCTTATGCAACTATATAAATATAATAATATATAACACATTAAAATATACCCACCCATTACATTTCTATACACATGTAGGCAGGTAAAATGGTTCGCCTGAGAGCTTATATTCCGAGTTTACGATCGTGTTTTTCTCACAATACGTGACTAGGGGTCATGTGCCGGGTAATGCGCAGAGAATATGAGTATATTTAATTTTTAATGGACATTATTTTATTGTGATCGCGATTATGCAACGTCGTTGGCAACTGGACGTACCGCGTCCTTGGAGGTCATTTTATTATTATTATCATTATTATTGTAACTATTATTTGTTTTTTTTTTTTTAAAGATGTTTCACTTTCACTATCAACGGTGACCATCAACTACGACCGGATAAACTGGAGCTTTGTTAGACTGTTCACGAAAAGTCGCAATTAAAGATTCAAATTACCATGTAAGCCGCGAGTACTTGATATTTTGGTTATTATTTCCATTGATGGGTACACATCGTTACACGTGAGAATGGTATAATGTAATAAATATAACAAAAATCGAATAAATCTTTACCTATTATTTTGTATAAGACGGCGTTTTGTGTATGCAATTTTAAGGTAAGGTTAAAGTCGACCATAAACATAACAACAATATTATAGTTTCTATTAAATATTATTATTGCACAGCTATTCAACAATAACAATTACGTTTTTTTTTTTTTTGACATATTTGCCATACTACGTAGATATATTATGAACGATATATATTTATATTGAAAACCTGTTCGATACGATCGAACTTCAAATATAATAACGCTTGACACCTTTATACATTCTAAATTAAACCCAATTACATTATTACATGTATGTATAATTATAAATCTAGAAACCTTGAAATCCTATAGTTAGACGAATTTGACAGTCGTAACAACTAGTGTTGATCGCCTAGTACAGTAGCACGTACCTATATAGTAAAAAACGCATTAACAAATATTCGTGTAATAGTGATAAAGACATGTTTGTTTAACGGGCACTTGATTCATATTAATTAGAAAAGACGTTTTTTTATAAATATATAATGTCATATGAAATGGGTTATTGCCTCGGATTATTACGAAGGACGCGACGATTGACGTTGTTTATTAAATATTCCTTAAACCGTAAATCATTTTCCACGCTTATAATTTTAACAGGTATTTATTTATGAATGATTACGTAATGACACTATGCATAAAATACAATAAATTATAATATGCTATTTTAAGAACAAATTAATATTATATTTTAACTCTTAATTAAACTGAAATAAATACAAAATATCAAAAATATTGAATTCACGTGCATAACACTTAAATAAAAAAATTTAAAAAAAAAATATCTAAAGAGTAAAGACATTATATATAATATGTTATATAGATACTATATAATAAAGTGTATTGGTACATTAAGTACGTGGACAAAACTTAAAAATGTCGAGTGTAAAAATAATTAAAGAATCAAGTCTTGTTCGTATTATACGCACTGAAAATGGCAATTTAAAATTCTAGACAACAAAATAATATTGGCCTAAACATATATTATACAAGAACATAACTTTCAAGATTTCACTTATTGTTGCTCAACTGTTATTGTAGTTTTTTATTATTATTATATTTAGGATTGGATTATGATATTGTCACTTCAAAATTGTTATAATATGTATTATAATTATATAATCTAATTTTTAATTTGCTTAAATATTTGATATACATATTGATGTAAGAAAAAATACCACGAAAAAGCAAAATATATAAAAATGTACTTACCCTTATTGAAAATTTCACTATCACAGATGACTTCTACAAACTAGCACTGATACCGTCGATACACTAATATAGTAATAAATATGTTGGGTGCTTCTATACTTTTGTCAAGGTTGTTTTGCCCTACCTCTCTCATCCCTATACCAAGATCATACAGTTACGTAAAGATATCTTGTTAGACAATGATTAACCTTGGATAGATTATAAATTATAATATCTAGATCGGTATAGTGAACAATT
Organism: Rhopalosiphum maidis; assembly: GCF_003676215.2. Lineage (NCBI taxonomy): Eukaryota > Metazoa > Arthropoda > Insecta > Hemiptera > Aphididae > Rhopalosiphum > Rhopalosiphum maidis. The sequence continues at coordinate 8,997,198 of NC_040878.1, forward strand.
AATCGAATTATGTTTTTAAAAGATTTTCCTTTTTTTTTACTGAAACATCGCTGTCCTATGATAACCCGATAGAAAAATATAGAATGTCTGATATAAACAATAAAATAAAATAAATATATATAGTTTTTTAATAGAAAATAATCGTACACAAAGTCAGAACAATTTAAGTATTTGTATTTAATATTTTGATTGTTTACGTTAAAAAGTAAAACCTCGAAATTGAAGCTATAAATTTATTGAAATGTTAATATTGCTATTTTTAAATTATGCCTAATGCTCATAAATATATGAATTATATTAACTGTTACATTTTTACCACCTATCCGTATAATAAATATGTATCTTTAATCTTCGAGTATATAATCCTAAAAAAGAAAAACAATTATAAATAGATTATAGATGAACTAGTTTAAAAAAATGTAAAAATGATTTTAAAACTCAAAAAAAAATATATCAAATGAACTTTGTATTAAAAAAAAACATAAATGGATAGATTTAAATTGCTCATAAAGTTTATCAATACCTACATAGATATATAAGTATAAAAGTTAAAATGTAAGTTTTTTGATTTAATTAAATTTTTTATACGTCATATTGTATATAGGTGAACTACGATAAAAACGGTTTTATGACCATTTTCAAAGTTAAAATTTACAAAACTTACATAATATTTTATATTTTAATTGTCGAGTTTAAACATTAAATAACAATAGCTCTTTTAAGTAACAATAAACATATATTTTTAATTTAAAATAAACGTGTTTATGTAAAAAAAATGGAAAATATTACAAATCCTATTCCTGACAATACTACGTAGGTTATTTTCATTTTTTACATTTAACTATAACAAAATTAATTTAATACATCAACAAATTAACAAAAAAATAAATGGATTAGTATGTAAATATTAACTATAAAATTATATATATACTTTTACAATAAATACATTGATTTCAAAACTCTCTCTTCGTTTAAGAAAAAAATATCATTAAAATATCGTTTTATATAGGCGGTGCTTGATCTAAAATACATATGGTTATATATTTCACGAGGTCGTTGGGAAATCAGCCCATTTGTTTAAGTTTAATAGTGGAATAATTCCGCTACGGCAGGGTACTCGAGGATTTCTGTAAGAAGACAGGTCAATTAAAAAATAGTTTTTAAATAGTTATTATTTAATGAAATTATAAAAAGTCCAAAACCTAATATAGTATTGAATTATATTTTCATGTGAATTAGTTTCCAAAATAAAAATTAAGTTACTAAATGTACGATATTTTAATCGGACTAATCGTTCTAATTTATTTTAAATTAATTACCGTTTTGTATTTAATTAAACAGGATTAAATAGTTTTAAAATAACTGCGAATTGAGAGAGATCAGAAAAATATTTCTCATTTTAATTTAATTAAAATTAAAATTATTCAATGTTTTAACTAATTATTAATTAGTTAGTATTGAAAATCACATTTTTTTTATAATTATTTTTCTAACAAAATGTAAAAAACATACAAAATACTATATTGTATTAACTAATATATTAAACACATAAATGAATAACTTCTTGATATTTTTTCAGATTTTAAAAATGTAAGATATGTAAATTAAATACATATTATTATTTTTATTACAGTATCATTTTTTGTTGTTGATTATAAATTTATTTTAAATCTTTTAAAATCATATAAATAATATAAAATTTTATTTATTTTAGATATTAAAAACGTTAGATTGGAGTTATTTTAATAGAAATAATTTAATATTGTAGACTTGTGGTTGATGTTTTGATAATATGAAATTTAAAATTAAAGTGTATCTAAATATTTCTTACATTTCATGATCAGGAAGAACGATTGGCCATAACTGAATAGTGTCGATCAAATCAGTGTTATCGCATAATACTCGGGCTAATCTTGTTTTTCGGATTTCATATAATTGATCTAAAGTAAATATAATGAAAAATACAATTTTTAATATTTATTTATTTATTTTTTATATAAAATAAATATTGTTCAACTGAAATACCTGGAGTAAACGAAGATGGCTGATTTGGCAGTTCGTACCAAAAACGATCACCTCTTCTGGCATAGCTAAATTGAGTAGCCAAAATACAAGAAAAAACTGGACCTGCCATGCTTCCTGGTAATGGTTTTTCAGATACACCACCAGACCATAAATCTACGTCTTCTGGAGAGCTGTAAGAATAAAATTAATTTTATAAATGATATCTTTAAGCTTGTAATTTTTTACTTACTCATATATTGTTGAATATCGATGAATAGTAGAGTTAGGCATATCTCCAGACAATGTTTGAAATAAATTAGAAGCCGGTAAGCCACAAAATTTTCTAATACAAATACAATTTGTATTTCAGCAAAAATAGTATAGTTTAAATATTTAAATTCAAAATTAATTTTGGTCTATTAAGTGTAAATTTATATAATTAATACATTTTAAACAAGAGGTATAATGGCATTCATCATATACGACAATATAATATAGTATAGAATAATTTCAACTAGACCTACAATAAAGTATAACCAATAAACATCATTAACTTCGTAATAAAAAAGAATGATACAACTTAATTTAAGTTGTATACACTCCATATTATACTCAAATACAATTTAAATAATATAATATTATTATATAAATAATGCCAAAATATATAAGAAATTGGCGAATTCAATGGTTCAGGGATTGATCGATCGTGGTTTTCTATATGTTTATAAGGAACCATTAGCTTATTATAGATTCATTCAATTTTTGTACTGATGCTATTTAAATGAATAAAGAGAAAATCCAAAACATTTTTCATTTTTAGAAACAGACAAGATATGTTTTTAATTAATTTTTTTTTCGAGATAATAAAATTTTTTTTTTAATTTTTAAGTCCTCTAAGACCTTAAAATAGAATTTATATCTATATTAAATTTTATGAGTAATTAAAATATTTTTAAAGTCATAATGCTTATTTTATTTTATAAGAGTGAAATTTTTCGAAAAAACTAAAATAGATATATTTAAGAAGAATAAATTATGTCGATGTTTAATACATTATGACTTGCAGGTTGCCAATCTGAGCTTCACTGTTGTATTTTAAATTTATTATAGTGTAAATAAACAATTATAACGATCTCTCAGTTCCCACTCATATTGTTTATAAACTAAACAATTATAATTTCAATCAATTGATGTTCGCATCTATGTAGGAATTCTTTAACTTAGAATTATAGAAAGTAAGAGATCCTACCTAACAACAGTATTCAACAACAATTAATGAAGTATTATTATATTACATTTCTTAGTATAATTTATGTGTAAAAAACATTTTGCACTATAATCAATTAATCATAAAACAATGATTTACCTGTATTCCATGTAGCCGGGTAAACCGAAGTCTCTACCTCTCTGGATATTAAATGCTACTAAGTCTACTCCAAACCTATTACCAGGTTTCTTGAACAACGCATTCGTTACTTCCTGAGTTATTGAATCGTCCATAGCTTGAGCCACTTGATTAGTTAAACCCATTATATACTCATCGAAAACTCCAACTCTATACAAATCGTATGGACGGCGGATGAGATCAGACAATTTTTTAGAAGCTAAATTTAGGTGAATTAAAAATTTTTAATATTTTTATTTATCTTATAATATATATATATATATATATATATATTCATTTTGATTTATACTTATTTACCGATAAATTTATGAGCTCTGCTCCATCTTTCAATTGAAGTTGGCAAAAATGTGTGACCAATTCTGAGAGCTGCTGCTGAAAATTCGGATAAGATGTTGGGGTTAACATTTGGGTCATAACCATCCCAATAGCCCTAAATCAAAATGTATATTTACTTCTGTAATTATTTTATTAGTATTAGTTAAGATAATTATTTATAATTTAGTTTGATATAAGCTGACACCAACACAAAAAATATTAACATAACTAAAACTAAATATTATTACAGTCATTTAACTACATATAAATTTATACGATAAATTTAATTTATATTAAACAATAATTAGTGGGTACTCCAAAAAATTCAATAGTGAGCCAAATTATGTAATTTATATATTGAATGTAAATTTATAATTATTTTCAGAAACACAAAAATATTTAGCTTGTAGTTAAACAAATAACAATTAAAAAGTGAAAAATTTAAAAATATTTGCAAAACTTGTACATCTTGACATGGATTTGTGTAAATTAATGTAAGATATTAATTTTAAATTTACATAAACAATTTGTGTAAATATGAGTTATTTATGTAAGTATAAGCATTATCAATTTACCAATCATTGACACTCATATTTAATTTAAATATAGCATGTACAGTCTATACAAGTACTTTTACATGGTATTGCTAGATATGTGGATTTATGCAGTTTACCAAACTAACATCGTTCAAATTAAAATTATTTTTGATTCTTATATTAAGTTTAAACATTATTTTATTTATTTATAAATATTATAGTTTCATTTAAAATGTATTTAAAATTTTAGTCCTTAAAATAATAATTCTTGAATTATAAAAATATAATTTGTTTAAAATTAATATTATATTAAGCTATTTAAATTACTTCTTTTTGTAATAATAGTCCAAATTTTTCCATAACTCCTTTTCCAAGTAATGTAGGCAAAAACTCGTTATAAGCTATGTGCTGAATTTCTGCTATAACGATTCGTCTCGCTTCTTGAAAAACAGTTTCGTCATCCCAATGTGGATTAATTCTACCAAATTCTTTTGCTATTCTATTATGCTCTCTTGCCCATATTATATGCATAGTAGCAAGCACGAGTTGTTCATTTACTCGAACTTCTCCTGTAAATTAAATGTTATATATGTATACATTTTTTTTTAAATAACTAATATAAATGGTAGGTATAATATGTAAAATATTTAAATATAAAACTATTATTTAATTATATAAATTAATATAATTTAATATACCAGCATCAAAACAATATTGTGAACGGTTCAATCTAGTACATCCTTCATCGGGATCTTTAAGTCTCAATGGCAACAAATCTTTTAATCCGTAATTAATAAACGCAGGGTTCATGCGAAGTAAACCTCCATAACCGGATCTTAAATGCCTATAAAAAATCAAAGACAGTTACAAATTGTTTAATAATAATTATAGTTTAAATTTTGAAGCTAAAAAAAATAGTATACCACAACATTACAATACATTGTTTTATTAAATTTGATTTTGGAATAATTATTCTTATGGGGTATCGTTTTTTTTCAATATTTAGGTAGCCGAAAACATTCCTAAACTATATACCTATAAAAGAATTTTGTCAAAATCTTAACTTTAAATGATTATAAAAATAAAACTATAACTAGGTATATATTTTAAATATTTTTATCTTTTATGTAAATAGACTTTTGTGGAAACTTGTATTAAATTTTCAAGAATTTTAACATATAGGTTAAAATAGTGAATAATTTTTTTATCGACATTTATATAGAAACAATTTTAAATTATCATGTTTTAAATTGTATCGTTCAATGAAAATGATAATCTAGTATATAGTAAAAATTTCAAATATCTATTGTAATTTATTTTTTTGAAATACAATAAATTACTAAAAATTGTTTAAAGAGAACTAATTATTTTATGTGTGAATATTGAATGTTATGAACATTTGAACTTAAAATGCTCATACAAAATTAATTTAGCTTTTCAGTGAAATTTTTTCTTCACATAAAAATTGAAAAAGTATTTAAAGAACCTTGTTTTAATTTTTTAAATTTTATAGATATAAAAACTAAAATGTTTATGAATTCTTACTACAAAATAATTTATTAATTTTCGCCATTATTATGGTTTTCATCAAAATTCTAACTACCTACGCTTACAAAAAAAGTATTGTGACTTTCGATCTTTGATATTTTTTAATTAAGAAATTAATAACTCATGATGAACTTTGTATTTATTTTTCAAGCATTTCTATCCAGCAAATAACTTTAATTGATATTCATAAAAAAAAAAAACAAAAAAAATTTAAAAATGTTTATGTCTGTAAATAGTTTAAAAACAGTTTAAATATTTTAATAATTTTATCATAAATAAAAAACAATAATATAAACATTTCGTGAAAATTTAAAGTATCTACGGTTATTCGTTTTTGATTTGGATAAAAAAAACAAAATAGAAATTGTTAAAAATTGGATTTGAGTAAAAATTATATTAGTGTTAATAAGAACTTTATTACCTAGCGTAATCTTCAGTAACACTATAAACTGTATTTGCGTCTATTACTCCTGTCAATGTGTTGAACGGTAACCTTGAACCTAAAATTAACAATGTAAATTTTTAAATTGCATTAGTTTACAATTACTATATTACGACGGAATAATAAAATACTATATAACTCGATGAATAAATTCTATAAACACTATTTTTTTTAGCGTCTAATTATCTAACATTATTTACGTAATTCTGGTTAATAATAACTAATTAAATATTAATTTAGATCCTGAGCAAAGAAAATATTTATTTTGCATCACTTATACATTCTATTTTCTATTTTTAATTAATTTTTTGGTTCTTAGGAACAGTGCTAAAAAGATAAAAATATTCAATTTTTAAATATCTATGTATTATTTTATTTAATGTTCCAATACGAACTTAAATACAACTATGGACATACTCTCTTACCTAAACGACATCCTGGTCTAACCGATGGAAAAGCTCTGACAAAATCGATACATTTTACATTAAATTTACTATAAAAGTAATCATCATCTGGAACAGGTATTTCGTTGCAGTAAGGATTTTTTAAATGTGGAGGTCGATTACAGCATTCTTCTGGTTCATTCTTTGTAATTGGATCTATAAAAAAACATGGTATTTATTCAAATTTGACTATTTATTAATCAATTGTTTTAAAAAATGATTGTTTGCTGTAATTGATTACCATACAACTCATATATTACATGCAATCGTTATTGTATTTTAAATTAATTTAATTAATCGCTTAAAACCTTTTTAAACTAAGATTTACCAGCAGGCGTTCCTGTGAGTGTGAAATCGTGATCCATAAACTGACCAAAAGCGACCAACATAACGGTAGCCGCGTGTTCGTGGTACCCTTCGTCGGGGTGCATTGTTCTGGACACTATTCTAGCTGTCGGTAGATCTCGATTATTGAGGCTGCTGACTTTTGGTCCACTCATGCCGTCCGAAAACAACGGTCCAACTAGTCTCGAAAATGGTGTATTGGTAGCGCCCCACGTTGGATGCTTAACGTTATTACATAGACCATCATATCTCCTGTACTTTCCCGGTCTGCACTCGACATTGGACAAGAACGCCGGACATATCTCTCTGATCAAAGTTCTCGACGTATCTATTTGAGGCAATCCTTTTTCTACTTCTTCGTAAGAAAGTCCATAGCTGTAATATTGTAAACATAATATGATGTTTACGAATGCCTCGATCCATTGCAATGTGTTTGCGTGCGCGTATTGCGAGTACACCTTACTTTTTAGTCAATTGTATGGATATATCCAACAATAGTTCGCCGACAGATGCCAATTCTTGAGCTGTCCACTTATCTTTATTTGTTTGTGCCACATCTGAAAAATTGAATATTTATATAAATCATCCTTCTCAATAATTAAATGTTACTATTGGTAATGTAATTTGTGACTGTTAATTAGAACTTAGAGTTGTTACACATGTAAGTATATCATATGGTTCGAAAATCTGAGTCATCATATATAACGGCAACAGTATGTTTTTTAATGTTATCTAAAAATGTTACACATTTGAGCACGAAATAATAATATGTTTAGGGCTCTATTTTTTTCTTATATTACATGTTTGAGTACTATAAAAAATATATTATGAGTATTTTTTGTATATAATAAAGTATACCTAAAAAAAGTTTAAGTATAAAGTATAAACCCTTTTCATATATTTATATAATTTATATCGTTACAGTATTCGTTACACTACCTACATAATTTTGACGTAACACGCATTATAAATATTATTAAATTAATTATTTATTAATATTATATTACAAATATATAATTATATATATATAATATCATATTATGTAACTTAAATATTTCCTAAAAAAAAGTTATATATTTATTAATTTTTAATAATGAAATGTAGTATATTTTTACATTTTAGTTTTTTAGGAATATCGAGTGTATAAACCTTATGTGAATTTTGAATATTGAACATATAATAGTACCCATTAGTGCTGAATTGATTTAAAATTTGAAATAAAAGTTACCCTTATTTTACAATACGCGATTAAAAATGTCATTATCTATTATATTTTTTTCGAGTTTTAAATATAAATTTTTTTTCATTTTCTTCTTATCATACAATATTATATAATATTCTCTATTTACTTAGGATGTTTTATATCCATAATAGAATTTATCCGAGGTTTATTTCAATTATCATAAAAGTTTGTATTTCAATTCCATCTATTTTTGGCTATCAATTAAATACCTATTTATCAATCATTACTATAGGCATTACAATATCTAAGCAAATGCAAATAAATAATCAGATTCTTCAATCACAAATATCAACTATCGAGTTAAACCGGTTGTGAAAATTGCATAGGTACACCTTTCACTAGTAATAGTGTATAGAGTTCAAAAATAGTATCATTTATTCTGTTTATATGCAGAATTGAAAATATTACGATCGCTTTAAGCTTTTTATTAATATATTATATTGTATCTATACTATAACCCAACTGCAACCGGATAAAAATTATCTATTGTAAAATACGACGTTTATCGATTGGTTGAGTGTAATTATTTCATTAGAAATCGATTTTGTTTATTATTTAGGTTTACCTAAATAAAATAAATATGCCTAATCTTACAATAAATGTGAATAACAATGATTTTCATATCAGCGATTTTAATGATTTCATAGACATTTTTTTTTTTTAATACCTGTAAAAACAAGACAATTATTTTTTCTCCCGCATAACAAATGGCAATCATAAAGCAAACCAAAAACTAAGCTCTCATAGTTTAAGGATAACAATTGTCTTTATGTCAACATTTGGGGGTTGAGTTTTGTGATAAACATTAGTTACTATGTTACTCCTGGTCCTGGCAAAATATCGTTGAATTAGTTTAATTGTTTCATATATTACCCCGGATAGATTAATAACTAACAGACAGGCACTTCAATTTTATTTGTATAAATATCGGAAAGAGCAAAATACTAAATAAATACAACTAATAATATTATGGTATTAAAGGTTAAATTTATGGTCATTTTTTATATATTTTTTTTTAAACATTACAATTTTCAATCTATTTGTTAGTAAATACAAAGCTAATTTTTATTCAGCAGTAATTTTTTTTGTATTCAAATACTTACTAATTCTTTTTCTAGCATCTATGTATGCTTTGTTGACTGCTTCATAAGTGATACATTGACCTGGTTGACCCATGCCTCTAATGAATAAAAAATAATAAATATAGTATGATACAATAATGTTACATCTTCAAACGTGGTGGTATTATAATACAGTTAATTTTTACCTGTAAATATTAATAATAGTTTCTATATTGTAATATAATAATAAAACACATTCATGATTAAGGGGCAGCCACACCAACATTTAATTTCTCTGTCTACATTACATTTAATATAGGAACAAGGAGATTCCGTATTTTCACGGTTACAAATTTCTGGTTCGGTTATGACAATGGTACCTAGTATATATTTTATAAAGAAGAATATTTCCTGTGCATTGATCGGAGAGATTTTTTTTATATTTTCATTTTTAAATAAGTTATTAATGGTTAAAAATAATCGTGATTAATTTAAATTAAAACATGTGAATTTTTACCATAATAGTTTTAGTTAATATTTACAACCTTAAAAATAAAAATACTGAAAAATTAAAAAATCTAGATACTTACAGTGGGCCCGCTCTTAATGTATTAGAATTGAAATCAAAAATACTAGTCCTTCCTGGACCTGTTAAATGTAGTGCACATTCGCCATCCAAAGATTGAGTTGTTCCAAAAGTACATAGTATCAGTACTAAACTGACAGTTATAAATAATCTGAAACAAATTATCATTATGATCTTGAGTACAAAAACATTTTTAATCATCTATTATTATAAATGCGTATTATATTTAAAGTAATCATGTCTCTAATACACTTAAACTTTATTTTTCATAAAGTAAAGTTCTTAAGATTAAAATGTTTATGAATACTAGTGTTCTAAATATACTCTTGTATATGCCTATGTATATAAACTATGCTTATCCATAAAGTATATAATATTATCAAGGACCGTTTAATAATATTTGTAGGTAATAAAGGCACAATCAAGGATTGATTTTAAGTACTACGTTTTTATATTTCAAATAATTACAAGTAGTTTCTGTGTATTAACCAATTAAATTTTTAAAAATATTTAATAACGATGTTTAGTTCTTAAACATAAGCCTAACGTCTTTCTTTACACAATTTATTACAAAATTAGTAATTTTGTTTACTTTTCTCAGTTGGTAATTTAATGTAATTGTATACTTATAGTTATATAAATAGCTTAAATTTTGCAAATTTTAAATCACATAATTTATTTTTAAATTATCATACCTTACAAGTTGTAACTCGTTAATTGCATATTAGTAATTAAATATTTAATTAGTATGAGCATTTTAATTATCTATTTTTTAGAATCCTCATACATTTTTTATCTATAATTTACATTTTTTTTTACAAGTAAAATATATTATAGTAATAATAATATAGTTAAATATATTATACATCAATAAGCTATTAACAACTCAAATTTTTGTAAAATCTTAAACATAGAATTGAATATAATTCAGTTTGCTATGGTATTTATAACAACAATCTATACAAAAAAGAAAATATTTTTGTATCTAATAAATGGCAATTTTAAATAGTTTTCTAATCTACATAAATAAATTAATAATAATTTATATTCCATATTGCTTTTAATTTTAATATCGTAATTATTGATAGCACGACAATGTTTTGATAAGAAAAAAGAACTTGGTTTGAATAAATAGTTCATCTTTAAATTAATTAATTAACTTTATTAAAGCAATAAATAATATTATATTTATTTTCATCATACCTATAATATATTTACATAGCATCTAGCAAAAACACATATTATGACCAACCCATTATAGATACGATTATTGAGAATATCAACATCTTAAATCCAAATGAACTCTATGAGCTGCTGTTATTTATAACCTAATAATAATTGGCAATTTTACGAACACTTTTATTACAATAAATATACATATTCACTAACTATTTGAGGTATAGCAAAAACATCATTTTATAAAATTTTCTGATATAGAAGTGCAGTCAATTTTGAAAACATGTAAACAGAAATTTTAAATTAATATGACTGCAGTCATAACTTATAATTACATATTTTACGCATTACATTTTACTAAAATTTAAGTTAATTAATTCCTAATATTTGTTACAAATTATCGATACATCGTAGTTTTTTATCTAGCAACTTTAAATTATTGTCTGCATATTTAACAGTAAGCCAAAATCGTAAGAACGTTTCAATTGATTCAACTATTATAAATACTATATTTTGGGTCCATCCACACATCCAATTACATTACTTATCATTATTATGTTTGTAATAATGTGGGCTATATTTGAATAGAATGCCGACAAATCATAACAAACACTATAACTTATATGATTCTATACAATATAAATATATATAATAGAATTTCGCTTTACAAGAAGTGGTGCTAAACTCAAACAGACCATCATTAAGTACATATAGATATAATCATAATTGTTACTCAAAGTTCAAGGTAGGTTACGATGGGTGTGTGGTTTATTATGACAATAACTTCATAATACTATCACATATTATCTTAAGTATACCCACATATTTAAATACAAAAATATACTGCGGCTTATAATGCAAAATGTTTAACGTAATTGAAATTAAATAAACTTGACGTTAGTTGTAATAATAATAAAATTAAACTAAAAAATACACACCGAAATAAATCCCGTAATATTCTTGAAATATTTACGTAATATTGGCGGTTTATATTGAATAAAAAAAAAACCATAGGTATTACATAATTTAAAGACTGTAACTATTACCCTGCGATCATTAAGCGCTCATCTCCACAAATGCTTAGTAATTAATTTTAATCTTTATAGTCATGCATACGTGTAATATAAAATGAAAAGCTTGTACAAGAATCAAGATTAGTAAATACCTATTCATTGTCTTAATTTTTTTTGTATGTTTAATGTTTTGTTTCGTACGTGTTAGAAGTTCCTAATTATAATGATTAATTAATATGTCTGGCAGTCTAGCAGTATCTAGAATAAGAAATAATAATATAAATTAAATTAATTAAACATTGCGTAAAACTGATATTAATACGACGTGCGTATTAATACGTAATAAATACTAATAATGAAAAATAATATGCAAAAATATCAGTATTTTTCAACGAAAAATGTATCGAATGTAAAGTGTATGTGCTGTAAGTATAATATGATATATTACTATAGACATATTTTGTTAATTATTATGCATGTTGTGTAATTTAATTCTAAGATATAATAAGATTACAATTAAATAACAAGGATCTATGAAATTAAATCGTAATTACCAATTAGTAATATGAATCCATTCAGTTAGGAGAATTAGATTTTTAATTTACCACAAATAGCCACTATTAACTAATAATATTATAATAATAAATTTATAATGTTATAAATTGTACTATTAAGCATTATGTATTAATGAAAATAATAAGAATAAAAAATAAGTTGTTGTCAGTTTTCAAAATAATCAATTAATTAAATACTACATACCAGATAACACTGTAGAATAAAATATATTGGGATAATTTAATTCTTTAAAACTATTTGCAAAAGTAAGATAATAATAAATTTAAACTAACTATAGTATGTAACCATACAATTGTTATTTTAATAACTCACGCTAAACTTGGGCTGTTTTACATATTGTAAATTAATTATTATTATACATTTGTATTTTATTATTATTAAATATTTATAAATGTTTTACTTGGGTGAGATTTCACGATTTGCAAAATACATAAAAATATTTCTGTGTAAGAGGTACTGTATGTCAATACTCAATAAAAAAGAATTTAATTTACTTTTTAACTTTAATTATATAATTATATTGTTATAATAAATGTAAGTAATTGGCCATCTACAGAGAAAGTGGGTACCAATATAGAAAGGAATAATGTATTTTAGTATTGTATAAATAGCAGTAATGGTAAATTATGGTTTTCTATTATATTACTGTAATTCCTTTAGTAAACTTATATTTTTATTAAAATGATAACAGTTAACAGTTGTATTATAGCAAAATTATAGTGATACAAATATATTTTTAGAAAGAAGCCATTTATTAATTATAACGACAATTTACTTTCAGTTTAATAATAATTTTCTAAAACTGGTCACGATTCATAATGTCAATTGGCAATAATTATGCTTTAACCTGCAGCATGAATTACCTGAAAACGTGTTGATAGGACATTATGGTATGACGACAAGTCCTATTTTTCTCCTGCATAGTATTAAAGAAAGATCATTATGAAGCATGACGTTTGAGAACCGAGAATAAAATCCGGAAGTACTTGTTTAATATATGAAAAAAAATATATTGTAAATTATATTTACTTTTTGATTTTTTTATAATTATTGAATCAGATAATTTAACTGTATATACAGTTATGGATATCAATTCATAAAAGAGTTAACGGGTGTCTATATATAATATAAATACAATTATCATGTAGAATGTCCTAAATCTAAATCGTATAATGATTCTTTTGGAAGAAATTACTAATAAGTTAAAAAAGATATAATAAACTAAATACAAATTGTGTATAAAATACACATAAAATATAAGTAAAATTGATGGTTTTTATATTATTATTAGCTTCAAAGTTGGGTATTTTTCCCAGGTTAAAACTAATCTATATTTCTATCGTTTTCTGTTTAGTTTCAGTTGGTATATATCAGGGATGAGAAACTTGCAGTCTGTGTACCTTTTTTTATCTGGCCCTTGCTACATTTTCAAATTACTTTATTAAATTTTATTTTATTGTCTTTATAAAATTGTTATAATGTTTATCGCAAAACGTAGATATAAATTATCCAAAGGTATTAGTATTGGTCAAAGTAATCATTACCAATATAATTTTGATCATAAATGTTTGATTCTAAGATTTGTTTTTTTTTCTAACTTTGTAAAAATATTTATATTATTTGCCATATTTCTACTAATTAATGATAGTAATTATAATAATATAAACTATATTATAATCAATGGCAACCATTTAAATAAACAAAAAAAGATATTCTTTTTTTGTGAACCTAAACTAAATTCATTAACAACTATAACGACCTATAAACAGATTGAAAAAAACTATAAACACCATTCGAATCTCGGAAAATTAATAAGACATTATCCCTGTATGTATTGAAATATTTATGTCTTGGTATTATAAATTTAGATATTTTAGAATATAGCAAATTTGTGTTCAGTTGAATGAATTTTGTTTTGTTACCTTTTATATTTAAGCGAATTATCGGTCTATTATCAAAAATAAGAAATATTAACTGTGCTTAAGGTTTTTTTTGATATTTTAATTTTTTAATAAGATATGAGTATTGCAAATATTATAAGATAAAGATGCTCATATCTAATTTTTAAATTAAATTATTGAAAAAACCCAACGCTTAAGCACACATGATTTTTTTATCTTCAACTTTTATAATGGATCAATTAACACTAATAATAAAAAAAAATAACAATATGCAATTTGGTTCTACTGAACAAAAATTGGCCGTGTTATATTTATATGTATATAAGATGGAAACAACACATACTGGAGCAGTATCCTCTTAATTCATACAACTCTTGATCATAACGGTTAAGTTAATTTTGAGTTTACAATCTTATAGAAAATAAATAATTTTTTTAAATATATGAATAGTACACTTCAATTATATGACATACATAGTAAATAAGTGTGATGTATCGTGATCATGTATTCGTGTACGTGATAAAAATAATTAACATGTGAATTAATATAATATATACCTATTTTTAAATAATAGTATAAAATATTTCCTAGTTTCCTACTTAAAAAATAATTTAATTTATTAAAGCGAATGATATTTTTTTTTTGTAATACCACATACGTTATTCTATCTAATTCTATTTTTAACATTATCGTATAAAACATACAAATGTATTACTTATACATTAAACTCCTAATTATATTATTGATACAAAATTATTGCCAGAACTTACCTGTCCATCAAAGTTTTTATGAATATCGCTCAACAAAATGTATTCACTGTTGTCTGTTACGTATCAGATGCATATATGCACAGATGAAGAAACAATCTGAAAGACCAACATCTTTCCCACGAAAAATTTCCACCACTTTTTTTTATTTGACAAAATTACTAAACACCTTTCACTATTGGTCAAGGATAACTCGGAAAATGAATAACATAAAATTAGATATATGAAATATGAAAGAAAATTGTCATTCCCAATTTTATTATTAAATTTAGTACCATTATAAATTATACCATATTTATATTCAAAACCATTATTAATTTAAAGCATTAGTGCAATCTTATATTATTTCAAACACTTGTATAATTTGTATTAATACTAATTATACTAATACCAAATGATTTGTTCGTTAAATTGAGAATAGTATTTATGTTATATTTAGAATATTCATTATACAAAAACATAAAATAATTTTTTTTTTTTTGAAGAAAGATCAAAGAAATATTATAACTCAATAAATACAATGTTTTAAAAATCAAATTATTTCCCGTAAAAAGTATTTATTAGTTATTACTGGGTTAGTTGAAATAATGTATGGTATAAATTGTTTTCTGAATGACATAAATATAAAACGTTGTTATGATATAATATTTCAATCAGCAACCATTGGTAAGAATGTTTACGTTATGTGCATTATTTGTTTATTATCAAATTTAAAAATGTTAAGGACAAAAATGAGTCCTCCTTTTATTGTGTACGTTCATTAGGTTCGATTAACAACTGTGGGAGTTCCATCAAAGGCTCTGTCTAGATGTTTGTTTTTTTTCAATGACATGATCATCACTCATCAATCAATATTGAATAATTCACTTGTCTCTATAAAACGTGACGTAAACAACATTGTATAAACAGTTTTTATTATCATCATACATATTTTTGTTTAATGTACTTAAATGAACAATAAATATAAGCAATTAGAATTATTTCAAACAAAAATAGAAGTACGATAATATTATACTTGATTTAGTAAATTTTGATTTTAGTGAAAAAAAAAATGAGTGGAAACTCCGGATACACCGATATCGTAGGTTTAACGTTTCTGGTATCTTACATGTATCATAGTGAATAATATAATAAAATAATGTTAATTTATTTCCAACCGTAAAAAGTTGATGACACGGCGTTATAGATAGGCTATTTCGCTACACTACTGCGTGGGACTATGTTTCCACTTTTTCATATTATTATAAGAAAATGATTGGTAAGTGATTGCCAAAATACAAGAGCTTATCAGGATATCCAGTTGTTATAAATGAAACATATTAAAACAAGTAAATCACACAATAATTGCAATAAAGAATTCTAGATTAACTTTCTCATTTTAGTAAGATTATGTGTTTTAATTTTGTCTAATGCTTCTTCAATGTTTAAATACTGTTGATCGAACTTGATTTATGACATTTTTAGTGAATCCTTTGCGCTGTGGTAATATTTTTAGATACGTCATATTTTTAATTATTGTCATAGTACTATAAAAATAATCTAGTAATCTTATCAAGTCATTTCTCATAGACAATATGACAATTCTATACGTTTCATTTTTAATATAGTTTAGCTTAAAAAAATATCATACGAAAATAATAAATATCAACTATTACATAATTTATTTAAATACATACATATATGACTTTTTTATTAGCTTCTATATTTAATTGTTTGTTTTTTTTTTTTTTAGGTTTTTTATATGTACACACTAAATTCATAATAATTACCTAAGTTTTCATAGTAATATAATCTGCAATAAATAATCAATTTAATATATATATATGTATGTGTATATATATATAATATAATATAATTATAAAAAAAAAAACAATTGTACAAAAATAAAAAATTGGTATTATATTTAATACTTTGATTGGTTAACATTGAGTAAAACGAGAATAAGGAACCCGACAGTCAATCATTTATATTAAGATATCAAAATTAAGTACTTTTTAATGATATGGTACTTGAATTTAATTTAATAAAAATATACTCTATTGAATTTTACATTACTTATTTATGTAATAAAAAAATAATAACAAAATAATAGTAAAAAAAAAAAATGAATACTTGTGTGTTTATGAAATTACCAATACATTATACAGTAAATAATCTCTGTAGTATGTTGTCAATTCAAAAGTCAATAATTGTAAAAATATGCCATTTTATGTATAATATAATAGGTGGTATTTAAACAAAAGTGAATGAACTCCTATTTTACGACGTCGGAAAATCAGCCCATTTGTTCAGGTTAACTGATGGAATAATTCCACTGCGGCATGGTACTCGAGGGTTTCTAAACAAAAATATTATTATAGTTATCGAGATATTTATTATATCACATGTTTAATATGTACATATAATGTTTATTAAACATTTTTTAATAAATCATCAATTTAAAAATTGAAATATAAATTACATTATATATTATAAACGTATATACGTTTTTCTTACATTTCATGATCAGGAAGAACGATTGGCCATAACTGAATAGTGTCGATCAAATCAGTATTATCACACAACACTCTGGCTAATCTAGCTTTTCGGATTTCACGAAGTTGATCTAAATGTAAAATTAATAAAAAATCGTATTTGTAATGATTATCTTTTATATTCTAAGTAGATAATTTATATTCTTAAATACCTGGAGAGAACGAAGATGGTTGATTTGGCAATTCATACCAAAAACGATCACCTCTTCTAGCATAACTGAATTGAGTAGCCAAAATACAAGAAAAAACGGGACCTGCCATGCTTCCTGGTAATGGTTTTTCAGATACACCACCAGACCATAAATCTACGTCTTCTGGAGAGCTGTAAGAATAAAATTAATTTTATAAATGATATCTTTTAGCTTGTAATTTTTTTACTTACTCGTATATTGTTGAATATCGATGAATAGTAGAGTTAGGCATATCTCCGGACAAACTTTGGAATAAGTCAGATGCTGGCAATCCACAAAATTTTCTAACACAAACATATAATTATATTAATACAAAATTAAGTTCACTAATTTTATTTTTATTCATATATTTTCATGTAACTCTGCTGTTTTCGAATGAAATTATTAAATGAAGAAGGTCACCTTAATGGATATGTTAAATTTTAATTCAGTAAGAAATAGCTATTAAGCGAAGAAATAAGACTCAATTTTTAAAGAAATTTTACAATTTATTTATGTAAGTATTAAATAGGTTTCTATTCTATAAACATTGTTTGAACTATTTTTGCAAAAAGCATAACATAATATATTATATAATATTAATAATAGTTTATTTATTGTTAAAATAAATCAATTAATAACAAACCTCCCAAGGGGCAAGAGTGCAGTAAGTAGTAAGTGTAGGACTACTAATTATCAAATAAAAAATATACATTAATTAAATTATAAATACATGCATGATAGTATATATAACACATTCTAACAATTCTAACATACTACAAGAATCAAAAAAAAAAAAAAAATAAAAATAATTTATTGGTTTGCATATCTTTGGTAGACGACATATCGTGTTGTTAACTATAAATTATAATATAAATAAATAACAATGTACCATGAAACGGTATGAATAAGATTTTGTTATATATTATATGATAATAAAGAGTAGCATAAAGTCAGTCTAAATATTTTATGTATATAATAGAAAAAAGTTCAATGCTTTATGATTATTTATTAATATTTTTTGAATTGAAATAAAAAAATTTTAATTATTATTATTTTGTTCAAAGATCCAATTTCATTAAAATTTAAACTTTAAATGTCTACTAAAAATATTGTGTCACTTTAGTTTAGATATTTATATATTGATATAAGATCATCTTACTACGATCACTTTATTACATTTTCAAGGCTAAACCATTAACATAAATTGGTGAACTTTTGACTAAAAAATACGTTGTATATTTTTGTGATTTGAATAAATTTTGAAATAATGTACTTGAAGCATTTGTACTAAAAATTATGTTAGTATGTAATTGTTATTGAATATATGGAAGTAAAATTTTATAGGAACCTCGTGATATATTATCAAGTTTTTTTACCTAGAAAATTAGTTCGAACATTTAAAATATCTTTAAATTGTTCAAAAATAACAAAAATTGTTTAAAATATAATATAATATCATATCTGAAAAACACTAATTTAAATATTTAATTAAAATGTTTGGTATCTACGGTTATTTATTTTTGAATAATTACGTAATATTATTTTGAAAACTACTCATTTTTTACTCTGTACTATATTTAGAGTAACAACAAAGCCACAAGCCCATTGCCTAATAATTAAATATTTTGAAAATCATAAAACAAAGTTTATTTAAAATAAATATGATGTAAATTTCATCGCATTACAAAGACTAGGTGATCACTTACCTATATTCCATAAATCCAGGTAATCCAAAATCTCTTCCTCTTTGAATATTAAATGCTACTAAATCCACTCCAAACCGATTACCCGGTTTCTTGAACAACGTATTTGTGACTTCCTGTGTTACTGAATCGTCCATAGCCTGAGCCACTTGATTAGTTAAGCCCATTATATACTCATCAAGAACTCCAGCTCTGTACAAATCGTATGGACGGCGGATGAGATCCGACAATTTTTTAGAAGCTAAATTTAGGTGAATTAAAAATTTTTAATATTTTTACTTATTTTATAATATATTGTATGTTGTATATTGTACTTATTTTATATATAAATGCATGTTAATTTATTCTAATTTACCAATGAATTTGTGAGCTTTGCTCCATCTTTCAATCGAAGTCGGTAAAAATGTGTGACCAATTCTGAGAGCTGCTGCTGAAAATTCGGATAGAATGTTGGGGTTAACATTCGGGTCATAGCCATCCCAATAACCCTAAATATAAACATAGGTTGCTTACTAAATATTTACTATGATAAAAAATTAGTAAGTTATACATTCATATTAGATATTAATAAATGATAACCACACAGGAAAATATAAACGTATCTAAAACATATTATTATGACAATAATTTAATAAAACTAATATTAAAACATATTATAATTTACAAGTATATTTTAATACTTCAAAGTGTGTCAAAGTGATAATACATTTTTAATATTATTTTAATAATTAAAATAAACTCAGTATTATAGCATTTTTAATTTAAATTTTGAATCGATAGTATTATAAATTATTTAAATTACTTCTTTTTGTAACAGTAGTCCAAATTTTTCCATAACTCCTTTTCCAAGTAATGTAGGCAAAAACTCGTTATAAGCTATGTGCTGAATTTCTGCTATAACGATTCGTCTCGCTTCTTGAAAAACAGTTTCGTCATCCCAATGTGGATTAATTCTACCAAACTCTTTTGCTATTCTATTATGCTCTCTTGCCCATATTATATGCATAGTAGCAAGCACGAGTTGTTCATTTACTCGAACTTCTCCTGTAAATTAAATGTTATAAATGTATACATTTTTTTTTAAATAACTAATATAAATGGTAGGTATAATATGTAAAATATTTAAATATAAAACTATTATTTAATTATATAAATTAATATACCAGCATCAAAACAATATTGTGAACGGTTCAATCTAGTACATCCTTCATCGGGATCTTTAAGTCTCAATGGCAACAAATCTTTTAATCCATGATCAACAAACGCTGGGTTCATACGAAGTAAACCACCATAACCGGTTCTTAAATGTCTATATGTAATTAAACATTATATATTTGTTAATTATAGTCAAAGATTCGAAATAGTTATTCGATATAATATTTTAAACTATAATATTAATTTAATAACTATGAACTAATATCCTCTTAAAATAAAAATAAAGTGCATCAACATTTTTAACTTTTTAAAATACCTGGCATAATCTTCGGTTACACTGTAAACCGTATTTGCATCAATTACACCAGTTAAAGTATTGAATGGTACTCTTGAACCTAAAATAACATAAGACATAATTTGTATTGTTTTAATATATCAAAAAATATTATACTGGAGAAGTAGTTATTATTTAACAAAAATACTCCAAAATATAATAACATTAATTACACATTTATTATTATATTATTTTTTTTTTTTTTTTTTTTATTAATGCATGCGCTTATTAGTTGTTATACTTATTCAAAGTTAACTTACAAAAATATCATAGATTTTTTAAATTACTTTAAAATAAATTAATCTATTTACATATATTAATATTATTAATATATATATATATATGTACCTATGTTAACACTTATTATAATAATTAATAAGTAACTATTTTATATAGATAAAAAAATATTACTAATAAGTATTTTATATACTATTTTTAAAAACATAAAATTATCTATATATCTACAAAATCGTAAAGATGCAACATACTTCCTTACCTAAGCGACACCCTGGTCGTACAGATGGAAAAGCTCTTACAAAATCGATACATTTTACATTGAATTTACTATAAAAGTAATCATCATCAGGAACAGGAATTTCATTGCAGTATGGGTGTTTTAAATGTGGTGGTCGATTACAGCATTCTTCTGGTTCGTTCTTTGTAATTGGATCTATAATATATATAAATATATTTATTTATTTATTAAAATAAAACTTTTTATTGAAATTTTTTTTATTTATCACAGAACAAAATTATATTTATAATTGCGAGAACATAATTTGTTATTATTATCAATCTATTGATCAATATTTAAATCATTAGGTTTACTTTATTTTTTTTTTCAATGCCATTTATACGTAGTTACTCACCGTTCGTACGAATAACCAAAATTGGTTATTTAAAATTTTTTGATGAACCTCCTCAAATTTTTTTTGTGTGCTTGCCTGTCTATTAATATTATTTATATAACTTACGTATAATCATCACTGTATAACTTATATTATTATATTAACTAAGAATTAAAGTTAACCTTAAATGTTATAGCAGATAACTTATATGATAAGAGTATCTTGTTTTACATCATTTAAGCATTTAAGTTTATTTACGCAATATAACAAATAATACAAAATATACCCCATTGATAAATGTTCAATATAATATCATAATATATTCCGTTTAAAATATTTTTAAGCTAATCCTCACCAGCAGGCGTTCCCATGAGTGTGAAATCGTGATCCATAAACTGACCAAAAGCGACCAACATAACGGTAGCCGCGTGTTCGTGGTACCCTTCGTCGGGGTGCATTGTTCTGGACACTATTCTAGCTGTCGGTAGATCTCGATTATTGAGGCTGCTGACTTTTGGTCCACTCATGCCGTCCGAAAACAACGGTCCAACTAGTCTCGAAAATGGTGTATTGGTAGCGCCCCACGTTGGATGCTTAACGTTATTACATAGACCATCATATCTCCTGTACTTTCCCGGTCTGCACTCGACATTGGACAAGAACGCCGGACATATCTCTCTGATCAAAGTTCTCGACGTATCTATTTGAGGCAATCCTTTTTCTACTTCTTCGTAAGAAAGTCCATAGCTGTAATATTGTAAACATAATATGATGTTTACGAATGCCTCGATCCATTGCAATGTGTTTGCGTGCGCGTATTGCGAGTACACCTTACTTTTTAGTCAATTGTATGGATATATCCAACAATAGTTCGCCGACAGATGCCAATTCTTGAGCTGTCCACTTATCTTTATTTGTTTGTGCCACATCTGAAAAATTGAATATTTATATAAATCATCTTTCGCAATTTTACAATGTAATTATTGTTAATGTAAGTTGTAATTGTATATTAGAGGTCACGGGATATAAATTACATTTGTCTATTATTTTATCTCCTTTCTATAAGCAATAGCTAGTATTTACTATTTTGCAATATTTAAATGGATACAAAATGTATTCGGATCCTCCAACAACAATGATCCAGTAAAACCGGTTGTGAAAACTGTAAATCCTTTCACCGATACTGATTATCATTTATCTTTATTCTGTACAGCTGGAGTATTTAACTTTTTTTTTGCGATTTTATTTATATAATATTTATTTTTTTATTCATGAATTTTACACTTAAAATTGATTAAAAAACTTTTACATGGTAGAGTTCATATAAAGTGAAATGCAAACGTTGTTAAGAACTTCTATAAAATTATTTGTATAAATATATTTTATTTCACCACTATAAATCAATTATTATTTTCGGAGTAGGTATCTAAACATGGATTTTTACTCAAGTTGTGTTTATACTTACTTATTCTTTTTCTGGCATCTATATATGCTTGGTTGACTGCTTCGTAAGTGATACATTGACCTGGTAGACCAAAACCACTTGAATATTAAAAAAATAAATAGATTACAAATCATTAATTTGTATTCTCCTAATATGTTATAATTTATAATATTCATAGTTCTACAAATTTATCAATTATTATATTCATTTTTTTTTAATAAAAAGTAATAGCTTGTTAATATGATTATAGTTCATGTACATTTTGTACCTATTTTTATTCTTTAATTTTGATTTATTTAAATAATTTGAATATCATGATTATTTATTAATTATAAAATTGTATTTCAATATATTAGAAATGAAATTAATTACTTATGAACGTAATATATAATACTTCTGTAGCTATGGTATCTTAAATAGTATAACTTATTAGTAATATACACTATACACTAATAGATAAATAATGAACTTCGTACTTATATGTTTGCTTGTGCTTATTATACTTATTTTAAAAATTGATCTTCAAAAATATTTAAATTGTTATTAATAAAAATCATTATTGTTTAAAAAAAATTTATTTATGTTAGCTGAAGAATTTAATTATACTTAAAATATACACGGACATTTTACATATAGACTAAAATATATAATGAATTGAGTTTCCTAAATTTCTAATGGAACAAATTAAGCAGAATACAGGTATAGGTTTAATTTGTCTAATTATTGATTAATAAATAGTTTATACTCGTAAATGTTTATACTTACAGTGGACCACCTCTCAATGTGTTAGTATTAAAATCAAAAAAACTAGTCCTTCCCGAACCAGTTAGTTGAAGTGCACATTCGCCATCTATAGATTGAGTTTTTCCAAAAGTGCATATCGTCAGTATTGAACTGACAATTATAAATACTCTGAAAAGAAACAAATCATTATGCAAATTACTAAAATTTCTGAAATTAAATTTTTTTATTATCTTTATTATGTAATATATAATATAAATACTTCTTATTATGTGCACTAATTTCTCAACATATTATGTACTATGCATGTTAATACATTTAAGTATAGAACTTTTATTAATTTTATAAAATAAATTATACGTAATGGTTGTATAATATTTATATAAAACTTTATTTTTATACATTAATTTTGTTTATTAACTTAAAATAATTATTTATACACTGTAAGTAAGATAGGTTATTTATTTTGAAATACAAAAATGTCACAATCAAACATTGCCCAAGTATTACATTTCTATAATTTGAAGAATGACCAGTAACCACAACAGCTAATAATTAAAAGCAAGACTATTTTAATATTATAAACATGTGTATATAAATATACTGTAATATATATTACTGTATTATATTCATGGTCCAGAACAATATAGTTGCACCTTAAATTAATTTAATTCAATTTATTCTATTTGAACCAGCCATTTTATTTCTCTTTAGTGACGCAATTACAGTGAACGAGGGGGAAATATTTTTTGAAATGAGCATGATTTGTTTTATTCATTTTCTAAAATAATCATCTTATTTTGAGATTAAAGTAATGGCTTTAATCATAAAATAACCATACATGCCACATCTCTATATATAATTAATTCATCCAGAATAACCAATCTAATAATTAATATTCTATAAAATATATACATTATAAAATTATAAGATTAAATTTTATGGTTTATTATAATTTATAATTTATATGTGATGTATATATTGTGCAAGTACCTACTTTTTTTTTATTTCTAGTATTTCATTTAATTAGTTTCCAACGCAATTCACTTTTAATTTACAACATAATTAATGTACAATATATAATATCCTTTGAAAGATTTCACTAATTCAAGACTTCAGAAAAATCAGATCTTCCAAGGCCTCGGCTTTTAAGAAATATCAAATAGTTTAATTTAAAAGAATTTCCTGTGGAGAATATGTTTTTGTAAAATATAAATGTCGGTTTCAAAGATTTGTAAATACGTGTCATATCTATGTGTGGTGCCTTAATTTATACCTAGTGTTATATATTTATGACATAAATTAAATACACGTCTTCCGTTACCAATTATTTAGGTACCTTGTCATCCAATAGGTTAACTTAGATTTTTAGATATAAACCGTTAGCGGTATACCTAGTTTGAATAAATGTTTTTAGAGAAAACTACAAAACAAAAATTACGTAAATGATTAGATTAAATTTGTTATCAAGATTTTATACAACAGATTTACGTAGCTAGAATATATTAATATAAACCATTATATTGTGTTTTTGGCTCACCCACACTTTCACTAACATCTGAACAGTATTAATATTATGCTTGCCATTATGCGGGACTTTAAATATCATGGTCACAATTTCTATAGCATATAATTTCATGTGCATTAAGCATTTAATGATGAGTAATTTAATAATAAAGAATATAAACGTTTTACAGTAAACAAATCGAGTGTTGAAATGTTACTAGTTCAAGCGAAAATACAATTCTACTACAACGAACGTGATTATGTACGGTGCCATTATATCATTATCAATAATAATTTCCATAAAAATGATTACATTAAATATTTTATTACGTAATAGTAAAAATGAATATATGATTGGCAAAAGAATTCTTAATTATTATTAGCAAAATCACGACTTACTGTTTCTGATAATTCTTTAAACTTAGGTATGTTGCAAATTATAAATAATAAACCTTCACACTTTAAACGTAATTGGTGAAACATTAAAAAAAATAATAGCTTTAGAATAATCTTATATATAATTCTTGTTTGCTGAGTGATAATATAATTTAATCAATAGATGAAAACGGATTTTAAACTTATTAGTATAAAAATAAAAACACACAATGCCATGCCATGCCAAATGTAATTGACCATCAGCAGAGAAAGTAGGCACCCAATAGAAATTATATTTTTTATTATCACAGAGTTTTATGGTGAAATACTTTATTCTATATCATATTGTCTGGTATTCTTTTAATAGCATACCAATTTTTAGCTTTCCTAAAATTTGTTTTCACACGAAACCCCTTCATATTATGTCAGTTGTTCAGTTAGTAAATAATTATGCCATTACCTACTTAAAGTTACGCGCAAATATTCCAATTTTTTCAGCATTTATAATATTTAGATACTATAAATACTTACATAGACCCTATTGAAAAATATTTCATAATATATATATAAATTACATATACAAAAAAAAAAAATTTATTCTTTTAATGTTTTATATTTCAAACCCAGTATTCAATAAATATGTATCAAACTATAAGATTAGTAATTCGTAATTAAAATTCTATAATTTACCTTTAGCTATAAAGTAATATACATTTAATATTTTAAGATTTTTTATTTTATATTTAATATAAACAAAAAATCTATAGCTACGATTTCAAAAAAAATAAGTATACAAAAATACAACTGATGCTTTCATACTTCTCCATAAGTTATTTATACGTTATACCTATATTATATCTTATATTAGGATATAAAATGCACTAAATAAAAAATAATTTTACGTTTATATAAAAACGATTAGCATAGTATTATTATTATGTTTTATCAGAATTGTATCGAATAATTGTTAAGATTTCATATTTCATTCTGATACATCTATCTACGTATAAATATGAATTAAAAAATATCTAACGAATACAGACAAGGAATACCGATGTAGTTTAAATTATATAATACACATAATTCTAAATTTTACAATAACTTTTTATAAACATTTATAACTACCTATATTTTTACTTCAATGTACATAATATAAGCAAAATACAACGTATGTATAATTTTTTTTTTTTAATTTAAATAATTGAGTTAATGATACAAAGTCATCCGCCAATGAATAAGTCATATAATTTTTCATCAAAATCCAAAATTATTATCATAGATTATATACCTATCCTAATACTTTTTTTGGATTAATTAAAATTTCAAATTCAAAAATAATCATTATTGAACAACTGCGATAACATTTTTCTAAAAAACTATTCGGTTTTATTTTTTAGAATGTTAAATTTTAGTTATGAACTGTATATTTGGATATTTCATGTTTCATTATTTTTATATTACAAATTTGGTACTTGAACTTACCTATCCATCAAAGCGATTTCCTACTGCACTCTGCACGTGTATTTACTATTACGCATAAGAAACATGTGAGTACACTACTAGAAACAGTCTCGATGACCCCTTTTTTCACAAAAATTTCCCCTACCAAATTTACATATGACTGTAAAAATACAAGATGCCTTTCACTATAGTCAAGGACAACTCGGAAAATGTATGGCGTCACACCGGTAAAGTGCATAATCTTAGTAAAAAAATCACACTCGGAAATCGCATCAGTCAAAGCAGATTGTTCCATATAAATTACTAGGTATTACAGTTATTTTAAACGATACTAATATAAATCTTATGATATCTACTGACTTCAACTTTCCCGATCATTAATTTGGAATATAAACTGACAGTATACTTAATCATCTATTAAAAATAGTCTGGAAAAATAAAAGTCTAACAAATAACGCACACAAATACAAATTTATATAAAAGGCATAGCATGTGAAAAATTACACTTATTATACAACTGCTATAAGTTCCATCAAATAACTATCATTTAAAAATATATTCTCGCATCGTTCAAATACCGAAAAAAATATATATAATATATTTAATTATATTTTTAACAATAAAGATAGATACATTGTTCAATATGGGTGCATAATAATACAGTATAATATTATATTGCTATTCAATTAGTAGTCAGCGGAGAAAGTATGTGTTTTTTTCTTTGAGTTATCCAGTTATATAGCGAATAACGTTATTATATTATTATACAATACACTCTCTTAACCTCTAAGTACTAAAATCTTTGAAACCATATTTAGCAGCTATATAAATATATTATTTATGACTAAAAATAAAAGATACCCTTTCACTGTACATAGTTGAAGACAATTCGGAAAATGTATGATTTCGCATCTTTGGAAGACTACTTAATACGTAATATATTATTCCTGACAAAAAGTATTCGAAGAAAGTAGTATATATGTATAATATGTTGCGAGTGATGCGACCAGGCATGTAAATACACATATTTTATTAGAAAATATTCTAATAAAATTAATAAATTATCTCCTTCTAGGACTCTAGGTCAAAAAGTTACTATCTTTAGTTAATAATTTTTTTCACAAAATAAAACAATATGAAATTATTTTACGCAATATGAATAATAAATAATTACTAATTAATCATTAGACATTTATTTTGAGTAAAAAATTTAATAAATAGGTAGGTAGTATTTTACAGCAATACCTATTATAGTATTATTTAAATCCTAACGGTGTTTGAACTATTATTGTTCCTACAAATATTCTTTGCGGATTATATTAGCTTTATTAATAATTAAATACAAACTAAATCACCATAAATGTATTATTAATAGTAATAATATATTTCACATTTCATTAAAAAGACAAAAGATTTTTAGTGATTTAATTTGTATTTTTCTCGTAAGACTGTTTTAACTTTCCCCATATTACGTAATAATATAATATCGTCATATTTAAGTACATCGTGCACCATGTGTTTTTCTATTGTTTCAAAAATGTATCAATTAAAACATTATGTAACAATGCTCACAAAACTTCCATAAAAAACTTGGTTACTATAATTTAAACTGGGTGCAAATTGTTTTAGTTTTTAAGAATAATTTATAATTATTACCATAATGATACACATTATATTCTAAAATTTTTTTTTTTTAAATATATCAATAGTCTATGAAATTCTTAGCTTATAAATCAACATATTTGTTTTATTATTTATAAAAAAACATTTATGTAATTTTAAAATAATTAAATTTTTAATTGCCTGTAGTACCTACCTATGTTATATTTATTCTATACAGGGTGATTCATCAAGCATAAATATTCGGCTGCATAAGAATTTATTGTGTCCCGATATAAAAATTACGATTAGTGACACACTCTCATCTATTTGCGTCCCTGAATTCAGAATGTATAAAAAATAATATTAATGATGTGAACGAAATAACACGTTTTGAATTTTAAATTATATCAAAACTGTATCATTCAAATATTTACCAATCCATAAATAATATTATAATAGCATTTTAATAGGTATAATAATACAATAACCTATCATTACTTGTATTTTTTTAATAATACATTGTTATTAGTTAAACGAATCAACGACGAAAACAATATTTCTGATATACATAATTACAAAACAAAGAAATACAATAGTTTCATCCTACCATTAGCAATATAATATTTAATGCTGCTTTTGACAGTTCTAAGTCTGTCTTAAACGGAAAATAAAATAATTTGATATCGGAAGTAATTAGTGTAGTTGTTAAATATTATCGGGACGCAATTCGTTTATAATCTCTGTCTGATATTATAATAGAACCTGATAATATTTATTTTCGAAATTAAAGTTTCTCTAACTTACACATTTTCACTTACAACAAAAAAACCTTCATTCCAAATTATCTCAAACTTTACTACATATTCCGAGTACCCTAAGTCCTTATAGTCTGTGACCATAATTTCTATTTAATTTGATACTTAACTCGGTAGGTCACACACTAAACGAATACCAAATCTGATGTTAGAAATAATAAATTAATAATAATACCTAGTTACTACATTCAATATTATATCTATTTTAAGAATTCTTATGCTTAGTATATATATTATATTTTAATAACTGAAAAAAATCATTTGAAATTTGAAATAGGTACATTATTAAAACAATTTTATTCATTAAATAATTAACAGTAAAAAGAAGAAGAATTTCTCTTTAAAAAATAGAAGTTGTATCATAAATATTTCAAAATTAAAAATTGAAAAAAAGATGATGACCATACTTGGTGAATCACCTTAAAAAGGTATATTTAATATAATATATACTTCGCTAATTTTATAATTTTTCTAGCATATATTCTGGCAACTTTTCAATTGGTGTAGAATATAATATACTACTACTATACTTTAGTATAATATTCTAAATAGTACTATATAATTAAATAGATAATGTATATGATATTAATTATTATGTTATTTTACAATGTGAATTGTACGTCGCCAATTTACATTCTACAGTTAGTGAATTCGGCGTTTACATAATATATTAAATAAGTATGACACTCTTACGTGTTATTAATTTATTATTATTGCTTCGAATAGCTAGGTTTATTATTATTTTTTAACACTTAAAAAGTGTATAATTAGTAAAATTACGATTTATTTATAGTAAAGCTATATAATATATACCATATAATTAATAGATGTTAAAATTCCAAATTGATTTACAAAATATATATTTAATTGGTTTTCTTTCAAACACTAAAATGGAATGAAATCCCATATACCATCTATCTGTACATAAATTATATTATATTTATGTTTATATTTGTTAACTGATTAGAAAATATTTTAAATCAATGGTACATAATTATTCAAAGAAACGAATTAAAAGTATTTTATTATTTAGGTACAATAGTTTTTTGTAAAAATATTAAATTCGATTAGACAAGCTTGACGAATGTTCCATAATTGTTAATAGTATTTCTTCTAGTAGCTTATAGCAACTGGTAAATGGTGATGACTGATGACACATTATTTAATTTTCAGATTTTTACACTCTCAGTGGTACTAAGAAATCCGTATCGATGTAATAGAAATAACGTCAGAAGATATTATTATCAAAGTCTTAACTTTAGATGATAGTCATAGTAATCATACAATATCGTATTACTTGTCAGATAATAACGATAAACGGTCCGCAAAATAAAAAATATACTGTATAAAGTACATAATAATGAATTTTTTATCATTTTATCGTTTATTTAATTATATTAAATAGTCAGTTATAAAAATGTGTAACTATATTGCTTCATATTTCAAAACATATGTTTTTGTGTACAGGTATTTTCGCTGTGTAAAAGGTCCATAAATGATGAGAAGGAGGATGATAATAATCAACTTGAGATAATTTAACTGGATGGGATGATGCTGAGCAACTATGTAATAACTTTTATTTTTATACATATATTTTTTTTTATTAAGATATTATAATACAATTTTTTAAATGTTATTATATTGTTAATTAATTACATTTGTCAATCATTTCAGTTAGATAAACTATATTTATATAAAGCCATAGATGAGGTAATGCGTGCCGACACAATTGGCTGGAATGCAACTATAGACCTTATAAATAATTAGTAAAATATTTTCAGTATGTTTATACCTTCTACCAGTTCTACCTATACCATATTATATTTAAAATAAATAGTATTAGTTTTAATACAATTTTTATCAACTATTAACAATATTACTTATAATATTACCTTTTTATTATATAATTAAAACTATCATTTTACCTTCTGTGATTGTAATTTATAACCATAGTTAAAATACATATTATAGAATTGAACTAGTTTATTATTAGCTTAAAGATTTAACTATATACCTAGGTTTTATTTTTAATTATATCACGTAACAAAAAAACCATTTTAATTATTATTTTACCTCGACCACTACAAAAAAATTCTATAGTTAAGTCCGAACAATGTATAATTTTGTTAAAATTATGCATCAAAATCGGTTAGTACGATAATGTCCAGATAATATACATATTATGTCTACACTTTATTGAAAAATCCGTTACCTTTATGCCTACCAATTCACTCAAAACGTATTACATAAAAAACAAAACACCTTCCGTTAGTTCTAGATAATTTTTGAAAAATAATGATACATACATATAAGTATAACTAATTTTATTATTCATGTAGTCATATAAATAGGTAGTATACCGTTTGTCAAAAAAAAATCAAATCGAATTATTTACGGATTGTAGATAAATCGTTTAAACGAAAATAATTCTCATTATTCTTTATTGATCGTACTAAGTAGCAATGAAAATGTTTTAAAAAACTGTACTGTAATATAATAGTATATATTATTTTTATATGCCAATATATATATAAGCTATAGCTATTAGCTATTAGGTGCTTACGCATATAATACCTATATTTTTATCTAATCTAATCTCTACAACTATTACATTAGATAAATTTATAAAATAAAAACAAGTAATAGTATCTTGCATTGACTCATTTTTAAATAATAAATAAATTATTTTACTGAAGAATAAATATTGATAAAAAGCGAATCATGCTTAGTTCGCACAACCATTCAACATTATGATAAACTGGAATAAGAGAGTATTGACCCTCCAGCTGCTAGATACTGGCTAAACAGATGTTGCAACTTGATGCAACTTCAGTATCTACACAATCATAATATGTATTATTATCAGAGGTGTACAAGCGGAAATAATTAACTTCAGTTAAATTAAGTGCATACGAGCATACGTTATCAAAGTTAGTAGTTAATTAATTAAACATTTATCCTTTAAGCCTAAAGTCAATACGAAAAGAAAATTTTGTCTAACCTAACTTATTTAAATAAAGTTAATCTACTTTTTTAATAATCAATGCACGTGGATCACATAAAGTATAATACATTTACGTAAAAATATGTATAATATTATTTTTTCAAGAAACATAACAGAAATTATAGTATATTAGATTGTTGTTATTTAAAACCGTTTAGGTATACAGAAGTTAATGTATAAAACTATACAACTATTAAAATTAAAAATGTCAAAAAGCTTTTTAATTTGGTATTATTATTAAATCATCTCATAAAATCTGAGTTATTTCATCAGTCAAGTCTTGTCTGGTGACAAACTAGTTAACTTCTGAAGTTAATTATAAATTTAACCAAGATAAAATAATAATTTATTACCCATAAAGGCAAGAAAACAATTTAATACATCACGTATTGATGTATAGTACAATATTAATACAATAGTATAAATATACAATTATGCAAACATTAAATAATATAAAATATTTACAAATATTTTGGCCCAATAATATTCGACTCACACACCGGTTAATGAGGTCATTTGAAAATTAGATAAATAAATAAAATATGTATATACATTGAAAAAACGTGTTTATGGTTTACGTGTTTACGTAAAAGTTTACAATATAAATCGGTACTGAGGTATTTTGTTTTTATTGTGGAGTTAATTAAATCAAATTACCTTTTCACGATAAACCAAGCAGAAGCCAGAAGCGAATGTTACTTTGATAAGTAGCGAGGTGGCGTACGAACATACGTGGTCGTGTTCGGTGTATGCTGCGTAATTACCTGTGATTACATTTTTAAATATTCTGTGTGCAAATTTAAATCTGTTTTCTTTGTCATTTGACATTTTGTTTGTATTATAATGAACAAACGCCGTGATTTTAGTATGGTAAAAAAATTAAGTACCTACTTAGGTCTTAGGTTATTACAATATTTTGTTTTTATTTAAACAGAATGTTACATACTTAGTAGCATTGATTATAAATACTAGTATTTATAATCAATGTTAGTAGCTTAAATTTCAATAAATATTTTTAAGTAAACAAATATTTTTATTATTTTTTGGAGACCATTCACCTTTCACCTCATTGACTCATTCGATTAATGGACTCAAAGGTCTGGTCCCAAAATGAGTCTAATAAGCAGCGACCACTGTAGTTCTAACGAGTTTACAATGTAATATATTATGTAGAATACTATTTAATAGGTATAATTTAATCCTGTTTTAATATAATGACTGCCTGATTTTAGTGTTTTAGATATTTGATCACTTATTAAGTTATTATTTTTACATGTATTACAGATACAACATAACTAATTAAATATAATAATTAATTAAATAAAAAAATTAACGTTTTCACTAATAACTAATTAATTAGTTAATTAATATTAATTATAAAAACATTGATAACTAATATTTATAGATGGACACGTCATGAAAAATTCATATTTAAAACTTGGTCCTTTAGAACAACCGCCCCGGTTCTGAGGTAAATCATTAGCTGAATTACTATTAGCTGACTTACACATTTAACACACTATTCTGTATGTTTTTTATGATTAACACTTCAGCACTTGACTTATCTATATAGTGTTGTTATTATGTATAATGTTTTGTGAACATTAAGTTACAAAAATGATCTTGCATTGCCTACTTAACGCGCCGTAGTAAATTTATCTGCGTACCTAATTATGATAAAAATAGTAGTAGTATTACCTTAGTACAGTTGTACTTATCATAATAATATAACTAAGGAATGTTATTAATTTATTTTTATTTTTTTTCGCTGTTTATTTATAGTAGAGAATACCTACTAAATAGTACTTACTTAATGATTTACTAGTAATTGTTTATACACGTGATGGATTCCGGACGTCGTCCTACTTAATTAATGTTAGGTATTATTTCTTTTCACTACACAGTGTGCATATTAAATTAATTCAGTAAATTATTATTGATGTTTAACAATGAAAGTTAAAGTGCGATATAAAAAAAGACTATCACTTTGGTATTATCCAATTAAATTACAAATACGCATAGAAGTGTTATTGCTATAATTAGTACAGTCGTTAAATATCAAAATATATCTTGATAATCACTGTTCAGTGACCACTGCATGTTTATTTTACTAAATATTGAGTGCATAATGCACATAAATAAGTTAATAGGAATTATGTCCGTAAATCGCAATCAATGAACAAAATAATGAGCATTTTCAACGTTATTTGCAGCCCAAACATTCGTAATCGCCTATTTCTGTACGTATCATATCAATCTAACTCAGCACTCGCTCAACAAAATATAATCAATATTATTATGTATATTGTATAAAAAATACATTTGGTTCCTGTATTAATATACATTAATGTGATGTGATCGATAAAAATATTAAAATTTTGTAGGTACCTATTACTTTTACACCAAATTTTATAAGCCCAAATTATAAAATAGTTTTTACATTATATTCCAATATTTTCACGTTTATTAATATATGTAAGAAATAAAATAATTATTCATAAACACGATGCAAAACTTATAAAATAATTAGCTTTGCTTTAGAATTGAAAAAAAATGTAATTGTTTATTGTTAATAAAGTATACGAGTAGTACAATAATAATAGTACCTCTCTATTATTAATATGTACATTCAAATTTTGATGAGATAATATACTATTTCATATGTCAATATATGTTACTACATTTTACATTATGCAATTTCTACAAAAAACAAAAACTAATTAATAAGTAATAAAGTAGTTGAATTTATATATAACTATATACTTATTTTAAGTAAATATCTCATAAATTAGTTAAAAGGAACTATAACAAAAAATAATTTTGATTAAAATTGATTTAACTGCAATATCATAAGAAGACATATCAATGAAGCTATTTAACTACTCTTTTTTAAGTGATATGATGCGTTATTAAATTCAGTACATTTAAATATGTTCTATGCAAGAAGAATACAATTATCGACTATGGAACTATTGAAGTCACAAAATAAAAATTGTAAGTATTTTTTGTAGTACATAATATTTTTAATCAGTTTATCTGTATTATAATAGTGATACTCTTTGTGTAAACTGAAAGTATTTTTGAAAAAAAAATCAGAATAAATAAATGATAAAACTAATATTTTTGATTCTTGTAGTAACAATAGAAAACAATATTTAGATATTATTATTCAAAATAAAAGTAATTAATTTCTAAAAAGCAAAAAAAAATATGTATTAAAGTACAATAAAAATTTAATTTTTTTTCATTTTAATATTGCTAAATTATTTATTTTGTTATTAAAAAAAAAATAATAATAAATAAATAAAAACAAACACAAGATGATTAGTTATAAAAAAAAATTGACAAACATACAACAGTAAGGAAAAAAATATAAATATAACTTAAGAACATATTGAGCTTCTTTTCTTCACATATTAGTGAGTAAATTGTCAAATAATACATCTCTAGTCTTTGGTCTGGGATTATCTTTCAATTTTGTTTTTACAGCGCCAGTTTGTCCCAACATCCACTCAAACTCTAAAATTAATAAGAATCAATTAGATAAAAAAAAGTATATAATATAGCATAACATAGGATATGACTATTGTATATATTTTTTAAATTAAAAATACCCATATCTTGCTTAAAAATTAGAATATTAAAAAAGCCATCTTTAAATTTGCTCAATTTACTCTAATATTAGATGACACAAAATTTTCTGTGTTATCTATTTGTAAGACAGAGAAAACACACGTGATAGTAGCATCCTTTTAACATATTATACACATACAAATATACATAAATGTTGAGTAGGTATTTTATAAATTTTGTTTTGATGACAACATAATATATATTTTAAATTATTTAATGGTCGATTTGATGACATCATTGAATGAGTCATATAGATTCAAGGAAGATTGATTTTAATACAGCTGACTAATATTTCCCAAAGCATATGTATTTAACTTGCTTAAATAGGTATATTATGCCAGACAGGTCTCCAAAAATGTTTTGAAAAGACCCACATACACGGACGCACAAGTTAAAATATGCTTATAGCCTATAGTCTATAATTCTCAAATATAAAAGCCTATATATTGAACCTCTATTAGTTTATTTAGATAAAATGTACATGTATCAATCATAAAATATTTAGATAGTGCATACTATTAATTATTATTACAATTAATTAATTATGAACCTCCTTTTGTCATGCC
Organism: Rhopalosiphum maidis; assembly: GCF_003676215.2. Classification (NCBI taxonomy): domain Eukaryota; kingdom Metazoa; phylum Arthropoda; class Insecta; order Hemiptera; family Aphididae; genus Rhopalosiphum; species Rhopalosiphum maidis. The sequence goes on from NC_040878.1 coordinate 9,034,453, forward strand.
ATGGTTTAAAACCACTACTTTAAATTCTAAAAATCTAATGTTAATAAAAATTTAACACTCACCATCTTGAGTAGTTGTTAATGAAAATAATCTTGGTCCAGCAAATTGCTGTTTTAGATCACCTTCATAATATATGAAAATAGTGGGCAAATTACTATCTGGATAATTTGGGATGCAAGTTGTTGAAATACTTTTAACAAATTTTGTAGCAGGAAATTTTCTTGCCAAATGATTTAAATATTCAGTCAATAATGCACAAATTGGAATGCTGTAAAAAGAAAAAGTAGGTAACATAGTGAATAAAATATAAAAATACATTTTGTACAATTAAAAGAATTACCCTTGTTTATGTAACAATAACACCACCCAAATTCCAGGTCCTGCTTTATTGATTTGATTTACAAAATCTTGACCACTTATTTCTATCACTTCACCAAAAACGTCTTTCCGTGCTTGTTCTTTTAACTCTGCAATTCTACGTCTACGATACTCTTCTAGTATCCGTTCATCTTCATCATCTTCTAATTCATCCAATTCGTCCAATGACATATCAACCATATCTTTTTTTTCTCCTAGGCATAAAAAAAAATATTAATTTTATAATTGTCAATAAACATATAATATGTTCTAAATGTATGAAGAATTTCTACTACATAAGAGACCAGGAATCGTATTGACCCATATAAAATCAATACATTAAATGTAGCACATTACATAAATATAACTCAATTTTAAAGCTATAGGTACTTAACATTATAATGTTAGAATATTAAATTAAAAGCTAAAATACATAAAAATAAAATATATGCATATTAGCTACAATTATTAAACATAACAAAATTAAAAATCCTTGCAAAAGATGACATTTTAAAAAGCCACTGTTTATTGACAACTGTTTATTATTGTCTATCAGTTTATTTATTAAAGAAATAATATAAATTGAGTCGAAAATTGTCATAAACAAATAATTATTTAAAATCCAATAATATATGATCTAAAATTTTTATACAAAGGAAAATTAATTTCAAGCTTACCATTTTGTTTTTCACGGACTGTCTGCTCTACAAGATTAATGACATCTTCTTCAGTTATTTCTTTTTCTTTTTTAGGTGGAAGTATTCCTTTAGCACGCAATATATCATTCCATTCAGTGTCTTCATTTGGGTTCTGTAATTAGGAATAAGTTGCATAAATTGTTTACTTAACAACATTATTATTTTATTAAAAATAGGAATTATATATCGTATTTACCTGCATTATTGATTTCTTTTTTTTTCTTTAAGTTCTGTAGGCTATAATGGTATTAAATAAATTACTACTATTTATTCGTCTTATTCCATAAATGGGGTGAAAGATTTAAGGATTATCTTAATTACGAAAATACTATTTAGTATTTACTTTTTAGGTATGGGAAACAAGAATATAGATCTTTGAGGTTATAATGATAATATATCTGGATATCAAATATCCTGTGATAGTAACTTGGAATATTTATATTATGATCCAAGCACCGTGGATCCAAAAGTATACCATAGAATAAATTTTTCTGTGCATATATCATTAAAGATAATAACAACAACAATATTATCATTTATCATATAATATTATACAAAATATACAATTGTCCGGTAAAATATCGGACTGTCAGTGCCGTATAAAAATCTATATAATAATATAACTAGGGTTTAATTTTAATTTGTAGTTTATTTTTTTAAATTATTATTTTTATAATCTCAAACTAAATAAATCACTAAACATTTGGACTATTTGACCATGTGTCACATTATCATACAATCCACTATATTATGCTATTAAAGTTTTAAAAAATTTTATTTATTTTTCATAATTGCAAGTTATTCTATTTTATATATCATTTGAAAGCAGCAAATCATAAAATGATTTTGCAGACATTATGCACTCGTCAAACAAACCTAAGAAAATTCATCGACTGCCGGTATTTGAGCTATTATATGAAAAGACCAAATCCATGTTCATCACATCATAGTAAAAAAAACGATTATTATTTACATTCATTGAACAGAAATGTTACATCTGTTTCCTCAGTAACATTTCCTTCTTGGTTTATGGCATTGTCAAACAGTACACCAGTAGCTTATGCCCAACAATTTATAATTTCATTTCATGAATTTACCGGTACGCCTTGGTGGGCTACAATAATGCTTAGTGCTGTAACTCTGAGATTAGTGATAACTCTACCACTGACAGTGTATCAAGTAGGTAAAATTCCATTTGTGTAATCTTATTCCTAAAAAATTAAAATTAAAACATTTATATACAAAGTTAAATGTTATAAAGTTAATTTTTAAATAAAGTTTGTACTTATAACAAATGTGATATTTCAAATTAAGTAATAATATATTATTTCTATAGCTTAATTTTCCAGTAATATTTCACTACTAGTAAGCTTTGTGTATACATAATAAAATAAGTAATACTTAAATAGAAACTCGAGAAATATATTCTATATTTAGATTTAGATTGGTATTTGGTACTTAATAAAATATTTTTATTTTTTATTTCAGCATTATAATAATTCAAAATTGGAAAATCTTTCTATTGAATTTCAATCAACAGTAAAAGAAATACAAAAAGAAGTAGTTAAGTCATTAAAATTGAATAAATGGCCAGAAAATAAAGCTAAACGTGTTTATAACAAAGCTGTAAGTATATAAATTATTATTAAAATAAAATATCTCATTTAATAAACAATATTTCCATGTTTAATATATTTGTCTACTTTTTGGTTATTATTGTAGGTAAAAAAGTATTGGAATGAATTAATAGTAAAAGAAAACTGTCATCCTGCAAAGTCAACAATTGTAGTTTGGGTACAATTACCATTATGGATTTGTATGTCGATAGCAACTCGTAATCTCACATTAATGTTACCACCAAGTGATGATGGTAAAATTTACTAATATACCTATTACCTAATACTATATTATATTTTTTTCATGTTTTGTTATAAAAGATCCACATTTTTAAAAGCTGTTGCTAGGTTTTATGAACTAACTGATGGTGGAATTTTATGGTTTACAAACTTAACTGCCATAGACCCAACTTTGTGTTTACCTCTAATTATGTGTCTATCAAATCTTTTAATTATTGAGGTAATTTAATTTAAATAAACAAATTATTTAGTATATTTAGTACTGTTTGTTTATATTTATAAAAAAAACATATTTGTTTAACTATACAAATCTTATTTATATATTTATAGGTTCAAACACAATCCCGAAACAAAGAACCAACACGTAATCAAAAAATTATAACAAATGTCTTTCGAGGTCTCACTATTATTATGATGCCACTTTCATGTTTTCTGCCATCAGTATTTATATTTCTATATTTTGTTTTAAAAAATTAATTGATTTAAAATTATGATCGATGTAAACTATTTTTTTTTTTAGGGTGTGAGCTTATATTGGACCGCATCTAGTATTTATGGTCTTTCTCAAAACTTATTCTTATTGTCTCCACAAGTACGTAAATGTTTTGGAATTCCAACAACACCTTACAACAATGAACATCCATACAAATATATATTACATAAGACTAAATCTAAGTTAAAAATGTCTTGATTGCTGTTATTGTAATAATTATTTTCTGGAAATAAAGTTATTATTTATTAGTAAGTAATTAGTATTATTTTTATAATATAAATACATATTTTCTATTGTTTGTGGATCAAGAAAGGGTTATCTAACCGGACATATTGGCAAGGTCCATTTTACTTGTGTTGTATATAGATAAGCCTATAAAATAGTCTTGTTTTTCTGTAAATGTTTTTCAACCTTTGATCTCTTGGACCTAGATAAGTATTAGAAAACCCAAGTAAAATGATAATATTTTCAGTTTAAATGTGCGCATCAACATGAAGAGTTGCACCATTTTTGTAATTTTACTTTTTTTACACAATAAAGCTTTGTATGTAAGTATTTTAGGTATAAATAAAGAAGTATTATTATATGTATTAATCAATTTTTGTAAATCGGATTATTAGACTATTCACTTCGCAAATGCAGTGACTAAACCGTCACTTACTGAGGAACATTTGAACTGGAATGCATTTAATGGAAATGCTAACTCTGGAGTAAAAAATGGAGGTCCTAGAGAAAACAATAAACCTGAAATCAAACCTATTGCTTCTTCAATTTATAAACAACAGACACAGAGTCCCCAAGATATAAACAATGAGGTAAGAATTTTATAAAATTATTATTTTATTCAACAAAGTAGGTTTATTTATTTTGTTATTACATTTACTATTGTAGAATAATGCAGTTATATCATCGGATGGAAAAAATTGTCCTTCTAAAACAACTGGCTTATTCCCTATTCAATCAGATTGCCAAAAGTTTTTAAATTGCTTTAAAGGCCGTGGTTATGTCCAGTCATGTGGACCAGGAACTTTATTTAATCCCAATACTTTAGAATGTGATTTTCCTGCTAAAGTACAATGTCTAGATGGAAATCCATCAAAAATTGATTCATCATTCATAAATAGAAATCCTAATCAGAATTTTGATTTAAACGCTGAAACTTCTAATCAAGATCAAGTATTTATTAACAATGCCAATGAATACCAACCTCAATCAACTAACCAATATCAACCTCATTCAACTAATCAATACCAACCTCAGTCAAATAATCAATATCAGCCTCAATCAACAAACCAATATCAACCTCAATCAACTAATCAATATCAACCTCAATCAAATAATCAATATCAGCCTCAATCAAATAATCAATATCGACCTCAATCAACAAACCAATATCAGCCTCAATCAAATAATCAATATCAACCTCAATCAAATAATCAATATCAACCTCAATCAACTAATCAATATCAGCCTCAATTAAATAACCCATTAGTTGGAACACAATTTATTGTTGAAGGTCAAAATTTGAATACAGATACTTTACAACACTTTGGTTCAGCCGTGACCACAGATTATGGATTACAAACTGGAGAGTCCAAACCACTCTATGGATCTAATTTTGTTGTTAATGGATATACTCAACAAAACACTGAAGAACAATCACAGCAATTTTATCCAAATGAACAAAATACACCTGAAAAACAAGAATTTATTTCAAGAATCTCTCCAAGTTCAGAACTACCTACTAGTAACACAAATTATCCAGGACAAATTCAACAGCAATCCCCTAACAGACAAAACTTTATTCAAAATCCACCAACAAAATTTGAGCCAGTAAATAGAAACCCAAATTATCAAGGACCTATTCAACAGCAATTCCCTACTAAGAACAATTTCTATCCTACTCCACAATCAAAACCTGAGCCAATTAATAGTAATTCAAACTATCCTACACCCACTCAAGAGCAGTTTTCTAATCAACAAAATTTTAATACAAATCCATCAAGAACCAATCCTAATGGATATGTGAATCTAGAACAAGGAACTATACCATTTTCAAAAGGTCAGTCAATTGTTGAAGGCCATCAATTTTTAACAAATCAAAATAACTATAGGACACCCAATAATTATGGTAATGTTCAAGAAACTCAGAGTACTTATTTATCTGAACAAGAACAAATTAATCAACAAAAAAATAAAATACGATTTCCATCCCCATACCCACCTTATTCACAAAACGGTTATAACGGAAATCAAAAACCAATTTCAAATCCTTCTACTGTTAATCCAAATTCTTGGATTCGAGGACAGCTTAAAGTGAAACAGGGTTCTAGTCTAAGTTCTTATCCTAGCACAAATGAAGAATCAGAATATGAAGAATTTCAAACACCTAATAATCAATTCAACAAGCCAGCATCGACTTTTGATCTAGGTAACAAACAACAAATAGATTATAATAAACCAAATAATTATGATTCATCAGGATATGCAAGTCAAACTAACATAAATAATGGGCAACAATCTTCTATTTCAAATGGTCAAGGTTATAACTCAAAATCTTCACCTGTTTATTTAGATCACCCTAAGGTTAGTGAAACTGAACAACAATATTTGAATCCAATACCACAAAATAGGCAAACTAATGGAGATTCAAGAACGAATAAACAATTTAGAATAGTTGTTTCAAATATTTCCAAGCCTATTGATAATACAGAACAGTCAAGACAAAACACAGAATTGATTTCTAATAGAGATTCTTCTGGTAAAAAATTATCAAATAATTACAATGGTTTACAATACCCTGAACAAAAAGAAAATTTAGGTAAAATTCAAAATCCTAGCTATACGGATAATATTCAATCTCCTTCACAAGAATCTCCAGTATACTCATCATCAGCTACCAATTCTAAGTGTCCAAATGGCTTCAGTGGTATTAAACCACATCCTACAGAATGTTCCAAATTTCTGAGCTGTGCAAATGGTAGAGCATTTGAAATGGACTGTGGTCCTGGAACATTGTTTAACCCTACTATATCTGTCTGTGATCACCCATATAATGTAGAATGTAATCAATTTGTAAGAACTACATCAACCACAGAAGAAAATGATTATATTATTATGTACACTACACCAACATCAATACAAGAAGATTATACTCCACTCATTGATGTGAGACGAGACATTGATCAAGAAACTAGTAATAGTAATGTAGTAACTAAAACTGAACCTTTAGAAAATCATAATCAAGCCGTGGTAGAAACTTTGCTAATTGAAAATAAACAGTCAAAAATCTTAAGAAACCCTACATCTATTGATTTACCAGATAACTTTCTACCAAACTCTTCTATAGTTTATACGCCCCCTAAAAATATAAATAACAATGTAGTAGTGAGAATTGATTTGAAACCAAATAGTACTCAGTCAATTCGGTTACGTGGTGGTCCAAAAAGTTCTGAAGGATTTTTACAAGTTCAAGAAAAGCCTTTTCAATGGGGTGTGGTTTGTGATGAACTCAACTCATGGACAATTGATAAAGCAGATATTGTTTGTAAACAACTTGGGTTTAAGAGGTATCTCATATTAATTAATTATTATAATTTTTTTAAACAATAACTAAATAGCATATTTTTAGAATATTAGTAACTTAATTTAATGTAAAATATTGTATTTATATTAGAGCTTCATGAAATTACACAATTTTTCTTGAAAATAATTAACAATCAATATGGTAATTTATTATTTACTTTAATTAGAGGAGCAGAACAAACATGGCAAGGTTTAACTGTGACTACTGATAATCCTACTAGATTATTAAGAAATATAGGTGTTACCAAAGTAACATGTAATGGTCAAGAAAGTGTATTTCATAATTGCAAACTCCAAAATGGTAAGTTTGGTATAAGTACTATACAAAAACTAAATATTTTTTATTTAATAGTTATAACAATTAATTTTATATTACATAAATAAAAAAAGTATATTTTATAATATTTATAAAAATTAATTATACTAAATTATTTTTACTACCTTACCAAGTATAATCTATTCATCTGAACCTATATATTAAATCATATTTTAAATCTGAAATATTAATTAACTATATTACTAAATACCAGTCTGTATTCCTCACTGTGGATTGTGTACAAACTTTATCAAGTTTGCAGATAAGAAGATCATTTTTATTTAATTATTTATTTATTATTTTTTTTTTTTTGATAAATTGAAAGAAATTTTTATTACTTTTTATTTAATTTTTTTAATCTTATTTTTGATATAAACATGTACATTCAATTTTGACGGCCCCTAAAATCTTCCCG